>NC_140931.1:172757250-174172250 GCF_014529385.1 Adiantum capillus-veneris | reverse complement strand
TAAGAAAGCTAAGTTTAGTCACTCAAAAGGCTACATACCCAAAATAAGAAAGCTAAGTTTAGTCACTTCTCCAATGAAAGAACCCCAGATACCCCCTTCAAATCAACTCACCTTCACTTACCTCTCCATTTCTTGAACCCTTGTATTCTTGCAATAACCTAGCTAGCCCCCCATACCCTACCCCCTTCCCTCCCTGGTTAAAATGACTGCCATCAAGGCTCGGCATGAGCTTGAAACTGCTGACTTGTATATTTCTTGGTGACATTATAACACAATTACTCACAATTGTGAGTTTTGCAAAAGGGAAAAAAAAAATCTCCCCCTGGAGCTAAATCTACATTGAAAACCAAAACCACACCTTCACCCTTTAAACTTAAGCTTGCCAGTAAACACTTTCACTCTAAAGAGGAGGACTTAGGGTTGGAGCATCCTCCCATTCATGGGATCCAATCCCCCCCCCCCCCCCCCCCCCCCCCCCCCCCCCCCCCCCCCCCCCCGGGGGTGCCCCCCTCTCCTCTTTTCTTTCCTTCTTTGTACCTCCTAGACTCTCTTCTACACTATCTAGAAGAAAATATTGATTCACCTTCACAAATCCCTCTCTTTACTTGATCTTAAAAGCCGGCAAGAAAATCCACTCCTTTCTATTGAAGAAAAATCTTAAAATAATTAATTCACAAGAAAGAGCCATTTTAGGCTTAAGTCTCAAATCTAGGGCAACATAATCTTTCAAACAAAACTCTGAAATCTCTCTTGAGGCTTTCAGCCCATTGAGTTGACCTTTTTGTATGTGATGGAAACTCCTGTGCAAAGGATATGCCAGGATTTGTATCTATTATTTTGAATCAATGAAAAACATGCTCTAATAAGAATTTAACAAAAAGAGCCATTTTAGGCTTAGGTCTAGACTCTCAAAGATATTTTACTTCTTACTTCTCCCTTTCTTGAAACCCTCCTCTTCTACACTTCCATTATGGACTCAAATTTGGGTCTTGTAAGAAATTCCATGTTAGATTCTTCCCTTGGGGAGGGGGATATTTATTATTTATGTGACTACTATGTGAGTGCAGTAGAAGGGGCTATTAAATTTTATTTTTTCTCACATTTCAGTATACAAAAGGGTACCATAAAATAGATTCTTCCCTGGGGGAGGGGGACACTTACTATTTATGTAACTACTATGTGAGTGCACTAGAAGGGGCTATTAAATTTTATTTTTTTCTCACATTTCAACATACAAAAGGGTACCATAAAATAGAATCATTTTTTTAAATACAAATCGATTAAAAAAAGGGTGTATTTTATTTGTAAAAAATTCACAGATAAAGAGTTTTAAACACTACAACAAAAAAAGGTGTCATCGACGCAGATATCAACGCTCCGTGTCGATATCTGCGTCGATATCTGCGTCCCTGTGAAACTATCGCTATTTGCGTCGATATCTGCGTGGAAAGGCTTTATTCGTGATGCAAATATGGATGCAGTTATAGACGCAGATATGGACGTATTTATAGATGCAGATAGCGATGCAGATATGGACGGATATATAAACGCATATATCGACGACCATAACAGAAAAAAAAAATCTTGGGCAGAGGGCAGGTAGCCTGGCCTGCGCCCAATGAAAAGATGGACACAGCCACCACAGCCAGACTTCTTGCCCTCTGCCCAAGAAAGCGAGCAACACCAAAATCAACCGTGCTCCCACAGAAATTTCGACAGAGTTCCCTTCGTTTTTACATAAACTTTTTAAAATATATATATCATGTATACACCTCCTACATGCTATCCATGTAGGATCTCACATGAGATTTAAGGCCAATGACCATAACGAACCATAACCATAACTTAAAAGCATAACCATAACGAACCATAACCATAACCGACCAATATAACCACTTTGATCATAACCAGAAACAAAATTAACAATAACCATAAGCATAACCAGAAAGTTAAACATAACCATAAACAAAACCTGAACCATAACTATGTATATACAAGAATAGGAGAAATAGCCATGTCTATACAATGACAATGACAATAACCATAACCATAAGAAAAACAATAATTGTCTGAACAATAATCATAACCATATATATATGTCTATACAAAAAGAGACACAGAAGCGTGTCTGTGTCTCACAAAGCATATATATGAAATCCGGTCCACTGATGACTAGGCGTCACAACCTGCACATAGGACAACTCAAAAAAATTTTATTGATATTATTTCACATATACTTACTTAATTAAATCAACTCACACATATTAACGTCTCACCTCAACCGATCAGCGAGACTGTAAGGCCGCCCAGTTTACAGGCTCTCCTGAAGCATCAAGATCATTCAATACTTCATAGATACCTCTGCGATATCCATCTGACTCCTCCTGACGTGTCGGGGCTCAATGCATCGCAAGATTCTGCGTTTATACAAAAATCAGAGTAATAAGAATACATGATTCATCGCGTTTTAAAAAACGCCATAGTTAAGATTGGATTAGAAACTCACAAACTCATAGCGAAAGGTGTCGAAGCCTCCGCTGCTAAGATGAGATGTCTCCCTATTCATTTGTCATATCTACGCGGCCTCCTGTTGCTGTCTGAACCGCGTGGCCGCTGTCCGCTCGTCCTCCTTGATCTGCAGCTACGTCTCGTGTAGGATGCCCGAAGGCTTCTGCGAGTCGGTCTTGAAAGCCTTCCGAGCTGTATCTCGTCGATGTTTCACGGTGTCCCGTGCAACATCCTTGATCCACCTCCTCAGAACAACGTCAGAACCCAGAGCAGGCTGGTACTCTCTCAGGATGGTCTCCACTATTTAAGTGACTTTGTCCTTTTCCTGTTGATCCCAGGACGTCAGAATGTTGGTTGAAAACTATAGCTCCGCGAGCTGGCGAATCCGCTGTCTCATCTCAGTCCCGACTCTATCCATGTCAACAGAACCATCTGGCCGTACAGTATAGATCCTGGAGGCACTAGGATCGTGTGCCCCCCAAGGTGTCCGAGGTGTGCCAGGAGGTGTGTCGAGAGGTGTGCCTGGGTAGGACGGGAGTCGTGAGCGAGGAGGGGTCGAAGCATCTGTGGACCCTCCTCCACAGCAACCACCACCTCCACCCGACGATCGCCGAGATTGGCGAGTGCGCCTGTGCTGCGGAGATGAGGACGTACCCGCCTCTACCCCACCCCTAGGTGTCCCCCCCTAGGCGTGATGGGAGAAGCAGGCGTCGTACCCATAGGCGTCCCCCCCCCCCCCCTAGGCGTCCCCCCCCTAGGCGTCGGACCCTCGGGTGTGAAGCCCGGAGCATAGTACCCGTGCCTCTGGCTACCCAGTACTGAGAAGCCTCTGCCATCTGAGTAGGTGTCATCCGTGTAACGAAGCCCATGAATACATCTGCACTCATAGAAGCGGGATCTGAAAACTGATCTGCCATACTAAAGTCCTACACAAAGAAAGTAAAATAAAGAGTCAGAACACAGTTGTTTAAATTAACTTTAAGCTTAATTTTAAATCAACGTCTTCACACAAACACTTACAGGCCTAGGCCTCGACGAGTGAGGCATCATCGATAAGATCTTGCACCGTTTCATCGTCTATCTCTAATTGCAAACATAACTCTGCCCCAACTCGCTCTAGCAGATTGTCTTCATTCATTGCATCTTCATCTACAAGTGTCAATTCTGGCTCGTCTACGTCATCCCTCGTATATCTATCAGCTTCCTCTTCCATACCTTCGTCCATCTCATCTAATGTCACAGTAGTATGGACGTCGTCTAACTGACTTTCCTCCAAGAGATCTTGCCCTTCAAATACTTGTTTATTTCTTGGAGCAACCTGAACCACAAACCACCATTGTTGCTCTCGAGGGTCCGGTACAAAGACCACTTACTCGCAATGTTCGAGGAGAGCAAATGTGTCGCTCGCATATGTCCAAACCTTTGTAGAATCTATTTGCACAAGTTTGTTTCCATCTCTGCGTACTGTTGCATTGCGACCAGAAGTAATCACCTTGAACCACTTCACATCCAACAAAAACATCTCAAACCGCCTGAAGCTTACTTTTAGGATATCTGACACCAGACCACAGTAATCTAGGTTGCTAGTGCTCTCATTCGTGTCTCTGGCACTAGCCCTGCTCTTTTGCATGAAACTAACCATTACTCCACTGTCAAACGTGTTTCTTCTGGTGTCAATTTGTTGTGTTCTGAAATGCTTTCTATGCGACCACAGTGCCATGTATGTATGATACTTCCAGTCACATCCAATAGCCAGCTCTTCCTCTTCCAGAGATAAGGGTTCTCCGATCGGTCGAGCTGCTCTCACTGTCTTGTCCAACCATGCCATTGTAGGGAATTCAGGTAGAGGAGCGAGATAGTCTGGACAGGGTAAACCTCTAGTCGTTCGGCTTCACCTGAAATCCTGTCGCTCCCTATTGCGTCTCTCTTTCTCTTCTTCGTATCTTTCAAGCCATTTTTGCATCGGCGCTGAATTTAGTATACAGAACTTCATGATCTTTTCTCGCATGGCGTCGTTCATTTTCTTCGGCACCCCTTGCCCTTGCGGCTCCTCTCCCCCCAGTCTTGCATCCTCCTCATCGCTCCACAGTCGAGGCATTTCTGGGTCAGAAACGGATAGAAATTCGGTCGTCAATACAAGAGACTCTTGCACCAGCCATCCTTTTGTCATGCTCCCCTCTGGACGCGCTTTTTGGCGAACAAAACCCTTAAGTGTTTTCATAAACCGCTCTAGAAAGAACATCCAACGGCTGTGGATTGTACCTGCCACTGCAACCTCATCTACTACATGGACGAGCAAGTGCATTTGGATAGTTAGGCAGCTCGTGGGTAGATACTTCTCAATCATGCAAACTGCCTCAATGGAATTAGCCCTTGCGAGTCCAATGGAGTTAGCCCTTGTGGCCAGGTATCTTCAATGTGCCTCCAGGCCTTTGAATCAGCAGGCACCCTAAATGTTGCGTCAGTGGATCTATTCGTAGAATGCCACCGCATCAACTTTGCAATGGAACCACAACGAAACATGCTTTTTATCCTAGGAATAATAGGGAAACGCCGTAACACTTTAGCTGGCACTGTCTCGCCAACTGCATCTTGTTTGTAGCGCATTGCTCCGCACTTAGGACACGACAGACAATCTGCAAATTCATTGCGAAAAAGAATGTAATCATTTGTACATGCATGAATCTTGTTGTAGTCCAAGCCAACTGAGGTCAATAGTTGCTTTGCATCTGGCCTGGAGGGGGGCATTTCATTGCCAGCCAGGAGAAGTTGCTTCTGCAACAACCTGTTTAAGCCACCGGATTTGACCTACGGCTTGTGTATTTGGCGTTTCTTCTATCCGTTTGACCTACGGCTTGCCATACGCGCTCTTGACATTGCCTAAAGACTACCTAATCATCTACGGATGGTTTCAGTAGGCATAGAATCCATTTTCGAAGTCCGTTTGCATTTTTTCGTAGAAAAACGCAACCGGATTTGACCTACGGCTTGTGTATTTGACGTTTTGTCTGTCCGTTTAACCTACGACTTTCCATACACGGTCTTGACATTGCCTTAAGACTAATTAATGGGCTACGGATGGTTTTGGTAGGCCTAGAATTAGTTTTCGAAGTCCGTTTGCGTTTTTTCGTAGAAAAACGCAATTGGATTTGACCTACGGCTTGTGTATTTGGCGTTTCTTCTATCCGTTTGACCTACGGCTTGCCATACGCGCTCTTGACATTTTCTAAAGACTACCTAATGGACTACGGATGGTTTCGGTAGGCATAGAATCAGTTTCCGAAGACCGTCTGCGTTTTTCCGTAGAAAAACGTAACCGGATTTGACCTATGGTTTGTGTATTTGACGTTTCTTCTGTCTGTTTGACCTACGGCTTGCCATACACGCTCTTGACATTGCCTTAAGACTACCTAATGAACTACGGATGGTTTCGGTAGGCATAGAAGCCATTTCCGAAGTCCGTTTGCGTTTTTCCATAGAAAAACGCAACCGGATTTGACCTACGGCTTGTGTATTTGGCGTTTCTTCTATCCGTTTGACCTATGGATTGCCATACGTGCTCTTGAAATTGCTTTAAGACTACCTAATGGACTATGGATGGTTTCAGTAGGCATAGAAGTCTGTTCCGAAATCCGTTTGTGTTTTTTCGTAGAAAAACGCAACCGGATTTGACCTACGGTTTGTGTATTTGGCGTTAATTCAAACCCATTGACCTACGGTTTTCCATACACGCTCTTGACATTGCTTTAAGACTATTTAATGAACTATGGATGGTTTCGGTAGGCATAGAAGCCATTTCCGAAGTTCGTTTACGTTTTTCCATAGAAAAACGCAACCGGATTTGACCTACGGCTTGTGTATTTGACGTTTCTTCTGTCCGTGTAACCTACGGCTTGCCATACACGCTCTTGACATTGCCTTAGGACTACCTAATGGACTACGGATGGTTTCGGTAAGCATAGAAGCCATTTTCGAAGTTCGTTTGCATTTTTCCATAGAAAAACGCAACCGAATTTGACCTACGGCTTGCCATACGCGCTCTTGACATTGCTTTAAGACTACCTAATGGACTACGGATGGTTTCAGTAGGCATAGAAGTCATTTCCGAAATCCGTTTGCGTTTTTCCGTAGAAAAACGCAACCGGATTTGACCTACGGCTTGTGTATTTGGCGTTAATTCAAACCCATTAACCTACGGCTTTCCATACACGCTCTTGACATTGCTTTAAGACTACTTAATGATCTACAGATGGTTTCGGTAGGCATAGAAGCCATTTCCAAAGTCCGTTTGTGCTTTCTCGTAGAAAAACACAACCGGATTTGACCTACAGCTTGTGTATTTGGCGTTTCTTCTATCCGTTTGACCTACGGCTTGCCATATGCGCTCTTGACATTGCTTTAAGACTAACTAATGGACTACGGATGGTTTCAGTAGGCATAGAAGCCATTTCCGAAGTCCGTTTGCGTTTTTTCATAGAAAAACGCAACCGGATTTGACCTACGGCTTGTGTATTTGACGTTTCTTCTATCCGTTTAACCTACGGCTTGCCATACACGGTCTTCACATTGCCTTAAGACTACTTAATGGATTACGGATGATTTCGGTAGGCGTAGAATCAGTTTCCGAAGTCGATCCGTCTGCACGCAATCGGATTTGACCTACGGCTTGTGTATTTGGCGTTTCTTCTATCCGTTTGACCTACGGCTTGCCATACGCGCTCTTGACATTGCTTTAAGACTACCTAATGGACTACGGATGGTTTCGGTAGGCATAGAATCAGTTTCTGAAGACCGTCTACGTTTTTCCATAGAAAAACGCAACCGGATTTGACCTACGGCTTGTGTATTTGACGTTTCTTCTATCCGTTTGACCTACGGCTTGCCATACACGCTCTTGACATTGCCTTAAGACTACCTAATGAACTATGGATGGTTTCGGTAGGCATAGAAGCCATTTCCGAAGTTTATTTGCGTTTTTCCATAGAAAAACGCAACCGGATTTGACCTACGGCGTAGAAGCCGTTTATGAAGTCCATTTGCGTTTTTCCGTAGAAAAACCCAACCGGATTTCAAAAACGGCTTGTATTTTGGGCGTTTCGCCCAACCTTTTTTGAGGAGGAAGCTTGTCTCTAAGAGCAACGACGGCGCTATTGTTGCTCCCTAGAGAACTTTCATGTGTAAAGGTGAGAGTTGAGCTTCGAATGTATTTTGAGCTGGTCAAATGAAGTTGTAGGCTGCATCAGACGATCCGGGTCACTTTGGCTCGACATGCACAACGCCCGGTCAGACTACTGACCATGGAGGAGATTGATGAGATCCACCAACGACAGATGCTGGATCTCCTATGATCTACCTATCCCAGCTAGCTGTTTTAGCCGTTTAGTCCACACCCAGCAGTTTAGGATTCCATAATATTTTATTTTGTTATTTTGTCATCTTTTTACTCTGACTTTGTATCAGATCCACCACATTGTAACTTTCTTGTCTCATAGGTCACTTTGGCCTTTCGAAGACGTTAATATAACATTTCATTTCATTTCTCTCTTTAATTTTTCTTTCTTTAATTTTAATTTCATATGCATACATTAATTCTCTCTCTCTCTCTCTCTCTCTCTCTCTCTCTCTCTCTCTCTCTCTTTGATTACCTACACACACACACACACACACACATTTCTCTCTCTCTCTCTCTCTCTCTCTCTCTCTCTCTCCTACACACACACACCGCGCTCTCTCTCTCTCTCTCTCTCTCTCTCTCTCTCTCTCTCTCTCTCTCCTACACACACACACCGCTCTCTCTCTCTCTCTCTCTCTCTCTCTCTCTCTCTCTCTCCTCTACACACACACACACCGCTCTCTCTCTTTCCTACACACATACACACACACCACTCTCTCTCTCTCTCTCTCTCTCTCTCTCTCTCTCTCTCTCTCTTTCCTACACACACACACACACACACGATGTAGAGAGAGAGAGAGAGGGGTTGGGGGGGGGGGGGGGGGGGGGGGGGGGGGCAAACAACGTTGATATATTCGTGGGAATTTGCGTTGATATACGCGTGGAAAATAATGCCTTTCCACGTGTATATCGACACGCATTGCGATGCGTATATCGACGTCTATATCGACGTACTCTAATTACGTCGATATATGCGTGGAAAGGCATGGCCGTTGATATATGATACGTTGATATTTTCATGTTATGTTGTAGTGAAAAATACTCTTTGAACGCATGCACTATACACAATTTATACATAGTGATCCCTTCAAGGTCATCATAGAGAGACTAAATAAAGGGAAATTCATTTTCTCTTTTACCACATGGTATTTTCAAAAATCCAAATATCTTTGTACATTTATAAAAAATCAAGTAATGATAGTATTGGAGATCTATAGTGAACAAGAATTCAATGTTAAATATCTCAATCTTCTGCATTTTTTAAGAAACTAAGCTATACTCTTTGAGGTCATTTTCCCACCATTGCCTCCCGCCCACTGCTGCATACAAATCTTCAAAGTTCCTAATTCCATCATCTCATCTCATTCTGCTAGCAGTTTTGAGTAGTCATGTCTTAGGTGAGGCTTATAGCTTCTCCACAAAGAGCTTCTACGAGGAATTGGAGAGATGTGTATCATATGCACATAGAGCTCTCACGAGAGTATGAGATCCTCTGTAAGAAAAACCAACAAAACACCATTTTTGAAGCTTTGAATAAGAACTTTAGGTCACAGGGCTATAAGAACATATTCAATCTTAATTTTTTGCATTAAAATAAAAATGAATGTTTTTTAGTCATCGAGAAGAATTACAAAGTACTTTGGTCTTTTGGCCTTGTTTGAAGGGCCCTATTCCTCTTGCCTTGGTCCTTTTAAACAATGTGTCCCTTCATCAACATCCATCATTGGCACATTGAAGTTGGGCAATGGAGTCAAAAATCTATTTTAGCACGTTGGGCGGGAGATGAGGAGAGGGGGGTCTATAAGTTGAATAAATGGTTGATTATGTCTGGGTAGACTATGAAACAATTCAAGCCATAGATACTAGGGACAACACCAAACATAAAAACCATTGCTTGCTTCTCTAGTAGCATCACCTTGTATGTATTCCATCTTTAAAAAATGCCTCCTAGATATCTCAAAACTATGTTCAATGCTAGAAGAGGAAGTTAATCCTTGTCCTTAAAGAATCTGAAACAGAAGATGACAAAATTGGGATAGATAAAGCTCTCTTAGTACTATACAAGTAAGGAATTCTTTCCCGAGTCTCCCTTGCCTCACCGAGAGAGGAAAGGTATGAACTTATCAATGTAGAAAACCATCTACAAGAAATTAAAATCAAGTTTTGATACATACACATGAAGTGCTCATATATGCAATACCAACATGAAAGAAAAGAATTATCTAAAGTAGAACTATACCTTTGTTGGCTCCCATTGATGAAGGCCAATATGGTAAATAAATAGAGCAACTTTTTCTTGGGTGCATCAAAAGAGCAAGGCACCTCCTCCTCTGTTTCAGTTTGGAACGGATCCTCTTGTGAGAGGAGGTAAGAAAATATCAAATGAAGAAAAAAGGGGAGGGAAATGAGTAGGACTATAGCTATGGCTCAAGAGTACAAGAAAGTGACACAAATGTTTATGGGTAAGTAAGTGGGAAGCTCATACCTATAGACCTCTCTAAAAATTCCATGATGTCATGTCAACCACCCTCATGATTACATTGATGGTGGGGCATTTACTGTAGTACATGGCCTAATGCAAACTCTAACTTACCTCATGGAACATGTCCATTTGGGGGATGAGCTATGTAGCCAAAATAGTAGCATATTAATGACCAGCCCTTCATCATGCACATACAGCATCCTCATTGCACAATTGTGGCCTCTACCAGATCTACATGCAAGGCACAAATAGAGAACAAGAAGAAGGGGAAATCCTAGCTTTGTAAGAAGAAGAGGGAGGACTTAAAGGAGGTGTAAAAATGAATATCCAAAGTTAAAGCAATGTCGAAGGAGCAAAAGAAGAAGATAAAGTGTTTTACTGGATCTTTGCAAACTCTAGAGGCACATATCTCTAGCTATGCATAAAGCCCCATTTTAAAGATTTGCAAGACGGTCACATGGCATTATGGCGCGACTATAGTTTTTTGTTGCTACGTCACAAGGCAAGATGGGTAATGTAACATTTAATGGCCTAGTAACTTGTGTGTAGTGGAAAATATCATGAACATAGTGAGCATTTTTCATTAGAATAGGTTCCTAATGAGTGGAGAGAGCAACAAAAAGCATAACACCTAGTTAGATAGCATGAACAATACTTCAAAAGAGAGACAATTTAAGCTATTGACAACAATTAAGGACCGGATTTACATGGAGCTGGTCCCCCCCCTCCAAAAGGCTTTGTATTATAGGTTTCTCCCATCAAGAGAGACATTTTACGATACAATTCTTTGTGTTCCTTCAATACTAGCTAGTTCAATGAAGATGGAAAATTCAAGCACTAAGAAAAACAGTTATAAAACACAACATCAATTCCGTCACAGTCTCAGACCCAAGACCTCACACACCTTCGAAGATGGTGAGAGCTAGCGGGGTATGAGACTAGATTGAGAGGAAGAAGGAGTAGTCTTACGAGAAAGATGTACATATCCTCACATAATCACTCATATTAGTATAGCATAGCTTAAGAATTAGCATGGTAGAGGAGATGAGCATGCATTGAAGCTTGGCTCTTGGTTGGATTTGCATCACAAAGCCAAGAGTTGTTGGTGTAGGCCTCCCTTCTCACAAGCTTGGAGTAGGTGATAAGCTTTCCATTAAAGCTTGAGAAGGAGAGAGAGAGAGAGTCTTCTTGCTTCACAATGAGCTAGTGTGAGTGTGTGTGGAATAATGACTTGAGAGAATCAGCCCCCTCTCTCTCTTGGTCGACCCCTCATGCTATTTCCTCTTGCTAACATCTCATTGGACCTCTCCAGGCTTAGCCAATAGAATTTAAGGAGCATAAGTGATAGTCTTATGACATGTGTCCCTTTTTCCCCTTTCGTAAGAGCTTTAGGTAATTAATTAATGCAACTAAACTCTCATTGGACCCCTTTGTCTCCTGGCCAATAGGAATCAGGCAAGCCATTGGGCTGCTGAATGCTCATTGAGCCCCTTGGGAGATTGTCCAATAGTCTTCTAGAGAGCTTAATTCTTATTGGTTCTTTTATTTTAATTCAACTAGATTTAATCTAGCCTAATTCTCATTGGTCCACCTCCATGGCCATCCAATAGGATTTGAGTACACCTTGTGGGCATCTGGACTAGGGAGCTGACATGTGTACCTCATTCCCTTTGTGTAAAGGAGGCTTGTGAGTGTGTGTGTGTGTGTGTGTTTCTCTCTCATCCCCTACTTGCAAGGCTCGCCCCCTCCTTTGTAGGATTCATGACGACTTTTGGTACACACATACAAAGCATCCAGTTTTCCTGAGCTTAACCATTGGACACAACCTTTGATTTTTGGAACCTTAGCATTTTGGAAGTCTTAATGGGCTAAACCTTAGGGTCTTTAAATCCCATTGTTTCACCTTGCTCTTTTGCGGATGGCCCCCCCTTTGGATCCCTATTTTCCCTCCTTTGGATCCCTACTGTGGCTAGTCTGCCAGCTTAACCAATATTCTAGCTTTTTCTTCCCTCGCACTTCCCCATATTAAATAATCAGTTTAGCATGAGAAAATCATTTAGGAAAATTAGATATTAGTTATTATGACATTACCTCTCTCTTTAAATCATAGTCGTCCAAGCTTAGCTTGGTGGTCAACTCTGTGGATATGAAATTGTGAGTAGAACCAGGGTCAAAGAGAATAAAAGCATCATGTTCTCTTACCTTTTCCCAAGCATGGCATAGAGGAGATCCTTTGTGGTGAGCTTCCTCTTCTTTGATTTCGACCAAGGTATCTCTAGGAGGCTCATGGCGGGTGTTCTTTTGGGGACAAGTGCGGTACGCATGCCCTTGCTCGCCGCACTTGAAACAACGGTTATCCTTGCGATAATGCTCAAGCTCTTCAGGAGAGAGTTTGATTTTGCCTTTGTAAAGTCCCTTCTCCTTAGATTTATTGGAATTGCCCTTAGGAGACTTTTGGACATTGTCCTTCCCCTTAGGCTCATTGGAACCCTTGTTTTCCGTGGGCTTAGAATTTCTTTTAGCCCCTGTTTGGAAATTGATCCGAGCAGCCACCATAGTATGGTGTATAACCGCGGATATGGTGCGTGGCCTTTGAGAGTTGACATACTCCACCATTTCTTCAGTTAAGCCCACACAAAATTGTTGGTTTTGCTCTCCAAAATCCATCTTTTTGAAGATAGTGGTTTTGAGACGTAGGTCCCAAAACTTGTCTACATATTTGTGAATGGATTTGTAGGGAGAGAGCTTCAAGATTTTCCATTCGGTGAGTACTTTGTCTTTGGCATCGATGGCCAAAAACTGCTTCATACTGGAAGCTCTTAAAGCTTTCCATGTTTGTGGAGCTTGAACCTGTTGGCCCACCGTAGGCTAGATCACCATTGCTTGGCGGACTTTTGAAAGTGCATAGCTACATGGCATAGCTTAGAGGACTCCGTGAAGCCCTCATCTCCAAACGCCACATTGAATTGTTGGATAAAGGCCAAGACTTTGTCCGTAGCACCAAAGGTGCCATTGTAGGTAAGGAAAGCAACGCTCTTTCCTCCCTCTTTGAACTTCTTGAGATTGGACGACCTCTTCCATGCGGCATAGGATTTCCTATGGCCTCTTCTTTTTTATGGTTGAAAAGTTTCACCATCGCTTTCTTCAGAAGATGAAGAATTTGAGGAAGATGGAGAAGAGGTGACCTCTTTCTCGCCTTTTTCTTGCCTTTGTCTTCTTTGTCGGAACCATCAATTTCTTCATAAGAGGAAGAGGATGAAGAAGATGGAGAAGAGGGTGACCTCTTTCTCGCCTTTTGCTTCTCTTGCTTTTTATCATCCCTCTTTGAATTATGGTGTGGAGAAGTGTGCGATGGTCTTCTCCGTTTATGAGGTGATGGAGAGCGTTTGGCCCGTCGTCTTCGTGGAGCCATCTCCGCCGAGGTGGCAGGAGACTCACTTCTTTCTAGTTCCTTTGGTGGGGGCTCTTAAGTTCTCCTTTGGGAAGGAGCTGCATCATCAAGAAGCACATTCTTGAGCCCTTCGTATGGATCCTCTTCTTCTTCCCGAATCGGAGAGAGGGCTCTTTTGGAAGTCTCACAAGGAGGCTTCCTAGGTACTCTCTCGTCATGGTGGGGAGCTTGGAGAATCCCATGAGCACGAAGCTACCGTTGCACTTCACTTTGGATGGATGGATTGCCCATGGCTTGTTGAAGCCTAGAAACAAGGTAGTTAACAAGCATAGGGGCATCATTAGTAGCTTGCTCATCAGCAAAATCAAATCTATCAACATTAATTTCACTCTCTTTACTATTTTCAACCATTATAACAACTTTTAGGTGTAAACCTTTTTAGGTGTACTTGGCACTTCAAGCCCTAGTAGGCTACTCCTCTTTACCCCTTTAGAAAGAGAACTTAAGCTATTGTACCCGTGGCTCAAATACCATTAATTGCAAGGAATAAAAGAGAGGGTCGTTCAACACCAAAACAGCAGTACTTCAAGCCCTAGTTGCTACTCCTCTTTACCTTTTTAGAAAAATCACTCAAGCTACTGTACCCGTGGCTCGAATACCATTAATTGCAAGGAATAGAAGAGAGGGTCACTCAAATACCTCAAGCAAGTTTTTAGCTTTTTGTGCTCCTCCACCATGTCAAAGTGCTTGAAAAACTTGGTGTGTGTTTGGTAGTGGGACTTCTTCATACCTTGAGCAAGCCAAATTGACAACCTTACATATTTCTTTATAGACCAAGGAGTGAGATTTTAGATAATATGCTACATAAAAAAAGAATCATTTAGCAAAACCATAGGTTTAAGAAGGCTAGGGAGAAATATATCAATGGATTCCTACATAGTTCTACCTTTACATAAATGGGATAGGAGTGGATCCAAAGCCTAGTACATCCAATGAAAGGCCCTATATAATGATGTGAAGGACCACCTAGTTGATGGTAGAGCAAGAAATCAAAAGGTAGAAGTGTGGAGAGCCTTGGGTGCAATCTTCTATTATTGTGATAAAAGTCATTCAAGAAAGAGTGACCTCTCCAACTTCAAGAAAGATCTCAACAAATTCAAGAAAGCTATAACAAATGCTTGGAGCTCATAGCATTTTGCATACTACATGGTATAGTTGTTAATTTTCTCTCACGAAAGAGGTTCCCAATAAGAACATGTGGAAGTGCTTCACAAAATGATTGTGATGCACCTCTCATGTTTGCTTGTGAACAATCTGGCTACATTCATTGATTCTTCTGTTGTTTACAACCTCCACCTTCTCGCTAGAGACTCAATATTTATCGAAACCCTTTGTCTTTATCTACTCCCAAGACCCATCTTCTTTTTCTTGATCGTATTCAGTAATGCTTACATGTTCTTTATCTTCTCCTTACTTTCTTGACGATGATGGTTGAGAGAATACTTGAACTATTTGGAGCTAATGGTTTTCCAACTTAAGAATGTTCCTCTTTGTTTTAAGTTTTTTTTGTATACCCTAATAGACCTTTTATGCCATCTCCTACAAACCCGATTAATGAGAGGAAGAATTGAGAAGATTGGCAGGATGCTTTTCGTGATGAAAATCTTGGGGTTTTAAATTTGTTTCCTATATTTTTAAAATGGAAACCATTTTCTATCTATACCATTTCTTATGGGGCAAAAAATTGACCTTCCCCTAGTGACACCTTTAAGCATGAAGAATGGCACAAAGTTGTGATAGCTTCAGAGAGTAGCTCACCTCATCAAGGAAAAAATACCTACGTTTGGCTTAAGCAAGAGCCCAACTGGTACAAAAACATTGGGCAAAGGCCAACATCCGAGAGAGGACCGATAGTTTTTCACATGGAAATTAACCATAGTAGACACCCTTCACCTAGAGGCTGGATCATGAATGATCAAGCAAGGGAAACCATGAGGACCCAAGATCAGTGCATACTGCAGGTAATCAACCAGACTTCACAATAGGTGGACCGTTGTAGCCATCTAGGAAGGAATTGGACGAAGACACCCGATCAACTTACAACAAAGAAGGAAGGGGGAACCAATGCGACTTGGTTCTCACACCCAAAGACAAGTGCTGCATTGGTTCTCACACTTAATATCTAGAATAGAAAGGCTCCCTTGGCATAGATCAACATCGCAAGTGATCTATGCCTCTCCTTTGTAAATTCTTGCAAAGCCCCTTGCTATAGAAATTATGGAACGCTTGGTACTCACCACTTTGCCATTCCCAGTCAGGCTATGCATAGTTGTTATGGGTAAATAGACAGCACTGGCATTTATACGATGAGTCCACTTAGAAGAAACCTCCTTTGTGCACACTTAGGCACGGATAGGCCTACACCCTCTAACACGTTAAGTAGGGAGGGTCATGACGTACCAACTTCACTCTCGAGGATGAGAATTTTCTAAGACGGGGTGTATGTAGAACCTCGGATGGTCCACAACGTAGGGTGACTGTGCAAAGCCTAATCTTGTCTCTCTACAACTCGACAGTGCGGTGACATACAATGGTCCTAGCGACGAATGATGGATTATAGTCTTGACCCAAAAGTTCTCCTCGCATAACCATCGGCTTGTAACGGACGTGTGGTCGGGATTGAGAGGGCCCGGTAATGTTCTCCCCCAAAACCCAACATCGGTGTAGAGTATTCACCTCATATGAGGACACTATGAAACATGACCAAAGGGTAGATGGGACACTCGGCTCTCATGTGGGGCCTCAATGGGCCCTTCTGTTGATATGTCAATGCGGCTTGATTGCAAAAGTCCGTGATCCATATCTCCCAACCTCGAAGGGCATTTGGGATGTTTGCTGGCACATCTCAAAGGTCTTGGCGAGCCCAACGTGCTAGGCTAAGAACATTCACAAATGCACGTATGAGATGCACGTCGTTGACCCACAAAGGATGTTGATAGATTCGGCCCGAGACCAACATGATGTGGCACGGGGTAATGTTGATGATTTTTCAAGTTTGTCCAAAGTTTCTTATGATGGTTCAAGAGGGACCTCTTGGACATGGGTATGAAGCTTGAAGCGTCTCGTCACTCAATCATCGCCTAAGTGATGCTTCTGCACACAATAACAAATTTCAACATACGATGCCGATATGGCCTCCGTGCTTATAATGCTTGAGGTGCCATTTAAAGGTCGTTTTCAGCTCCAACCCTCCATGAGTTGTGACCAAAGGGCTCAAGTGGGCTAGGATAAGGGTCCTCCATGCCACGTGCTCAAAGTTACATACACTTGGTCTCTAAAGGTAAGAGTTCCCTTTGAGTGTTCGATGGGGGTCGCGTGATAGCAATGCCCCTCACTCAGTCACCTTGTGGAGCTCGAAGAGGTGAGGCGCCCCCATGGGACTAAAGAACACGAGGTCTTCAATTAAGACCCCGTTGTGGGATCCACATCGGGTAGAGCACACACAAATCTCGAGGGAGATCAATGTCCAACATTTTGCATGCGTAGCTCCTAACCGTGGATCCCATGATGAGGTCTTCATTGAAGATCCTGTGTACTTTAGCCGCGTGGTGAGGCCTTGTCTCTCCTTGGGACTAAGTGACACCCATATTAAATGCGGGGTGGAGTAATGGGATCGACGGTCGGGGCTGCGGGGCGAGAAAAACGAGGCGCGCCGTCAAAAAGACGAGACACATTAAACATGGACAACGGGAAAAACGAAGCACGATGGGGCAATTTGAACCCAAGACCTAGCCATCCGAGTTTAGGGTCACATAGGCTAACCACCTCACCCGCGCACGCATTGTGTATTCACAACCCTTTTTACAACATTATATTATAAAATAAAATGCATTTCTCAGGTTGTCCAGGTTTAGTTTTTGATTTGATTTTTGAAGCTATGATCTTTTCGGCTTTTACGCGTGAACTTTTTCGTCTTTGATCCCATTGCCTCCCCCTCTTAAAGATACGTGTTACTTAGTCCTGAGGCCCTGTCTCTCATCAATAATCAAAGTATTTTGCATTGGCGGTATGTATAATGTGGCATGATTTATGGTTATGCACGCAAACGGCCGCAATATTCCGAGACGAGTGCGGCAAACGCCGTGGCAACCCCACAGAACTTTACATGGAGAGAAAGTTGAAACCCAACTTTACAAGGCTCAAGCAGAGCAAGAGCAGGCCATCATCCATCCAGATTCCTTGCCCATTGCCCATTGCCCTTGGGCTGGCTGGTACGAAAATCGAGATAGCGTGATGGTGGTGAAAAAGCTCCGAGGTTGTCGTTGTCCGACCTCTCACACACATGATACATCTCCATCAGCTTTTACAAATTTACGTCTCTCTCTCTCTCTCTCTCAGACTCCACACAGTCTCAGAGTCTGATCAGTGCCCACTGCCCACTGATCATGTATGTACTATGTAGTACTGGAAGATGCGCTGGTGTAGGTCGATCTGGAGCCGGAGGACTCAGGAGTCAGGAGGCATTGAGGCAAGCTCTAAACTTCAAAGTTGAAGGGCCAAGTTCCAAGGCTGAAAGAGGCTCAATTGTTGATCCTCGGCCCCTCTAGACTCTAGAGTCTAAGGCAATCGTGATTCGTGAATTGTGACTCGTGAGCGGTGAGCCTCTTGAACTCACGTAAAAAAGAGTCCTTCAGAGCCCAGCAGCTCGATGGCAACAGAGTCTGGCCAGACTCTGAGAGTCTGAGAGAGAGAGAGAGAGGGAGAGACGCCTCTCTGCATCCTCTGTCTAATTCAGACAGAGAGAGGGTTAATAGGTCTTATATATACATTCTCGCGCGCTTAATTATGGCCAAGGCCCAAGCCAATAAAAAATAAAAAATATTGATGGTGATGGCTCGTATGACTGACAGTAATTTCATTTCATTTTCCATCTGGCTGGAGTACCTATGACTTGTCCCCTCCCCTGCAGTGTACACACTCGGGGCGGGGGCGCCACTTTTCTAAGGGCTTAGCTTTTGGGGCTATCAAAAACTAGCACGGACTCCGGTCAATGGTGAAATAGTGAACCATTTGGATGACCATCCACAACTTTACAAGCGGCGTGGTACGCGACCGCTGCTCATTTCTGTCAAAGAGTCAAGACAATTCGGCAGTTCCATTAAAAAAAGAAAGAAACCATAAAAGCGGTTGAATTAGAAAGCAAATAAATTTACAAAGCAACGCCAATGGTACATAGAATCATTTGTCGAAGCACCATATTGTTCCAAACCAAAAAGCCTACACTATTAGTTACAACTAGTACAACGCACTTGCCTCCAGTGGTGCTATGTGGACGTTCTTAGCTTAGGAATGCTCGAAATACTTTGACCAATTGGCTTCTCAGTTTCAATTCAATGAGGCGGACAAGCTACTTGTCAATAGAGTTGTAGAAGGCTTGGACAATCTTCTGATGCCGATCTAGGAATCTACCTTTGAGTGGAAAGCTTGGAAATGGCCCATGAGTAGCCAATTCTTCAAACCTCATACCAAGGGCATCTACCAAGCACTAATGCACGAGGTGATTGGTTTGTCCCTTTGAAGAAACATTGGAAGAAACAATGGTCTAAATCTCGATGGGCTGAGGTTATGAAGAACATTTGGAATCCACAGTGGCCTCATTCTATGAAGGTATTTCTATGGAAGGTGCTATGGGGGGCTTTGTTGACAGGCATCAAGGTTCGGGCACGTGGTATCGGGTACCCGCCGATAGATGTTCAGTGTGCAGATTGGCAAGGGAAGACCTCGCCCACCTTTTCATGGAATGCTCGGCTATTAGAGGCCTGGCGGGGAAGGTGTGCAAATGGATACAAAAACATGGAAGATTGGGTTTTTCAAGAAGGATCTATGCCTTGATGGCAAACAGTTTCGAAATCCTCCACTTCTAATATGTACTCAAATTGTCAAATACTGTTTCTTCAGTAGTATCTGGAAGGCCACAAACTACCACGTTTTTGATAACGACCTCTATGTGGCTAGCTTCTTAGAGATTGTACAAGAAAGTAAGGAGATAATATATATGTGATACGTAAAAGGTAAAACTGGGTTGATTGGGTTAGGGTGACCCTCACCATCTAGTCAAGCCTTTTTGTGTAAAGGACCGTCGGCTCCTCAAGGCTCGGATGAGTTTTAGGCTGATTTGTAATTTTCTTGCCTTTTTGTGTAAAGGACCATCTGCTCCTCAAGGCTCGGATGAGTTTTAGGCTGATTTGTAATTTTCTTGGTGGCATTTTGATATAATCACTCATAGTTGTGAGTTTTGTTTTTTTTTAAAAAGGAATGTCAATTACACTATCTAGATAAGCGCTATATTTAGAGAGAGAGAGAGAGAGAGAGAGAGAGAGAGAGAGAGAGAGATATTTGTAATGTGCCTGTCTCAACGACGTTTTGTATCCCCGTTCATTAATTCAAGGAGCAGTGTCCTAAGCTTTACGTGTTCGTTTTCGTAAATTTTTGAGTCTAGTCGTAGGTTAAAAAAAATGTGTACCAATATGTGCATCTTGAAGTCACTAAAGAGAGCTTTCTAACACACTTGACGAGAGAGAGAGAGAGAGAGAGAGAGAGAGAGAGAGAGAGAGAGAGAGAGAGAGATATTTGTAATGTGCCTGTCTCAACGACGTTTTGTATCCCCGTTCATTAATTCAAGGAGCAGTGTCCTAAGCTTTACGTGTTCGTTTTCGTAAATTTTTGAGTCTAGTCGTAGGTTAAAAAAAATGTGTACCAATATGTGCATCTTGAAGTCACTAAAGAGAGCTTTCTAACGCACTTGACGAGAGAGAGAGAGAGAGAGAGAGAGAGAGAGAGAGAGAGAGAGAGAGAGAGAGAGAGAGAGAGAGAGATTTGTAATGTGCCTGTCTCAACGACGTTTTGTATCCCCGTTCATTAATTCAAGGAGCAGTGTCCTAAGCTTTACGTGTTCGTTTTCGTAAATTTTTGAGTCTAGTCGTAGGTTTAAAAAAATGTGTACCAATATGTGCATCTTGAAGTCACTAAAGAGAGCTTTCTAACGCACTTGACGAAGTCCAAAACAGGGCCGGAATGTGCACTTTAGCTCACATTTAAGCTGACAATTTTTATAATTATGGAAGAATTGAAGGGTTAAAGGGCCATGCACTCACCTGACAAGTGTTAGGACATGCATAAAAGACCCCAGTTGACTGAATTCAAGTATAGTTAACTGAGAGATCCCCCTCCTTCTATACTTGACAACTGACAGATCCTCATTAGCCCTGTCCCCCTATATAAAGACCTCCCTCACAAGCAATCGCACATGCTCGCATGGTTCAAGAAGGAAACACTACCGGTTCGCACACACGTAGACTCTCTCTCACTCATGCATACACTCTCTCTCTCATCACTTTCTCTCTCTCGATTTTTTCGTAACCTTTCATGCTATGTAACATGCAACTCTTGCATGCACAATTTTTGCATGCATGAAGTCTCTAGGAATGATAGGATCTCTGAAAATTACAGAAATCTTGCATGTATGCCCATTACGCACTCATACTCGCTCTATCTGTGCATACATAGATCTAGATATGTATGTATTATCAAAATAAGTATACATAATTATTCATGAGTCATTAGATTCAATAAATTAGAAAGTAAATCCTAATTTTTACTAATCGATAGAGCTAATTATTAGCTAATTAAAGGTTAAGTACGCATCCAATCGAAGTTTTTATATCTCTGTTATCATAATTTTTAAATTATTTTCCGCATCAAAAAAATATTTTTTTCTCGATTTTTAAAAGAGAATTTATAGCTTTACAAAAAACTTTTAGGCTAAAATAAATGGATTCTTCATTAGAAATATGCAATGATACATCTTAGAATCTTCCAGATATTTTAGTAGAATTTCTTAAGACTCTTTGCATCTCTGGAATTTTTTTTTGTGATTTTTATGCAAATGCAAATTTTCTTATAAATAAATTTCAGCTAAATTACTATGAAAATTGACTTTTCACTTGATTTCTGGGTCAAGTAAGTTCACTAGACCCTAGAAATTGAGGTTATTGAATAACTGGGATGTTTTGATTGAATTTAGCCATCGAACTTGCACTTAGTACGATAAATTTTTCATTTTCTTTTAATTCCATTTTTGAGCTACGTGATGGCCCATAAACTAGCAAGGAAGAACAACGATGGAGCTGACCCAAGTCATACTTCAATAGTTGAAGCAAATAAGCCACCGTAGGCAAAACATTGTCGTGAATCTAAACTAGATACCAGTTAGTTAAAGTTTATGCATTCGACCCAACAATTCAAGTTGGGGAGCACCTCTTCTATTTCAAAAGAAGAAGGATGGAACTTTTCAACTCTGTATCGACTACAAAGGATCGAACCAAGTTACGATAAAGAACAAGTACCCGATCCCTTGCATCGACAAATTACTAGATCAACTTCACGAAGCTAAAGTCTTTACAAAGATAGACCTAAGGTCAAGTTACTATCAAATTCATATTAGGGAAGAAGACATTCCAAAGAAAACATTTAACACCCGCTATGAACATTATGAGTTTATTGTTGTCTTTTGGATTGACAAATTCCTTAGCAACCTTGAATCATCTTATCCAAGATATATTCAAAGAACACCTAGATGATTTTTTCCTCGTATTTTTTTTACTCAAAGGATGAAGAAGAACATGAGGGTCATGTACTAAAAGTTTTGAGCAAAGATCAAATACTTGGGTTTTATAGTATCAACTGATGGAATTTCAATGGATCCAGCCAAGGTTAAAGATATTGTGGACTGGACATGACCCCAAAATGTTAGTGAAATCAGAGGATTTCTTAGTATAACAGGATGGTATCGCATCTTCATCAAGGATTATGCTGTAATTGCTACCCCTTTGACTAATCTCTTAAATAAGGGAACAACGAGTCAATGGAATTCTGAACACCATGAGAGTTTCAAGACCTTGAAAAAGCAGGTAAGCTCAACTCCATGCTTAAAGTTACCTGACTTCACAAAGCCCTTTGAAGTGATTAAAGATGCCAACGGTATAGCAATCAATACAGTACTTACGCAAGAAGGAAGACCCGTAGCTTTTACCTCTCAAACGCTGAAGATTCATGAATGGAATTATCCAACTCATGATCTATAATTATTAGCAGTCATTCATGCCTTGCGACTATGGAGGCATTATCTATTGGGCCAAAGATTTACCTTAGTGACTAGTCACAAAAGCTTGAAGCGGATTTTTACTCAACCTCTACTCAGTTTGCGGCAACGATGGTGGGTTGAAATACTTCAAGATTTTGAGTTTGAAATTTTCTATAGACAAAGCAAGGAGAATTTAGTAGCAGATGCCTTGAGCCGTAAAGACTTTGTAAGCTTAATCTCAATGCCTAGTAACCCAATTTTGTTCAAGGTAAGGGAAGCTGCGTAAATGGACCCAGATTATCAGAAGCAGCTTGCTATCGTGAAGGATAAAACATCTCAGAATGAAGCATCTATACAACATTATGATATCAAAGATGGATGCTTATATTACCGATATAGATTGTGTGTGACAATCCTGCAAAAAACTATCCTTTATGAAGCTCATGATAGCCCAACATCTGGACATTCGGGCTATGCCAAAACTTTCAATGCAGTAAGGAAGAGCTTCTTTTGGCAAGGAATGAATGGTGATATGTTACAATATGTTCGTCAGTGCCTAATCTGCCAAAGAGTTAAAGCTCAAATGGTAAAGCTCCACGGGAAACTTCAACCTTTGGATATACCTCAAATGAAGTGGGAGTGTATCAGCATGGACTTTGTATCCAACTTACCCAAAATTCAGGGAGGATATGATTCCATAATGGTAATTGTGGATATGCTAACTAAACTTGCGCACATCGTTCCGATAAAGACTACCTATACTGCCTCCGATGTAGCCCGACTCTTTGTCTAGGAGATTTTTTAACTTCATGGACTATTAAAGTGGATAGTTAGCGATCGAGATACTAAGTTCACTTCCAACTTTTGGACTTTATTGTTTACAGCCATTGGTACCCATTTGGATTTTAGTGTAGCCTATCATCCTTAGACCGACGAACAAACCGAACGTGTGAATCAAGTTATTAAAGACATCCTAAGAGCATATTGCGGAAGAGAACCTAATAAGTGGGTCCAATATTTACCTCTAGTGGAGTTTTCATATAATGAATCCCACCACCAAAGCATTGGAATGACGCCCTTCTGTGCACTTATGGTCAGGATTATTTATCACCTTTAAATTTCTTAGATCCAACCATAAGAGTCGAAGCATTCCAATAAAATGCTAAAATACATGGAGGCTCAAAGTAAAGCAATAGGTAAAGACATTCAAGCTGCGAAAGATCAACAAAATAAGTTGTAGATTAAAGAAGATTAGAAAAAACCTTCAAGCTTGGAGATTAAGTTTTCTTGGGAGTAACACCAAAGAAGAGCAGTCTATCTTTGGGCAAGTATAAGAAGCTTAGCTACAGATATTGTGGACCCTATCAAATAGAAAAGAATATAGGGATTCAAGCCTACAGAGTCAAGCTATCCTCTCATCTCAAGGTTCATAATGCATTCCATGCTAGTAAATTAAAGGAATACATCTCCAACACATATCATGTTCTTGATGATGATGAAAAATTTTTAATGCCCACCCAAGGAATTCTTGAGCTTCAACCTAATAGAATCTTATAATCTAGAGAAAGAAACCTTATACGTAGAACCCTAAGAGAGCATCTAGTCTGATGGAAAGATTACCCTAAAGAAGATGCCACTTGGGAAATGAAATATATCTCTTGAAGGATTTTCTTGACTTTCTTCCAAAATGAGGACATTTTGATTTCTTAAGTTGGGGAGAATGTAATGTGCCTGCCTCAACGATGTTTTGTAACCCCATTCATTAATTCAAGGAGCAGTACCCTAAGCTTTACATGTCTGTTTTTGTAAAGTTTTGAGTTTAGTTGCAATTAAAAATGTGCATCAATGTGTGCATCTTGAAGTCACTAAAGAGAGATTTCTAACGCACCTGACAATGTCTAAAACAGGGCCGGAATGTGCAATTGATCTCACATTTAAGCTGGCAATTTCTTTTAGTATGGAAAAATTGAAGGGTTAAAGGGCCATGCACTCACCTAACAAGTGTCAGGACATGCATAAAAGACCCCACTTAACTGAAATCAAATTTAGTTAACTGAGAGAGTCCCCCTCCTCCTGTACTTGACATTTGGCAGATCCTCATTAGCCTTGCCCCCTTATATGAAGACCTAGCCTCCCCCTCAGAAGCAACCGCACATTCTCGGGTGGTCCAAGAAGGAAATGTTGTCAATTCGCGCACATGTAGACTCTCTTTCACTCATGCATACACTCACACACACACACCTACTTTCTCTCTCTCTCTCTCTCTCTCTCTCTCTCTCTCTCTCTCTCTCTCTCTCTCTCTCTCTCTCTCTCTATGAGCTAGAGGAAGTTCGTGTAGAGAACGCACACACGTTGAACGAGGTGATGCACGAGCGATGAAAGAGGCAAAGATAACACGATGAACGAAGCAACGAGGGAATCTACTCATTTAATTAGAGGTATATTTCAAGTTAAATTTTTGGGCATATTCTAAGAGAGACCTTCTCTCTCTCTCTTCTCTCTCTCATCAGTTTCTTTGTCTAGAATTTGTCGTAATCTTTCATGCTACGTAACATGCAACTCTTGCCTGCATGATTTATGCATGCATGAAGTCTCTAGGAATGATAGGGATCTCTGAAATTTACAGAAATCTTGCATGCATGCCCATTACGCAGTCGTACTCGCTCTATCTATGCATACATGGACCTAGATATATCTGTATTATCAAAATAACTATACATAAGCATTCATGGGTCATTTGATTCAGTAAATTAGTAATTAGATACTGTAAAATGAGTTAAGACCTTAAATTTTACTAAATCGATAGCTAATTATTAGCTAATTAAAGGTTAAGTACGCAACCGATCAAAGTTTTTGTATCTCTACTATCATAATTTTTAAAATTACTTCACGTATCACAAAATTAATTATGATTTTTTTGATTTTTAAAAGAGATTTTCTAGCTTTAAAAAATACTTTAAGGATAAAATAAATGTATTTCAAACTAGAAATAGGCAATTTCAACGTAGTAAATTTAGGAAAAATTAGTAAATACATCTTAGAATTTTCCAAATATTTTTATAGAATTTCCTAAGACTCTTTACATCTCTCAATTTTTTTTGAAATTTTTATGTAAATGAATTTTTTTAAATAAATAAATTTTACCTACAAAAATTGACTTTTCACTTAATTTTTGGGTCAATTAAATTCACAAGATCCTAGAAGTTAAGGTTATTAAATTAATTGGATGTTTTGACTGAGTTTTGCCCTTGAACTTGCACTTAGTACGAGAAATTTTCCCTTTTCTATTAATTCCATTTTTGAGCTGCGCGATGGCCCCTAAAGTAGCAAGGAAAGAACAACACTGGAGCTGGCCCAAGCCATATTCCAATAGTCGAAGCAAATCAGCCACTGCAACAAATCGTTGTCATGAATCTAAACTAGGTACCATTTATTTTAAAGTTTATTCATAGTAGGTAAGAATGACTTAGATGAGCTTAGGAGACATTAGAAGAACACTTGGCTGTATAAACAAAACACATGCTTTATTCATGAAAACTTAAATAGAAAGTATTGTCTATTGTTAAAGATGATGTTTGTGTCGAGTTTGGGGTGAAGTAGAAATGGATTGCATTTTTGAATAGAGATTGAAATAATTGGATGGAAGCTTGATGTTGCACTGGTGAGCGATGCGGGTTGGTGCCCATGCCGCGTCATTAGGAAAGAAATGAAGTCATTTTTGGGCCTTTTAGCTCTAATGAGAGAATGCTCTTTAGCCAATAGGAAGAAGGCTAACATTAAGTAGAAAAGCCCTTTTTCTCATTTTTTAAAATGTCCATGAAAAACCATTTTGGTAAAATTTTCATTATTAGTAGAAAAGTAAGGTGAGGTACTCGCAATTCAAATTCGAACATGTCATACTTGATAGCGATTGATAGATACTATTTAGGAATGGTCAAAACCAAGCAAATAGAGGCCCCCGAGGGGTCTCTAGGGCCTCTATTTGCTTGGTTCTGACCTCATGAGGCCCTAGGCTTAAAAAGACTATATCTTGAGCTAGAGACGTCGGATTTCAATGTTTTAAAGTGCTATCCTAAGGCTTTTGGACGTTCTCGATGCATCCATGTTGTTCTTTTTGTATTTTGAAAACATATCTTATGTGTTCTTTCATCGCACGTCACATCACTCATTAAGATTCACGGACATCGATTTGTGTGCACACTATAAGTTAGACTCTCAAGAAAAGCATTTTGTACGAGCATGCATTTAAGTGATCGAGAAAACTTTTACGTATGTACTATGAGAAATAGAATCCCAAAAAACTAATTTTGTATTTTTTAGGATTACCTCTCT
This sequence comes from Adiantum capillus-veneris, assembly GCF_014529385.1. Lineage (NCBI taxonomy): Eukaryota > Viridiplantae > Streptophyta > Polypodiopsida > Polypodiales > Pteridaceae > Adiantum > Adiantum capillus-veneris. The sequence goes on along the minus strand of NC_140931.1, from coordinate 174,145,222 downwards.
CTATGCTGAGTTGGCAATTCTTACAAGGCCCAAAATTGAGTCCAAGTTTCTCCTAATGTGTTACGTGGTGCGGGTTGGTGTCCATGCCGCGTTGATGCGCGATGTTGTGTTGGTGCACGATGCTGGGTTGGTGCCCCAAGAGGTTGTTGCCCTAAATTGAACAAATGAATGTGGATAAGAAAACCTTTGTACAAAGGCTCTGTTGGTGTGGAGAAAATCTTGTTGTTGTTGATCGGCCGTTAAGTTAATAAGTAGGCTGTTTTTAGTAGATTTGTCTAACGAAAGGTTGTCTTGGGGTGACGTTTGAAATGTGGCTATTAGAACAAAAATTGTGTCAAAAATTGATTAAGGAATTGCGTGTTAATGTTACAGTGTGGTAATAACTAGAAAACAAAGATGTGGGTGCGTGTGGGGTAGAAAGGGGGGGGTTTGTCTAGAACCAATCATCGGATGCGTGGACCCGATAAGTCGGGTGCTTTCCACAAGCGTGGATTTATTAGACGACATTAGCTAACATTGAATTAAGTCCCAACCTTAGGGAATTGTATGACGGCTATGCCTCACACTCAATGAGGAAAAAAGCGTCAGTCTAAGAACCAAGGGTTCTAGTCATTTCGATTTCAGAATGGATAAGCAACCCCTCTTAAGGTGACCACGCTGAAAGATATGTAGAGTTAGGGCAGCTCACTTGATTGGTCCTTCGCTTTGCATTGCAGAGTGGGAGTGGATGTGTTGAGCTCTCCCAATCACCAATCTTAGACGGTCGAGGACGTTACAACATTTCTTAGCTTAGGTATATTGCCTTTTTTTTTTGGCCGCTTAGACTTCTTGGCAAAAAATTGTGACAATTTTGCATCCACTCTACACTAATTTGGGCCAATAAATGGTTAAAGGTCACAAATTCAAAAGCAGCTGTCAATGCTATATATTTTTTTCCACCCTAAGTGTGTTCTTATGCCCCAATATTTTATTATGTTGCTTGCATTTACCATGAAGTACTTCAATATTGACTCATTCGGGTTGGTTGTAGGTTACTACCTACTACTTGGTTGTAGGTTACTACCTACTACTGGTTTGCTACTATGTTGCGACTCTCGAGTCCTCAAAGCAAGCTGATGTCCATTTTCCACTCACTCCATAATGCCCCCCCCCCCCTCTCTCTCTCTCTCTCTCTCTCTCTCTCTCTCTCTCTCTCTCTCTCTCTCCTCCTCTAGCAGTGTTCGAGAAAAATATGCCTTAGCTTACAATTGTGACAAGAATTCAAAAAAGCTCGTTGACATTAAGAAGAAAAGAATATATATTCCACTTTGGTTTAGAGGAAAATAGAGTTCAAATATTAAATAATAGCTTGACTCTCTCTCTCTCTCTCTCTCTCTCTCACACACACACACACACACACACACACACATCCAAGTATGGTGGAGTGGTTATCCCAATTCCCTCGAGTAATAGGCGTTGAGCTCAAGACTCATCAAATAGCTCTTTTGAGGTAGCTTGGGATTGTTCCTATGACAATAAAAACTGATCTTCTCTTCTCTCTTCTTCTTCTTCTTCTTCTTCTCTCTCTCTCTCTCTCATCCCGTTTGAGTGCTTTGCAGATGTTGACAATCAAGCAAATCACTCTCAAGCACCATGAATCTTTTGTCATAGCAATCTCTACTCTCCCCTAGAATTTGAAAATTATCGTGTGTGCAGTAAAATTGAGTCCAATTTTCTGATGGGTGTGTGCATTATAATCTAGCCCAATGTTTTATTTTCTTCAAGTGGTTCACTCACTCACTCTCTCTCTCTCTCTCTCTCATTGGCGCACGTACACGCACTTAGGGAGGGTGACATGCACAACATCTGTGTATTCTCAGAACTCACTTGTTGGGCCCATCGGGTATTCTTGTCGACCGCCCACTAAGAGGGATCCCATTGCCGCTCTCTCTCTCTCTCTCTCTCTCTCTCTCTCTCTCTCTCTCTCTCTCTCTAGATGACAGCAATTAAGCAAACCATTCTCGAGCACCATGAATCTCTTTCATAGCACTCTCTACTGTCCCCTAGAATTTGAAAATGATGGTTTGTGCAATAAAATCAAGCCCAATTTGTTAATGGGAGTGTGTAGTAAACTCAAGCCCAAATTTTGTATTTTCTTCAAATGGTTCTCTCTCTCTCTCACTCACTCACTCTCTCTCACTCTCAGGTGCACACATGCAAGCACTTAGTGAGGGTGATAGGCATGTCGTCTATGTGTTATTAGAGCTCACTTGTTGGGCCCACTAGATAGTCTCGCCAGTGGCCCACTCGGTAGGCTCGCTAAAAGAGAGATCACTGGCTCTCTCTCTCTCTCTCTCTCTCTCTCTCTCTCTATCACATATAGGCACTTATTGAGGGTGGCATACACATCGTCTGTGTATTCTCAGAGCTCACTTGTTGGGCCCACTAGGTAATCTTGCTAGTGGCCCATTGGGTAGTGTCCCGAGGTGAGGGGAGTTTGGTTGCCTCTCAAAGACACAATTTGCAATTCTCACTCGATCATATGTCTTGTATTTCCTACACAGAAAGCTTCATTCTGTGGCCTACCGTTGGGTAGAGCTTTGTATCGATACAAAACATTGCATCTAAGCTTCTTCTTTTTCCCCCTCTTTATTTTCTGTTGCTCCATTGATGATGAAGCTGGAGAACGATGCCTCGATTCCTGCTTCTCCTCAAGCTTCTCCTCTTGGTTTTTGAAGCCAAGATTGCTATGTGTTTTCCTGGCTCCAAACCCATGTCACCCCTATTAACAAAATATTTTTGCCATGTGGGGGGAGGGGAATTGGCGGTAGCAATGGCATGCCTCTCTCTCTCTCTCTCTCTCTCTCTCTCTCTCTCTCTCTCTCTCTCACGTGTGTGTGTTGTGTGTGTCCGTGTGTTGTTGGGATTTAGAGCTCACTTGCTATAGCAAGAAACTTGCGACATGTGGAAAGGGGGGTCTGAATCCCCTCTCCCATTATAGATAGGATAAATCATCATGATGTGTTAGCTCCATAGATTGACTTTTCTTCATCTCTCAGTACAACAATAATAATAACCTTGAGGCTAGATCTTTAAACCCATAATCATGAAGGATGGCCTTCAATTTTCCTTTTTGCTCCAATTTTGACATAGTACTTAAAGGGCATACATTAAGTGTAGTGAGCCTTTGTGGTAGTGGAGTGGATTGTGCTGACTCTTTTAGTGAAAACTTTCATAAGAAAATCACCAAGCTATTTCCTTGGAAGATTCTCAAAAGAGTGACCGACGAAGATTGAATTTGTGTGAGCATCTAATTTATAGAATTTCCCAATTCCAAAATTTAGAAACTAGCTTATTTGGTCCCCAAGTAGCACTTTAGAGGCCAGCTGAGTGCTAAACATAGAGGGCTTCAGTGGGTGTTGATAGTAGCAAGATGTGAAAAAAAAGATGCATGGTGTTTTTCAATGAGTCTTTTGCATTTATAACATCTAGCATGTCAATCTCAAAGCCCCATATGCTAGCAAAAAGCGATTGAAAACTTCACTCAAATCCAAGTCCGTATATGGTCCCCAAGTAATGTTTGTTTCCAGCTCCGATGTCTATTGAATGTTGAATGTCATAGGACATGTTGATTAGTAGGACACATGTGACAAAGAAATGCATGGTTCTCTTGGTAGGTATCTCACATCAAGTGCAGCTTTCATCACCTTTACAACCTTGAAGCCCCTATCTGCTATCCAAATTTCATATGAAGTGGTTAATTACCAAGATCTATGTGATTGTAAATTGTAAGGTATATTGATTGCTTAATTATCTATTTTTCTTTTCACTAAATTCATTGATATAAGGTTCCCAACAGCCCCCATACACATGTGCGCACTTGATGCTCTTCCATGCCAATAGACACATGCAAATATGATGTCCTATCACCCCCCGCCCCCCCCCAAAAAAAAACATACACACAGACACACACAAGAAGAATACTACCCAACTGATTACACCTACAAGACATTCATCAATCACATGGCTTCCATGCAGTCTTGGATAGATAGTCACACGTGATTCCTATAATTGAGAGAGAGAGAGAGAGAGAGAGAGAGAGAGAGAGAGAGAGAGAGAGAGAGAGAGAGAGAGAGAGAGAGAGAGAGAGAGAGAGAGAGAGAGAGAGGTGAAAACAATATTAAAAGATGCATTTTTCCATCAATAGTGTGAGTCAATAAAACCAACAAATCTGCAACACACCAACCATTAGCATACTCCCAAGTTAGATGCACCAAAGCACAACCCAACAGCTTAACAAAAGTCTGAAACCAAACCGTGGTTGATTACGAGCCCATATAGCCCAAATCAACAAGTCTTTGATATATAAAGGCGGTATATACCAACCAGAAGTACTCCAACAGTATATTTACATAGAGAAGAGGTGAATCCTAATGTATATATGGTCTATAACGTTCTTGTACACCATAGAGCAGAAAAAAAAGAAACAACGGTAGCCTATTGTTGTGTCAAGTCCACCGAATTAGCTAGATACAAGGCCCATAAAATCAAGGTTGATTACTGCATATCAGCCCTAAGTGCAGCCAAATGTAGTCAAAACCAAAACAAAGTGTTTGTTATTAGTATCCTAAGCAGCAAATTGTACAATCCTATACAATAAAGCAACCAGTATCCCGTATCTACTGCCCGACAAACAGACCGAAATCCAACTATGATTAAGGTAATTGATGGCTATTCTCAATTGAGATGCAGTTTTGAAATAAAAACCTGCTCTCATAAGCCACACTATCCTTATAGTTTTCTTACCATATTCTGTACACGGAAAAAGAGAGAAACCAGTACCAGTACTGTAGAAGTCCCGTACCAATAAGATTATCTATCCAAGTCAAAGACCAATATCATTCCAATAGGAACAAATATATCAGAATACCATTAATGAGAGATAAAATCTGCATTTATCAATGAATTTAATCGGCAAGTCCAGTTTTACCTATGTACATTCATGTCACCACATTCTTTTTCCCAAAACCAATCAATGAAAGACCATACCTTCTCAAGTACCTGTAAAAACCAGGTGGGATAATGTGACAAGATCGGCTAGTCAGCCGCCCGGTATAGACAACAAACCTATCCAATGTATATGCAAAATTCCTTTTAATTAGCTAGGTGTGTTAAATTTTGAACCATAATTCAAGCCCATCATTGCATGCAATATGATATAATTAGGAAATTTTTAAGCTAGTAAAAGAAAATGCAAATAAGCTGGTATTTTCTCCTGACATCATTAGAAACCAGAAAAGGAGTTATCATTCCCCTCCATAAGGCCGTGCATCCCAATACCAGTAACCGGTAATGAATCAGTCGGCATGTACAATCGTAACCAACCCAACCATATGCCTCAAATTCTTAGAAGAAAGCCAGAAGCAGTAAATAAGAGAACATTTCTCAACAATTCTTAATGCTTATGTTGAATAGATACTTTATGCCAGTACTAATCCGTAGAGAATAGAACCAGTAGAATCATTAGTGAGAGATCCATAGATTAATCATCAAAACAAGCTTCAACCATATGATGTTTTATGCAACCTACTTACAGTTTCAATTCCCAGCCATAGCATTCTATCAGTACCAAGTTCTACTCATCTCAGCAAAAGAGGGGGAGACAAACCCATAAAGATAAAGCCAAAAAAATGTTTATACCATGCAAGCTAGCTGCCCATAAAGACTAGCTAGCGAATCAATCCTCAGATTGCTGAGAAGACTCATACCAAAAGAGCATTGGCAAGATTTTACACCGCCATTTCACAAAGTCAACCTAAGCCAAGCCTTAACCAGATCCACCAAAATAGGAGCAGTAAGAGCAGCTTTAGCTGGTCATACCAACCCTTATGTCATCAATACCTACGACACTGGCTATCCAAAACCACCTAGAACCATTACCAAAACAGTTTCCAAGATTCAAATTATCCATTCTAGCAGATAGTACATCATAATACGACCCGATATCCGAAAAAAATCCCTTACAATCGGCCTGTATACAGCAATAGCTAATAGGTTGTGCAAACCGTAATCGGCGCTAGCTTAGTTGGCCCATCTAACCCCATTAAAACAACTTCATGCAATAACAACTCAATCCAAACAAAATTTCCAAGAGCAGTAGTACGAGGTCAAAACATTAGCCAATAGCTGACTAATTCAATCCCAACCCTACGAGTTTATGCAACTCAAACCTTCATAAGAAAAACCAGTGAGCAATAATACAACAACCTACCTCAATTCCCAGCCATAAGCGCTTAATAAATTCCCTTCAATCTGTTTGAAAGTTTATGTTTTCATTTAACCAATGCCCATAGTTAAAGATGTTAATTTCAAACCAGACATCCTCCATTTGGGAGAGCACAAACAAACCATTATAATATTTTTGCATCAAAAAAGATTTTTCTAACATTAGTAGAATCCACCACGGATTTCTTGTTGGGGGCCATGCTTCGGAGCCCTCAGGTGTTGCTTGAAGAATGTATTTAGTGAAGGGTTATGCACACAATGAGAGGACACACACACACACACACACACACTTTCTTGTAGAATGAAAACTAAGTGAGCCTGTGGCTCACCTTATAAGGCTACGTAACCGCTTTGGATCATCTCAGTACACCTATATTCGGGAGAAGATCACGCGGCGGCAGAGAGGCTTTAACTTGCCACCGACTTCCTCGAGCATCACGCGGCATCCAGGCTACCATCCTCCCCAAATAGAGCGCGTCACAAATGGGAGACAAAGACAGTAAACTCACCCACGTTTATATCGTCAGAGAAATCAAGTATACACGTCGACTAGATCCACTATCAAAGTTTAAATCAAAAACCCATAATGAAAAATATCTATTACAAGGTCATTTTTACTAAGAGTTAGTTCATGCATAAGACCCTAGTAGATAGTAGTTTCTATCCCCAAGGAGAGCACAATGTATTATGTATAGTTGGAAAACCAAGAAACTCCATGATTTCCAAGGGTCAAAGTATATCCAAGTGAGACACTATGGCAATACTAGCTACAGAGTCCGATTATTTCTAGAGGGATAACTAGATACAGAGAGAGGGAGAAAGAGAAAGAGAGAGAGAAAAAGATATTCTATCAAGGTTGAAAGCAACCTGAGAGAAATAGAATGATAATTCAGGATAGAAAGTCTGATAGACTCTAGTAGTATGTAGAGTGAAACACACACACACACACACACACACACACACACACACACACACACACACACACACACACACACACACACACACACACACACACACACACACAGAGAGAGAGAGAGAGAGAGAGAGAGAGAGAGAGAGAGAGAGAGAGAGAGAGAGAGAGAGAGAGAGAGAGAGAGAGAGAGAGAGAGAGAGAGAGAGAGAGGCCTTTCCCTCCTAATCCACAAATGTTGTGGTTGGAAGCTCTATGAGAGCAAGATATATTCCAAATAGGTGAGATATTTTTTGGTAGTCAATGATTGCAAAGGGTGAAAGCAAACCCCAGGATAACACCACGGATGAAGAGTCTCATATCCTCTAGAAGGATAGAGAGAGAGAGAGAGAGAGAGAGAGAGAGAGAGAGAGAGAGAGAGAGAGAGAGAGAGAGAGAGAGAGAGAGAGAGAGAGAGACCCACCCTTACCCAGGGAAAGACCTACCATCTGGTGAGGAGGGTCATCACCAGGTGGTGAGACCTCCCCTACAACCAGTGTATTAGTGAATAAGTTCCAAAAGTTCAATAACTGTCTCTTTTCCAGCCAAGCATAATGGCAAAGAGTTTTTATTAAGAAAATGCCAAATAGTGCCAAGCAGCTCTTTTATAGCAAACCCATTTGCTACATACTTCTTGATAAGATGACACACTACGTGAAATGCAATGAAAGAGTCTAAGGATGAATACATAATGAGATATATCATGCCTAGACAAGTTTTTATTGCTATCTTCCGTGTACGATTACTCTTTCTTCTGACAAATTCATCAAGCCTAGGTATAAATTTTCTCTCTTCTAGGAGAATTCAGTGATATAACTCCCAGTAAACGTAGAACAGAGTGTCAATTCCAGATTTGAGAAAACTGTTTTAGTAACAACAATTTTGTTGTCAATATTAAGGTACTCCATAAAGGTTGGTTCAATCTTAAGTGTATCAGGATAGATTAACGGTAAGCATTGTGCAAAGCTGGGATTGTTTAAGCTTAGTAGATCATCCATATATCTATAAGTGTGTTGAAATTGTGTAAGATCAATGGTAGTGTCAGTTGTCTCTAGTTGTTTAAGTATCCATTTATACTATAAAAAAGCCAGGTAGAGATTGCACATGACTGTTGAACATGAGAATCCCATCAAGATATCATGGATTTGTTGAAATCATTGTTCACCTAGCATAACAAAGCAATTCCGAAAGATCCATTCAATCATCTCCATTAGATTATAGAGATTATAATGGGTCATTAGGAAATTTTGGAGGTCATTTGGAGGGCCTTCTAAGAAAAATAGAATTTTGAATTTCTCTCTCTAGAAAATAGGTGTGGTAAAAGCAAATGTAATGTTAGAATAACCATTCGAAAAGTGTACTTACAAGTAGATTCTTGCAACAGTGTCATAACGACCGTGATGATTGAAAAATAAATCATTTTCAGTTGCATTTAGTGAACGTCCTAGAATTGGAGGGAGTTTCTTGTACATGAAATGTATGAGTAAAGGAAATATCCTTCCAAACCTGCTCTCTCCTTACTCTCGCACTGTTTGTGCGCTGACCTTAAAGATATCCTTTCTTGCCCTGCTGCACACATGGCTTCTTCTTCCACCCCGACAAATGTCCTCCTTAAGAGACCCTTCTATCATCTACAGATTGACCTGGATCCCCAATATACGCCACTGTGTAAGCGAGGCAAAACTAACATCAAAGTGACACCGCTCATGACAGAGAGACTTAGAGTAGAGGAAGCAAAACACTTAGATATTTGGACAAAAGGCTCACTCTATCCATTGAATCCCATGACAAATGCTTTCCCAGCATTTTCAAATCCCACTAACTTATTGAGCTTTGCAGGTAATGGAGAGAATGGATTGCTTGGCTATTGTAAAGCTCTAAACAACAAATTAAAAACTTATAAAGACATGGTGAAGCACCAAGCAAATGAGATTCAAAGACTTTCAAACTTGCATCATGAGGACCAAAAGACTTTAATGCAGTGCACACAAGAATCACAGGTCTTGCGAACAAAGGTACAGTCATTACAAAACAAGGAGACAATGTTAGGCACTCGTGTGCGAAAGAAGAAACTATAGAATCTTGAAACGTTGAAGGTAGGCTCTGGCGACCTTAAAAAAAGAATCCAAGCATTGAGGTGAGCATTGTAAACTGTCTAATTAATCTAAATTAATCTAAGTGTTTGTTTATGTTAGTTATGCTTTCTTTGTAGAGATTCCATCTATCCAGACAAAGAAAACATAGATCCGAAGGCCAATGTAGGAAAGCACTTAAAGCCATTGATAACTAGTGGTCTTGCAAAGGATATCATGCATGACAAAAAGTTTAAGGTTTTGCAACGAGATGCCGTTGACAGATTCATTTCAAAGAATGCAGTGCCTGCCAAGCATATACAGGGTACATTGGACTCCCTTGGAGTTATTAAAAGAGGTTACTCAGCTATTCAACAGTCTATCTCTTCCATGTTTGTGAAGAAGGGAATAAAATCTAAGCTTTTACCCACAGCTGCAAGTGTTTGGAAGGAAAGACTACAGCTCAATAATGAATAGACATACTTCATTGGATGTCCATTTCATATTCAAGATATTTATAGCTCACAGGGAACTACTATCTATTATGATGAGTACAACAGTATCTTCATGGACCTCACTTTGCTGCAAACTAGAATGGTGGAGTTCTACAATATCACATTCGAAGAGAGAGGTGGCGTTCTACATTTTGATTTGAAGCTAGATGAGTGTGAGATTCTTAAAGAGAAGAAGCTAGAGCGAGTTACAATCACATTAATGAATATGGCCCTTTCCAAATGTCCCACTGATGACCCTTCATACTTTAGTGTTCAATCAGAAACAAACATATGGTGGCTTGGTACATTTCAAGTAATCCAGTTATCTCCAATTTTGCAGCTCTAGCAAGCCCTCTATTGTACCTAAATTTTAAATTTAATTTTTGTATCTCATAAGGATTGATCTTGTAGGTAAATAAAGAAGACCATGACATTTTATTTTGGGTGTTCCATCAAACCCCTATTCTAGATATCATTCATAGGCAAATGAATCGAGGAGAGGTATTGGCTGTAGATGGGAGAGGAGACTTTCAAGTTCAATGGAATCTTGCAGGTGACCTCAAAACACTGAAGTCTATGTATAATTGTGGAATGGGTGCCATGGAAAAGTCTCCATGCTTGTATTGCATGGAACCTGCAAAAGTGATGGACCCAAAGTGGTGGCGAAAGGCTCCTACTCATCACAATCAAGACTCTAATTTCCAACCAGTTCTGAGTATACCACTTGTTAATGTCCATATTGTACAATGCATGCTCTTTGCCGAATTGTAGAGAAGTTGGTGTATCTGTACATTGGGTTTGCTTGGAAAATAAAAAAGTCATCGAACGACAAGTCACTCTAGAGGCTTTGGAACTAGTTTTGTCAGATATTGGTCTACATGGGGGCAATGTGAAAATACAGCGGGACGAAAAAAGGTCAACCAATGAGAAAGATGTACCCTGCAAACCATCCATAGGTGGGGTCAAGGCACGCCGTTTTCTATCTAAACCTCAAGGTATGAAAGATGTGAAGCTAACAAAGTGAGGGAGAGTATATCACTCTACCTATATTAGCAAAGTTGAGTATATGCGCTGGAAAAAACTTCATTTAGCAGTGAAAGACCAAGAGCCAACAACTTGCAATGCAAAGGGTAATGTGTGGAGTTCCATTGACATATTATTTCAAATGTGTGAGAATGATGATTGGTCGCAGGATAATCTCAGCAAGTTTAAATAGAACCTTCAGAAAAGCACTGCTGAGAATGCAAAACAATATGTCAGTCCATGATGTGAGAATGATGATTGGTCGCAAGATAATCTCAGCAAGTCAGACATTTGCAAATTCAGAAAAGAAAGCGAGTAGACACATTCAAAAACTCAAGTGCTCTTGAAAGTCAAACCACGTGGAGAGAGATACTGCAATATGCCAATCATCGGTGGAACAAGAGAGTTAGAGTTTAGACGATCGATGTACCCCAAATTCCTGTAGAATTAAATTCAATATGTACCACAACTATTTCAACATTTTGATGATTTTCAAATATCATTTGGAACCTCGCCCTTGTATCTGATCATTAAATGTTTGCGATACTCTAAGAGTTTACTAGGGTTTTATTTCCCTAAAGATAATGCCATTGCTGTGTATGTGTAGTAATATGCTACACAGCCCCTAGTATATCTTGGCGAGGAACCAAAACATTCTCTCCCAAAAACCTTGTCGACGAGGATTACTTTGTTAGCATTTTGTGGCAACATTGGACCACCTAAGAAGCGAGATAATGTCTTGAAAGCATGGGTTGCAGTATTCCCCTCTTGTGACATTCCATTGTGGAAGATTAGGATGGGTGCCTTGCATAAACTAGGAAGATATTGTCCTAGAGCTGCATCCCTACCACGAAACTGTCTTCTTCGACGACGAAGAAAGTCGTCCTTTTCAACAATCCATGACTGTAAACAAAAGAAGTGTTTGTGTATGTGTGTGTGTGTGTGTGTGTGTGTGTGTGTGTGTGAGAGAGAGAGAGAGAGAGAGAGAGAGAGAGAGAGAGAGAGAGAGAGAGAGAGAGAGAGAGATTGGGGGGGGGGAGGGGTAGGAATTTATACCATGAAACTCTCATCTTGCAGAAAAAGCTCATCCTTCCATAGGTTAACTGATCTGGTTGACTCGTGCGTTGGGCACTTAAACCAATCCTCCATATCCTGTTTACTAGTTGATGGCTTAAGATTATTTCGAATAGCTTGAAATGTGGCTTCATCAGGAAGTGTTTCTTTATACTTTTCTGTCTTTTCAAAGCAGAGTTTAAGATAGTCCAGTGGGTTATTGGAGATCTCCATTGCCTCGTCATCACTATTGTCATCTGAAAGAAATCCATTCCTCTCCTCCTGGCACTTGGAAATAGTTGCCAGTGCAAAGTCCTCCCGCAAACAAAAAATACTTTGTATATCATGGAGGAAAATGTAGGACCTATCTCCAAATTTAAACTCTGGCACTCCTGGTGACATTAAGGTGGCTTGCCGCTCATTGAAACACGACACATCTAGAGGGAGCTTGATATATGAGGTTTTCACTGAGAGAAGATTGCTTCGTTTCACCTCTTTTGCTTCTTCTTCAAGATCAATGGACTCCTCTATCTATGTCACTTCAATATATTCCTCATTCTTTTCCTCTTTTTCATCTGCTGGTAAATCTTGTTCCTCCATGACCTCCTTAGGATCTTTCATAAGAGTTGTAAATAATCCATTTAAAAATATTAGAAATCGAAAGGACTCTTAAATCAGCTTGCACTCTCGATCATGTAAGCTACACCAATGGGGCCTGTACATAAGAGGTAGTCGATTATACTTCTTGTAAGACTGTCTTTCAGGATCACAGTCCTTTAAATGTACTATCACCATTTCACCAACAATAAACCTGCCCTCTTGAGTGTGAAGATCAAACTTCTCTCGTTCCAGCTTCAAGTGCTCACTCTGTTCAGCTATGAACACATCAACATTAAATGGAGCATTAAACATGCAGGAGACCAAATCAAACTTATCACCAGCCCCAAAAGTAACTGCAAAATCTAAAAGCCTTTCATCAATCACTGTAGGGTCTTCATAAATAACCGGCTCTTTTTTCTTTTGGATTGTTGCAATTCATTGGGCACTCTGCAAAGTAGGTGTTGAAAAATCCACTTCTCTCTTAAGTGAGTTGGGTACAGTAAATTTTGGAGTAGAAGGGGACTCCAATTCTACAGATGGGTCAGTATCAGGCTCCTCCAAACCTACAGCTGGCTCCTCCAAACTACTGGCAGGCTCTGCAGCAGTTATAGCAATGGGTTCAGTGAAGTCTACATTCCTCTTCATTGGAAATTTTTCTTGGCCATCAATGCGCTTGGGATCAATTTTCTGCCTCTTCCTCCTATGTGATCTTAAACCTGCCATTTATTTCATAATCACAAATATAAGTTTCAATGAGTATATACAAAAAGAAGAGCACCAAATGATCATATAAGTTTTGAACAAACTATAATTAGGTATCCCACAACTGTTACCAACTAATCAGGTAGTCAATAAAATAAGATGATTACTATGGATTAAATGCAAAACTAGGCAAAACTGGGTTATATATGTGAGGAGTAAAAGCCATACAAGTGGATCATGGTGCGAAGAGTACAGAAACAAATATCCATAGAACTATAGGTGCGCCGTGATCCACTTGGTTGGATTTCAGAAAATAGAATAGCTACAAATACATAAAAGCAATTGTACTTTCAGCAGATTGCTATGTACAAAGTCAAAAGAGGATCACGGCGCGCGGAATATGTAAATTAACATTGAAAAAACTCCTCGCACATTGTGATCCACTTTGCAGGCCTTTGTAAATTGAATACCTACAATATAGTAATACAAAAAATCCCTTTGGATAACGGCACGCGGAGTATATATTCAGTTTAGATGTGTTTTGTAAGTGTGCTTCAAAATGTGAAAGATCATTTGACCTTTCAAATTTCAAAATTGGATCACGGCGCGCCAAATTTCAAAATTGGATCACGGTGCGCCAGTTACGTTATAAAGATGAGCTCTCCCTACATACCTTCCTCTCCCAACCACGATGTGGACTCTCTATTGCGACGCTTATTTCAGCCATTTTTGAGCATCGAGAGTCACTTATGAACTCCACCCACACCACGTGACATGTTCATTTGGTCCCATAGGTCATATTTGACCTCCCAGGACGATAATAGAACTATCTATCTATCTATCTATCTCTCTCTCTCTCTCTCTCTCTCTCTCTCTCTCTCTCTCTCTCTCTCTCTCTCTCTCTCTCTCTCTCTCTCTCTCTCTCTCTCTCTCTCTCTCCTCTGCCCTTTTGCATGCAATAATAGATATTACCGTTGCGTTTTTTACGATGCGAGCTGCATGTATTGAACGCGTGTTACAAGGACATGCATTTAATATGCGGTACGACCAATAAAGTGATTTTTAACTACCCAAAAAACGTGTAATTTATAGTAACAATTCGCACTGGATTTCATGATAAGAGAGAGAGAGAGAGAGAGAGAGAGAGAGAGAGAGAGAGAGAGAGAGAGAGAGAGAGAGAGAGAGAGAGAGATATAGTGAAATACAAAGAGAGAGAGAGAGAGAGAGAGAGAGAGAGAGAGAGAGAGAGAGAGAGAGAGAGAGAGAGAGAGAGAGAGAAAGCCTGCATAGACGACCTCTGCGAGAAGGAAAAGGAGATAGCTAACTCAAAAGTCAACCTCTGCGAGCATAGAAAGAGACAGAGAGGACACATACAGCCGAGATATCCTCTCCAACCAAGTCGCAAGGCTATAACACGCGTTTTGGTCCATTTGAATTCCTCATAGAAAGGTATTTCCATGGTGGTTTTTGTAGATGAAGAGCCAAAAAGAGATAAAAACAGAGAGACAGAGAGAGAGAGAGAGAGAGAGAGAGAGAGAGAGAGAGAGAGAGAGAGAGAGAGAGAGAGAGAGAGAGAGAGAGAGAGAGAGAGAGAGAGAGAGAGAGAGAGAGAGAGAGAGAGAGAGAGAGAGAGAGAGAGAGAGAGAGAGAGAGAGAGAGAGAGAGAGAGAGAGAGAGAGAGTGGGAGATCTATATTTGCTGATAGTCTGTTTGGTTTGGAAGCTAAAGACTGAGAGAGATCGATGGAGAGAGTGTTAGAGATAGTATTTTTGAAATTTTGCTTGGTTTGAAAGAAGAAGAGGCAGAGACAGAGAAAGACAAGGAGAGGGATTTCATAAAGTGGATCACGGTGCGTTGTAGAGTGTTTTCTTTGCTTGCATTTGTGTACGTGCACCGTGATCCATACAAAGAGAGAGAATGAGATAAAGAGAGAGAGAGAGAGAGAGAGAGAGAGAGAGAGAGAGAGAGAGAGAGAGAGAGAGAGAGAGGGAGAGACACAAAGAGAGAGAGAGAGAGAGAGAGAGAGAGAGAGAGAGAGAGAGAGAGAGAGGGAGAGAGAGAGAGTACTACAAATGTTTTTCAATACTCTTGTGGATCATGACGCGCGGACAGCTAGAAGCCTGGCTTGAAGACGAACCCACGCGTCGTGATCCACAAACAACGGGGAGAGAGAGAGAGAGAGAGAGAGAGAGAGAGAGAGAGAGAGAGAGAGAGAGAGAGAGAGAGAGAGAGAGAGAGAGAGAGAGAGCCTTGAGCAAACACTTGATATTAAGATTAAACTAGTCAAAAATGCTACATTTCGTTGAAGCCATTCAATGATGACTACATGGGCACAATTTGAATACGGCCAGAGAGATCTCCATACAAAAAATGCTTCTCCCTTCGTTAAGAAAAGTTTATGGAGTCAATGTCGGCAGTCTCCTCCACTATGTCATGTCGAAGTTGCAAAAGATTGCATTGCTGCCTTATTGTAAATACTGTCATAAGATTTAGGTCTTTGTCCACCACTTCCACGTCTATGACAACATTGTTTGCCAAACTTGCAGTCTCCTCCACTATGTCATGTCGAAGTTGCAAAAGATTGCATTGCTGCCTTATTATAAATACTGTCATAAGATTTAGGTCTTTGTCCACCACTTCCACGTCTATGACAGCATTGTTTGCCAAACTTGCTGCCTCTTGATCCATAGGCACATAGCAACCTTCAAGAACGTGAGAACACTTGTACCAAAAGGAGATTATTAATGTCTGTGTCACAAGCATATACTTGACAATGAAAGTGTCAAGAGCAATCTCGCAACATATGCCATTTGTTTCTTTCACATACCACCCTCGATCAAGAAGCTTATCACACAAGAGGGAATCAAATGATTTGCAGAGCAGCATTGTTTTAGCAACATGTACTTTGCAGGTATGAAATAACTCAACAAAGAGACCAATAGGACAAAAATTTGTAAGTTTCACCAATTTAGTAGGTACAGAGTTTCGAAGAGACCTCTACTATAGAGCCTGCTCCTCAATGCTTCACTCATTGTTGTGTCAAGAATGGGCCAATCCACAAAGTTCCAGTTGGTTGGTAGTGGAACCTTCACCAATACTCCTCTCTGATTTCTTTGATTGAGTTGGTAGAAATGGTCATAGAAGAAAATAACCTCGTCTGCCAGGCTTTTGCTAGTTCTGCCAGCATATTGCAAGACTCCAATATGAGCATGGGTCACAAAGATGAGACCTATAATGCACTCCAGTGGCTCCCATTCCTCATATGACGAAGGATAAACATCTGTGAATATAATAGAGTAGAAATAAATACAAACATCTGTATAACCTAATTATATACCTGTGATAAAAGAAGAAAAAAAAAAGATTCTCATTTGAAATTAAGATAACATTTATAGAGGAGTGCTAAATAATTAACTTACAGTTGCACCGTGGATTATGCACCATGGAGACATCACCGCCATTAGCAATCACATCGGAGTGAGTGAAAACATGTTGAACAAAGACTTCTTTCACAGTCTTCTTACCGACCTCAACTTTGAAATCCAGAACTCTTGCTTTCCATGGAAAACGAAATATGTTTGTTGCTTTCGAGCTTTTTCTCCTTCTTGGCTGCATAAGAACCCAAGAACCTTTGCTTATCCTCTGCTCTTGCCACCTATTATCTGTAGTGAGAGTGTTTGAGATTGAGATAGTGCTTATGCTACTACATTGTCTTCTTGGAACACTAATGGTGAGGCTGGTTGGGGACAGTGTATAGCAGCCTCTAGAACTTCTTGGGCGGGTAGAAGACGAAGCCATAGGTAAAATGGAGGGATAATGAGGTTTGAAAGCCTTTCATAAAGGTAGTGGATATCTTTTAATGAAGAGAGAGAGCTAGCTATCAATCAGTAGTAGTCAGGTGTCATGAACTTGACGGCTAACTAGCAGTGGGCCCTGCTTTGTGAAAGTACGAGGTTACCTTACAAAAATGGGACAAACCTCAATATTTTAAAATATTTCTTTCATTTTTGTGTTGCTTTCCATGTATTTCTACGTTACATAAGGTTGTTGCTCATTGGCTGCGCCTTCTTTTCTCTCTCTTCAATAAGGCCCTCCAAATGACCTCAAAAATTTCCTGATGGGGTGGTCCTTTTTCTATGTTTTTAACCCATCTTGGGCTTCTAGCTAGTGAAATAGTTTGGTGTCCCATTTCATTCCTTCTTGTGAAAACCAATTTGCCGATCTTCTGTAGAACAAAGAAAAGCCCAGAAGGCCCAAAGAGGGATATGTTTTCATAACATTGTGTGATATCAGCTAAAAACATTGAAATAATGTTATGTGGAAGATTAATGAATACCTCAGAAGAGTTCTTCACAAGCCATAAGTTATTAATCATAAGTCCAGTGAAGGTCTTCACCGTTAGAAACTTTTCTTCACAAATGTTATTAAAGTCGGTAAGAATAAGATTGAGGCAAGCACTGATCACATTAGTGGCATGTAACATGATATAGTTGGAGGCATCTGAAATCCATCTGAACTTATGCTTGTGACTTTTGTAAGCGGGAAAAAGTATAGGTAGTTTTGAACTTTGAGTATCTAATTTAAAGTACCTCAGGGAGGAATCTAGATAACGAATGGTTTCTTCAGGACCCATTTCAAAAAGCAAAAATTCCGGTCCTTTAAGCCTTGACTGAGCCATAATATTGGCTAAGTATTTACAGACAATAGTGGGTATATGAGGGTCTTTGTCAAGTCCTACCACAAACCAATCATTTTTGAGTTTATGTATCAGAGAGGATAGTGAGGGGGAAGCCATGTTGTTTCCTGACTAATCTATGCAGATGGGATTGACTCAATACATGTTTGAAAGCGAGAGGATAGAGAATCAGCAAGTCTAGTATGTTGTAGACTGTCCAAATTCAGTATCTTGACTATGTTAGTCAAGCAAGTAAGTAATGCGGAAAATGCCAAGTGTGGATTTAGTGGTTGGAGTGGGATATGATTCAGACCTTTACACAATAGGTCCTTGAATTCCCTAGAACTAATAAGAGATAGATCCGTAGTGCATACGTGTTGTCCAAAAACCTGGAAGTCAGAACAAAAATTTCCAAAGATAGAGCACATACAAGATGGTTGTTTGCCTGAAGTGAGAAATTCAGTGGAATATATAAAGTTTTTCAAGGGAGGATTAAAGGTCCAACCAAAGGTTAGTTCATCCACCTTGTTGGTGTTGTTAAACACATCAAAATACGATTCGCAAAATGGCAATGAACAATTTGCTTCCTTTGATTCTCTTCCTTGCATAAAAATATCTTTTCAGAAGTAGTCTGATTGATCTAAAAGAGCAATACAATTAAGAGTTAGACATTTTCTTGATAGGGATATTCTTCCCCCTATCTTTGACATAGCTTCTAGCTTTATTACGTCCTTCAGAGGACCCTGGTGTAGAAGAAGGGGATAAAAAATATGTGATCGAGTGTGAAGCAGAACTCGTTAACAAAGGCCTTTTGAGGTTAGGGGACTCCTCTGCATCTAGTGAAGGTTTGAGAAGGGTTAGGATATGTTTGATACCTTTAGAAGCACTTACATTAGAGAGCAGATGACTAGGTGCATCTAACTTTAGCTCTTTCAGAGCCTCGTACATGAAGTTCCTGAAGTGAAGGTAAGCGATTTGGGCTTGCATAGCTTCCTTAGCCTGATCCCCAAACCAAGAACAAATAATAGGGAGAAAATGCTCCTCTGTGTGTGATGGGAAGAGGTCCTCCAGATGGTTAAGGAGGAACCAAATGCGTGATCAAACCAAAGGATGTTACTCTCACAATCAGCTTTTGCATCCAAAGCTTTGCAAGCACATTTGATGTAGGGGCGATAGATGTTCTAGATTGATTCAGAATAGAGTTCACTGCTTTGTTTAGAAAACGTCATTGTTTCCTTGGTTCTGATATAAATGCCAAATAAGATAGGGCATTTTCTCGAATCTAAGAAATGCATACGAAAGGGTGCTTTGATGACATCACCTTTATCCAAGAACTGCACTCCCTCGAGGGTCTCCAGTCGAACGTCTTCACTAGTAGAGGCAGGTAGGGCTGCAAGAAAAACCCAAGTCTCGATCGAGATGGGTGCCACAAAAGCTTTGTTTTGAAGCTCCCAAAGCTAATGGTCAAGCTCTATTCCTTCAATAGCAATCTGTCTTAGAGGTAAGAAGGGAAAAAACTTCAAGACTTTTGGAACCATGTCTAGTAAAGAAGTTTCACTAGACGAGCTGAGTCCTTGCTGAAAGCTTTTTACTACTTCAATAGAAACATCATCCCTACAAAAGAGGCCTTTTGGAGCCTTAGCAGGATCAAAAGATTTAGTGGTGGCAAAACAAGAATCAAGGCCACAAAGTTTCCTGATAAAGTTAGATAGGTCGGCTCCTTTAGCCGAGAACTGAAGAAGATCGGATTTATGACTCATTTCAATTGCAGCAAGGTTAGAAGCCAAATTTTGAAGGTGAAGTATTCCTTCTTTTGTTTCAGCTACCAGATTAGAACCCAGTCATTAAAGGTTAACAGATTCATGATAGAGTCATGGGTTTCTGTAACCTTTGAGAATTGGTTTAATAGAGAAACCACCAAAGGGTGCTGGATAAGTATAATCACAAGCAAGGATGCCGGGGAGAAGGGAAGGGTGGAAAAGTCAAGAGCAGCAGAGATAGGGATAAACTGAAGTAAAAAACATCATTATCAGTAAGATCTAAATAGAGGAGCTGGTAGATATCCCATCTTAAAACCAACCAAGACATAGGTCATAATGGTTGTGTGGGATACCCCTTGCCCTAGAAAATCTAGTTTTATGCCGCATCTCCTAAGGATAATAATCCTGTAGACTAGGTCGTGGTGCCATATGTCTAAAACCCAAAGCACCCATGTGATTAAGGAGAGAGTTTATTCTATTTACAATATACATAACACATGAGATGAACTACAAAGACCAATGTCTACAGTCCATAGTACAAAATCATGTATTCCTTTCGACTGAATATCCAAAAACAATACATCTCAGTATCAGGCCATATTAGGGAAAGAAGGTCCTGATTAATGTTATAGTATAAGTGTACAACATTTCATCCTCTCAAATAGCAACCAAGGAAAGGACACTCTTACCTTCATCCAAAGTAAGAAAACAAACTATTCGTTAGTTTTCAGACCGCATAACAGGTAACTGGGGTGACCTAGTTGTCATCCATGTCAACCTGGTACTAGCCTAAGAAGAAAGCCATACTGTTTAGATATAAGTGATGTGTAACAGTTTCCATAATGCAAAAAAACAAGATTATCAAAGTGTTAGGTCAACTCTTTTGCATTGTGCATCCCTCTATTAATTTGAAGTGTAAAATAAGGTATGAAAAAGGTTTTTCTAATTGTTCCTTATCATTATCTAAATAAGGTTAAAGATTTTCATGAAAAAGTAAGTTTAATGCAGTTTTTGAAGTCAAAATCTTCCCCAGATCAGCAATTGTTAAGCAATTTATCAATTTTTAGAATTGTATCAGTCAAGTTTTAGTATCTGGCAATCGTATCCCGGGGTCATCAAGGCCCAAACCAGATGATACATTACTATAGGCCAAAAAAACAATAAACTGTAATCCCCCAATAAAGAGCAGCCCTTCAGAGAATCTCTCAAAAGACCAAGACAATAGATGCATTTTTCCATCAATAGTGTGCGTCAATAAAACCAACATATCTGCAACACACCAACCATTAGCATACTCCCAAGTTAGATGCACCAAAGCAAATCCCAACAGCTTAACAAAAGTCTGAAACCAAACCGTGGTTGATTACGCATATAGCCCAAATCAAGAAGTCTTTGATATATACATGCGGTATATACCAACCAAAATTACTCCAACGGTATATTTACATAGAGAAGAGGTGAATCCTAATGTATATATGGTCTGTAACGTTCTTGTACACCATAGAGCAGAAAAAAAGAAACAATGATAGCCTATTGTTGTGTCAAGTCCACCGAATTAGCTGGATACTAGGCCCATAAAATCAAGGCCGATTACTGCGTATCAGCCCTAAGTGCAGCCAAATGTATTAAAAAACAAAACAAAGTGTTTGTTATTAGTATCCTAAGCAACAATTTGTACAATCCTATACAAAAAAGCAACCAGTATCCCGTATCTACTGCTCGACAAAGAGACCGAAAGCCAACTATGAATAGAGTAAGTGATGGGTATTCTCAACTGAGATGCATTTTTGAAATAAAAACCTTCTCTCATAAGCCACACTATCCCTGCAGTTTTCTTACCATATTCTATACACGGAAAAAGAGAGAAACCAATACCAATATTGTAGAATTCCCTTACCAGTAAGATTATCTATCCAAGTCGAAGACCAATATCATTCCAATAGGAACAATATCAGAATACCATTAATGAGAGATAAAATTTGGATTTGTCAATGAATTTAATCAGCAAATCCAGTTTTACCTATGTACATTCATGTCACCACATTCTTTTTCCAAAAACCAATCAGTGAAAGACCATACCTTCTCAAGTACCTGTAAAAACCAGGTGGGATAATGCGACAAGATCGGCTAGTCAGCCGGTATAGACAACAAACCTATCCAATGTATATGCAAAATTCCTTTTAATTAGCTAGGTGTGTTAAATTTTGAACCGTAATTCGAGCCCATCATTGCATGCAATAGGATATAATTAGGCAATTTTCAGCCACCCAGTAAAAGAAAATGCAAATAAGCTGGTATTTTCTCCTGACATCATCAGAAACCAGAAAAGGAGTTATCATTCCACTCCATAGGGCCGTGCATCCCAATACCAGTAAGCGGTAATGAATCGGTCGGCATGTACAATCGTAACCAGCCCAATCATATGCCTCAAATTCTTAGAAGAAAGCTAGAAGCAGTAATAAGAGAACATTTCTCAACAATTCTTAATTCTTATGTTCAATAGATACTTTATGCCAGTACTAATTCGTAGAGAACAGAACCAGTAGAATCATTAGTGAGAGATCCATAGATTAACCAGCAAAACAAGCTTCAACCATATGATGCTTTATGCAACCTACTTACAATTTCAATTCCCAGCCATAACATTCTATCGGTACCAAGTTCTACTCATCTCAGCAAAGAGGGGAAGACAAACCCATAAATATAAAGGCAAAAAAATGTTTATACCATGCAAGCTAGCTGCCCATAAAGACTAGCTAGCAAAACAATCCTCAAATTGCTGAGAAGACTCATACCAGAAGAGCATTGACAAGATTTTACACCATCATTTCTCAAAGTCAAGCTAAGCCAAGCCTTAACCAGATCCACCAAAATAGGACCAGTAAGAGCAGCTTTAGCTGGTCATACCAACCCTTATGTCATCAATACCTACGACACTGGCTGTCCAAAACCACCTAGAACCATTACCAAAACAGTTCCCAATATTCAAATTATCCATGCTAGCAGATAGTACATCATAATACGACCCGAGATCCGAAAAAAATCCCTTACAATCGGCCTGTATACAACAATAGCTAATAGGTTGTGAAAACCGTAATCGGTGCCAACTTAGTTGGCCCATTTAACCCCATTAAAATAACTTCATGCAATGACAACTCAATCCGAACAAAATTTCCAAGAGCAGCAGTACGAGGTCAAAACATTAGCCACCAATAGCTGGCAAATTCAATCCCAACCCTACGAGTTTATGCAAGTCAAGCCTTCATAAGAAAAACCAATGAGCATCAATACAACAACCTCTCATAATAATCAATATCTAATTCTCCTACATGATTTTCTCATATTAAACTGATCATTTAATGTGGGGAAGTGCCAAGGGAGAAAAAGCTAGAATATTGGTTAAGCTAGCAGACCGGCCACAATAGGGATCCAAAGGAGGGAAAATAGGGATCCAAAGGGGGGGGCATCTGCAAAAGAGCCATGTGCAACCATGGGCTAAAAAGACCCTAAGGTTCAGCCCATTAAGACTTCGAAAATGCTAAGGTTCCAAAATTCAAAGGTTGTGTCCAAAGGTCAACCCTAGGGGAAATTGGATGCTTTGTGTGTGTAAAAAAAGTTATTGCATATCCCTACATGGGAGGGGGCGAGCCCTTCTTCTAGGGGATGAGAGAGAAAGTCACACACACACATAGGCTCCCTTTACACAAAGGGAATTAGGGACACATGTCAGCTCCCTAGCCCAGATGCCCACAAGGTGTGCCCAATTCCTATTGGATGGCCTTGGAGGTGGACCAATGAGAATTAGGCTAGATTAAATCTAGTTTAATTAATTTAAAAACACTTAATAAAATAACCAATGAGAATTAAGTCTCCTAGAAGACTATTGGACAGTCTCCCAAGGGGTCCAATGAGCATTCAGGACCCCAATGGCTTGCCTGATTCCTATTGGCCAGGAGGCAAAGGCGTCCAATGAGAGTTTAGTTTAATTATTAAATTACGGAAAGCTCTCACAAAAGGGGAAAGGGGGACACATGTCAGAAGGCTATCACTTATGCTGCTTAATAGCCATTGGCTTGACTTGGGGAGGTCCAATGGGGAGCCTGCAAGAGCAAATAGCAAGAGGGCTCACCCAAGAGAGAGAGGGGGCTGATTTTTGCAAGGCATTATCACACACACACTCACACAATCTCATGTGTGAAGAAAGAGAAGACTATGTCTTCCCAAGCTTTAATGGAGAGCTCATCACCTACTCCAAGCTTGTGAGATAGAAGCCTACATCGACACTCTTGGCTTGTGGATGCAAATCCAACCGAGAGCCAAGCTTCAATGCATGCTCATCTCCTCTACCAAGCTAAAGCTATGCTAATATGAGTGATTATGTGAGGAGATGTACATCTTTCTCGTAAGATACTCCTTCTTCCTCTCAATCTACTCTCATACCCTGCTAGCTCTCACCATCTTCGAAGGTGTGTGAGGTCTTGGATCTGAGAACGGGGATAATTAAAGTTGTGTTTACTAAGTGTTTTGCTTAGTGCATGAAGCTTTCATCTTCATTGCACTAGCTAGTCTTGAAGGAACACAAAGAATTGTATTGTACAATGTCTCTCTTGATGGGAGAAACCATAATACAAAGCCTTTTGGAGGGGGGACCGGCTCCATGCAAATCCGGTCCTCAACTGTTGTCAATAGCTTAATTTCTCTCTCTTTTGAAAGTATTGTTGATGCTATCTAACTAGGTGTTATTCTTTTTGATGCTATCTAACTAGGTGTTATGCTTTTTGTTGCTCTCTCCACCCAAGCACTCTTGTAATTCTCATTAGGAATCTATTCTAATGAAATGCCCACTATGTTCATGCTAATTTCCGCTACACATAAGTTTTTAGACCATTAAATGTTACAACAACTTGCCTCAATTCCCAACCATAAGCGCTTAATAAATTCCCTTCAATCTGTTTTAAAGTTTATGTGTTCATTTAACCAATGCCCATAGTTAAAGATGTTAAATTCAAACCAGACATCCTCCATTTGGGAGAGCACAAAAAAACCATTATAATATTTTTGCATCAAAAAAGCTTTTTCTAACCTCAGTAGAATCCACCATGGATTTCCTGCTGGGGCCCATGCTTCGGAGCCCTCAGGTGTTGCTTGAAGAATGTATTTAGTGAAGGGTTATGCACACAATGAGAGGACACACACACACACACACACACACACACACACACACACACACACACACACACACACACACACACACACACACACACACTTTCTTGCATAATGAAAACTAAAAGTGAGCCTGTGGCTCACCTTATAAGGCTACGCAACCGCTTCGGATCTGCTTGGTAGACCTATATTCAGGGGAAGATCACGCGGCGACAAAGAGGCTTTAACTCACCACCGACTTCCTCAAGCATCGTGCGGCATCTAGGCTACCATCCTCCCCAAATAGAGCGCATCATAAATGGGAGAGAAAGACAGTAAAGTCACCCACGTTCATATCGTCCGAGAAATCAATTATGCACATCGACCAGATGCACTATGAAAGGTTAAATCAAAAACCCATAATGAAAAAAATCTATTAGAAGTCATTTTAACTAAGAGGTAGTTCATGCATAAGACCCATTTAATGGGGTAACTAGTAGATAACAGTTTCTATCCCCAAGGAGAGCACAATGTATTATGTATAGTTGGAAAAACAAGCAACTCCATGATCTCCAAGGGTCAAAGTATATCCAAGTGATACACTATGGCAATACTAGCTACAGAGTCCGATTATTTCTAGAGGGATAACTAGATACACACACACACACACACACACACAGAAACAAAATGATAATTCAGGATAGAAAGTTTGATAGACTCTAGCAGGATGTAGAGTGAAAGAGAGAGAGAGAGATAGAGATAGATAGATAGATAGAGAGAGAGATAGAGATAGATAGATAGATAGATAGAGAGAGAGAGAGAGAGAGAGAGAGAGAGAGAGAGAGAGAGAGAGAGAGAGAGAGAGAGAGAGAGAGAGAGAGAGAGAGAGAGAGAGAGAGAGAGGCCTTTCCCTCCTAATCCACAAATGTTTTGATTGGAAGCTCTATGAGAGCAAGATATATTCCAAATAGGTGAGATATTTTTTTGTAGTCAATGATTGCAAAGGGTGAAAGCAAACCCCAGGATAACACAATGGATGAAGAGTCTCATATCCTCTAGAAGGATAGAGAGAGAGAGAGAGAGAGAGAGAGAGAGAGAGAGAGAGAGAGAGAGAGGGAGTTGAAAACAATATCAAAAGATTCTCTTCAATCGATCGCTTCCTTTGCAATCTGGATTGAATTTTCCATGCAATTAATGAAGAGTGCCATCCACTCTCAGACATCACTAATCTTCACATTCACCTTCATTTAAGGTTTAGATAATGCTTGCCTATGAAGCAATTAAACATCAACATGCTTTGATTACATTGGAAAGGCCTGCAACTTGTAGCTTGAGACAATTAACCGAGTTGTAATCAATCAAGATTACTGATAGAGTTTAATAGATTATCCATTCTTTTGGTATTAGATGGTGTATCAAAACTTCAATAGTTGTTTCTCTACTCTCAAATTTGTTGTAGAGTACAAAGCACTTTGATCACTCCTTCTTTACTTTATTTATGCAATAGTTGAAGTAGCACCATTGATTAAGTGTGAGAAATGCTCTTTTCTCTTCTACCAACACAGAGCTTGATCATCCCCACATGCATCACATGGAACCAAAAACTTACACCCACTTTCTGGAATTTCAAAACATAATTTTCAACAATTCTCCCTCTCAATGTATCAAAAACTAGTTGATAAATAGACTCTCAAAGAGGACCCTTATCCTTTCTAGTCATATTGATCAGTAAATTGAAAATTCTCCTTTGTGTATGCTCTCTCATATTGTACTAAGCCCTTTAAAATTCTCACATTTATCATAGTCTTAAATTTATGCTAGTCATCTATAGCCTTCCCCACCCTTTGAAGACAAAAAATTTTCATCCAAACAAATAAGAATGAAGACATCAAAAAATTCTATTTATCAAACCCATGAAAGTGGGAGGAATAAAATCCGAATTACCACTAGATTTGATAATGATTTTGGCTAAGTTTTGGGCCAATATTAATAATATTTAGTTGATTTTTTTTAGATTTATACCTAATACTAATAAATAACTATAAAAATTCAATAAATATCACAAAAAAGGTCAAATTCAAGATCCAGAATCAAATGTTGAATCCACAAAGCAAGAACTTTGAGCTTATCTATTATGGGACAGCCTAGAAGATGTCAAATTTTTGCCTATCCATATCTAGTAGGAATAGTCAAAATGATGGTATATAATCATTGATCGTCAAGATCACAAGCCATCTGAATCGAAGGTAATATGAATGGGATAATGTATTTGGAATGTTGAGAGAGAGAGAGAGAGAGAGAGAGAGAGAGAGAGAGAGAGAGAGAGAGAGAGAGTTGTGTGGCCACAATCTACTTCACGTGTTTCTATTTTTTATGGGCTACCTTAGCTACCAACACCCGCTTGATTGGATAGGTATAAACCTCTCATGATGTTTGAGACTAGCAAATAGTCAAACTTCACATGCATGGTCAATAGGAGTCAGATCAATCACAAAAATGGCTGCACAGAGTTATGTGCACATAGTGTTATATGGAGGGGATGTGTCCAATTGCAAAATGGTTTTAGTATTTTTAGGATTTCAATACCGGCTAGAAACTAATATAATTAGATTGTGAAAAAAGTGCGGATACCTTAACATGAAGGGGTGTGAAAAACATATCAATAACAAAGGTGAAGAGTGTACAAAGTAGTGCTAAGAATTTTTTGCAAAAATTGCCAATTTGGCCAAAAACACCAAGTCTAGGGAGAGAATCATTAGAAAATTGGAAAACTTGTCCTTAACACCAAAACAATTGGGAACCAATTGTCAAAACATGACCAGTCAGCAAGACCCAAGCAATGCAAGGAGGAACTTTTGTGAAATTTTCCCGAGGAACATGGATTGTGATCCATGTTTCTGTAAGGAATGTACGGTGGAAGTTTCAATTTGGTCACATAGGGGTATAACATGAAAAATGGCTTCCTAATAAATACATCAAAAGCATCCCACTAACACTAACTATGCTAACAATGGCTGAAAGTATACCAACTATAACTCAATGACACCTATAAAGTGATGCTATAATATCCAAGAGAAGGGAGGTTGAAGGTGATCAAATCACCAACAAAGGGAAAGTGAAAAAGCAAGGATAATGCAAAAAACGCAAAGTTATGACCAAAAACACTAAAAAGGGATTAAATTGTGCTTTTTGAGTTCAAATTTACATTGAACTTCATCAGTGGGCTTAAAATAATGTCCCAAGTGCATGAATCTGAATCATCTCCAAACTCATAAATGATGGATTCCAATTCATGTTCCCCCACCAAAACTAGTTTTGACCACACAAATTTGACCTAGGGGAATTTCACACAAATACCATGTTTTGTCCTCAACAAAAATAAAAAATCCTATCAAATGCCACATTTTGTTCCAAGACACAAAAAATTGCAAAATTGGGTTTGAAATCCCAACAACTAGTGAGCCAAATAGCAGAAGTTGATAATCATAAAACCTACTCATAATGCTGAACCAAACCATATCGTCAAAAGTAATTTTGACAAAAAAGGATGGATTTTGATCCATGTGCCTTCATTTAAAATGTCCTATGGATTATTGCATTTGTTGATAGTACTAGTTTAGGTCTAGGAGAGGTTTGGTCAAATTTGGACAAGAAATACACTAGCCACTTCTATTTTTTTAATGATGGTATAGTTATGGTCATCAACACCAAAAGCAGATTTTACTTATCAATTTTGCAACAAGTTTTGATAGGTTTGCGATCAACAAATTTTGTTGGAACTTTTAGGATGCCTTGATGCAAGACCCAAGCTCAAAGATATGGGGGAAGACTCCATATGAAGTCACAAACCTGATATCCCATGAGAAATTAAACATCTCTTATGAAGAACTTCAAAAATTTCAAGCAAGCATCTTTGTTGTTAAATTCCAAGAGAAAGAAGCCAAAGTGATCAGATCCACAATCTTCCCACATGAACCAAGGCAATTGCACCACCAAAAGGAGGTACTCAAAGCTACAAAGAAGTTCTAGCTTGATGGATACTTCAAGCTCCCACCATGAGGGACCAACTTCTAACAAGCACGTGAGTGCATGAGCTCCACTAAATACAATGGTGAAGCGATGCTCGCCAAAACGGATAGTGCACTAGTAAAAGTGAATATTTTGACAGATCTCTTCATATTTTACCAAACATACACAACCTATTTTTAAGAAAAATTCCTACAGATATTGACCAAGCATTCCTCAAGTAGAAAGGGAAAGACTTCACCTATAAATATTTTCTTTGTTCAAAGACATAGTTGCCACTTTGCCTCATCTCACAACATTTCCAAATAGCCTCTGTGATATAACAAGTTGATTCACATAGCTATGGTCATGGACCTTGGACTCTTAGAAAAAAGGATAATATGATGTGAATACTAGTCCCATGCTCATGAGGATCACCTTCCAAACAAGCACTAGGAATGATTGATCAACTTCCAACCACCCCAACACAACTAGATCTAGTTTAAAAAACCAATTACCATTCCAAAATTGCAAATGAGTGGTAATTCTAAAAACTAGGCACCACACCAAGACTGTCAAAAAAGTGGAAACCACAACAAAAAATGTTTACAAGCTCCCACACAAGATGACAAAGAGTCTACCTCCAATGAAGAATCTAATATGAGCCAGTTTAAGAAGAATTCCATCAAAATAGCTGGAAAAAAAATATGGAAAAAAACATAAACATGAGGAAAAGTAGATAGAGGCACAATAGACACCTCAAATGGAAGTGCAACAATGCATGGAAAGGAAACTCTAGGTCTCTGAAACAGTAGATATAAGAGAAATTTGAGATTTTGAACTCCAAATTGATTCAAAATTGGCTAGTGGGCTTATCACAACATGTACTTTGGATGTATGATGACAAAATATCCAAATTCTCCAATTTTGACCAAAAAGTAAATAATCGCGATTATTAACTTTTCTTCCAAAATCGACATTTTTTGGCATAAATTGGTTCTAGGCATGGTATAGACCTTGGGTATGAGATATAAGGTGATTTGGATCAAGAAAAGTTTTTCATAACTCAGATTTTGGCTTGCAAGGACTTCTTTGCGTTTTTTGGCAATTTTACAAGTAATGGGTGGTCATTTTGGCTCATACTTGATTTTTGGCATGTAATAGGTGTGTACACATGATGGGTGAGGTGATTTGACAATTTCCAAGCAAAAATCATACAAAAGTAAATAATCGTGATTATTTACAAGACTGACAAAAACTTTGCAAATCTCACAAATTTTGACCTAAACATGTTTCATACACCTAATACAAGTCCTAAATTGAATTTGGTTAAGTTTGGTCATGCAGGCATCACTTTGTGCTCTGTCGACTCTGACATCACCGTTTTTTGTGATTACTTTGTCTGTTGGGTTGGTCGGTCATCTTTGAGGCTTTGGACTTGTCTGTAACATAGTCGTGAAGCTACCTGTCCAATTCTGGCTCATTTACAGTCAGTTTGGCCTCGTATGTCGAATTTGACGCTTTGTAACCTTCGAGCCATTTTCTGCTTTTCAAGGGCTTTGCTTGATGGATTTCACCAAACCAATCATATACATCGTATATGGACCTCATTAGCAAGCCATTTGTGGAGTCAGGTCGGAATTCTGGCATTTGCCAAAAACCCTAACTTTTCTACTGGGAACCCCCTTGACCCCATCCGAATGGTCATCTGATGATATAGAAAGGTTCTATTATGTTAGGGCATGTGATGGTTCAAATCCCGTTTGATTTGGTCAAGTTGGCAGGCCGCTATGGTCAGTTTTAGGTCGTAGGTCTTCGTGCACTGCTCGATTTCTAGGGTTTTTTTCTAAGGCTTTAGACTAGCTACTGGCCGTACAAAATGGATCATTATCGAGTAAAGAACTTACCCCTCATGTCTCGTGTGAGACGGCGCTGAAAAGGGTCAATTGTGGCTCCGGAAATGACGTGCGAAAGAAGACGAAAACTCTCTCTACAAAGGCTCCAAGTGGAAATGAGGTGGTTTTAGCCTACCCTGGATATCTATACCTGGACTTCCCGAACCAAATTTTCTCAGATTCCCCTGTTAGTCTTACTAGGCCGTGAAATCTAAGTATGACTCAAAATTTTCCCTGATCGGATTCTTGTAGCTCATTCTGCAAGAATTTTGCAAAAGTAGGCCTGGCCGCCTAATTTAGGCTTCCCGCTTCCGTCTTCTGATTTTGATGATTTTCTGTTAGTATATACACTATTTACACTCATCGGGAAGATATTATCAATGAATTTTCCCTTGTCGATGGGCATTATTAGGTAATTTTGCAAAAAATCACACGTTAACATGGAACTTTTTTCTCCCTCTTCAAACATTGCCCTTGATTACTTAGTACTTACTGCCCTTCCACCCCTCCTAGATGGCGTAATCCGGGATGACTGCATGCATGGATTGAACAATTGTGTCTATGCATCGCCTGATTGGCTCTACCATGATATGAAGATCAATGCAATTCAAACCAATATGCTGTGCAAGAGCTGGGTCTTGAGTAAATAACTCAAGGATTTTTGATGTCGAGGTTTGCTACTGCTGATGTCTTTTAAAGAGCAAATCCTGTAGCTTTTGGGCTCTCTGTTTGATTGTACCATTAGGGTGTTTTAGCACGTTGATTGCTTGAGCTATTGGTAGCACGTTAGACAGTTGTCGAGCTTTTTCACGCCATGGTAGCTCGGTCAGCTTGGTGCTGCATGGTGTGTTGGAGTCTGTTGAGACTTAACTTGCCACTGCTTGATTGGTTTCGCGGGCTGTGGAGAAGATAAGTGCTCTTTTTTTGTCCAAACCCTTTTCCTGTTAGGTTCCTTGCTCGTAGATGATCGATTCTGTGTTCAAGTCCTTGGAACCGTCTTATGTTTCTTTGATGAAGTTTTAGGTACCCAGATCTGATTTGGTTTATCCTTAAGTTGTGCCTTTGGTACCCAAATTTTCCTGACTCCTTGCATGCTACTTGTAGCATTTGTTTGTTGTGGAGATGGAGAAGATTTGCTTCGTAATTTGGTCTTCTGATTGCATCTTTTCCATTCCTCCTTGCTTGGTGCAACTGGAACAATGAGTTGCCCTCCTTTAGGTGATAGCTTTAGCTGATTCGTATCCCAATTTGGTACTACATTGTATGTACGCATCCAAGAAATGCCAAGAATCATCATCTCATTCATGTGTTCATCTGGCAAGCATACAAACTGATGCGGACATGAACATCCATGTACTACCACGTTCAAGTTGACTACTCCCAATGTTGAAGTTGGATTCTTGTTGCATCCTTTGGTTGTCGTTATTCTTGCGGTCAATGCTTGACTTGTTGCCTTCTTGTATGAGGAATAACTGACTGCATTCACTCTAGCTCCTGTGTCTACCAAAGCATTGGTACTATGATTGTTGAGCTGTACTTTGATGCGCAGATCCATTCCATCTAACCAGTTGTCATCTGTTGAAACTGTGTCTTTGGGTAATTCCCATTGTCGATCATCTATTTCCAAAGTGTTGATGGGAATCGTTATCTGTTGATTCTTGAGAGCAGCTTTACGCTTGAGTACCTGAAGTCTAGCTTCCTCTTGGGCTTCATCAATAACCTGCTGTTGCTTCATCTTCCTTTGTTTGGTTGCATGCATTCTCTCTAGCAATTCATTGGTCAGTGGCAAATTGTATTTCTTTAAACGCCATTGGTTCACCATCTAGGGTGGACAATTTTACTACTCCACTTGGAGATACATCTTCAATGATAAATGGCCCATTTCCCTTTTTCTGAAACTTGGGAATGTGTTGCTTAAGGGAATAGACTAGAACTAAGTCCCCTTTTTTGAAGATTTTGGTGATTAAGTGGGAACCAAAAAACTGTTTTTGTTTTCGCTTTTGTGCATAGATATGAGCTACAGCAGTTAGCCTTTGCTTGTCTAGCTTTTCCAAATCTTCAAGTCTTTCTGATAATTCATGTACAGTCCACTCAAGAGCATGTGCTACCCTTAATGTCGGCAATAGAAATTCTATTGGTAGTATGGCATCAAGACCATAAACAAGGTTAAAGGGTGTAGCATTTAGATCTGTTTTGAATGAAACTCGATAAGCCCATAGAGCAGCATGGAGATTCATTTCCCAGTCTGTCCTCCCTGAACTAACCACTTTGGTCAGTACCGAGCTAAGAATTTTATTTGTATGCTCAGCTTGTCCGTTTGCTTGTGGATGATAGGGAGCTGATTTGTTATGGATAACCATAAACTCATTAAGCAAATACTCTATTACCTTGTTGTCGAAATGAGTTCCCCGATCACTGACAATCTCTATTGGTAGTCCATATCTCGTGAATACATACTCATATAAGAATTCATCAGTGGCTCTGGCATCATTCTTTTAAATCGCTTTAGCCTCGGCCCACTTGGTCAAATAGTCTGTAGCTACAATGATATATTGAGCTTGGGTTCTATAAGCAGGTGGCTATATCGGTCCAACAAAATCTATACCCCATTTTACGAAGGCTCTAGCCCCCATCATTGGTCTTAAGGACATGCTGTCTACTCGTATTGGCATTTTTACTCGTTGACAAGCATCACACCTCCGAACATATTCTTTGGCATCTACAAAAAGTGTTGGCCACCATATGCCTGCCATCAAGATTGCTCTTGCGGTGGTCTCACTAGAAAAGTGACCTCCAGCTAATCCAGCATGTGTTTGTTCTATAATCTAAATATACTCGTGTTCATTTGTACAAAGACGCAAATGTTGATCTTTACCTCTCCGATACAATTGGTTCCCAATAAGAGCATAGTCTCTTGATTCAGTTTCAATTTCTCTTTGACGGCATTTACTCATTTCCTCAGGAAATGTTCAGCTCGATAAGTAAGTAACCAAATAATTACTCCACTTAGGAATAGGTGACATTTGAAACAATATTACATGAGGATCGGGTGGTTGTTTCTGAAATTGAGGGCAATCTTTTACAAAAGATCTAACATCTCTCCTCATAGTCGGCCAAAATACTCCAAGTCTTAAGATTCGTTGCATAGTTTGGTCTTCCACAAAGTGAAGTCTTACTATGGTAACATGTGCTTGACCTAGGTATTGATCCTTTTCTTCAGGGTTAATGCATAAAAACAATATACCGTCTCAATTTCTCTTATATAGCCTTCCAGCTAGTAATTGATACATAGCCGATTGCTCGATTAAATCAATTGTGATAGGAAGTGGTGAATCCACTTGAGCTATTGTCATTAATGACACAATGTTTTCCGACCATCTAGGTATCATTTCCATGGAGAACAAATAGGCATCTGGTAGATCATCGTCTACCCCTTTAGGTAATTCCCCTGAAACAATCCTTGACAAATGATCTGCTCGTTGATGTGTAGTGCCCCTTTTTACAACCACAGTGAAATCAAATTCGAGAAGAATGATGAACCATCTCACTATTCTCCCTATGCTGCATGGCTTGTTGACCAAATATAACAAATCTTGGTGGTCCACAAAGAACACAAACTTGTTGGCTAATAGGTAATGTCTATACATTTTAACAGCATAGATCATTCCTAGTCCTTCTCTTTCAGTGGTGGTGTAATTATTCTCTTCCATGTTCAATTTTCGGCTAGCATAAGAAATAGGAAAGTCAATTTTTCCATCTCTTGGTTGGGCTAGTATACAACCAATAGCAAAGTTTGAAGCATCTACATGTACGTGGAATACCTTATCCCAATCGAGTGCTTTCAATATTGGAGCTGAGGTGAGAGCTTGCTTAAGCTTCATGAAGGATTCTCCACATGCCTCGATCCATTCAAAGTGCATAATAAAGCTATACATGGGTTTTGCAATTATAGCGTACATGTAGATGAACCGTCGGTAATATCCACAATGTCCCATGAAGGCTTGTATCCCCTTGACTATTGTTGGTCTCGACGAATCATCAATGACATGAATCTTTTCAATATCTGTAGCTATGCCATTTTTAGACACTATATGTCCAAGAATTTTCCCTTGTCTTCCCATGAATGTGCACTTTTCAAGATTTAAGCAAATCCTATAAAGTCTACATTTCTCGAATACCTTTTTGAGGTGTTCAAAATGATCAGCCCGGATTGACGAATGTACGCATAGATCATCCATGTATACTTCCACGAATTTCCGAAGATACTCTTTGAAAGCATGGCTCATCAATCTCTAAAATGTGGCTGGAGCATTAGTTAACCCAAACGGCATATTTCGATAGGCAAATATACCCCATTCTGTTGCAAAAGCAGTTTTATGATGATCTTTTGGGTCAACCAAAAGTTGATTGTATCCCGAAAAACCATCTAAGAAGTTGTAAGCTTCTTTTCCTGCCACTCGTTCTAAAACATGCTCAGTTATCGGAAGAGGAAAGTTGTCTCTAATGGTAGCTGCATTCACATTTTTGAGATTAACACACACTCATAATTTCCCATTCTTCTTAGGTACTACCACAATTGGAGACACCCAATCTGTGTGTTCAATTTTGTAAATGAATTCAGCTTCCTTCAGTTTTTCAATCTCTTCTTTGATCTTTCTGGCAAATGTTTTGTTATAAGTGTATGGTCTTTGTCTACTTGGTTTTGCATCGTCTCTCATAAGTATAGTATGTTGACAGATTTCTGGATCGACACCCTTGAGATCCTTGTAAGACCAAGCAAAGATATCCTGGTATTCCTTTAACAATATTAGCAAAAGCTTTTCTTCTTCTTCTGTTAGGTCATTTTCAATGTAAGCCGGTCTAAGCTCTTCTCCTGGTTCAACCAAGTCTACCCTTTTAGCGTTTTCAGGTCCTTCGTAAGACTCGCCTTGTTTCTGTAGTTCCCTAACAGGTTGTTCGATTATGGTTTTTCGATCTTGGAGAGTATAATTTTTGTAATTGGATGGAACATGCATTACATCCTTACCATCCTCTTCCGTGGTTTCCATTTCGGTTGTGTATATCTCCTTTAGAGCTTTTTTCAACTCTTGATATTTCTTTTTCCGCTCGACTCTGGTCATGAGTGGTTTTTTATCCTGAGATTTTTCATGAGTACCCTTCCTTGGTTTTCTCGATGTTTGAGACATTTCTAAGCTTCTGTTTGAAGGATATTTGCCCGTTATTTTGTCCTTGACACAATCATTAGCATCTATCTACATCAGGAATTGTGTTTTACTGGAGACTCATGGCATAGGTCACGTTTTCACGATTTGGGTGCCTCTCTTTCTTCTATATCATTTTTGTCTTCTTGATTTCTGGTTTGAAAAGTCAAAAAACTTTTCCTCCCCTCCCTTTAAGAGTAACTGAGCTCTCGTATGCTCTTTTTCTGACCCCGAATCTTCTGAGGTAGCTGAGTGTTCATCTAACTCATCAATTGCATCGTAATAGAAGTCAGAAAAGACTTGTTGATCTTTCATCAAGTCCTTTGTTTCCTCATCTCTGTTTACAATGTTAAGGACTGACATCATTTGGATGAAAATTATGTCGTAGCCATCCTCATTGCAAAATTGAGTAGGCATAGACGTATTCACACATACATCCATTGTCGCCAAAATTTGAGTCCACTCAAATGGTTCAAATAAATTCTCTGGAAAGGGTTCAGGTATGTAGGCTTTGCTTGTACAATCCCTTTCTAGGATACATTCCTCTCATCTTAAGCTTCCATTTTCTGAAGCTCCGCACATCCAAATAGGACTATCTTCGTTTAACCAAGATGGAAATTTAGTTTCAGTCGAAGAGACTGAATCAAACTCTTGGATGGATGTTTTCAAGACATCTCTATAGGTGTGATCTTTTAAATTGACTCTTGTGATAGATCCACCTGCTTCAAGTACAGATAGTCGTTTTCCTAGTCTTGGATAAGCTGTACCTATCGCATAAAAGATCTTTCCAATATGATTTCATAGTTGAGTTTTTTCCCAAAGTCTACTATGGCAAAAATGTGTTGATATTCAATTCCACAGGAGTTGACTATCACTTTTCTAGTAACCCTAGTGGTCTCTCAATGTGTCCATCAGCCAACTGAAATTTCATTCGCGTTTGTCTAATGGCTGGCTGTCCATAGGATTCCCATACTGCTTTAGTGGCTATGGCTATGCCAGCCCCACTATCTAGTATTGCCATGGTTTCAATGTCATTATATTTCACTGGGAGGGTAGTGTTTCCTTCTTCCCCTTCATAATATTCTCCGACCTTGTTCATAGGAACTGATTGAATCTCTTTGTTTTCCATTTCATTTTTCAAATTTCCCAAATTCTTAGAGATTGACCCCGTTATCCCCACCTTCTCTAGGGTTTTCTGTAAATCTTTCCATAAGTATGGCCTGAGTTTCAACAGTTCTCCCAAAGTAAGAGTGCATTGGATAGGTGTAGACATGATTGAATGTTGTCTACTTCTAGGGTCTGTTTGGCTTTTTTTCCTTGAATGGCCTTGCAAATGATGGATTCATCTTCATTATCTCCCAAGTAAGAAGGTAATGTCTTTAATGTCATTGGGTTATATATTCCTGAAGCCTTCGATCCGCAATCCCCGTACAAGGATTGTAAATCCATGTTCATATCAGATGGTAGGTTATCTAACCAAACTTCCTCTATAGGAGTTGACCTTAAAGTTAGACTCCCATCATTGATCTCTCTTACTTTTTCCCATAAGTGTCCAGGCCAGTCTTCCTCTACGAATGGAATTCCGTCTAAGGCTTCTTCGCTATCCGGCACTATGAGCTCTGGTTCATTTGTTTCAAGGTGGGGTTCTGCCACCATATCGGGTTTTACTTTTGTTTCTTCTACCGCAAGCTCTTCTGGTTTTGCAATACTTTCAAGCTTGGGTTTTTGTTTATCCAACATTTCTTGTGTGATTCTTACCAAGTTTTGATAAGCTTCCAGCTTCGCTGCTTCCATATCTGGAGATGGATAGTTTTTCCATTTGTTTTCCATGTTTTGGCCTGCTTTAAGTCCTGCTTGGTAGGCTTCTAAGGCAACATTAATAGGCTCAAAAATTTTATCCACCAGAATGGATCCTCCAGATTTCACGGTTGTTTCCTTGAATTCACTGCCAGTTTCTTTCAACTTGCCCTGGGCTAGCATTTTTGCTTTCTCTTCGTTTTCAACCCGTTGTTTTTGTTTTCTCATCTCATATCTTTTGCTTCTGCTCCTTTTGATTCTTTGAGAATAAACTTTCGTGTTCTCCGAATCATCAGAGGAATTGTGTTTCTTTTTCTTTTCCTGGGCTCTAGTGATTACCTTGATTGGAACAATCGGTTCACTCTCTGATGAGCGACTACGTATCACTTGGACTACGTTTACAACAGTTTTTCCCTTGTTCAAAGGATTCTTAGGACAATCTTCCGGAAAGTGTCCTCCCTTTTTGCAACATTGTATGCAATAGGTTTCAATTGGTTTGAGGTTTTTGTCAGGCTCTAGACATTCGTTCTTCCAATGGTCATCAGCACCACAGTTATGACAGTTTCCTATTCTGGGCTTCATCATGGGTCTTCCCATGGGAGGTATGACACCTTGATTAGCTACATAATACATTGGTGCGAGATCTGATGGAGCATAAGTCATGGTTTCTTCCATTGGTGATGGATGTGGACTATACCATTCTCCCTCTACCATTACTGTAGATGGACTAGGCTCTGCATAGGGTGTAACAGGCACTGATGTTTGTTCATCTATGACTCCTTCTGAGTGCATATACTTTACAGGCACCGCATTATGTCTTGGATATGGAGGCTGTTGTCCCAACACAGGTTGAGGTCTTTCCATACCCATTGGTGGTCTTTGAGCTTGGGCCATATTAGGCTGATATATGCACATGGGTTGTCCCTGGGGCCTCATGGGCACGTACTGAACATTCCCATCATACTTTGGTCTGAAGTAGCACTTGTGGGTCTCATGGTTGGTCCATTTACCCTCAATTGCACACCATTTTTGTGGCCTAATTGGTTGTCCCTATGGAGGTATCCCTTGTCCTGGTCCTCTCATAGATGCTTTTTGCATATTGTTCATCATGTCATTCATCCTTTTTAGCATATCTTCAATGGCTGAGAGTGGTGCCGCAGCAGCCGTTCCCACTTGTGCTAGTTTTGTGGATGTTGTCTTCTCGCTTTGGTTATCCTTAGGGACATCCTCTTCATTGAGATCTCACAATTGTCTCCTGGGTCAATAGCATCAGACACATACGCTTCTAAGGTTGTGTGCTTTTTACTATAGAGTATAACATGAAGTTCTTTGTTTAGCAGTCCCTCCAGAAACAAGGATACAAGTCGTTCTTCTGCAGGTATCTCCATCTCTGGGCATCTTGCAATGTATTGTTTCATTCGAGTTGCACAATCCCTAACAAACTCACCATGTTTCTGTTTAAACTGTAGATTTGAGCTACCGTATTATGTTTAATCCCCGTTTTAGAACAAGCAGCTACAAATCCTTGAGCTAATGTGTTCAAGTCCATGATCGACCTTGGTAGAATGTTTTGGAACCATGTCAAAGCTTTTCCTTCTAATGTCATTCCAAACCCCTCGAATTGAGTATGAAAATCGAATATACGCTCTGCTCTTAGCACTTGCTTAAAGCTTGCTAAGTGGTCATAGGGATCCCTTGGGCTGTATTTTTTGACTCATTTTTGAAAATCAACTGGTCTGACACGTCTATTTGGTTCAACTCCAGGTCTTCTAGGAGTTGGTCCTGTTCTGAGTCCTTCAAACCAGTCTATCGGAAATAGTGACTCATGTAGTCATGGACTGGCCTTAGTGTCACCCGGTTTCCTACGTGATGAGGTGGTTTCTGGTTTCTTCACATTACTCTCAGATGATCTCGCACGATGTTCGTCTCTTGGAGTGGTTTCTCGTCCTTGACCCAATATCCAATCCCGTATGGAATACCCCTGGTATTTGGTTTGTTCTACCTCCTCAGGAGTCATCATAACAAAGTTGTTGTTATAACAATCCCTAAATAGGTAAGTTGGTAGATCCGCAGATCCCTTATCTTTGATATTGAAAATATAGATGATCTTCATGGTCGTTAATTGTCCTGATCTAGCATGAGAAGTCCACAAAAGATCTTTTATGTTTCTATCTTCCCAACAATAGAGTCCGATTCTAGGATTATCCGTACTAAGCTGTTTCAAAGGCTTCAAATCTACTTGATCGTATCCCTCAAATTCCAAGGTTGGTGGTCCTTCTTTTGCTGACATATCTGGGATTATAGTGTTTACTTCTAACCCCCATTTCTCTACCACATCAGGATTTTTGACTTGTACATATTGAGTTCCGTTTTGATCCATGTACATTTTTCCTTGTTTGTTTGTCCTAACCTCTTCTTTGAACTCAATACCATGGTCATCAATGCGAATAGTACGCTCTTCGTTAGGATCCAAGTAAACCTGGGCTCCATGATGGTTAGAGTATATGCTTATAGTGCATTGTCGTTCCGGTTTCCGAGTGAGTCGAGTAAGAAGACATTTCGGATGTTGAATCTGAAAAACTGTCCGAGACTTCTTCAGGAATTGTGTGCAAGGAGTTTCCTTGATTTAAAATTTCTTTGATGGATACTCTACTGGTGGTTTCTCCGAATAGGCCTTGATTTCTAGTACACAACCATATCTAAGGTTCATATAGACTTATGAATCCCTGGATAGAGTACTCACCTTGGATTGACTTGTCGTCAATTTCCACTAGATTCAATTGCAACTTTCTATCAAGCCACGGATGCCTCGTCTGCAACCTGATTCCTATACAAAATTAATCAAATTAACTATTTTTCTATAAGGACAGTAGAGCTCTTGAGAACTCTTGTGATTGGTCTCTGTATATCACTTCAATTCGTGCTATGGAAGTCAAAATTTTGACTTTCAGATTCAGCTTTAGCAAAATCAAAGGTCTAACCTGCAACTTGTGAACTCAGTGTATCTATATCAATTTTGATCCAATTGAACCCAAAATTGCCCTATGGCCTTATTTTATGCTGGTCTAACACTGTATAAGCCCAAAAGTCAAAATTGAAGTCTCTGGATAGCAGAAGTAAATAATCGCGATTACTTACTTTTGTCAAGTTTTTGCACTTTTTTTATAGGTTTGGTAAGCATACAACTTGTTAAAGCCCTTGGACAAGTTTCAACAAGTTTGGACAAAATTTGATCAAGGTTACCCACTGTTCCGTGTCCGTAGACTCTGATTTCGAGAATCTGGCTTAAGTCTCACTTTTGTGGTCCAAATTTCACCAAAATTGATTTGTGGGGTCTACTTGATGTTCTTGACCTTAAGGTATACTCAAATTTGCAAAATCACCAAGTTTTGAAGCAGATGTAAATAATCGCGATTATTTACTCTTGACAATTTTTTGCAAATTTTTGCCCCAACTTTGACACAGATCTGTTAAGCACCTTAAGTTAAGGTCACTAGCCAATTTTCATCAAGTTTGGACAATGTTTGGTCAAATGGTCATCAATTATCGGTCCGTAGACTAACTTTGTAATTTTAGTCACAATTTTCAATCCAGTGATCCAAACCTTATCAAATTTTGCTTGTGGGCTTATTACAACATGGTAAAGCTAGTGGTATGCCAACTCGGTCAAAAAGTTCAAAAATAGGACAGATGTAAATAATCATGATTATTTACTTTTACCAAAATTTTGCAAGTTTTTGATCAACTAAGCATGTACACATGTTTATCACATCAATATAAGCCTATCGATCAGTTTTCAACAAGTTTGGACAAATTTTTCCCAATTTATCCTCAAGATTCAAAAAGTCAGTACAAACTTTAGTTTTTACCTAGTTTTTTGTCAATTTAGTGATCCAAATCTTTAGGGCCTTTACAAAAGTTGTTTGTACACATGCAATGAGTCAATGGTATGAACCTTGGCCAATTTAGAGCAAAAAGTTAATAATCTTGATTATTAACTTGAGGCCTGAAATGAGCACTTTTTTGCAATTTTCTCAAAGACAGTCTTTTTATGATGTTTTTTAAGCCTATAAATCAAGTCAAAACTTAATTTGGCCTAAAATGTCAAGAAAAAGTAAATAATCTGAGTTTTGGTCAACTTTTTGAAATTTTTACCTCGAAGTGTCTTTGAGCTTACCCACTGGTTCCGACAACTCTTAGGCTTACTGTCCAGTCCGATTGAGTGAATTCGAGTCTTTTCAAGCTATTTCTAGCCATAGACCTAAAATTCTGCAACTTGGCATAACAACTCACGCTTGATTCCTTCATAGAGAGCAATGTTCTGAAATCCACCTCGGATCCTACTTACCCTACTCCTGGTTTCTCATGCAATGGGGTTGTGAAAAGTGTCCACAAATACTCGTTTCCTTGTGTTTTTTATGTTTTTCAGAGTCTTGATCTTAAGACTTGTCTCGTCTACCAATCATTCTCCAATTCCTAATCTATATCTACAATCCTACATTCCTAAAGGCACTTAGTAAGTATGATTACTTCCAAGCTACCTCTACACAGCAAAAGATGACACTCTTAAGCTATGCGGTTTCTAAAAGAGAGAGTTTTACTCTAGGTGAACCTAGAGGAAGTTAATAGACAATTACACAAGGCGCTCGTGTTTTCTCTAGTTTAGGTCTATTCGGTCCCTGGCAGCGGCGCCAAATGTGGGACGCATATCTAGCTTCACCATCCTATCTTATTGCAGTATTAGCGACAACCACGATTAATTTGTCAAATCATGGGACGAAGCTGACTCAACTAGTGCATAGAGGCTACAAGAGGTTGTCAATCTCTCGGAAAAACAATTAACAACTCGCATCTAACTCAAGCTACACTCAAGTGACTGAAATCACCAAAAGCCAATCGCTCATCGGCAAGCAAATCACATCCATTACAGCATCAAATGACATCCAAACGTAACATGCCTATGGCTTCAAACCCCACTTTAGGTCAAGTTCCAAAATCGCGATTATTAACAGCAGTGGAATTTTGACCTAGTCGTTTTCAACCCAGAATGCATCTAAATGCTTAGCAATGATGTCCCAATACCCCGCCTATGCTTAGTTTTCGATTTAAAAGTGTAAATTCCTAGTTATGATGAAATTAGGCCGCGGGTCGCGACGA
This sequence comes from Adiantum capillus-veneris, assembly GCF_014529385.1. NCBI lineage: Eukaryota > Viridiplantae > Streptophyta > Polypodiopsida > Polypodiales > Pteridaceae > Adiantum > Adiantum capillus-veneris. The sequence goes on along the minus strand of NC_140931.1, from coordinate 174,102,433 downwards.
CGCCAAAAGCTACGAAATACTGTGAATGGCTTATGTCAATGCGTAGAGATCTTACCTATGGTTGCAATGCAACAAACGCAATCGCAATGTGACAACCGAGAGGGGAGTAGGAAGCGCGAGAAGGAGAGAAGTGAGCGGCGTTAGCTCACGCTGTATATTTCTTATCCAAAAACTTGTAAAAAACTTACAAAATTTGGCTTTTATACCTTAGCCAAGGTTTTAGAGTCGTCAAAACTAATAATCTGGAGTTCTACCAAAGCTGAGAATTGACTGTCTGATACAATCTGGAAGCTTGTAGCCCCGGCTCATTAATTACAAAGTTTACCAAGAAAATAGGAGTTACAATATTCTCGATTTATCAAAATAATAATTGTTTTACCAAGATAACTCCAAAAAATGGTGTCTGTGTTTGCTTGTTGCTAACAATATGTCTCCTTAGACCAAATATATAGCTTTCCTTGAAGTTTTGTGATGATTTGAGTCTGATTAGTCATGGAAATGGTGTGATGACCTAGCGTGGTGAGAAGGGACATAGACAGATTTTTGATGTGGGAGTTGGTGATTTGCTTGTTGAGTTGATGTGTTTTCTTGTTAGGTTCAATTCGTGAGGTTGAAACCCTCAAAGAGTCTTTGTATCCCATTTGAGTCATTTCCTTGAGTAGTGACATGAGTATATTAGTGCCAAATAGATATGCTACAGACGTCTATCCCAACAACCCACTAACATTGGCATCGTTTGTGAGAAATGATTCTTAGATGGTGAGTGACCTAGTGCGTATTTAGAGTCTTTGTTTTCTAGAAAGTAGAATTTTCATTCCATTTACACTAGTAGCAAAGTAGCTAAACGAGGATTAGTACTTGATACAATTTAGAAGTTGGGGACTTTCTAGATATATTCTCCAGAGGTAAAAAGAGTTGTGAGTGAGATAGCCAAAAGCATTTCATTCTTTGATTCTCATTACTTTTAGAGTGCTATTCCATTTTCCATTATGGAATTTATTTGCATTGTTTTGTTCATTTGTGTTTCATGTTTCATTTTAGCATAGAGGAGTAGGGTAAGTAGAAACCATTACCATCAAATTGGGCTGAAAAGATCATGGCAAAGATGGTTGAAAGCCATATTTTGGACGAAAAGGCCATAAATAAAATTTTGACAATTTGATGGTAGAGACCTAGAACCTGATCAAAACTCAAAATTTTGGTGCTCAAGGGCCTCAATAAACTCACCAGGTGTGAATTAATAAGTTTCATCAGATTCTATGGTCAAACATGGATCGCGATCCATGTACCTTAAAGACATTTTTTGCATAAAAGTTATCAGTGATACTTTGTATCAATAGAACATTGCTTTGATAAAGTTTGGTTAATGCAAGAAAATTTTAAAAATCATATCAAAATTGGTTATTAGGGAAAAAACCACAAAAATAGGGGTTTCAGACACAAAATTGGTCATATCTTGAGATTCTGAGATCCAAATCACAAAAGACTAAATGGACCAGTTAGAGAAAATGAGTGTTTAGTAATTGTGAAAATTACTAATTCATATATGGTGAAACATGGATTGCGAGCCATGTACCCCAGAGACAGATTGATGCAAAATTGAGACAATATGACTGATACTGCTCTCAAACAATTGATACCAAAGTTTGGGATCAAATTGATCTCAAAAAGTCATTCAAAAGAGAAAAAATGAATAAAACACTCAAAGTTAGTCTGTTTGGCCAAAATTTGAAAAAAATCAACCTTTTGTGATCTAAATCCAAAAAGTTTTGGGGAAAAGCTTCAAAATAGCATATACTACCAGTTGACAAGTTTCATGTCGGTAAGGCATCAGTTTTTGGTACCGACACGCAAAGGTTAAAATGAGGTCAAACATGGATCACGATCCATGTACCTCATCATGATTTTGGCTGAAAATTGAGCAGTGTGAAGAGGTTGCGTGTGTGTGCAAAAGCGTATATGCGACAACCTCTCATATGCTCATGCTTGGAAGAAGATGAAGTGCATGAGCGTGTGAGGGAGAAGAAGAGAACAAAAAGAGAAAAATGATAAGATACTAATATACACAATGAAAAGAGAGATTTTGCATTAGGCTTTTTGGCCTTAAATAAATTTTACAATGTGTTCACATAGGAGCGGCCGCCCAAGTTGGGCTGACCCCGACAATCACCCCCTTCAGCTAAACTTGGAACAAAAATTAATCCTAGCAACTATTGAGACATCTAGGTATAGTGTCTAATACATCATGGTTGTTCTCATAATAAATTCATCAACAAGGTTCACAAGGACACTCATCCTAGGCTCACAAGGTAGTCATAAACTAGGTTGTCGGGAAGGTCTTTCCTCCGACGTCATTCATTTTGTTGGGGTAGTGTCTAGTCCCATTACAAATCATCAATATAATCAAAATACATAAGTGGCTTAAGAGGGGCTTTTAGTCATCAACAAGTCCGAGTCAACCACAAGGCATAATAATTTTATCAACACAAGACAAACCTTGCACTCACACAATGTGACAAAAGACCTCATGGCTGTGAAATTAGTAGCATGGATGTTGGTAATTGGATTATTGACTATAGCACCTTGACCATCAAAATCAAAACACGATACCTGAAGTTCCTATACAACCTAACATCATTTAGAATTTACAACACTTGATACCCTTACAAAGAGTAGATTGGCTATTCATAAACAAATCACCACACTAATTAGTGATACAGATTCTAGTCACTCATTGTCCTCTTGAGACCCCAAAATCGGCTCGATCATTTATGAATACAATCTCGACCCATCCTTGAGGCTCAACTCTAGATGATGCAATCTCATCAGCTTGAGAGGAGGCCATCCTGTGGTGTATGGCATTTGCAGAAGTCCATCCAAGAGGGTTGAGGGCCATGCAAAGATCGTCAAGAGAGAGAGGTGGTTGAATAGGGAGAGCATGGTGCTTGAGGAACTGGGACAAAGGGGGCCTGGGGGGAGTGGAGAAGAGATGACTCAGGGCGTATGAGAAGCCAACCAGGGGCAAGCTTCTTGAATCATAAATCACCAAACATCTAGTTGAGAGCCCTGCTTATAGACTATTGTAAAGAGCCGACCTCTTCCTCAATGGCCAATTTATCGACAAAAATCAAGTCCCCTTCTTGCTTTGAATAGAACCATCTGCTTGCCATGAAGGTACCTGCTACTCCCCTTCACTGAAGGAAAGCTACGCTCTACAACCTTGTAGCAACACCATTGTCGACTCTTTCTCTCTCTCTCTCTCTCTCTCTCTCTCTCTCTCTCTCTCTCTCTCTCTCTCTCTCTCTCTCTCTCTCTCTCTCTCTCTCTCTCTCTCTTTGTTGCTCTCTCAATCTATTGACAAGTTACAATGCGATAAAAAATCCACTGCAAAAAGACCTTAATCTATAATCAATGTGAACCTTAGCCACTATAGAGGGTGTTGCATGTGCCATAAAGCAAGCGGGTATGTCCAAAGCTCTGATACCACTTGAAGAGGCTGAATGTGTGTGCAAAAGTGTATATGCAACAGCCTCTCGTATGCTCATGCTTGGAAGAAGATGAAGTGCTTGAGAGTGTGAGGAAGAAGAAGAGAACAAAAAGAGAAAAAGGATAAGATACTAATGTACAAAATGAAAAGAGTGATCTTGCATTAGGCTTTTTGACCTTAAATAAATATTACAATGAGTTCACATAGGAGCGGCCACCCAAGTTGGGCTGACCCCAACACAGCGGGTAGCTAAGACTTAGAGAATCTCTTTCCCCAAAAGACTCATTGGCAAAAGAAATTGAAAAAAGTGGTCAAATGAACGAAAATTAGGAAATAGTTAAAAACCACCAAAGTAGACCCAAGATTTCACATTTGGTTAGCCAAACTTGATTCAAATCCAAAAAATATTTTAAGGATAGCTTAGAAATACTTTTATCTATACTGGTTCAAATTTGGGATCAAAAGCTCTCCAAACTTGGATTACTATCCATATATCTTTTCCAAATTTTTGATCCAAAACCTAGCCACTTCAATCTACATTCTATTTTCAGCTTGATCCCAAAGTTTCATCTCATTTGGACATCAAAAGACAAGTCAAAATCCCAAAAATGTCTAAGTACTCTGAGGAAGTGCAAAAATTGACCCAATTTCCAATCCAGAGGTCCAACCCAAAAAGTTTGATACCATAGCATCGAGTAATTTTGCTGATCCTAGTAGTACCAAGAAAACTGAATTTGCCTCCAAACATGGATGGCAATCCATGTACCCATGGTGACAGCTTGACATGAAATTTTCTAAAGTGTAGTGCAGGTACAAGAAAACATACCCCCAAGTCCAATTTTGAAAAAAAAATGAGCAAAATTGGGCTAAAAATACCTTCGGAGTCCAAGATACAAGCAAAAGTTCTAGTGTCCTGGTCTTGAGACTGTTTTGAGTGATGTTTCAAGTGCAGTCCACCAAAATTTCTCTAACCTTTGATACACAACTCCAAATTGAGTCTGGTAAATCCAGAACAAAAACTTATGAGAAATAGAACCAAACGTTTTAGTTTTAGAGACAATTTGTGTTAGGTGTCCTAATTCCAAACTTTTAGGTTACCCAAAACCGGTTTCCATAGACCAAAGGGTCACAAAGACCTGACTTTTGAGAGACCTGATTAGGGACAAAAAAGGATAAGTTACACTAGGCAAAGGTGGGTTTGTCAAAGACTATCTTGAGAGTATTGAGTGGGCCCCAAACATGACAAATCATCCAGTAATGGGGTTTTCTACTAAGCTCAAAGATATGCAAACCGCAAGAAATGTTGAAGAACCTTTGATAGTGGGATTGAGAGCAGAGCGATGCATCAAACATACAACACCACACGTCAAGGTATGGATAATGGATCTTTTCCAAGGAATATACACCTCATTGGGAACCACACAAGCCATTATACACCTAAACTCAAATGCATGTGTCTACAATTACAAGAGTAAAAATTGAGGAAGACCTAAAGGAGAAGGATCCACTGATCAACAAACCCACTGTGAGATTTATCAAGACCAATGAAGCCATGAGAGTTCTAATATAATATACTCATGAGGGATTGCATAATTTCACAAATGGGGATTATCATACCTTCTACAAGTTTGTAGAATTGAATGCTAGAGAGTTGATAGACCATAAGGACCTCTATGCATTCACATATATAGATGCCCAAGGAGTGCAAGTTTTGATGGTAGATAAGTATGAACAAGAGTAAAAACTTGTCGATCCAAATGACCCACAAAGATATACATACAAGGATACCCCAATCTCTATGTACTTTTAGCCAAGTGTGAGTGCACCAATGTTCTTTGAGACCAAAACACAAGGATTTAGACATAGATTTCCAAGAACGATGCCAGAGCATATGTCATAGAGGATTCCACCAAGATTTTCTCCAAGATGATAAGAGAGATCGTGAGATGTCTTTGCAATTTGACCACAAAATGGTCAAATTGGTGAGTGAAACACAACAAATGAGACCATCTCAAGTGGCCAAATGTGTCAAGACAAAGTACAATGGGTCAGAGGATCGATACACACATGTGTATTTAAACAAGTGTTAAGGACTGAACAAGTATCTGTGATTTCCATGCACAAAATGAGGGATTTGGCTTAAACTTGAAAGGGATAGCATTTACTTGATTCTAGCCATTAAACATAGGGGCTTTTTCAAACATTGAACAACTCTTGCACGAATTTGCAGAGGGGTGAACATAGGGGTTCTCTAAAAGGGGGATCAAGCACAGCACGGTGACACAGATCTATGCTTTCAAGCAAAAGGATCATGTAAAGGTGAAGGAAGCATTGCTTGGATTCAAACAATACCTTGAGAGATGTCCCACACAAGAGTTACCATAGGATAAAATATTTTCAATTCTCTTTATGGAGGGCTCAAAAAAAAAACTCTAAAAAATGATCTACACTTAAAAGGATGTTCCACCTTTGAACAAGTCACGAAAGAAGCTTTGGAACTTGTGGAAAACTAAAAAGCTTATGGTGAGGTTATAGAGGATGATGCAAAAAATATGACAATCAATGTCTCCTCATCTTCTAGTGGAACCAACATGATAAGAGTTTCTCAATCTCAATCAATGCTCAATCTAGATGAGCTAGCCACATAAGTAGCACGACAATTGAGCCTAGGCTTTGGATAGAGACTATACGGACCTCAAGCATGGCATCAATTTCCATCTCCAAGATTCCCAATGGATTAAACCAGGATTGTGTCAAGTGTTGAGATATCACAACCATCATATGTGCCACAAACAATGAGAAATCATTATACGATGGATGAGAACACCTTAATGTTCATAGCCAATCAAGAGTATAGTTCAAAGAACCATTCTTGGTAGGCAAGAACAACCATCAGCTACACCACTAGATACTCAACAACTAGAACCATGATATGAGTGTGGAGGAAATCATTGGGCAAGGACTTTCCATACAAGGGTGAACATAAAGAGATTTTTGGATTCTGTGATGAATGTGCTATCTCTCAATTTCTTTTGAACTATCTCAATTTTGATAATAAAGGGAAATAAACAATGAATGTTTTAGAAGGGATACCCTCTTCAAGATGATCTTAGGTAGAACCCATGGCTCCTATAAATGCAACAACAAGAGCTCAAGCTCAAGAAGCTGTGAAAGACAAACCTATCGAGGAGGAATATAAAATGCCTATTCAAAGAGAAGTTAAGAGTATAACGGTGAGGACTCAACAAAAATCATTGAAGGAAAAACGAGACAAAATAAAAACAAAATGGCTAAAAGAGAAGATCACCTTAGAAATTAAATTGCAACAAAACCAAAGAGTAGCTGAAATAAAAAAAGGAAATTTAGGGAACAAACACAGATGTTGAAGATGATGAAACAGGAAACAAAAGGAAGACAACAACTCAGAGTAGGAAGAAGATGGAGAAGGAGAAGACACAGAGCTTGCGTACGAGATCTCTGTAGTCTGTCTCTCTGTATTAGAATAATAGTGTATCTACAAACTCAGAGCTACAAAGCTTATATGAAACCCTAAGAGATAAGGTGTCCTTTCACACCAGATGTCCAAGGTGAAAAACCTAGTGGGAGAAAAGTGCCCCTGGTGAAGCGTGTATACACACTAACACTACTACATGTCTACAAATCCCCCCTGTAGTGATAGTGTGAATCCGTACAAGGTAGCAGATCATCATGTGTATGAGAGTAATCCCAAATCTTTTCGGAAATCTTCAAACTTTTCTCATGATAACGCCTTCGTAAATAGATCTGCAATGTTATCCTGTGTAGGACAGTAAGTTAGTGTGATCTCCCCTGCATGTAGCCTTTCCCTGACATAGTGGTAGTGAACCTCTATGTGCTTTGTTCTTGCATGAAATACTGGATTCCTTGCAACTTCCATAGCACTCTGATTATCAGTGAAAATGGTAGTGGGTGCCTGTTGACACTCACAAAGATCTGCCAATAACCTGCGTATCCATACACAATCAACTGTTGCCATGAAAGCTGCCCTGTACTCAGCTTCACAAGTTGATGTAGCCACTGTGGGTTGCTTCTTGCTTAGCCAAGATATACATGCATTTCCCAAGAAAAAACAATTCCCACTTGTGGAATGTCGTGTGTCAAAATCACCAGCCCAATGTGAATCGCTGTAACCAAGAAGCTGCATAGAACTGTGCTTTCCATACATATCCCCCCTTGGAAAGAACATGGCAAGATTAGGGGTACCTAAAAGGTAACAAAGTATGCGCTTCACAGCCTGCCAATGATGCATACCTGGGCTGTGCATAAATCTGCTTGCTTGTGAAACCCCAAATTGAATGTCTGGATGAGTGTTGTCTGCCAAATATATCAAGCAACCAACGACTGCTGCATAAGTATGTACATCAAAAGGTTCTCCAACATCGTGCATGCTCAACTTTGATCCAGTTTCTACAGGTGTAGAGATTGGTTTACAATTTTGCATACCAAACTTGTCCAAAATTTTATGCAAATATTTTGCCTGCAACATGTATATGCCATCCTCTGATTGCACAAACTAAATACCCAAGTAATAATGTAGCAAACCAAGATCAGACATCTCAAAGGCTTTTCTCAAAGCATCTTTAAACGCTTCAATTTCATTTGCATTATTGCCTGTAAGAAGCATATCATCCACATAAAGTGTTAGCATAATAAGAACTCCATCTCTCTTTTTGACATACAAAGTACTTTCTGTTGGACTATTCTAAAATCCCTGGCCAATCAAATAAGTATGTATCTTCTCATACCATGCTCTTGGAGCCTGTTTGAGACCATACAAATCTTTACGCAATCTACATACCTTTTGCTCTTGACCTTTTACAACAAAACCACTTGGTTGACTTACATAAACTTCTTCCTGCAAATCACCATTCAAAAAAGCAGTTTTGATATCCAACTGATGCACTTTCCAACCATGATGAGCAGCAATTGCAACTAGTGATCTAACTGTGGACACACGAGAAGTAGGAGCAAAGGTTTCATCATAATCTATGCCTTTCTTTTGTGCATAGCCTTTTGCTACAAGCCTTGCTTTGTACCTGTCAACAGTACCATCTTGTTTCCTTTTTACCTTAAAAACCCACTTTGTACCAATAGGCTTTTTTCCTGTAGGCAAGTCCACTAGATCCATGTATGATTCTTATGAATAAAATCAATTTCTTGCTGAATAGCATCTTTCCACTGAACACACTCTAAAGCTTGTTCAAATGAATCAGGCTCATCTACATCACAAAGAGTGCTAAAGCAAGCCAAATCTACTTGCTCTCTGCCAAAAGTAGTACCAACACGTGTTTTTCGTGGCAACGGTGCATCCAACTTGCTATCCTGCAAAGTTTTTTGAACCCATTTAGGCAAGGTTCTTTCTTCCCTGAGAACTTCTTGCTCTTCACACACAATTTCCTCTACATCATGAGGTGTCACATGCTGATCAAAAGATTGATCAAGGTTATCAACCTGTTGTGATTCTTGATTCTCCACAAAAGAAGGAATCAAACCTTCAAATACATCATGTGTCTGCATATGAGGTACATCAAAAGCAACCATAGGTTGAGCAGTAGTTTCTGCAAAAATTACATCACGACTTTCAAAAATCTTGTTTGTAGCAGGATTGTAAAGTCTATAACCTTTACTTCCAGTACTGTACCCCACAAATATACATTTGATTGCCTTATCATCAAGCTTCCCACGTAACTGTTGAGGGATGTGAGCATAAGCAAGACAACCAAAAACACGAAGATAACTGACTGAAGGTTTTCTATCATACCAAGCTTCATATGGAGTAATGGTCTTCAAGGCATGAGTAGGACACCTGTTCAAAACATGTGCTGCACAAGCAACTGCCTCCATCCATAGCTTATGAGGCAAACTCTTAGCCTTGAGCATACATCTAGCCGTCTCCATTAAAGACCTGTTCTTCCTTTCTGCAACACCATTCTATTGTGGTGTGTATGGCATAGTGCATTGGTGTTTAATGCCTTTCTTTCCCAAAAAATCCTTAAATGCACCTGACATGTATTCACCTCCTCGATCGGTACGAAGAGTCTGTACTTTGCAACCTGTTTCATTTTCAACCATGGCGACATAATGTTGAAAAACTGCAAACACGTCTGACTTTGCTTTGAGTGGATACACCCAACAAAACCTGGAAAAGTCATCAATGAAGGTCACAAAATAAAGGCTGTTTCCCAAAGATGGCGTCCTCATAGGACCACATACATCATTGTGTACAAGATGCAACTTTTGTGTCGCTCTAACTGAACCATCCTACGAAAATGCAAATCTGTGCATCTTTCCAAGAATGCCACCTTCACATACATGTCTTGGTGGCATCTCCAATAAAGACAAATCATGCACCATATTATGACGTTGTAAAGTCATCAAACTGCCATAACTAACATGCCCAAATCTAGCATGCCACAACTCAGCATCCTGCATGGCCCGAGTCTTTGTTTCTGCAATACATACCTGAATCTGCTTTTCATAACGATCTAGCACAAATAATCCATTTTCCAGCGTACCTGTAGTGATAAGAGAATAACCATTCTCTCGATCTCGTACAACACATCTGTCATCCTCAAAAATGACCGGAAGACCATTTTTTGCAAGAGAGGATACAGACAACAAATTCTTCTTGATCCCTGGAACATATAAGACATCTGGCAAGCATAAATCTGAACCATCTAAAATGGTAATCAAAATCTTACCAACGCCTTTGATTGGATAAGAAGCATTATTTGCACATGTCACCTTCTTTCCTGTTGGAGCTGCATCCAATGAACAAAACAAATCCTTCCTTGAAGTAATATGCCTGGATGCACCACTATCAAAGTACCAAATCATTTGTGTCTTGTCAACACTGTAAGCAGAAAAATCTGAACATACTACAAAAGCATAAGAATCCTGCACAAAGTTTGCAGACTCTTCTTTAGCTGTAGAAGAATCACTATAAGCTGAAACAACCAAACTTGACTCTTTCTTCTTTTCTTTAGCAATTCGCTTTTTACACTCACTAATGTAGTGACCAGGTTTCTTGCAGTAGTGACATTTACCTTTCTTCTTGGACTTGTCAGAATCACCTTCAGACTTTTCTGAAGATTGTCTTGCACTACACTTGGAGTAATGAGCACTCTCTTTACCCTTGTTTTTGTTCTGTACAACAAGAGCATGATCCATACCATGCACCTGTAAAGACTTGTTCTTACGTGATTGATCCTCCTGCAATAGCAAAGCCACTAACTCTTCAAAATGAAGAGGCTCAGGATTAGCTCGCAAAGACAGAGTCAAAGAAGTCTGAAAAGTCAAATAAGATGGTGGTAGTGAATTGAGTGTTTTGGAAACCAAGTCCTTCTTTGGAATCACTTCATCAATGCTAAGCAATTGCTCTTTAAGATCCCTGATTTTTGTAAGATGCTCGACGATATCGTCACCTTCGTCCATCTGTATTTTGTGAAGTTGTTTCTTCAAAAACTCTATTTTGGCAGCATTTCTTCCTCCAAACATAGCTTGCAGATTATTCCAAGCATCCTCAGAAGTTCTGCAAGATCTGATATGTGGTGTGATTGTCCTCTTTATGGTTAAGGCAATCACAGCCATAGCTTCTGCATCTTTAGTATCCCATCTCTTTTGCTCTGGAGTGACTTGTGAGGGTCCTGCACCAACAGCTGCACCACGACCAGGTGTGGCAGGTGCAATGCTACTTGGACGAACTTCATCTCCAGATACATAATCCCACAATCCTTTACCAACCAAAACATTTTTGGCCATAAAAGACCAAAGAGAATAGTTGGTACCATCCAATTTGTCTTCGGATGTAAACGCACCAAAAATCTCTTTCTCCATAGATTGAGCCATACTGTGGATGCACACAAGAGAGCAAAAGAACCTCCAAGATATTCACAAATCTCCTCTCCAATGCAAGCAAAACTCTACACAAAATCTCAGCACAAAGCTAAGACAAGCTGCTTCCCAAAAGAACTGTTTACCTGAAGAAAATCTGTCAAAAAGCACACCCTCTTGATCTAAACGCCTCCGAAAAGTAACTTCTGCTACGCTGCTCAGAACAAAATTCTGAGGGCTCGAACGGCTTCAAAAGGGGGGTAAAACCCAGGTCGCCTATTCAGAATACTCCCAGAACGTCGAGGATGCTCCCACGAGCAAATTTTCCGAAAACTGCCTGAAAACTACGATTGCGCGCTCGGACGCGAAAACGCAAGTAGAGGCTCTGGAAATCACCTTGCTCTGATACCAATTGTTGAAGATGATGAAACAGGAAACAGAAGGAAGACAGCAACTCAGAGTAGGAAGAAGATGGAGAAGGAGAAGACACAGAGCTTGCTTACGAGATCTCTGTAGACCGTCTCTCTGTATTAGAATAATAGTGTATCTACAAACTCAGAGCTACAAAGCTTATATGAAACCCTAAGAGATAAGGTGTCCTTTCACACCAGATGTCCAAGGGGAAAAACCCAATGGGAGAAAAGTGCCCCTGGTGAAGCGCGTATACACACTAACACTACTACATGTCTACAACAGAAAGAAAAACTATCTAAGGTGTCGTCGGGAGGATCATTGTTGGTAAACAAAGTCATAGAATCCTTAGATTCTACGTTACAAGCATTTGAGGATATACTAAAAACCCAATGGGACACTCAAACAATGATGGTTGACATATCCACATCTTGAAGTCAAAAAATAGAGACTTGAACAATGATGGTTGACATATCCTCATCTTGAAGTCAAAAAACAGAGACTCAAAATGTGCAAGAGGCTCATAGAGATAGCTCAAGCTCTAATGGAGCCATAAAAACAAAACATCTATAGACAAGACTTGTTGATTTTCCTAAGGGACAGAGAAATTGAGTGAAAGGGAACTAAAATGAATTACCACATGAAACCAAAGATCGAAACACCATTAGAAAATAGCGTACTGGCTAATAACACAGATGACTTAAAGTCACAAGTGATGATGCCAATTCTTGAAGTGCAAGAGTCATGGAGATAATCCTTATGAGGAACAATTAGGAGTGCAAAGGATGGTCTTGAGACTCTCAAGTTTGCACCTATTATTGAGATCAATATGGTCATGAGCTCTATCCTGGACATATACATCCTCAATTTGGCAATGCAGGAATAGAAGTATCTGAGGAGATCAAACTTGATACATTGAATACTTTTCCATCCTTCATAGGAGAGCATGAAACAACATTAGTGGTCAAGGTTGTGCCTTCTCAATGGAATCCAGGATGATGGACACTAAAAGACTTCATGAACTGATGTCTACTCCTATAGCTTTCACAATTACTCTCTCAGAGTTGTTGATAATCAAACCCCATATATGGGGAGAAGTGGGCCAAAACTTAGAGAAGATGGGATTAAAAACTTCTCATCAAGACATTCCCTTAGATGAAGACATGGGTAAAATGACAAAATCCAAACCAAAGGCAAAAGCACTGCCTGCTGTAAACAAGGTGGGAGACTATTATGAAGGGGAAGAAGGAAACAACACCTTGATAGTGGAACACAAAGGGATAAAAAAAATGTTCATATTTGATAGTGGGGCTAGATTTTCCATTGCTACAAAATAATTATGGTAAAAATGGGGGAGACCAGCTCTCAAGAAAATAGAAATGAAAGTTTAACTTACGGATGACTACTTAGAAAGACTAGTGGGTATGCTAGTGTTACCATATACATGTGGTAGTGATGTGTGTGAACACACTAGGACCGCCGGGGCATTTTTTTCCTCTTTAGGAGGTTTTTTCCCCCGTGCATTGTATATACGCCCATCACTCTAGGGCTATCTACCTTTCCATTGCACACTAAGTAACACACTCTCTATTGTGTGCCTTGAGCTTCCTTCGTCTTCTCCAAGCTATGTGTGTTTCTCTGCAACCCTAATTCCAACAATTGGTATCAGAGGAGGTCACGTCCTCCCCGGCTTACTCGCCAGCTGCTCCAGCACACGCCTGCTCACTTTCTCCGATTTCAGTGAGCTTTGGCGAGCATTCGTAGGTCGACAAAAATTTTGGACGAGCTCAAAGAGCTCGGTCTGCTCAGAATTTTGATTTGGGCTCATTTCGGCATCTGTTTCCACTATAGGCAGTACTACACAGGCTATTTCATCATTTTGTGCAGAATTTCTGTCAGTGCCGTTTTCTGCATTACAGGTGCCTTATAGTCTTCTACGGTTTGTGCTATATACCACAGGTTGTTCCCGCTCCGTTTCTCCTATTTTCGGGTAGTTTTCACATCAGGTGCAGCATTTACCATGGCTGACAACAAAAACACAGATGTGTTCAAGATGTTTGCTACTGAGGACAGGTTGGATGGGGACAACTACCCTATGTGGGCCTATATGATGCAACATGTTCTTGTGTCAAAGGGTGTCTGGAACATTGTGCAGGGCATTGATGTACGTCCTGGTTTTGAGGATGTAGGCGATGTTGAGGATGTTGCAGGTCTTGGTGCAAGGATTGCAGCTGTTAGAGTTGTTTTGCCTACGGCAGAACAAGATCGTTGGGATGTTAAGGATGCACAGGCTCATGCATTGATTGCGTTGTCTGTGAAGCGCACCATTGTTCCTCACATCCGTTCAACAAAATCTGCAAAACAGGCTTGGGATATTTTAGCAAGTCTTTATGCAAGCCGCAATGAGGCTAAAATTGCTTTGTTGCATAAAGAGTTGGAGTCTAAGATTATGCATGAGGAAGATGATATGGAAACTTTCCTTGCTAGTGTCAAGGATATCAATGAGCAACTTATGTCTGCAGGTGAAGTCATTTCAGACAGTTCTCTTGTGCAGACTATTGTTGATGCCTTACCAGATTCCTACCAGACTTTTGCTAGTACTTGGAGACTAATGACCCAAGGAAATCCTGAAGTTGTCAAGTTTGATGCATTATGCACATTGCTGTTGCAAGAGTCACTTTCTAGAAAAAACAGGACTAGGCAGCGTGCAGTTGAACAGGCTTTTATTGCTTCTCAAAGAAAGGGTGGTAATAGTAATGCAGCCACTTCTTATGGTTCTGCTGCAAGTGGCAAAAATTATATTCCTAAGGCTTCTGCTGGCACTCATCTAGCAATTCTAGTGATAAGGGCAAAAAAAAGATGCGTTGCCATTATTCTAAAGCCAATGATCACTTGATCAAGTCGTGTCCTAAGTTGAAGTCCAAAGAGGCTAAGAAGAAAGAAGGTGGTTCCACTACAAATGCTGGTTCCACTACAAATGCAGCCATTGTTGAGTCTTCTGTGAAAGGAGACTGTGTTGCTGATGTTGATGCAGAATGGGCTTTTAGCATAGAGTGCACTTACAATCCTCTTGTCCATGATGCATGCTTGTCAGTTGCTACAGATTCACATGTGTGGTATTTGGACAGTGGTGCTACAAAGCACATTACCTCACATCGTGAATTGTTTACCTCTCTCGAGTCTGTCCCTCATGGGAATTCAGTCACTTGTGCCAACAACGCCTCTTATCCAGTTCAGGGAGTTGGAAAGATTGTGCTCACTGCTACTAATGGCAGTTCCTTCACACTTGTTGATGCACTTTATGTACCTGGGATCAAGAAGAATCTCTTGTCTGTATCCGCACTTGCTAGACTTGGACTTGTAGTCAAATTTGTGGATGACAGATGTACAGTTCATGATCTCAGTTTCGGTGATGAAATTGTTGCATCTGGGCTTTTGTGCCATGGGCTGTATAAGCTCACTTTGTATGACAAGTGTGGACAAAATTTTACAAATGTTGTTGCAGATTCAAGGGCTATTTCAGATGCAAAACTTTGGCATGCACGTTTTGGTCATCTGAATTTTGCCAGTTTGCTGAGTTTGCAGAAATCTGATATGGTTGCTTCTTTGCCACCTCTTGAAGCACCTGTCAAACATGTTTGTGAAGGCTGTATTTTGGGTAAGATACAGCGTTCTAAGTTTCCAAAGGATGGTTCAGTTCGGGCCACATGCAGGTTGCAGCTTGTGCATAGTGATGTTGGTGGGCCCATGCAAACTCTGTCCTTGGGCAATTACCTGTACTTCGTGACTTTCATTGATGATTACTCCAGGCATGCATGGTTATTTCCTCTTAAAGTGAAGTCCGAAGTTTTTATGTGCTTCAAACAATTTCTGGCTATGGCTGAAAATGTCTCGAAATGTACCATGGGTACCCTCCGTTCTGATCGAGGGGGGGAGTACATGTCTCATGAATTTAATGCATTTTTGGCTAGTCGTGGGATAAAACACCAATGTACAGTGCCTTATACACCTCAGCAAAATGGTGTTGATGAGAGGAAAAACAGGTCACTGACGGAAATGGCACGATGTATGGTGAAAAGTCAAGCTTTGCCGCATTATTTTTGGCTTGAGGCAATTATGTGTGCCACTTATGTACTTAACAGGTGTCCTACGAAAACTTTGCAGTCTATTACTCCATATGAAGCATGGCATGATAGAAAGCCTTCTATTGAGCACATGCGTGTTTTTGGCTGTTTGGCATATGCTTTGGTGCCACAAGTGCAGCGTAGAAAATTGGATGATAAGGCTGTCAAATGTATTTTTGTTGGTTATAGTGCTGAAAGAAAAGGTTACAGGTTGTATCATCCGCAAACAAAACGTATTCTGGTTTCACGAGATGTAGTGTTTGTGGAAGATTCTGTTCAGCCCTTGCTGTCATGTACTAGAGACAGTAATGTAAGCTCACAGGACATTTATGACACTTTGTTGCCTCTTTTCAGTGGTGGAAATACGAATGTAAGTTCCAATGAGGAAAATGTACAGCCTATGGGGGTTTCTAAAAATGTTCTAGATCAGCCTATAACTAATGCAGATGTACATGATGAACTTGATGAGGAAAGGGCTGAAAATGAGCACGCTAGAGGTATGCCAAAATGGCTGGTGCACACTTTGCGTGACAGTAAATTGGATGCACCTTTGTCTAGTCGTACTCGTTCAGGCTCTCGCCATGCATCTTATGCATCAGATTTTTATGCTTTGGCTGTGTCTAGCTTACATGATGTTGAGGAGCCTCTGACTTTTGATGAAGCACAAAATTCAAAAAATTGGATGGCTGCCATGCAATCAGAATATGATGCACTTATAGAGAATGACACATGGACTTTATGTGATTTGCCTCCTGGCAAAAAGGCCATTGGTACGAAGTGGGTTTACACGTTGAAACGCAAGCTGGATGGTGAGATCGATCGCCATAAGGCTCAACTTGTTGCAAAGGGTTATGCACAGCAAAAAGGCATAGATTATGAAGAGAATTTTTCTCCCACTTGTCGTATGACTACTGTACATTTTCTATGTGCATTGGCAGCTCATTTTGGTTGCGATGTACATCAATCAGACATTGTTACTGCTTTCTTGAATGGTGACATATTTGAGGAAGTTTATGTAACGTAGCCTCGCGGTTTTGTCATAAAAGGACAAGAGGACAAAGTGTGCAAATGTAACAAGTCTTTGTATGGGTTGAAGCAATCTCCTCGTGCTTGGTATGAGAAAGATGACACTCATTTGGTCAGACAAGGCTTTCGTAACAGTCCAACAGAAAGCACATTGTATGTAAAGCATGAGGGTGATGTACTTCTCATTGTGGTTCTTTATGTTGATGATTTGTTGATCACTAGACCAAATGAGAGACATATTGCTGAATTTAAGGCTGATTTGAATGCTACTTTCAAGATGAAATATTTGGGGTTGTTGCATCATTATTTGGGTATATAGTTTCAGCAATGTGATGGTGGTATTGCCTTGTGTCAGAAAAGTTACATAGAGACATTGCTATGTAAGTTTGGACTTGAGGATTGCAAACCTATTGCCACTCCCATGGAAATAGGTTTGAAGTTGAGTCTACATGATGCTGGTGATCTTGCTGATGTCACTCTTTACCAAACTGTTGTTGGCTGCCTCATTTATGTATGCAACACGAGGCTAGATATTCAGTTTGTAGTCTCACAGGTCAGCAGATTTATGCATAGCCCAGGGTCTAAGCATTGGCAGGCTGTCAAGAGGATTTTTTGCTACCTTAGTGGCACTTTATATCTTGGCTTGTTTTATCCCAAGGGGGGATCATTGCCGCCAGACTTACATGCTTTTTCGGACTCCTGGTTGTTTTGACACGCGAGTGTCCACAAGTGGTTTTTGTTTCATGCTTGGCAGTTCATGTATATCATGGTTGAGCAAGAAGCAACCTACTGTGGCCACTTCGAGTTGTGAGGTTGAGTACAGGGCAGTCTTCACAACTACGGTTGAGTGTGTATGGCTCAGACGCCTTATGGCGGATTTGGGTGTTGGACAGGACACTGCCAACACTATCTACACTGACAGTCAGAGCGCATTGGCAGTTGCGAGGAACCCAATTTTTCATGCTCGCACAAAGCACATTGAGGTGCATTACCACTATGTCAGGGAGAGGCTCTCAGCAGGAGAGATCAGCTTGGCTTATGTGCCAACACAGGACAACCTTGCAGATCTTTTCACCAAGGCATTGTCTCGTGAGAAGCTTGAAGCTTTCCGCAAAGCTTTGGGCTTACTCCCCTTTGTGGAATGATCCTGTCCTCAGAGCATGGCACTTCCCTTTACTCATGTGCCAACTCTCGTTCACCGCATCACTCCAGGGGGGATTTGTTACCATATACATGTGGTAGTGATGTGTGTGAACACACTAGGACCACTGGGGCATTTTTTCCCTCTTTAGGAGGTTTTTTCCCCCGTGCATTGTATATATGCCCATCACTCTAGGGCTATCTACCTTTCCATTGCACACTAAGTAACACACTCTCTATTGTGTGCCTTGATCTTCCTTCGTCTTCTCCAAGCTGTGTGTGTTTCTCTGCAACCCTAATTCCAACAGCTAGAAGAAATCATAATATCCTCATGAAGAATAGAGTATGAGCATACCTTTGCCATAATGGATTTTGGAAAGAGGAGAAACTTTTATGTCATTTTGGGGAGACCATTCATGTGTCAACTTAAGATGGTGCAAGAGTGGGGCTATGACCATATCTACTTATGGCATAAGGAGGTTACAACAAGGATTAGTGTGAGAGACTATAACTATAGAGATGTTATTCAAACTCCTGTAGAGGAATTTGACTCAACAATAGTCCACAAAAATCAAGTACGTTCATGATTGCACAAAAAAGCATATATTTGGATGTATGGAGTGTTTGAGTGTGAGAGCTTGATTGAATGCAACGGCCAGATATAAGTGCTTTGAGATTGTCAAAACTTTGTAGGAATATTATTCCATTTTGTTTTGGTTGCCAATTTTTGAGTTGTGGCCTTGGATATTCATATCTTCTTGGGGTTTGGTGCTCATGACTAATTTCTTTACCCATACTTGCCACGTTGTTTTTTAATTGAAATTTTGTATAGATATAGGACTCATGGCTTGCTGTGGATGTGCAAAAATGAGATGTACTTCCCATAAGTGATCATATTTTTATAGTGGAGTGACATAATAGGTGTCATTAACTATGAACTTTAATGCATTATCTTGCCAATCCGGAAGTGCTTTGTCGGTCAAAGCATGTATTGGTGGTACCAGAAAGTGGTGTCTTAGACCATCCTTTGGTAGCACTTTTGAACCCCTTTTTTCATGTCTCATGTTTAATAGTTGTGACCTTGTTATATATCAATGGATATCTTTTTAAAAGTAGAATCTAAAACTATACACTCCGACAAATTTTAAGTGAGTTCATGAGTTGTTTTATAGTCCCCATTTTTTATGAAAGGAACCACCAAAAAGTGCAAAAGGTGGTACACCAATACATGATTTCTCCCTTGTATGTTTGCATCTAGGGAGCACCTAGGATGACTACCTCATTTATATTTGTATATGCCATGACATAAAATTGATGTGGACATTGATGGCTGTCAATATTGATTGGCACATTGACTTGGCCTAAGGTCACAATTATCCCTCAATTTTTAGCCTTTAGTTCTATTTGATTTGTTGATAGTGGTGCATTTATCATCTTTGTATATGGAAAATAATTGAGGACATTGTCTCTTGCTCATGTTTCCACAAGTGCTCATTCCATCGATCCATTTGGAAGCTGTATTTTGATGCGTACATACATGCCTCCAAGCCAGTTATGCTCCATCTCAATTGCTTCTATTTGAAGAGGTGCTAGTTTTGGTTGTGACTGAATTTGCAAGTTGTTTCTTTGTTCTTTGCACTTTAAAATCTGTAACTTATCTTCCTCTTGAGCCTTTGCTTTATTAGCCTTGGCTTGTTTCTTTCTTTTAGTAGCTTCAAGGATCTTCTCTTATATTTTTTTGGTTAGTGGTAAGTGATATTTCTTTAACCTTTATCGACTAATCCAATTGGGCATCTCTTCTCCCTTGATTGTATCAAGGTTTATGGCTCCACTAGGTGATATGTCATGAATCACAAATGGTCCATTACCTTGCGTCTTTGATTCCTTGGAGTGTTGTTTCAAGGTGTAGATTAACACATAGTCTCCCCGTTTGAACTTCTTATTAATCACATGTCGACCATGAAATTATTTCATGCATCTTTTTTAGCATAAATGCCTATGACAATTCTTAAGCATGTCTCATCCTAGTATCTAACCTCTCAAATAGCTCATGACCTATCCAACCTAAGTCTTTGGTTACCCTAAGCATTGGAATCAAGAAATCTATGGGCAATATAGCATTAATACCAAACAACATATTAAAAGTCATTGTTCCAATTGATGTGATGTAAGCTAATTTGTATGCTCATAAAGTTGAATGTAGCTTTTGGTCCCAATCCACCCTTGATTCACTTACTATCTTCTTGAGCATTGTGCATAAGATTTTATTTGTGCTCTCAGCTTTTCCATTAGCTTGAGGGTGATAAGGTGCTGGCTTGCAATGAACTAACATGAATTCACCTAGAAAAAATTATATCACTCATTTATGAGTCCCTCTATTCTAACTATCACAATTGGTAGCCCATATCTTGTAAAGATATTCTCATACAAAAATTGTGTTGTCATCCTCAAATCATTCTTTTGTGTCACCTTTTCTTCTATCCATTTTGGTAAAATAGTATGTGGCCGCTATGATGTAATGAGCATGTGTAAATTATGCTAGAGGTGCTATTATGCCCCATTTGGAAAATTCTCTTGCCCCCATCATTGGGCATAGATACATCTAATCTCTTTGCATAGGTACCTTTGTTCTTTGGCATTTGTCACATCTTTTCATGTAAGCTTCAACAACCTTGAACATGGCAGGCCACCAAATTCCTACAATAAGAATTTTTTTTGTAGTTTTGTTGGTAGAAAAACGTCCATATACTTGTTAAGCATGAGCTTGCTCTAAAATAGGAATGTATTTGCTCTCTATGGCACACATTCATAGTTGATCATCCTTTCATCACCTATAGAGGTGATCTTCAATGAACACATAATTCTTTGCTTTTGTTTGAATGGAATTAATTCTTGCTTTGCTCAACCCTTCTAACAAGGTTCCCATGGTCAGGCAATCCACAACGTATGAGCTCCATTTAGGTGCTACAATGAATTTGAACAATGTCACATGTTCAATGGGTGCTTTAGTTGAACAAATGTTACATGAACTAATATATCCATAAACAAATTTTATATTTTATACCAATATACACCTAGTCTCCTTAATCTTTCATATGTCTATGTATTCCTATTGTGAATCTCTATGTTTTGTACATGACCGTGGATCAGATACAATTGTCTCTTGTTTGGTTCTATACATAACCTTGATATGCTATCATTTCCTTGCTTATATGGCCTTCCAACTAATAACACAAGTGTTTTGGTTTCCTCAATGATGAATGGATGTCTATCATTGGGTAATGATCCAATGATGAGCAAAGGTATAACATGTTCACTTCACCTTGGTAACATCTCAATGTTAAAAAGATATGAATCAGGAAAGTCATCATTAACCCCAATAGGTTCTTCCCCATGAGCCAATCTCGACAAATGGTCAGCCCTCTGATGATTAGTTCCTTTCTTCACCACAACTATGAAATAAAACTCAAGAAATATAATGAACCATCTAACAATACGTCTTGTATTGCAAGGTTTTTTCACCACGTACAATAGTGGTTGATGATCGGCAAAGATTTAAAATTTGTTTGCGAGAAGGTAGTGTCTAAACTCCTTCATAGCATAAATCATCCCTAATCCTTCTATTTCCGTGGGTCTATAATTCTTCTTTGCACTATTTAACTGTTTGCTAGAGTAACATATAGGAAAATCCATGTCATTCTCTCTAGGCTGCACTAGAATGCACCTTATAGCATAAGCTGATGCATCTATGTGGACATGAAAAATCTTCGTCCAATTAGGAGCCTTCAAAATTGGAGTAAAAGTCAATCTTTGTTTCAATTTTTGAAATGTTTCCTCATCTATCCATTCAAATTTAGTGATAAGAAAAAAAAAGGTTTTGCAATAATTTCATATATATAAATGAATCATCTATCATATCCACAATAGCCCATAAAGGGTTGTACCTCCCATGCTTTTATAGGTCTTGGTAGAGCAATAATCACTTGAAGCTTCTCAAAATCCATAGAAATACTATTCTTGGACATAACATGCCGCCCTAGAATATTTCTTTATCTGACAGTGAGAACACATTTTTATGGATTTAAGCAGATGCAATATGTTGTACATTTTTTAGAGATCTTTTTGAAGTGTTCAATGTGCTCATTTCTTAATAGAGAATGCACACAAAATTTATCCATGCAAAACTCTAAGAAGTCTTAGACACTCCTTAAAAGCATGATTCATCTTGGGTTTTGGATCTCCAGTTTTGCATGCAGCCTTTTGAACCAAGGCATGACACAGTTAGTTGTCTCCTTGGAAAATGATGACATGAAAATGGCAAAAGCACTAGGTAACAAGGAGTTTATCAGCAAGGTAAAATGTTTTCTTAGTGTACTATTTACATGTGCATCTTTTTGCCACAACTAAATCCAAATTTGTTATCAAAAGAAAATGGAAGGGGGAGGTTTGCTTTGGGCAGCAGAGTTTATTGGCATGGTGTTACATGTCAAATTTTCTCTGATAGAGCTTGATAATTCCGAAGGTTTCTCAAGAAAGCACAAGGTAGTAGATCTTATCTGCAAAGAAACAAGCAGAGGAAGAGGAAGAAAGTGATGCAGCCTTTGCATTGATCATTGATGGAAAAGCACTTAAGTTTGCTTTAGGGAAGGATTTAAAAGCCGATTTGATGGACCTAGCTGTAAAATACAGCTTTGTCATTTGTTGTAGAGTCTCTCCAAAACAAAAGGCTATGGTAGGTGTGAAAAGTGTTTAATAGGCATTTGACAACATTCTGGTGTTGGTTTCTTGAAAATTTTAGTTTTTCTAGATATGCACTAGTACTCACTATAAGATTTGTGACACTACACACAAACATCCGTGGATTCTTGAATCTATCTTGTAATGAGTAAAGAATAATTACATACAACAACCATTGAGCAATTCTTTTTTTTCCCTATCATTGACGTAGTGTGTGCCTGTTAATAAAAATAGTTTTTCTTACCAAATGAATATTTTGAGGGCACGTTCCCCAAGGTAAAGCATAAAAAAATGATTAGTCCATCAGAGGAGGTAATCCAAATAGAATTGTGAACATTCAACTGAAAACAAGACCAATTATTGATTTTCAGCCTCTGAGATCTCCTACCATATACAATTCAATGAAACATAAGAGGTGGAAAATCCTCCTTAGACTATATCAATGACACAACTACAGGAATTTCATCTCTATCAACACTGTCTAAGAGGGTAAAGACGATGGGTATGCCATTAGGCCTAGAAGAAGGTATTGTTTTTGAAGAAGGAACACTTGAAGAAGGTGTATTTCCAACTGTGATATTTCTGCACCTATAAACCATGAAATGCTGAGGCACCTTTGACTCCCTCAGCCATTCACTCTTTTGGTCTTATAGGTCATTTAGGCTTTTTGGAAGAGTAGAAAAGAACTTTGTTTCATTCTCTCTCATCATTTTGACCCTTTCAGAGGGAGGGACATCATTTTTTATTCAAAGAGGCATCAGATCCCAAAGAGCACACTTCAAAGGGTGATTGGGTACAGATGGGAGAGCATAAGTAGACAAGTGGCTTGTAATGAGCACACCCAGCACCTCCAATTTAGGTCAGGCAACCAAATAGACTATAACCCTTTCATTGCCTATGAAACATCACAAATATATCTGGATACCATAACAGATGGTTGTGTTGCTAGTATGATGTCTAGCTGGAACACAACCATAATAGATGGTTGTGTTTCCAATATGATGTCTAGCTGGAACATAGTTGTCCATGTATGAGAAAACTAGTTTAAGCCCAACAAACAGCTCCAAGATCTGTAGTTATGGCCCTTCAGACTGAACTTCAGGATACTAAGACAGAGGTAGAGAAGGCCAAGAATGAACTGGATGAGCTCAGACAAAAGATGTTGCAGATGGCCCTTGAGCATAATACTTATGCCAAAATCATGGCTGCTTAGTAAAACAACATAGACAACTCACAATCTTCAAAAGGAAAAGTAGCTACTGATTGAGGAAAATTTTACTGAAGAAGCCAAATTTGAGGTGCAGGGTGAATTGGAAGAGAAAAAGTATTCCCTAAAGTCTCTGATGGCCAATCACTATACCTAAGACAAGCAATTACAGAAAAATACATCTACCAATCTTTAGTGGACATTGCTAATCCAGATGGAAACCTTACACTGAATATGGAAGATATGAACAGTCTACTTGAATCTATGAAATCATACTTAAAGGAGAAATCATAGAAATATACTGGTGCTCTTGTTAATCAGGCCTTAGTTGATTACAATTAGAATCAAGATACCAATGAAGAGGAAGAAGACCAAGAGGATGACAAAGACCAGGGGGAGGACATTGTAGCCGTTCATGAGGATGATAACATCGACCAATGAAGATGATTACCAGTCACATCCGGACTCAACAACTAGAGGGGAACAATCCACACAAGGTACTGGTTCCACCAGTCCGGTTGACCAATTTGAGGACTATTACACTCACGTGTCCCTCGGGTAGTTTTGATGTGAACCGTTTCCCTATACACGGGCACTTTTTACTCTCGTGTTGGCTAGAGGTTTTTTCCCCGTGTAACCACATATACACACAATACGCATGTGTGGTGGTACGTTGTACTTGGGGAGACTCGTATCTTTCTCTCATACTCACACTTGAACTTTTCATAACAAAGTGAGGGAGCTTCAAGCTATCAAGCTTCTTGCTGTGTGTGTGTGTGTGTGTGTGCATCTACGGGTGTGTGTGTGCACGTCTATAGCTTCCCTCACTCCCCTCCTCAACCCAACAATGGTATTAGAGCAGGCTCTTTAGCTCCCACAAGAATTCTCCTTCCGCCATACCTCATATTAGGTTTTGCAGGAGGTGCAGCCTTGGGACAGCTAGTCACCGTTTTGCTCGTCACGGGTGCTCCGGGTGTCCGTTTTGCTCAACCTATGACTCAAAACAAAGCTAATAACGAGTACTATGCAAAGATATCATGAATCAACATTTTTGGACACATTAAGTCTTTGCTGTAACAACATTTACAGGTCTATAGATTTTCTGCAGGTTTTGTCGGGAGTGCATTTCTTGCCAATTTATTGTTCGTGGGTGCTATGGCAAGCAACAATGAATTTTTTGGCATGCTTAAAGCTGAGGATAAGCTTGATGGGACCAATTATCCGATGTGTTCTTACATGATGAAACATGTGCTTGTTGCAAAGCAACTATGGAACATTGTGGCAGATGTAGACAAGAGACCTGGCAATTCTACTTCTATTGTTACAGATGCAAGTAGCTCAAGAGTTGTTTCTTCATCTTCTCCACCTACACAGGATCAGCTTAGATGGGATGGGAAGGATGCCCAAGCACATGCTTTGATTGCTCTTTCTGTGAAGCGTCATATTGTTTTGCACATTCGGTCTTGCACTTCATCCAAGCAAGCTTGGGATGTACTTGCTTCTTTGTATGCCGGGCGCAATGAAGCCTGTGTGGCTTACTTGAGGAAGCAACTTGAGGAAATGCATATGGCTGAAGGTGAGTCCTTTGATGTGTATGTTACAAAGATTAAGGATTTGAAAGAGGAATTGGTAAACATAGATGAGATTATCTCGGACAATTCTCTCATCTCCACTTTGCTTAAAGGGTTGCCATATTCTTTTCAAAGCTTTGCTACTACTCTTTGTTTGGTTGCAAAAGGAAATCCTAACATGTATACTTTTGATAATGTTGTGTCACTTCTCTTACAAGAAGAGCAATCTAGAATGAATAGAAGTGGTTTGATTGAGGGAACTCAAGCACTTGCTATCTCTCAAAGAGGTAAAAGCAAGTCCGGACCAGCTTTGGGCACATCAAAACCAAAGCCCCAAACTCCCTCTTCCACTAATTCTTCTAGTGATGGTGATTCACAAAAAAAGAAGAGATGCAAGTATTGTCGGAAGTCAGGACATGCCATTGAGGAATGTAGAAAGCTTGGAAAGCGTAATGATAAGAAGAAGCAATCGGGCATGTCTATCATTGAGAGCACGAGTAATACAAAGGATGATGAAGCTAATCTTGCTCAAGATGTTTGGGCTTGTGTTATTACATGCACATATGATTCTTCATTACATTTTACATGTATGACAGTGCGTGAGGCTGATCTTGATTGGTACTTTGATAGTGGTGCTTCCAAGCACATAACATCATGTAAGAAGTTTTTTGTGTCTTTGCAAGATGCACCAAAGGGGGCATGTTGTTTGCGCAAATAATTCCTCTTACCCTATCATTGGAGTTGGGAACATAAAGCTTACGGCTGCAAATGGGGGTGTTGTGACTCTCAAGAATGCCTTGTATGTGCCAGGCATAAAGAAGAACTTGCTTTCAGTTCCTACCATTGCATCTTCGGGTCTTCATGTACATTTTGTGGATGCCAAATGTATGGCTCATGACTTCAGCAATGGTGATGTTATTGTTATGTCTGGGACGTTATGCAATGGCTTGTATTGCATGGATACTTATGAGAGACATGCATCAAATGCCTTGCTTGTTCGTACTCCTTCGATGGCTGAAACGGAGTTATGGCATGCACATTTTGGTCATTTAAACTTCAATAGCTTGCTCTATTTACAAAAGTTAGATATGGTTGTTGGTTTGCCCACACTTGGCTCCATTGAGAAGCATGCTTGTGAAGGTTGTTACTTGGCAAAATGCATCGTGCCTCTTTTCCGAAGGATGGTTCTGTTCATGCTATAAAAAAATTACAGCTTGTACACAGTGATGTATGCTTGTGAAGACTCCATTTTGGAAAGTATGTATATTTTGTTACCTTCATAGATGATGCTACTCGCCATACTTGGGTGTATCCATTGAAATCAAAGAATAAAGTTTTGGCATGCTTTAAAAGCTTTGTGACTATAGCTGAAAATTTCAGTGGCAACAAACTTATTACTCTTCGCACAGATCGTGGTGGGGAATATATGTCGCATGAGTTTAATGTTTTTCTTTCTGACAAAGGTATTATGAATCAATGTACTATGCCATATAGACCTCAACAAAATGGTGTTGCCGAGCATAAGAATCGTACTCTCTTAGAAATGGCACGTTGTATGGTTAAAGGAGAGCATCTTCCTGATAAGTTTTGGATGGAAGCGTTCATGTGTGCAAACTATGTTTTGAATAGATTCCCCACTAAAGCTTTGAGAGTTGTTACACCTTATGAGGTTTGAAATGGTCGAAAGCCAATGTGAGCCATATGCGTGTGTTTGCTTGTTTGGCATATGCTCTTGTGCCTTCACAACAATGTCACAAAATGCAAGACCAAGCTATAAAATGTATCTTTGTGGGCTATAGTGCTGAAAATAAAGGTTATCGTTTGTATCATCCATTAACGGACAAGATTGTTGTGAGTTGTGATGTGGTATTTGCTAAAAATTCAGCCCATCCTTTGCTTGAATGTAAAACGCAGCCAACTATTGGATCACAAGATATATTTGATACACTTATGCCTTTGTTTCAAAGTGGTACATTGGATAATGACCATGTAGAGCAGCCAAATGAGGTTCAAAGAGCTAAAAATTTGCACCGAAACATGGTTGAGAATCAGCATGAAGTTCAGCCCATTGATGATGTACATGTTGATCATGAATTACATAAGGAATGCACTTCTATTAGGGATGCACAAGCGATGCCAAGATGGCTGAAGCAAACTTTACAAGATAGTAAGTTGAGTGCTCCTTTGAGTGGTAGAACAAGATCATCTACTCGCCATGTGTCGAGTGATTTTGTGGATGTAGCTCTCATTGCAACAACATGTAATGAAGAACCACTATCTTTTGAAGATGCATCTGAAAATGAGGAGTGGATGGTTGCTATGCAATCCAAATTGGATTCGATTTCCAAGCATGGTACTTGGGAGTTATGTGACTTATCTAAAGGTAAGCATGCAATCGGTACTAAGTGGGTTTACAAAGTTAAGCGAAAGTCTAATGGTAGTATTGAACGCTACAAACTGAGACTTGTTGCAAAAGGTTATGCGTAACAATATGGTATTGACTATGAGGAGACTTTTGTGCCTACTTCACGCATGACTACCATTCGTACTGTGGTTGCATTGGCTACTCATTGTGGTTGGAACGTGCATCAATCGGATGTGATAACTACATTTTTGAATGGTGACTTACATGAAGAGGTTTATGTCAAACAACCTCCTGGTTTTTCCATTAAACGTCAGGAGCATAAAGTATGTCTCTTGCAAAAGGCTTTGTATGGACTTAAGCAACCATCACGTGCATGGTATGAGAAGATAGTCACCTTTTCTTCTATACATTTTGGTAAAATAGTATGTGGCCGCTATGATGTAATGAGCATGTGTAAAATATGCTAGAGGTGCTATTATGCCCCATTTGGAAAATTCTCTTGCCCCCATCATTGGGCATAGATACATCTAATCTCTTTGCATAGGGACCTTTGTTCTCTGGCATTTGTCACATCTTTTCATGTAAGCATCGGCACTTGATTGCTCTTGGTTTCCAATGTAGTCCGATTGAGAACACACTTTATGTACACAAAGATGGCAATGACTTGATTGTGCTTGTTCTTTATGTTGATGATATGCTTTTGATTGGGTCATGTGAGCTGAAAATTGAGGAACTAAAGGCTGATTTGCAACAAGCTTTCGAGATCAAAAATGTTGGTCATTTGAGCTATTATCTTGGTATCCAGTTTGTTTCCGTTGAGGGGGGTATTATCATGCATCAAGAAAAATACATTGAGAAGCTGCTTCATCGTTTTGGTTTGGAGGATTGCAAGTCCATTTCAACTCCTGTTGAGACAGGATTCAGGTTCTCAATTGAGGATTGTGATGATGCATTTGACATTTCTCTCTACCAACAAGCTGTGGGATGCTTAATTTATGTATGCAACACTTGGCCAGACATACAATATGTTGTTTCCCAGTTGAGCAGGTTTATGCATAGCCTCGGCACTAAGCATTGGCAAGCTGTGAAGTGTGTCTTTAGATACATCAAAGGCACTATGAACCTTGGTCTCTTCTATGGTAGAGATAATCAGCCATGCTTGCATGCATTTACAAATAGTGATTGAGTTGGTTGTTATGATAGAAGAGTGTCCACTAGTGGCAATTGCTTTCTTCTTGGAAAATCATGCATATCATGGGACATGAGTCTACGACCATTTTCACTGACAGTCAAAGTGCATTGGCAATTGCGAGGAATCCAGTGTTTCATGCTCACACAAAACACATTGAGGTGCATTATCGCTTTGTGAGAGAGCGGCTACATGCAGGAGATATTGATTTGGCATATGTACCTACACAAGACCATGTGGTAGAATTGTTCACCAAAGCTCTTCCAAGGGAAAATTTTGAAGCTTTAAGCTTGTTACCATGTGGGGGCTGATCTGCCACCTCCCTGTACATGTTCACATCATTCACTCTAGGGGGGTTTGTTACACTCACGTGTCCCTCGGGTAGTTTTGATGTGAACCGTTTCCCTATACACGGGCACTTTTTACTCTACTGTTGGATAGAGGTTTTTTCCCCGTGTAACCACATATACACACAATATGCATGTGTGGTGGTACGTTGTACTTAGGGAGACTCGTATCTTTCTCTCATACTCACACTTGAACTTTTCTTAACAAAGTGAGGGAGCTTCAAGCTATCAAGATTCTTGTTGTGTGTGTGTGTGTGTGTGTGTGTGTGTGCATCTACGGGTGTGTGTGCGCGTCTATAGTTTCCCTCACTCCCTTCTTCACCCAACAAGGACCACACTAAAAATTAGAGTCAATTTGACCAGCATCAGACTCAAGACCAATCTCAGACACAGGGCCATATTGGTTCCTAGCAGGTGGCAACACAACAGACCATTGTTAAATATAGCAGGGAACTAAAACAAGGATAAGAGCAGGCTAGTAGAGTCCAGTTCAGATTTGAATCTGAACGGGGTCATTCAATTGATTTGCTAGCTTTAAATATGGCTCTGAGATGACAAAAGTCACTTTAAATTCAATAATTTCTTGATGATTAAATATCCTACTCGGATCTGCAGTGCTTTTAGATGTTGTTTATGGGAGCCAAAAGGCTAATTCTCACAAATCAATCAATTACCACAACCAACAACTTTGTCAGCTACCTCCACATCCAAGTTGCGCATTCAAGTCCTGGAAAGAATCTTTGAATGGTGTGTCACAAAACCTTGTGGTCAATCCTTATCTCCACAACCCTTCCATAGTCAATCTCAAATCTCTCGGCTTAGAGTTGGAAATTCTCTTAGAAATAAGCCAACATACAAGTGTATGAAAGACATCAGGGCACATATTAAAGAAGTATTGATCCAACTTGAGAGTGCCAGAAATATTTTGGACCATAAAGCTCAGCTCCTTGTAGAAAACAATGCACTTCTAGTAGAGGGGCCAGAACCAGATTGAGTCTGGGAGAATAGGAGAAAAATATTAAGAGCCTATTCCACCTGGTAAGAATCAACAGGAAAATGATGCAGCAGAAGAACTAGGTGGTAATGAATTTTTTGGAGTTTACCTAGATTCCCCCACATTGTTATATGCTCTTTTGCCTAAAGAGTATGAGCTCCCAAGGTTCTTCCTAGCGCTACATCCAACATATCCTGAACCTTCAGATCACCAATGCTACATTAAGATTGTTGACGAACTCAGAGAGTGGTATGAGGAAGTCACCACCAAGTGGACTGCCTAGAAGAAAGTGCTGACCGCTGCCTTAAAGAAAGATTTGGTCTTTGATCTCATATAGACAATTCAAAAAGAATTCAAACAGAAAATGACTAGTTTATTTAAATTTAAAGTTTTTCCCCCCAAAATGAATTTTAAAGTCTAGCGCGCAAAACCATATCATGTAACATATCTACGGCAAGTTCTTGGTGTGTAGATTATAGATCTGCAATTTTCGGTCAAATTAAATACCACATGTAGGAGTTATGGAAGACCGAAAATCATAAAGTTGTCCACCCTCTTTTTTGGGGAAAAAGTGCATCCTTTGACCACTCTTCCACCTCTCTTACACTCCCACCATTCTTTCACACATGGCGTGCATCTATTTGTCAAAATTTTTATCACCTCCATAATCTCATGGAAAATAAAGAGGCCCTCCTAGACCCCATCCTCTTCCTAATGCTTACAAACCAACTCCTACAACTAATAGTGGAAGCATCTAAGATTCTTGAGAAGGAACTGGCCAACAAAGCATCCTTTGAACCCGAGTTCAAAGAGATGGTTGAAATTATATTTGAGGCTAGAATCAAATGCAATCAGCCAACTACCTCCAGGGTGGATTCACATTACCTCATATTGTCATAAGTTGGTCAAAGCCTACCTGACCAGAGGCAAAAGAACTTCATATGACCCTGACACAAAGACATGGAATGCACTAACACCATATGAAGCTAAAATGAAGACAATAAAAAAAGATCAACTAGAGCAAGAGGCATTGTACTGCCTAATTTACCTCCAAAGAAGAAGGCACCAAACAAGAAGAAGCGTGTTTGATGGACTGACACTAGTTGGTTGTTCACAGGGCAAATTTTGGTATACGCCAAAATCTAAGAAAGGGAAGAAGGAACATTAATGATCAAAACAGCTTTCACACTGGGGTGCCTAGGCTGGTAATCACCTAAATCAATTACTGGTAAGTGACACATGGAAAATTCAATCAAAGATCCAGTAGAGAGCTATAAATAGGGTCCATTACTTCATTTGTAGTAGGGACCTAATACCGGATCCCTTCCCAAATCCTAAGCCTAGTGTTACCACACACTCTTAGCTAAGAGTTTCTCTTTGTAATTATTATTAAGCAGAGGGCTTACTTGCTCACTGACTACACTTGTATACAATTGTCTGATGTGAATAATACAACTCTAGTTTCAGTTCTTAGTTTCTAAGTCAATTTTTTCAATTAGTCTTATCTTTCAATTACTCTATGGTCTGATATAAAGTCTTATGTCTAGTTTGAACTAACTCTAACTACCAACTTGGAATAGGTGTCTGAACCTGTCTAACTTATTCCACATGGCCTCAACAAAAAACAAAAACTAGTAAGCTTCCTAGGAACATTCTTGTTGTTGGATAGAATGAGACAGAGGAAAACTCTGCCCAATGTGGCCTCTAGTCGTGATAGCATTGGATGCAAGATGATATGCAAACACCTCTGATCCACTATAAGGGGAAACGGATCCTCTACCCAATGCCCTCCAGAAAAGCCCAATTGACTCTATAATAAGCCTTCTCAAGATCACAAAGCATGATAGATTCTGACTATCCTAACTAGTGTGGCCACTCAATTGTCTCATGAAAAATATGGAGTACGAAGAGTTAATATCATGCCACAAGCAACTAAAGTGAAGCTGGCATGTGCATGGTAGCCACACCATTTTCTTTGAGAATGGATCTTCAAAAAGGTGTCCCAACCTAGAGGGATGGTGGATTCATTACGAATGGAGGTTGGAGGTGTGAAGTTTTTTGCATTTGTCCTAGTACTGGATGTGGGCAATGCATACAGTATGTTGTTGGGCAGGACATGCCTCAAAGAAATGAGAGCCTTACATGACTAATGGACTATTAAGATTATTTTGTAAATAGAAAACAAGGGTGTGGTGGTGGCAACAAACTCAATTGGGTTTCAAAGCACACTAAGACCTTAGGAAATGTACCCCATAAAATCTACAAAGTAGGTACTTATAGAATGGAGGGCATTGAACATCATTATGATCATAAACTGAAAAAATACTAGGGGAAAATCCCTCCCCCAAAACCCTCTCCCAAAGGGAACAAAAAGTTCCATGGCCACCTAAGGAGGGGAGATGATGCCAATTGCCTTTGAAAGATAGGCACTTCCTACAAAAGTGTTCTCTACATGTGTACCTCAAAACCCAAGATGAGTAGTAGGCTCTAACAATGTGCACAATTAAGGGCGGGGGTTGCCCAATGAAAGATAGGCACTTCCTACAAAAGTACTCTCTGCATGTGTGCTCCAAAGCATGGCTCCCCTATATGAAAAGTGCATTTGTTAAGCCAAATGGCATTACTCTGTAAGAAAATATGCCCCACTGTATAGCAAATGGCATTACTCTATAAGAAAATATGCCCCAATGTATGGCAAAGACTATCTTATGCTAATTTTCTAGCTTTATGGCAAGCTCGTTATAGCGTGAAAAGCCATCAAGAAAATATGCCCCACTGTATAGCAAATGGCATCACTCTATAAGAAAATATGCCCCAATGTATAGCAAAGACTATCTTATGCTAATTTGCTAGCTTTATGGCAAGCTCGTTATAGCGTGAAAAGCCATCAAGAAAGCTATAAGCTTCCTTTCTTGCAACTCGTTCTATCACTTGATCGATAATAGGTAGGGGATAGTTGTCTCCTCTTATTGATAAATGAATTAATTTTCTTGAGATGCACACATACTCATAACTTTTTGTTTTTCTTGGGTACTATCACAATTAGTGAAGCCCAATCTGTGTGCTCAATTTGTGTGCTCAATCTCATAGATAAACTTTTCTTCTTTTAATTTGTCTATCTCCTCCTTAATTTTCTTTAAAAAGATCTCATTATACATATAGGGACATTGCCTACGAGGTTTTACATCACTCTTAAGGGGTATCATATGTTGACAGATGTATGGATCTACACCCTTGAGATCTTTGTAAGACCATACAAACACATCTCTATACTCTTTGAGTGTGGCTATCAAGAGCTAATTGTAAAGTGTGAGCTTTGTCCTAAAGTGTGAGTCAAGGAGAGAAGAGTGGAATTATCCCACATGCTGTGGAGCAAGGCTTAGAGATACTTAAATCTCATTTCATGAATGAATAAACACAACTCTATATTGCACTACATGCTTGTCTATGGTGAGCCTGCGCTAAGCTAAGTCAATAGTCAAGATTGTGTTTATGAGTCCAAACTAATTTTATCTTAGAACCTAATTCACTTGAGTGATAATCTTGCTTACACACACTCACACACTTGCATTATGTTTCTCTTTCATCGACCCTAGCTAGCATGATCCCATTCTCAACAAGTGGTATCAGAGCTATGGCGTGCTAGCTAGATCTATTGCCATCATGCATGTGCTAGTGTGATTAGCCCTTGGTAGGATTAGCATTCCTTTGCATTGCATAATTTCCTTCAATTTTAATCACGCTCCCTAATCACGTTTTTTGAAGGCTAATGAATGATGGGATATGCACCCTTGAAAGGATGTGCCACTACCCACGTTCACTAAGCTGATGAAGGACGATTAGTCATCAGTAGGAGTTGATAATAGGCACTTTTGCATTAATCGTTGCATTTTAAATCGCTCATTTGTGTCAATTTTTGCATAATTTGCCTCTTCAATAAACTTCATTAAGTTTATTTTCCCTTTGCATTAATCATATTATCTTGAAGTGCTTGACACAAGCTCTTCGGACAAGTTTTCAAGAACCTCAATCCGAGCTCGGGAGCTTTCTTATCCTTATACCTTAAAATCTTACTTAGAATAGGTGTGTGTGTGTGTGTGTGTGTGTGTGTGTGTGTCTGTGTTTTGCGTGTATAAGACTACATTAAAAAAATGGGTCAATAACTTTATTTTTGGATTTACTCACACCAAGGTCCATTGGGTCCCCTATGGCTTTAGCTCATCGAGTGCCTTAATTTTCTTGACTTGAAGTCATGGGGTCAAGCAACATATTTTAATTGTGGGCTCATGGGCGGATCTGTAAATAGCACTCAATTGGGCCTTTGAATCTTGTTCGGGTCCGCAAGGGAAGCTTCATGCGTGTGGACACCCCTTTTATGCTTAGC
This sequence comes from Adiantum capillus-veneris, assembly GCF_014529385.1. Taxonomy (NCBI): domain Eukaryota; kingdom Viridiplantae; phylum Streptophyta; class Polypodiopsida; order Polypodiales; family Pteridaceae; genus Adiantum; species Adiantum capillus-veneris. Next base: position 174,067,579 of record NC_140931.1, on the reverse strand, counting down.
AACAGAACCCTTCCCACCCATGTTGCCCTTGCCTGCCCAGCCTGCCCGGCTCTTGCCTATGCTGTCCCCGACTAAGCCCGCCCGGTCTGACCCTGCCTGCCTGCGATTTCCCCCAAGTGCCCGAGCTACCCGGATCCCATTTGACTCCCTTTCCCAAGGATTTTCTACCCAAAGGCGCTTCCCTTTTTTGTAAGGGCCTTTTCTCGCGACACTCCAACCCCAGGTACTTTAGGTCATGCTCCAACCATAGCTGCAACAAGAAAAATAAATCAAAACTAACACAAAATAAAAGAAGCTTCAGGGACATTCGGTAAAGTTTCAACAAGGGATTTCAAGAGCGGCCATCAAACAAGCATCCAAAGAAAGCTTCCACACCAAGCATTCAACAAGCATGCCACATAAGCTTGGAAAACAAAGCATAGGAGGATTAATTCTTTCTGAGGGGGCTTCACCTCAGTGAAGAGGAGATTCACAAAAGCAAGATCTCTCTCTCTCTCTCTCTCTCTCTCTCTCTCTCTCTCTCTCTCTCTCTCTCTCTCTCTCTCTCTCTCTCTAGCTTCACAAAAGCAAGATCTCTCTCTCTCTCTCTCTCTCTCTCTCTCTCTCTCTCTCTCTCTCTCTCTCTCTCAACTTGTAAATGAAATGAACCCAACCGAGCACAACAACTTCAGATAAATTTCAAATTCTTGTGCACCGTGTAAAGAGCTAGACACTGGCTAGGAGAGTCTCCTAAGCTAAGACCCCTCTATTAGCACAAATGGGGGAAAAGGGAATAGAAAAATTCAATGATGAAGGGTTTCACACCTGGAAAATGAAGTTAAGAGGTTACCTAATGAAAAAAAATTTATGGTCTGTCATCAACACTGCCTTAGAGCAACAAGCTAAACCCAATGGAGTGCACACTATGGCAACTACACTCATAACAAGTGCACAAAATTTGGCCAAAGATGAACAAAAATTGAGAATCATCATCACCTCCTTGCATGACAACTATGTGAATTTCATAGACAAGCCTGGCATGTCCTGGAAAGTAATTTTGGAGACAGGGCCAAAAGGAGTATTGTGCGCTATCGCACATCCACAACTTGGTGCATAATTGGTGTAGCCTATGTTAGCCGCTGCTAACATTTCCCCCTTCCTAATTTGGCACACGCCCTCGTGTGCCAGTGAAGCAAGACACGGTGACATGGTAGAAAGCAAGTCCATGGAAGAAATGTTGAGCTGCAAAACCTAAGAACAAGTAATGAGCATCAAAGGCCACCAGGAATGAATAAAACATGAAGCAAAAATGAACAATCATGAAAAGTGATTTTTTTCTTCTAAAAGATGGGTCAAACATAGTAAAAAACTAAACAACATAAAGCAAAAAATACACCTATACTATTGTGAAGATTAAACCACTTGAAATATCAGTCTCATGCATGAAACACAAGCAATCAATTATGACCCTAGGCTAATGCAAGTTCATAAACCTACTAGCCTAAAAACTATGTGAACAATCTTAATAAATCATCAAAGTCTATCATGTCTACGGGCTATAAAAAAGCTCATAATCTATTAGTACATTGTCAAAGCTTTTTGAAGCTTATGGAAGTTTTGTTTTTGTCATTCATTGAAAAAATTAAAACACATCACAAGGCTACCACCCCAAGGCAAGTCTAGGTGCGACTCTCGGCTCCTTGAACCCTCAAGAAGGTGTTCCAAAAGCCTACTAGCCTACCAAGGCAACGGCTAACCCCTATCAGCCCAAGGCATCAGTTTAAGGCCTTGACCAAGCGAGCCAAGGTGATTCCCCTCGCCTGCCAAGTGCCAATAAGACGTTAGGCCTCACATAGACACAACATAACATATAAATTTTCTTTTCATGTGTCTAGTAGCATTTTTACTACTTTTTCTTGACACTTTTTGCTTCATTAATTCATTTTTTAGCACTTTTTTGTTTCTTCCAACATGAGATGCTAATGGCAATTGGACTAAATATACTAAAGCCTAATCATAGCCCTAGGTCATGTTAAAAATGAATGGAGTATTAAGACTATAACTAAGAGTCTAGGACTAATGAAAAATGAACCTACATTAACCTAAGGTCAAGGCCAATTACTTATGATTAGCACACATAAAACCTAATTTTTTGATGAGTTAATTTTCACAAAGAAAAGTGTTGAAACTTTAGGATGCCTAGCTTTTGAACATGAAAAAACCATAGCTTAGAAGCAAAATTTCACTTAAGGCAAGCATAGAGAATGGAGAGATGAAAAAAGAGCAACATCATGGAAGGATTACATCTATTCATGCTCTTTTGAGCATCCTTGAGCAAGCATCCCCTTTGTAGAGAAGTCTCTTGATCTTTTTATTTGTAACAGAAGCTAAGTGTAAACACAAGCTCTAAAGCCTTTTATTGAAAGCCAAAACCCAAAAAAAAAACATTAATGAAAACCTAAAGCTAGGGTCTTGCAAACCCGAATTTGCTAAAGGGAAAAAATGCCTTTGGTTATGCACATGATGCTCTAAAGTAGCAAATTTATGCATACATAAAAACAATGAGAGAGGCAAAATGCTTCTACAAAAGCAAATTTTGCAATTTTTACAACCTCTCATGCATGATTAAAAGGTTTGATTAATTTCTAGCTCAATGAAATATGGAAAAACAAGTCAAGAGCTGAAAATAATGCAACTTTGAATGAATTTGAAGCTCTCGATAGCCAAATTTTACAATTTAAAGCTTTTCAAAAAATTGGCTACTAACAACTAGCTCACATGAAATTTTACATTTTTTAGAGCAATCTATGAGCTAGAGATGAATGCAACTTGATGAAATGAAAATGAATGGCTCTTAATAGCCAAATTTTGTACTTTGAAAGTGCTCAAATAAGTTGGCTAAACACTAGCTTAAAATGAAAAAAATGAACTTTTGACCAAGCTATGAGCTAGCATATATACAACTTTTAATCCAAATAATTGGAATGGCTCTACATAGCCAAGTTTTGCATATTTTTTTATTTTTTTATTTTGTTGCAATGATGACCCCTTCTTGGATCAATTGAAATCACACTCCTGTCACACCCTTCAAAATGAAGCTCAATTGTTAGTGCATGAAATCATTTTGTCATTCAAAGTAGGCATTAAAAAATGCACAATCAACCTCAACCCCAAAAGTTTAATGCTCACTCTTGGCCATTAAAACAAGCTCAATGTTAGTGCTTTGCAGTGATTTTTGCATTCAAATAAAGCACTAAGAATGCTTCAAGCAATATGAAGCCCAAATGTTAATGCACAGTCTCAACTAAGCATAAAAAATCATCAACATAGCTCTCCAAAATGAATCCATATGCATGCCAAAAGAGTTTTTCTTATACTGTAATGAAAATTTGTGAGCAGAACAAGCACTAATCACAACGCACACAATCAATGCCCCCATCCCTGCTCTTATGTAGCAAGTCTACCATACATAGCATAAGAGAAAGGAGGTATATGATGAAATAAGTGTCATCTCTCTCAAATCCGTCAATGCACAATTTCGTGTAGTTTGCCATACCTCTTCAAAATGAAGTTTGATCATTGGTGAATAAAACCATTTATCATACAAAGTAAACATTAAAAAATCATGATTCGTCACGAATCCTTTCGCAAAATGTCAATGAAAAAACTAATAGCAGTTTTTAATGAACATGAATGCCCTTGAGCGCATGCGCAAGAAAATTTCACCATGACTCTTTGCAAAATCAAAGTGTGATTTTTTATTTTATTTTTTATTTTTTATTTTTGCCTGCTCCTTTCGATGGCTACTTTGAATTCTTACCCGTTCAAGACAAAGCTGAGAACCTTGTTTTGGATTTTGGAAATTTGCGAGCTAAATCAGGGGTGGGAATACCCTCCGATTTATTTTTATTTTTTTATTTTTTTCCACCAAGGCTTGAGTCAAAATTGTGATAGCAGTGCGTGTAGGAGAGGTGTGAGGGCCTCAGCCTCAAGGGCTCACAGAAGATTGAACTAGCATTGTGTGTCTTGATGAGGTGGTTCGTAGGTGGCGGGCAATTGCAGGTTTGCAGCTAATGGGGTAGCTTGGTTCCTAGAGCAGCATATGGTTTGTCATCACCAGCCTTACGGTAGATTGGAGCCTCGAGCATTTCCTACACTAGCCCCAACAATTAGAGGGCAAGGTGGGGTCGACATGATGTCTTGTCTGAACGCAAAATGGGGAACAGATGGGGAATAAAAACGTGCATGCCAAGCAGCCAAACCAAGAGTGAGACTCGCGGGTAGCTGCCTCCCGAGAGAAAAGACTCGAAGGCCCTGTGCCATCTGTGGCAAAAAGGTCAGGTGGGTTGCAATGGGTCCTAGGATTGTGCAGGTGGAGCATAGGGAGAGAGCATGTATGTGTGTGTGTATTGTGAGCTCTTGAAGCCATCCGAAACTGTTGCAGACCCGTTGTAAGCAAGCTCTCACAAGCAGATTTGGGGCCTACGAAAGCAACGGCATTGGCCAGAGAAACGCACTAAGTGGGGTTATAGAGGTCATAAGTGTATGTGTGTTGTGCGCGCCAAGCCAGCGAGATATATATGCGGACTAGAGGGGACGGGGTTGTAGGCCTTAGAGAGCTTCCACACGGTGAGTTTGCAAACTCACCAAAAACTTTTGGTGTTGCATTCTCACGTGGCCTATAAAAACGAAAATAAAGTTCACTTTCTATTCTTGCATTATAAAAATCCTTCATGTTCTTAAACTATGCTAACTTTTGCATATTTGCAAAAGTTTCTTGAACGCATGGTCTCCTCCTTTATTCCCTCTTGCCCCCTTTATTTGGTGAGCGTGGGTTTTGAAACCCACCGTGTGAAAGCCCTGTTAGTTTGTGTGTGTGTCAAGATGCACGCCATTCCAAGCAGCCAATGCGGCCCTTGTGCGTTTGTCTGTGTTTGTGTGTATGAGTGTGGGGTCTACGAGCCAGCTTCTGCGCGTGTGTGGGTGTTTATGGTAGCGGCTACCTGTTTTTGGTGCTATCTCAGAAGGAGCCGTGTGCCAAGCCAACAGTAAGCCTCGCCTCAAGGGTGGACTTTTAAAAGTCATCGTGTGTGTGTGATGAGCATGGCTCGATGATGGGCCAACTATTCAGAGAACACAGCGAGTGTGTGTGTGTATGCGACAAGGCAGGAGTGGCCCTGCGGCTTCATTTTGTGTGTGTGTGGGCCTCTGCGAGCACCAAAGCTGGAAGGCTGGCATTGGTTTGGCTTTTAGTAAAAATAAGATGTGTGTGTGTGTTGTGCTCACGCCAAGAAAATTGGATGCCGAAAATCGGGTTTGTGTTTCCTTTATTTTCACTTTATATATATATATATATATATATATATAAAACCTAAAGAGGAGGTTCTCACTCAAAGAATGGTGTGTGTGATATGCTATGGACATTTAGTGGGAGAGAGAGGGAAGAGTCTTCAGTTGATATGTATTCAAGACCTCGGGGTAGTCTCTTCTTTGTGTTGGTTTGTGAAGATAGGCTCGTACAAGTGAGTGTAAGACCAAGTGTTCTTGCGTGTGTGTTTGTCAACAACATAATTGGCCACATTTGTTCAGTAATCACATTGATCCTAATTGTAGTTTGTACACACATAACCCCCAAAGTTGAAGTATCAACCACTAGTTTCAACTTTCATTGATCATCTGTTAATGATACACACACAAGGTGATTCAATTGTGTATTTAGAATTCATATTGACTTTGGTTTTAATTCTCCCATTCACATCCCAAAACGCTTGAAATGATGATCAATTCCTCAATTGATACCAAAAATTTGTTACAAAAAGATACAAATTTTGAACTTAATTGATGAAGTCATTTCGTATGATCATCCACATCAAAAATTGAATCTTTCAATGATAAAAGTGGGTAGAACATTTGAAATTGATGTATATGATATACTATGGGGCATCACATATGCATAACATACTATAGAATTTTTTTTACAAAACTGTTTCCAATTATTATCATCGCAACTTGGATTGCTCAATTCCAATATCACAATCATTCAAACCCAATGAGGCTTGTCATTTAGGTTTGCAAAGCTATACACAATTGATTATGGCATTTGCCATGCACAAATTATCAAAAATTTCACCATTTTCAATCAAATTGGCATACAGATCATAATGGTAATCACATAAATCATCTTCAATTGAGTACCAATTGAATCATCCAAAGTAAACCAATCTCATATGCGCCAATCTTTTAGGCCAAATTAATTATCATAATTGGTAAAAAATATCAATTATTCATTCAAGCACCGGATTGCACATGCCATTGAGTAGGCACACACACCCAAATTTCGGCCAAAATTTTATGCAAAAATTACATCAATTTCGCATTGCAATGCACAATTTGCAAGCTAAATTAAGCATAAATGAATGCATGCATGCTTAATTTCTAAAAATGTAGCACCATTTTTGCCCAATCAAGCAATGCACACACTCAAAAATTAAGCACAAAAATTCAAATTTGTCTTAATTGGCAATGCATTTAAGCTTACACCGATTGCACACACTTTTCATGCAAATTTCATAATAAAAAATCAATAGGTGCCCTAATTGACCATCAATCATAGAAAATCAAGTGGTCTTGTATAGACACACACACACTCAATTTTTGACCAATTTGACAATTAGGCTTATCCAATGATTGAATTAGCCTAACATACACATCATTTACATGATTGCATACTCATGTATCATCAATTCCATCAATTTTTATGTATGCACACATTCAAGATTAGATGCACACACACTTGAAATTTTTGACAGTTTTTTCCCTCTTTGGTGTATGTGCACACACAATGATTTTTATGCACACACTTGAATACTTGATGAATTAAGCATTATCTTAATACACACAAGTTCATTAGTCACAATTTGACTATCAATATCATTCAAAGTGTATTTGTAAGGTCTCTACTTTCGAATTTCACACAAGTTCTATTACGCATTTGAATTTTTTTTATCCATCACTCATTATTTAAGATATTCGAGTTCAAATTATGAATCGTAGGCTGAGAAAACCTAGAATTTAAAATTTACGCTACAAAATTCTGACATGTTTAGCTATATGAATCACTAATTAACTTATTGCAAGACTTATTTACTGATTGTAGAATTTTCTTTTACTACTGTAAAGTTAATATAAGACTGTAAAGTTTAACTTAAAAATATAAAGTAAATTATCATTAAGGAAATAAATAAAATAATTATACAGACAAAAGAATACACAGGGATGACAAATGAAGGCACATGGACTCACCTAGATTCACATAGGAGGGGACAAAGTGAGACACACTGTCACATGAAAAGGAGAGGCTAGTCTTGACCAATCATAATGAGGGGGGACTGTGTGGCCTTATCTTTTGATGATAATGACAAAGTGGTCAAGCTGATGGGTACCACAAGGGTACCAAAAACGCGGGTATGATTTTTGAAAAAAAAATTAAAAAAAAAATTTTTTTGAAAAAAAAAAGTTGGACGTTTTCTTTTCTGCTATAAATAAGAGCATCCATGCTCACACTTTAGACATAGAGATTGCCTCTATAGTGCTCACAAAGTGTTGTCACTTCTCTTAGAGAGAAGGCGTCCACAAACCACTAAGAGAGCAAAAACTCTAGTGGACTAATAAGGTGCGTATTAATTAAGCATTCAATTAACTTTAGGAATGATGTATGTGTGCTATCTCTTACTCTAATCTCTCTAATAGATTAGTAAGATTAGTAAGATTCAATTAGCTATGTGTGTGTGTGTGTGTGCTATCTCTTACTCTAATCTCTCTAATAGATTAGTAAGATTAGTAAGATTCAATTAGCTATGTGTGTGTGTGTGTGTGCTATCTCTTACTCTAATCTCTCTAATAGATTAGTAAGATTCAATTAGCTATGTGTGTGTGTGCTATCTCTTACTCTAATCTCTCTAATAAATTAGTAAGATTCAATTAGTTTTAAGAAGGATATGTGTGTATGTGTGCTATCTCTTACTCTAATCTCTCTAATAGATTAGTAAGATTCAATTAGTTTTAAGAAGGATATGTGTGTATGTGTGCTATCTTTTACTCTAATCTTATAATGGATTAGTAAGATTCAATTAACGTTAGAAAATATGTGTGTATATGTTTTCTCTTACTTTAATCTCTCTAAGTATACCTGCTCTCTCTAGTTAGTACATCTTCACTATTAACTTATTCATAGTTAATTGAAAGTTAATACATAAGAGAACTCATCATATTTTTATTATACATGATGAAATTCTCATTCAACAATTTTATTGTCAATTAGATTAAGTAGAATTTTGAATAATACTAAAAATTGATTTAGTTGAAGTATAGAAATGGAAGTTAGAATTGGATTAGAAATGTCATGCATAAAAGTAATGCAGTCCTAAACTTTCACTCGTAGTTTACACACTTACTTTTTTATTAATTAAGATTAACAAATATTTGATGTATAGAAATTAAATGTAGAACAACAACACTAAGTGTGAATCTGAGTTGGCGAGGGTTCAAATTACAAACTCTCTTTGGAAACAAGGAGATTACTAGGGAAATTAACCGATTTAAAGTTCTAAGTGTATAACATAAGTGTAGTACAAAAAAATGGCTCCAAAGCATGCTCGAACCCAAGGCGCTAATGATCGTGAAGCTGGTACAAGTAATGGTGGAACTCCTGCGGAACATGTTATGTCTCCACCAATCGAGCCAATCGGAGCTATGGTACAGGTTAGTATTGCAGTTTCAAGTTATGCATCATTGCATATGCGAGACCATAGAAATATATTATTTACCTTATGAAAAGAAAACACGGACCGAAACCACGGGGCTTAACCCAAGAAACTCGGCATATGTTTGACAAGTAGGAAAGAATGTCTGGTTAAACTGGTTGCTATAGGAAAGAATGTTTGTCCAAAACCTTCGGTATGGTTTCTCTCAAGTCTCTCTACTTATTAGCGCTGGCATTATGTGGCAGTTGCCGAGGCGTAAGATGATGCCCAATATGACATCGCTGAAGCTGTGGTGGGAGTACACCCAGATTAGCCCAGCTGGATACTGCAGTTTTGTTTTGCCTTGGTGTGAGGATGACGCCCAGATTGGCACCGTTGTTGCTGTGGCGGGAGTACGTCCAGATTAGCACAACGAGTACTTGTCGAGCGGTATGGGATGCTCATGAGGACAAGGGTTTTTATGAATAATGTATATACCGATCGGACATAATAGCGCCAGTAGAGATTCTTGAGTGAACCTAATCCAAGGGTTGTTGGTTTAAAATTGGACGACTTCTTGTTTGACTATTGTTTGTAATACTGTTTGAAGGACTTTTATAACGAACCAATATCATAAATAAAGTAAAGGAACATGTATGTTTAAACAGTGTGGTAGTAATTAGATAACAAAAGAAGGGTGAGTGTGGTGTGGAAAGTGGGAGAATGATACCCGGACGGTATCATTCTATGGATGGGTGGACGCGATGAGTTGGGTAACTTTCCAACGCTAGAATTTTTTTTTTAGTCATAAATCTTAAAAGAGAGAAACCTTGGTGGCTGTGCTTCTGAAACATGGGGAAAAAAGCGCACAAGTTGGTCACTCTAAGATTTATACTTTTAGGTATAATTGATTATAGATAGGGTTATGGTGGTCACGCTCCGCCATAGCGAGATAGGACCAATCCTTCACTAACGGTTCATGCCCGTGGCTACGTAGTAGCTAAGGCAATGTCCATTGGTTTTTCTTTTTCAGGATTGGAGACCTATCAAAGGTACTCCGCTCCTCTCAAAAAGGGGCAGGGACCTCTCAGTATCAAATTAGATGCAAAGTGTATCAAATTAGGTGTAAAGTGTAGGTCAATTTGTGTTACACACCTAATTTTAGCAAATGATTAACAACATTGAACCTCATTAATCAATCAAGAATTGACATAACAAGTGAGTGCACTTACATCTTAATTACACTCCAAGCTATTCCTTTGCTCCACGCGAAGTTGCATCATTGCACACACAAGTGTGTGCACCATCAAATCGGCTCCAAAATTGACCATTTGTAGGTCAAAAAATCACACACTCAAATCATCAAATTAAGCATAAATTAGCACAATTAACTTGATTAGAGTGATGATTCCACCTCTTACAAGGGGATTTCACATACTTTACACTTCAAATGTTAGTGGTTAGGTTAGCAAGGTTAGTCAAAACTAGTAAAAACTAGCATGAAATTAGTACAATTAGCATGGAAAGAAGCAAAATTAGTAAGGGTTAGCATGAAATTAGTGAAATTGGGGGTTTGGGGTATTTATAACTCAACATTATCGTCAATTTCTTGCACAATCATCATCAAATCAAACCAAAAATTGAGTTACACACTCAAAAACCAACAAAATTAGTAGTGAAATTACTCTATTCTACACATCCTAAACTCACTAGCTTAGGTTATCGATCCCTGGCAACGGCGCCAAATGTGGGTAGACGTTGTAGCACAATATAATCACAACCCACAAAATGTCAAATCGTGGATCGGTAACCTGGCTAGGGCATGGAAGCACGAGCCTAGGATGTATAGACATAGAGGATTCAAGGGATCCTTCTACTCATCATAGAGAGAAGCCATGGAAAGGGCTTCCTCTAATCAACCACACATTTCTACTCACTAATCACTTGCACACAATCATGTGGTTGAATCACAACTACACAAGCATGCAATTAACATACCTACTCCACATTAGTGTGTTCATTCCGGCACAACCCCTCAATGCGACTACATATGCACAACACTAACCACACACCTTGTAGGGAGAGATGAAGAGAAGGAAGGCATAGCCCTCACACACCATGGCCAATTGTGTGGATAGAATAGATTAACTCAAAAAAGGGATTAGGAGATGTACAATCACACTAGTACAATCTCACTCCACATAATCAAACAAGGAAGACTAATAAGAAAGAAAGTGTAATTGATTATTAGAAATCAAGAGCTACATGGGCATGGAAAGCCCATGAGCCTCATGACCATCCACTTTATAAAGAGGAGAACTCACCCAAGAATGACTTCTCATTAAGCATAGGGCTCTTTTATAGCTTTGGGCCTTAAACCCTTCAACTATAGGATAAAGTTGAGCTCTTTAGCCTAGATTTATACAACTTGGGAACTCCTAAATGAGCCCAAGGCCCTATACAATGAAAAGGAAATATTGTATACTGTAGCACATCCACAGCTTGGTGCATAATTGGTGTAGCCTGTGTTAGCCACTGCTAACAAAGAAGAAGGGATATGTCTATTAAGATCTTCAAAATAAAGTGAGAAGTCACTTTTCAATTCAAAGAAATTTTTTAAAGGTATAGGCTCTCCTGGGAAATTGATTATTTAAAAGATATAAATAAGGGTGATTTTGAAATTTGAAGGTTAAGTACACCTACCCTCTTTCTCACCCATACTTTTTAACTCCCTCTTTGTCACACATTATTGCTCTCTCTCTCTCTCTCTCTCTCTCTCTCTCTCTCTCTCTCACACACACACACACACACACACACACACACACATCCATCTTGCCCATTTTCTCATGCATGAGTCTCCCATGACCATCACTTGTTAGTGTTACCCACCTTTAACCTCAACCAACATGAGGGTTTTTCTTTCACACCACACCTGACTACCCACAAATGTAAATAAAAAATTAAAAGAAGGAAAACAATAAAAAATAAAAAGTGATCTAAAAAGTGAAAGGTCAAACTCAAAAAGTAAAAAGGGAAATATAAAAGAAAAATTTTTAAAAGGAGGATGTTGGGGTGGCTCACAAAAATCGTGGTTTAGTGTGCAGATAATGGACAAAATTTGCCAGCTCTTAGCAATTTTTTTAACCTGGGTGAAAAATGAAAAAAATAAAATTGTAAAATCAAGGCTAGATTTTGAGCTTGTCATGGAAAAATATTGGAAAGAGCTATAAGTTTCACCACAAGAGCTATTGCCAAGCTCCACATCACCTCTTTTTAGACACACATCTAGTAGATGCATCAAACTTGAGGATGGTCATATAATGGCATTAAGTCACCAACTCTCGGAGGTACATTGACATGCCTTGTCTGCTTGAAAAGGGAAGTGGTGTGAATGTAGTGCTCTTAATTTGACATAGCTCCATAGTTTTTCCTCATGCTACAAAAACTAAGGCTTTGTCCTTCACAAGGTAGGATTACTACATGCATTGAGTACACTAGGCTGGGTGAGTGGTGTAGTTAGAAAGATACCCTTGTGTTGCATTCCCAAAGCACAATGAGCCTTCAAGGCCACGCAAAAACCTTGATAACATATACTGTTCTTTATCATTTTGTAAGTGCTTGGGTTGTGAGACACTTGAGATACCAAAAGATGAGAGACATTAGCACATTGGTCATGCTAATGTTTGAGGGTTCAAAGTGGAATGCTTGATTTGTGATCTCACAACCTTTCCACCATTTAAAGTGTGACTATAAACCTTACCTTTTTGACATTCATAGGTGAAATTTTTCTTCCATTTTTGTTTAGCTCAATCAACAATTTGTCAAGGATTCAAGAGAATTTTAACACGCCAAATGATAGTATATGGCCTAGGGACTTTGCTAGTTAAATTTGATCTTAAGTCATCAAGCTAACTTGCCTAATCAATTTGAGCTTAAGTCATCAAGCCAACTTGCCTAATCTCATAAGGTTTTAAGATGAGGGATTGTACCTTTTTCCCTTGAAAACCATTAGGATCTAGAGTCGATACTAGCAATATCAACCTAACCACAAGCAAGATCGTAGCTTGACCATGAGTAGAGCACCCAATCATATCTAAGTCATCAATCTAGTGCATGTATTATTTCTCATGTGTGTTCAATAAGTCTTGGGTTTCTAGAACTACCCTCTCTAGTTTCTATTTGACTAAAAAAAAAGAGATTTGAAACCATGAGTTCAACCTAGGGCATGAGCTCCACCATGAGTGATTCATTGTGCTCTCTGACTAAAATTGAGATCAAGCACAACATATGTGCAAAAATATGTTGAAGAGAGGGAGAAAAGATAAACACAACTCAAATATGAAAGAGACAATGATATTATAATGGTAATCTATATTATCAAGAGAACTACATGGGATACAATCCAAGTACTTAAAGGAATCTAACTGGTACTTTAAAGTATTATTTACAATTTGCAAAGGGTACTTTGAAGTACCTTGACAATTACTCCAAAAGTAATTGCTATGGTACACAATGGAGGTACTTTTTGAGAGATTTAATGGTTGATTATCAAACCCAAGCTAGAGGCTACAGTCTTAAATATAATTAATATGTTTTCCTAGCTAGAAACACCTTATACAAGATAATCTAGTGCCTCATAATGCCTCTCAGCTGTGTGTGTGTGTGTGTGTGTGTGTGTGTGTTTTCTCTATAAAATTATTGTCCATGTACATCTTTATATAGTGGTACTTTGGAGTACCTTGAAAATTACTCTAAAAGTAGCGACTATGATACACAATATTTGGTACTTTTTGAGAAAATAATGGTTGATTACCGAACCCAAGCTAGAGGCTAAAGTCTGAACTACAATCTATGAATTTTCCTAGCTGGAAATAATTTCTACAAGATGATCTAGTGCCCCACAATGCCTTTCATGTCTCTCTCTCTCTCTCTCTCTCTCTCTCTCTCTATATATATATATATATATATATATGTGTGTGTGTGTGTGTGTGTGTGTGTGTGTGTGTGTGTGTGTGTGTGTGTGTGTGTGTGTTTCAATAATATTAATACATAGACACCAAAGAATTTGACCAAATTCATATGTCAGGAAAGAGGGCTGTATAATTCCATTATCATGTCAAAAAATGGTCTTATACACAAGTGGGGAAATTTAAAAAGCTTCCCTAGTAAGGATGAAGAGATACAAGTCCTGCAAATCTCCAGACCAGAAAAAATTTGATAGCTTAGAGTTGAGAAGGTAACCCTCACCTGCATCCATAGAGACAATATAACATTTAGTTAGTATTGGCAGTGACTGCAGGTGATGCATAGGTATCCCACTTGCTATCGATGTCACCCAACTTTAAAATTGCTATTAATTAAAGTAAAGAGATGAAAACTTTTAACCAGTGCGATGGGAAAAATGTTTTAGACTTATGTGTTTCACGATATCAAAGACCATACAACTCTATCAGTTTAACAATCATAAAAAACCAAGCTGTATGGGGACAAAATGTAGTTTTTTTTAATTAGCAGAATTCTTGATATCAAAACAGATTTGTCTAACCAAAACAAACTTAGATTTAGGAATTCTAACTGGAGCTCTTTTTAATTTTACAAGCTCTAAAAAGGAAAGGTCGGAGGCGAGCTTTGGAGGCTATCTTTGCCCCGAAGTGGACTACGTACGCCCGTCTCTCCACTTGCCGCAATTTTTTAGGTTCTGAAATTGTGCTCATGCGTGCCGTTAATGTATATTTTGGTGTTTCCTGTAAATATACAAGTATTAGCTCCCAAGGTAAATATAATAACTTGAATTGGTTACTACCTTTTAGGTTTACATCATCCCATCTACGGGTCATCTTAGTCATATCCAAAAAAAAAAAAAAATTGTTGCTATTAAGGTTTTAGCAGAAAGAAACTCTCAACAGCCCAATAGCTAGGTTCATTCCGATCTTCAGAGAGCAAAAGAGATGACACAAAGGTAAATATCAATACTCTTACTAGGTGACGGCCCTGCCAGAATTATCAATTACAAGAAACATATCACAAAGTTTCAAAAAAGAGCCATAAGAAGTATAAGCCCTCTTTTAGCATGTAAAAAGAGATGACACGGTCAGCTGGTACATGTAATAAGCTTTTAGAAAAACAAGCAAAGTGCAAAAACCAGTTACAGCCAAGTGGAGTTGGCCTAAAAAACATCTGTCTGAGATTTATAAGACTTAAAATACCAAGAAGACTCAGCTCAGTCCTGGTAGCATACTCCCGAGGAGATCCTACCAAGTTCCAAAGATCCCCAAAAAAAATTCAGTAAATAGCAAATAAAAAGAGGGACCAGACTGTCAAGAAACTGCAAATCAATCAAATATATAAAAAATGTGTTACAGAGCAGAGCTATTGTTAGAAAAAAAGATATTTAAAGTAATCAACCAAAGGAAAACCACTCCCAAGCTTTATTTAGGCTTTTAAACAGCAACCACCAAAGTGATGACAACTGCTAGATTTTTTTCAAAACCAGGATCGTGTTTTTTAAGCATTGATCCAATAGATCCCAACTCAAAAAGAAACAAAGGTATCATCTTCCCCATCTTGGAGGTTCAAGGAAACCATAACATAAACACATAAGACCTAGTGTAACACGTGTCAGCACTCATTATTTACAAGGGCAGCTCAGTACTGAGTAGAAACTAGTTATTACGGCAGTATATGGATGTTATCATCATCTACTAAGCCATAGGTATTTACATAACCTGATGTACGAAAGAAAAGTAAGTTCTAACCGATAACCGTTAGCCAGCAGCCAGCTTATGAGCGCCATATTTGGTTATGGCTAAACATCCAAAATAAGCAAGACCCAGCCCAAAATCTAGTACAGAAAATCAATCATCACCCAGTGAAAAAGGGCCATGAGATACCCTTTAATACAAAAAACCTGGATAACTTTTTAAGAAAATTATTCTCAGAATTTTTCCAAATCAGCATGATCAAAGTTTTCCACTATAGCAACATTCCCAAAATCTCTGGCCAGCAAAAAACAAACCAACCCAATGAGATGCTTCTACCTATTTAACCATGGATAGAAAACTATAGCCAAGATACGAAACCATCGTAGGCCACATGCTGTTGAAACATCCAGGCCTAAAGGACACAAACCAACTATATTGTGTGAAGTAAAAGAGAGACACAAAACCATTTAGACCGCTTCCAGATCCGCAAGCTATCTTGACAAAAAACCAAGAATCCGGTATTCGAATGTTGCCAAAGTTGTGTTCTTGGACACCATAGCATCCAAAAAAACACAAAAAGCTGTACAAGAATGATGCTCAATTCAAATGCAGGTATAAGCATTCAATCAACAAAGAGACAGCCAATACCACAAAATAGCATAGTTGCATTAAGTCACAAGCCAACTATATAGTTGCATAAGCAAAAAGTTCAGGTTAGTAACAAAACAAAAGAGATTGCAGCCATGATTAACCACTCCATTATCCAATACATTGACCAGATTTTCATAGAGTTATACTGATGCACCTCAGCCCCAAACAGAGAAGCGGCCTAGCTCCCAACCAGAGCTCCAAAACTCAAATATTCCCAAACCCATAGTCAACCTTAGTGGAGTTCGAGCATGACAAGTTCTATCAAAACCATTGGCTATATCAAACAAGCCATAATGATGTCATGAGATGTAGGAAAAAAAACCATAAGAACCAGTCCATAAGCCATATAATTCCTATTAAAATAAAGAAGAGCAGCAACAACACATGAAGCTTAAAAATCAAGGTATCCACCTCATAGTTGTATAGGTAAATTGATTGCAGAATATAACCGATATGGCTTTCCAAACAAATAAATACAGTTCATGCCAATAGTGCAAAAGTGAATTCAGTCACAATCAGTTGCCCCCTTAAGCAAAGCGGTGAAATGGCCAGACTTTCATGGAGCCATATAGATGTAGCTCAACCCCAAACAGAACAGTAACACATCTCCCAAACAGAGAACCATTCATATACCATAGGTAGACCTAGAGAAGCTCCCCTAGGCCAAGTTCCACCAAAATCACCAGTCATAATATGTATGTTATATTGTTGTAATGCCACACATGGCCTATCAGAATGGAGAAGAGCAGCTACAAAACCACATGAATCTGAACCTAAATAAAGCTCAATATAAATGCAGGCATAAGCATTCAATCAACCGAGTTCTGCGAGTATCCTTAAGTCAGGCATGGTATTCACGCCAAAACACCAAAATCCCACTACTTAGTTATAACCATAGAACATAAGTTGCTTGGCTAAGCACAAGAGCCCTTTAAAAACAGTCCGGTCTCCAAAGCAAGCAAGCCTAGACAGAAGTTCATAGAATAATCGACAAAATCTGGATATCCTTTACTAGTACAAAATAGAGACAGAACCTGGGTGATATTTTAACCTCAGAATTTTCCAGATGAGAGTTTTCTCATTACAGCACCATCCCCAAAATCTCCGGCCAGCAGAAAACAACCAATCCAATGGATTTTCCTACTCATTTAGTCATGGGTAGATAACCAAAGCAACGATATGAAAACGTCGTAGGCAACTTACAGTCGGATTATAACGGAAACAACCAACTACATTGAGTTAAGTAAAGGAGAGAAAAAAACTATTTAGACTGCTTCCAAACCGCAAGCCAGCTTTTTACCACAAAAATTAAACAAGAGATCAAGTATTTGAAAGCCCATGTCCAATAGTAATACCTGTGTTTGAGTTGGAGCAGCCAGCTCCACAACTACCAATTTATCTTTCCCTTTAACCATCACTCAAAGCTTTTCCCCAACAAGAGATAGTGCGACTACTAAGTGGTATTTGCAAACACACAACGAAATGAACAAGTGCACAACACTAAGTGAGCTCCAAGAGAGCTCACCTTTATATACAACTCGCGCAGCAGCTGGAGGAGTTGGAGAGATCCATACGGACGATCCCCGAGGTTAATGCCTTCGGTGGCGTTCTGAGTGAGCAGAGCAGAGCGTATAGGAACCCGCGCGACAGAGTGCAGGTGTGAGGGAATGAGTGCGCCGTGTAGAGTGGGGAGACAGAACAGAGATCGCAGGCCGACTCGATTTGGGAGAGGGCATTAAGTGTAATGGCCATATGCCCCCCAATATTAGGAGATAATAAGTTTTATCATGTAAGGGTAGTGCCCCATGCAAGAGAGTTTAATAATCCAGTTTAAAGGTAGGTAGTATTAGAGTAAGTGTACGAGTGTGTAGGAATAAATGTCAAGAGTAATGTAGGTTTTTGAATAGCTAGCGGCCTTCATAGGTATTGTGTGTGTGTGTGTGTGTGTGTGTGTGTGTGTGTGTGTGTGTGTGTGTGTGTGTGTGTGTGTGTGTGTGTGTGTGTGTGTGTGTGTGTGTGTGTGTGTGTGTGTGCGCGTGCCCCATGCTAGGGGGTTTAGGAATCTAGTTTTAAGGTAGGTAGTGTAAGAGTAGGTGTAAAGGTCCCGGTAGTGGCCATAGCTAGAGAGAGTTAAGATAGATAGTGTGTGTGTGTGTGTGTGTGTGTGTGTGTGTGTGTGTGTGTGTGTGTGTGTGTGTTCTCTATAAAACTAGTGTCCCTCTACATCTTTTATATAGTGGTAGCTCTCATTATTGAGCATAATTTGTGGATCCCTTTGGTAGCTATATGGACATAATGTGGGGATAATTTCTTCTTCACACTTTATCTCCTAGTAGGTAGCTCCCAAGTTGGTATGTTGGCTCTTGTATGCAGTCTATAGACACCTAATTGGTATTATTGTGGGATGCATTTCTCTACCTATGAATCATATCTTCAAGGTCCTTTGATGTGGATATTTTTCACTTAGAAGGGAATTTTTTTCTCTTTGTAAAGGTCCACAAGTTGGTGGATATACTAAGAGATATCAACCCCTCAATTTAGGCTCTTAGCTTGCATAAAATTGCTCCCACATTTTAGGTACTTTTCAAAAGTCTTCTAAGAAATTATTGTGGATTATCCCAATGTGTATACATGATGGTTTAGATGTTCATGAACATCCAAAATGATGTCAAAGAAACATGCTAAGTACCATGTCAACATGCTTGATCTTTTGTTCCTACCTTATTACCAAGAGAACCTTTCTTGGTAATATGTATTGCTTTCATTTCATATTGTCCTAATACTCTTTGAAGTATCCAAGTGTATGCTCAAAGACAAAAGTTTGAGCAAAAATATTATCAGGAAAATATGAAATGAAAGCTACATGTTACCAAGAAATGAGAGCTTTCTACTTTTTACCAAGTCTACACAACCTACAGTTGGAAGGATCTTAAGCTGTGGAATCCACACTTAGTAAAACAAGACATGCCACATGCAAGTGCATAGTTTTGGAAAATCACCTATTTACAAGAAATAAATGGCAATTATGACCCCCTTCCTAAAGCTTATAAGAGCTATGGTAAAAAAATCATTATACCCCTATCTTATAAGTAAGGTTTAAAATAGTTCTTTGAAAACATAGCATAGTATTAATCTTTTTTATTGGTCTTTTTAGTAGACTTTATGAAGAGATACCTTGATGGTATTCTCTTTATTTCTAAGCCTCAAACAACTCTAACACTGTATTAGAGAACAAAGAATAATAATACCCAAAACTCTTGATGATAAGATTTTTGGTCTATGTGAAAAGGGTAAAGAGGTTGTAGTATCAAAGACTATGATTCAAATGACATCAATGAGAATTGCAAATTTTATGCTAGAAATGTGGTCATCTAGTATATTCATGGAGATATTGATAGATATGTCAATGTAGATATATGTTATTGATAGACTTTGTAGAAAGAATATATCTTTATCTCCTTCTAATACATCTCTATCTCTTCCCCTTTCCCTACCCCGAGTGAGAGTTATATCCCACCCACTTAAAAATTCACCAAGGAAATTATTTGGGGCCTAGTCCTAACTCATAAGCTTATCTAATTTTTTGAATAACCCCTTCCTTGCATTTACATGTTTTAGTAAGTTCTCCATGGATGATCCCCCAAGGATCAAAGAGACTCTGTGTCCCATCCAAGTAACATCCCTGAGTATTGACAAGATTATGTTAGTGCCATAAGGCTATAGTATGGACGTCCTCATGGTGACTTGCTAATATTAGTGTTGTTGTGAGGGAACAATCCTTAGGTGGTGAGTGACCTAGTGCGTATTTAGAGTTTTTGTTACCCAGAGAATTGTCATCCCCATTCCATACACATTAGTAGAAAATTAGCTAGATATTGGTTTAGTGCTGCTTAAATGAGTTTAGTGTCAAGGGACTCGCTAAATCTATTCTTGAGAGGTAAAGAGAGTTGTGAGTGAGATAGCCAAAGGCATTTTCTTCTTTAATTTTTCTCATTTTCCATTTTCCATTTTACAAATTTTATTTACATTATTTTTTTCACTTTGATTTCATGTTTGTTTCTAACAATAGGAGTAGGGTAAGTAGAAATATTCAACATCAAATTGGGCTGAAAAGATTATGACACAAGGGACAAAAAACCATATTTTTTGGCAAGAGTTCCATAGCTTTGAAATACTGATAGTTTGATGGTAGAGACATGAAAGCTGATCTAAAACCAAAAAGAGGCAAAGGGCCTCAGAAAACTCATCTTCAGCAGATTTTGTGGTGGAACATGAATCGCAATCCATATCCCCTAGAGACAGATTGGAGCAAAACAGAGACCAAATGAGAAATACTGACTTCAATCAAGTGAAACCAAATTTTGGGATCAAATTGAGATAAAAAACACACTCAAAGAAGATAATTGTTGGAAAACACTTAAAGCTAGTCTATTTGACTAAAATTTGGGGGTTTCTACTTTTTCTTGCCCAAATTTAAAAAAAACTTTGAGAATAGGCTCCACATAGTAGAGTCTACCAGATGACCAAGTTTCATAGCCAAAGGAGATGGAAGGTGGATTGCAATCCATGTCTCCATCTGAGAAACAAAATTGCAAAAAGGAATCCAAGAATAGACCAAAAAAGCCAAAAATAGTTATTGGTGAAAAACCACAAAAGGGTTTGAATTTTAGGTGGCCTAAACTAGTCCAAAACACATAAAGAGAATATATTTGGTATCAAGGTACCAAGGGTAAGATTTGGACAAAGTTTCATCAAATCTCGCCACATGGTAAATGGATCATGATCCATGTCTCCATAAAATAGAATCAACCTAGAGTGATACCACACATAGATATAGTCTATATAATCATCTAGAGTACATAGTTTTTTTCAAAATTGAATTTGGAGAAGGTTCTACAAGCCAATAGAGGTTTTGTGCAAAAAGTGGAATTGTTTGATCAATCATGAGTTTTTGACTAACTGAGTGGCTATAAGCTCATAGTCCGAGTGGTTATTGTGCATATTGTGGAGGTTAGAGCACTATAGCTTGAGATTATTTTGAGTTGGATATTTTGAAGTGATCAAAGAGGTAACATGTGAGGGTTTGCAAGAGTGATTATTTCTTGATGTATTTGAGATTGAAAAATTTTACCCGATTAGAAGCCCTGTCATAGGAGACCAAGTGAGAAATATTTCCACTACAAAGAGTGCTAATCAAGGACCATTGGCTCCCTTAGAGCCAATCATTCAGGAAAGTCTATTCAATATACATCATCAGAGAGGTCTTGCGCCTACATGGCTGAGAGATTCAATAAGTGAGTTTTAAGGAGGGACCAAACATGAAAGTGGGACCATCCTAGCAAGCACCCAAAATGAAATTATTGCACTTGAAGTATCAATTTAAAAATGACCAAAGTGTAAAGATCTACAAAGATGGTATGGATTGCTACTATGTGAAATTAGAGGAAAGGCCTAGTGAGTTCAAGGACCTAGTGCCTATTGACTATGGTGGTGATCGATACTTTGAAGAGGAGGGAACAATGTATTTAGTTATGCAAAATTTCTATATTGTGGAAAAATGGGAAATAGCAGACACAAAATAGAAAGTTGATGTAGAACCAGAAGATAAACCACCTAAGTTGGAGAATCCCAATGCTAAACTAAGATAGGTGAATGACACAAAACGAGTCAACATGGATAGTACCCATGTAAAGATGTATAAATATAATAATGGTGAACAAATGAACTATTAGAAAGTCAAATGAGACCTACATAGGAGAGTTATTAGAGCACAAAAGATTATATGTTTTTTCATACACTAAAGGGAGAGACATCCACATAATCATGCTTGGAAAATATGGACAACAATACTCGATAGTGGATTGGAGAGAACTTAAGAGATATACATATTTTGGAGGCCAAATAATATTGATGATTCAATGAGCTTAGACCGATGGGATCCTTTGGTTCAAGTATTCCAATGACTACACATAGGGTAGTGAAGCTCCTAGCACAATATATAAATGAGACATTTGTCTATCTTGATAGATGTAAGAGATGTGCATCCTGAGGAGAGGGCTAGTGAAAGAACTAAAACTAGAGTTCCTGGTCGGAGTTATGAGGGTAGAGACATCCTAGTAGGATAACCAAGAGTAGTGGGAATGGTGGCAAAAACACAATAGATGCGACTATCTCAAGTAGTTGAATGTGTTTTTAAGAATTATAATGGATTGAGAGATCCATATGCTCATATCCCACTCTTTGAACAAGTTTTGAGAGATGAACAAATTGCAAATTTTCACATAGTCTCACAGAATATGAGGGATTTGGGGTAACATTGGAAGGAATAGCCTTGACATAGTTCCAACCCTTGAACAAAGATGATTTTAGAAATATTAAGCAAAATACACGTGAATTTGGTGAGGAGTTTTCTAAACGGGGAATCAACCATAATATTGTGTCCCAAATCTATGCTTTTAGGCAGACGGAAAATGAAAAAGTGAAGGAAGCTTTGCTTTGCTTCAAACAGTACATAGAGAGGTGTCATGTGAGAGAGCACCAAGATGAGAGATATCAGTCCTCTTTATAGAGGTCTTGATGAATGAAACTCTCAAGAAGCACCTGCATTTCAAAGCATGCATGAACTTTGAGAAATTCACTACATAAGCTTCATATCTAGTTGAAAAATTGAAGGCCTATGGAGAGTTGATTGAAGATGTAGAGAATGTGACTAGTGTGCCTCTTCTATGATGAGTGAAACCACAATGAAGTGAATGTTCAAACTCCTACCATTTTAAAAATTGATCAATTGGATGAAGAATTCATAAAGAGAATGAACCAAAACTTTAGACAGAACCCAAATATATGACAACAACCAATGAGGAGATGTGACACTTGTGGAGGGGATCATCCTACCCAATAGTGTAACACTCAGCCAAGACCAACAACTCTAAATGCACAACAAATTTTGAAGTGCTATGTTATTGAGAAAAATTACACTTGTGAAGGGGATCATCCTACCCAATAGTGTAACACTCAGCCAAGACCAAGAGCTCTAAATGCACAAATTGTTTTGAAGTGCTATGCTATCGAGAAAAAGTGAAGGAGACCAGGCTCATCAGTGAGATGCACAATAGCTAAGACAAAAAGATCATAAGTAAAGATAGAATCCTCAATTGTATCCATATAAACAAAACAATAGATTCTTTAGCCTTGAATACATTTTATAGGTGTCAATGAACCCTATTAGTTTTTGTTATCCATGTCCTACTTAAAACTTTTTCACTTATACCTACCATCCATATAGTGTCAAAATAGGAGCAAGTATCCATACTCATAAAAAATGGTATGAAGTTATAATAGTTTTGAGATCAGAAGGCCATCACCCCTCCCAATCAAGTGTAAAGTATTAAGGTGTGTTCTTCTAAGGATACCTCATATTGTTTTTTGGAAAAAATTACATATTTTTTATGTTTAGGTTGTGATCAAAAGGGCATCACCCCTTCTAATCCAAATGAGATCCTTTTTTAATATAGTTACCTCAAATGTTTTTAAAAATAAAATAAAGGTTTAAGTTGTGATCAGAAGGCTATCACCCCTTTTGATCCAAGTTTTCCCATTTTTTTCCAAAAAAGTCAAGACATGAAGCCACTTTGCCAAACCAATTCAAGTTTTCACTATCTTTTGTAAACAAGAATTAAATCCAAGATTTTACACATGTACTCCGAGCAAGATCATTAACCAACCAATACCTTAGTCAATTGGCTATTTGTATGAGACAACAAAACAAGTAAAGCTACAATGCCTATTAAGTGAGTGATCAGTACAAGCCAAAGTCATAACTTTAACTGGAATTCTCAATTATTTTATACTATAGCACTTATTGGATTCCTTTAGTATCACCAACCAATAGATGTTTTTATTGTGAAAGTTCCCAAGCTTGACATACAGTAGTAGAAAATATCCCAGTAGCCATTAGAAACCAACAAAATCTCCCCAATATGTGCTCCATCAAGAGAAACCAATCTAGAACCTTTTGATAGCAGTACAACAACTCCAATAGTACAAAAAATTCACCTAAATCCAGTAGTAACCAACAGTATTTTCTTAATTTTAGACCATATCAGCATAGATGTGATCCACCTCATAAAAATTGGTGCAATCCGTACAGTGAAATATTACTAGATAGTTTTAGGAACCCAAAGTATAAAGGCTATCTGTGTTAGAGTTTAATAATTCTTGTTCATATACCCAGCATGAGCTAGGTTCTGAAATAGCTATTGGTACAACAAAAAGGGTCGATGCTAGAAAGTGTGGAAAGAAACGCCAAAGGTGCTTACATATGTGTGTCTGAAAGTCAAAGCATGTGTGAAGACACAGTGTGGACATATTTTTTTGGGATGTGTATAACTTATGCGGCTACGTGGACCAATGTATAACTTTAGAGTTTCAAAGAAGATTCTTCATGAAAAAAGCCTCTTAGGACATGCAGAGCAAGTGGGGAAGTGAAGGCCATGTGGTTAGTGATAAAAAAGGAAAGTGGATGTGTGGCTCAACTTTCTTACATGAGGACAACCAAAAACTCCTATTCTGTAAACTTTTTACAAAACTTGTTTTTTTCTAAAATGTGCACATTATATCTTAAGGAAAACATCATTTTAGATGTTTTTGCGTCTCACACATGTAAGCTAATTCAACACTGCTTGGAAAATAATTTAGTTTTGAGTAAACTGCTACTTTTGCAGGCTACAAGTAAGAAAGAGAAGGAGATAGAGCTATGAGAGGGATTATCTTTTGTGAGAGAAAAGCCACATGGGACTCTGAGGTGCAGCCATTGTTACCACCATCGAGATACCAAATAGTCCCAAACAATGTAGCCCAAGGGAGAGACAAACCTCAGCTAGTTTTGGGTTAGCAACCTCCTTTACCTCAAGAAAATTGAGTGATTGTAAGGTATACACAGCTTGTAAAAACACTTGCAAGTCAAAGAATTTTACCACCAACTTCATACTATGAAGAGCCGATTGAAGCCTATGGGAACGATCCCCAGTGTAACGTGTATGTTGACGAAGTTCATCCTTCTCGGGTTTGTATAAATAAAGCTATATAGTCATCATATGCTACTCAACCAACAAAATGATAATCATAGGGGGTATCCTCCTTGGGCAGGATAACTAATGGGGGCTCCACAAACATCCCAACATGAAGGTCAATTCTATGAATGTGGAGGTGGTCATTGGGCAAGAAGTTGTCAACACAAGGATGAATGTATAAATATTTTTGGATATTGCAAGGACTGTGCAGTCAATCAATCATGATCCTCAAGAGTGTCAAAAAAATCCTAAAAAGAAAGGAAAAGTGACAATTAATATTATTGGGATTTTGTCATGCTTGAGTGGATGTAAAATTGAGCCAACAATCCCAACAAATGTGGTAACTAGTGCTCAATCTCAAGAAGCTACCAAGGATAAACCTCTCAAGGAAGAACATTAACTTTTAGTTCAAATAGAAATTGAGAGAATATTGGTGAGGACTCAAAGGAAATCATGGAAAGCTAAACAAGCCAAAATGAAAAAAAAAAAAGATCAAACCGCGTTAGAAACTGGGCTTCAACAAATCAAAGAGCAGTTGAAACAAGAAAAGAAAAACAAGAGACAAACTAAGGAGTAGTGTCATCCAAGACATGGGCGAGAGGTTCAATCCTAGTTGATAAGGTTATAGAACCTTTAGAATTGCAAGCTTATGAGGCTAGACCAAAAACCAATCATACATTAAAACCAAGATGGTTGACATATCCACATCCAAAGATTGAGAAACAAAACTTGAAATGTGCAAAAGGATCATAGAGATAGCTCAAGCTCCAATTGAGCCATAAAAACAAAATATCCATAGACAAGAAATATTAATCCAAAAAGGGACTGTCACTCAAATTCACATGAATCATAAATTTTACCAAAGCGGTATACAATCTCTATATGGTGATGCATGAACAAAAGTATTTGCACCTAAACCATTGAAAACTTTGTCATCTTTTATAGGAGAACACGAAACAAAATTAAAGGCTAGGATAGTGCCCTCACAATGGAAGTCATTTCCAAAGATGATGGACACTAAGAGCGTACATAAACTAATGTCAACTCCTATACAATGCATGACAACTCTCTTTGAGTTGTTACAGATTAGACCACATCTACAGGGAGAGGTGGGTAAAACATAGAGAAGATGGGATTGAAAATTACTCTTCAATGCATCCCCTCAAATGATCAAATGGGTAAAATGACACAAGGCAAACCAAAGATAAAATCAGTTCTTTTAAACAAGGTGGGTGATTATTTTGAAGGAGAAGAAAGGAACATGACTTTGCCAATTAAACATAAATGGATAAAATTGATTGTTATACTGGATAGAAGGGCTAGAGTGGCCATTGACACCAAAGAGTTATGGCAAAAATGGGGAAGACTATATCTCAAGAAAACAAGAATAAAATTACAGCTTGCAGATAGCTATGTTGAGAGACTTGTAGGTATGTTGGAATAGATTATAGTTACCTCATGTGGAATGGAGTATGAACATACCTTCACAATAGTAGATTTTGGCAAGGGCAACAACTTTGATGTTATTTTAGGGAGATCATCTATGCCTCAAATTAAAATGGTACAAGATTTTGGCTATGACCACATCTACTTGTTGAGGCACAAAGATATTATGACAAGGATCAGTGTAAACGACCATTGCTATAGAGATGCTAGTCAAACTTTTATGGAGGAATTTTACTCAATAATGGACAGTGAGCAAAAGATACCTACATGGTTGCAAACTAAAGCATATCTTTGGATGTGTGGAGCTTTCGAGTGTGAGATTTTGATGAGAGAAGATTGTATCCTAGAGAGACCAGTAGAGGATAAGGATTATATTCCAAAACCATTTCTCAAGAAGTTGTTTGAGCCTAAAAATAAATACTAGATACTCTAGACATATGTGTAAATGAGGTAGCTCTAACAAAATTTCGTGACAAAGAGGGATATGGTATAGTACCTTTCCAAATGGTGAGTGTTATCATGGAATCAAGGTGAGAGATCGAGCACATAGATACATAGAAAACTATTGAGCGTAAACTATAGTTGATGATATTCTCATTAGGGATTTGAGTGACAAAAGAAAAAAGAATTCTAGGATTCACAAGACGATAAACTTACAGATGGATTTAGTTGATGAGCTACCAAGTCTCTCTAAAAATGAAACAAATCCAAAATAACAAGAGGCGATCTTCCACAAATTCCCTAACCAAAAACCCAGAAGACAAGAAAGGTATCACGTGAGACAAGTGAGAAAGCATAAGAAAACAAGAAAAATACATATACCTCTTATGAAGAATAAAACACGGTATTTGATACTCATAGGAGCAACAAATTGTGTCAAGGAAAAGATCACAAGGAGACTATGAGACTTGCTTCAACAAAGATGGAAATTCTTAAAAACCAAAGGCACATGTGAGGTCCCTAACTCCAGAAGATTGGGCGACTTGATAGTTGACCTTCCTTTATTATCAAATTCCATTGATGATACCCTACTCCTATTCCACAAAGCAAGGATACGAGCAACAAAAGAGAAGAAGACCTCTATCCATCATGATTGTGGTTGTAAGGTTCATATACCACAATCCACGTCAATAAATCAAAGGATTCTAAGAGAAGCTGATTCCTATATCATAAAGATAGAATCTCATTGACATGCTTAGGAACTATAAACAATGCCTTTTTCCCCACGTTCAAGAGGCACTGCCGTGCCCATTCATAAATCTTTAATGTGATATGAGACTTATGCTTAACTAAACTAATAGTCTTTTGAAAAGCACCCGGCTAAATTGGCAAGTCAAGTCTAGGAATTCACTAAGAAATGTGATTGTATCACAAGAACAAGAATATGATCTCATAGAATAGTGAAAGATTTGTTTGATAAATTTTCACTGTTAGATAAATTGTTATTGCTTGTAGTAAATTGTTATTGTCTAATAAGTTGTTATTGTTTGATATTAAGAGTTGGTTGATCATGTTTGAAGAATCATTTAAAGAGAAGAATTGTTGAAAAAAAATCCTTTGTTCCTTGCGGCTAGCAACATGCCTTGCGGGTAGTAAGATCCCTCGTGTTTAGGCGAGATGATTTTGCAGTTAACGGAGAATAAGCTAAGGTTATCAGATCCCTTGCGGGTAGTGAGATAACTTGTGGTTCGCGAGATGGAAAAGTATGTGCAATTTGTGGCTAGCAAATAAATAAATCCTTTGCAAAGGCTCTGTTGGTTAGACAAAGAAATTTGACAGGGAGCAGCAAACTCATAAGAAAATTGAATAATGCTTTTTGTTGAAATATAGGAGTGCCATTATGAGGCCTTGTTTAAGAAAGAAATATTTTGGTGATGTTTGAAGGGCTGAATGAAAGAACCTGTGCCTGAAATTAATAAGGGAACACTGTTTGTACATGTAAGTCAATGTGGTAGTAATTAAAAAACAAGAGTAACAAGGTGGAAAGTGGGAGACTAGTATCCAAACGGATCTATGTCTACGAAAGGGTCATCATGTATAATGACGTTGTCATGCCTCTCCATTTATATGATAGAAAAAGAGTAGAGTAATGCATGTTAAGCTTCTTTGAAGTCTATATGTATATTGGGCAGTGGCCAAGACTTGATAACATGCAAGGTTTGATGCTAAATGTATGCCAGATGCAGCTTTAAGGAGTCATAATCTGTGATTTTTATTCTAAAAGTGGATATTTTTGAGGTGACTAAAAATGGAATTTTATGGATTAAAATTGTAGTACTCAAGGTGCTCTACGAGTCTGTCCTTATGGCTTGTCAATTGGAGCTACAATGAAGAAGTTACACCAGTTTGAAGCTGGTCTTAATTGCAGATTTGTACCAAATTGGGCAACTGAAGATGAGGGATCATGGATGAAGTGAATGCATGGTCTTAAAGTGCTCATCTTGTGGAGCACGTCGGTCTTTTCAAATCGGTGATCAAAGCTCTTGTTGCCAATATATTAGCAGTTTAAGTCTCCTCGGGGACCAGTTTTGTAAGAGTTTGGTCGCCTCGATGAGTGTGCCAACAGCGAGTTTTTGGCTTTCGACCAGATTCTAGAATATGGTGCACGTAAAGGGACAATAAGAAGTTAAGGAGCATCTTGATTGGAATTTCATCTCATATAGTGCATTGAAAGCGAGGTATACAGCCAGCAGCATTACAGTAGTCGATATGTATGCCTAATGTAGTGATTGCCAAAGATTGGATGGCAATAATGGAGCTCAGAGACAATGCTTT
Source organism: Adiantum capillus-veneris (assembly GCF_014529385.1). Lineage (NCBI taxonomy): Eukaryota > Viridiplantae > Streptophyta > Polypodiopsida > Polypodiales > Pteridaceae > Adiantum > Adiantum capillus-veneris. Next base: position 174,038,215 of record NC_140931.1, on the reverse strand, counting down.
AGCAGATATTTATGCCAGGGGTGATGCACTTTGGAGAACATTGATTGCAAGATATGCCAGACCAAGCTGTGGCAAAGAACCGCTTGTGCTTTTTGAAGGGAAGGTTTTTCGTTGAATGCAATCACTTATACTTGCATCTTGAAGGTCGAATATGATATCGTGCTAGCTAGGCAAAGCCTTGGGCGACATGTGAACCAAGTGGGAGCACTAAGGTTTCTCAAATTAAATTCAAAGGAGGGCCGTCGAAGAGAAAAGGGTCATTGGTCGCCATGGGATGGCCGCCCAAGGCCAAAGTTAATGGCCACCCAAACGGGTGAATTAATAATGGCTCCACACGATAAGGGGGTAAATGAGATTCCATGGAGGCACACGTAGCAAGGGAGGCACAGAGAGGCAAGGAGAAGCTCACGCTGGCCACAAGAGGGGTTGAATGACGTCAATCAAGGAAGAAAAAATGCCCAGCAGCAGTGGCGCTCCCTTTTGGACCTTGTCCCAATAGTTTTCGACCATCCGACACCCCAGTTTGCCACATCATCATCTCCGCTTCCCAGCTAGCAACAACAACGCCATTGTTTCTTAGGGGAAAGGGTTTTTTTTTTTAAAATAAAGAATATAAGGGGAACGGGATAAGGTGTAGAGAATCGAAGCAAAGGGAACAAGAAGGAGCTTGAGGAAGTGATACGAGGTAGGCAAAGAGAAGAATCCTCTCTCTCTCTCTCTCTCTCTCTCTCTCTCTCTCTCTCTCTCTCTCTCTCTCTCAACCTTTCTTGCTCTGATAACTCAAGCTCTTGCCTTGTCAGAAGGGCATAGAAGTAGAGAAGGAGCAAAGGGGAGGGAACAAAAGCATAGAAAGAAGATCTCTCTCACTCTTTCATCTCGTCGATCTACAAGGGCTCTATTTTGACATGATCAAGGATGGCATGATGGAAGCATAGTGTGTGGAAAAGGGGATTAAGTCTGAAAAACCAAGCTAAAGAGAGGCTTGGGAGGGTCTCTCTCTCTCTCTCTCTCTCTCTCTCTCTCTCTCTCTCTCTCTCTCTCTCTCTCTCTCTCTCTCTCTCTCTCTCTCTCTCTCTCTCTCTCTCTCTCTCTCTCTCTCTCTCTCTGGTAAGTGTAAGGATGCAACAAAAGGGAGAAGGCTCTTAATATGTGTGTGTGTGTGTGTGTGTGTGTGTGTGTGTGTGTGTGTGTGTGTGTGTGTGTGTGTGTGTGTGTGTGTGTGTGTGTGTGTGTGTGTGTGTGTGTGTGTGTGTGTGTGTGTGTGTGTGTGTGTGTGTGTATATCTGCTTATTGGGAGCATCAAGAATAGCATGAAGGAGGTGATAAGTTTATGGCAATAAAGGTATAAATCAAGGAAGTGTGACGTCTTGGCCTTGCATTGAATAAGGAGATACCAACAAGGGATGCAAAGTGGGAGATACAAAGCAAGACAAAAAGCTCAAGATCGAAATAGCTCTTACTCTCTACCACATAGGCCATAAGTATCGGCTTCTTTCTATTTGACCTAAGCAGAGGTTCACTAGTTTCCAAGTTTTGATAATATCCATTCTAAGCAGATAAGCTTCAAGGTGTAACCAAGGATGGATTTTACCTTCTTGTAGTGGATTTTGGAAGGATTAAGCTCTCATTTGTTCAAGGATTGATCTTGTGGTGCCGTTAACGACAACTTTTGTAATTAATTTCACTTGAGGTTAACCATTACCATCTTAAGGATTTTAGGGTGTTTATTTTAAGTTATCAAAGTGTCATTGAATCTTGTGTGTCATGTAGTGCATCTTGTCTATTATTTCTCCCACAACGAGCAGCCCGATGCTGACTCAGCTCACATCGCAAACCCATTATCCCCGACATCTTTGGTGAACCGGACACGAAATTGAGCTGAGGTGGGAAAATTTTTCAAAGAAAGATGACTACACCGAAAGAGGTGGTGATGAAACAGATGATGCAACAATTTGATGCCTACATGCAATAGTAGTAGACTGCACAACATCAATTTAATTTGCATGAGTGGATACAAAAAGCTCAGCAAGCAGTAACATAGAAATTGTAGTGGTTTGAAGGTCAAGATATTTCAAAATTTTGCCAAGTTTATGAGCAATCTATGGAGGATAATGGGATTGATGATCATGAAGCAGTTGAAGGATTTCACTTGATTGTCGTGCCATAGCTTAGGGCTCAAATAGGGGAAAATACAAATTGCACAAGGACCAAATTGGTAGAATTTTAAGAAGGCATTACAGGAGGAGTATTTCCTTGAATATTCTTAAAGGGTAGCTAAGCAAAGTTTTATGAAGTCGATCCAACAAAAAAACAAGGACTTATCTACAATAGAGCTCCTACGAGAATTTGAGCAGCTATCTACAGGACAGCAGCGGTCCTTTAAACCAAAATGGGTAGAATTATTTGTCCAAGCTACTAACCCATGGCTTCAAAAGAGTTTGGTGTAGCTACTTGAGGATTCAACAGGTGAATTGGGCTTAACATCTGATTGGAAGCTGGTTTTTGAAGCAGTCAATATGATTGGAAAGCGAAAGATGAGGGTGGATATGATGATTGTGGTTGATCCCATGGAGACAACAGATGAGGAAGTCAGCCTCGAGGAAACAAAAATAGAAGTGCCAGTTCTTGACGAGTTGATCAAAGGTATACAAGAATTAAATTTGAACTTGAAAGCAATTAAGCTTGAAGGTGTAAGCACCAAGGGTTCCAATTCAGAGCCCAAGCAACAACCTCCACACAAGGATTGGGATGACCACTGCATGTGGTGTGATAGTAAAGACCATGAAGGCAAAGATTATGAATATTTGGATGAAGCTTACAAGAAAACTGTGGTCTTTTGGAAAGACAATAAGATTCATCTCAAAGCAACATATGAGCCAATCTGTTTGAATTTTGGGAGGGGTGGTATGAAGAAGTTAGTGGAGGAAATACAACATAATGTTTCTATGGTAGAAGCAACTAGATATGGGTTGCAAGTATACAATAATGTAGATGATGAAGGTGCAAGAACTAAAGGTGATTTGTGGCATTATGCTTTGAAGACTGCAGAAGCAGGCAAGAGGACTCATGGAAAATTATGTCAGGTTGGAATTGAATTCAAGAAACTATAGGATGAGCATATCTGGTGGATTCTCTTTTTTTATATGCATTTATTGTCAAGTCTCAATCTAATGAAGCCATAATAGAAGAGAAGCTCAAAAGAGATGAAGATATTGTAGGAACATCAAAAAGAGAAACTATATCTAACAGTAAGCAAGATGAGGGGCCTGCTCTCAAACCTTCTCTTGGAGTTGTTATGGAAGAGGCATCAAAAGATAAGAAGCAAGGTAAGCTCAAGGGACCTTCCTATAAGCTGAATTCTGACATTGAGTTGGCTATATATCTAAAGAAGGATTTTGAAGAGTGCATTCTCAATAGCAAGGTGGAGCTCACATTGGGTGACATATTGAGAATTTCAAAGTGCGAGTTTCATGAGGAGATTAATGACATTATCAAGAGGAAACTCCAAATACCAAATGAGCAAGAACTTGATGTTATTAAAAGCCAAATTATCCATCACATTGAGTCAATTGTGCATGCTTATGAAGAGGGATTTGAAGATGAAAATTCAAAGGAAGCGGTGGCTTCAAATCCAATTATATTTGAGGTAAGGCATGTTCATTTTAATGATGATGGAGATGAGGAAGTTGTGTCCAAGAGTCACTTTTCTAGGACTCATTGAGCCAGAGAAACGACAAAAACCATTGTGAAGCTTGGGGACATTGAAGAGCCAGTCTTAGCACTTGTTGACCATGGGTCAGAAATCAATCTTATGGCAAGGGACATGGCCTATTGATGTTGATCATGGTTGGCGGATTCAAGATACCAATATGCTTCTAGGGGATTTTTATGGTGTATGTGCAAATGTTAAGGTAACTACTAGGGATGTTTATGATGCACAAAACTTTTATTATGTAGGAGCATTTGTCCTATCCACTCGTACTAGGACAACCCTACATTACGGATGTGCGCATGGAAACAAAGGTGTTAGATAATGGCTCGACCTATGTAAGTATCTGGAGCAAGGATAGTAAAAGGGATGTTCAGGTTTTGACTGTGTGTATAGATCATGCCAGAAACAAAGATAGCCCACGTGATCATCCATTGCCAAAGATACGCAAAGAGTTCAAAGAACACAGGTTTTCACAGGATTTTCTTGTGGTGCCACTATAAAGTGGGACTATGGTGGTACGGAGGTAGGAAAGCTCTTGCAAAGAGAGACTTTCTCTTTGGGGTTTTTGGAATTAACATATGAGGGTTCGGTGTCATACAAGAAGTTTAATTATCTACCTAAATGGGAAAATCAATATGTGTCAGGTATTCAAAGGTAACTGCAGGGAGTTGATGTGCTTGAACAAGATGATGTGATTTCAAGGATCTTTGAAGAGGTCTCTTATGTGGATACTATGTCAGAGCTAGAAGAGATCATGCAATACATGTTACAAAGTGGAACTAACATAGTTAAAGTACATTCAATGGTCATGTATGAAAAACTGGATTTATATGAAGCACTTACACATATAAAGGAGGAATTGGGTGAAGCAATTGAAGTCTAGGTAGAGACAAAATGTAAATATGTTGCAAAGAAGGTGAGGCTGGTGGTTGCACCTTTGCTAGAAGTAAGTGATGGAGTAATGGAGAAAGCTTCTTGCCAGCCTATACTGAGAGATCCAAAGAACATTGGGCATAAGTTCACTGAAGATACACTGACGCAATTGAAGATTGGAGAGGAGAATTTCCTTACTAAAGAGGAGATCAAATAATTTTGAGAGATGCTTGGAAAATATGGTAAAGCCTTTTCTTTTGAGCCAGGTGAGATTGGATGTGCATATCCAAATGTTGTTTCTCCTATGGTTATATTTATTGTTCCTCATCTTCCATGGAGTTTATGACCTGTTCCAGTACCCAAAGCTCACTTGCCAAATCTCATTGATTTGTTAAATGAGATGATAAGAATGGGTGTTGGTTACCGCACTTTGCTCATGTTGCAGAGGTGCTTTATCAATTGCTAAGGAGGGATAAAAGGTTTGTATGGGAAGAAGCTCATACGATGGCTATCAAAAAATTGAAAACAATGCTTCTCAAGGCTCCTACCTTGAGAAAGGTTGGCTATAAGTGTGGAAGGCCAGTGATCTTAATTGTTGACACCATCCCGACAGGTATTGGGTGGGCTATAGGTGAAGATGATGAGGATGGTTGCAGGTAAACAGCACGATTTGGAGAAAAAGGGTTTAATTCTCTTCAAAGAGGTTACCCACATGCTAAGAGAGAACTTTGGGGTGTTGCTATTGTCCTAAGGTATTACAAAGAATATTTCATAGGTGCTTCAGTTGTGGAGAGACATCTTTTTTACCATTGATAGGAATGATTATAACCTGCACTACTCCAACATTTCAATGCTACAGTGGATAGCCTTTATTAAGTCTCTTAACCTTGAGTTTTGTCACATTGTAGGCAGCGATAACCCTATAGCAGACATGTTGTCAAGGGCCACATTTGAAGATGGAGAGGAGATGCTTACTTCTAATGATGTCGCCTTAAAGTTATATACCTCTTCTCATTTACATGAAACCTATGGTACTTACGCTCGTGTTCTTGATTTTTTTTTTGAAGAGATGTATGATGGAGAATGGATTTTGATAGGCCTTTACCTCAATACTCTTACCACGCAAGAGGGATGGAGTGATCAAGAGTACAAGAGGATCATGCAAAAGGCTTATAGTTACCTTTTAAAGGATGGTCATCTATAGAAGCAACTAGAGTGTTCAAAAAGGGTACCACAATGGGTTGTTTGTGATAAAGCAACTTAACAACAGTGATTAAAGAATTCATGAAAGCTTATGGGCTAGACAAAGAGGGGTATGGGAAAATTTTGTCAAAATCAAGGATCGCTACTGGTGGAAGGGAATGTACAAAGATGTTGCTCAATTTGTGGAAACTTGCTTAGTATGCCAGAAGTATTCTAATGTACAACATCTAGACAGATTACATCCTACTTATCCACTAGCTATGAATTACAAGTGGGTAGTAGATTTGATTACAATGCCAGTGGAGGTTTGAAAGATGAGGTATATTGTTCTTGCTAGAGAAGACCTCACAAACTAGGTCGAAGGAAGAGCTTTTCATACAAAGGCTACAAGTGTTGTATGCAATTTTTTCTTGAAGATGTAATTCTAGGTATGTTTGTGTTGGTAAAATCCTACTGATAGAGGAGAGCTGGATGCAAATGAATTTCTTGAGTTCTTTGCTTGTTTAGGCATCAAATTGGCTCTTACTACAGCATACAATCCAGAAGGTAATGGGAAAAGTGAAAGAGGGCATCCGCCTATTGTTAAGGCTTTAGTAAAGGCATGTTGAGGACATATTGGGGATTGTCCTAATATGCTACCTTTTTCTTTATGGGTTGATTGCACTATGCATAGTTTAGTTATAGGCTATATGCCATTTGAATTCATGCATAGATAGAAACCCATTAAGCCTACAGAGGAGGCAGTTATGTCTTGGACTATAATGCCATGGGAAGTAGATATGTCTACAAAAGATTTTCTTGCTTTACCTATTCGCCAACTTGAGAGGCATCAAGAAGACATCGAGCAGGCCAAAGAAAAGCTCAAGGAGGCAAGGTTGATGAATAAAGTAGCATTTGATGAGAAGCATAGACGACGGCCATATGCTATCAAAGATGGAAATTGGGTACTCGTTTATGATAGTATCTTGGAAAAGCAATACTCTGCTATGCGGAAGATGGTCAAGTGGTGGTTTGGACCATATGTTGAAATTCATGTTTACGACAATGCAGCATATAAGTTATGTGAGCTCGATGGCACTGAGCTTAGAGTGCCTATTGCGGGGGAAAGGATCAAACTGTTCAAGAAACGGGAAGGTGAGTCTAATTTTGAGGATCAAATCTTAGCTCGATAGCCAAGGGATGATGTTCATATGTATGCATTGAAAGGTGTGTCTGATGAATCTTTTGATGATGTAAATTAAATGGAAAGATGACTCGCACATGCCAGAGGATGTGCATGTTCATAGGGGGTTGTTGTGCTGCTCCGCTTCCATGATGGAAAAAGAGCAGAGGAATGCAAGTTAAGATTCTTTGAATTCTATATGTATATTTGGCAGTGGCCAAGGATTGATAATAGGAAAGGTTTATTGGGTAGTCCATATGTATATTGGACACTAGCCAAGGCTTGATAATAGGCAAGGCTTGATTCTAAATGTATGCCAGATGCGGTTTTAAGGGGTCATAATGTGTGTGTTTTATGCTAAAAGTGGATATGTTTGAGGCAACTAAAAATAAAATCTTATGGATTAAAATTGTAGTTCTCAAGGTGCTCTACAGGGTTGTCTTTACGGCTCATCAATTGGAGCTACGATGAAGAAGTTACACCAGTTTGAAGTTGGGATGGATTGGAGATCTGTACCAGATTGGGCAACTATAGATGAGGGATCATGAATGAATTGAATGCATGGGCCTAAAGTGCTTATGTTTTGGAGAAGATCGGTCTTTTTACATTGACAATTGGAGCTCTGGTTGCCAAGATATTAGTAGTTTAAACCTCCTCGGGGGCCAGTTCCGTAGCAGTTTGGTCGCCTCGGTGAGTGAGCCAACTGGGAGTTTTTGGCTTTCAACGAGATTCTAGAATGTGGTGCACATAATAGGGAAATAAGCAGTCAAGGATCATCTTGATTAGAATTTCATCTCATACAATATATTAAAAGCGGGGTATACTACCAACACCACTACGATAGTCAATATGTATGGCTAATGTGGTGATTGGCAGATCTTGGATAGCAATAATGGAGCTCGGAGACAATTCTTTAGCAAATATTTATGCCAGGGGTGATGCACTTTGAAGAACGTTTATTGTAAGATATGCCAGACCAAGTTGTGGCAAAGAACCACTGTTGCTTTTTGAAGGGAAGGTCTTTCGCCGAATGCAATCACTTATACCTGCATCTTGAAGGCCGAGTATGATGTTGATCTAGCAAGGCAAATCCTTGGGCAACATGTGAACCAAGTGGGAGCACTAAGGCCTCCCAAATTAAATTCAAAGGAGGGCCACCCAAGAGAAAAGGGCCGTTGCCTGCCCATGGGATGGCCTCCCAAGGCCAAAGTTAATGGCCACTCAAAGGGGTCAATTAATAATTGTTAGGTTAAGGTGGATGGGTTAGTGTGCCATTCATGGCATAAGCATTATTAGAGTAGATTTAGCTTAGGTCTTGATATTGGGCACAGAGTACAATAGAATATAGTTCGAAAAATGATAGACTTACTTTTATACAGCATCATGTGCCTTTATATAGACATATACAAAGAGACAACCTTTTGACACATGGGTATAAAATGTGGCTTCCTATGCACAAATAAGATGTGGTTGTGCTTTACACAAGGGTTGTAAGAGGTTCTTCACATGGGTTATTTATTGACACATGAGGTGGAAGGTGTTGTTCACACAAGAGATGCACCAAAAGCCCGCATCCCAACAATCCTCCCCTATGTGGGTTTTGGTTGCATATCACTCACACAAGATTATCCTCGTCTCAAAACACACTAGGATGAGGCACAAAACACAAGCCTCCCCTTGAACACAAATCTTCCTCCCCTAAACACAAAGGATGTAGGCACACAAAATATCAGGATGTAGGTACACACACAAGACTTCCTTGGCACAAATAGAGAGTAAGGTACAATTGAGATAATTCTCACATCATATTTTGTTTTTTCTTTGTTGGAGGATTTTCTCCCCTGCACAAATCTGCAAAATGTGTTGTATTTTGTTGTTGGTATTCTTGCCATAGATTGTTGTTGTAGTAGCAATATGTTGATGATGTTGTTGTCAATGTTTTGATCCAATGCCGAATGTGAAAATGCAAAGGAAGATAAATGCACATCTATGTACAATAGAGGGAAAAACCACGTGGGAAAAAACCCTCAAATTATGTATGCTTGAAATAATTTTGAATATGTTGGAGAATGTCCCCCTTCATCTTCATTTCGTGAGCTTCGTCGTGTGTCGACGTTTTCTTCATCCTTTCTCATGTTGATGTTGATCTTCTTCATTCGTGTTGTTGGTCCGTGGAATTTGTCGATTCCCCTTTCTCCCATGATGGTGCACTCTCGTCTTCAGTGAGAGGAAGGTCTTACCCAGGTGATTGGGCAGTGTCTAATCCTCCTGTTAGACATACACTGATTGCCAAAGGAGATTACAATCATTGTTTTTCAAGTGTAAAGTTACTCTTGACGGATGTGAAGTACCTCTTCACAAATGATGGAGACATCAAAAGATAAATTGTTTTTTATATTTGCAATATTTGAAAAACTTTATGAAGCCTTAGATATGAAGTCCAAATTGATCTTGATGCTTTTGATATGCGAGGGCGGTTAACAAGGGTAGATGCTCCAAAACAAACTTTGAAGACATGTGTTGACTTTCAGCTTATGCAAGAACAAAAAAATAAATAAATGCAAAACTTGGCCAAGCCGTGGGACAATTTCTAGGCTCGGACGAGAGTATTAAAGCTCCAAGCAGTTTTGAAGCTAGGTGGTAATGGGTCTTACAAATAAAATAATTCTTAATGCTAAAAAATAAATGTTGAATAATTTCATAATAACTAATATCTAATTCTCCTAAATGATTTTCTCATGTTAAACTGATCATTTAATATGGGGAAGTACCAGGGGAGAAAAAGCTAGAATATTGGTTAAGCTGGCAGATTGCAGCCATAGTAAGGATCCAAAGGAGGGAAAATAGGGATCCAAAGAGGGGCCATCTGCAAAAGTGCAATGTGCATCAATGGGCTTCAAAGACCCTAAGGTCTAGCCCATTAAGACTTCCAAAATGCTAAGGTTCCAAAATTCAATAAAAAGTTCACTGTTCAAACCTTAGGGAAATTGGATGCCTTTGGAAGACCTAAAAGTCTTTGCAAATCCCTAGATGGGAAGGGGTGAGCCCTTTTAGTAGGGGATGAGAGACAAACACACACACACACACACACACACACACACAGGCTCCCTTTACACAAAGGCAATAGGGGACACATGTCAGCTCCCTAGCCCAGTTGCCCCCCAAGGTGCATTCAAATCCTATTGGATGGTTGTTAACTGAGTCAACGTCAGTTAACAGAAGCTGCTAAAGACCGAAGACGTACGGATGCGAATTGAGGATGAATATGAAGAAGCAATAAAAATTGGAATTACACATTTTCCCAAAATGGTAACGTATTGTAAATTTTCAATTTATTTCAAGCCATTGTAATATTTTAATGTGTTACGGGCTCAAAGGGAGTTCTAAGTTGTAAAGAACAGGTCAGCTACTATGCCTAGGTTGCAGATACAGTAAGTGGTGGAGCTCTAAAGGCCTTGGAGGCTCGGACATTGCATATTTTTAACATAGGTATATAAGGCAGTGTGTAAAAGAAATTAGGGTTCTCAAGCTCATTTGTTGAGAGCACTCTTTGGTGAGATCTCTTGAGGTGTGTGGCTATGGAGTCCTTGAGCTTCTCCTTGCTCATGAGACTTGATTAACACTAATCAATGATTCATTCTCTCTCATTATGTCTCTCTCTTACTTCTTATGATTGCCTATGATGCTTAGATTAACTAGATCTTAATTAACTAGTGGTTAATCCATCTCTAATCTTGTGTGATTGCCCTCTTTTGCTTGTGTGTGCATGTAAGTTTGATTAGAGTGTGGTGCTCGATAGATCTATGTGTGTGTGCTTGCGATTAGTGTGTTGCATGATAGGATTAGTGTTGTGTGCGTTTTGCAATCGTAGTGTGTGTGATTGGGTTGATTGGAGGTGAAGAGAAGTGGATATGGAGATTGCTCTTCATTGTGGCTTAGGTCCTCCATAGGCCGAAAAGCTCACCTCGTAGAGTTAACCATTCATGTTGCCACGATTAGCTCACTAACCGTGTGAGTGTTTCCATGCCCTAGCCGGGTAGCTCATCCCTCCGGATTGATAATTTTGTTGGTCATTGGAGCTATTGCAACGATGGGACCCCCAACATTTGGCGCTGTTGTCAGGGACGATGGCCTATGCTAGTGTAATTGTGGCATAATCGAATGCGTTCCCTCACTAATTTCACTTGTATGTTTATGTTTTTGTGGATTTTGGATGTGTGTGCATGAAGCATTGTGTTCATAATTCCCTAATGTGTAACCGTATCTTGCCAAATGTGTGTTTATACACTCTAATTTCTCACTAACCCCTTGCTAATTTGACTAATTTTTGCTATTTTACTAATTTGCTATGAAGGATTGGAGCATTCGACCATTCAATTGATCTTCAACAGAAAGGTAATCAAGGTGGTATTCTCAATCTCCCTAGAATTTAGATATGTGTAGAGTTGTGTAGAGATCCCACCATGATGATGTAATGTAATGCTATGTTATATTGATGCAATGTAATGTAATACAATGTGGATTGAAAATTTTGTGATTTTTCATTTTCACGCATCGTAATACCGAAATTTCAAGAATTGGTCGCACATGATTTGACAAGTTTCAATTGATAATTGGTGATTGTAGGTTGCTAATTGGGTGTCTAATTGAGTTAATTGCATGCTTGGATGGTCAATTGCAAGTGTGTGTGCAATAAAATCAAGTGTGTGTGCATTATAATTGAGTGTGTGTATGCCTAATTTTAGGTGTGTGTGCACTATTTTGCCCAAGTTTGAGCACCTAGAAATCAATGTGTGCGTTATGATTTTTCAATTCTAATGATTGATGTGTGTTGTGCTCATGTCCAACTAATGATTTGTGAAATCACATTGCAAATCCAACAAGTTTAACATTTTTGTGTGCGCACCTAAACATTGGTAAAAACTGTCAATCTTTTAGTGTGTGTGTGCCTAAAAAAGTGTTTAATTTGCACGATTGATTTGAATTTTGATGCAAATTGGATGTGTGTAATGATTAAATGCTGCATTTTTGTTCTCAAAACAGTGATTTACACACTCCAATGCGTCAAATTTTGACATAATTTTGTCGGTAATTTTGCCGGTTTAATTGCCTAGTCTTGATTTTATTGATAAAATTGTTGGCAATTAAATTGATGTTATTTGTGCAATTTTATTTGGCTTCACTATTCCTCAATGTGTGGAGAATTTGTAGAATTTTTTTGGGTATTTTTTGGCTAATTTTTGTAATTTTTTGGATTTTCGAGTGATTTTACGCGTTTCTGCTAATTTTCGACCTAAATTCGGCTTTTTTTCGGTTCGAGCATGCCTTTCGGGGCATGGACTTTCCTCGGCGGATAGAGCTTTATGTCTCTTGGGTTAGTTTCCTAGGATGCTAAAATAATCTTCTTCTTCTTTCTTCTTCCGCTTCCGTCGCCGTTCTTGTGCTTCGTGACGTGTGAACCCACCCTTACACGCACAACACACAAGCTACAAGAAGACATTATAAATGTTTGAAAAAAAAAGGGAACTACTTGTCTTCTTTCTTTCTTTCCTCAACGGCTGCGGAGCCTTTTGTCTTTTTGCCTTTTTTTTGTGTCAGTGACTCTCGTATTGATTCATTTCATTTTGTTTCAATTTAATTTTCATTTCATTTCATTTCGTTTTCTTTCCCTTTAAATTTCATTTCAATTTCATTTTCTTTTTTTTCTCACTTCATTTCATTAATTTGTATATTTTCCCAAAAATAACCATTAAAAATCATAAAAACAATATTTTTTTGAAAAACCCAATAAAAAATCAAAAAAAGAGTTAGAAAATTATAAAAAATAGAAAACTCATTAAAAAAAGAGTTTAAAAAATTAAAAAATTTTCACAAAAATTTTAAAAACACATAGAAAATCATAAAAGATTCAAAATTTTCACAAAAACTTCACAAAAACCATTAAAAAACTTAAAAAGGTCAAAGAAAATTCACAAAAAAGTTCAAAAGTGTTCGAAAAAAAATATCATAAAACCTTCAAATAAATCACAAAAAATTCTAAAATTCACCAAAAAAAAAGGAAAAATTTTTAGAAATAAAAATCCGTAAAATTCAAAACTTTTCCAAAAAAAGCATAAAAAATCATAAAAAGACTAAAAATTTTAGAAATTTCAAAATTTCACAACTAATTAGAAAAAATAAAAAGAGAGTGGTCGTAAGCGCAGAAAGTGCCAGAAATAGTCAGAAAGAGGTTAAAAAAAGCCAAAACGAGCACGAAAAAAGACCCAGAATAGCAAAAGCAAAGGTGGAAAGTGTATCGCACATCGAGCAAACACAACAAACCGAGAACACCATGCAAAGCGGATCAGATCAGCCAAAAAAGCAAGCAAAATGACCAATTCGAAGCAGTAGAGCGTCAAATAAATTTCAAAAATTCTGCATGAGAGAACCGAGCAGGTGTAAGTGTGGCGTTGAGAATTAGTTTCCAATCGAATGAACAGGGCCACAACTCACATGTGATTGCAGATTAGGTTGTTCAAGGCCCAAGTTTTTCATCATTTCAAAATTAATTTTGACACAGTCGAGCTAGAGTTAACTCTTGTGAGATTGAAGAGCAGTCAACTGCAAAAGTGCTTTTCCACAAGCAGTTTTATCAAAACTAAGCAGGAGAAATTCTGCTAATCAACACCAAATTCTGCTAATCGACAGTTTTTACAAACCAGCCAACATGGACTCAAATCGAGCCGATAGTTCAAGTACAACAGAGCAAGCCAATAGTAGTGGTAGCACAAGTGCAACTGCAACCGATCAGATTTTACAGCTATATGGCTACAATGGGGATAATTTTTTGTACACAGATACAGAAGGTCATAGGTATCTTATGAGCAGCAAAAGCAGCATAGATGCCAAGATCCTATTGATCGGAGTAAAGCCAGATTCAGAGAACTCCCAGATGTTCACTGACTTTACTGGAGCCAGGTATTGCAAGCTCAAAGATAAGGTGCAGATAGAAGTTCAAAAAGTCAACCCAAGTGTTTATCCAAAAATCTGCACAAATCCACCAAGCATCCATTTAGTGCATATGCAATCAGGGTCATCGTAAATGGATTACAGTGGTCAGATCTATAGCCGAGAGCCAGTAATGGAATCGAAGAGATCAGCCAATAGAAGCTAGTCTAATTGGAGAACCAAACCAAAGACGGTACAAAGGTCAAGATGAAGAAATCTACAGCTTGATGCTCAGTGTTTTAAAAGAAGATGCCAACAATTTGGCAAGCATAGAAGCAGAAGCTTCTCAGCAAGAGCTTGACATGACAGAACCAATTGAAATACCACCAGTCATGGCGTATTGCTCAGATTGTGGACAAAAAGGTTGACATTTTTCTAAAGATTGTCCAAGAAATCCAGACAACAGGGACACATCAACTGCCAAGCAAGGTACAAAGAAAATTGGAAATGCGAATCTCGATGTAAGTGTATCTAGCTCGTCACTTTTAATGCAATCAGATGGTTCTGCATTACCGTTAGAAGCACCATGTTAACAACACTGCAAGTTCAAAATCAGCATAAAGATACACAGGCAACTAAAAAGCTTAAAATTGATTCTTTGAACAACAAATTCTTGCATGAATTTAGTAAAGGTGTCGAGATATCACCAAAGGTTGAAAAGACTGTTAGGTTTGCAAATGATTTTGCATCCACTGGCACAAGTGTGCAATCATTCATGAGTCTAACTGTCACATCAAACAAAATGATGTTAGCTTTGTATGGTACACATAATTCATATGCACACTATGTAGACCAAAAAGGAAAACTGTACAAAAAGGATCAACCAGTGTTTGAACAGCCCACATACCAGCTCATAGAAGTGCGTCCAGTGATAGATCAGAAAGCATGGTTCATTTCAGAGGAAAGAATTTACTATAGCCCATCCTCTCTAGAGATGAAGGATATTACCCGAGTGGACCCATGAATCTATTCAGAGCCAAACTCTCCTCCATCAGAAATCAAGCTTCGAAATTGTGATCAAACGAGCATATACTTTGACCAAAACAGTCGTAGATATAGATGAGAGTCTAGCATCTATGATTTATTGGGTCCTAAAACCACAGAAGC
Organism: Adiantum capillus-veneris; assembly: GCF_014529385.1. Taxonomy (NCBI): domain Eukaryota; kingdom Viridiplantae; phylum Streptophyta; class Polypodiopsida; order Polypodiales; family Pteridaceae; genus Adiantum; species Adiantum capillus-veneris. The sequence goes on along the minus strand of NC_140931.1, from coordinate 174,023,171 downwards.
TCAAATCATAGAAGAGCCATGGGATAGACAATATCAAGGCAAAGATAATGCTATTTACAACTTGACTTGGGGAATAATTTGTCATGTTTCAAGGAGATACATAGGAAACTATGCAGAAGGTTTACATATGCCAAATGTCAACAATGCTACCTAAAGTGTACCTTCACAATCCCAAAAGGTGAGACTAAACCAGATCCAAACGATTTTGAACTCTTACAATGAAGAGGCTATAGTGATCACCCTAGGAAGGGGGGATCTGTAAATCCATCAAGCTCAGCTTATATACCAGGAAATGCTACACCAATTAGAAGCCCTAGAGCATCTAGCCAACAGACCCCTTCAAAGAAAAAACCATTGAAAGATCATGTTTTTGTTGGAAGTTTCCAATTGACCCATATTCCATCAGAGTCTGCAGACAAATGCTTCTATGAAGATCATCAGGGACGAAAGTTTCAGCTGATCTCCACAAGTCAAATTTAAAAGCCGACAAAGCCCATAGTGTTCAAACAGTTACATGTGACCAAGCTCACATATGCATATCAAGATGCACATGGTAACGAATATCAGCTAGGTCATGACCTTGTACAAACCCTATGGATGGTAAGACTGAAGCCAAAGACTATCTGAAGATGATGCAAAGCCTCAAGCTACTAGAACAGGTGATAGAAAAGTCAAAGTCAATGGGAGCTAAAGTTCAGAAAACTGCACAAAGGTCACCACCAAAATCTCCTCCGAAGAGATAGATTCTACCAAAAAGTACAATGGATCTTCTAAGGTCAAAGGTTACTCAAATGCAGGAGGACAATGCTCAACAATTGCAAAAAAGTGCAATATTACAACCAATGGAGTCACCATCGATTGAAGCAGGTGGTCATAGAAAATAAAATGCAGATAAAGCTCAACTAAAGGACACTGCCACAGCAAAAGCAGTCAATTCAGACACTACCACAGCAAAAGCAGTCAATTCAGACACAGATCCTGAGAAGATCAAGTGCAACATTGTTGGTGAAAACGAAGAAAAGTTGTCAAGAGAAGTAAAGCTAGATTTTTAGTTAGACAAGAACCTCATGTCTTTTTGCACTTGGAAAAGATGTGGCCAACCACAACTAGAAGATGCTCTTGAATTTGTGAGCATATCAGGAAACAAACGAGCAGAATGCTGGGAAATCATCTCCACCACCATTGAAGTAAGTTCACAGATCATAATAGCTCAATTTCATGTGATCGCAGCAAAAGATATGCCAGACGACGTCATAATGGAAATTCCAATGGCCCAGAAGATGTTATAGATACAGAATTCAAACAGGATGCAGTCTTCAGAGACAACAAAGAATGAAGACCAAGACTGGTCACCCGCGGACAACAACACAAAGTCCTCAAGCACAGTTAGAATGGAGAATGATATCAAAGCAGATCTTATGGAAGATGATTCATCTCCATCGGACAAAAATTCAGAAGAGCTTAAAGCAAATCAGGCAATAAGAAGTGCAGATCAAACAGAACAAAGAGCAACCACAATAGCTATTGATCAGAGAAATGCCACCAAAGCTAGAAGTTAAGAAGAACGGGGTTGCAGACAACCAAGAAGAAATACGAAGCCCAAAGATCAATCAAACAGTGCCAGTCCAATCAGTAGACAAAGGTAAAGCTAAAGTGAACCTTGGCATCGACTAGCAAAGAAGTTGTGACAACATATGCCTCTACATAAAAGAACCCTCATGGATTAGCTTCTTCAAGCAAGTCAATCTTTCAAAACTTCTAGTCAATTGCTAAACCAACTAAAACCTTTAAGGAGACACCCAAAAAAGCAAAGGTATATCAGCCCAAATACTCAAGAAAGCAAAGGAAATTCAAGCAAGTGTTGGTTCCAAGCAATTTAGTCAAAGTCAATGATCCGGTTTGGATTAAAGACAAGAAATCAACACAGAAAGACAAACACATGGGATGGATGGCATCACAATGAATCTTAAAAGAACAGGAGTACTATGAAGGTAACAGATACATATGGGTACCAAAACCGAAGGTAAGAGCATATGCAGTAACTTCAAGTCCCTCCCAAGAAAGAAGTCCCACAAGGTATCAACCTCGAAAATGTCCTAGAATACCTAAGCAACAGGTATACGACAAAGTAACATCGAAAGATGCTAAAGTCAACCACAACTCTCAAGAGGATACAGAAAAAAGATGGATCTCAAAGAATGTTCCTCTTGGACAAGGATTCTACACAGGCTATACAAAGATTTGGCTACCAATCAACCACAAGCCAACTGCAACTACACCAACCTGCATGAAGATCTCAAGAAATCAACAAGACCTAGAGTGAAGAAAAGTCAACAATGGAGATACAAAGGTCATCAAGAGATTTGGATTCCTAAGTCTTCCAATTCTCCTAGTCAAAAGTCAAATGTCAACGATCAACAGAGGCCTACAACAACATCAAAGACTCCTATCAACAGGCCTATTTGGAAAATCAAACAGATAATGGATTCTTCACAGTCAAAGAAGAACGACCCAACCAACGCAAATGTAGATTCAAAGATGATAAAACAAGTATGGCAAAAGAAACCTTCAATGCCAACTTGGTCCTTCACTAATCCTCTTTTTGAGGATTCAAGCTTACTTTTACATGAAGAAATGTTTGTAGTAAGCTCAAGAACATAAAAAGTCAAGTCGCCAGGGTGCAAAAACACTCTTTGGCATAGTGAGAGTCGAGCTGCTAAGCCATGAAATGAGCAAAGCATTAGTCCCAAAGCTTCAAGTCATATAAAACTCTGTGCTAAGAGTCGTAGTTATTAGGCTTACGCTCAAGCTAGAAGAATTGAGCATATCTATGTCATTCGCTCATGCTGGATGAAATGAGCATACTAAGTCGAAGTCTATTAACTTACAATTGGTGGAGTGTTGTAAAGTCCAACACTCACGCACAGTGCACAGTAAGATGAGAGCACATATCCTCATCAAACAAAAACCATTCTTAAAGGGGTGCTAGCTTGCAAAGTCATGTCATATGCTTTTATAGCTACACCATCTTTCTGAAAAACCCCTCAAAATCTTTCTTGCACAGCATATTGTTTTCCATGCATTTTTGTGTATGCATAAATAGGATGTCCCATCATTGGGCATATGCATTAGACACTCTTTTTTCTTCCAACTATGCACCTTGAGTGGACTACAACTGGTAACAACCAATGTCATGCTAACCAACAAAGCCATGCAGTGGGGTCACTACTGGGCAAATAGGATGCTTGGGGATTGCCCAACACTCCCTATCGCTTGATGTTGACCTAGGTGCTAAATCCATTACAGGTGACGTCAAAAGACCTTGGGACATAATAACCAACAACAGAAAGGAAAAATTCAGTTGAGTTACTACTGGGCGAATTGAACGCTTGGGGATTTTCCAAGGCCCCCTATTGCTTGGTGCTGACCTTGTGTAACCGACGAAGAAGACCATGGTGATGTGATTACAAAAACACAGTTGAGTCACTACTGTGCGAATATAAAGCTTGGGGACTGCCCAACGTTCCCTATCGCTTGGTGTTGACCTTGCTCTTAAAGTCATTACATACGACAATTGAGTCAATATGGGGCAAATAGGACGTTTGGGGACTACCCAACGTTCCCTATCGTTTGGTACTGACCTTGGGGTTAAAATCATTACATGTGACGATGAAGTCAACATCGAGCAAATAACAGGCTTGGTGATTGCCCAACGGTCCCCATCGCTTGGTGTTGACCTTGGCAAATTGACGTCGGCCCAGTACACTTCCACGGATATCACATTTTTTAATTCCATATCTATCAGTGAATAATCCCTTCAGTACTTTATTAATATTTCTGATGCTAATAAGTACTCCAATAATGCGCGTATCCCAGTGGCACTTTTTTTCCCACTGGGTTTTTTCCCTTTGGTCATCCAAGTATAGACCCTAATTTAGGATCTCATCATTCTACTTTCCTTCTACATACTTCTCATAAATAAACATCAGTCTCATCATTATGCTATTACAATGGACAAATGCAACATTATCTCTCACGTCATACATCTTTGGACCAATAAAGACAATCAACCCATCAACAACCAATCAAATACCTTCCACAGCCTCCACAGACACTTTTCAACAGTGCCCAAGGATGGCCACTAAAATAGGAAGGGGAGAATGTTAACTGAGTCAACGTCAGTTAACAGAAGCTGCTAAAGACCGAAGACGTATGGATGCAAATTGAGGATAAATACGAAGAAGCAGTAAAGATTGTAATTACACATTTTTTATGTTTTCCCAAAATGGTCATGTATTGTAAATTTCCAATTTATTTCAAGCCATTGTAATATTTTATTGTGTTACGGGCTCAATGGGAGTTCCAAGTTGTAAAGAACAGGTCAATTATTGTGCCTAGGCTGTAGATACAGTAAGTGGTGGAGCCCTAAAGGCCCTGGGCACCCAGACATTGCATATTTTTAACCTAGGTATATAAGGCAGTGTGTAAAAGAAATTAAGGTTCTCAAGCTCATTTGTTGAGAGCACTCTTTGGTGAGAGCTCTTGAGGTGTGTGGCTATGGAGTCCTTGAGCTTCTCCTTGATCATGAGACTTGATTAACAATAATCAATAATTCATTCTCTCTCATTATGTCTCTCACTTACTTCTTATGATTGCCTGTGATGCTTAGATTAACTAGATCTTAACTAATTAGTGGTTAATCCCTCTCTAATCTTGTGTGATTGCCCTCTTTTGCTTGTGTGTGCATGTAGGTTTGATTGGAGTGTGGTGCTTGATAGATCTATGTGTGTGTGCTTGCAATTAGTATGTTTCATGATAGGATTAGTGTTGTGTGCATCTTGCAATTGTAGTGTGTGTGATTGGGTTGATTGGAGGTGAAGAGAAGTGGATATGGAGATTGCCCTTCATTGCGGCTTAGCTCCTCCATTGGCCGAGAAGCTCACCTCGTAGAGTTAACTATTCGTGTTGCCAGGATCAGCTCACTAACCGTGTGAGTGTTTCCATGCCCTACCCGGGTAGATCATCCCTCCGGATTGATAATTTTGTTGGTCATTGGAGCTATTGCAATGATGGGACCCCCAACAATGGCCATAGAGGCGGACCAATGAGAATTATGCTACAGTATATTTACTTTAATTCATTTTAAAACACTTGATAAAAGAACCAATAGGAATTAATCTCTCTAGAAGACTATTGGACAGTCTCCCAAGGGGTCCAATGAGCAGTTAACAGCCCAATGGCTTGCCTGATTCCTATTGGCCAGAAGACAAAGGGGTCCAATGAGAGTTTAATTGCATTAATAAAATACCTTAAGCTCTCACAAAAGGGGAAAGGGAGACACGTGTCAAAAGGCTATCACTTATGTTTCTCAATTATCATTGGCTAAGCTTTGGAGGGTCCAATGGGGTGCCAGCATGAGTAAAATTCAAGAGGAGTCGACCAAGAGAGAGAGGGGGGGCTGATTTTGGCAAGGCATTATCACACACACACTCAAACAATCTCATGTGTGAAGCAAAGAAGACTCTCTCTCCTTCTCAAGCTTTAATGTAAAGCTCATCACCTACTGAAAGCTTGTGAGAAGACGGGCCTACACCAACAATTCTTGGCTTTGTGATGCAAATCCAACCAAGAGCCAAGCTCCAATGCATGCTCATCTCCTCTATCATGCTAATTACTAAGCTATGCTAAGCTATTATGAGTGATTATGTGAGGAGATATAGTTCTTTCTCGTAAGAATACTCCTTCTTCCTCTCAATCCACTCTCATACCCATCTAGCTCTCGCTATCTTCGAAGGTGTGTGAGGTCTTGGGTCTGAGACCTTGAGGGAATTGATGTTGTGTTTTATAAGTGTGTGGATGGTGCTTGAAGCTTCCATCTTCATTGCACCAGCAAGTTATTGAAGGAACACAAATTATTGTATTTTAAAATGTCTCCTTTGATGGGGGAAACCTATAATACAAAGACTTTTGGAGGGGAGACCGGCTCCATGTAAATCCGGTCCTCAACTGTTGTCAATAGCTTAATTTCTCTCTCTTTTGAAGTATTGTTCATGCCTATCTAACTAGGTGGTATGATTTTGGTCTCTCTCTCCATCCAAGCACTCTTGCTATGCTCATTAGGAATCTATTCTAATGAAATGCTCACTATGTTTATGCTATTTTTCGCTACACACAAGTTACTAGGCCATTAAATGTTACATTGGTATCAAAGCACAAGGTTTCCCTTTTATTGCTCAAGAAGGGAGGTCCTCAAGCTAGCTATAAATGGTTGGTATTATTAATTGCAATTAAGTAAGTAGAATAGGGATTTTTCAGCCTTGCAATGTGTCTGCTTTTTCGTGCACATAATGGGGCATCACCGTCGATAGCTACGGTCTTAATAGTGGAGTCCTACGGGTCTTGCCTACAGTCTGCCTTTTCGTGCAAATAACAGGGCATCATCGTCGAGAGCTATGGTCTTAATAGTGGAGTCCTACGGGGCTTGCCTACGAATTAACCACTATTGAGCTATTAGAAGCTTGACAGGAGCCGGTACTGTTTGGTGTTGAAAGACCCTCTCTTCTATTCCTTGAAATTAATGATATTTGGGTACAGGATCTTGATTGCTTTTCTAAAGGGGTTAAGAGAAGCAACAACTAGCGCTTGAACTGCCAAAGTAAACCTAAAAATATTACACCTAAAAATTGTTAGAATGGCTGACAATAGTAAAGCGAGTGAAATTAATGTTGATAGCTTTGATTTTGCTAATGAGCGGGCTACTAATGATGCCCCTATGCTTGTTAACTGCCTTGTTTCTAGGCTTCAACAAGCCATGGGCAATCCATCCCTTCAAAGGGAAGTGCAACGACAGCTTCATGCTCATGGGATTCTCCAAACTCCCCACCATGAAGAGAGAGTACCTAGGAAGCCTCCTTGTGAGACTTCCAAAAGAGGCCTCTCTCCGATTCAGAAAGAAGAAGAGGATCCATACGAAGGGCTCAAAAATTTACTTCTTGATGAAACATCTCCTTCCCAAAGGAGAACTCAAGAGCCCCCACCAAAAGAACAAGAAATAAGTGAGTCTCTTGCCACCTCGGCGGAGATGGCTCCACGAAGACGGCGGGTAAAACGCTCTCCATCACCTCCTAAATGGAGAAGACCATCACACACTTCTCCACACCATAATTCAAAGAGGGATGACAGAAAACAAGAGAAGAAAAAGGCGAGAAAGAGGTCACCCTCTTCTCCATCTTCTTCATCTTATTCTTCTTATGAAGAAAGTGATGGTGCAGACAAGGAGGAACAAGGCAAGAAAAAGGCGAGAAAGAGGTTACCCTCTTCTCCATCTTCCTCAAATTATTCATCTTCTGAAGAAAGCGATGGTGCAACTTTTGAACCACCAAAAAGAAGAGGCCATAGGAAATCCTATGCCACGTGAAAGAGGTAATCCAAGCTCAAGAAGTTCAAAGAGGGAGGAAAGAACATCTCTTTCCTTACCTATGATGGCACCTTTGGTGCTATGGAGAAATTCTTGGCTTTCATCCAACAATTTGATGCGGCGTTTGGAGATGAGGGATTCACAGAGTTCCCTAAGCTACTCCATGTAGCTATGCATTTTCAAAGTCCACCAGGCAATGGTGGTTTACCCTACGGGCAAACGGTGAATCTCCTTAAACATGGAAAGCTTTAAGAGCTTCCATCTAGAATCAGGTTTTGGCTATCGATGCCAAAGACAAAATACTCACCGAATGGCGAATCTTGAAGCTCTCTCCTTATGAATCTATCCACAAATATGTAGACAAGTTTTTGAACTTACATCTCAAGCCACTGTCTTCAAAAAGATGGATTTTGGAGAGCAAAAACAACAATTTTTTGCGGGTCTAACTAAAGATATGGTGGAGTATGTCAACTCCCAAAGGCCACGCACCATATCTCTTGTCATACACCATACCATGGTGGCTTCACGAATCAATTTCCAAACAAGGGCTAAGAGAAATCTTAAGCCCACGGAGAACAAGGACCATAACAATGAGCCTAAGGGGAAGGACAATGCCCAAAAGTCTCCTAAAGGCAACGCCAACAACAACAAAGCTAAGGAGAAGGGAGTTTATAAAGGAAAAAATAAACTCTCTCCTGAAGAGCTTGAGTGTTATCGTAAAGATAACCGCTATTTCAAGTGCGGGGAGCAAGGGCATGCCTATCGTGCTTGCCCCCACAAGAATACAAGAAATGAGCCTCCTAGAGCTACCTTGGTCGAAATCCAAGAAGAGAAAGCTCACCAGAAAGGATCTCCTCTATGTCATGCTTGGGGAAAGGTAAGAGAACATGATGCTTTTATTCTCTTTGACCCTGGTTCTACTCATAATTTCATATCCATAGAGTTGGCCACCAAGCTAGGCATCCAAACCTATGATATGGGAGATGTCCTACCCCGCCGATGGTGCTTTCAAGGGGCAAGAAGCTTCATTCACTCCCTTAATTTGGAAATTGAGGATCCATGTCCAAAGCTATGTGGACAAAGAGGACTTCTTATCTCTCCTCTCAACCACAAGGATGTAATCCTAGGGGCACCATGGTTTGATTGCATGGTTGTCAATGTTAATTTCCCTGAAAGGAAAATCTACTTTAGGTTCAGGGAAAAATATATGTACATACATGCTAAGGAGTTGGGTAACACCATACCCATTGTACATACGCAAGCTTTCAATAAGTCAATAAAGAGCTCTATTTCCATGTACATGATTTTTGTTAAAGATTCTCAAAATGAACCTAATGCTTTAGCAAAAGAAAATATAAATAATCACAAGCAGTTAGAGTTATCCAATTTTCTCAAGGGATTTCAAGATGTTTTTATTGACAACATCCCTGTGAACTACCTCCTAAATGAGGCAATGATGACCATGTAATTTACCTTCTCCCAGGAACTTCACCGCCTAATAAACCTTCTTATAGAGTTTCTCAAGCTCAACAAGAGGAGATTATGGGGCAAGTGCATAAGTTAGTTAAGAAGGGCATGGTTAGGCCTAGCTCATCTCCATTTTGCTCACCCATGTTATTAGTGCAAAAGAAAGACGACACATATTGTATGTGCGTCGACTATAGAGCACTAAATAGGATCACTATCAAGAATAGGTTTCCCGTTCCATGGGTAGAAGACCTATTTGATAAGCTACAAGGATCGACCTACTTTAGTAGAATTGACCTAAAAAGTGGCTACCATCAAATAAGTATGGTTGATCAAGACATTGTAAAGACCATATTTTGCACTAAATTTGGTCTTTACGAATACATTGGCATGCCTTTTGGCTTGACCAATGCACGAGCCACATTTAACCGCTTGATGGAGAATCTATCCAGGCCTCACAGAACCTTTACTAGAGTGTTCTTTGATGATATTATCATCTACTCTAATTCATTAGACGAACACAAGCAACACCTCCCGGTAATATTTCAAGTCTTACAAGAGAATAAACTTTATATTAACCGAAAGAAAAGTGAGTTTTTCTTAGAAGAGATTCAATATTTAGGTCACATTATCTCTCAAGATGGCATCCAAATGGATCCATCAAATCTAGAGGTAATAAAAGGATGGCCTAATCCAAGGAATCTTCATGAACTAAGAAGCTTTATAGGTATGTGTGCATACTGTAGACGCTTCATAGAAAAGTTCTCACAAATCACGGGACCATTACATGACCTAACCAAGAAAAACGCTAGGTATACATGATCTGCCAAGGAGAACAATGCTTTCAAAAAGCTTTTAAAAAAAGCTTATTTCTCAACGTGTGCTTACACTGCTGAATCTCTCAAATCGATTGGAGGTCCAATGTGACGCTTATGGTGATTGCCTTAAAGTTTTTTTGCTCAAGAAGGGCACGCCATACCCTATGAGAGTCGAAGGCTCAACCCTATTGAGCAAGCTCTAGGAATATATGAAAAAGAACTCCTCCCAGTTCTACATGCCTTAGACTTGTGGAAGAACTATTTACTAGGGACTCCTTTCATTCTATGAATGGATCATAAAAGGCTTAAGTACTTCATGATGCAGACCAAGCTCCAACAAAAAAATGAGGTGGGAAAATTTCATTTTTATATTGCTCACATTGCTAGCAAGCTTTATCAAGTAGCCGATGCACTCTCATGACGGCCAAGAGTGAATGCGGTTTCCATAGCAACTCACAATGATCTATCTTTTATGATAGATGAGTACGCTATTGATCCCAATTTTAGAGATGTGATTTCAGCCCTTGCACTAGGGAAGAAAGAAGAACCATTTACTTTACAAGATGGTTATCTTCTCTATGGCAATAGACTATGCGTTACTAACTCACTACGTGAGAAAGTAATGTATGAATCTCATGCTTCTCCTTATGTGGGGCATAGAGGGATTCAGTCTACCTTAAAAGGGATTGAAACATATTTCTATTGGCCTGCCATGAAAGCAAACATACAAGAGTATGTTTCTAAATGTGTGGTATGCCAAAAGACAAAGTTTGATAGTGGGAAGCAACTTGGATTGGTTCAGCCTTTGCCAATCCCTAATTCACCATGGGAGAGCATATCCATGGATTTTATCTTTGGATTGCCTAAGTCTATCCGTGGCAATACGAGAATATGGACGATACTAGACAGGTTTAGCAAACAAGCTCATTTTATACCTGTCAAAAAGACTATCAAAGCCCATCAAATGGCAACCCTCCATATCACAAATCTTCAAAGTACCATGGCTTGCCGATGTCCATAGTGTCAGATAGAGATCCTAGAATGACCACTAATTTTTGGAAGGATCTCTTTGAGAATTTAGGGACAAGGCTAAAATTTTCTTCGGCCTATCACCCGCAAACGGATGGACAAAGTGAAATAGCTAACCTAACAGTTCTTGATCTACTAAAAGCCTATGTAATGGAAGTAGATCAAAGGTCCCAATGGGAGAAGTACTTACCCTTAGTGGAGTATGCCTACAATAATATTGTACATACCTCCACGAAAAAAGCACCATTTGAGCTAATTGAGGGAAGATCTAAAAGTCCCTTGCTACTTAAGGTACACGGGAAGATCTTCCCTGCAGATGAGTATAGCTGAGACCTACAAGAATCTTTTACTTTAGACACACACAAAGAGAACGTGAAAAGGAAACCTGTGACAAGAATTAACACTTAAGTACACACACGGCTCGGAAGCTATAATGCTCCGAGCAGACGCCGACAACCTGTAGGCCCCAAAATTGGCGCCCCTTTCGGTATTTTTTTATACTTTGAGAGGGTCAATTACAAAGTAGAGTCTTGGGAATCCTTTACCTGTATCCCCCTAGATACTACCAATTTTGGCCAAATTTTGGCAGCATAACAACCCCAAAACTTGCGCAAAACCAATTTCCTTGCTAGAACTCACTTCCACTGACGTATGCCCTCTGATTCCTGCCCAAAAATAATAAATTCAGCACGCTGTATTTACTAGTTTCCTATCTCACAAAAAATACAAAAGGCTGCTGCTAATAAGCACAGAAGAGCGAAGCCTTTAAAGAAAATGATTGGGTCTTGCTTAAATTTCCCAAGGCTCAATATAGGCACACGATGGGCAAGAATCCTATGGGACACCAAAAGTACTGTGCTAAGTTAGCAAAAAAGTACTATGGTCCCTTCCAGATTCTTAGACCAATCAATGAGATGACCTATCAACTTAAGTTTCCCAGTCATTGGCTCATACACAATGATTTCCTACTAAAGCCTTACAAAGAAGAGCCACCTCAAGAACCAACTATTGAAGATCAACCGGAGATCAAGGACCAAGAAGAGGTGTTGCAACCCGAGTCCATTCTCCGACATGAAGACAAGGTATTAAGAGGCAGTAAGATTATCCGAAGGTATCTTATTAAGTGTAAGAACTATCTTTTGAAGATGGTAGATGGATGCAAGGCATAGAATTAAAGGATAACCTAAACCTTGTCAATGCTTACCATGCTTTCCTAGAGTAAGAAAATGTACAAATGTTTAAAATGAACAAATTTTTTGTCTTATAAGACTCTCTTTTTCTTTATTGTGCACAAATGTTTAGTATGCATGCTTAGAATCAAGTTTGTGGAGACGACGTCTTCCAAACACCAAGTAGAGCTTGTCACTCTACTATGGAAGATTGATAGGACTAATGCGTAGACATGCTTGCGGCAGCTTAGGCTCTCAAGCGCCAAATGGATTAGTCGTCCATTCTGGAACGATGTCGTAGGGTAAGACATGGATCCTCTACTCGCTAGAAAAAGGATCAATGAATAGGCTTTATCTTCTCTACCCCATAGGTGAGGATGATTTTGATTTCAAGAGAGAGATAATATCATAACAACTAATATCTAATTCTCCTAAATGATTTTCTCATGTTAAACTGATCATTTAATATGGAAAAGTACCAGGGGAGAAAAAGCTAGAATATTGGTTAAGCTGGCAGATCGGACACAGTAGGGATTAAAAGGAGGGAATATAGGGATCCAAAGGGGGGGCCATCTGCAAAAGAGCAATGTGAATCAATGGGATTCAAAGACCTTAAGGTTTAGCCCATTAAGACTTCCAAAATGCTAAGGTTCCAAAATCATAATAACTAATATCTAATTCTCCTAAATGATTTTCTCATGTTAAACTGATCATTTAATATGGAAAAGTACCAGGGGAGAAAAAGCTAGAATATTGGTTAAGCTGGCAGATCGGACACAGTAGGGATCAAAAGGAGGGAATATAGGGATCCAAAGGGGGGGCCATCTGCAAAAGAGCAATGTGCATCAATGGGATTCAAAGGCCTTAAGGTTTAGCCCATTAAGACTTACAAAAGCTAAGGTTCCAAAATCATAATAACTAATATCTAATTCTCCTAAATGATTTTCTCATGTTAAACTGATCATTTGATATGGGGAAGTACCAAGGGAGAAAAAGCTAGACTATTGGTTAAGCTGGCCGACAGGCTACAGTAGGGATCCAAAGGAGGGAAACTAGGGATCCAAAGGGGGGACCATCTGCAAAAGAGAAATGTGCAACAATGGGATTCAAAGACCCTAAGCTTTAGCCCATTAAGACTTCCAAAATGCTAAGGTTAACAAAACGTCCAATGGTCAAACCTTAGGGAAATTGGATGCCTTTGGAAGACCTAAAAGTATTTGAAAATACCTAGATGGAAGGGGGTGATCCCTTTTAGTAGGGGATGAGAGAGAAACACACACACACACACTCTCAAGCTCCCTTTACACAAAGGCAATAGGGGACACATGTCAACTCCCTAGCCCAATTGCCCCCAAGGTGCATTCAAATCCTATTGGATAGCCATAGAGGTGGACCAATGAGAATTAGGCTAGAGTACATTTAGTTTAATTCATTTCAAAACACTTGATAAAAGAATCAATAGGAATTAAGCTCTCTAGAAGACTATTGGACAGTCTCCCAAGGGGTCCATGAGCATTCAGCAGCCCAATGGCTTGCCTGATTCCTATTGACCAGAAGACAAAGGGGTCCAATGAGAGTTTAATTGCATTAATTAAATACCTAAAGCTCTCACAAAAGGGGAAAGGGGGACACATGTCAAAAGGATATCACTTATTATTCTCAATTATCATTGGCTAAGCTTTGCAGGCTCCAATGGGGTGCTAGCATGAGTAAAATGCAAGAGAGGTCGACCAAGAGAGAGAGAGGGGGATGATATTGGCAACACATTATCACACACACACTCAGACAATCTCATGTGTGAAGCAAAGAAGACTCTCTCTCCTTCTCAAGCTTTAATGAAAAGCTCACCACCTACTCCAAGCTTGTGAGAAGGGAGGCCTACACCAACAACTCTTGGCTTTGTGATGCAAATCCAACCAAGACCCAAGCTCCAATGCATGCTCGTCTCCTCTACCATGCTGATTACTAAGCTGTGCTAAGCTATTATGAGTGATTATGTGAGGAGATATAGTTCTTTCTCATTAGAATACTCCTTCCTCTCAATCTACTCTCATACCCTGCTAGCTCTAACCATCTTCAAAGGTGTGTGAGGTCTTGGGACTGAGACTGTGAGGGAATTGATGTTGTGTTTTATAAGTGTGTGCATGGTGCTTGAAGCTTCCATCTTCATTGCACCAGTAAGTTATTGAAGGAACACAAAGTATTGTATTGTAAAATGTCTCCTTTGATAGGGGAAACCTATAATACAAAGCCTTTTGGAGGGGGGACCGACTCCATGTAAATCCAGTCCTCAACTGTTGTCAATAGCTTAATTTCTTTCTCTTTTGAAGTATTGTTCATGCCTATCTAACTAGGTGTTATGCAAAACGGCCATTCACAGCTACGCAGGTAAAGCAAGAAGGGTGAGGACCCGTGTGCAGGGTGAGGGTGAGTAGCATGCACTAGATTATGAGGCTTTATGCCCAGGTCGCTTTTGATAGGACCATACACAGAATGAGTAGCTTCGTGATAAGGTAGCACGACCAGTGAATGGCGCAAACAAGGAGAAATCGATGGTCCCCAGCAATGGCTCATTGAGATTCGTTTACGAACCCAATATCTTCAAAAAGTGTGGTTGACTTTCTAATATCCGCCCAATGGATGAGCTTCAACCTTGAGCTCCTAGGGTCCCACACCACTTTAAAAAAGTATGTGCTTTGAAAATAACTCATAAGAATTAAAAATCTTTAGGCTAGCAAAATCCACACACACACACACAATAGTCAACAGGGGTAACTACACACACACACACACACACACACACACCCAGATTAATAAAAATAATGATAATAGTGTGATTAAAGGGCTAGTAAGCAAAAATGAGGACAAAAATTAGTCCCATTAATCAAATGATATATCAATGATTCATGAGGCACTTTGGGCATGAGTGGGTGTTAGCAGCAAGCTAACTCCGGATACCATTTTTTGGAGCTCTCATTGTAAAAACACTTATTATTTTTTATAAATCAAGAATATTGTAACTCCTAATTTTGGATAAATCTTGTAATTGATGAGCCGGGGCTCAAGCTTCCAGATTGTATCAACCTGTCATTACCTATCTTTAGTTAAAGCTCCAAGATTATTAGTTTTGACCACCAAACACCTAGGCTAAGGTATACAAGCCAATTTTTGTAAGTTATTATTAAGTTTTGGATAATGAAATACATAGCGTGAGCTAACAGTGCTCACTTCTCTCTTTCTCGCGCTTCCCACTTCCTCCCCGGTCGTCACATTGCAGTCGCGTTTGTTGCATTGCAACCGCAGGTAAGAGCTCTATGCATTGACATAAACACATCACGTTATTTCGTAGATTTTGGTGTCATCGACCTGCAACCTAATTTCATCATAAGTAGGAATTTACACTTTAAAATCAAAAACTAAGCATAGGCGGGGTATTGGGGCATCATTGCTAAACATTTAGGTGCATTTTGGGTCCAAAACAAATAGGTCAAAAATCCACTGTCGTTAATAATCGCGATTTGGACACTTGACCTAAAGTGGGATTTGAGACCATAATCATGTGTGCTTAGGTCTTATAAACATGTCTTAGAAGTTTCATTACGTTTGGATGCATTTGATGCTATAACGGATGTGATTTGTTTGCCGATGAGCGATTGGCTTTTGGTGATTTCAGTCACTTGAGTGTAGCTTGAGTTAGATGGGAGTTTTTTGTTGTTTTTCAAAAGATTGACAACCTCTTCTAGCCTCTATGTACTGCTGAGTCAGCTTTGTACCATGGTTTGACAATTTAATCATGGTTCTCACTAAATCTGCAATAAGATAGAAGTGAGGTTAGACACCCGTGCCACATTTGGTGCCACTGCCGGGGCTCCTTGAAGAGACCTAAACTAGGAAAAAACACAAGCGTTTTGTGAAGTTATCATTTAACTTCCTCTAGGATCTCGTAGAGTAAAAACTTTCTTTTTAGAACCACATAGCTTAAGATTGTCATCTTTTTCTGTGTAGAGGTAGCTTGGAGGTAAGTTGTACTTGCTGAGTGCCTTTAGGATTGTCGGATTGTAGAACTAGATTAGAATTTTGAGGATGATTTGATAGACGAGACAAGTGTTAAGATCAATGCTCAGAAAACCATAAAAAACAAGAAAATGAGTGTTTGTGGACACTTTCCACAACCCCATTGCATGAGAACCTAGGAGTAGGGCAAGTACGATCCGAGGTGGATTTCAAAACATTGCTCTCTCCGAAAGAATCATTGTGAGTTATTATTTGGAAGTTACAGAATTTCAGGTCTGCGGCTAGAAATAGCACAAAAAGACTCCAAACCACTCAATCCAACTGGAAAGTATGCTTAAAAGTTGTATGAACCAGTGGGTAAGCTCAAGGACACATTGAGGTAAAAATTTCAAGGGTTTGCAGAAACTCATATTATTTACTTTTTCTTGACATTTTAGGCCAAATTAAGTTTTGACTTGATTCCTAGGCTTAAAACAACTCATGAAAAGACTGTCCATTGAAAAAGTGCAAAAAATTGTTCATTTTGGGCATAAAGTAAATAATCATGATTATTTATTTTCAACTCAATTTGACCAAGGTTGATACCAGTGACTCATTGCATGTGTACAAACAACTTTTGTAAAGGCACAAAAGATTTGGATCACCAAACTGACAAAAAACTGGGTAAAAACTAAAGTTTGTACTGACTTTCAAGAACATGAGTGTAAATTGGGAAAAAATTTGTCCAAACTCAATGAAATTTGATTCATAGGCTTATATTGATGTGATAGACATGTGTACATGCTCACTTGACCAAAAAGATGCAAAAAGTTGCCAGTTGTAACTAATCACGATTATTAACATCTGTCCCATTTTTCAACTTTTTGACTAAGTTAGCATACCACTAGTTTTACCATGTGGTACTAAGTCCACAAACCAAATTTGGTAAGATTTGAATCATTGGATTGAAAATTGTGACCAAATTTGCAAAGTCAGTCTGCGGACCAAAAACTGATGACCATATGACCAAAAATTGTCCAAACTTGATGAAACTTGGCTAGAGACCTTAAGTTGAGGTGCTTAATAGATCTGTGTCAAGATTGGGACAAAAACTTGCAAAAAATTAGCTGGAGTAAACAATTACGATTATTTACATCTACTTCAAAAATTTACAATCTTACATACTTGAGCATACCACAAGGTTAAGCATATCAAGTAGACCACACAAATAAATTGTGGTGAAATTTGGATCACAAAAATGAGACTTAACCCAGATTCTTGAAAATCGAGTCTATGGACACGAAACAATTGATAAACTTGAACAGATTTTGTCCAAACTTAGTGAAACTTGTCCAGAGACCTTAATAGGTTGTATACTTGGCAAACCAAGTCAAAAAGTGTAAAAAACTGACAAAAGTAAATAATCGTGATTATTTACTACTGCTACACAGAACCGCCATTTTTTACTTTTGAACTTGTACAGTGCTAGACTAGCATAATACAAAGCCACCGGGAAATTTTGGATTCAATCGGATCCAAATTGGTACATGTTCACACAGTTTCTAGGTTGCAGATTAATCCTTCGATTTTTGCCAAAGTCAAAGTCTGAAAATCTCAATTGCTAACTAAAATAGCACAAATTGAAGTGATACACATAGACCAATCACAATAGTTAGCAAAAATTACAGTCTTTGTAAAAGAATAGCTAACTTGATCAAAATTGATACAAGAATCAGGTTGCAGACAAGGAATTGGCAGCTTGACAGAAGTTGTAATCAAGTCAAGTTTTCTGGAAGAAATTGACAACAAGTCAATCCTATGGTAAGTACTCTATCCAGGGCTTCACAAGTCTTTATGAACCTTAGATTTGGTCGTGTACTAGGAAATCAGGGCATAATTGGAGAAACCTCCAGTAGAGTATCCACCGAAGAAAGCGTGAATCAAGGCAATTCCTTGTACACTTCCTTGAAGAAGTCTCAGACACTTTCTCAGATTCAACATCTGAAATGTCTTCTTATTCGACTCACTCAGAAACCAGAATAACAATGTGCTACAAGCATATACTCTCTTTTTATAAGACTAATCGCCATGGAGCTTAGGTTTACCTGGATCCTAATGAAGAGTATGTTATTCGCCTTGATGACCTTGGTATTGAGTTCGAAGAAGAGATCAGGGCAAACAAACAAGGAAAAACGTACATGGATAGAAATGAAACTTGGTATTTACAACTTGAAAACCCTGATGTGATAGACAAATGGGGGTTACAAGTAAACGCCATAATTCCAGATATGACAGCCAAAGAAGGACCACCAACTTTAGAATTCAAGGGATACACTCAAGTTGATTTGAAGCCTTTGAAACATCTTAGTACAGATAATCCTAAGATCGGAGTCTATTGTTGGGTTGATAGAAATGTAGAAGATATTCTGTGGACTTCGCATGCCAAATCACGACAACTAATGCCCATGAAGATCATCTATATCTTCAAGATCAAAGATAAGGGATCATCAAACCTACTGATCTAGTTTTAGAGATTGTTATAACAACAACTTTGTTATGATGACTCCAGAGGAGGTAGCACAAACCAAATACCAAGGGTATTCCATAAGGGATTGGATATTGGGACAAGGACCAGAAACTATTCCAAGAGATGAACAACATGAGAGATCTTCTGAGAGTAATGTTAAGAAACCAGAAACCACCTCATCATGAAGAAAACCGAGTGACACTAAAACCAGTCCAAGGCTACATAAGTCACTATTTCCAACAGAATAGTTTGAAGGACTCAAAACATGACCAACTTTCAGGAGACAGAGAGTTGAACCAAATAGACGTGTTAGATCAGCTGATTTTCAAAAATGGGTCAGAAAATACAATGGATCTACGGATCCATACAACCACGTAGCAAGCTTTAAGAAAGTGCTAAGAGCAGAACGCATATTCAATTTCCATACTCAATTCGAGGGGTTTGGAATGACATTAGAAGGAAATGCATTAACATGGTTCCAAAAAATTCTTCCAAGGTCAATCATGGACTTGAAGATATTAGCTCAAGGATTTGTAGTTGCTTGTTCCAAAACGGGGATCAAACACAATACGGTGGCTCAAATCTATAGCTTTAAACAGAAACAAGGTGAGTCTGTTAGGGATTGTGCAACTCGAATGAAACAATACATTGCCAGATGCCTAGAGCTAGAGATACCGACAGAAGAATTACTAGTATCATTGTTTCTAGAGGGACTGCTAAACAAATAACTTCATGCTATAATGTATAGCAAGAAGCATATCACCCTAGAAGACTGTGTGTCAGATGCTATTGACTTAGGAGACAATTGTGATATTTTCAATGAAGAAGATGTCCCTAAGGATAACCAAAGTGAAAAAACAACATCCACTAACCAGCACAGGTACGAATTGCTGCTGCAGCACCACTTTCAGCCATAGAAGACATGCTCAAAAGGATGAATGACATGATGAATAACATGCAAAAAAACACCTATGAGGAGACCAGGGCAAGGGATACATCAACAGGGACAACCAATTAGATTGCAGAAATGGTGTGCAATAGAGGGTAAATGGACCAACCATAAGACCAATGAGTGCTACTACCGACCAAAGTATGATGGGAATGTTCAGTATGTGCCCATGAGGCCACAGGACAATCCAAATACAGGCATCAGCCTAATATGGCACCAGCTCAAAGACCACCAATGGGTATGGAAAGACCTCAACCTGTGTTGGGCCAACAACCTCCATATCTAGGACATAATGCAGTGCCTACAAAGTACATGCATCCAGAGGGAGTCATAGATGAGCAAGCACTGGTGCCTATTACACCCTATGCTGAGCCTAGTCCATCTACAGTCATGGTAGAATGAGATTGGTATAATTCACATCCACCACCAATGGAGGAACCTGTGACTTATACTCCACCAGAGCTTGCACCAATGTATTATGTGGCTAATCAAGGTGTTAGACCTCCTATGATAAGACCCATGATTAAGCCAAGAACAAGAAACTATCATAATTGTGGTGCAGATGATCATTGGAAAAATGAACGTCTAGAGCCCGACAAGAACCTCAAGCCAGTTGAAGCTTATTGCATACAATGTTCCAAAAAGGGAGGACACTTCTTGGAGGATTGTCCTAAAAATCCTTTAAACAAGGGTAAAACAGTAGTAAACGTAGTCCAAGTGATACCTAGTAGCTCATTTGAGAATGAAGCGATTGTTCCAATCAAGGTAATCACCAGAGCTCAAGCTAAGAAAAAGAAACATAACTCCTCTGATGATTCAGGGAGTATAAAAATTGCCTCTCAAAAGACCAAAAGAAGCAGAAGCAAAAGGCATGAGATGAAAAAATAGAAACAAAGGGTTGAAATCAAGGAGAAAGTAAAAAATATATTCCAAGAAAAGGTGAAAGAAACTAGAAGTGAAATCAAGGAAACAATCGTGAAATCTAGAGGATCAATTTTGGTCGATAAAATTTTTGGCCTATTAATGCAGCCTTGGAAGCCTACCAAGCAGGACCTAAAGCAGGCCCAACACATGAAAAACAAATGGAAAAACTATCTTCTCTAGACATGGAAGCAGCTAAGCTTGAAGCCTAACAAAATTTGGTAAGAATCATGTAAGAAATGCTGGAAAAACAAAAATCCGAGCTCGAAAGTATGGCAAAACCTAAGGAGCTTGTGGTAAGAGCTAATAAAGAAAAATCCAAAGTGGTGGTAGAACCCCACCTTGAACTAAACGAGCCAGAACTTATAGTGCCGGACAATGAAGATGCCTTAGATGGAATTCAATTTGTAGAGGAAGACTAGCCAGGACACTTATGGGAAAAATTTAGAGAGATCAATGATGGGAGCCTAACCCTAAAGTCGGCTCCTATAGAGGAAGTTTGGTTAGACAACCTATCTCTTGATATGGACATGGATGTACAATCCTTGTATGGGGATTGCAGATCTGAAGCTTCAGGAATGTCTAAACCATTAACCTTGAAAACATTACCCTCTTACTTGGGAGATAATGAAAATGAATCCATAGTGAGTAAGACCACTCAAGTAAAAAGAGCGGAACAGACCCTAGAATTACAAAACATCCATTCAATCATGTCTACACCCATCCAATGCACTCTTACTTTTGGGAGAACTGTCAAAAATTAGCCCATATTTATCGAATGATCTACAAAACACCCTAGAGAAGGTGGGAATAATGGGGCTAATCGCAAAAAATTTGGGAAGATTGAAACACGAAATGGATAACAAAGAGATTCGATCTGTTCCAATGAACAAAGTCGGACAATACTATGAAGGGGAAGAAGGAAACACCACCTTCCAGTGAAATATAATGACATAGAAACCATGGCCATACTGGATAGTGGGGCAGGCATAGCCATAGCCACAAAAGCAGTATGGGAATCCTGGGGACAACCAGCCATTAGACAAACTCGAATAAAATTGCAATTGGTTGATGGACGTATCGAAAGACCCTTAAGACTGCTTAAAAAAGTGATCGTTAATTCCTGTGGGATTGAATATTAACACACTTTTGCCATAGTAGACTTTGGGAAAAAACTCAATTACGAAATCATATTGGGAAGACCTTTCATGCGACAGGTATAGCTCATCCAAGATTGGGAAAACAATTATCAGTACTTGAAGCAAGTGGGATCAATAACAAAGGTTAATCTAAAAGATCACACTTACCAAGATGTTATGAAAAGATCCCACTTACCGAGATGTTATGAAAACACCCATACAAGAGTTCGATTCAGTCTTGTCGGTTGCAGCTAAGCTTCCATAGTGGTTGAACAAAGACACTCCTATTTGGATGTACGGAGCTTCAAAAAACGGAAGCTTAAAACGAGAAGAATGTATCTTAGAAAGGGATTGCACAGACGAAGCATATGTACATGAACCCTTTCCAGAGCATTTGTTTGAGCCATTTGAGTGGACTCAAATTTTAGCGACAATGGATGTATGTGTGAATACGTCTATGCCTACTCAATTTTGCAATGAGGATGGCTATGACATAATACCCATACAAATGATTTCAACCCTCCACATTGAAGATGAAATTGAGGAACCCAAGAACTTGATGAAAGCTCAACAAGTCCTTTTAGACCTCTACTATGATGCAACAGATGAGTTAGAAGAACATTCAGCTACCTCAGATGATTCGGGGTCGGAAAAAGAACATGTGAGAGCTAAGCTACTCATGAAAGGAGGGGAGGAAAAGTTTTTTGACTTTCCTAACCAAATGTAGACTTTATAGGATTTGCTTAAATCCTGAAAAGTGCACATTCATGGGTAGACAAGGAAAAATTCTTGGACATATAGTGTCTAAAAATGGCATCGCTACTGATATGGATAAAATTCATGTTATTGCTAATTTGCCTAGACCAACAACAGTCAAGGGGGTTCAAGCCTTCATGGGACATTGTGGATATTACGGACGATTCATTTACATGTACGCTATAATTGCAAAACCCATGTATAGCTTGATTACACATTTTGAATGGACTGATGAGTGTGAAGAATCCTTCAGGAAGCTTAAGAAGCTCTCACTTCAGCTCCAATATTAAAAGCACCAGATTGGAATAAGATATTCCACATCCATGTAGATGCTTCCAATTTTTCCATTGGGTGTATACTAGCTCAACTGGGAGATGGAAAAATTGATTTTTCTATTTCTTATGCTAGCCAACAGTTGAATATGGTGGAAAAGAATTATACCACCATAGAAAGGGAAGGATTAGGAATGATCTATTCCGTAAAAATTATAGACATCACCCTATTAGCAAACAAATTTGTGTGGACCACCAAGCCTTATTGTACTTGGTCAACAAGCCATGCAGCACAGGAAGAATAGTGAAATGGTTCATCATTCTTCTAGAATTTTATTTCACTGTAGTTGTGAAAAAGGTCACTACTCATCAAAAGAGCAGATCATTTTGTCAAGGATTGTTTCAGGAGAATCACCTAAAAAGAGGTAGACGATGATCTACCAGATGCATATTTGTTCTCCATGGAAATGATACCTCAATGGTCAGAAAATATGGTATCATTGATGACCGTAGCTCAAGTGGATTTGCAAATACCACTTCCCATTACAATAGGATTAATTGAGCAATCAGCTATGTATCAATTACTAGCTGGTAGGCTATACAAAAGAAATCGGATGGAATATTTCTCTTATGCATTAATCCTGAAGAGAAAACCCAATACCTAAGTCTAGCACATATTACCATAGTAGGACTTCACTTTGCAAAAGATCAAACTATGCAAAGAATCTTGAGACTTGGAGTATTTTGGCCAACTATGAGGAGTGATGTTCGCTCTTTTGTAACTGATTGTCCTCAATGTCAAAAACAAACACCCATACCTCATGTAACATTGTTTTAAATGTCACCTGTTCCTGAGTGGAGTAACTATCTCATTACTTACTTATCGAGCCGAATATTTTTTGAGGATATGAGTAAACACCATCAAAGAGAAATTGAAACTAAAGCAAGAGACTATGCTCTTATTGGAAACCAATTGTATCAGAGAGGTAAGGATGAATATTTGCGTCTTTGTGCAAATGAAGATGAATATATTCCAATTATAGAACAAGCACATGCTGGATTAGTTAAAGGTCACTTTTCTAGTGAGACCACCACAAGAGCAATCTTAATGGTAGGTATATGGTGGCCAACACTTTTTGCAGATGCCAAAGAATATGTTCGAAGGTGTGATGCTTGTCAACGAGAAAAAATGCCAACATGGGTAGATAGCTAGGCCAATACAACCACCTTCTTATAAAACCCAAGCTCAATATATCATTGTAGCTACGGACTATTTGACCAAATGGGCCAAGGCTAAAGCAACTCAAAAGAATGATCCCAAAACCACTGCCGCATTTTTATATGAGTATGTATTCACAAGATATGGACTGCCAATAGAAATTGTCAGTGATAGAGGAACTCCTTTCCTCAATGAGGTAATCGAGTATCTGCTTAATGAATTTATGGTCATCCATAACAAATCAGCTTGCTATCACCCACAAGCAAACGGACTGAGCATATAAATAAAATTCTTAGCTCGGTATTGACTTAAGTGGTTAGTTTAGGATGGATAGGCTGGGAAATGAATCTCCATGCTACTCTATGGGCTTATCGAGTTTCATTCTAAACAACTTTAAATGCTACACCCTTTAACCTTGTTTATGGTCTTGATGCCATACTGCCAATAGAATTTTTATTTCCGACACTAAGGGCAGCTAAGGATCTTGAGTGGACTGGACATGAATTAGAAAAGCTAGATGAGGAAAGGCTAGCTGCTGTAGCTCACATCTATGCACAAAAGCGAAAACAAAAACAGTTTTTTGATTCCCATTTAATCACAAAAAACTTCAAAAAAGGGGACTTAGTTTTAATCTATTCCCTTAAGTAACACATTTCCAAGTTTAAGAAAAAGGGAAATGGACCGTTTATTATTAAAATTGTATCTCCAAGTGGAGAAGTTAAGTTTTCCACCCTAGATGGTGAACCAATGGCTAATTAGATTAGTGGATGTCGTTTAAAGAAGTACAATTTGCCACTAACCAATGAATTACTAGAAAGAATGCATGCAGCCAAGCAAAGGAAGATAAAACGACAGCAGGTTATTGATGAAGCTCAAGAGGAAGCTTGGCTTCGGGTACTCAAAAGGAAAGCTGCTCTCAAGAATCAACAAACACCTATTCCCATCAACATTATGGAAATAGATGACCGACAATGGGAATTGCTGAAAGATGCGGTGTCAACAGATGATGAATGGTTAGATGGAATGGACCTTCGCATAAAACGACAGCAGGTTATTGATGAAGCTCAAGAGGAAGCTTGGCTTCGGGTACTCAAAAGGAAAGCTACTCTCAAGAATCAACAAACACCTATTCCCATCAACATTATGGAAATGGATGACCGACAATGGATTTGGAAGAAAAAAGAGCACTTATCTTCTCCACAAACCGTAAAACCATTCAAGCAATGGAGAGTTAAGCCTCAAAACACTCAACCACACCATTCTACACCAAGAAAACCAAGGTATCAATGGCGAGTAAAAGCTCAACAACAGTCAAAAGTGATACCAACAGCTCAAGCAATCAGCATGCTAAAGCATCTTGATGGTACAATCAAGCAAAGAGCACACAAGCCACAAGATTTGCTCTTTGGAAGACAGCATTAGAAAGCCTCGACATCAGAAACCCTTGAGTTAATTACTCAAGACCCAACTCTTGCACAACATATTGGTTTGAGTTGCATTGATCTTCAAAGCATGGTAGAGCCAACCAAGGCTATGCATAGACACGATTGTTCAACCCATGCACACAGTCCTCCCAGAGTACGCCATCTAGGAGGGGTGGAAGAGTACTAAGTAACTAAGGGCAATGTTTGAAGAGGGAGGAGTAAGTTTGATGTTAACGTGTGATTTTTTTTACAAAATTACCTAATAATGCCCTTATAAATCATTAACAGGGGAAATTTAACTGATAATATCTCCCCGGTGAATGTAAATAGTGTATATACTATTAGAAAATCATCAAAAAATAGTTCTTTTTTGTTATTTTTCATCATTTTTCTTAATATTGAGACTTAGAATGGAGAAATACCAACCAAAAACAATAAATTGTGTTTTTCAATGGATTTTCTTAATTATTGGATTTTCACTTTGCTTTTTTAGCATGTTTTGTTATTTTCTTTTATTTTTCTAATAAACATGTCAAAAATTAATAATAAATAGCAAGGAGCTCATATGGAAAAACTGAAGACACGTTGGTGATTAAAAAGACAAGGCGGACAAGCATAAAAATTTTCAATCAAATTGGCAGATGGAAGCGGGAAGCCTAAATTAGGCGACCATACCTACTTTTGCAGAATTCTTGCAGAATGAGCTACAGGAATCCTATTGGGGAAATTTTTGAGTCTTAACATAGATTTCACGGCCTAGTAGGACTAGCAGGGGAATCTGGGGAAAATTGGTTCCGGAAGTCCGAGTATAGATACCCAAGGTAGGCTAAAATCACCTCATTTCCACTTGTTGCCTTTGGAGAGAGAGCCTTTCGACCCTTTTCGCGTGTATTTTCCGGAGTCCACAATCACCTGTTTTCAGGGCCGTCTCACACGAGACATGAAGGATAAGTTCTATACTTATCAATGATCCATTTTGTACGGCCGATAGCTAGTGTAAACCCTTGGAAAAAACCCTAGAATCCGAGTAGTGCATGAAGACCTACAACCAAAAATCGACCATAGCGGCCTATCAGCTCAACCACATCGGATGAGATTTGAACTGTAGCATGTCCCAACATAATAAAACACTTCTATAGCAATAGATGACCATTCGGCAAGGGTCGAGGGGGTCCCAAGTAGAAAAACTAGGTTTTTGGCAGATGCCAGAATTGGATTCTGACTCCACATACAGCTTACCTATGAGGTCTATACACAATGTATATGATTACTTTCATAAAATCAATCAAGCCAAGCCCTTGAAAAGCAGAAAACGGTTCGAAGGCTACAAAGTGTCAAATTCAACATACAAGGTCAAATTGACTCCAAATGGGTCAAAATTGGATGAGTTGCTTCACAACTATGTTGCTCAAAAGTGACTAACCAACTCTACAGGCCATGTAGTCACAAAAATTAGTGATTCCACAGTTGACAAAGCACGAAGTGATGCCGGCAAGACCAAACTTTACCAAATTCAATTTAGAACTTGTTTTAGGTGTATAGAATGTGTTTAAGGTCTACACCATGCCTAGAACCAAGTTGTACCAAAAAATGTTCATTTTGATAATAAAAAAGGTTGATAATCACAATTATTTACTTTTTGGCCAAGATGGGAGAAATTTACAACTTTGTCATCATGGGACCAAAGTACATGATATTCTAAGCCCACTAACCAAGTTTGAACAAATTTGGAGCTCAAAATCTTAAGATTTCTTTACATCTACTGTTTCAAAGACCTAAAGCCTAAAGCTGATACCATTCTCATCTTGTGCACCCAAATGAGCCCATATTTCACTCAGAGTATGTATTTGGTATATACTTCAAGCCTATAATGTCAAGTTTACAAAAAGTTAAAAAAATTACTCAGCTATAAATAATTGCGATTATTTACTTTTGTTGTAATTTTTTGTTTTGACTTCATAATTTTGACCTTTACATATTTTTATGCATCTATGCATGTTCAAAAATTGATTTGAAGCAAATTGGACTCAATTTGTCAGCAATTCAAAGTGAAGGACAATTCAGAGAGAAAAATCTACCAAATTTGATAATTTTGACACTCTATTCATTAACAAGAGCCTTGCAAGCTGCAGAGAGGGCCAAGAA
This sequence comes from Adiantum capillus-veneris, assembly GCF_014529385.1. Classification (NCBI taxonomy): domain Eukaryota; kingdom Viridiplantae; phylum Streptophyta; class Polypodiopsida; order Polypodiales; family Pteridaceae; genus Adiantum; species Adiantum capillus-veneris. The sequence goes on along the minus strand of NC_140931.1, from coordinate 173,995,926 downwards.
GACACTCTTGCAAAAGGAGAAGCTACAAGAGCTACCACCATACCAAGTGGACCCCAGTTCAGTCAAGACTACCAAAGCGACCTACCTGTCACAAGAATAGCTTAAAGAGCATAACACCATAGTGTTCACAGGTAGATTCAAGAGCAAAGAAGGACATCAGGTAGAACTGCAACTTCTACCAAAAGAAGTATATAATGCACAGCAAAGACCGAAACCAAAGAAGCCAACAGAAGGCTGGGGCTCAGAGAGTTTTATGAACAAGAGCCATGTGGAGTGGATTTCCAAAAAGCTTATGAGCTCTTGTCCACGATCAAACAAGATGGAACCACCAAAACCTCTGACCAGCAAGGGAACAAAGTTGAAGTGGTGATTACAAAAGAAATAGTGGTAGAAGCTCTCAAATTGCCAACAGAGGGAATGATCATGAGGGCAAGAGATAGAAAGACGGTAGGAACCTTTACCAAGGAAACCACCGCTGCCACATTTGCCGATCTCATCCAGAAACAAGTGGAAGAACCCGCAAGATTGTACCACCAATACTCCCACTTCCTTGCCAAGAGACCGCCAAGGTATACAACACCCAATCATGCGGTTGCCACAACATTTACACAAAGTTCTCAAGTCAACAACCAGGCAATCAATTGACCACGCATAGTACGTGTTGTCCACACTAAAAGGGACAAAGAAAGAGAAAAAAATAACATATCTGGGAGCACCAGAGGTTCTAGCCAAAATTGCTTACCATGTTATAGGTATGGCAGATAACTTACCGCCTGCCCTAGATCAGAACACTTGGATCGTGTCTGCACAACCTTCCCCTCGAGCCATAAGATCTACAAAGAGAACATACAAATCTGATGAAGAATCTGCCAAGAGCTCTCCCGAAAGGCATAGCCGTGACAACTCCGATAATGAGGAAAAAAGAGTCCGAAGGGAAGAAATGAAAAGAAAAGCCATGGCTGCACATCAAGAGGAGCCGCAACAAAAACAGGCCAGGTTTGAAAGAGAAAAGCACTCCTACGAGCGCAGCCGCCAAGCTCAAGGCAAGGACCCTACAAAGTGGGTACCCATTGAACTGAAAGGACCAAGAACAAAGCATCATGCTAGGAAACAGGCCAAAGATCCCACAAAATTATTGAAAAAAATGTATTAAGAGGCAAAAGGTGAAAGAAGCCCAAGAAGCAAAACAAAAAGCTAAAGAGACGGCAGATCAGCAAAAACAAGAAGAGGAAGCAACTGCACAAGGAGAAGCAGAGCATGAACAAGGTGACTTGTCTCCCCGACCTTCTTCACATGCTCTAGAACAACATGATCACTCCATGCCAAGCCACCACCATCACCAGTAGATAAAGCCACAAAAGAAACAGAGCCTGAACAAAGAGAAGCAAATCTACACAACAGGTAGACACTACACAAGAGCAACACAAAGAACAAGAACCAGAGCCGAAAAGGGCAGTGAGTCCTGCACTAGAGGAGACCACAAAGTTTGAGCAAATACAGGAACATGGAACAGAGGAAACACCTTCCACCTTCACACAGCATGAAACGGCCAAGGCATCCACGAAGCCTCAAAATGACAAAGCATAAGAAGGCCAACCACCACAGCCTCAAGGGCAAGAAGAACCAGCCCCGCCACAACGCCACCACGAGAGTCACAAGAGACTGTCGAGACATCTAGGCATCTAGCAAAAAATGAATCTTGGCAATCAAACGATGAGGTAATCTTGCAAGTCAACAAATATGCAAAGCAAATGTAGGATATGATGGAAAGACTCCGATCAGCAGCACTTAGCCGCAACACAATGGCTAAAGAACTAGAGATGGTGATTGAGGCTCTCCAAGGAGAGCTAGACAACAGATTAAATGTCATCACTGATCTACAAAAGCAAGTGCAAAAAATGAAAGATGAAGCTGAACAACATCAGCTAGCAAGCGATAAACAACAAAAGCAGATGGAGGAGCTCGATGACCTACTTACTAAGTTGTTCGATGCTTGCAAAGCAAAAGATGAGTAGCTGACAGAAGTTACCAACGAACTTCTAATTACAACCCTGTCAATTTAGAAGATTCAAGTACATCTAGATGTAGAGAACGCCTCCCTGCAATACTCAGAGCAGAGAATAAATGATTAGGCAACTCTCTTGCGGCAAATACGAGAAAATCCTACAGTAGCCTTGATGAAAGGAACAGACAAAGTCTAAAAGGCATTAGAGAAAAAGAACAAAGACCTTGAGTTGGAGCTAAAAATGGAGCAGTCTCAGCACAAAGACTTGGCCTTAATGCGGGTGCAACAAGAAAAAGAGCTACTAAAAGAAATAGCTGAGCTTAAAGAGTCAACCAGCTGCTGAGAGATGGACGGCCAAAAACACAAGAAGAGGCGGGAATGTCAGAACAGCCACAGATAGATATCCCCTCAGTTTCTTTTGCTAAGATGGAGACACCACTAGCAAAAGGGCTAGGTGGCGAGGAGGAATTCCAGGTACAATTAACAAAAACTGATACAGTGCTAATGGTCCAGCTGTTAAAAGCTGAGGAAGATGCACTGAAAGAAAAGATTACACAATAGGTGGATGAGCAATGGAAAGCAGCTATGGATTGGGAGTTGAGAGTGCTTCACTCTGTCAATGTTACTCAACTCACTCCCAATCAAATCAATGCGCAATGGCATCAACAATCCCTGCCATATCCTTTGATAAAGGTGGAGTTGCTCCAAGTCAAAGAGATGCTTTACAAAGACATGCAAGTAGAAGGCGCAGATGAAGACCACCCAAAGTGGAGGCTGAGCTAGTTAAATAAAAATCCAAGGTATCTGATTCTGTTCACAAGAGGGGATAATAAATATGTGAGCTTTTCAATTAGAGCTTTTTTGAGAAATATATAGTTTTTTTGGTTGGGAGCTTAAGTTCACCTTTCATAGTTAATAAAACTGTTTTTTGTGTGAAAACAATCCTTATATGTATGAGAGTATGCGTGTTTGTGAATGCATGGTTGAACTCATGTTTATAGCATAGCAATGAATAAACATAAAAAGTTTCTACCAAAGTAGTGAAACAATATATAATAGGCATGAATGACAAGGAATGGATAGTATATTATGACTAGATTATTTATGTACCGTGTCTCATCAAACACATAATGATGTCATTGAGAATAAATTTATAGGGAGACACTTGTACAAGGTGGGATGTATTTTTTAAAAGCATCTTACGAAAAGTCTTACTCCATATGGTTTTACATAAATTCTTACCTCTCAAGATGGTCGTCCCATTAAGATTGATTACTTAAAGCTAAAAACATGTTCTCTTCCAAGTTTGTCAGAGCAATGAAGAAAGGAGGATTGACAGATTCCAAATAAGTGATTTAGAGAAAAGGCAAGGAGGGGGCTCCAAAAGAAGGCGAGTGGGAAGGGACGGATTGATGCAAGGAGGAGATGGGAAAGATGGAAATTTGTGAGTGTTGATATGGTCATCTTAACAGTGGTGCTAAGAAATATGATTGATATGTTCAATGGATGTGTTATCAAAACAAGTTGGGGTATTAGAAGAGCCTCCATATGGAAATGACAACCTTCTGCTATATCAAACCTTCCTCTTTCTTGAAGCTTCCTAATGGTTTCAATAAATCACCTAGATAAACATCAAAAGTAAATGCTTGATCTCAATGACAAAGAGAAAGAGAAAGGCCAACATTGAAAACAAACCTTCCATCCCACCATAAAAACGAGAAAAACATGCATATTCATCAAACCCACACATACAACTAACTCAACGTTGGACCATGCTCAATTATGCAACACTCAAGTATGCAGTAAGATTACAGATATAGTAGCCATCTTAATGGCACATTTACACATAATAAAATTTTAAATTTTTTAATAATATAATCCCATATAGTGTTTCAGAACATCATGAGATATGACAAAGGCTTGGCCTACATACCTAACAAGGAGACCAACAAATAAAGTCAATGACATGCACCTTGGAAAACATGCATATGAGAAAGGTTAGACATAGCATTCAGACTACCTATACCATAAGCTATGTCATAGATGTGATAGTTCGGGATGGGGAAAAAAAAATTTGACGACATTCTATACCTGCCATGATAATCCCACATGTAGGATCTAGTCGCATGTGCTGCTCGTCATGCTCCTTAGTCGATTTCCAAGAGGTAACGTAGAGAGAGAAAATGCAATCACATCACCTCGTAAGCAGCATTTGGACCTCATGAGCTACAAGATACGCAATAATCTCCTTGCATGAAGTGAGATAATCATTTGGAAAATGGAAACCGGGTGACAGGGTAGACTCGCTACTTGGCAACCTCACATGACCACACTCATAGTGTTTCATAACATCATGAGCTACTACAAAGGAGGGCCCACATAGCTAGCACAAAGACTAAGGACCTGGCCGTGTGGCCAGATATCCTGCCTTTCAGGCGATTGCTAGCTAATCAAGTAGAGAGAGAACGAAGCCATTGAAGCTCTGTCACTTCATTTAAAAAGTCAACTTTTTTTTCTCTTATGCCCTCGAAATCAATGGGAACCTTGACAAATTGCAAAAATTGCCTTCATTTGGACATAGCCACAAGGCAACAATCCTACCACAATAGCAAACTCCTTTCACGACCTTCCCTAGCAGCTATTGCCCCACCCTATCTAACGTAATCGTGGGACTCCATGGCTACCAGCAAACAAGACAGGCGGGCTACACAGAGGGTGCAAGCGACTAGGTCCTTAGAAAAATGGTCAATGGCACTGCCAATGAAAATGGTTAGACATAAGCAACATTCAGACTGTCTGGACCACGAGCTATGCCATTTACATGGTAGTTTTTAATCATTAAAAAAAAATTGATGACGTTCCAAACATGCTGCTATAATCCCACCTATTATTTCATAACATCATGAGCCACAACAACGGAGGGCCCGTAGAGCTAGCAAGGAGAACAAGAAATGAGGTCAATGGCACTCACCTTAGAAATAATGCCTATGAGAAAGGTTATACATAGGAATGTTCAATGAGCCTGGACCATGATAGACATGGTAGCTTGTAATTCACCAAAAAAATATTCACGACGTTCCAAAACTGCAATGAATGCCAGTGGCCTTTAACCTTTGAAACAAAAGGATGTCCACGTTGTTTGCAATGAGAATCGTTGGTGTATGTTGAACCTCTGCCAATCGTGTAACCAGTAGATGTGTCTCCAATTGATCCTTCTTGTGATGCTATGCCATAAAATATTTGTTTGTCTAGTAGTGTGAATGGGCTAGAGAGTGGAAAAGAGCATGGACATGTGTGAAGTCTAAACTCATTCATCAATAGACAATTGAATGATTTTTTTTTTTTTAAATCTACAATGTTTCAACTTTGAGTTTAATTTAATTTCAATTTTTGATACTTTACTGACATGCGGTCCACGTGCACTTATCCTCCTAGGGGTATATAGGACCTCCTACACGCAATGAGCTCGTAGAGCGTCCGCGCACACGCAGATGGTCTCCGTGCTATGGGATGTGAGTCTAGAAATGAATAGGATAAAAATGTATCAATTAGTGCAAAACCTTGCTAGAAGATTATGAGCTCGCAAAGCGTCAGCGCGCGCGGACGGTTTGTGTGCTCATCTAGAGGTGTTTCCTTCAAATGACTCGACAGTTGTAAGATTCGATTGACGCCATGGATGTGTGCAGTGGTGTGCAAGAGTAGTAGAAGTCATGACTTGGCGGGGTGTGCTTCACCTTTGCCAGAGTCGAGGCGCATCCAGAAACTATGTACGGAGGCATATTGTATCTCATATTAATCATGCAATCTGTTTCCGAGAGAGACTACAAGATTGCAGTACAACGGGGGGATCAGGGAGCCAGAGGATCTCCTGTTGTCAACGTAAGTCTGTCAAGGCAGTGCATCAGGGCATAGGCGAGTGCATGGGAGTAAGGAGGTGCATGAGGCCTTTTGCCCGTCCTATCATTGGAGCTTTGATCCCGCCTTGTCTCCCCACCTGTTTGACTCGCAGCACGTTGCCTGCTATGTGTGCAACTGCCAACAACCTGGGCACCTTGCAACATGACCTCTGTTGTTAATTACCTCTGTTGCGACAAAGGAGAGGTTGGGCTGAGCAAGGTGAAATGCGGTGAGGTTATGGCCATCCACCAGATGTTTTTTTGGTTGGATACATTGTCCGAAGATCTTCTGCAGCAACCTGAGATGGTTAAGCATGTCATTGTGATCGTTGAGTGGTGGAGATTGAGGGCTCTCTTGGCACACACAGGTTGTCTGGCTCCTCCCTTGTCCTCATCTTCTGCCGCATCCTAATCTTGAAAAGCAAGAACATGGTGCTCGACCTTGGCAGTTGGGATTTGAAGGTTGCTACCACTCAGTGTTCGAGAAAAATGTGCCTCAGCTTAATGTCGTGCCATTTTCCATTTCAAAAATGCCGGTTGAGGGCAACCGCAAAAGGAGAAATTCCACGACAAAATAGAGAAAAGTAGTGTAAAAAATAAAAAATAGCTTAATTTTGTAAAATTTCCTCTTGGAAAATTCAAGGAAAGGAATTTTGTATGTTTTGGAAAATGGTTTTTCCCCGACACTGCTACCACTTCTCCGCTCCCACTCCCTCGATGCTTCATTAGCGCTCAACACGTTGTCATCTCTTCCGGCTCCCACAAGGAAATGTCTGGGCTGGCCTTTCTTTTCTATGTGGAGCGTGGGAGCGAAGGAATGAATATTCGGATAAAATTAATGGAACATCAAAGTAGAGTAGTAAGTGTTTCGGACAACCAAATTAAGGAGTCTCCATAAGGAGGGTACTATTGCTACTCTCAGACACCAGGGAATTCAGGCTCATGAAGTTGTGGTATCTTTTCCCAGGGCTCGGATATGCTACAATCCATTTGGCAGCATAAATAATGGAACCAACACACGAATTGTCATAGAAACAATCCACAAGACCTAAAAGGTCTATCCAAGGATTCTTGTACTCAAAGGGGGGAGAGAGAGAGAGAGAGAGAGAGATGGAACATTATCAACAAATAAAATTCATATTTCCAAATATCTTAAACAGGGTTACTCCCCTTAATCCCTTGTTTTTTATTGTGGCTTTTCATCCTCTCTTTACTTATTTGGCTGAGGGTTTGCGGTCTTTTTGTGAAGGCTAATAATGTTAACATCTCTAGAAGCTTGCAATTTTTGAACTCCTTTGCCTTTGTTGGCTCGTTGTTGGTTACATCTAAACCTTGGAAGATCTTACCTCATTTAGGTCTTTGCGAGATCCTTTGAAAGCCTTATCTAGACTGGTCATAAGGTCATATAGTGGGTTCTCTATAAGCTATCCTCTTGAAGTGGAAGCCTTTCAAAAGATGTTGTAATGGTGGTTCTCGACAGGATTCTCACTAAGATAGCTAGTTGGCCTTTGCAAGTTAGGCTTAGGATCTTGAAATCAATTCTTATTCCCTACTTTATATACTTTCTCATATTGGTGGACTAGTCTGCTAGAATGCTCCAAAAATGTACTTTTTTTATGTCCAAATTTCTTTGGAATACTCCAAGGGATGTATCAACATTGGTTGCATGGGATAAATCAACACTACCTTATGCTATGGGGGATTTATTATTTTAAATCTAAAAGCACATGTAATGGAAATGGAGCTTACTCTCATCAAACATGTTTTGCATATTAATACTGATTTATGTTCTTTTTTGGAAAGTGATGGTGGATGCTTTATTTGTTTACTCTCATTGTACTTGGTTTCTATCTACTTTGGGATAAATTCTTCATTGTCGCTCCTATCAAAACTTGTTATGATGTATCAAATATGTTTCTTAAATCTCAAAAACACATGGGCTCCTCTTTTGTATGCCAAGGAAGAGCCAAATACACTAGGGACTCCATAGGCTTAGAAATCTATTTCGGAGTTTTGTATTTAAACTTCCACGTGATGTGGCTACTTAGGATGGGACTCATTCCCTAACCATAAATAAATTTTCACACCTTTCTCTTTTCTCCTCTAAGGCATGTTTATGACCCCCCCCCCCCCCCCCCCCCCCCCCCCCCCCCGGCCCCCAATCATTAAATGTTGTAGGGTTGGCCATGAGTTCAATGGTATCAATATACACCCTATTGTGATCGTAGTCTTGTGTGAGGTAGTAAGTGCAAAGCAAGCTTTTGTATCATGTGGACACAGACAAACATGATAGGCTTTGTCTAATTTCCATAGAATCAAAGAAGGAGAGCAACCTCATGCAACAAGGTGGAATATTTCTTGGACCTAATTGTGTTAGAAAATATAATGTTTAGATAGTCTACATATAAAGCTTAAACTAGAAAATATCTAAATTTCTTGGAAAAGCTATAAATCAAAACCTTACAAAAAAATCACACTCTTCACAAGAGCACCGGCGGCACTTCAAAAGGATCCCACTTTTTGTCATGTACCAAGAGTAAGGACCTTGCAAGGACATGAGGCAATAACAAAGAAGCGGCCAACCTGGTTGAGCTACCCAAGATTGCCTGGTCCAGAAAAGGGATCATTGATAGAAGAATACATGGTGAAAACCCTAATGGCTGCCATGGTATTCTTCAAAAGTCTATTGGATCTATCATGTGTGATGCTTTATAAAATCTGCCGAATGCTCCTCACCTGCATAGAAATTTTTCATGAGCCAGAGCAAGTAGGCGCTCCGTGGATATCATTCCTCGAGGGTAATAAAGGTTTATGCTACGATCTCAGTGGTCAACCTTTTGAAGAAGTCCTCTATGGCTTCTACGCCCGGTGCATGTTTTTACCATCACATAATATGTTGACGTTTGAGGAAGCCTTCTACACAAGGTTCTTCACTTAGCAAACAAAGATTTTTGGGCCAGTGATCAGCAACCTGACTTTGAGATTTGTAGGCTACTCAACAGTTGAGCTTAAAAATAGAGTCACTATACAGTTTTTGTAGGTGCCAGACAAAGAGAGAAAGATCAGAATACAAAAAGGCTCTACATGCACTTAAAGACCACCTTGCCAACTGTCAACCCGAGGACTATTTCAGCCCACAAAGCTATGTCAAGGAACGACACAGGCGAGGAGGGGGGAATGTTAGCAGCAACCTAACTCGGATACCATTTTCGGAGCTCTCATTGTAAAAACACTTATTATTTTTTATAAATCGAGAATATTGTAACTCCTATTTTTCGGATAAACCTTGCAATTGATGAGCCGGGGCTATAAGCTTCTAGATTGTATCAACCTGTTATTACCTATCTTTAGTTAGAGCTCCTAGATTAATTTTTGACCATTGTTAGCAGCGGATAACACATGCTACACCGAATATGCATCAAGCGGGAGATATTCTATGGATGTGCATAATATTTCCAACTCACTTTGTATAAGTCTTGGGCTCATTGTAAGTTCCAAAGTTGTATATGCTAGCTAGAGGCTCAAGCTTAAACCCATAGTAGAAGGGATTGTGGTGAAAGCCTTTAAAAGGAAGCCTTTATGCAAAGAGGCTTTATTCTTGAGTATCCACTCTTGAGGATCCACTTTTGATAGATCCCTCTCTCTTGAGTGTTCACTCTATGGCCTAACCTTGAGCTTAATGTCCATGCTTAAGATGCTAGTGTTAATCCATTGTAATTAGAGTAAGCTCTTCTTGATTAATCTAATTCCTATTTTCTCATTACTCTACTTCTTCTCTACATTTCATTATGTAATGAAGTAGTATTACACTCTCATTATTCTAGATTTGAGAGAGGTATGTGCTTCTTGCTATTAACCACTCCTATTCTTCTATAAGCATGCGATTTGTGATATTTAGCATCACTAATTAGGTTGATTACGTTGGGTATTAATCTTGTAATTAGTATGTGTGCCCTATTGTTTGCTTGTGTGTAGATAGGTTTTAGGAAACTCTAGCACCATTCACCTCGTGTGTGTAGCTATTGATGAAGTACCGTGATTGGCATCTGGTGATTGGAGAGGTCAACACCAATGTAATTAGTGTGTGCTTATCATTAGTGTGCTTGGGGTTTCTAGTCTATGGTAAGTTGGACTTCGGTGGACTTGATGTGTGTAGGAGTTGATTGATTAGTGATCAGAGTATGTTTAGAGTTAGTCTTGCCATGGCTAATCTCTACTTGCATTGGAGAGGTGATCTCTTGAATCTTCTATTTCTATTCATCCGATGCTCGTGCTTCCATGCCCTAGCCAAGTTACCGATCCACGGATTTGATAATTTTGTGTGGGTTGCGATTATGTGGTTGCTATAACACCTCCCAACATTTGGTGCCATTGCCGGGGATCGATAACCTAAGCTACTGTGTTTAGGATGTTTAGAATAGAGTAATTTCACTACTAAATTTTTCGGTTTTTGAGTGTGTGTAACTCAATTTTGGTTTGATTTGATGAAGTAATTGAATCTAATGTTGAGTTATGAATACCCAAAATCCCTAATTTCACCCCCAATTTCACTAATTTCATACTAACCCTTACTAATTTTGCTTTATTTCCATGCTAATTATACTAATTTCATACTAGTTTTCACTAACTTTGCTAACCTAACCACTAATATTTGAAGTGTAATGTATGTTTAATCCCCTTGTAAGAGGTGGAATCATCACTCTAATCTAGTTAATTGTGCTGCATAATTTGATGATTTGAGTGTTTGATTTTTGGCCTACAATGAATTTTTGCACCAATTTTAAATCTTAAGGCAAATACTTTATTATGCAAGAGTAGAACCCTTCAATGAATTATAGTGTAAGAGTAAAATGCAAAGATCCTAAGAGTGGATAAGCTAGTGTAGTGAAAAATGCTTATGCAATGGAGTACAAATGGATAACAAATTCTTTTTTAAGATGGGATTAAGCATACCTCTACTGCCGTGGAGAGGATTAATGACGTAGCTAGAAGAGGCTTAAAGGATTTTTTTTGGGGGGGGGAGAGGATAACCTTACTTGGAATGGGAGTTCTCTTTCAAGAAAACTCCTTTGATTATGATAAAATTACCCTTTGAAACTCAAATTTTCTTCTTTATCAATAAGTTCTTTTTTTACTTATCTTGATAACTTAGCTTTCTATCAATAAGTATTTCCTTATAAAAAAAATTCAACAAGTTACCTTTTCTCCTTAAGGCTCATCTTTCTAACTTTTCATGCTAATTTTCTTGAGATGAAAATCTAATTTTACATGCATTGCTTATGCTCATGTTCCCACGGTGTAGACCTAAAGTGTCTTTTGAGTAAGCCATGGTGCTTTGATTTAGCACAAATTCACCCAAACTATCCTTGATTTTTTTTTTTAAAGTTGGTGGATTAGATGTGTTGGTCAAGAGTAAGGGCTAGAAGGAGGCCCTTACAAACTCCCCAACAAAAAGAAAGAGTTGTCCTCAACTCAAAAAATAAAGCAAGTGGTAAATCTTTAACCGCAAGTTACACCTTTAACCTCTAGGTTATGCTTATTCATTTTTTGCTAATTTCATACAGCAACCCGAGTTACAAGATTTAAAGAGTAACACTAATCTTGTTATTATAGTTGTATTACCAAAAACGCTACATTACTTGAGTGACACAAAAGTTTAGTAAGATGGAGCTTGTAATTATTTGATTACATGAGCTAGCGGGGCTTAGTCTGATTACAAAAATAGGAGAATTCTCATCTAGACAAATGAGGAAACTAAGAAATAAGGCATTCCCAATATTCCCAAGAAGCATCTCCAACGAGATCTTGAAAATCCTAGGAGATATGTGCAAATTAGCATAGCTCTCTTGCATGTCACTTGCTCTCTTAAGGTTCTCCCTTATTATTTTGATTTGGCAATCCATTTCTTCTGGGTATTCTTGGCTACAAGCACTGGGAGACTTGGGTTAGCCTTTCTAAGAGGAATGAGACAATCTTGTCCATAAAGAGATTTAAATGGGGGTATTCCTAACCTTCTATGATGATAAGAAGAATTATAAGAAAATTCCACTAAAGGTAGATATTTGACCCAAAGATGAGGTTATTGACTGCAATATGATATTTGCAATATGACTACAAATATCTAAGGGTAGATAATTGACCCAAAGATGAGGCGTGTAGGGAGTGCTTATGCTTTAAGAAGCGTAGAATCAAAAGCGTTAGCTGTTGATGACTCTCAAGCAGCCTTATCTCTTGGGAGCTTACATGAAATTTTTTTTGTTTTTTTCCTCCGAAAAAACCCACTTTCTCTTAGCAATCAAGTCAGAAATCTTAAAAATACACAAGATTAGAGTTAAAATCTTCAAAGATAGACCTTTGTAAAGGCAAACTCTTTGTTATTTCTTTTTCAAACTTCTTTTTTTTTTTTGTCTGTTTTTTTTTCCATCTTGGGGGGATAATTATCGGTGTGGGGGTGCACTTCTTTAGTATCTACTAAATGGAAAGTTCTTCCATTTCTTGATTTGACAATATTGCCTTTAAAGCCCTAAGGTCACTAGTGATAAAAATTACAATACTATAGACTTGGAAGGAAAATGACTTGAGAGAACATATAGCCTTGCCAACTTGTTTCCAAGGGGTATGTCTAAAGGTTTCATTAAGCACATTCATTTGTGGGTAGATAAACATCATCTCATGGGGAAGATTGTTGATTAATAGAAGATGCTTACTTTTATACATTGGGTCATGAGATCTGACTATACAACCTAGTCCCAATTTCTCTTTCACCATTTTAAGGCAAAGATTATTCAAAGCATGGGCATGGCCCCAAAGAGTTATATGTTGCACCGGGTCTCCCGTGCTTTTTGAGCTACAATTGTCCCTTTGGTAGGAAAGAAGAGGTGGAATGTAGCATTTAATGGCCTAAAATCTTATGTGTAGCGGAAATTAGCATGAACATAGTGGGCATTTCATTAGAATAGATTCCTAATGAGAATTACAAGAGTGCTTGGGTGGAGAGAGCAACAAAAAGCATAACACCTAGTTAGATAGCATCAACAATACTTTCAAAAGAGAGAGATATTAAGCTATTGACAACAGTTGAGGACCGGATTTTCATGGAGCCGGTCCCCCCTCCAAAAGGCTTTGTATTATGGTTTCTCCCATCAAGAGAGACATTGTACAATACAATTCTTTGTGTTCCTTCAAGACTAGCTAGTGCAATGAAGATGGAAGCTTCATACACCAAGCAAAACACTTAATCAAACACAACTTGAATTATCCCCGTTCTCAGACCCAAGACCTCACACACCTTCGAAGATGGTGAGAGCTAGCAGGGTATGAGAGTAGATTGAGAGGAAAAAGAAGTATCTTACGAGAAAGATGTACATCTCCTCACATAATCACTCATATTAGCATAGCTTAGCTTAGTAATTAGCTTGGTAGAGAAGATGAGCATGCATTGAAGCTTGGCTCTTGGTTGGATTTGCATCCACATGCTAAGAGAGTGTTGATGTAGGCTTCTATCTCACAAGCTTGGAGTAGGTGATGAGCTCTCCATTAAAGCTTGGGAGGAGATAGAGTATTCTTCCTTCACACATGGTCAAGTGTGAGTGTGTGTGTGTCAATGCCAAGCAAAAATCAGCCCCCCCCCTCTCTTGGGCGAGCCCTAGCTGCTAAATAGGTCTGGCTTTTGCCTCATTGGACCTCCCCAGGTCAAGCCAATAGGAATTAAGCAGCATAAGTGATAGCCTTCTGACATGTGTCCCCCTTTCCCCTTTTGTGAGAGCTTTAGGTAATTAAATAATTAAACTAAACTCTCATTGGACCCCTTTGCCTCCTGGCCAATAGGAATCAGGCAAGCCATGGGGCTCCTGAATGCTCATTGGACCCCTTGGGAGACTGCCCAATAGTCTTCTAGGAGACTTAATTCTCATTGGTTTCTTTTATTAAATGTTTTTAAATTAATTAAACTAGATTTACTCTAGCTTAATTCTCATTGGTCCACTTCAAGGGTCTTCCAATAGGAATTGGGCACACCTTGTGGGCATCTGGCCTAGGGAGCTGACATGTGTCCCTCATTCCCTTTGTGTAAAGGGAGCCTGTGTGTGTGTGTGTGGCTTTCTCTCTCATCCCCTAGCTTTGGGGCTCGCCCCCTCCCATGTAGGGATGTGAAAAGACTTTTAAGGCACACACTAAGCATCCAATTTTCCCTAGGGTTGACCTTTGGACACAACCTTTGAATTTTGGAACCTTAGCATTTTGGAAGTCTTAATGGGCTGAACCTTAGGGTCTTTTTGGCCCATTGTTTCACATGGCTCTTTTGCAGATGGCCCCCCCTTTGGATCCCTATTTTCCCTCCTTTGGATCCCTACTGTGGCCTGGTCTGCTAGCTTAACCAATATTCTAGCTTTTTCTCCTTGGCACTTCCCCACATTAAATGATCAGTTTAATATGAGAAAATCATTTAGGAGAATTAGATATTGATTATTATGACATTACCTCTCTCTTGAAATCATAGTCGTCCTCGACTATGGTGTAGAGAAGATAAAGCATATGCATGAGTCCTTTTCTTATCGGGTAGAGGATCCCTATGTTACCCTACGACATCATTCCATAATGGATGACTAGTCCATTTGGCGCTTGAGAGCCTGAGGCTGCCGCAAGCATGTCTGCACATTAGTCCTATCAGTCTTCCATAGTAGAGTGACAAGCTCTACTTGGTGTTTGGGAGACGTCGTCTCCGCAAACTTGATCTAAGTATGCATACTACTTCATTTTTGTGCACAAATAAAGAAAAAGAGAGTCTTATAAGACAAAAAAAATTTGTTCATTTTTTAACATTTTGTACATTTGCTTACTCTTGGGAAGCATTGTAAGCATTGACAAGGTTTAGGTTATCCTTTAATTGTATGCCTTGCATCCATCTAGCATCTTCAAAAGGATAATTCTTAAACTTAATAAGATATCGTCGGATAGTCTTACCGCCTCTTAATACCTTGTCTTCATGTCGGAGAATGGACTCGGGCTGCAGCACCTCCTCGTGGTCCTCGATCTCCGGTGGGTCTTCAATAGTTGGTTCTTGAGGTGGCTCTCCTTTGTAAGGCTTTAAGAGGCTCACATGAAAAGCATTGTGTATGAGCCAATGATTGGGCAACTTAAGTTGATAGGCCATCTCATTGATTGGCCTAAGAATCTGGAAGGGACCATAGTACCTTTTTGCTAGTTTAGCATAGTACTTTTGGTGGCCCGTAGGATTCTTGCCCGTCGTGTGCCTTAATCGAGCCTTGGGAAACTTTAACAAGACCCAATCGTTTTCTTTAAAGGCTTGGGCTCTTCTGTGCTTGTCAGCAGCAGCCTTTTGCCTTTGCTGTGAGATAGAGATAGCATCCTTAATCTTTTGGAAAGATTCTTGTAGGTCTCGGCTATACTCATCTGCAGCGAAGATCTTCCCATGTACCTTAAGTAGCAAGGGACTTTTTGATCTTCCCTCAATTACCTCGAAAGGTGCTTTTCCTGTGGAAGTATGTACAGTGTTATTGTAAGCATACTCTACTAAAGGTAAGTACTTCTCCCATTGGGATCTTTGATCTACTTCCGTTACATAGGCTTTTAGTAGATCAAGAATGGTTAGGTTAGCTATTTCACTTTGGCCATCAGTTTGTGGATGATAGGCCGAAGAGAAGTTTAGCCTTGTTCCTAAATTCTCAAAGAGACCCTTCCAGAAATTACTGGTCATTCTAGGATCTCTATCCGACACTATGGACATTGGCAAGCCATGGTACTTGAAAATTTGTGAAATGAAGAGGGTTGCCATTTGATGGGCTTTGATAGTCTTTTTGACAGGTATAAAATGAGCTTGTTTACTGAACCTGTCTACTATCGTCCATATTCCCGTATTCCCATGGATAGACTTAGGCAATCCAAAGATAAAATCCATGGATATGCTCTCCCAAGGTGAATTAGGGATTGGCAAGGGTTGAAGCAATCCAAGTTGCTTCCCTCTATCAAATTTTGTCTTTTGACATACCACGCATTTGGAAACATACTCGTGTATGTTCACTCTCATGGTAGGCCAATAGAAATATGTTTCAATTCCCTTTAGGGTAGACTGAATCCCTCTATGCCCCGCATATGGGGGAGCATGAGATTCATACATTACTTTCTCACGTAGTGAGTTAGTAACGCATAGTCTATTGCCATAGAGAAGATAACCATCTTGTAAAGTAAATGGTTCTTCTTTCTTCCCTAATGCAAGGGCTGAAATCACATCTCTAAAATCGGGATCAATAGCATACTCATCTATCATTGAAGATAGATCATTGTGAGTTGCTATGGAAACCGCATTCACTATCGGTCGTCTTGAGAGTGCATCGGCTACTTGATTATGCTTGCCAGCAATGTGAGCAATATGAAAATGAAATTGCGAAAGGAAATTTGCCCACCTCATTTGTTTGTAGGAGAGCTTGGTCTGCGTCATGAAGTACTTAAGACTTTGGTGATCCGTTCGCAGAATGAAAGGAGTCCCCAATAAATAGTGCTTCCATGAGTCTAAGGCATGTAGAACTGCAAGGAGTTCTTTTTCGTATATGCCTAGAGCTTGCTCAACAGGGTCGAGCCTTCGACTCTCATAGCCTATGGCGTGCCCTTCTTGGAGCAAAACAGCCCCAAGGCAATCACCACAAGCATCACATTGGACCTCAAATGGTTTTGAGAGATTCGGTAGTGTAAGCACAGGTTGAGAGATAAGCTTTTCTTTAAGCTTTTCGAAAGCATTGTTCTCCTTAGCAGACCACGTATACCTAACATTTTTCTTTGTTGGGTCATGTAATGGTCCCGCAATTTGTGAGAACTTTTCTATGAAGCGTCTATAGTATGCACACATACCTATAAAGCTTCTTAGTTCATGAAGATTCCTTGGTTTAGGCCATCCTTTTATTACCTCTAACTTAGATGGATCCATTTCGATTCCATCTTGAGAGATAATGTGACCTAAATATTGAATCTCTTGCAAGAAAAATTCACTTTTCTTTCGATTAACATAAAGTTTATTCTCTCTTAAAACTTGAAATATTACCTGGAGGTGTTGCTTGTGTTCCTCCAATGAATTAGAGTAGATGATAATATCATCAAAGAACACTCCAGTGAAGGTTCGATGAGGCCTGAACAGCTTCTCCATCAAGCGGTTGAATGTGGCTGGTGCATTAGTCAAGCCAAAAGGCATGACAATGTATTCGTAAAGACCAAATGTAGTACGAAATGCGGTCTTTACAATGTCTTGATCAACTATCCTTATCTGATGATAGCCACTTTTTAGGTCAATCCTACTGAAGTAGGTCGATCCTTGTAGCTTATCAAATAGGTCTTCTACCCGTGGAACGGGAAACCTATTCTTGATAGTGATCCTATTTAGTGCTCTATAGTCGACACACATACGATATGTGCCGTCTTTCTTTTGCACTAATAGCACAGGTGAGCAAAATGGAGATGAGCTAGGCCTAACCATGCCCTTCTCAACTAGCTCATGCACTTGCCGCATAATCTCCTCTTGTTGAGCTTGAGAAACTCTATAAGGAGGTTTGTTAGGCGGTGAACTTCCTGGAAGAAGTTCAATTGCATGGTCGTCATTACCTCGTTTAGGAGGTAGCTCACAAGGGATGTCGTCAATAAAGACATCTTGAAACCCCTTGAGAAAATTGGATAACTCTAATTCCTTTTGGTTGCTTTTATTTTCTTTTGCTAAAGCATTAGGTTCATTTTGAGAATCTTTAACAAAAATCATGTACACGGAAATAGAGCTCTTTATTGACTTGTTGAAAGCTGGTGTATGTACAATGGGGATGGTGTTACCCATCTCCTTAGCATCTATATACATGTCCTTTTCCCTGAACTTAAAGGAGATTCTCCTTTCAGGAAATTTAACATGGGCAGCCAGGCGGTCAAACCATGGTGCCCCTAGGATTACATCCTCATGCTTGAGAGGAGAGATAAAGAAGTCCTCTTTGTCCACATAGCCTTGGACATGAAGCCTCAATTTCCCGATTAAGGGAGTGACTGAAGCTTCTTGCCCCTTGAAGGCACTGTCTGCGGGTAGGATATCTCCCATCTCATAGGATTGTATGCCTAGCTTGGTGGCTAACTCCATAGATATGAAATTGTGAGTAGAACCAGGGTCAAAGAGAATAAAAGCATCATGTTCTCTTACCTTTCCCCAAGCATGGCATAGAGGAGATCCTTTGTGGTGAGTTTGATGAATCTCCTCCTCTTGGATTTCAACCAAAGAAGCTCTAGGAGGATCTTGGCGGTTGTTCTTTTGGGGACAAGCGCGGTACGCATGCCCTTGTTCGCCGCACTTGAAACACCGGTTATCTTTACGATAACACTCAAGCTCTTCAGGAGAGAGTTTATTCTTTCCTTTGTAAACTCCCTTCTCTTTAGCTTTGTTGGAATTGCCCTTAGGAGACTTTTGGACATTGTCCTTCCCCTTAGGATCATTGGAACCCTTGTTTTCCGGGGGCTTATTATTTCTTTTACCCCCCGTTTGGAAATTGATTCGCGAGGCCACCATAGTATGGTGTATTACCGCCGATATGGTACGTGGCCTTTGGGAGTTGACATACTCCGCCATTTCTTCGGTTAAGCCCGCACAAAATTGTTGCTTTTGCTCTCCAAAATCCAACTTTTTGAAGACAGTGGCTTTGAGTTGTAGGTCCCAAAACTTGTCTACATATTTGTGGATGGATTCATTGGGAGAGAGCTTTAAGCTTCGCCATTCGGTGAGTACTTTGTCTTTGGCATCGGTGGCCAAAAACTGCTTCATAATGGAAGCTCTTAAAGCCTTCCATGTTCGTGGAGCTTCACCGTTGGCTCGTAGGCTAGACCACCATTGTCTGGCGGACTTTTGAAAGTGCATAGCTACATGGCGTAGCTTAGAGGACTCCGTGAAGCCCTCATCTCCAAACGCCGCATCGAATTGCTGGATAAAGGCCAAAACTTTGTCTGTAGCACCGAAGGTGCCATCATAGGTAAGGAAAGAGATGCTCTTCCCTCCCTCTTTGAATTTCTTCAGCTTGAACGACCTCTTCCATGCGGCATAGGATTTCCTATGGCCTCTTCTTTTTGATGGTTCAAAAGTTGCACCATCACTTTCTTCAGAAGATGAAGAATTTGAAGAAGGTGGAGAAGAGGGTGACCTCTTTCTCGCCTTTTTCTTGTCTTGATCTTTGTCGTCTTCACCATAGCTTTCATAAGAGGAAGAGGATGAAGAAGATGGAGAAGAGGGTGTCCTCTTTCTCGCCTTTTTCTTCTCTTGCTTTTTATCATCCCTCTTTGAATTATGGCGTGGAGAAGAGTGTGATGGTCTTCTCCGCTTTGGTGGTGATGGAGAGCGTTTAGCCCACCGTCTTCATGGAGCCATCTCCGCCGAGGTGGCGGGAGACTCGCTTCTTTCTCGTTCCTTCGGTGGAGGCTCTTGAATTCTCCTTTGGGAAGGAGATGCATCATCAAGAAGTAAGTTCTTGAGCCCTTCATATGGATTCTCTTCTTCTTCCCGAATCGGAGAGAGACCTCTTTTGGTAGTCTCACAAGGAGGCTTCCTAGGTGTTCTCTCGTCATGGTGATGAGCTTGGAGAATCCCGTGAGCACGGAGCTGCCGTTGCACTTCACTTTGGAGAGATGGATTGCCCATGGCTTGTTGAAGCCTAGAAACAAGATAGTTAACAAGCATTGAAGCATCATTAGTAGCTTGCTCATGAGCAAAATCAAAGTTATCAACATTAATTTCACTCTCTTTACTATTGTCAGCCATTCTAACAACTTTTAGGTGTAAACTTTTTAGGTGTACTTTGGCACTTCAAGCCCTAGTTGCTACTCCTCTTTACCCCTTTAGAAAAAGCACTCAAGCTACTGTACCCGCGGCTCGAATACCATTAATTGCAAGGAATAGAAGAGAGGGTCTTTCGACACCAAGACAGCACCGGCTCCTGTCAAGCTTCTAATAGCTCAATAGTGGTTAAGCCATAGGCAAGCCCCGTAGGACTCCACTATTAAGACCATAGCTCTCGACGGTGATGCCCCGTTAACTGCACAAAGGCAGGCGCACTGCAAGGCTGAAAAATCCCTATTCTACTTACTCACAGGCAATTAATAATACCAACCATTTGTAGCTAGCTTGAGGACCTCCCTTCTTGAGCAAGAAAAGAGAAACCTTGAGCTCTGATACCAATGTAACATTTAATGGCCTAAAATCTTATGTGTAGCGGAAATTAGCATGAACATAGTGGGCATTTCATTAGAATAGATTCCTAATGAGAATTACAAGAGTGCTTGGGTGGAGAGAGCAACAAAAAGCATAACACCTAGTTAGATAGCATCGACAATACTTTCAAAAGAGAGAGATATTAAGCTATTGACAACAGTTGAGGACCGGATTTGCATGGAGCCGGTCCCCCCTCCAAAAGGCTTTGTATTATGGTTTCTCCCATCAAGAGAGACATTGTACAATACAATTCTTTGTGTTCCTTCAAGACTAGCTAGTGCAATGAAGATGGAAGCTTCATACACCAAGCAAAACACTTAATCAAACACAACTTGAATTATCCCCGTTCTCAGACCCAAGACCTCACACACCTTCGAAGATGGTGAGAGCTAGCAGGGTATGAGAGTAGATTGAGAGGAAAAAGAAGTATCTTACGAGAAAGATGTACATCTCCTCACATAATCACTCATATTAGCATAGCTTAGCTTAGTAATTAGCTTGGTAGAGAAGATGAGCATGCATTGAAGCTTGGCTCTTGGTTGGATTTGCATCCACATGCTAAGAGAGTGTTGATGTAGGCTTCTATCTCACAAGCTTGGAGTAGGTGATGAGCTCTCCATTAAAGCTTGGGAGGAGATAGAGTATTCTTCCTTCACACATGGTCAAGTGTGAGTGTGTGTGTGTCAATGCCAAGCAAAAATCAGCCCCCCCCTCTCTTGGGCGAGCCCTAGCTGCTAAATAGGTCTGGCTTTTGCCTCATTGGACCTCCCCAGGTCAAGCCAATAGGAATTAAGCAGCATAAGTGATAGCCTTCTGACATGTGTCCCCCTTTCCCCTTTTGTGAGAGCTTTAGGTAATTAAATAATTAAACTAAACTCTCATTGGACCCCTTTGCCTCCTGGCCAATAGGAATCAGGCAAGCCATGGGGCTCCTGAATGCTCATTGGACCCCTTGGGAGACTGCCCAATAGTCTTCTAGGAGACTTAATTCTCATTGGTTTCTTTTATTAAATGTTTTTAAATTAATTAAACTAGATTTACTCTAGCTTAATTCTCATTGGTCCACTTCAAGGGTCTTCCAATAGGAATTGGGCACACCTTGTGGGCATCTGGCCTAGGGAGCTGACATGTGTCCCTCATTCCCTTTGTGTAAAGGGAGCCTGTGTGTGTGTGTGTGGCTTTCTCTCTCATCCCCTAGCTTTGGGGCTCGCCCCCTCCCATGTAGGGATGTGAAAAGACTTTTAAGGCACACACTAAGCATCCAATTTTCCCTAGGGTTGACCTTTGGACACAACCTTTGAATTTTGGAACCTTAGCATTTTGGAAGTCTTAATGGGCTGAACCTTAGGGTCTTTTTGGCCCATTGTTTCACATGGCTCTTTTGCAGATGGCCCCCCCTTTGGATCCCTATTTTCCCTCCTTTGGATCCCTACTGTGGCCTGGTCTGCTAGCTTAACCAATATTCTAGCTTTTTCTCCTTGGCACTTCCCCACATTAAATGATCAGTTTAATATGAGAAAAATCATTTAGGAGAATTAGATATTGATTATTATGACATTACCTCTCTCTTGAAATCATAGTCGTCCTCGACTATGGTGTAGAGAAGATAAAGCATATGCATGAGTCCTTTTCTTATCGGGTAGAGGATCCCTATGTTACCCTACGACATCATTCCATAATGGATGACTAGTCCATTTGGCGCTTGAGAGCCTGAGGCTGCCGCAAGCATGTCTGCACATTAGTCCTATCAGTCTTCCATAGTAGAGTGACAAGCTCTACTTGGTGTTTGGGAGACGTCGTCTCCGCAAACTTGATCTAAGTATGCATACTACTTCATTTTTGTGCACAAATAAAGAAAAAGAGAGTCTTATAAGACAAAAAAATTTTGTTCATTTTTTAACATTTTGTACATTTGCTTACTCTTGGGAAGCATTGTAAGCATTGACAAGGTTTAGGTTATCCTTTAATTGTATGCCTTGCATCCATCTAGCATCTTCAAAAGGATAATTCTTAAACTTAATAAGATATCGTCGGATAGTCTTACCGCCTCTTAATACCTTGTCTTCATGTCGGAGAATGGACTCGGGCTGCAGCACCTCCTCGTGGTCCTCGATCTCCGGTGGGTCTTCAATAGTTGGTTCTTGAGGTGGCTCTCCTTTGTAAGGCTTTAAGAGGCTCACATGAAAAGCATTGTGTATGAGCCAATGATTGGGCAACTTAAGTTGATAGGCCATCTCATTGATTGGCCTAAGAATCTGGAAGGGACCATAGTACCTTTTTGCTAGTTTAGCATAGTACTTTTGGTGGCCCGTAGGATTCTTGCCCGTCGTGTGCCTTAATCGAGCCTTGGGAAACTTTAACAAGACCCAATCGTTTTCTTTAAAGGCTTGGGCTCTTCTGTGCTTGTCAGCAGCAGCCTTTTGCCTTTGCTGTGAGATAGAGATAGCATCCTTAATCTTTTGGAAAGATTCTTGTAGGTCTCGGCTATACTCATCTGCAGCGAAGATCTTCCCATGTACCTTAAGTAGCAAGGGACTTTTTGATCTTCCCTCAATTACCTCGAAAGGTGCTTTTCCTGTGGAAGTATGTACAGTGTTATTGTAAGCATACTCTACTAAAGGTAAGTACTTCTCCCATTGGGATCTTTGATCTACTTCCGTTACATAGGCTTTTAGTAGATCAAGAATGGTTAGGTTAGCTATTTCACTTTGGCCATCAGTTTGTGGATGATAGGCCGAAGAGAAGTTTAGCCTTGTTCCTAAATTCTCAAAGAGACCCTTCCAGAAATTACTGGTCATTCTAGGATCTCTATCCGACACTATGGACATTGGCAAGCCATGGTACTTGAAAATTTGTGAAATGAAGAGGGTTGCCATTTGATGGGCTTTGATAGTCTTTTTGACAGGTATAAAATGAGCTTGTTTACTGAACCTGTCTACTATCGTCCATATTCCCGTATTCCCATGGATAGACTTAGGCAATCCAAAGATAAAATCCATGGATATGCTCTCCCAAGGTGAATTAGGGATTGGCAAGGGTTGAAGCAATCCAAGTTGCTTCCCTCTATCAAATTTTGTCTTTTGACATACCACGCATTTGGAAACATACTCGTGTATGTTCACTCTCATGGTAGGCCAATAGAAATATGTTTCAATTCCCTTTAGGGTAGACTGAATCCCTCTATGCCCCGCATATGGGGGAGCATGAGATTCATACATTACTTTCTCACGTAGTGAGTTAGTAACGCATAGTCTATTGCCATAGAGAAGATAACCATCTTGTAAAGTAAATGGTTCTTCTTTCTTCCCTAATGCAAGGGCTGAAATCACATCTCTAAAATCGGGATCAATAGCATACTCATCTATCATTGAAGATAGATCATTGTGAGTTGCTATGGAAACCGCATTCACTATCGGTCGTCTTGAGAGTGCATCGGCTACTTGATTATGCTTGCCAGCAATGTGAGCAATATGAAAATGAAATTGCGAAAGGAAATTTGCCCACCTCATTTGTTTGTAGGAGAGCTTGGTCTGCGTCATGAAGTACTTAAGACTTTGGTGATCCGTTCGCAGAATGAAAGGAGTCCCCAATAAATAGTGCTTCCATGAGTCTAAGGCATGTAGAACTGCAAGGAGTTCTTTTTCGTATATGCCTAGAGCTTGCTCAACAGGGTCGAGCCTTCGACTCTCATAGCCTATGGCGTGCCCTTCTTGGAGCAAAACAGCCCCAAGGCAATCACCACAAGCATCACATTGGACCTCAAATGGTTTTGAGAGATTCGGTAGTGTAAGCACAGGTTGAGAGATAAGCTTTTCTTTAAGCTTTTCGAAAGCATTGTTCTCCTTAGCAGACCACGTATACCTAACATTTTTCTTTGTTGGGTCATGTAATGGTCCCGCAATTTGTGAGAACTTTTCTATGAAGCGTCTATAGTATGCACACATACCTATAAAGCTTCTTAGTTCATGAAGATTCCTTGGTTTAGGCCATCCTTTTATTACCTCTAACTTAGATGGATCCATTTCGATTCCATCTTGAGAGATAATGTGACCTAAATATTGAATCTCTTGCAAGAAAAATTCACTTTTCTTTCGATTAACATAAAGTTTATTCTCTCTTAAAACTTGAAATATTACCTGGAGGTGTTGCTTGTGTTCCTCCAATGAATTAGAGTAGATGATAATATCATCAAAGAACACTCCAGTGAAGGTTCGATGAGGCCTGAACAGCTTCTCCATCAAGCGGTTGAATGTGGCTGGTGCATTAGTCAAGCCAAAAGGCATGACAATGTATTCGTAAAGACCAAATGTAGTACGAAATGCGGTCTTTACAATGTCTTGATCAACTATCCTTATCTGATGATAGCCACTTTTTAGGTCAATCCTACTGAAGTAGGTCGATCCTTGTAGCTTATCAAATAGGTCTTCTACCCGTGGAACGGGAAACCTATTCTTGATAGTGATCCTATTTAGTGCTCTATAGTCGACACACATACGATATGTGCCGTCTTTCTTTTGCACTAATAGCACAGGTGAGCAAAATGGAGATGAGCTAGGCCTAACCATGCCCTTCTCAACTAGCTCATGCACTTGCCGCATAATCTCCTCTTGTTGAGCTTGAGAAACTCTATAAGGAGGTTTGTTAGGCGGTGAACTTCCTGGAAGAAGTTCAATTGCATGGTCGTCATTACCTCGTTTAGGAGGTAGCTCACAAGGGATGTCGTCAATAAAGACATCTTGAAACCCCTTGAGAAAATTGGATAACTCTAATTCCTTTTGGTTGCTTTTATTTTCTTTTGCTAAAGCATTAGGTTCATTTTGAGAATCTTTAACAAAAATCATGTACACGGAAATAGAGCTCTTTATTGACTTGTTGAAAGCTGGTGTATGTACAATGGGGATGGTGTTACCCATCTCCTTAGCATCTATATACATGTCCTTTTCCCTGAACTTAAAGGAGATTCTCCTTTCAGGAAATTTAACATGGGCAGCCAGGCGGTCAAACCATGGTGCCCCTAGGATTACATCCTCATGCTTGAGAGGAGAGATAAAGAAGTCCTCTTTGTCCACATAGCCTTGGACATGAAGCCTCAATTTCCCGATTAAGGGAGTGACTGAAGCTTCTTGCCCTTGAAGGCACTGTCTGCGGGTAGGATATCTCCCATCTCATAGGATTGTATGCTAGCTTGGTGGCTAACTCCATAGATATGAAATTGTGAGTAGAACCAGGGTCAAAGAGAATAAAAGCATCATGTTCTCTTACCTTTCCCCAAGCATGGCATAGAGGAGATCCTTTGTGGTGAGTTTGATGAATCTCCTCCTCTTGGATTTCAACCAAAGAAGCTCTAGGAGGATCTTGGCGGTTGTTCTTTTGGGGACAAGCGCGGTACGCATGCCCTTGTTCGCCGCACTTGAAACACCGGTTATCTTTACGATAACACTCAAGCTCTTCAGGAGAGAGTTTATTCTTTCCTTTGTAAACTCCCTTCTCTTTAGCTTTGTTGGAATTGCCCTTAGGAGACTTTTGGACATTGTCCTTCCCCTTAGGATCATTGGAACCCTTGTTTTCCGGGGGCTTATTATTTCTTTTACCCCCCGTTTGGAAATTGATTCGCGAGGCCACCATAGTATGGTGTATTACCGCCGATATGGTACGTGGCCTTTGGGAGTTGACATACTCCGCCATTTCTTCGGTTAAGCCCGCACAAAATTGTTGCTTTTGCTCTCCAAAATCCAACTTTTTGAAGACAGTGGCTTTGAGTTGTAGGTCCCAAAACTTGTCTACATATTTGTGGATGGATTCATTGGGAGAGAGCTTTAAGCTTCGCCATTCGGTGAGTACTTTGTCTTTGGCATCGGTGGCCAAAAACTGCTTCATAATGGAAGCTCTTAAAGCCTTCCATGTTCGTGGAGCTTCACCGTTGGCTCGTAGGCTAGACCACCATTGTCTGGCGGACTTTTGAAAGTGCATAGCTACATGGCGTAGCTTAGAGGACTCCGTGAAGCCCTCATCTCCAAACGCCGCATCGAATTGCTGGATAAAGGCCAAAACTTTGTCTGTAGCACCGAAGGTGCCATCATAGGTAAGGAAAGAGATGCTCTTCCCTCCCTCTTTGAATTTCTTCAGCTTGAACGACCTCTTCCATGCGGCATAGGATTTCCTATGGCCTCTTCTTTTTGATGGTTCAAAAGTTGCACCATCACTTTCTTCAGAAGATGAAGAATTTGAAGAAGGTGGAGAAGAGGGTGACCTCTTTCTCGCCTTTTTCTTGTCTTGATCTTTGTCGTCTTCACCATAGCTTTCATAAGAGGAAGAGGATGAAGAAGATGGAGAAGAGGGTGTCCTCTTTCTCGCCTTTTTCTTCTCTTGCTTTTTATCATCCCTCTTTGAATTATGGCGTGGAGAAGAGTGTGATGGTCTTCTCCGCTTTGGTGGTGATGGAGAGCGTTTAGCCCACCGTCTTCATGGAGCCATCTCCGCCGAGGTGGCGGGAGACTCGCTTCTTTCTCGTTCCTTCGGTGGAGGCTCTTGAATTCTCCTTTGGGAAGGAGATGCATCATCAAGAAGTAAGTTCTTGAGCCCTTCATATGGATTCTCTTCTTCTTCCCGAATCGGAGAGAGACCTCTTTTGGTAGTCTCACAAGGAGGCTTCCTAGGTGTTCTCTCGTCATGGTGATGAGCTTGGAGAATCCCGTGAGCACGGAGCTGCCGTTGCACTTCACTTTGGAGAGATGGATTGCCCATGGCTTGTTGAAGCCTAGAAACAAGATAGTTAACAAGCATTGAAGCATCATTAGTAGCTTGCTCATGAGCAAAATCAAAGTTATCAACATTAATTTCACTCTCTTTACTATTGTCAGCCATTCTAACAACTTTTAGGTGTAAACTTTTTAGGTGTACTTTGGCACTTCAAGCCCTAGTTGCTACTCCTCTTTACCCCTTTAGAAAAAGCACTCAAGCTACTGTACCCGCGGCTCGAATACCATTAATTGCAAGGAATAGAAGAGAGGGTCTTTCGACACCAAGACAGCACCGGCTCCTGTCAAGCTTCTAATAGCTCAATAGTGGTTAAGCCATAGGCAAGCCCCGTAGGACTCCACTATTAAGACCATAGCTCTCGACGGTGATGCCCCGTTAACTGCACAAAGGCAGGCGCACTGCAAGGCTGAAAAATCCCTATTCTACTTACTCACAGGCAATTAATAATACCAACCATTTGTAGCTAGCTTGAGGACCTCCCTTCTTGAGCAAGAAAAGAGAAACCTTGAGCTCTGATACCAATGTAACATTTAATGGCCTAAAATCTTATGTGTAGCGGAAATTAGCATGAACATAGTGGGCATTTCATTAGAATAGATTCCTAATGAGAATTACAAGAGTGCTTGGGTGGAGAGAGCAACAAAAAGCATAACACCTAGTTAGATAGCATCGACAATACTTTCAAAAGAGAGAGATATTAAGCTATTGACAACAGTTGAGGACCGGATTTGCATGGAGCCGGTCCCCCCTCCAAAAGGCTTTGTATTATGGTTTCTCCCATCAAGAGAGACATTGTACAATACAATTCTTTGTGTTCCTTCAAGACTAGCTAGTGCAATGAAGATGGAAGCTTCATACACCAAGCAAAACACTTAATCAAACACAACTTGAATTATCCCCGTTCTCAGACCCAAGACCTCACACACCTTCGAAGATGGTGAGAGCTAGCAGGGTATGAGAGTAGATTGAGAGGAAAAAGAAGTATCTTACGAGAAAGATGTACATCTCCTCACATAATCACTCATATTAGCATAGCTTAGCTTAGTAATTAGCTTGGTAGAGAAGATGAGCATGCATTGAAGCTTGGCTCTTGGTTGGATTTGCATCCACATGCTAAGAGAGTGTTGATGTAGGCTTCTATCTCACAAGCTTGGAGTAGGTGATGAGCTCTCCATTAAAGCTTGGGAGGAGATAGAGTATTCTTCCTTCACACATGGTCAAGTGTGAGTGTGTGTGTGTCAATGCCAAGCAAAAATCAGCCCCCCCCTCTCTTGGGCGAGCCCTAGCTGCTAAATAGGTCTGGCTTTTGCCTCATTGGACCTCCCCAGGTCAAGCCAATAGGAATTAAGCAGCATAAGTGATAGCCTTCTGACATGTGTCCCCCTTTCTCCTTTTGTGAGAGCTTTAGGTAATTAAATAATTAAACTAAACTCTCATTGGACCCCTTTGCCTCCTGGCCAATAGGAATCAGGCAAGCCATGGGGCTCCTGAATGCTCATTGGACCCCTTGGGAGACTGCCCAATAGTCTTCTAGGAGACTTAATTCTCATTGGTTTCTTTTATTAAATGTTTTTAAATTAATTAAACTAGATTTACTCTAGCTTAATTCTCATTGGTCCACTTCAAGGGTCTTCCAATAGGAATTGGGCACACCTTGTGGGCATCTGGCCTAGGGAGCTGACATGTGTCCCTCATTCCCTTTGTGTAAAGGGAGCCTGTGTGTGTGTGTGTGGCTTTCTCTCTCATCCCCTAGCTTTGGGGCTCGCCCCCTCCCATGTAGGGATGTGAAAAGACTTTTAAGGCACACACTAAGCATCCAATTTTCCCTAGGGTTGACCTTTGGACACAACCTTTGAATTTTGGAACCTTAGCATTTTGGAAGTCTTAATGGGCTGAACCTTAGGGTCTTTTTGGCCCATTGTTTCACATGGCTCTTTTGCAGATGGCCCCCCCTTTGGATCCCTATTTTCCCTCCTTTGGATCCCTACTGTGGCCTGGTCTGCTAGCTTAACCAATATTCTAGCTTTTTCTCCTTGGCACTTCCCCACATTAAATGATCAGTTTAATATGAGAAAATCATTTAGGAGAATTAGATATTGATTATTATGACATTACCTCTCTCTTGAAATCATAGTCGTCCTCGACTATGGTGTAGAGAAGATAAAGCATATGCATGAGTCCTTTTCTTATCGGGTAGAGGATCCCTATGTTACCCTACGACATCATTCCATAATGGATGACTA
Source organism: Adiantum capillus-veneris (assembly GCF_014529385.1). Lineage (NCBI taxonomy): Eukaryota > Viridiplantae > Streptophyta > Polypodiopsida > Polypodiales > Pteridaceae > Adiantum > Adiantum capillus-veneris. Next base: position 173,966,790 of record NC_140931.1, on the reverse strand, counting down.
GTCCATTTGGCGCTTGAGAGCCTGAGGCTGCCGCAAGCATGTCTGCACATTAGTCCTATCAGTCTTCCATAGTAGAGTGACAAGCTCTACTTGGTGTTTGGGAGACGTCGTCTCCGCAAACTTGATCTAAGTATGCATACTACTTCATTTTTGTGCACAAATAAAGAAAAAGAGAGTCTTATAAGACAAAAAAATTTGTTCATTTTTTAACATTTTGTACATTTGCTTACTCTTGGGAAGCATTGTAAGCATTGACAAGGTTTAGGTTATCCTTTAATTGTATGCCTTGCATCCATCTAGCATCTTCAAAAGGATAATTCTTAAACTTAATAAGATATCGTCGGATAGTCTTACCGCCTCTTAATACCTTGTCTTCATGTCGGAGAATGGACTCGGGCTGCAGCACCTCCTCGTGGTCCTCGATCTCCGGTGGGTCTTCAATAGTTGGTTCTTGAGGTGGCTCTCCTTTGTAAGGCTTTAAGAGGCTCACATGAAAAGCATTGTGTATGAGCCAATGATTGGGCAACTTAAGTTGATAGGCCATCTCATTGATTGGCCTAAGAATCTGGAAGGGACCATAGTACCTTTTTGCTAGTTTAGCATAGTACTTTTGGTGGCCCGTAGGATTCTTGCCCGTCGTGTGCCTTAATCGAGCCTTGGGAAACTTTAACAAGACCCAATCGTTTTCTTTAAAGGCTTGGGCTCTTCTGTGCTTGTCAGCAGCAGCCTTTTGCCTTTGCTGTGAGATAGAGATAGCATCCTTAATCTTTTGGAAAGATTCTTGTAGGTCTCGGCTATACTCATCTGCAGCGAAGATCTTCCCATGTACCTTAAGTAGCAAGGGACTTTTTGATCTTCCCTCAATTACCTCGAAAGGTGCTTTTCCTGTGGAAGTATGTACAGTGTTATTGTAAGCATACTCTACTAAAGGTAAGTACTTCTCCCATTGGGATCTTTGATCTACTTCCGTTACATAGGCTTTTAGTAGATCAAGAATGGTTAGGTTAGCTATTTCACTTTGGCCATCAGTTTGTGGATGATAGGCCGAAGAGAAGTTTAGCCTTGTTCCTAAATTCTCAAAGAGACCCTTCCAGAAATTACTGGTCATTCTAGGATCTCTATCCGACACTATGGACATTGGCAAGCCATGGTACTTGAAAATTTGTGAAATGAAGAGGGTTGCCATTTGATGGGCTTTGATAGTCTTTTTGACAGGTATAAAATGAGCTTGTTTACTGAACCTGTCTACTATCGTCCATATTCCCGTATTCCCATGGATAGACTTAGGCAATCCAAAGATAAAATCCATGGATATGCTCTCCCAAGGTGAATTAGGGATTGGCAAGGGTTGAAGCAATCCAAGTTGCTTCCCTCTATCAAATTTTGTCTTTTGACATACCACGCATTTGGAAACATACTCGTGTATGTTCACTCTCATGGTAGGCCAATAGAAATATGTTTCAATTCCCTTTAGGGTAGACTGAATCCCTCTATGCCCCGCATATGGGGGAGCATGAGATTCATACATTACTTTCTCACGTAGTGAGTTAGTAACGCATAGTCTATTGCCATAGAGAAGATAACCATCTTGTAAAGTAAATGGTTCTTCTTTCTTCCCTAATGCAAGGGCTGAAATCACATCTCTAAAATCGGGATCAATAGCATACTCATCTATCATTGAAGATAGATCATTGTGAGTTGCTATGGAAACCGCATTCACTATCGGTCGTCTTGAGAGTGCATCGGCTACTTGATTATGCTTGCCAGCAATGTGAGCAATATGAAAATGAAATTGCGAAAGGAAATTTGCCCACCTCATTTGTTTGTAGGAGAGCTTGGTCTGCGTCATGAAGTACTTAAGACTTTGGTGATCCGTTCGCAGAATGAAAGGAGTCCCCAATAAATAGTGCTTCCATGAGTCTAAGGCATGTAGAACTGCAAGGAGTTCTTTTTCGTATATGCCTAGAGCTTGCTCAACAGGGTCGAGCCTTCGACTCTCATAGCCTATGGCGTGCCCTTCTTGGAGCAAAACAGCCCCAAGGCAATCACCACAAGCATCACATTGGACCTCAAATGGTTTTGAGAGATTCGGTAGTGTAAGCACAGGTTGAGAGATAAGCTTTTCTTTAAGCTTTTCGAAAGCATTGTTCTCCTTAGCAGACCACGTATACCTAACATTTTTCTTTGTTGGGTCATGTAATGGTCCCGCAATTTGTGAGAACTTTTCTATGAAGCGTCTATAGTATGCACACATACCTATAAAGCTTCTTAGTTCATGAAGATTCCTTGGTTTAGGCCATCCTTTTATTACCTCTAACTTAGATGGATCCATTTCGATTCCATCTTGAGAGATAATGTGACCTAAATATTGAATCTCTTGCAAGAAAAATTCACTTTTCTTTCGATTAACATAAAGTTTATTCTCTCTTAAAACTTGAAATATTACCTGGAGGTGTTGCTTGTGTTCCTCCAATGAATTAGAGTAGATGATAATATCATCAAAGAACACTCCAGTGAAGGTTCGATGAGGCCTGAACAGCTTCTCCATCAAGCGGTTGAATGTGGCTGGTGCATTAGTCAAGCCAAAAGGCATGACAATGTATTCGTAAAGACCAAATGTAGTACGAAATGCGGTCTTTACAATGTCTTGATCAACTATCCTTATCTGATGATAGCCACTTTTTAGGTCAATCCTACTGAAGTAGGTCGATCCTTGTAGCTTATCAAATAGGTCTTCTACCCGTGGAACGGGAAACCTATTCTTGATAGTGATCCTATTTAGTGCTCTATAGTCGACACACATACGATATGTGCCGTCTTTCTTTTGCACTAATAGCACAGGTGAGCAAAATGGAGATGAGCTAGGCCTAACCATGCCCTTCTCAACTAGCTCATGCACTTGCCGCATAATCTCCTCTTGTTGAGCTTGAGAAACTCTATAAGGAGGTTTGTTAGGCGGTGAACTTCCTGGAAGAAGTTCAATTGCATGGTCGTCATTACCTCGTTTAGGAGGTAGCTCACAAGGGATGTCGTCAATAAAGACATCTTGAAACCCCTTGAGAAAATTGGATAACTCTAATTCCTTTTGGTTGCTTTTATTTTCTTTTGCTAAAGCATTAGGTTCATTTTGAGAATCTTTAACAAAAATCATGTACACGGAAATAGAGCTCTTTATTGACTTGTTGAAAGCTGGTGTATGTACAATGGGGATGGTGTTACCCATCTCCTTAGCATCTATATACATGTCCTTTTCCTGAACTTAAAGGAGATTCTCCTTTCAGGAAATTTAACATGGGCAGCCAGGCGGTCAAACCATGGTGCCCCTAGGATTACATCCTCATGCTTGAGAGGAGAGATAAAGAAGTCCTCTTTGTCCACATAGCCTTGGACATGAAGCCTCAATTTCCCGATTAAGGGAGTGACTGAAGCTTCTTGCCCCTTGAAGGCACTGTCTGCGGGTAGGATATCTCCCATCTCATAGGATTGTATGCCTAGCTTGGTGGCTAACTCCATAGATATGAAATTGTGAGTAGAACCAGGGTCAAAGAGAATAAAAGCATCATGTTCTCTTACCTTTCCCCAAGCATGGCATAGAGGAGATCCTTTGTGGTGAGTTTGATGAATCTCCTCCTCTTGGATTTCAACCAAAGAAGCTCTAGGAGGATCTTGGCGGTTGTTCTTTTGGGGACAAGCGCGGTACGCATGCCCTTGTTCGCCGCACTTGAAACACCGTTATCTTTACGATAACACTCAAGCTCTTCAGGAGAGAGTTTATTCTTTCCTTTGTAAACTCCCTTCTCTTTAGCTTTGTTGGAATTGCCCTTAGGAGACTTTTGGACATTGTCCTTCCCCTTAGGATCATTGGAACCCTTGTTTTCCGGGGGCTTATTATTTCTTTTACCCCCCGTTTGGAAATTGATTCGCGAGGCCACCATAGTATGGTGTATTACCGCCGATATGGTACGTGGCCTTTGGGAGTTGACATACTCCGCCATTTCTTCGGTTAAGCCCGCACAAAATTGTTGCTTTTGCTCTCCAAAATCCAACTTTTTGAAGACAGTGGCTTTGAGTTGTAGGTCCCAAAACTTGTCTACATATTTGTGGATGGATTCATTGGGAGAGAGCTTTAAGCTTCGCCATTCGGTGAGTACTTTGTCTTTGGCATCGGTGGCCAAAAACTGCTTCATAATGGAAGCTCTTAAAGCCTTCCATGTTCGTGGAGCTTCACCGTTGGCTCGTAGGCTAGACCACCATTGTCTGGCGGACTTTTGAAAGTGCATAGCTACATGGCGTAGCTTAGAGGACTCCGTGAAGCCCTCATCTCCAAACGCCGCATCGAATTGCTGGATAAAGGCCAAAACTTTGTCTGTAGCACCGAAGGTGCCATCATAGGTAAGGAAAGAGATGCTCTTCCCTCCCTCTTTGAATTTCTTCAGCTTGAACGACCTCTTCCATGCGGCATAGGATTTCCTATGGCCTCTTCTTTTTGATGGTTCAAAGTTGCACCATCACTTTCTTCAGAAGATGAAGAATTTGAAGAAGGTGGAGAAGAGGGTGACCTCTTTCTCGCCTTTTTCTTGTCTTGATCTTTGTCGTCTTCACCATAGCTTTCATAAGAGGAAGAGGATGAAGAAGATGGAGAAGAGGGTGTCCTCTTTCTCGCCTTTTTCTTCTCTTGCTTTTTATCATCCCTCTTTGAATTATGGCGTGGAGAAGAGTGTGATGGTCTTCTCCGCTTTGGTGGTGATGGAGAGCGTTTAGCCCACCGTCTTCATGGAGCCATCTCCGCCGAGGTGGCGGGAGACTCGCTTCTTTCTCGTTCCTTCGGTGGAGGCTCTTGAATTCTCCTTTGGGAAGGAGATGCATCATCAAGAAGTAAGTTCTTGAGCCCTTCATATGGATTCTCTTCTTCTTCCCGAATCGGAGAGAGACCTCTTTTGGTAGTCTCACAAGGAGGCTTCCTAGGTGTTCTCTCGTCATGGTGATGAGCTTGGAGAATCCCGTGAGCACGGAGCTGCCGTTGCACTTCACTTTGGAGAGATGGATTGCCCATGGCTTGTTGAAGCCTAGAAACAAGATAGTTAACAAGCATTGAAGCATCATTAGTAGCTTGCTCATGAGCAAAATCAAAGTTATCAACATTAATTTCACTCTCTTTACTATTGTCAGCCATTCTAACAACTTTTAGGTGTAAACTTTTTAGGTGTACTTTGGCACTTCAAGCCCTAGTTGCTACTCCTCTTTACCCCTTTAGAAAAAGCACTCAAGCTACTGTACCCGCGGCTCGAATACCATTAATTGCAAGGAATAGAAGAGAGGGTCTTTCGACACCAAGACAGCACCGGCTCCTGTCAAGCTTCTAATAGCTCAATAGTGGTTAAGCCATAGGCAAGCCCCGTAGGACTCCACTATTAAGACCATAGCTCTCGACGGTGATGCCCCGTTAACTGCACAAAGGCAGGCGCACTGCAAGGCTGAAAAATCCCTATTCTACTTACTCACAGGCAATTAATAATACCAACCATTTGTAGCTAGCTTGAGGACCTCCCTTCTTGAGCAAGAAAAGAGAAACCTTGAGCTCTGATACCAATGTAACATTTAATGGCCTAAAATCTTATGTGTAGCGGAAATTAGCATGAACATAGTGGGCATTTCATTAGAATAGATTCCTAATGAGAATTACAAGAGTGCTTGGGTGGAGAGAGCAACAAAAAGCATAACACCTAGTTAGATAGCATCGACAATACTTTCAAAAGAGAGAGATATTAAGCTATTGACAACAGTTGAGGACCGGATTTGCATGGAGCCGGTCCCCCCTCCAAAAGGCTTTGTATTATGGTTTCTCCCATCAAGAGAGACATTGTACAATACAATTCTTTGTGTTCCTTCAAGACTAGCTAGTGCAATGAAGATGGAAGCTTCATACACCAAGCAAAACACTTAATCAAACACAACTTGAATTATCCCCGTTCTCAGACCCAAGACCTCACACACCTTCGAAGATGGTGAGAGCTAGCAGGGTATGAGAGTAGATTGAGAGGAAAAAGAAGTATCTTACGAGAAAGATGTACATCTCCTCACATAATCACTCATATTAGCATAGCTTAGCTTAGTAATTAGCTTGGTAGAGAAGATGAGCATGCATTGAAGCTTGGCTCTTGGTTGGATTTGCATCCACATGCTAAGAGAGTGTTGATGTAGGCTTCTATCTCACAAGCTTGGAGTAGGTGATGAGCTCTCCATTAAAGCTTGGGAGGAGATAGAGTATTCTTCCTTCACACATGGTCAAGTGTGAGTGTGTGTGTGTCAATGCCAAGCAAAAATCAGCCCCCCCCCTCTCTTGGGCGAGCCCTAGCTGCTAAATAGGTCTGGCTTTTGCCTCATTGGACCTCCCCAGGTCAAGCCAATAGGAATTAAGCAGCATAAGTGATAGCCTTCTGACATGTGTCCCCCTTTCCCCTTTTGTGAGAGCTTTAGGTAATTAAATAATTAAACTAAACTCTCATTGGACCCCTTTGCCTCCTGGCCAATAGGAATCAGGCAAGCCATGGGGCTCCTGAATGCTCATTGGACCCCTTGGGAGACTGCCCAATAGTCTTCTAGGAGACTTAATTCTCATTGGTTTCTTTTATTAAATGTTTTTAAATTAATTAAACTAGATTTACTCTAGCTTAATTCTCATTGGTCCACTTCAAGGGTCTTCCAATAGGAATTGGGCACACCTTGTGGGCATCTGGCCTAGGGAGCTGACATGTGTCCCTCATTCCCTTTGTGTAAAGGGAGCCTGTGTGTGTGTGTGTGGCTTTCTCTCTCATCCCCTAGCTTTGGGGCTCGCCCCCTCCCATGTAGGGATGTGAAAAGACTTTTAAGGCACACACTAAGCATCCAATTTTCCCTAGGGTTGACCTTTGGACACAACCTTTGAATTTTGGAACCTTAGCATTTTGGAAGTCTTAATGGGCTGAACCTTAGGGTCTTTTTGGCCCATTGTTTCACATGGCTCTTTTGCAGATGGCCCCCCCTTTGGATCCCTATTTTCCCTCCTTTGGATCCCTACTGTGGCCTGGTCTGCTAGCTTAACCAATATTCTAGCTTTTTCTCCTTGGCACTTCCCCACATTAAATGATCAGTTTAATATGAGAAAATCATTTAGGAGAATTAGATATTGATTATTATGACATGGAAAAAGTTTTCAAACATAGCCTCCCTCTGTTCTAGAGTTTCTACTTCCATTTGCTTTTGTAGATTTTTGAGAACTTCATCTTCTTGTGAGGTCCACATCATCTAAAAAATTTCAAGCAATTTGAGAACTACTTTTTCAATACCTCACTCTTCTTCTACAAGAGACTTCTAAAATATTTATATGTCCAAAGATAGAAATTGTGCTCTTATACCACTTGTGAAGGCCATGCCAGGGACCACCGGTTGCAATTTTCTCACACAACTGCACCACAATTTTTGACATCCCTCTCGCTTTTGAGACCAACGCCAAGATAGGACTCCTCCTACTCTTTAATGCCAACTCAAGGAGGTAATAACATTTGCTTTTTTTCTCATACAGATCCCTTAATCCCAAAGTATATTTCCTTATCGGTTCAAACTTTCCAATCAAAGTCACCAGACTTAAATTGATCTCAACCTTCCAAGGTCAACTGGCGAGAGTTCTCTAATTCACCTTGGGTTCAAGGTCACCGACACTTTTTTTTTGTTATAACCAAGCACAATTGTTGGTACATTCCCCTAAGATGAGGGTTATTACTAACTACACAAATCCCTCATTCCCAAGTTTGATCCCCACTGAGTATATCAAAATACCTTCCCCATTCTTGACTTAAGTTAATGTACAACATAAAATTGAATCCAACTTTCCGCCCAACAAGTTAACCCTCCAGAATTCACCTTCCCATTGAACCATTTGATAAATTGCACATTTTAAAGGTAGTACTAAAATACTAGGAAAATATAATTCAAATCAAGTCAAGCAAAGAATACATTTCAAGCATTTGAAAGCAACATGCAACTGTTGAATATCCTTGCAAGTGTGCATTTACTAGGGTGTTCCCACCTTTTTTCTTTTAGAATATTTTACTTCCTTTTTTTCAGTATTATGAAGTTATCTAGTTACCTTTCAAGTAATCACATATACTTCTCCATGCACATTCTTATCCTCATCCCAGGACTTCGGTATCATTTGGCCTCTGCCATGTGTGGAGGTGGCATCTTTACACAATTTCCAATTCTTATTTTCTTTAGCTTGTTTTGGGAAAGGATTACAAAATTAATATATCTTAAGCTCCTTTTAGAGAAGTAATCCGAGAATCAAAGAAAATGTTCGGTTGATGAGGAAAAATTGCAAGATAGCCCATTTAGGTTTCTAGCCTTTCCAAAATTTCTTTTTACCAAACAACTATAAGGATTATTTAATTAAATCACATCTTATTTCCTTATTTGATCCCTTCCAAATCCATTTTCCTTCTTCCTTTTCCGTCGGCATCAGGCCTACCCGGACTAGATTGATTTCTAGACGCATTTGGTGGTCCTCACCCGATTGAGACTCACTCCCATTCAATTCCAATCCAAGGAATTGAATGAACAATGAGTTAAAAAAAACCAACGGTTATCAGTCCTAGCAAGAAAGGACCATCCCTCTTGGAGTTTTATGATCAAGCAACATGGTCATGACATTTGTGAGACTATCCCCTTGCTCCCCCCTTTGTAATTGCAAAGAAAACTTAAAAGTAGACAAACTTGAAATGAACAATGTGTATGCTCTCTACAATGACCTTTGCTTAGTCTGAACCATGAGCTATAAATACAAAAATTTAGAGTGCACCAACTTAGTAATCTTAAAGCAAATAATCATAAAAATCCTTTAAATGATTACTCAAGAGTAGAACCCTTCAATGAATGACAATGTAAGAGTAAAATGTGAAGATCCTAAAGAGTGGAAAAGCTAATGTAGTGAAATATGCTCATGCAATGGAGTATGAATGACTAACAAAATTCTTTTTAAGATGGAACTTAGGCATACTTGTACTATCGTGGAGAGAATCAATCATGTAGCTAAGAGAGGCTTGGGTTTTCCAAACGATGGGAGGGGGGGAGGGATCACCTTACTTTGAATGGGAATCCTCTTTCAAAAAAACTCCTTTGATTATGATAAAATTACCCTTCAAAACTTAACTTTATCTTGAGATAATTAGATACTAACTTAATTAGATCATTAAATATGTTACACACATACTTTGTAGAGAGGGAAAAAATGATTCGATTCCTTCATTTAATTTGAATGCATAATCAAAGAAAAAATTTGATCCTTTCATGCATTAGGAAGAGAATGGGGTCTATGAGGGCCTCTTTATTTGGCAGTTTAAGGAAGTCAACCTTTTGTATTAAAAAAGTAATCAAAGGACATCTTTTGAATTCAAACAAGCAAAACGGCTAGTTTATTGAATTCAAAGTTTTTCCCCAAAATTCATCTAGCGGGTAAAACCATATCATGTAGCATATCTATGGAAAGAGCTCGATGCGTAGATTGTAGATCTATGATCTTCGCTTAAATCGGAGATCATATGTGGGAGTTATGGAAGGCCAAAAATCATAAAACTGCCCACCTTTTTTGGGAAAAAGTGTATCCTTTGACCACTCTTACACATCTCTTACACACCCACCATTCTTGCACACATGGCATATACATATTCATCAAAATGTTAATCACCTCCATAAGCTCATGGCAAATAAAGAGGCCCTCCTACACCCCATCCTCTTCCTAATGAGAGCATTCCTTTTGGAGGAATTATAATCTCTTTTAGAAAATAAGGTTAGTTCCAAGTTTAGCACAAAAAGAATTACACTACTTAATTACCTTTGATAAATGGCATTTATCACCATTGAGTAATTCAGGTGAGAGAATAAGAGTAAATTAAAAATTGATCAAAAGAAATTATGGGAGATAAGGGGGTGATTATAGATATTAGTCACCTTTCATCATGCATACTATTTAGATAAGTATGATCTCCAGGCAACTATTGGATAAAGAGAGTGCTTTCTATTCTCTCTATGTCATATAAACTTGGTAATATAAAGAACTTGAAATAACATCATAGTTAGTGGTTAGCAACATTTTTAGTTAAAGATTAAGAACCAACCATAATTCAAAAGAAACAACAAAAATTAATAATTTGTTCTTCTTTTCAAGAAAGCAAGAGAAAAGCTTACTTATAGAAACATGAAAGCTTAAGCATGAATTAACTTAGAATGAAAAAAAACGAATTTCAATATGTGCAATAGCATGAAGATGACAAGAATAAATTACTTTAGTATATATAGTAGAGTCTTCTCCTTGCCTTGAGAATTTTTAAACAAGCTTGGTGTAACATTTAATGGCCTAGTAACTTGTGTGTAGAGGAAAATAGCATGAACATAGTGAGCATTTCATTAGAATAGACTCCTAATGAGATTAACAAGAGTGCTTGGGTGGAAGAGCAACAAAAAGCATAACACCTAGTTAGATAGCATGAACAATACTTTAAAAGAGAGAGAAATTAAGCAATTGACAACAGTTGAGGACCGGATTTGCATGGAGCCGGTCCCCCCTCCAAAAGGCTTTGTATTATGGTTTCTCCCATCAAGAGAGAAATTTTACAATACAATTCTTTGTGTTCCTTCAATACTAGCTAGTGCAATTAAGATGGAATCTTCATGCACTAAGCAAAACACTTATCAAACACAACATCAATTCCCTCACGGTCTCAGACCCAAGACCTCACACACCTTCGAAGATGGTGATAGCTAGCAGGGTATGAGAGTAGATTGAGAGGAAGGAGTATTCTTACGAGAAAGATGTACATCTCCTCACATAATCACTCATATTAGCATAGCTTAGCTTAGTAATTAGCATGGTAGAGGAGATGAGCATGCATTGAAGCTTGGCTCTTGGTTGGATTTGCATCACAAAGCCAAGAGTTGTTGGTGTAGGCCTCCCTTCTCACAAGCTTGGAGTAGGTGGTAAGCTTTCCATTAAATCTTGAGAAGGAGAGAGAGTCTTATTTGCTTCACACATGAGATTGTGAGTGTGTGTGTGTGTGTGTGTGTGATAATGCCTTGCAAAAATCAACCCCCTCTCTCTCTTGGTCAACCTCCCTTGCTAATTACTCATGTTACAACCCCATTGGACCTCCCCAGCCTCAGCCAATGGAAATTAAGCAGCATAAGTTATAGCCTTCTGACATGTGTCCCCCCTTCCCCTTTTGTGAGAGCTTTAGGTAATTAATAAATGCAATTGAACTCTCATTGGACCCCTTTGCCTCTTGGCCAATAGGAATCAGGCAAGCCATTGGGCTGATGAATGCTCATTGGTCCCCTTGGGAGACTGTCCAATAGTCTCTTAGAGAGCTTAATTCTTATTGGTTCTTTTATAAGTGTTTTTAAATTAACTAAACTAGATTATCATAAAGTTTATTCTCTCTTAGAACTTGAAATATTACCTGGAGGTGCTGCTTGTGTTCATCTAATGAATTAGAGTAGATGATGATATCATCAAACAAGACTCTAGTAAAGGTTCGGTGAGACCTGAATAGCTTCTCCATCAAGCGGTTGAATGTGGCTGGTGCATTGGTCAAACCAAAAGGCATGACAATGTATTCGTAAAGACCAAACGTAGTGCGAAATGTGGTCTTTATAATGTCTTGATCAACTATCCTTATTTGATGATAGCCACTTTTTAGATCAATCCTACTAAAGTAGGTGTACCCTTGTAGCTTATCAAATAGGTCTTCTACCCATGGAACGGGAAACCTATTCTTGATAGCGATCCTATTTAGTGCTCTATAGTCGACACACATACGATATGTGCCATCTTTCTTTTGCACTAGTAGCACAGGAGAACAAAATGGAGATGAGCTAGGCCTAGCCATGCCCTTCTCAACTAACTTATGCACTTGCCGCATAATCTCCTCTTGTTGAGCTTGAGAAACTCTATAAGGAGGTTTGTTGGGCGGTGAACTTCTTGGAAGAAGTTCAATTGCATGGTCATCATTGCCTCGTTTAGGAGGTAGCTCACAAGGGATGTCATCAATAAAGACATCTTGAAACCCCTTGAGAAAATTAGATCTCTAATTCCTTTTGATTGTGTGTATTTTCTTTTGTTAAAACATTAGGTTCATTTTGAGAATCTTTAACAAAAATCATGTACACGGAAATAGAGCTCTTTATTGACTTGTTGAAAGCTTGTGTATGTACAATGGGTATAGTGTTACCCATTTTTTAGCATCTATATACATATCTTTTTCCCTGAACTTAAAGGAGATTCTCCTTTCAGGGAATTTAACATTGGCAGCCATGCGATCAAACCATGGTGCCCCTAGGATTACATCCTCATGCTTGAGAGGAGAGATAAAGAAGTCCTCTTTGTCCACATAGATTTGAACATGGAGCCTCAATTTCCCAATTAAGGGAGTGACTGAAGCTTCTTGCCCCTTGAAAGAACCATCTGTGGGTAGGACATCTCCCATCTCATAGGCTTGTATGCCTAGCTCGGTGGTCAGCTCTATAGATATAAAATTGTGAGTAGAACGAGAGTCAAAGAGAATTAAAGCATCATGTTCTCTTACCTTTCCCCAAGCATGGCATACAAGAGATCCCTTGTGGTGACTTTCCTCCTCTTGGATTTCGACCAAGGTAGCTTTAGGAGGTTCATGGCGGGTGTTCTTTTGGGGACAAGTGCGGTACGCCTGCCCTCGCTCGCCGCACTTGAAACATCGGTTATCCTTGAGATAACGCTCAAGCTCTTCAGGAGAGAGTTTATTTTTTCCTTTATAAACTCCCTTCTTTGTAGCTTTGTTGGAGTTGCCCTTAGGAGACTTTTGGACATTGTCCTTTCCCTTAGGCTCATTGGAACCCTTGTTTTCTGTGGGCTTAGAATTTCTTTTAGCCCCCGTTTGGAAATTGATTCGAGAGGCCACCATAGTATGGTGTATAACCGCCGATATGGTGCATGGCTTTTGGGAGTTGACATACTCCGCCATTTCTTCAGTTAAGCCCGCATAAAATTGTTCCTTTTGCTCTCCAAAATCCAACCTTTTCAAGGCAGTGGCTTTGAATTGTAGGCCCCAAAACTTGTCTACATATTTGTGAATGGATTCATAGGGAGAGAGCTTCAAGCTTCGTCATTCGGTGGGTACTTTGTCTTTGGCATCGGTGGACAAAAACTGCTTCAAATGGAAGCTTTTAAATCTTACCATGTTCGTGGAGCTTCAACATTGGCCCGTAGGCTAGACCACCATTGTTTGGCGGACTTTTGAAAGTGAATAGCTACATGGCATAGTTTAGAGGACTCCATGAAGCCCTCATCTCCAAACGCCGCATCGAATTGTTGGATAAAGGCCAAGACTTTGTCCGTAGCACCAAAAGTGCCATCGTAGGTAAGGAAAGAGATGTTCTTCCCTCCCTCTTTGAACTTCTTGAGCTTGGATGACCTTTTCCACGCGGCATAGTATTTCCTATGGTCTCTTCTTTTTGATGGTTCAAAGGTTGCACCATCACTTTCTTCAGAAGATGAAGAATTTCAGGAAGATGGAGAAGAGGGTGACCTCTTTCTCGTCTTTTTCTTTCCTTGATCTTCTTTGTCTTCACCATCACTTTCATAAGAGGACGAGGATGAAGAAGATGGAGAAGAGGGTGTCCTCTTTCTCACCTTTATCCCGCCGTCTTTGTGGAGCCATCTCCGTCGAGGTGGCGGGAGACTCATTTCTTTCTCGTTCCTTCGATGGAGTCTCTTGATTTCTCCTTTGAGAAAGAGATGTGTCATCAAGGAGCAGATTTTGGAGTCCTTCATATGGATTCTCTTCTTCTTCCCGAATTGTAGAGAGACCTCTTTTGGAAGTCTCGCAAGGAGGCTTCCTAGGTGCTCTTTCGTCATGGTGGGGAGCTTGGAGAATCCCATGAGCACAAAGCTGCCGTTGCACTTCACTTTGGAGGGATGGATTGTCCATGGCTTGTTGAAGCCTAGAAACAAGATAGTTAACAAGCATTGGGGCATCATTAGTAGCTTTCTCATTAGCAAAATCAAAGTTATCAACATTAATTTCACTCTCTTTACTATTGTCAGCCATTCTAACACTTTTTAGGTTAGACTTGATAGGTGTACTTTGGCACTTCAAGCCCTAGTTGCCACTCCGCTTTACCCCTTTAGAAAAAGCACTCAAGCTGTTGTTCCCATGGCTCGAATACCATTAATTGCAAGGAATAGAAGAGAGGGTCGTTCAACACCAAAACAGCACCGGCTCCTGTCAAGGTTCTAATAGATCAATAGTAGTTAAGCCGAAGGCAACCCCCATTGGATTCCACTATTAAGAACATAGCTCTCGACGGTGATGCCCCGTTAACTGCACAAAGGCAGGCACACTGCAAGGCTGAAAAATCCCTATTCTAGTTACTCACATGCATTTAATAGTACCAACCATTTATACCTAACTTGAGGACATCCCGTCTTGAGCAAGAAAAGAGAAACCTTGTGCTCTGATACCAATGTAACATCTAATGGCCTAGTAACTTGTGTGTAGCAAAAAATAGTATGAACATAGTGAGCATTTCATTAGAATAGATTCCTAATGAGAATAACAAGAGTGCTTGGGTGGAGAGAGCAACAAAAAGCATAACACCTAGTTAGATAGCATGAACAATACTTCAAAAGAGAGAGAAATTAAGCAATGGACAACAGTTGAGGACCGGATTTGCATGGAGCCGGTCCCCCCTACAAAAGGCTTTGTATTATGGTTTCTCCCATCAAGAGAGAAATTTTACAATACAATTCTTTGTGTTCCTTCAATACTAGCTAGTGCAATGAAGATGGAAACTTCATGCACTAAGCAAAACACTTATTAAACACAACATCAATTCCCTCACGGTCTCACACCCAAGATCTCACACACCTTCGAAGATGGTGAGAGCTAGCAGGGTATGAGAGTAGATTGAGAGGAAGAAGGAGTATTCTTACGAGAAAGATGTACATCTCCTCACATAATCACTCATATTAGCATAGCTTAGCTTAGTAATTAGCATGGTAGAGGAGATGAGCATGCATTGAAGCTTGGCTCTTGGTTGGATTTGCATCACAAAGCCAAGAGTTGTTGGTGTAGGCCTCCCTTCTCACAAGCTTGGAGTAGGTGGTAAGCTTTCCATTAAAGCTTGAGAAGGAGAGAGAGTCTTCTTTGCTTCACACATGAGATTGTGTGAGTGTGTGTGTGATAATGCCTTGCAAAAATCAACCCCCTCTCTCTTTTGGTCGACCTCCCTTGCTAATTACTCATGCTACAACCCTATTGAACCTCCCCAGCCTCAGCCAATGGAAATTAAGCAGCATAAGTGGTAGCCTTCTAACATGTGTCCCCCTTTCCCCTTTTGTGAGAGCTTTAGGTAATTAATAAATGCAACTAAACTCTCATTGGACCCCTTTGCCTCCTGGCCAATAAGAATCAGGCAAGCCATTGGGCTGATGAATGCTCATTGGTCCCCTTGGGAGACTGTCCAAGAGTCTCTTAGAGAGCTTAATTCTTATTGGTTCTTTTATAAGTGTTTTTAAATTAACTAAACTAGATTTAATCTAGCCTAATTCTCATTGGTCCACCTCCATGGCCATCCAATAGGATTTGAGTACACCTTGTGGGCATCTGACCTAGGGAGCTCACATGTGTCCCTCTTTCCCCTTGTGTACAAATGAAGCTTGTGAGTGTGTGTGGTGTTTCTCTCTCATCCCCTAGTTCTTGGGCTTGCCCCCTCCTATGTAGGGCTTGACAAAGACTTTTTGGGACACACTCAAAGCATCCAATTCCCCTAATGTTTGACCTTTGGACACAACCTTTGAATTTTGGAACCTTAGCATTTTGGAAGTCTTAGTGGGCTGAACCTTAGGGTCTTTTGAGCCCATTGTTGCACATAGATCTTTTACAGATGGCCCCCCCTTTGGATCCCTATTTTCCCTCCTTTGGATCCCTACTGTGGCCGGTCTGCTAGCTTAACCAACATTCTAGCTTTTTCTCCCCTGGCACTTCACCATATCAAATGATCAGTTTAACATGAGAAAATCAATTAGGAGAATTAGATATTGATTATTATGACACTTGGTGATGTAGTCAACCCTCTTCTTCTTCATCTTCATTTGAAGACCACAAATTGTGCTACTTGGAATGGAAGAATCATATGAGACAAAGGAGATTCAAGCTATGGAAAGCTTGAGGGATAAGAGAGAGGAGAAGGATAATTTAATGAGAATAAGAGGATCAAGTTATGGCAAGCTTGGTTATGGTTTTGGTCATGGATTCTCTTGGAGAGCAGGTGTGTGTTTGCAAGAGCATTTTCTATGGCTTCCCCAACCTTACTCTCTAGTTTGCATCTTAAAGAAGTAGGAGAGAAATGTAAAATGAGAAGAGAATGTTGGGGTATAAAGCCCAATGTGGTCGCCCACGTAAGTGGACGGGCCGCCAGGTATGTACACATATTCTTTTGTAAAAACCTAATAAGAACTCACTATGCTCTACACATTACAGTAGAGCGAGTTCACCATATCGTCGTGCTCTTCTTCTCGCACTCTCTCTCGCGTCGCACTTCCGCTCGTACTCCTTCAACTGGTATCAGAGCTCAGATCGAGGCTCGGGGCAGCACTGCAGGAGGCTAGAGTCACCAACTCAGATTGGAGTGAAATTCGATAGGCGAAGACACGGCCCCAAATCTCGTGCGAATGCCTGAAGGGCTTGGTGTTGTCAGAATTTCATTCTGAGGTCATCTAGGCCACCGTTCGGCTTCGACAAAGGTCTGCGCAGGCCATTTTTGACTACGTGGTCTCAGCGGGTGCAGATCGGACTCTGTAAATTTGGGGTTTTCGGCCTAGGACTGCAGGTGCTGAGGATATCGACACTCCCAGAGTGCTGATTTGTGGTTGTCTACACATCGAAGGACGGCTCACAGTTCTTGGAGGCGTGTCACATACGACACGGGTGCATCTACACACAGACTGTAGGCGACATCCACTAGTTCATCAAGTAGCTTGTGTTTGCTGCTTGATATTCCAGATTTCATCCTGACATTGCAGGTACTTCCACATGGGATGTATTGTCAGAGATGATGTATGTCTGTTGATGGTTTGCTGGCTGTGAGTCACGCAGCAAACAACCGCCGCAGCGGTTACAGCATATAGTGGGAAATTTGTGGATGTATGACTTTGTGGGAAGTCTATGTACTGTCAGATTTACTGCAGCCTTTGTTGAGGGTCGAGTGAGGTTTTATTGAGCTGGGGGATTCTCGAATGTTGAGATCCTTTCGGTGATACAAGTCTTGGAGCGATCCCTCGAGCACCCTTAGATAGGCAGCTAGGATGTATTGACTGTGAGTTAGACAGTTGGGATTGCATCTTTGCTTTACTGCCGTTGAGGCATTGTCACAGTCTATGCTTATAGGACAGTGACAGGACAGTGAGAGACAGTACAGGTGCAGGACAGGTTTACCCGCAGCTTACAGTGTCAGAGAGATAGTATTTTTTGAGCTGTTTTTTGGTCTGTTTTTAGTACACCAGAGCCATTTTACAAAGGAGACTCTGCCAAAATTTCTACAGAATCTGAAGCTTTCTTGGTTCATTTGACAGGTTGATATTGGTTCAGAGGTCAGTTTACAGGGGAAACTCTGCCGAATTTTTCCCAGAAAAGTAAACTACTGTGAAGCGTAGCTATGGCTGGATCACAGGACACTGCTCTTTACAATATCAAGAAGCTGGATGGAACCAATTTCCCATTGTGGAAGAAGCAGATTTGGCACGTGTTGGTACAAAAGAAGCAGATAAAACCTATAAAGCTCAAGGGGATAAAACCAGAAGATATGGACGAAGATGAATGGAGCGAAATGGATGAATTGGCACTTTCTACCATTATGCTGACTTTGGCAGAAAGCGTTTACTTCAATGTAGCAGACGAGATGTCGGCTTATCAAGCATGGTTAAAGCTGAGTGATCTTTATGAGAAGCAGAGTGCAGCTTCACAGGTATACTGGCTTAAGAAGCTTGTTGACTTGAAGATGAAAGAAGGGACACCTATGTCCAATCATCTGAATGAATTCAACACAATCTACAGTCAGTTGTCAGCTCAAGGTGTCAAGTTTGATGAACCTGTTAGAGCTATGTTCCTGTTGATCACATTGTCGAAAAGTTGGGACACTTTTCGCACAGCTTTGAGTAATTCTGCACCTCCAGATGGTTTGAACATAGCAGGTGTAGAAGGAAGTCTGCTTACTGAAGAAACCAATAGAAAGACAATGGACAAAGGCAAAGGAACAACCTTAGTTGTCAGGGGAAATACCAAAGAAAAGTACAAAGGTGGAAAGAGGAATCAGTCTCGTAGCAAGTCCCGCAGTGCTAAAGGCAAGAGTGACATAGAATGCTACCATTGTGGCAAGAAGGGTCACATGAAAAGAGACTGCAGAGAATGGAAAGCAGAAAAAGGCAAAGAGAAAGCTGAAGACCATGGTGAGAAGAACAAGTCCTCAATGAAGATTCAAGAAATAAATGTGACAAACACTGTTGCAGAGGATGACAGTCTAGTGTCAGGAGACATCTACTTCTTGAAGAATACAATGGACTCAGCTCTTCTTACAGCATCTGATGGAAATGCACTGAGTGACTGGATTATAGACTCAGGGGCATCACTTCATGTGTCTCCAAACAAGGAGTGGTTTACCTCTTATGTGACCACTAAAGATCATGTTCGGCTAGGCAATGGGCAGACATGTGAGATCTTAGGTGTTGGAGATGTTCAACTGAAGTTTCAGAATGGCTCTTCTTTCATGCTGAAGAATGTGAGACATGTTCCCGCAATTACAAAGAGCTTGATCAGCACAGGTTTACTTGATGATGCTGGCTACGTCACCACTTTTGGACAGAACATGTGGAAGATATCCAAGGGTTCTATGACAGTAGCACATGGAGTAAATTCTGGAGGACTTTACATGATATATGTATCAAATGTCTCTAAAAATGTAATCAATGTAACCGAGCAGCCGAACGTTTCTTTGTGGCATAGCCGGTTAGGACATATGTCCAAGAAGGGTATGGAAATCTTGTCTCGTTCTGGTTATTTGCCTGGCTTTTCGTTTAATGATTTTGAATTCTGTGAACATTGTCTGTATGGTAAGCAAACATAGCAGCCACATAAGCATAGAAGCAGTAGAAGAGATACACAGTTGGCACTTGTTCATAGTGATTTGTGTGGACCTATGCCTAACCTATCTCTAGGGGGAGCTTCTTACTTTATGACATTTATAGATGATTACTCCAGGAAAGTATGCGTTTACTTTCTCAAGCACAAGGATGAAGCGTTTAGTGTTTTCAAAACGTTTGTGACACTTGTGGAGAATCAGAGTGGCAAGAAGCTTAAATGCTTACGCACTGACAATGGTGGAGAGTATGTTTCAAAGGCCTTTCATGACTTTTGTGAGTCAAAAGGTATAAAACGTGAACTTACTGCTCCTTACAATCCTCCTCAAAATGGTGTTGCTGAGAGGATGAATAGGACCATACAAGAGAAGTTCAGAAGTATGTTGTCTAATGCACAACTGCCAAATGGGTTTTGGGCTGAAGCTGTATCAACAGCTGTTCATCTTGTAAATAGATCTCCTAGCAAGGTTTTGCAGAAGGATTCAGTGCCAGAGATGGTATGTTCAGGCAAAATGCCCTCATACAAGCATCTCAGAGTCTTTGGCTGTGAGGAATATACTCACGTTCCAAAGGAATTTAGGAACAAACTTGAGCCAAAGAGTAGAAAGTGCATCTTTCTAGGCTATGGTAATTCTGGTGAGATGGGGTACAGACTTTGGGATCCCGAATCCAGAAAGGTTGTCCGCAGCAATGATGTCCACTTTAATGAATCCAAATATCATTCTAAACCAGAGAGGGTTGAGGAGATTAGAAGAGTTGTCTTCCGAGAAGATGGACCTGCACGTGCAAGACAAAATGTCAGGGCTCAAGAGAAGCAAGGACAGGATAGAGTGGAACCACAGGTTGTGGCTGAGCCTGAGCTACCTATTGTGCGTAGATCTGGACGTGTCACGCGACCTCCTGATAGGTTTGTTCCATCTATGAACTATGTCATGTTGACTGATTGCAATGAGCCTTCATGTTACAAGGAAGCAGTGCAAATGAAGGACTCCGGGAATTGGCAATTGTCCATGCAGTCAGAGATGACAGCTCTGCATAAAAACCAGACATGGAATCTAGTTAAATTACCACGGGGCAAAAAGGCTCTACCCTGTAAATGGGTTTACACGTAGAAGATCACCGCTCATGATAGTCAGCCAAAGTACAAAGCAAGGCTTGTTGCCAAGGGCTTTAAGCAAGAACAAGGCATTGACTTTGATGAAGTCTTCTCTCCGGTGGTCAAGATGACTACATTGAGATGCTTTCTTGCATTGGTTGCCATATTAGATTTGGTGTTGCACCAAATGGATGTCAAGACAGCGTTCTTGCATGGTGATTTAGATGTGGAAATTTACATGCAGCAGCCAGAAGGGTTTGTTGAGAAAGGCAAGGAAGATTGGGTATGCCAGTTGTTAAAGAGTCTTTATGGCTTAAAACAATCACCGAGGGCATGGTACCATAAATTCCACAAGTTTATGCTTTCTCAAGGCTACAAACGTAGTGAGTTCGATCACTGTCTATATACAAAGAAGGCTAAGGATGGCAGTTGGCTGATCCTTATTTTGTATGTGGATGACATGTTGATTGCTGGCAAGCACTTGGAAGAAATTTCAGCTTTGAAGTCAAAGATGGCAAAATCGTTTGACATGAAAGACATGGGTGAGGCAAGTCATATACTTGGTATGCGCATTGAGAGAGACATATCAAAGAAGTTGATTTGGTTATCTCAAACAGAGTATATTGACAAGGTTTTGCAACGTTTCAATATGGAGAAGGGAAAGGCATTGAGTGTTCCATTGCCACCATATGTGAAACTTAGCAAACAAGATTGTCTTGTGTCTGAGGAAGAACAGGCTGAAATGGATAAGATTCCATATGCGTCTGCAGTGGGTAGTTTGATGTATGCAATGATTGCTACTCACCCAGACATTGCATTTGCAGTGGGAGTAGTAAGTCGATACATGTCAAACCCAGGCAAAAAACATTGGGAGGCAGTGAAAGGAATATTGAGATACCTGAAAGCTACAAAGAGTATGCGTATATGCTATGGGAGTCAGGAGCTAAGTGTAAAGGGTTTTACACACTCAGATTATGCAGGTGACTTAGACAACCGAAGGTCTACGTCAGGGTATGTCTTTACATTGGCTGGTGGAGCAGTATCATGGCGTTCTAGATTACAAGATTGTGTTACTCAGTCTACTACAGAGACTGAATATGTTGCAGCATCAGAGGCATGCAAAGAATCAATTTGGCTTAATCGACTAGTAACAGATTTGGGAATCAAAGAAGAGATGCCTGTGTTATATTGTGATAGTCAAAGTGCTATACAATTGGCTCGCAATCCAGTTTATCACTCAAAGACAAAGCATGTGGATGTGAAGTATCATTTCATCAGGGAAATGCTCGAGGATAAGCAACTTCAGCTTGTCAAAGTTCACACCACAGAAAATCCTGCTGATCTACTTACAAAAGGACTTCCCTCAGAGAGCTTTGCGCATTTTCGCAAGTAGTTAGGTGTAGGGTAGTACATCACTTCTCTACATCTCTTGTATATTAGCTTGTATAGTAGCTTCTCTCACACTTAAAGTACCACATTGGACTTTAAGTGGGAGGTTGTTGGGGTATAAAGCCCAATGTGGTCGCCCAGGTAAGTGGGCGGGCCGCCAGGTATGTACACATATTCTTTTGTAAAAACCTAATAAGAACTCACTATGCTCTACACATTACAGTACAGTGAGTTCACCATATCGTCGTGCTCTTCTTCTCGCACTCTCTCTCGCGTCGCACTTCCGCTCGTACTCCTTCAGAGAAGCCCTCTTTTTATGCACATTTTAGATAAGTACCTTCACTTGTCTTGATAGCTTATTTTCCTTATGGATAATTTATTTTTTTACTTTTCTTGATAACTTATCTTTTTTATCAATAATTCTTTTTTACTTATCTTGATAAATTATCTTCCTTATTAAAACTTTTTCAACAAGTTACCTATCCCCCTTATCATATCTTTTTACCTTATCTTATCTTTCTTTTTTCTTATCTTATCTTTTAACCTTATCTTATTTTTCTTTTTACTTATCTTATCGTTTTAAACTCATCTTATCTTTTTACCTTTTCATGCTAATTTTCATGAGATCACGAGCTAATTTCACATGCATTGTGTATGCCCATGTTCCCATGGTGTAGACCTAAAGTGTCTTGTGAGTGAGCCTTGGTGCATATTTAGCCCGAATTCAGACTAAGTATCCTTGATTTTATTGTTTTTTAAAGTCGTTGTCTTAGATGCATTGGTCAAGAGTAAGGGCTAGGAGGAACCCTCACAACCTCCTAGAATTTAGCTTGTAGACTCCACTAAACTAATAAATAGTTATAGAAAGAATGAGATGATGTATACATTAAAGCTTAACCTAGTAGAGAAGAAGTTGGAAACACTTGAACCTGTGTAGCTAACAAAATTTGATGATGTGTTTTTTAAAGAATTTTTGTAGTTACCACCTAGACATGAAGTTGATTATGCAATATAGCTGACTCTAAGAGCTCAATCAATTGCTCGTCGTCCATACAAGATGTTTACCTGAGTTGAAAACACTTAAAGAGTAACTTACTCAACTCAACTTCTTGACCAAGGCTTCATTCGACCTAGTGTTTCTCTGTGGAACAATCCTACTATTTTTAAGTATGCAATACCAAGGATTGATGAATTACTTGATCGATTACATGAAGCTTCTATTTTTACCAAAAATTGATCCTAAGTCTAGATACTATTAAAGCCGGATCAAGGAGGAAGATATACCAAAGATAGGATTCACCACTTGATTTGGATTATGAGTTTACAGTTATGCCTTTTGGACTTACAAATGCTCCATCAACTTTCAACCACCTCATGACCGATGTGTTTAAAGAACATCTTGATGATTTTGTTCTTGTTTTCTTTGATGATATTTTGGCTTACTCAGAGAATAAGGAAGAACAAGAACAACATGTGCGGCAAGCACTTGGACATCTACCTCAGAACCAGATTTATGCTAAGTAGAGTAAATGCACCTTCTTCACTGACAAAGTGGAATACTTGGGATTTGTTGTATCCAAGGATGGCATCTCTACTGACCCAAATAAAATTGAAGTTATTGAAGCTTGGCCTATACCTAAATCTGTCAAAGAATTATGCATAACGGGATGATATGGTACTTTTATTGAAGGCTATGCTAAGATAGCTTCTCCATTGACCAATACCCTTAAGAAGACTAAATTGTTTACTTGGAATGATTGGGCTCAAGCTATTTTTAAGCAACTCAAAGAAGCTTTGGTGAATGCTCCAATTTTACGACTTTTGGAATTTACAAAGATGTTCAATGTCCTCACCAATGCAAGCAAACAAGCAATCGGTGGTATATCTCAAGAAGGAAGACCAATAGATTATAAATCTTGTAAGTTATGCATTCATGCTTTAAGTTATCCTACACATGATTTGGAATTTTTAGCCATTGTACATGATCTTAAAGTATGGTGGCATTATCTTCTTAGAAGGTGATTTGAATTACACACAAACCATAAGAGCCTCAAGTGGATTTACACTCAACCTGACCTTAGTATGCAACATTGGAGGTGGATGGATTATTATGCAGTTATGATTTTGGGGTTGAATATATACCAAGAAAGAAAAACTTAGTGGGATGTTTTAATTAGAAGAAGTACAATAGAGGCTATTACAACCTCTACTACCTCTTTGATTGACGTTGTTTGTGAGGAGATCTATTTTACAAGAAGATTAGTATTTATTGATCTTGGATAATCACACAAAGAAACAAGAGAGGAAAATTAAAGGCTTCCATGTTGAAGACAATAATCTCTACTTCAACAATCGTCTTTGTATTGCAAATGATGGTGGGATCAAACTTTAAATACTGTATGAAGCTCACGATACACCTATTGGAGGGCATCCAGGTTACATTAAAACCTATGCTAGTAGGGGGGGGGGGGGGGGGGGGGTTTGCTAGAATTAAAATGTGATGTGCTAAGCTATGTTACAAAATGATTCACATGTCAACGTATTAAAACTGAGTAAATTTGATACCCTGGTAAGCTTCATCCAATTGATGCATTGCAAATGAAATGGGAATGCATATCCATGGATTTCATCACATGACTTGCTTACATCGCAAATGAAATAGAATTGCATATCCATGGATTTCATCACATGACTTCCTACATCTCTAGGATATGATTCTATTTTTGTGGTCACTGATATGCGTACAAAAATGACTCATGTGTTCCCTGTCAAGATAAAATTTATAGGTAAATATACATCTCAAGTTTTCATGAAAGGTTTCTTAATGTATCATGATTTATCTCATAGTATAATTTTGAATTGTGATACAAAGTTCACTTCAAATTTTGGAAAGCTTTATTCTCAGCCACAGGAACCCAAACGACCTTTAGTACTACTTATTAATTGATGGGCAAATGGAGAGTACCAATCAAATCATTGAGGATATGTTACGAGCTTAAATTATGCATGAACATAATAAGTGGACTAGATATATATTTGGTTGAATTTGCATATAGCTTTGTATTCCAAAATACAATTGGGATGTCTCCATTTCAAGAATTGTATGGATAAGAGTATCTTACTCCATCAAAGTGGACAGATCCACTCATAAGAGTTGAAGCATCCAAAGATATGTTATATGAGATGCACAAACGGACCTCATACATTAGGATATAAAGACTACTCAGGATAGAAAAAAGAGGTATGCTAGCCCTACATGATCTACTTGACTCTTTGAAGAAGGGGATATGGTATTTTTGAGAGTGAAATCAATACATAGTTCTTTATCAATGGGTAAGTGCAAGAAGCTTAGTCCAAGGGCTGAAAGCAAGGGATGGTGGTACAAAATGTGGTTGTCCTTGATACCACATAGGCTTGGTCAATTTCCTAAATAGAACAAGATTAAAGTAAAAGAGGGCAATGGAAAATAAAGGAGAAAAATTAAAGTGAAAATTCTCAGAGGTTTAATACTTTAGTCTTTTTTTGAAACGTCACATAACAGGGTGGAGATGTGGATGGGACTTTTAGTGTGCAAGGAAGCAGATTCCATTGTGCTCTCTCTCTCTCTCTCTCTCTCTCTCTCTCTCTCTATGTGTGTGTGTGTGTGTGTGTGTGTGTGTGTGTGTGTGTGTGTGTGTGTGTGTGTGTGTGTGTGTGTGTGTGTGTGTGTGTGTGTGTGTGTGTGTGTGTGTGTGTGTGTGTGTGTGTACATTTATGGCATCTCAAGCCAGCACCGTATCTATAGAGATGATTTTGGAAGCTAGGCATGAACCCTTCACCAATCTTGAGTAAGGGATACCTGCATTTACAGAGGATACTATCATGGAAACCATGAGCATTGACAAACTTGTCAGTGACCAAGAATTTATGTGGGGCTATTGGAGCAAAATAAGTGTGAGGAATGATGCAAGGAGTGCAACTCTGTTAAGATAGTTGAACTTTCAAGAACCAGGTTAAGAAACAATATACGCAAAGCCATGGCTAGATGTCAGCATCAGAAGACCCAAGGACTAACAATACTAGAGCAGCTCATGCATCATCAGCCAGTTTCCAAGTTGAGTTTGGATGTGAAATTGAGTCTTCTTTTTGGCATTCTGTACACATTGACTCATCTCAAAGTACCCCACTTTACAAGTGAGCTTTTTGTGAAGAGAACCTATTTGATGATGATGCTACAACTGTAATCAGAGCACAACATCAGTAAACCAATCCATTTTTTTTCTTTCTTGGGTGTTCATCGATGGAATATTAGGCAGCAAGCAATCAATTGGAAATGAAAGATGAGAATGAAGAGTTTCAATTAGTGCTTGTCACAGACAATTGCCTCTGCATACAAGTATTGCAAGTAAAAGTAGAGATTTGGTGACCGATTTTTGGAAATTCAAGATGAGAGTTTCACCTAACAAAAAGGATATTTGTAATCATAGAATGGAGGTAAAATGTGTCATTAAACATCGCATACATCTTCTAGATGACTCTGAAGTAATATGTTTTTCCTACAATGCAATCCTTGTTGGCCTTGGTTTCTGTTGGAATAGTATAAAATTTGTAGTCTTTGGGTAGCACTCACGTTTGGTTGTACAGTACCAAATTGATAATTTTTTGCCAACAATCACTCTAGGCCATACAATACTAGTTTGGTACTTTTTGGGAAGCAATCATTGTAGGTACCCATTCCTAGATCCATAGTACCATGGTACCAATCTCCAACCCCAGAGTATCATTATAGGTTCCAATTCCTACCTCCATAGTTCCAAATTTGGTGCTTCTCTAAGGTGCATAGTATAGTTTTTTGGTTATAATGCCCAAGAGTATGGATGAACATTCCCAATTTGGTACTTTTGGACACCACTCACACTTGGTAGTGTAATACCTAATCGGGTTTTGGAAGCATCGGTGTATCTTGCAAAGTACCAAACTGGATGCATATTACCAATTTTGGCCCTTTTTTGTATCTAGAAAAGTTCCCAATTTGGCACTATGGATCCAGTTGGTACTATGCTGTATAAAAGAAAGTACTCAATTTGGTACTATGTATCCAATTTGGTACTATGTAGGATACTTTTAGTGTGTCTGTATAGTACCTGACGAGATCCACAATAACAATTTGATATTTTTGGACACTTATTGCACTTGGAAGTATAATACCAAATTGGATTTTGGAAACAGATTTGGTGCTTACAGTGTATCCTGCCAAGTACCAAACTAGATGCATAGTACCAATGTTGAAGCTATTTTGTATACTATAAAGTACCCCATTTTGTACTCTGGATCCAGTTTGGTACTATGCAGTATGCAATAAGTTTCCGGTTTGGTATTGTGGATCTAGTTTGGCACTATGCAGTGTATAGAAAAGTACTTGATTTTGTACTACGGATCTAGCTTGGTTCTATGCATGGTGTTTTTAGTGTGCTTGCGTAGTACCTTAGGGATCCACAGTCCCAATTTGGTCTTTTTGGGCACCACTCACACTTGTCAATGTAATAAAAAATTTGAGTTTTGGAAATAGATTTGGTGCTTTCAATGTATCCTACAAAGTCCTAAACTGGATGCATAGTACGTTTTGGCACTTTTTTGTATCAAAAAAAAAACCTAGTTTGGTACTATGGATCCAGTTTGGTACTATGCCGTTCAAAGAAAAGTGCCCAATTGGGTACTATGGATCAATTTTTGTACTATGTAGGATGATTTAGTGTGCTTGCATAGTACCTTAGGGATCCATAGTACCAATTTTGGTGCTTTTATGCAGCATAGTACCAAAGATCGTATGCATATTTGAGCAATTTAATTCTTTTGGACACTATTCACTCTAGGTAGTATATTACCAAATTGGGTTCTAAATGTAGAGTTTCTACTTTTAGGGTACTTGCATACGTTACATAGAACCAAATTTGGTCCTTTTCTACACTCAATTTGGTACTATAGTTTGATTTCTGGCAATACGGTGCCAAATTTGGTTTTTTAGAATGAATTGGTGATTTACAGTACCAAATTCAGTACTGTAAATTTCTTTGGTGCTTTAATCTTTTTTTGGTAATATTCTAAGCTCTAACGTGGATCACTTTTTGTTTATAGGTGATGCTCTATAGAAGAGTCAAGAGCACGTATCCTGCGGTGAAGTTGTCACTTAGGTCCTTTGCAACACGCAAGCCATTCTTTGTCCAAAAATTAAAAGAGCGCTATACTTGCTACTGTATTTACCATATCTAGATGGTATACTTCAAGGATGCTTTCAATTAAATGTGCTAGAACAAGTTTGAGCATCATGCAAAAGAACATCCATGTACATGCTTCGTTTGTTGTACACATAATGACACATGTCAATGTTCTGCAAACCAGGAAGTTTTTCAACACACATAAGTAGCTTGCTAGATTCCATATTGTGCTCTCACCCTAAGGATCATGAATATCATGCAAAGAGATGCTTGCTTGCAGAGTGCCCTAGATGTGGTGTAAAAAAAAATTCATTTTGCCCAGACGAGATTAAAAAGTTTTTATTTTGCCTAGATGATATTGCAATAGATAGTAGGGAGGTTACTATTAATATATTTAAGGATGTGGGTATTGGACTGGTTAATGTCAAAGGAAAAGAGAAGAAAACAAGAGACTTGATCGTGGAAAGGATGAAAACTGCAACTTTCATTCATCTTTTTGCAAATCATTTGAAAAGATTTGTCAATCATAACTTTGTGTTTAGGTGGCAAGCCCAGCAATTTAAAGACTGCTTACTTAAGTTTCCCAGAGATGTTTTGGTTTTTGTTGTTAATTTTGCAAAGAATTATAGCTTTAAAATGCAGAATGAGATCCAATCTATGCATTGGTGATCAACACAGGTAACAATACTGGTGCATATCTCTTATATCATAAATTTACTAGGAGTTGTTGAGAAACCTCTGCATTTTTACATATCATATGATAAGCTCCATGACACGCTCTTTGTTTAGCATTGTTTTATGCTTCATGGCAATTGGATGAGACAACAAGGATACCGTTTGCACTATTTTATAGATAGGTATTATCCGTTGACATAATTGCATGTGATGTACAAATTCTCCACTTCAAGGCATGGAAAAAGAGAGCATGATGGTGTAGGTGTTGCTATCAAGATAACCTAGATGCATAAGGAGCTAAAACCCAATGGATTGCCCATGAAGTGTGCAGCTGACGTGGTCAATTTTTTGAACGTGAGGTTTCAACCAACAAGGGAAGGTGGGAGTGTCAGCACAAAGAGGGTTTTTTTTTTGGTTTCACTGAATGATGTGTTGTGTTTTCCATTATGGGATTTTAAACCAATTGCAAGCTCTCACTCATTCCATTGCGTTGATGGCTACTCAATGCACAATTCATGTGATGTGCATTTTGGCTGTTGTCATACTTTTGTGATCCATGTGTGAATGGGTGATTGCGAGATGCAATAATAAACAATACCATTGAAGAATGGAAATATGTCTCCATGAGCCATTGACAGAGTCGGTACAAGGAGATAGTGGTGAGGACAAGGATGATGAGGAGAACTACAATTTAAGCATACGTATGTATGAAGGGGCCTAAAGGTGTTGAGCCACTTATTGTCCATTGGGGATAGCTTTGTAGTAAATGCATCTGAGGAGAAAGAGGACTTCTACCTTCTAAAGTGCACAAAAACCATGTACAAGGCACCAAGAGTATTGAAGGACCTTTGGAATAACAAGATCGTAAGAGGTGGACTTCTAGTGGAGGGCTTGTACTATGCCCAGGTTGAGGGAAAAGCTGATACCTATACCCTATCGAGTCAAAAACCATCGGTGATGATCTACTCCTATCTTCTAAGATCCATACGGTCCCCCATGGAGGCTATCCCTAGCCTGTATAACCACTTTAAACTATCCTTAGAGATATATGAAAATATATACGACATTATGCCATATGAAGAAGGTAGTGAACAGGAGGGGATCCATACAGTGTTACACCCGATTACAATTCTAACCACTCGTGGCAACAATGCAATCTTACTTGTGATCAGTATTGTCTAATGCTATTGCTACGTTATCAATCTGGTACTCTATAATACCAAACATTTGTACTCTAGAGTACCAAAGCTATCACTCTACAATACCAAACTTTGGTATTGTCATTTATAGTTTTTAGCTCACTGTTGTGTTGCTGTGGTACCAAATTTTGGTGCATTTTGTTTTTAGCTGACTATTGTAGTACCAAATTTCATACTCTATATTACTAAA
Organism: Adiantum capillus-veneris; assembly: GCF_014529385.1. Lineage (NCBI taxonomy): Eukaryota > Viridiplantae > Streptophyta > Polypodiopsida > Polypodiales > Pteridaceae > Adiantum > Adiantum capillus-veneris. The sequence goes on along the minus strand of NC_140931.1, from coordinate 173,936,852 downwards.
ATTTGGTACTATCTCCTTCCAAATTTGATATTCTATAGTATTGTAGTACTGAATTTGATACTCTATATATCCAACTTTAGTACCAGCTACTACTTGTACAATCATTAAGAAAGTACCAAAGCACTGAATTGGTACAAAATGTACACTAATGAGAATCAAAATCTTGTCACAAAAAGGTTATAAACAAATTCCAAAATAGTTTAAAATAGCACAAAATGAAGCAAAAGAACACCAAAAGTACCAAAGATAGTACCAACACAGCACCCAAGACATATTAAGCCAACCTTATAAGACCCAAAAACTTGTAACAAAATAGTATCAGTGTGGTACCAAAAGTACCAAAGGTAGTGCCAATATAGAACCCAAGACATACCCAACAATACATATAAGATTAAAAAAAACTTGTAGCTAGAAAGTACCAAAGCAGTTCCAAAATAGGTCAAAATAGTACTAAATGAACAAAGAAGAACCATAAGTACAATGGATCATGCCCACTTGGCACCCAAGTCAAAACCATTAGTACCCTATAAGAGTTAAAATTTAGTAACAGAAAAGCACCAAAATAGTTTAAGAGAGTATCAAATTAAATATAGAAGCACCACAAAGTACCAACGCAACACCTAGTAATTAGAAAAAGTACCAAATAGTTAAATAAAGTACCAAAATAGTTCAAGAAAGTACCAAAGCCCCTAAAGACATTAGGAAATAAACCAATCAAGAAGTGAAACACACCAATCACTAGACAACGTGCAAAACAAACCCTTTCAACTATCAAACACAATGCAATAAGCTAGAAATACAATGTCTCTTACTGTTGAACCTCATCTTGGAGCTTTTGGAAATTTTTGAAAACCCCATGTCATCATAATAAGTGCAAATTTGCTCCCAAATTGGCCTTTACCTCTTTGATTATTGGGGGTGCCATCGTAGCATAGCTCCAATGACCAACAAAATTATCAATCCCGAGAGATGAGTTACCCAACTAGGCCATGGAAACACTCACGCGATTAATGAGCTACTCATGGCAACATGAATGGTGACTCTATGAGATGAGCTTCTCGGCCTATGGAGGAGCTAAGCCACGATGATTGGCAATATCCACATCCACTTCCCTTCACCTCCAATCAACCCAATCACACACACTAATGATTGCAAGACGCACATAACATTAATCCTATCATGCAGCACACTAATCACATGCACACACACATAGATCTATCGATCACCACACTCAAATCAAACCTACATGCACACACAAGAAAAAGAGGGCAATCACACAAGATTAGAGAGAGATTAACCACTAATTAGTTACGATCTAGCTAATCAAAGAACATTAGCAATCACAAAAAGTATGAGAGGCATAGTGAAAGAGAATTAAGCATTGATTAGTGTTAATCAAGTCACATGAGCAAGGAGAAGCTCAAGGACTCCATAGCCACACACCTCAAAAGCTCTCACCAAAGAGTGGTCTCAACAAATGAGCTTGAGAACCCTAATTTCTTTTACACACTGTCTTATATACCTAGGATAAAATATGCAATGTCCTGGTGCCCAAGGCCTTTAGGGCTCCACCATTTACTGAATCTGCAACCTAGGCACACTAGCTGACCTCTTCTTTATAGTTTGGAACTCCCATTGAGCCCGTAACATATTAAACATATTACAATGGCTTGAAATAAATTGGGAATTTACAATACATGACCATTTTGGAAAAATGTGAAAAATGTGTAACTCCAATCTTTACCGCTTCTTCATGTTGACCTTTGATGTGCATCTGTAAGGCTCGGGCCTTTAGTAGCTTTTGTTAATTGACGTCAACTCAGTTAACATTTTCCCCCCTTCCAATTTTAGTGCCCCTCCTCGGGCACTGTTGAAAAGTGTCCATGGAGGCTGTGGAAGGCTTTTGATTGGTTTTTGATGGGCTGATCTTCTTCATTTGTCGTTGAATTTCTTGATGAGGTTCAATTTGCTGGAGCATCTTGATTGGTCCAAATATGTCTGATGTGAGAGATGATGCTGCATTTCTCCATTGTAATAGCATAATGATGAGGCTGTTGTTTAACTATGAAAAGTATATACAAGGGAAGTAGAAAGATGAGGTTCTAAATTAGGGTATAATACGTGGATGGCCAAAGGGAAAAAACCTAGTGGAAAAAAAGTGCCTTGGGATGCGTGCATTATTGGAGTACTTATTATCATGGGAAATATTAATAAAGTACTCAAGGGATTATTTGCTGATAGATATGGAATTAAAAAGGCAACAAATATGAGAGGGTAGCATGATGGAACATTGGTTTTTGCCTGTTGTAGTCCACTCAAGGTGCATACGGGGAAGCAAAAAAGAGTGTCTAATGCATATGTCCGATGGGGGAGATCTTATATGCATACAAAGAAATGCATGGGCAACAATATATGCTGTGCAAGAAAGATTTTGAGGGGTTCTTCAGAAAGATGGTGTAGCTATAAAAGCATATGACATGGCTTTGCAAGCTAGCACCCCTTTAAGAATGGTTTCAATGTCGAGGATATGTGCTCTCATCTTACTGTGCACTGTGCGTGAGTGTTGGACTCTATGACACTCCACCAATTATAAGTTAATAGACTTTGACTCTTATGCTCATCTCATCCAGCATGAGCGACATGACTGAGATATGCTCAACTCTTCTAGTTTGAGCGTAAGCCTAATAACTATGACTCTTAGCACAGAGTTTATTAAGACATAAAGCTTTGGTACTAATGCTTTGCTCATTTCATGGCTCAACAACCCGCCCGACTCTAACTATGCCAAAGAGTGTTTTTTACACCCTGGTGACTTGACTTTTACATTCTTGTGCTTACTGCAAACATTTCTCAGGTAAAAGTAAGCTTGAATCCTCAAAAAGAGGATTAGTGAAGGACCAAGTTGGCATTGAAGGTTTCTTTTGCCATACCTATTTTATCATCTTTGAATCAAAAGATTTGTTGGTTGGGTTGTCCTTCTTTGACTGGTAACACTCCATTGTTCGTGTGATTCTCCAATTGGGCATGTTGCAAGGAGTCTTTGATGTTGTTGTAGGCCTTTGTTGGCTATTTGCATCTGGCTTTTGACTCGAAGCATTGGAAGACTTAGGAATCCAAATCTCTTGATGACCTTTGTATCTCTTTTGTTGACTTTGTTGACCTCTAGGTCTTGTTGAGCTCTTGAGATCTTCATATTGGTTTGGTGTGGTTGAAGTTGGCTTGTGATTAATTGGTAGCCAAATCTTTGTATAGCCTGTATAGAATCCTTGTCCAAGAGGAACATTCTTTGAGATCCGTCTTTGTTCTGTATCCTCTTGTGTGTTGTGGTAAACTTTAGAATCTTTCGATTTTTTCTGTCGTATACCTCCTTCTTAGGTATCCTAGGATATTGTCGAGGTTGATACCTTGTGGGCCTTCTTTCTTGGGAGGGACTTGACGTTACTTCATATGCTCTAACCTACGATTTTGGTACCAATATTTGTCTATTACCTCCATGGTACTCCTGTTATTTTAAGATCCATTGTGATATACCTTTGATTTGTTGGTGGCTCCTTAGAGGTTTCAGTTCGGTCAGCAATTGACTTGAAGTTTTGAAAGCGTGACTTGCTTGAAGAAGCTGATCCATGAGGGTTCTTTGATGTAGAGGCATATGTGGTCACACCTTTTGTGCTAATTGGTGGAAGGTTCACTTTGGCTTTACCTTTGTTTGCAAAAATTTTCTTTGATTCTTGTGACTTTTGCAACTCTGAATCTAGCATTAATGGTATCTGTAATTGTTGCTTGCTACCAGTTGGAAAAGAAAGTATTAGAATTGTATCTTTTTTGTAGGCCTTGTGTTGGTCTAACCACCACTGATGTCCAAGGATGACATCTGCATGTATGTCTTTTGAAGACTTTACTTGAAACTTTACCTTCTCTTCATGATGTTGGATGCTAAGAGTAGCAACCATTTCTTCTTGACTTGTAGCCTTACCCATGATTTCTATGCTACCTGGCTCGTCCTGAGTAATCTCTAGAATGCTTTGGATGTTGTCTGCAACCATATTGCACTTTTCTTCTTTATCCAGTAGAGCATTGCATCTGACACTCGCTCCAATTTTATTACTGAGAACTATAGCTATTCTCATTGTTGGTTCTGTTGAAGGTCTATGTCCTGCTTTTGTTGTGGTTTCATCTTGATCTAGTTGTTTCTTTATGGAAGGTGGCTTGAGACTCTGTTTTCCAATCTGACTTTCATCAGCTGAATTAGCTGGCAATGTCTAGATCTTTAAACTTCATATTGCTTCCTGGGTGTCTGCAATTTTGATCTTCTTTACTTCTTGTCTTGGTGGCATTCTTTGCTCAATAGCTTTCGTGGTTGCTCTTTGCTCTGTTTGATCTGCACTTCTTGATGCCTGATCTGATTTAAGCTCTTCTGAGGTTATGTCTGATAGAGATGAATCATCTTTAATAATCTTTTCTTTGGCATCGGTCTCCATTTTAACTGTGCTTGAGGACTTTGTGTTGTCGTCCATGAGTGACCAGTCTTGGTCTTCATTCTTTGTTGTTTGTGATGACTCCGTCATGTTTGAACTCCGTATCTCTAACATCTTCTGGGCCATTGGCAGTCCCAATATGATGTTATCTGGTACATCTTTTGCTGTTACCTCATGGAATATGTTCTATAAACTTACTTCAATGGTGGTGGAGATGATTCCTCAGCATTCTGCTTGTTTGTTTCCTGATATGCTAACAAATTTAGGAGCATCTCTCAACTGTGGTTGGCCACATCTTTTCCAAGTGCAAAAAGTCATGAGGCTCTTGTCTAATTGAAAATGTAGCTTTAATTCACTTGAGAGTTTTTTATCATTCTCACCAATAATGTTGCACTTGATCTTCTCGAGATTTCTTTCTGTATTGATTGATTTTGTTGTTGCAATGTCCATGGATTGAACTTTTTTTGCATTTTCTTTGTTTTGACCACCTGCTTCAATTGATGTTAACTCCATTGGCTATAATATTGCACTTATTGCTTGCAATTGTAGAGAATTGTCCGCTTGCATTGGGGTAACTTTTGATCTTAGAAGATCCACTGTACTTTTTGGTAGAATCTGTCTCTGTGGAGGAGATTTGATGGTGACCTTTGTATATCCTTATGGACTTTAGCTTTCATTGATTTTGACTTTTTTGTCACCTGTTCTGGCAGCTTGAGGCTTTGCATCATCTTCAGATAATCTTTGACTTCAGTCGGGCAATTTGTATGGGTTTGTACAACGTCATGAACTTGTTGATATTCATTACCATGTGCATCTCAATATGCATATGTGAGCTTGGTAATATGTAACTGTTTGAACATTATTGGATTTGTCGGATTTTGGCTTTGACTTGTGGAGAGCAGCTGAAACTTTTGTCCCTGGTGATGATCTTCATATAAGCATTTGTCTGCAGATTTTGAGGGAACCTGGGTTAACTAGAAACTTCCAACTACCATATGATTTTTCATTGGTTTTTTCTTTGAAGGGGTCTGTTGGCTAGAGACTCTAGGGGTTCTAACTGACATTCTGGTTCCTGATACAAGAGCTGAGCTTGATGGATTTGCAGCTCCCCCCTTCCTAGGGCGATCACTATAACCTTCTCCATTGTGAGATTTCAAAATTGTTTGCCTCTGCTTTAGTCTCACCTTTTGGGGCTGTGAAGGCACACTTTAGGTAGCATTGTTGATGTTTGGCATCTGTAAACTTTTTGCACAGTTTCCTATGTATCTCCGTGAAACATGACAAATTATTCCCCAAGTCAAGCTGTAGATAGCACTTTCCTTGCTCTGATATTGGTCTATCCCATGGGTCTCCTATGATATGAGCTTATGTGGTTTCAAGACCCAATCCATCATAGATCTTAGACTCTCGTCTATATCTACAACTTTTTTGGTCAAAGTATATGCTCGTTTGGTCACAACGTCGAAGCTTGATTTTTTACGGAGGAGAGTTTGGCTTTGAACAGATTTTTGGGTTCACTCGGGTAATATCCTTGATCTATAGAGAGGATGGGCTATAATAGTTTCCATCCTCTGAAATGAACCATCCTTTATGATCTATCACTGGACGCACTTCTATGAGCTGGGATGTGGGTTGTTCAAACACTAGTTGATCCTTTTTGTACAATTGCCCTTTTTGGTCTACATAGTGTGCATATGAATTATGGGTGACATACAATGCTAACAACATTTTGTTTGATGTGTCCCTTAGACTCGTGAATGATTGCACGCTTGTGGAAGTGGATGCAGAATCATTTGCAAACCTAACAGTCTTTTCAACATTCGGTGATATCTGGACACCTTGACCAAATTCACGTAGGAGTTTGTTGTTCAAAGAATCAATTTTTAGCTTTTCAAGTGTCTATGCCTCTTTATGCTAATTTTGAACTTGTAGTGTTTTTACTGGTGCTTCTAACGGTAATGCAGAATTATATGCTTGCATTAAAAGTGATGAGTTAGATGCACTTACATCGAGATTTGCATTTCCAATTTTCTATGTATCATGATTGGCAGTTGATGTGTCTCTGTTGTTAGGATTTCTTGGACAATCTTCAAAAAAATGCCCACCTTTTTGTCCACAATCTGAGCAATACACCATGACTGGTGGTATTTCATCTAGTTCTATCATGTCAAGCTCTAGCTGAGAAGCTTCTTTTTTTGTGCTTGTCAAGTTGTCAGCATCTTCTTTTAAAACACTAAGCATCAAGTTCTAGATTGTTCCATCTTGACCTTTGTACTTTCTTTGACTCAGTTCTCCAATTAGATTTGATTCTATTGGCTTATCTATTGGATCTTCCATTACTAGCTCTTGACTATAGATCTGACCATTGTAATCCATGTACAATGACCCTGATTGCATATGCACTAACTGCATGTTTTGCTGGCTTGTGCAGATTTTTGGATAAACACTTGGGTTGACTTTCTGAACTTCTATCTACACTTCATCTTTGAGCTTGCAATACCTGGCTCCACTGAAATCTACGAACATCTTGGAGTTCTCTGAATCTGACTTTACTCTAATGAATAGGATCGTGGCTCCTATGCTGGTTTTGCTGCTCATAAGATACCTATGGCCTTTTGAATCTGCATATAATACTTTATCTCCATTGTAGCCACATAGTTTTAGAAACTGCTCTTTTGCACTTGTGCCAATGTTGCCACCTCTACTAGCTTGCTCTGTTGTACTTTAATTCTCGGCTCGAGTCCATGTTGTCTCAATCTATAAAAACTGTCTTTTACCAGATCCTGGTGTTGATTAGCAGAATTTCTCCTGCTCGGGTTTGACAAGTCTGCTTTCGCCAAAGTACTTTTGGCAATTGATTTCTCTTAAACTCACAAGAGTTGATTAACTCTAGCTCAACAGTGTTAGAATTGATTGCAGCCTTTGAAATGATGAAAATTTGGGCTCTGCGTAGCCTAATCTGCAATCCACCATGATTTGTGCCCCTGTTCATCCAATTAGAAGCTCAATTTACAACGCAGTTACTTGTACTTGCCCGTTTCTAGTCGGTATGATCAATTCTAGCTCCTTGATTGAATCGCGGCAACTCTTTCAAAAATTGGCTAGAACAATTATATTCTTGACCAAAATAATTCAGTCCCAGTTCCTAAGGATTTTCCCAAAATCTAGCTCAAAATTCTGAGCTTCGATGAGTTTTACAACTCTGATTTCTCGGTTTTTGCTCAAAACAATGTGAAAACTTGCCCGATTTGAAATTTTAACGCATGAAACTACCCTAATGCCATGATTTTACTGAAAATGCGTTTCGAACTGCGCTTTCATGTGCTCGATTCCATTTTGACGGGTTTTTGATCTTCTGGTTTCAAACTTCTAGATTTTTGCTTTTTCGATAAATTTTTGAATTTCAGGACCGGCTCACTGCTCGCTTAGCTCGGTTTTTTGCGTTTTCTGTTGTTTCGGGCTTTTTCGTTGTTTGCTCAGCCCGTGGCTCGTGAGTTTCTTCACGATTTCTTTTTGTCTGGTTTCCTCTTATCATCTAGTTCGATTTTTGACTTCTTGCTTGCAGCATGAATTTTTGGCGGGTTTTTTTTTGCCATTTTCCCTTTTCTCACTCCCCTTATTTCTTTTTTTTTTTTGTGAAGATTTGAATTTTCTAAAAACAATTAGTATTTTTATGAATATTTACAAATTTTTGGTGAATTTTTTCATCTGTTTGAGTGTTTTATGAACTATTTTTTGTGATTTATCTCATCAACTTTTTTTTTTTTACAGATTTTTTGTGAGTTTTTATGAATTTTCTACATTTTTTTAATTATTTGTGTAATATTTTATTTTTTCAAGAGTTCTCTATTAGGTTTTTATTTTCTATAAGTTTTTGGTGAGTTTTTCTTTTTTTGTAATTCTTAAATCCTTTTTTTAAATTGTGTGACTTATTTTATTTTTTATGAATTTTAAGACCCCTTTTTTTAACGGATTTTTTGGCTTTTTTATTGTTTTTTTAAAGGTTTTTGTCCTTTTTTGTGGATTTTTGAAGACTTTTTTTATTTTTATAATTTTTCATGGCCCTTGTTATTTTATTTGGGATTTTAAAGATTTTGGTTACTTTCTTTTTTTTGGTTTTATTAAATAAAAATTAACTAACACCTTACTTGATCAGTGTCGGCAGTGATGACGACGATGGTAGGGCCAGGCAAACTGGGGCAGAATGTGCAGGGCGAAGAGGAAAGAGAGAAAGAAAGTTAGAGAGAAAGTGAGTACGGGCAACGATTGCGACACGCCTCGCAAGGGGGGAGAGAGAGAGAGAGAGAGAGAGAGAGAGAGAGAGAGAGAGAGAGAGTGAGGGCTTTTGAAAGAGTCAATAGCGGGTTCGATGGGCTGTCAGTACGACTCGAGAGCGTGCGAGAGAGAGAGAGAGAGAGAGAGAGAGAGAGAGAGAGTGAACTTTACAATGGACCAAAGATGGGGTGGGTCCATGTGTGGTCGACATGCAAAACAAGCGGGGTATGAGCAATCAACGCAATCAGCTGAATTTAGGTGTGTGGCATTCGTTGATTGGAGACCATGGGGGGTCCAGGTGGGAGCGGCGAGTGTGGGGTAAGAGAAAAAGTGTGTATATGTTGGCCTACAGCACGAGACAGTGAGACAGTGAAGTTGTGGGGGGTGTGTGTGTGTCCACTATCAACCCTGAACTAGCCGTCGGAATCGAATTTCTTGCAAAAGCTCGAAATTTGACCGTTGAATCCACACGACCGTTGAAATTTGCCGAAGCGTATGCCCAAGCTAGAGATCAACCGCTGACGCTCGCGTCGAAGAAAAATTTTCAATTTTAAATTTTTCAAATGCTCGAAAAAGCTAAATTTAATTTAAAAATCACCCAAAATTCCAAAAAATTAGCAAAAATATCCAAAAATTTCTCGAGAAATTCTATAAATCTCAAAAAATAATCAACAATCACAATCAAACACTTTTGATTCGCATAAGCACACCAAAAATAACAGTTTTTGTCAAAAATATCAATTATAATAAAATCAACAACCCGGTCCCTGAATGTAGCGAAACCCTCAAACCTCGACCAAGGAGGGCACAAATGTGCTCAAAATGATGCTATAATTATGCACACAAAACAGCTCGTCAAGATCGCAAGATATCAATTTTTTACAAAATTAAGCAAAAATTAATGCAGAAATTAGCCAAAAATTATAAAAAATATCTTAAAAATACCCAAAGTTTTTTTAAAAATTCTCCACACATAGGGGATTAGTGCAGCCAAATCAAATCACAATAATCACATCAATTCAACTATCAAATAATTTCACCAATAAAAAAAAAAGGGCAATTAAATCAATAAAATTAGGTCAAAAATTGACGCATTTGGAGTGTGTAAATTCATGTATTGAGCTAAAAAATGTAGCAATTAAAATATGCAATCAAACATTGAATTAATCATGCACTTTAAGCACTTTTTAGGCACACACACACACTAATAATTGGCAGTTTTTATCAATTTTTAGGTGCACACATAAAAGGGTTAATCTTGTCGAAATTGCAATTTGAATTCACAAATCTCTAGTTGGGCATGACCACAACACAAATCAATCATCACAATTGAAAAATCATTAAGCACACACTGATTTTAGGTGCACAAACAATGGCAAAATAGTGCACACACACTTAAAATTAGGCATACGCACACTTGATTTTAGTGCGCACACACTTGCAATTGACCATTCAGGCATGCAATTAGATCAATTAGGCACACAATTAGCAATTGAACTTGTCAATTCCATACGCCTCCAAGTTTGGAAAATTTTGGCATTACGACGGCATGAAAATGAACATTTCAAAAAAAATCATAGCATAACACATAGCATCATCATGGCATTGACATGGTGTTAATTAGCGTATCATAGCATAACATAGCATTGACATGGTGTTAATGAACATAGCATATCATAGGATCATCATGGCATCTCTACTCATCCCTAGACATGTTTAGATTCTAGGGAGGTTGAGAATACCACCTTGTTCACCTTTCCAATGAAGATTGCTTGAACAGTTGAAAGCTCCAATCCTTAGTAGAAAATTAGTGTGTAGGTTAGCATAAATTGGTGAAATTAGCAAGGGGTTAGTGTGAAATTAGAGTGTGTAGGCACACAATTGGCAAGATATGGTGACAAATTAGGGAAAATGAACACATTGCTTCATGCACACATATCCAAAATCCACAAAACCATAAACACACAAGTGAAATTAGTGAAGAAATTAGTGAGTATCCCACATCCGATTATCCCATAATTACACTAGCGTAGGCCATCTTCCTCGACAACGACGCCAAATGTTGGGGGTACCATCATAGCATAGCTTCAATGACCAACAAAAGTATCAATCCGGAGAGATGAGCTACCCAGCTAGGGCATGGAAACACTCACACGATTAGTGAGCTAATCATGGCAACATGAATGGTGACTCTATGAGATGAGCTTCTAAGCCTATAGAGGAGCTAAGACACAATGATTGACAATCTCCACATCCACTTCCCTTCACCTCCAATCAACCCAATCACACACACTAACGATTGCAAGATGCACACAACACTAATCCTATCATGCAACACACTATACAAGCACACACACATAGATCTATCGAGCACCACACTCCAATCAAACTTACATGCACACACAAGCAAAAGAGGAAAATCACACAAGATTAGAGAGGTATTAACCATTAATTAGTTATGATCTAGCTAATCAAAGAATCATTAGCAATCACAAGAAGTATGAGAGAGGCATAGTGAAAGAGAAACTGTTCTTAATGACTTGCCAGATTCTTACAAAACTTTTGCTAGTGCTTGGAGCCTTATGACCCAAGGAAACCGTGAAGTTGTGCTTTTTTATGGTCCAAGTCAGTGTGGCTCTTAGATCATTTCTTTAGAAATAGTTGTGCTACCAAAAATTTTGCAGCCATGTTATATGCTAAAGTGGTTTTGCAGGATTAATGTGCATCACCTTGTATGGGTGGAGTGCTCACCCATGTGATGGGATTGGGTTATGATTGATTAATCGTCTTGGATTGAATTATGAAGTGGTTTTGATGGTTTATGGTAGACATGTAAGGGTAGAGACCCTATATAGGACTGCCTAGAAAGGACTGTTTGTACATATCAAGATGCTATTTTGATTGAACTTGTGTTATTTTTCTCATGACAGCGTCGCTACAAGATTAGGATCACCTAAATTTCTTAGCCTTAAATGAAAGGGTCAATGACTCGGGGCTTTACTGGATCAGAGTGTTGCCTAGATCTTCTTCTTTTCTGCTAGGCTCATCTACACAGTTAGTGCATTAGGGGTTGAACGACCTACACAGATAATGCATTGGGGATCCCACCTTGGCTTTGCCTAAATACCCAATGTTAAACATCGAAGAGGCATGGCCCTAAACTGGTATGGTTGGTGTTGATTTCATACCACCATTTGGTATTTATCCTTGCAGGGCACGGGTTCATGGAGGGAGGCGAAGGGGCCTCATCTTATGTTTGGCTCAGGTAAGATGAAGGTGTTCTGGCTCGCTCTCTACGAAGTTAAATTCTCTGTGTTTGTAGTAGGAGTGAAAGTGGATGGGTGGAACAATCAATCCTTACACAGGGTTTGGTGCTTCTACTAGTCATTTTGAGAGACAGCCCTCCCAAGGAGTCTATGCAAAAAATACACAATTTACAATTTTATATAATTTTCAATATGCAATTTCAATATACATCAAAGTTGCAGAAGCGTTTGCATACGAGAGGAGTTCTAAGCACTCGACCTAGCATGGAGTTTAGGCAATGAGCCGGATTGCATCCAAAGGCACTTAGCAATTAGTACTACCTCTGAATGGGCGGTATGAATAAAAGCGTAATAAAAAAAAATAAGATTGTGGAGGGTGAATATATGTGTACACCGCATTGTGGGACGAGAGAGAGTAGTGGAGGGTGAAACAGAGCGCATAGACCCATAAGACAATGACAAAAGAGAATATTTAAATGCCAAATAGGCAACCATGTATTAATTGTAAGGTCCAACCATGCAAAATAAATTTATCAGGCCATTTCGGTCATAAATAGAAAGTTTCTATTTTTAGCAATTTTTCCACTTTCAATGAGCTATTGGTGTATGTACTAACGTAAGCTTTACAAAAATAAAGTTTTAACTTTTTGGTCACTTTTGTCCAAAAATAGTAAGTTTCGAGGTGCTTGCACCTACCTAGATGCAATCGTCTCATCTAAATCTACCACATCCTAAATTTCCATAAAAATATCTATCTGTTCCAAAAATTTCTAAATATAGTAGGTATCTACATCTGATGCTTTAGCTCATCGTCCTCAAGCTCTCTTTAAAAAGAAATTTTCAAAATTGAATTTTGATAAGTTAGGCTCACCCTAGTTAGTTAGTCCTTATTCTAAAGCTAATAGATTTAATTCATGATTCTATGGTATGTGTGTGTATGCATGTGCATGTGCATGTGTATGGATGTCCATGGATGCCCATAGGATGACCCATATCCATGGACCCGTCTATTTTGGAAAGAATGACTCTCAAGGTGTAGCACCCAAAGTTGGCATGGAAGGCTTAGGGAATGGGCATTTTTTACCTTTCTTGACAAGCAAGTGAGTTTAGGACACCTCTACATATAAAAATATCAAGAGGGTGCTCCCTATGAAGCTAGGGACTAGCTTGGGAAGAAATGGGCTAGCTTAAACAGGGCCCAAGCTTGCTAGAATCTATATAAAGACCCCTTCTCTCACATATTGTATACACACTGATGACGAGGAAATGTTGATGTTGTGGCAATTCATTTGTGAAGAAAATCCAAAGCCTTGTGAGATCAATAGCTCCTAGGCACCTTACGATAATGTATTGTGTTGCATCAATTCACTTCTACATCTAGTTTATCTTCTCTTCTCGAGAAACTCCCAAAATACTACTATCATTTCTTATTCTTATTTATCTAAAGCCAATTGGGAACATTAGAAATTCTACTTATACTATGATTCCTCTATATGCATGCAAGATGGCATCAATTCAAAGCAAGAGTTTTACTTGTGCAATCAAGGTTGTGTTGCTCTATATGCACTCCTTTGTGTTGGTATACACACGTGTCTTGTTCATTTTCCATTGAAAATTGAGGAAAGGAATTTAAAACAAAATAATCAACTACTTATATAAAATGATAGTGTAATCAACCTAAACTTCGTGTATGCATCAATCTTGGTGAAGATATGCCATGGTCGTCCATGAATGTGAGGAAATGAGATTAATGTATGAATAAAAATGTATATTTATCATAAGTCTATGGCAAGATTAAGCACACTATATATTTTGATACATGTGTGACATGACCATATAATGTTGGTATTAAAACATTTGCATTCACTCACCTTACTTCCATTGGTTTCTTTACACATTAGCTTACAACTTCTCAAGTTAATTAAAAACTGTAAACATGATGGAGGGATTGACAGATGAGAAAGAACTTGAATTCTTGCAAGAAAATTAGGATTTGATGGCTATTTGTTCATGGATGTCTTGCATGGGTTATTTGGATATGAAAGGTCTTGATCCTAGATATTATCAGCATCACATCAATTTGAAGAAGGATGTGGTTCCTACCAAGCAAGCCAAGTATCGCATGAATCCAAATTATGCAAAGCAGGTTAAAGAGGAATTGGATAGGCTATTGAAGGTTGGATTCATTGTCCTAATTGATAATCCAGAATGGATCTCACCAATTGTGGTGGATTCAAAGAAAAAGAAGAAGATACAAATCTGTGTTAACTATTGGAAGTTGAATGCAGCTACAGTACCGAATCTAAACAAGAAATTACTCTTGTTTGGAGGGATTTCTTTATTATCAATAGAGGCTTTGTGTACCTAAGGACCCATCATTGAAGAAAGAAATCTTATTTGAGGCTCATCATAGCCTAGCATCAAGACACCCTGGGTATGCAAAGACCCTAAATGTTGAAGGTTAGGAGAAGCTACTTTGGCCAAATATGAAGGGGGATGTTCTTCTCTATGTGAAGCAATGTCTCTCATGCCAACGGATTAAAGTTGAGAAAATCAAACTACCCAAACAAATACAACCCCTTGATATACCCTTAATGAAATGGGAATGTATCAGTATGGACTAAGTCATTGGATTACCCACAATTGGAGGCTATGATTCAGTATTTGTGGTTATTGATATGTTCACTGAGGTAGCTCACTTGATTCCCGTAAAAACTACCTTCACTACTTTTGATATCATCATAATCTTCATTAAGTACATCTTTAGCCTTCATGGTCTACCAAAGAGAATTGTCACTTACATGGATGCAAAATTTACCTCAAATTTATGGACCTCTCTCTTTCAAGCTATTGAAACACAACTATGTTTTAGCACAGTATATCTCCTCAGACAGATGGTCAGACAGAAAGGTAAAACAGGTGACCGAGGAGCTTATTGTTCGCAAGAACCAAGAAAGTGGATTCAATATCTCCCTCTGGTAGAATATGCCTACAATTCCTTTGATCATAAAAGCATAGGAATGTCCCCATTCAAAGCTCTATACAATCAAGAATGTTCAACTTCGTTAAATTTCGTAGATCATACTATTAAGGTGGAGGCCTCAAAGCAAATGCTCTAGGATATGGAAGCCTAGACCAAAGCTATTTGTAAGTATATTCAAGCTGCTCAGGACAAACAAAAGCATTATGCGGATAAGAGGAGATCATACCAAAGAAGATAAGGTATTCCTTTGAGTCAGACCCAAGAAAAGCAACCTATCTTTGGGAAAATACAAGAATCTCAACCCAAGATATTGTGGACCCTATGAGATTGTCAAATTAGTAAGTGGTCAAGCTTACAACTTAAGGCTATCCTCCAACCTCAAAATTCATGATGTCTTCCATGTTAGTCTACTAAAACCTTATGTTCCTAACCCTGATCAACTTTTGGGATACCAAGCAAATAGTTGTTACAATCCACGGAATCCTTGAACTTCAACTTGGCTATCCTAGAAACTTGGGAAAGCTTGGGGGAGGGGTTGAGTGGGGGGAATCGAATTGCCACTCTCAAATTCCTCTCCTTTAGAGAGAGTGGCAAGCAAGGCATACTTGGTCACAGATTTATTGTGACCTCTAGCTATTGTTGCTTCTCTAAGAGTGAGAGGGATGGTGGGGGGTGGGATGCCTTAGGGGGTTGGGCAAGGGGGGGAGGGGGTTAAACATGATATTTTGGGGGAGAAACCAAGGGGTTTTTTACATGAGAGTACCTGTCAAAGTGTTGGTTTCTCTTTGGAATTATCAAAAAGGGGATTGGCATTCCTTGGAGCATCTAAAGGTCTATTGTAATCTTTCGCTCCAAGAAGAAGTCCTTATCAGAAGACTACTAGAAAAGATCTCTAACCTCACTCTTCCTCCTTGCTCCACACCGCTTGATTGGAAAGCTTGGAAATGGCATGGAGAAGGAGTGTTCTACTCGCCCAAGACTAAATTAATCTATGAAAGGCTCTACTCTATGGTTCAAACACCTCAACAAGATTTGGTCCATTCATTGGATTGCAAGCAAATGGGGGCAGGTTGTTGGTAACATCTTGAAGGCTATTGTCACCAACTCTTCCTTTGGAGAGTTCTTTTTTGTCTCATTCCCACTGGGGATAAAGCTAAAGCCAGAGTTTTAGCCAAGTCCTTAAGGTTTCACCTAGTAGACAAAAAGAGAAGGGTCAAACAAAATAATGAGGCCCTTATATTTTTGTGTATGGAGTAAACATCTTGTGTTTGCCATTTTTTAGGATCCATATCAACCGTAATTCATTCAACCCACAACTTCTTATGCTAGCTAGCTCTTGCGCATTGCCTATGGACTTTTATGCCTTGATTTTTTTCTTACATTGCAATGGTCTTCTTGCTCTTTCTTCTAAGCATGTTACAATATCTCTTTCTCAATTTATCACTCAACCCTATCTATTTGATTTAGGGACTTTCAGTATTATCCTCATAGTCATCATATTTTGCAAATGATGTGCTTTCCTCCCTTAATATACCTCAGGCAAGACATCAAAAATCACAAGAATGAAGCAAAGGTGACAAATTGTCTAAGAAGTGGTGATTTTGACATCGCCATCATGTTCAAAGCATCCAAAAACCCAAAGAACAACTCTACCTTGCTCTTGTGTGAATTTAGTGCTAGTGTAATTTCCTCTTTGGGTGGAAGGATTGTAAGGACAAGTTTAGCAAATACAGTAGGTCTTATGTGAAGCTTTGGGAACTTACGATAAAAGATATCAAAGATTTAATAGAGTCTTATAGTAAAAAACACATGCTAATTGATGAAAACAAATAACATATAGTAAACATGATCTTGCAACAAAGTCTATAAAGAGTTATACAGAATGATATAAAAGTTTTAGATAAACTTAATCATCAATAAAATTTTCTATAATAATACTAATTTTTTACATAAAAATAGACATCATAAGATATATTAGATAAGATTTCATAAGAGATGGAAAATTAGTCATATTAGCAACAAGAATGGAGCAACTACGAGGAAGAGTAGCTAGCAAGAAAACCACACATTCTCTATTTTCATTTTAAAAAGTATAATTTGTTTAAATCATCATTATTGTGTACACATGAACAATTTAATTATATAATAAATTCACATTTAATTATTACAAGTAATATCTATAATGATAAGTATAATATTGAATACACTAATTATGCAAATATATGAAACATGTAATATCAATGTCACTATCCCTTCTATTCCTCGAAAATATATTTCAGTGGTGGTTAGCTCAACCTTCAACATTCTACAATTGTATACTTTAAAAAAACACCTTTTCCAGTTTTTTATATTACAAACCCACAATTTTTTAAATATGGTATTATATACAAACTAACAAAATTGATCTAACAACAAACATATCCTAAATTTGTTGAATTTTTATATAAGTATGGAAGCCAATAGATTTAGGAAATAAACTAGTATATAAGTCATATTATAAATTAATGAGCAACAATCCAATTGAGTATACTAACAAATACACAACAATATATTGTACTCATTTAGTTGATACACAACGAAGTTATATACCATATAAATTGTTTTTTAATAGTGATATACATAGGCTACATGTTAATTTTACAACAATAAAAGGTAAGTAAATTTAAACATTCAAATTGAAGACCCAAAAATTTGTATAGTAACTGAAAGAGCGATTGATGTAAACTTATTGACTCCTCACAATATTGAGTTTATCATAACAGCCATAAATTATGCAATTGGAATAGTACTTTTAATTAAATTTTATTAATATAGACCACTTTTAAGTATTGAATATATACTCTTACACTTAATAAACAAAACTATATCCATTAAATACTCAAAACAATGAAAAGGACTTTTAATTAAATTCATAAATACATACCAATTTTAAGTACTTCATATATACTCTTACACACAACAAACAAAACTATATCCATTAAAAACTCAAAACAATAAAAAGGACTATTTGATAAAAAGTGATTTTATAAAATCTGATTTCTTTAACATTAGCATATGCTAATGGTCATAAATCTCAAGGAAAAACAATATTAAATAAAACCTTAATTGCAATGAAAAATATTTAGTCTTGGACTTGTTCACGTAATGTTATCCATAACACAACAAGAAATAATTTGACAATTCTTTATACATTCAATAAAATGATTTTGACCCTATTCTTGACCTTCTTGCAAATAATTAGATAAAATGAAACAAACAAACTCCATTTGCTGATATATTCAAATCTGTAAATTTGAATACAATACATTAAAAGAAACCAAACAATTCTACAGCTCGAACAAATTACAAATATTTTTATATGAAAAACAATCTTACCAAAAACTATGGAAATTTGATGTATTTGTTAATCTCAATCAATCAATCTATTCAGTTATAGCTTTCCGCATGAATTTTATTTTACTCTTTAGTAATTTTCTTGTATTAAACATGGATACATATATTCGTATACATACATAAGCACAAAAGCACATATCGAACACACACACACACACACACACACACACACACACACCAATTTTTTCTTTATGTATTTGAGAATATGGAAGGAAACCCTTTTTTTACCTTTCATTTACAAGGATTTTTGGAAAATCTATAGGGGTACAATATGACATGGGAAACTATCATACAATTAGAAAAGGGTGGTAATATGAATGTATTGCCTTACACGAGTCCACTATCCCACTATCTTGACTCAAGGTGCGGGAGCTATCAAAAAAATCCACTTGCAGGCCCGCTACCTCTCCCACCTTCCCAACTCCCTCACCACCCCACTTTGAGTACTAACTGCCATAATCTTGCCTACACTCTCTCTCATGGAGCACCTTCAAATTTTTATGAAGGTGGTGGTCTTTGATCCAAAGACCTTCAACTTACAAGACTCCCTCAATGGGCCATATTGCACTAACCACTTTTACATGGGCCCTTCCACTGAGGTTATGGGCAATAGGAGTGTCTTTTCTTTTATCTGAGCATATAGTGGACACCGATAACAAGTGCTGCACTTATAAGACACCTACAGTCTATGAGTCAAGTACTAACTTTTCCTTGTCTCATAATGGATGGAGGTAGCATTTGTGGAGATTTCTATATTCTACACACAAATTCTCTTAGAAGTACTCTGCTGTAATTATTGCCATCCTTAATGGAAGTATCTTTTGTTTGGAAAATTCATTTAATGTACTTTGTAATTATTGGATGTGCATGTTCTTGTTACCATATACATGTGGTAGTGATGTGTGTGAACACACACTTAGGACCACCGGGGCATTTTTTCCCTCACTAGGAGGTTTTTTTCCCCGTGCATTGTATATACACCCATCATTCTAGGGCTATTTATCTTTCCATTGCACACTGATTAATACACTCTCTGCTGTGTGCCTTGAGCTTCCTTCATCTTCTCCAAACTGTGTGTGTTTTCTTGCAACCTTGATTCCAACAACTAGTATCAGAGCAGGTTGCGTCCTCCCGGGCTTAGTCGTCGGCAGCTCTAGCACACGCTTGCTCGCTTTCTTCGATTTCTATGAGCTTTGGCAAGCGTTCATAGATCAATAAAAAATTTGGGTGAACTCGTAGAGCTCAGTTTGCTTAGATTTCTAATTCACGCTTATTTTAGCCTCCGTTTCCACTACATGTAGTACTGCACAGGCTATTTCGTCATTTTGTGCAAAATTTTTGTCAGTGCCGTTTTTTGCATAATAGGTCCCTTACAGTTTTGTACGGTTTGTGCTATATAGCACATGTTGTTTTCGCTTCATTTATCCTCTTTTTGGACAGTTTTCACATATGTGCAGCATTTACCATGGCTGACAACAGCACAGATGTGTTCAAGATGTTTACTGTTGAGGACAGATTAGATGTGGGACAATTACCCTATGTGGGCTTACATGATGCAACATGTTCTTGTGTCAAAAGGCATCTGGAATATTGTGTAGGGCATTGATGTGCATCCTCGTTCTGAGGATGTAGGCGATGTTGAGGATGTTGCAGGATTTGCTGGCAAGGATTGCTGCTGCTAGAATTGCTTTGCCTACAACAGAACAAGCTCATTGGGATGTAAAGGATGCGCAGGCTCTGCACTAATTGCGTTGTCTATGAAGTGCACCATTACTCCTCACATTCATTCAATGAAATTTGCAAAATAGGCTTGGGATATTCTAGCAGGTCTTTATGCAAGCCGCAATGAGGCTAAAATTGCTTTGTTGCGTAAAGAGCTGGAATCGAAGATTATGTATGAGGAAGATGATATGGACACTTTCCTTGCTGGTGTCAAGGATATCAATCAGAAACTTATTTTTGCAGGTGAAGTCATTTCAGACAGTTCCCTTCTGTAGAATGTTCTTGATTCCTTGCCAGACTCTTACCAGACTTTTGCTAGTACTTGGAGACTCATGATTCAAGGAAATCTTGAAGTTGACAAGTTTGATGCATTGTGCACATTGTTGTTACAAGAGTCACTTTCCAGAAAGAACAGGACTAGATAGCATCCAATTGAACAGGCTTTTATTGCTGCTCAAAGAAAGGGTGGTGACAACAATGCAGCCACTTCTTATGGTTCTTGTGCGAGTGGAAAATCACATGTTCCTAATGCTTCTTCTGGCAGCAATCCGTCTAAAAATTTTGGTGATAAGGGCAAAAAGAAGATGTGTTGCCATTCTTGTAAAGCTAACGATCACTTGATCAACCAGTGTTCTAACTTGAAGGCCAAAGAGGCTAAGAAGAAAGAGGGTGGTTCCCGTGCAAATGCAGCTATTGTTGAGTCTTCTGTGCAAGGAGACTATGATGTTGATGTTGATGCAGAATGGGCTTTTAGTGCAAAGTGTACCTATAATCCTATTATCCATGATGCATGCATGTCAGTTGCTGCAGATTCACATGTGTGGTACTTTGACAATGGTGCTACAAAGCACATTACCTCACATCGTGATTTGTTCACCTCTCTTGAGTTTGTACCTCATGGGAATTGAGTTACTTGTGCCAACAATGCCTCTTATCCGGTTCAAGGAGTTGGAAAGATTGTGCTTACTGCTGCAAATGGCAGTTCCTTCACACTTGTTGATGCACTTTATGTACCTGGGATCAAGAAGAATCTTTTTTCTGTACGTGCACTTGCTAGACTTGGTCTCGTAGTCAAATTTGTGGATGACGAATATACAGAACATGATCTCAGTTTTGGTGATGAAATTGTTGCATCTGGCATTTTATGCCGTGGGTTGTATAAACTCACTTTGTATGACAAGTGTGGGTAGAATTTTGCAAATGCAGTTTTGGATTCAAAGGCTATTTCATATGCAAAAATTTGGCATGCATGTTTTGGTGATCTAAATTTTGCTAGTTTGTTGCGTTTGCAAAAATCTGGTATGGTTACTTCTTTGCCGCCTCTTGAAGCACATGTCAAACATGTTTGTGAAGGTTGTATATTGGGTAAGATGCAACGTTCTCAGTTTCCAAAGGATGGTTCAATTAGGGCCACATGCAGGTTGTAGCTTGTGCATAGTGATGTTTGTGGGCCCATGCAAACTCCATCCTTGGGAAATTAACTTTACTTTGTGACTTTCATTGATAATTACTCCTGGCATCCATGGGTATTTTCGCTTAAAGCGAAGTCCAAGTTTTTATGTGCTTCAAACAATTTCTGGCTATGGCTGAAAATGTCTTGAAATGTACTATGGGCACCCTCTATTCCGATCGGGGGGGGAGTATATGTCTCACGAATTTAATGCATTTCTGGCTAGTCGTGGGATAAAACACCGATGTATAGTGCCTTAAACGCCTCAGCAAAATGGTGTTGCTGAGAGTAAAAAAGGTCACTTATGAAAATGGCACGATGTATGGTCAAAAGTCAAGCTTTGACGCATTCTTTTTGTCTTGAGGCCATCATGTGTGCCACTTATGTACTAAACAGGTGTCCCACAAAAGCTTTGCAGTCTATTACTCCGTATGAAGCATGGCATGATAGAAAGCCTTCTATTGAGCACATGCGTGTTTTTGTTGTTTTTGGCATATGCTTTGGTGCCACAAACATAGCACAGAAAATTGGATGATAAGGCTGTCAAATGTATTTTTGTTGGTTATAGTGCTGAAAGCAAAGATTACAGGTTGTATCATCCACAAACAAAGCGTATCTTGGTCTCATGGGATGTTGTGTTTGTGGAAGATTCTGTTTAGCCCTTGTTGTCATGTACTAGACACAGTTTTGTCAGCTCACAGGACATTTATAACACTTTCTTGCCTCTTTTCAATGGTGGAAGTTTGAATGTAAATTCCAATGAGGCAAATGTACAGCCTATGGGGATTTTTGAAAATGTTACATATCATCCTATTACTAATGTAGATGTACATGATGTACTTGATGAGGAAAGGACGTAAAATGAGCAGGCTAGAGGTATGCCAAAATCTCTAGTGAATACATTGTGTGACAATAAATTGGATGCACCTTTGTCTAGTCGTACTCGTTCAAGCTCTCACCATGCATCTTATGCATCAGATTGTTATGCTTTGGCTGTGTCTAGCTTACATGATGTTGAGGAACCTCTGTCTTTTGATGAAGCTCACAATTCACAAAATTGGATGGATGACATGCAATTAGAATATGGTGCACTTACAGAAAATGAAACCTGGACTTTATGTGATTTGCTTCATGGCAAAAACTCCATTGGTACGAAGTGGGTTTACAAGTTGAAATGTAAGCCGAATGGTGAGATTCATCACCATAAGGCTCGACTTGTTGCAAAGGGTTATGCACATCAAAAAGGCATAGATTATGGAGAGACTTTTGCTCCCACTTGTCATATGACTACTATGCGTTTTCTATGTGCATTGGCAGCTCATTTTGGTTGGGATGTACATCAATAGACATTGTTACTGCTTTCTTGAATGGTGACATATTTGAGGAAGTTTATGTAACGTCGCCTCGCGGTTTTGTCAAGAAAGGACAAGAGGATAAGGTGTGCAAATGTAACAAAGCTTTGTATGGGTTGAAGCAATCTCCTCATGCTTGGTATGAGAAGGCTGACACTCATTTGGTCAAACGAGGCTTTTGTAATCGTCCAACAGAAAAAACATTGTATGTAAAGCGTGAGGGTGATGTACTTCTCATTGTGGTTCTTTATGTAGATGATTTGCTGATCACTGGACCAAATGAGAGACATATTGCTGAATTTAAGGCTGATTTGAATGCTACTTTCAAGATGAAATATTTGGGGTTGTTGCATCATTACTTGGGTATACAATTTAAGCAGTGTGATGGTGGTATTGCCTTGTGTTAGAAAAGTTACATAGAGAAATTGCTATGTAAAATTGGACTTGAGGATTGCAAACTTATTGCCACTCCCATGGAAACAGTTTTGAAATTGAGTCATCATGATGGTGGTGATCTTTTTGATGTCACTCTTTACCGAACTGCTGTTGGCTGCCTCATTTATGTATGCAACACCAGGCTGGATATTCAGTTTGCAGTCTCACAAATCAGTAGATTTATGCAAAGCCCGGGTTCTAAGCATTGGTAGACAATCAAGAGGATTTTTCGCTACTTGAGTGACACTTTACATCTTGGCTTGTTTTATCCCAAGGGGGGATGATTGCCGCTAGACTTACATGCTTTTTTGGACTCAGATTGGGCAGGTTGTTTTGACACGTGGGTGTCCACAAGTGGTTTTTCTTTCATGCTTGGCAATTCATGTATATCATGGTTGAGCAAGAAGCAACCTACTGTGGCCACTTCTAGTTGTGAGGCTGAGTATAAGGCACTCGTCACAGCTACGGTTGAGTGTGTATGGCTCAGATGCCTTATGGCTAATTTGGGTGTTGAACAGGACACTGCCAACACTATCTACACCGATAGTCAAAGCGCATTGGCAGTTGCGAGGAACTTAGTTTTTCATGCTCGCACAAAGCACATTGAGGTGCATTACCACTATGTCAGGAAGAGGCTCTCAGTAGGAGAGATCAGCTTGTCTTATGTGCCAACACAGGACAACCTTGCAAATCTTTTCACAAAGGCATTGTCTCGTGAGAAGTTTGAAGCTTTCTACAAAGCTTGGGCTTACTCCCCTTTGTGGACTAATTGTGTCCTCAGGGCATGGCACTTCTCTTTACTCATGTGTGAGCTCTTGTTCACCGCATCACTTCATGGGTATTTGTTACCATATACATGTGGTAGTGATGTGTGTGAACACACTTATGACCATTGGGGCATTTTTTCCCTCACTAGGAGGTTTTTTTTCCCCTTTCATATTGCTCACATTGCTGGCAAGCACAATCAAGTAGTTGATGCACTATCATGATGGCCAAGAGCCAATGCGGTGTCCTAGCAACTCACAATGATCTATCTTCTATGATAGATGAGTATGCTACTGACCTCAATTTTAAAGATGTAATTTCAGCCCTTGCCTTAGGGAAGAAAGAAGAACCATTCACCTGGCAGGATGGTTATCTTCTCTATGGCAATAGGCTATGTGTTGCTCACTCTCTTTGTGAGAAAGTGATGTATGAATCCCATGCTCCTCCCTATGCGGGGCATCGAGGGATTCAACCTATCCTTTGCGGAGTAGAGACGTATTTCTATTGGCCTATCATGAAGACGGGCATACAAGACTATGTGTCAAAATGTGTGGTATGCCAAAAGGAAAAGTATGATAGGGAGAAGCAATCTGGATTTCTCGAGCCTTTGCCAATTCCTAATTCACCATGGGAGAGCATATCCATGGATTTTATCTTTGCATTGCCCAAGTCCATCCATGGGAATATGGGAATATGGACAATAGTAGACACATTTAGTAAACAAGCACATTTTATACCTGTCAAAAAGATAACCCTCTTCATATCCCAAATTTTTAAACACCATGGCTTGCCAACATCAATAGTGTTAGATAGAGATCCTCGAATGACTACTAATTTCTAGAAGGATCTCTTTAAGAATCTAGGTACTAGGCTTCATTTCTCTTTGGCCTATCACCCACAAACGGATGGCCAAAGTGAAATATCCAACCTTACGATTCTAGATCTACTTAAGACCTATGTTGCCAAAGTAGATCAACATTCCCAATGGGAAAAGTACCTACCTCTTGTAGAGTATGCGTACAATGACATTGTCCATACTACCAGGTGAAAGCACCTTTTGAAATCATTGAAGGAAGACCTAAAAGTCCCTTGCTACTTAAGGTACATGGGAAGATCTTTGCTAACGATGAGTATAGTTGAGACCTACAAGAATCTTTCCAAAAGATTAAGGAGGATATATCCAGTTCGCAACAAAGGCAAAAGGTTGCTTCTAACAAGCACAGAAGGGCCTTAGCTTTCAAGGAAAATGATTGGGTCCTACTCAAATTTCCCAAAGACTCGATTGAGGCAAACTACGGACAAAAATCCTACAGGCCACCAAAAGTATTATGCTAAACTAGCAAAAAGATACTATGGTCCTTTTAAAATCCTAAAATCAATCAATGAGATGGCCTATCAACTCAAGTTGCCCAACCATTGGCTCATTCACAATGCTTTTCATGTGAGCCTACTTAAGCCTTACAAAGGAGAGACACCACAATAGCCAATCATTGAGGACCCACCCGAGATTGAAGATCAAGAAGAGGTGCTTCAGCCCAAATCGATTCTTCGACATGAAGACAAGGTATTAAGAATTGGTAAGATTATCCGACAATAGCTTATTAAATTCAAAAATTATCCTTTTGAAGACGCTAGATGGATGCAAGGAACACAACTTAAGGATACTATGAACCTTGTCAATGCTTACAATGATACAATAGAGTAAGCAAATGTAAATACTTTCTTAAATAAAAAATGTTTTTGTCTTATAAGACTAGTTCTTTTTCTTTTAATTGTGCACAAATTTAAGTAGTATGCATGCTTAGAATCATGTTTGTGATGACGACGTCTCTCAAACACCAAGTAGAATTTGTCACTCTACTTTGGGAGAATAAAATGGACTCAAGAGAAGACATGCTTGTGGCAACTAGGGTAAAACCCCCAACTTAAGGACATCTAAAAAACAAGGTCTAGTAGAGGGAAATTCAAATTGGGGTGATTCAATCTTCCACTTCAAGTGATGATTTTGAGTGAAACTTATCTTTAAAAAAATCACTTGTCAAAATCTCCTCATAGCCCATATTAACCCCATCATGTTGCTTGACTATTAAAAAAATAGAGTAGAGCCAAACAAAAGGTGTCCTTGTATTGGGTATATCCTTTGATTGGGGGTGTTACCCTAAGTCTCCCAAGAACCAAATGGATTAGTCATCCATTCTGGAATGATGTCGTAGGGTAAAAAGGGTTCCTCCACCCACCAAGAAACATAGATTGATGACTAAGGCTTTATCTCCTCTACCTCATGGTCGAGGACGACTACGATTTCAAGAGAGAGGTAATGTCATAAAATCTAATATCTAACTAACCCAAATGATTTTCTCATATTAAATTGATCATTTAATGTGGGAGAATAAACGGGAACAAGAGTTAGAATATAGACATGTGCTTATGGATCTATCTCAGCACGAGACCAAAGTCAATGGGTCCAAATGAGAGATGGTCTGTCAAAGAGCAATGCTAGCTAATGGAGCTTGAAAGACCTTATGGTTAGCTTCATTAAAGGCCTCAAAAGGATATTGTTAAAAGTCCTTTGACCTAAGACCTTAGGCAAGCTAGGGCTAAGCTTGAGGTGGGAACCTGGCCCACGCTTGAGGTGCTTGTCGTGCTTGCTGAGTATGGTGCTTAAGGTGCTTGTCATGATTGATGATTAATGTGTTTGAGGTGCTTGTCATGTTTTATGACTAAGGTGCTTGAGGGGCTTCATGACTAAGGTTCTCAAGGGGTGAGATGTTCCCAAAGTCAACATGCATCCCTACACAAGGGGGGGTGAGCCCTACAAGTAGGGGCATGAGAGAGAACACACACACACACACACACACACTCAAGGCAAGCCAAGTCCAAAGAGACAACAAGGACACATGTCAAGCTCCTCCCTATGTTGCCCTCATAATGTGCCTAAAGCCTATTGGTTGACCTCTAAAGGGGTCCAATGAGAATTTAGTTTATTTAAATAATTATCTAGGCATTATCAAGCCCTCTCTCTCAAAGGGGTAAGGAGGGCACTTGTCCAAATGCTACCCTTGTTGCTTGATAGGCACTAAGCATGTGATTGGCTAGTCTTGCAGGGGTCCAATCAAATTCAAGGATGAGCTACAAGGAGGGGTCAACCAAAGCAAGCCAGGGGTGTGCTTGGGGGTATACTCTCTGTCACACACACTCACATGCTCTCATTCTCACTTTGTGAGAGTCCTTCTCCAAGCTTGAGAAGTTGAGAACCTACACCAACAACTCTTGGCTATGGAATGAAAATGCAACCAAGAGCCATGCCTCAATGCTATGCTAGCCATCTTCTTCATCTCCATTACTATGCTACTATGCTATGCTAATCTCTATGAGTAATGGTATGAGAGGACACTATTTCTTTCTCGTAATAATACTTGTTCCTCTTCCCTACTCCATTCCGTGCTAGCTCTCTCCACCTTTGAAGATGTTTGAGGTCTTGGGACTGAGGCCGGGGACAAGTTAATGCTTTCATTTAGCTAAGTTATGGGCATAATTGTGGTGCATGAAGCTCTCTATCTTCATTGCACCATCAAGGTCTCAAGGAACACAAAGCTTGTATTGTACCAAGTCTCTCTTTATGGGAGACACTATAATACAAAATCCTTTTAGAGGGGGGATCGGCTCCACATAAATCTGATCCTCAAATGTTGTCAAGTTCTCTAATTCTCTCTCTTGCAAAGTATTGTTATGCCAAGTTAATTAAGTATAATGGTTATGTTGCTACCCCTAATCAAGTTCACCCTCTATTTTCTCAAAGTATTCTCATAAAAATGCTCACTACATTTTTCTTAATTCCACTATTCTCAAAGTTCATAGTCCATTTCCATTACAATTTCCTACCTTGTGATAATTCTCCTCCCACCACTCTACATGAGATTCACTCTTTCTTAATTAAATATCAAGCACCAAACTCTCTCCCTCTCCCTTATCACATGGCTATATACAAAGCTCACAATAAATCCTTCAAGTGTGGATCACTTGTGGGTTTAGTTGTTGTTTTATTGAAGCATCACTCTTATTAGCATTCATACTAAACACTTGTATGTCTTGTGTAAAGCATATAGCTCATCTACTAAGTCAAAAAGCTTTCCTATGTTTCAATCAATATAAAGCTACGATCCTTGTGGGTGGTTGATTCCCTATATGAGGTTATCCTCAACCTACTTGAACAAGTCACCTCAGTCTTCTCAGTTAATGTAAAGAAATGCTATGAAAATATCCCACACCATGGAGACATAGGCCAACCACAACTATCAATGTTTTACTTAGCTATGTCTTTGACCAGCAAGGACCTTTCATATCCTTTAAAGATTCCCCTAGAAGATGTATTTTTGGGACCTGATCTCAGCAGTTGTAAAAGAACCAACTCTCATTTAACAAACCTCAAGTGATGGAGCTAAACTCTTAGTTGATAGATCATGTATACATTCAATTCAATGGAAGGACATGTCGGTGAGTCAATGCAATTCCTATGGAAGTAGCTTGTGCTCCAATTTGGTTTAATCTTTATCTTCATGTATTAGAATATCACTACATTAACTCATGTCTAAAAGATCTCCAGCTCTAACTTTAGCCACAATAACTTAGGTTCCCCTTTCGGTACTTTGATGACATCCTTTGGGTCAACAACGAAACACCAAAGCATTTTACCATCCCTCATCCAATTTACACCTCCTGCCTCTTTGTAGATGACAGTGCCACCACCGTTGAAGGTGCAAATGGTGTAAGCATATCATTCTTGAGTATGAAGCCGGTGGTTCATAATACCCAGCTACAAAGAACAAGGATAAATAAGGAATTGATGGTGCTAGTAAAGGTGCTCAAATTTATTCACAGAAGTAGCAACAAACCTTTAGGATGGGCTCATAAAGTCATCCTCTCCCAAATCAAACCCCTCATATTCAGCAAACAACAGAGAAAGCAAGCAAATACATCAAGGACCTTGTATAAGATTTTTGCAGGAACGATTTTAAACAAATCAGACTCTAGCGTATCAAATATAAGTACTTGGGCTCTTCCGCAGATCTACAATCTTGTGAGGAGTTCAAAAAAGTCAACTCATGCCTCAAAAGGTGGGCACTAAGTTCCTAATGGGGGCCTAGTGCCCCCAATAGTGGACTCTCCAGTCAAAATTATTATCTTGACCTAGTGTTGGTTTGGAAGGAGGGTTACACACACCAACTTTTGCTTCGTGTATTTGAGAATATGGAAGGAAACACCTTTTTTACCTTTCATTTACAAGGATTTTTGGCAAATCTATAGGGGTACTATATGACGACGTGGGAAACTATCATACAATTAAAGAAGGGTGGTAATATCAATGTACCGCGTTACACGAGTCTACTATCCCACTATCTTCACTCAAGCCTTGCATGGCGGGAGCTATAAAAAAAAACCTCTTGCGGGCCCGCCACCTTCCCCACCTTCCCACTCCCTCACCACCCCACTCTGAGTACTAACTGCCATAATCCCGTACTAGTGCTACAGAGACCTTCCCTCTCAAGTTATGGCCAATAGGAGTTTGTTTTTTAAATATGTGTATGACATATAGTGGACATCGATAACAAGTGCCCCACTTATAAGACACCTGCAGTCTATGAGTTAAGTACTAACTTGTCCTTGTCTCATAATGGTTGCAGGTATCACTTGTGGAGCTTTATATATTCTACACACAAATTCTATTAGAAGTACTCTTTTGTAATTGCCAACCTTAATGGAGGTATCTTTTGTTTGGAGAATGCATTTACTGTACTTTATAATGACGTGATGATGCCTGCTTTCTATATTGAAAGTCACACACACACACACACACACACACACACACACACACACACACACACACACACAAATAGGACAATACTCACCTATGATAAAAATGATACTAAACATATTTATACACGTTTCAATACAAAAATATAACGGAGCAGACATTTCCAAATCTTCAAATAATAAAAAAACGCAATAGTCACTTCAATTAAATATTAATACATTACAAAATAATTTTCTTTAAATATAACACATACTTTAATAATATACCTATACAAAATAGGAACACAAAATGAGTGAAAAAAGCTACATTGAGACAAAAATTTCAATAAAGAATTTAATATCGTGTATCCTTGATTGTTTATTTCCTATAAAAAGACTGTTAACTTGGTGGTCTTTTGGATTTGTTTATCTATTGCAAAAATAAGCATAAATTCTTGGTGTTTAAAATCCTTAATTTACCATGCTTCTTGTCTCTCTCTCTCTCTCTCTCTCTCTCTCTCTCTCTCTCTAAGAAAGTGAAACGTGCACACACACTTACGTTTGTCCTAGATAAAGAAGTTTTTAAAGGGGATCTCTCTCTCTCTCTCTCTCTCTCTCTCTCTCTCTCTCTCTCTCTCTCTCTCTCTCTCTCTAAGAAAGTGAAACGTGCACACACACTTACGTTTGTCCTAGATAAAGAAGTTTTTAAAGGGGATCTCTCTCTCTCTCTCTCTCTCTCTCTCTCTCTCTCTCTCTCTCTCTCTCTCTCTCTCTCTCTCTCAATCCATGTTTTATGTGACAAGCATCTGAGAATATACAAGACTTGAGCTTTGAAATCTCTCTCTCTCTCTCTCTCTCTCTCTCTCTCTCTCTCTCTCTCTCTCTCTCTCTCTCTCTCTCTCTCTCTCTCTCTCTCTCTCTCTCTCTCTCTATGCGAGTCTCATAGAACTTCCCTATTGAGAAAGCAGTCTTTACTTCGTTAGCGTAGCAGCCAAAATCTCAATGCTGCTCTCTCATAAACCCACGTGGCTGAAAATCTCTAAAAAAGACTACGCCGTCCAAAGCTACCAACTATCGAGTTAATAAAATAAAAAAAGCATTCTCTCAGCAGCAATTCGATCTTCTCCACAAGCAGGTTTGTCTCTGGCCATTGTTTGAGAGAGAGAGAGAGAGAGAGAGAGAGAGAGAGAGAGAGAGAGAGAGAGAGAGAGAGAGAGAGAGAGAGAGAGAGAGAGAGAGAAGGCTATGAAGCTAGTAGCATCTTTTGCTCTCAACAGCAATTTGATCTTCTCCACAAGCAGTTTGCAGGTTCCCTGAAGCGCAGGCAGCTCTCTCGCTAGGTCGAAGTCCGCCAGCTTAGCCGTCTCCAGCCTCCCTCTCCTCTGCAACAGAATGTTATTTGGCTTCACATCCAAATGCAACACTCCGTTCTCCTCGTGGCAGAACCTTAGAGCGATGACCATGGCCTTCACCACCAGCGCCCCCTCATGGCACGTCATGGAAAGCCCCTGCCTCCTCCTCCCATTCATCATGTCAAGTGGCGTTTCACCTTCGCACAAATCCATCGCTACGCAGGGCCAGCTCTCATCGCCATCTGTCAAATGCACCCTACGCAACCTCACTATTGGCATTACTGCTGCGACAGCGTGAGTGGATAGGCGCCGCATGATGCGGATCTCTACCCCAGCCAGCCGAAGCTGGTGCTTGCGGTGCGTTTCATGAGCAGAAAGCTCTTTGATCAAGATCTTGCAGGCCATGATATGCTCTGCCCCGCAAGGTCGCAACTCTAACTCGCCACCCCCTGTTGTTACTTTGATGATTCCTTCTGACTTTGAATACTTGCCCATAGCCTCCCTCGCTAAGAGATCCTATTATCTCCAGATTGGATATGGCCATGGACAACCTCGTACTGTCAATACTGTTGCATGCTGTCTCCAAGGGCAGCCATTCCTGCGCTTCTTTGGTTACAACCAAGGGAGTCCTGATCTGCATGGCCGCCAGCTCGTACTGTTGCTGAGCATTATAACCCATCATGATCTCTCTCTCGAATTTAGGTTTAGGTGTAGCAATAAGATCGTCGCGATGAATACCAGCTACTTTAGCTGGCAGAGGCCCAGCAGATGCTCTTGCTACTGCTGCTTGACGCACGATATGCAGCAAGAGAGGATGGTGTCCGCCAGCTTGCATCGGAGTAGTACATTAAGCATTTGGTAGACGCACTGCCTTTGTGGTATTATAAATGCTGCCTTTTTCATTGTTGTGCTGCATAATATGCTCCTTCGACGACATGCAGATACCGATGCCTCCCTTGTTGGATGCCTCCCCTATTGTTGGGCTTTGCATGCCTCTGCCGTGCATGCGCGGCCGCTGCTTGTTCTGATGTTGTAGTACTGTTTTGCAGAGCCGGGAATACTCCACGTGCAGGAGTTGTTGCAGCTATCTGACCAACAGTCTTGGCTTTGATTTGGTCGTGGACACACGAACTACGGTTGTTGACTGCAACAGGTGGTATATTGGCAACGGTCGAAGCAGTATTGGACGGCTACTTGTCAGAGCCATGCTTATTCACCTTCCGATTTCGGCGGGTCATTATAGCTGGGCCTTGATCAGTAGTGATTAAATTACTTACTGGAGCTGATAGTGTAGAGACGTATCTGATGATGATGGCAAGCTTATCTGATGTATCTGATACAGGTGCTACTCGTCGCTGCTAGCGACATTGACAATGATGCACGCTAATTAGCAGCAGCCACATGATCATCTCGCCCAGCGCAGTACTAAGCTGGCCGACAAGCTAGCTGGGAAAGGAGGCTGTCGAGATCAGGACGTTAGGGCTATATGAGCAGTTAAATAACCAGAGGGCCTGACCGGAGATACCTCAACTACATCTAGTAGTCCCTCGATCCA
This sequence comes from Adiantum capillus-veneris, assembly GCF_014529385.1. Classification (NCBI taxonomy): domain Eukaryota; kingdom Viridiplantae; phylum Streptophyta; class Polypodiopsida; order Polypodiales; family Pteridaceae; genus Adiantum; species Adiantum capillus-veneris. The sequence goes on along the minus strand of NC_140931.1, from coordinate 173,904,039 downwards.
TCATCCCTTTAGTTTTCATACCTTTGCCTACAACTTGCCGATGTGCTAATTGTTGCTACAACCAGCTATGATTTTGTAATGTCCTATCAACCTTGCCGATATTGCTAAGAGCATCATTGACAGTACTCACGACCAAGTTATTGCAACATTATGTCCTCATGAAATAACATAAGATGCCACAAATGTTAAATCAAAATTTTCAAAGCTTAACATTAAATCAAACAGAGCACCCAAACAACCTAATATTGTGAGACCTCTTAGGAAATCACCAAAGCATGAGACTTCTAAAGTATATTGCAGGTGGTTGAGCTTTTTCATGCTTTTTCTTTTTCTGTTCAGAATGAGTAGGCCAATTCCAACTGACCTGATTGAGCAGCAGATAGAATTTGAGACTACAATGTATAAGTTGCAATTCTGCCTTTACCCAAATTTTCAAGAGCAAGTGCTCAGACACTACATGCATAAATGGAGTGAGTTCATTCCATGGCCAGTTCAACCACCTACCCCATGGCATCCACATGACATCACTTGGAATACACTCGGTCGACAAATCACCACATCGACATCGCCGTACTGGCTAGTTGCTCCACAAAACACCATTGTATGTTGTTCGTACAGATTGCGGACGTGCTCGCCTACTCGAGACTATAGAAATAAATTACTCTAATGTGGTCCCCAACCACCTTCAATCAGCTAAACAATTCATTTCACGCTACTTTCCTGACAACCAGCTAACCACACGTGCAACTTTGAAGAGCATCTTACTGATATAGCCCTCTGTTCCTACATCAAAAACTCCCATTGATATGTGTAGTTACCTTGTCCTCCTCCTCTTCTCCACAAGAGTTTTGTCCATTGCGTAGCAAAGCAGTCATTGCCTGCTACATTTCAAGGTCTTCCCAACTCTCTCTTGCTTAGTTCCATTCTTAATTCATCAACATTTTTTTTTCATACTCTCTACATCAAATCGTTTCAGTGACTTATACTCACTTAGGGTAACAAGATTTGTGCAGAACAAATAATAAGCTCTCTCTCTCTCTCTCTCTCTCTCTCTCTCACTCACACACACACACACACACACACACACACACACATTTCTACGTTCTTCTTTATAGATGTATACTCTTGTTCAGTGCTTCCATGAGAACAAAATAGTAAATACAATCTTGTATGTATCAGTGACTTCTACTCACTTAGGGTAAAAATATTCTGGAAAACAAATAATAAGCGCACGCACGTGCTCTCTCTCTCTCTCTCTCTCTCTCTCTCTCTCTCTCTATGCCCTTTCACTTCTATGTTCTTGTTTACTGATGTATACTCTTGTTCACTGCTTCGATGAGAAGAATATAGTAATTACAATAGTGCCCTTGCAGTCATGCAGGCTAACGAAGCACTCTAGTTTTTAAATTTTTATTTTGGAGAGAAACAAAAGCGATAAGATTATAGTGGTGTCAAGTTCAAAACTCGATCACACAACAATTGTCGGACGGCCCAGATTGGGGCAGATCCGACGGTCGGGGAAGGAGGTGAAGGCTACCCTTAAGAGACCAGCACACTCCTAGCTCCTACGCGCGCGCTCCTCCCTATCTCTCCCTCCTCTAGTTTCTGCGATCTGTTTCCAACAGCAATGGTATGGCTCTTTTTATTCCGAAGTTTTAATGTCTGTTGAGCGATCGATTATCTTGCTCTCAGAGAGAGAGAGAGAGAGAGAGAGCTCCGTTTTTCGGTAGAGTTGAGGCTTTAGCTCTCAGATTTGAGCTCTTGCATGGACTTGTGTTTCTGCCGCATATCCTTCGTCTCTGTTACTGTCAATTGGCGACTTGCTCTTCCTATTCTCTGCCATCGTTATCTGCAATGTTGATGATTTGAAAACTCTATGGGGTTTGAATCTGTTGGTTGGCCTTTCGACAGTTTTATAGATTCAAGTGTAGTCTTGTTGATTTAATTTTTTTTTTAAAGGTTAATACCTTTGTTACATCGTGCCCTTGCCTGTTGTATCTAGCAGAGTTTGACTTTCCTTAATATCTACCTCTGGCCAGAGTACAGGAATTAGAAATCTGTGTGCTCGTTGAATGTGTAGGGATCCGAGTCTTTGTTTGGAAGGCTGGTTAAGTTATCATAGCAAGTGACTGATTTGTGGGTGCAGTTTTCTGGGAAGGGCTCTGTCCTTTTTGTTAAAACAAAAACTGCTACTTTTATTCTAATTAAGGATAGGCATGCCAGGTACTCTCAAATGACATTGACCTCTTGCATCCTCCCCCAGAGGTGGAGAAAAAGAAACACAAGTTGAAGCGCCTCGTACAATCGCCCAACTCCTATTTTATGGTGAGTTTCTTAGTTGCTGTGCTTAATAAACAGAAATGGAGAGGCTGTTATATTATATGTTCTAAGCCACAACATGTTTTGCTTTTTTCTCTTGTTGCAGGATGTCAAGTGTCAGGGTTGCTTTAGCATGTAAGTGGTTGTACATAGCTTGATGCCAATTCACGATACTCAGCAAAGAGATTTGCACTGATGCTTGTATGTCTCTCTGTATTTCAGCACCACTGTTTTCAGCCACTCTCAAACTGTTGTCCTTTGTGGCAACTGCTCAGCCGTCCTTTGCCAGCCAACCGGAGGCCGAGCCCGCCTCACTGAGGGAAGCTCTTTCAGAAAAAAGGGTGATTGATTGAAATGCAATGGGTCAACCATGTGGTATTTCAGGCTCTTGGTTTACCACATTTTGATTTCTTCAGATGGGCACAAGTGAAGTGCCTGTGTTCCCCCTGGAACTTTTTGTTCTCTGCCTTACAACCTTTTTATGCTGTCAACCGAGTCTGTGGAGTTTTGGAAGTCACATTTTCCAGTGTTTTGACTTCCAGCTGAGGCTTTAACTTGTAATATGTCACTGAGTAGTGTTATTTCAGTCTTGTTAGTGGAAGCTTGGAATTTTACCTTGTTTTTGAAGTGCATTGGACGATGTATGTTCTGCAGCAAAGACATGAGAGTGCTGTGATTCACACTTTTGTTTCCATGCCGCCCAAGTCTACAAGTCCATTTGATACTAGTGGAAGTATGTATTAAAGAATTTCTATTTTTAGGCATTAAGAAGAATTTCCTTCAATTTGCCAAGATTTCTTGGTAGTGTGTGTAGTAGATTTCAATGCTATGGATTGTTGTCTATATTAATTCATGAAATAACTCATCCACTTGCATGTTGGCCCCCCCCCCCCTCCTCCCCTTCCCTTCATCTCAAGTGAACTGCCTAGTGTGAACCCAATCTGTTTTTGGCTTTAGGTATTTATTTTACTTATTTGTAAAACTCTGGGTAGGGCAATTTGCCAAGGTGACACCGGTTTTTCCTTAATATATAACCCCTCACAAAATGTGAGATTTGTTGAAAAGTGTGTGTGCGCGCGTGAGAGAGAGACAGAGAGAGAGTAAGGAGCGCACAAACACACACACAGGACTGAAGCTCCTCCACTCCCCCTTCATGGTCCCTCATCACTGCCTCCTGCGTGGTAGTCCTTTCCCTCCACTTGACGCTTGACCCTCTTGGCGCTTAAGAAGGTTAGGGTGAGGTTCACACGGACCGTGCCGCTAGGTCCCAATATTGTGCATGCGTGCCTTAACTATAGGGTACACCTAGCCCCCATTGTATAATAATCAATTCATTGCCAAGGTTGGTTGGTTCAGTAGTATCTCTCTCTCTCTCTCATTCTCCCTATTGCTCTACGCTTTTGCATTGTCCGACTTGGACATGGTATTAGAGTAGTTTGCTTAGTGATCGTAAGGGAGGAGAAGTCGCACCTGTCCTAGAGGAAGAGCACGTGGAGAAGGATAGCACCGGTGAATCGTCTTCCAATATGTTGTCGACACTTTTGGTTGCATTTCAATAGGGAATGTTTCTTCTGTTGCTGAGCTGTTGCAGAAGTGATGTTTCAGGCGTCATTGTAAAGGGCCAGCGGTTTTAAACGCCAGGTGGAAAGTTGAGACTTGCTTCTAATCAGCAACATTCTAAAACGTTGTGAAAAGGGGGGACCAGCATCGCAAGGCAAGTTGGTTTAGTTGCCAATATTGTGGCACCCTTCCCTAGGGCGTTCTGAAAAAGTATGTAAGGAAGGTTGGGCTTGAAAAGCTTGAAAACCCTAGTGTTCTAGAACACCATGATAGAGGACATGGGACATTACTTTTAACCTCCTCCTTGAGGACCTTTCATAAAGCTTTGGCCACCAACAACCTCAAATGACCAACACCAACCATTGGCTATAGATAGTATGTGGGCTAGCATCCAGTTAGCAAGCAGCTTATGTGCGATCAAAGTTTTAAAGGAAACCACCAATTTGTTTGGCATGTGAATGTGAAGCCAAATGCAAATGCATGAGTTTGTAAAGAGGACAAAGTGGCAAGCTTAAAAAGGATGGCAAGGCTAGTACCTACTTGTTGTTCATTCAAGGAAGTTGTCAAATTTGTTTGGCTAGGGATTATGAAGCCAACACCAGCTCCTTAAATGACAGAGGCAAAGGCAAGGATGGCAATACTAGCACTCAGCTAGCTACCTCACTACTTAGGAGGTTTGACAACCATTGTTAAAAATGCGAGAAGACGCATTGTTTTGCTCTGGAATGGAAAGCCAACGGCAAACGCAAGAATGTATAGAAGGATAAAGGCAAAGGTAAGTTGGAAAGAGAGCGATGATAAATGATTGATAGAGGAGATTGGCTTGGTACACGTGGCGAATGGTCACGACGTCAGATTTCTAGTCAATTGGTAGTTGCCGCAACTAGCTTTAGCGAGAGAGAGGCTTGTGAGGGGTAGAGAGGGGCAAATGAAGCTCCCTATAAATAATTTGTACCCTTGTGTTGGAGTTCAAGTTATTGTTGTTTGAACCCGTGGGTCGGAGTTCGAGGCACATGCATTTGGCAAGGATTTAGTCTGATGTATTTAAAACACTATGCTTCGATTTATTGTTGTCGATAGACATGATGTATGTCAAAGCTCATTGTTTAAGGTTTGGACATGATGTCTTTACAATTCACAATTGGGGATTCTTGGACGTAGTGTGGTCTACAATTAAATTTTCTAAAAGGCACTCGATGTTCAAGTCGATGCTCAAGATGGCATTCTTATAAGGTAAAAAGTTGGAGGTTGCATAATTGAGGTGTCTCCAGTAGTCGACCTCTTCTGAGGTATCCATGGGTGCTTCTTCATCGACTTGGTCTTACTATTTATGTCCACTATAAGTTGCAGAGAGGGTGTTAAAGTTATGGCATCTCAAGTGAGTTGCCCATTGTGATCCCAATATGTATTTTGGCTTTAGGTATTTATTTTACTTATTTGTCAAACTTTGGGTAGGGCAATTTGCTAAGGTGACTATATGATGCACCTAGCCCCATTGTATAGTAATCAATTCATTGCCAAGGTTGGTTGGTTCAACAATCTCTCTCTCTTGGCGTGCGCACATGCAGTGCGCTCGGCGTCTCAAGCGGTGAAAAAAGGGTTATGGCCCACTGCCAGCGCTGCACGCATTTGCCTGTTTGAATCGCAGAAGCCATCGGCGGCTCACCCTCGCCATCGGAACTGAGAGGAGCTCGTCCTAAAGGTTACTATCGATCAAGCACCGGTTGCTTGGCGGGAAGATCCTCCATTGGGTTGCAGCGTTCTCCACTTTGTCAGAAGGCACTTTTAGCTCTCTCTCTCTCTCTCTCTCTCTCTCTCTCTCTTGCTTTCTCTCACTATGACCCCTCAAAGCTGCTTGCATGTGCTCGATATGCGCCGATAGCCGTCGGCAATGCAGGCAACCGTTTTGACACCGGTTAAGTAGTGCATGTGCGTAGACTCTCTCTCTCTCATTGCTCTACGCTCCCCCCCTCGCCCCCCCCCCCCCCCCCAACCCCTTTCTCGAAGTCAAAAAATGAGTAGGGTTTTTGGCAGATTGAGAGCCCTTTTGCAATCTTGGATGAAAGGAAGGGTTTTCCTACAAAAGTTCAGTGGCCCATGCCCCATGCCAATATAACCAATGAAAAATCAAGTTTAAGATTGCACTTTCTGTAAACGAGCTACACATTCACATCACCGATACCTTAGTATTAAATCTCATGAAATTAACTGGTCTCAATAGGACTCTGTTCTAAGTTATACACCATCATATAGCTTTCCCGTGGAATATGTTATCTAAACCAGATTTTTTTTGTAAGTTGTATGCTTGACTGTTCCCCGCTTGGCTTGTTCATTTGATGTTGTCATGAGAAAATTAGTAGAGAGAGAGAGAGAGAGAGAGAGAGAGAGAGTGTGAGTGAGTGGTGTGGCGATTCTACTCCTGCGTCGTCACTGCATGTACGCGTATCTGCTCCTGTGCGCGAGTCTGTAGCACCGTGGCAAGACTGTTGTGCGCGCTTTCTGTTCTTGCGCCGTGCGACTTGCACGAACTGCTGAGGGAGCGAGTGTGTGTGTGAGAGAGAGAGAGAGAGAGAGAGTGTGAGGGTACAACAGAGTTGTGAATTACTGTACAACGAGTGTTTGTTATTACATAAAGGAAGTAGAAGAAGCACTGGAAGTTTGTACAGGGTGGGTACTCAAATGTCAGTAAGTTTCAGTGCGCTTTATGTTCATTACGGATAATCCCTGTCACATGCGATCGGAACGTCTGGAGCTTAAGCAGAATAGTGATTTGACTACAGCAGCGTCCTCCTTTGTAGATAAGGGAAAAGGAAGACAGGTACGACACCTCGTTTCAAAGTTTTGATAGAAAAAGAAAAAGGAAAAGAGATAGGAAAGGGTAAAGACAAAGACAGAACGAGTGACTGCTGATGCTTGGATGGCTTCCAAAAAGACAGTTATTGTTGAAAATTGCTTCTCCTCCTCGGAAGCTTCCCTATAATGATAATAAGTCTCTAGCAGAGGTATGGGATAAGGTTGTGTCGTATAAGGAAGCGGTGATGTGAATGTTCAATAATTGTCATCTTCGTGCAAATGTTGGATATATATATGGTCTAGTACGTTGGTACTTAAAGTCAATGTCTGTTGAACCAATCTTTGTCATGTGTTTGTTTTGCACACATAATCGAGGGTGATTACAATTCTATCAAGATGGGAGGGGGGGGGGGGCGGGGGGGGGGGGGGGGGGGGGGGGTATGTGGGTATGTCACAAAGTGATGATGTGGCATGGCCAACAGGACCGCGGCCGGACAAGAAGGGGCAAAGAGGCAAAAGAAATTTTACCAACTTATAGAAGCTGTCCGAGTGGCCCATAAGGTACTAACTTTTAAGTTCTACCAACTTATGGTACTCTGGCCATCACATGCGAATGGGTAAGAAAGACTCTTAAAGCCTCACAATAGGAACTTCAAGAATACACATGATCAGATTCCATCTTGGACGACATAATTAGCTTGGACACTCCAAGTGTGAAATCTACAACACGTGAGAAAACTACAAACAACTGAACAGAAATTGAATAGATAAATAAAAATAAATGTTATATTAACGTCTTCTAGAGGCCATACTGACCTATGAGACCAGAGAGTTACATCATGGAGAACCAACTTCCTTGCTGGGTGCCCTTCAATTCTACCTCTTGTTTTGATGCATTTGCAGTTGCTTCTCCAACAAATGTGGATGTGCCGATGGGCACCAAAACTTAATTTTCTTGCTTATTTGTCCTCTGTACTTACCACATGGTATGCATTTTTTTCAAATGCATTTCATATAACATGCGTGGGTTATGCAATCATGACAAATAGAGGCTAACGTGGCACTATGTACATACATGTAAGGCAGATGTGGTAGTTCTTCAAGAGCATAATCAGCATCATGTCGCTGGTCAAACATCTTATTTTGTAGGATATTGGATAGCTTATGTAGGCAATGCCAATTACTCGGGAGTGCTTATGCTTGTTCAACATGAGTTACAACCAACTATTGCTTACAATGATCCGAATGGAAGATGAATGGTGGTGCAATGTATTGTAAATGGGGAAGTCTTTGAATCTGGAGGGGTATATGCTTTCATAACTTCTATTGATCGCGTAAGATTATGAGAGGACATCTCTTTGTAATGATGGCGCTCTGACGTATTTCTTTGTGGCTATTTTAACAATGTACCAAACCCTACAGACAATACTATTGCCAATCACTCATGCTGCGTATAGAGTGTTAGACATGGGATCATATGATGCGTTCAGGTGATGCATTGGACTTGTGGCCGTTTTTACATGATGCAGTGCAGGATTCACTTTCCAGCACAATGTTCGATCCTCTTACCGAGGATTCATAGGCATCAGTATGATACCTTTGTATGTGATATGAGGATTGACTATACTTTATGCCTTTCGGATCATGCTCTAGTATGTTTGACTCTACATTTTGGTCCGTCTATAGATGCAGGAAATGGCCTTTGCATGTTTGTAATGCATATCTGATGCATGAAGTTTTTCGTAACATGATTATGGATATAATCTTGCTTTTATATGCATAGCGATACAGATGGTGCATGGTTCCTCTTTGTTATATGTGTCCAATGTGTGGTTAGTGATTATGGCAAGCACTACGTCTCAGTTGTGGGGCAATCTTCAATAGGAAAGAGATACATGTCAATGATAAATACATAGGGCTAATTCTTTCTCGCTGAACCTATTGGATTGCTTTCAGTCCGTACTTGTTAGGAAATAAAACGTAGCTAAATAGATATTTGAGTAGATTACTTAACGGAGAGAGATAGATTTCACATACAAGAGATTATAGAGTAGAGAGAGAAAGAGAGTACACATGATATACGTGGTTCACCCAATATGGGCTATGTCCACTGGAAAGCAGCCACTTCAAAACAAAAAGTAGTTTACAAAGAGATTATACCCTTAATAGAGCTCCCGCCTTGCTCACTCTCACCATCTCACACTCACCTTGTTGCATCAACTTCACACTATGAAATGTGTGTAGAAATGGCTTCCTTTTATAGTCCAAAAGGGATGCCCTCTCTCATGAGAGGCAGCCATGTGTAGCCGCCCTTATGTAGATATGTCCAAATCGGACCCTCCAATCCGCCCATGTGTGGTGACTTCCGACCACCGGCCATCGGCCAACCGACCGATCATTTTCCAACCACTTTCCGGCCGCCATCCGGCCATAGTATTCCGACGAAAAGGAATATTCCAACGAAGGAAAAAAAAAGTCTCGGGGCTTCCGTCCCCGAGGCCCCTAAAGTTGCCCTTGAATTTTTACCCCGTGAAAATTTTGGTTTCCGGCGAGTACGCACGATGGCTTCTCCTCATAATGGGGGCCTTACAAATGTGCGTTCTTACCACAAAAAATTACAAGGGGTAAATCAAGCTCCATACTTAACAGTACTACTACACGACACAATGATAATAGAAAAGTGGATAAATGGCAAATTCATGCAAGGCAACATGCTTTTGTTGATAAAGGTTGGGCCTCCAAATAGTTCTTCAAGCATTTGCATCATTCTCGTCAATCTTAGGACATCAAAGAGTCAAACTTCCCTTTGGGGAATGGACATCTTCCCCTCAAAGGCTATGGTTGCTCACTTTGGGAAGGTCTTCGAAGCCCCACTCCCTCTTACCCAAGAAGCTAGACATGCATGCAATCTTTTTTTGTTGCATTTTGCTCCTACATTTCTGTACAACAAGCACAAATTTTGGAAGTTGCATTCTTTGAGGTAAAGTTGCATGCAAGTTTGTGGGACTTGGGTAGATGGAAATCTCTTGGTTGGGACTATTGATTTCTTCCTGTCCTTTTGGGACTTTCTTAAGCAACCATTATTGGTAATGATGAATATGGCTTGGAAGAAGTAGGATATCCCCCTTTCTTGGAAGGAAGGGTTGCTCAAGCTATCGCCAAAACATGCTTTCTGAGGACTGGTTTTCTCACTAGCGGTCCATCACTCTTATGCCGGTGGTTTATAAATTGATGGCCAAAATGATCGTCAATTGTATTTTAGAATACTTGCATCAAGGCCTTCATCAATCCCAATATGGTTTCATACCTCGTCAGCAAATTACTAACAATTTGGCGAATGTCATTATTGGCATGGAATATGCAAATACACGCAACAAGATGTATTGGTCATGCAAGTTGACATTGAAAAGGCCTTTGATACTATGTTCTAGGATTGTATTGCATAAACAAGGTAGAAGCTAGGTTTTGGGCCAAAAATCTCACAGGTGGTCTTTCTCCTATAGGCTTAGGATAGGCTCAGAGCACTTTTGCGGGTTTGCTAGGTGGTTCTCTCACAAGTGCTTGGGCTCTAGGGCGTTCAATCAGACAAGGGTTTCCTCTTAGTGCTTTGGTTTATGCCATTGCTTTGCACCCCTTGCTGTTGTGACTTGAGGCCCTCACTTCCTCTAGCCGTTTGCATGGTCTAGCTCTATCTTCAGGGAAGCAATTCATAGCACAAGCCTATATTAATGACTCTCTTTTCATGTCCAAAAACGATAAGGAGGATGTGCAACAAATTATGTATGGAGAAGATACTTGCCAAGGTTTTTCTAGTGTCCCCCATTACTTGGGGAATCTCCGCTTTTCGATTGGCATCTCTTACCATATACATGTGGTAGTGACGTGTGTGAACACACTAGGACCGCCGGGGCATTTTTTCCCTCTTTAGGAGTTTTTTCCCCCCATGCATTGTATATACGCCCATCACTCTAGGGCTATCTATCTTTCCATTGCACACTAAGTAACACACTCTCATTTGTGTGCCTTGAGCTTCCTTCGTCTTCTCCAAGCTGTGTGCGTTTCTCTGCAACCCTAATTCCAACAATTGGTATCAGAGCAGGTGCAGTCCTCCCGGGCTTAATTGCCAGCAGCTCCAGCACACGCCTGCACACTTTCTCCAATTTATGTGAGCTTTGGCCTCATTCGGACTCATTTTTGGCCTTCGTTTCCACTACAGGCAGGCCTGCACATGCAATTTTGTCATTTTGTGCAGAATTTCTGTCACTGCCGTTTTCTGCATAACAGGTCCTATATAGTCTATTGCGGATTGTGCTATATAGCATGTGCTAGTCTCACTCAATTTCTCCTCATTTCGGGCAGTTTTCACATCAGGTGCAGACATTTTCCTTGGTTGACAACAACACAGATGTGTTCAAGATGTTTGCTGCTGAGGACAGGTTGGATGGGGACAATAACCCTACGTGGGCTTACATGATGCAACATGTTCTTGTGTTAAAGGGTGTCTAGAATATTGTGCAGGGCATTGATGCACGTCCTAGTTCTAAGGATGTAGGCGATGTTGAGGATGTTGTAGGTCTTGCTACAAGAATTGCTGCTATTAGAGTTGTTTTGCCTACGACAAAACAAGCTCATTGGGATGTAAAGGATGCGCACGCTCATGAATTGATTGCGTTGTCTGTGAAGCACACCATTACTCCACACATTTGTTTAGTGAAATTTGCAAAATAGGTTTGGGATATTCTAGCAGGTCTTTATGCAAGCCGCAATGAGGCTAAAATTGCTTTGCTCCGTAAAGAGCTGGAATCGAAGATTATGCATGAGGAAGATGATATGGAAATTTTCCTTGCTGGTGTCAAGGATATCAATGAGCAACTTATTTCTGTAGGTGAAGTCATTTCAAACAGTTCCCTTGTGCAGACTGTTCTTGATGCTTTACCAAATTCTTACCAGACTTTTGCTAGTACTTGGAGACTTATGACCCAAGGAAATCCTAAAGTTGTCAAGTTTGATGCATTATGCACATTGCTATTGCAAGAGTCATTTTCCCAAAAAAACAGGACTAGGCAGCGTGCAATTGAACAGGATTTTATGCTTCTCAAAGAAAGTGTGGTAACAGCAATGCAGCCACTTCTTATGGTTCTGTTGTGAGTGGTGAAAATTTTGTTCCTAATGCTTCCGTTGGCAACAATTCTTCTGGAAATTCTCGTGATAAGGGCAAAAAGAAGATGTGTTGCCATTATTGTAAAGCTAATGATCACTTAATCAAGCAGTGTCAATTGAAGGCCAAAGAGGCTAAGAAGAAAGAGGGTGGTTCCACTGCAAATACTGGTTCCACTACAAATGCAGCCATTGTTGAGTCTTCTGTGAAAGGAGATTGTGATGCTGATGTTGATGTAGAATGGGCTTTTAGTGCAGAGTGCACTTAAAATCCTGTTGTCCATGATGCATGCATGTCGGTTGATGCAGATTCACATGGGTGGTATTTCGATAGTGGTGCTACAAATGACATTACCCCACATCGTGAATTGTTCACCTCTCTCGAGTCTGTCCCTCATGGGAATTCAGTCACTTGTGCCAACAATGCCTCTTATCCTGTTCAAGGAGTTGGAAAGATTGTGCTTACTGTTGCAAATGATAGTTCTTTTACACTTGTTGATGCACTTTATGTACCTGGGATCAAGAAGAATCTTTTGTATGTATGAACACTTGCTAGACTTGGTCTTGTAGTCAAATTTGTGGATGACAGATGTACACTTCATGATCTCAATTTTGGTGATAAAATTGTTGCTTTTGGCCTTTTGCGTCGTGGGCTGTATCAGCTCACTTTGTATGACAAGTGTGGACAAAATTTTACAAATGCAGTTGCAGATTGAAGGGTTGTTTCAAATGCAAAACTGTGGCATGCACGTTTTGGGCATTTTAATTTTGCCAGTTTCCTGCATTTGCAGAAATCTGATATGGTTTCTTCTTTGCCGTCTCTTGAAGCACCTGTCAAACATGTTTGTGAAGGTTGTATTTTGGGTAAAATGCAGCGTTCTAAGTTTCCAAAGAATGGTTCAGTTAGGGCCACATGCAGGTTGCAGCTTGTGCATAGTGATGTTTGTGGGCCCATGCAAACTCCGTCCTTGGGCAATTACCTGTACTTCGTGACTTTTGTTGATGATTACTCCAGGCATGCATGGGTATTTATGCTTAAAGTGAAATCCGAAGTTTTTATGTGCTTCAAACAATTTCTGGCTATGGCTGAAAATGTCTCGAAATGTACTACCCTCCGTTCCAATCGAGGGGGGCGAGTATATGTCTCATGAATCTAATGCATTTCTGGCTAGTCGTGGGATAAAACACCAATGTACAAAGCGGTGTAGCAGAGAGGAAAAACAAATCACTTACAAAAATGGCACGATGTATGGTCAAAAGTCAAGCTTTGCCGCATTCTTTTTGGCTTGAGACCATCATGTGTGCCACTTATGTACTTAACAGGTGTCCTACAAAAGCTTTGCAGTCTATTACTTCATATGAAGCATGGCCTGATAGAAAGCCTTCTATTGAGCACATGTGTGTTTTTGGTTGTTTGGCATATGCTTTGGGGCCACAAACACAGCGCAAAAAATTGGATGGTAAGGTTGTCAAATGTATTTTTGTTGGTTATACTGCTGAAAGCAAGGTTATAGGTCGTATCATCCGCAAACAAAGCGTATTCTGGTTTCACGAGATGTAGTGTTTGTGGAAGATTTTGTTCAGTCCTTCCTGTCATGTACTAGAGACCGTAATGTAAGCTCACAGAACATTTATGACACTTTGTTGTCTCTTTTTAGTGGTGGAGGTTCAAATGTAAATTCCAATGAGGCAAATGTACAACCTATGGGGGTTTCCAAAAATGTTACAGATCAGCCTATTACTGATGCAGATGTACAAGATGTACTTGATGAGGAAAGGGCTGAAAATGAACAGGCTAGAGGTATGCCAAAATGGATGGTGCATACATTGCGTGACAGTAAATTGGATGCACCTTTGTCTCGTCGTACTCGTTCAGGCTCTGTCCATGCATCTTATGCATCAGATTGTTATGCTTTGGTTGTGTCTAGCTTACATGATGTTGAGGAACCTCTGTCTTTTGATGAAGCACAGAATTCAGAAAGTTATATGGTTGCCATGCAATCTAGATATGATACACTTATAGAAAATGACACATGTACTTTATGTGATTTGCCTCCTAGCAAAAAGGCCATTGGCACGAAGTGGGTTTACAAGTTGAAATGCAAGCCGGATGGTGAGATCGATCGCCATAAGACTCGACTTGTTGCAAAGGGTTATGCACAACAAAAAGACATAAATTATGAAGAGACTTTTGCTCCCACTTGTTGTATGACTACTGTGCATTTTCTATGTGCATTGGCAGCTCATTTTGGTTGGGATGTACATCAATCAGACATTGTTACTGCTTTCTTGAATGGTGACATATTTGAGGAAGTTTATGTAACGTAGCCTTGAAGGAGTACGAGCGGAAGTGCGACGCGAGAGAGAGTGCGAGAAGAAGAGCATGACGATATGGTGAACTCGCTCTACTGTAATGTGTAGAGCATAGTGAGTTCTTATTAGGTTTTAACAAAAGAATATGTGTACATACCTGGCGGCCCGCCCACTTACCTGGGCGACCACATTGGGCTTTATACCCCAACAACCTCCCACTTAAAGTCCAATGTGGTACTTTAAGTGTGAGAGAAGCTACTATACAAGCTAATATACAAGAGATGTAGAGAAGTGATGTACTACCCTACACCTAACTGCTTGCGAAAATGCGCAAAGCTCTCTAAGGGAAGTCCTCTTGTAAGTAGATCAGCAGGATTTTCTGTGGTGTGAACTTTGACAAGCTGAAGTTGCTTATCCTCGAGCATTTCCCTGATGAAATGATACTTCACATCCACATGCTTTGTCTTTGAGTGATAAACTGGATTGCGAGCCAATTGTATAACACTTTGACTATCACAATATAACACAGGCATCTCTTCTTTGATTCCCAAATCTGTTACTAGTCGATTAAGCCAAATTGATTCTTTGCATGCCTCTGATGCTGCAACATATTCAGCCTCTGTAGTAGACTGAGTAACACAATCTTGTAATCTAGAACGCCATGATACTGCTCCACCAGCCAATGTAAAGACATACCCTGACGTAGACCTTTGCTTGTCTAAATCACCTGCATAATCTGAGTCTGTAAAAACACTTAGCTCCTGACTCCCATAGCATATACGCATACTCTTTGTAGCTTTCAGGTATCTCAATATTCCTTTCACTGCCTCCCAATGTTTCTTGCCTGGGTTTGACATGTATCGACTTACTACTCCCACTGCAAATGCAATGTCTGGGCGAGTAGCAATCATTGCATACATCAAACTACCCACTGCAGACGCATATGGAATCTTATCCATTTCAGCCTATTCTTCCTCAGACACAGGACAATCTTGTTTGCTAAGTTTCACATATGGTGGCAATGGAACACTCAGTGCCTTTCCCTTCTCCATATTGAAACGTTGCAAAACCTTGTCAATATACTCTGTTTGAGATAACCAAATCAACTTCTTTGATCTCTCTCTCTCAATGCGCATACCAAGTATATGACTTGCCTCACCCATGTCTTTCATGTCAAACGATTTTGCCATCTTTGACTTCAAAGCTGAAATTTCTTCCAAGTGCTTGCCAGCAATCAACATGTCATCCACATACAAAATAAGGATCAGCCAACTACCATCCTTAGCCTTCTTTGTATATAGACAGTGATCGAACTCACTACGTTTGTAGCCTTGAGAAAGCATAAACTTGTGGAATTTATGGTACCATGCCCTCGGTGATTGTTTTAAGCCATAAAGACTCTTGAACAACTGGCATACCCAATCTTCCTTGCCTTTCTCAAAAAACCCTTCTGGCTGCTGCATGTAAATTTCCACATCTAAATCACCATGCAAGAACGCTGTCTTGACATCCATTTGGTGCAACACCAAATCTAATATGGCAACCAATGCAAGAAAGCATCTCAATGTAGTCATCTTGACCACCGGAGAGAAGACTTCATCAAAGTCAATGCCTTGTTCTTGCTTAAAGCCCTTGGAAACAAGCCTTGCTTTGTACTTTGGCTGACTATCATGAGCGGTGATCTTATACCTGTAAACCCATTTACAGGGTAGAGCCTTTTTGCCCCGTGGTAATTTAACTAGATTCCATGTCTGGTTTTTATGCAGAGCTGTCATCTCTGACTGCATGGCCAATTGCCAATTCCCGGAGTCCTTCATTTGCACTGCTTCCTTGTAACATGAAGGCTCATTGCAATCAGTCAACATGACATAATTCATAGATGGAACAAACCTATCAGGAGGTCACGTGACACGTCCAGATCTACGCACAATAGGTGGCTCAGGCTCAGCCACAACCTGTGGTTCCACTCTATCCTGTCCTTGCTCCTCTTGAGCCCTAACATTTTGTCTTGCACGTGCAGGTCCATCTTCTTGGAAGACAACTCTTCTAATCTCCTCAACCCTCTCTGGTTTAGAATGATATTTGGATTCATTAAAGTGAACATCATTGCTGCGGACAACCTTTCTGGATTCGGGATCCCAAAGTCTGTACCCCATCTCACCAGAATTACCATAGCCTAGAAAGATGCACTTTCTACTCTTTGGCTCAAGTTTGTTCCTAAATTCCTTTGGAACGTGAGTATATGCCTCACAGCCAAAGACTCTGAGATGCTTGTATGAGGGCATTTTGCCTGACCATACCATCTCTGGCACTAAATCCTTCTGCAAAACCTTGCTAGGAGATCTATTTACAAGATGAACAGTTGTTGATACAGCTTCAGCCCAAAACCCATTTGGCAGTTGTGCATTAGACAACATACTTCTGACCTTCTCTTGTATGGTCCTATTCATCCTCTCAGCAACACCATTTTGAGGAGGATTGTACGGAGCAGTAATTTCACGTTTTATACCTTTTGACTCACAAAAGTCCTGAAAGGCCTTTGAAACATACTCTCCACCATTGTCAGTGCGTAAGCATTTAAGCTTCTTGCCACTCTGATTCTCCACAAGTGTCACAAACGTTTTGAAAACACTAAACGCTTCATCCTTGTGCTTGAGAAAGTAAACCCATACTTTCCTCGAGTAATCATCTATAAATGTCATAAAGTAAGAAGCTCCCCCTAGAGATAGGTTAGGCATAGGTCCACACAAATCACTATGAACAAGTGCCAACTGTGTATCTCTTCTAGTGCTTCTATGCTTATGTGGCTGCTGTGTTTGCTTACCATACAGACAATGTTCACAGAATTCAAAATCATTAAATGAAAAGCCAGGCAAATAACCAGAACGAGACAAGATTTCCATTCCCTTCTTGGACATATGTCCTAACCGGCTATGCCACAAAGAAACGTTCGGCTGCTCGGTTACATTGATTACATTTTTAGAGACATTTGATACATAAATCATGTAAAGTCCTCCAGAATTTACTCCATGTGCTACTGTCATAGAACCCTTGGATATCTTCCACATGTTCTGTCCAAAAGTGGTGACGTAGCCAGCATCATCAAGTAAACCTGTGCTGATCAAGCTCTTTGTAATTGCGGGAACATGTCTCACATTCTTTAGCATGAAAGAAGAGCCATTCTGAAACTTCAATTGAACATCTCCAACACCTAAGATCTCACATGTCTGCCCATTGCCTAGCCGAACATGATCTTTAGTGGTCACATAAGAGGTAAACCACTCCTTGTTTGGAGACACATGAAGTGATGCCCCTGAGTCTATAATCCAGTCACTCAGTGCATTTCCATCAGATGCTGTAAGAAGAGCTGAGTCCATTGTATTCTTCAAGAAGTAGATGTCTCCTGACACTAGACTGTCATCCTCTGCAACAGTGTTTGTCACATTTATTTCTTGAATCTTCATTGAGGACTTGTTATTCTCATCATGGTCTTCAGCTTTCTCTTTGCATTTTTCTGCTTTCCATTCTCTGCAGTCTCTTTTCATGTGATTTTCTTGCCACAATGGTAGCATTCTATGTCACTCTTGCCTTTAGCACTGCGGGACTTGCTACGAGACTGATTCCTCTTTCCACCTTTGTACTTTTCTTTGGTATTTCCCCTGACAACTAAGGTTGTTCCTTTGCCTTTGTCCATTGTCTTTCTATTGGTTTCTTCAGTAAGCAGACTTCCTTCTACACCTGCTATGTTCAAACCATCTAGAGGTGCAGAATTACTCAAAGCTGTGCGAAAAGTGTCCCAACTTTCCGGCAATGTGATCAACAGGAACATAGCTCTAACAGGTTCATCAAACTTGACACCTTGAGCTGACAACTGACTGTAGATTGTGTTGAATTCATTCAGATGATTGGACATAGGTGTCCCTTCTTTCATCTTCAAGTCAACAAGCTTCTTAAGCCAGTATACCTGTGAAGCTGCACTCTGCTTCTCATAAAGATCACTCAGCTTTAACCATGCTTGATAAGCCGACATCTCGTCTGCTACATTGAAGCAAACGCTTTTTGCCAAAGTCAGCATAATGGTAGAAAGTGCCAATTCATCCATTTCGCTCCATTCATCTTCGTCCATATCTTCTGGTTTTATCCCCTTGAGCTTTATAGGTTTTATCTGCTTCTTTTGTACCAACACGTGCCAAATCTGCTTCTTCCACAATGGGAAATTGGTTCCATCCAGCTTCTTGATATTGTAAAGAGCAGTGTCCTGTGATCCAGCCATAGCTACACTTCACAATGGTTTACTTTCCTGGGAAAAATTCGGCAGAGTTTCCCCTATAAACTAACCTCTGAACCAATATCAACCTGTCAAATGAACCAAGAAAGCTTCAGATTCTGCATAAATTTTGGCAGAGTCTCCTTTGTAAAATGGCTTTGGTGTACTCAAAAAACAGACCAAAAAACAGCTCAAAAAAAAAAACACTGTCTCTCTAACACTGTAAGCTGTGGGTAAACCTGTCCTGCACCTGTACTGTCTCTGACTGTCCTGTCACTGTCCTGTAAGCATAGACTGCGACAATGCCTCAATGGCAGTAAAGCAAAGATGCATCCCAACTGTCTAACTCACAGTCAATACATCCTAGCTGCCTATCTAAGGGTGCTCGAGGGATCGCTCCAAGACCTGTATCACCGAAAGGATCTCAACATTCGAGAATCCCCCAGCTCAATAAAACCTCACTCGACCCTCAACAAAGGCTGCAGTAAATCTGACAGTACATAGACTTCCCACAAAGTCATACATCCACAAATTTCCCACTATATGCTGTAACCGCTGCGACGGTTGTTTGCTGCGTGACTCACAGCCAGCAAACCCTCAACAAACATACATCATCTCTGACAATACATCCCATGTGGACGTACCTGCAATGTCAGGATGAAATCTAGAATATCAAGCAGCAAACACAAGCTACCCGATGAACTAGTGGATGTCGCCTACAGTCTGTGTGTAGATGCGCCCATGTCGTATGTGACACGCCTCCAAGAACTGTGAGCCGTCCTTCGATGTGTAGACAGCCACAAATCAACACTCTGGAGTGTAGATATCCTCAGCACCTGCAGTCGTAGGCCGAAAACCCCAAATTTGCAGAGTCGGATCTGCACCCGTCGAGACCACGTAGTCGAAAATGGCCTGCGCAGACCTTTGTCGAAGCCGAACGGTGGCCAAGATGACCTCAGAATGAAATTCTGACAACACCAAGCCCTTCGAGCTTTCCACCAGATTTGGGGCCGTGTCTTCGCCTGTCGAATTTCACTCCAATCTGAGTTGGTGACTCTAGCCTCCTACAGTGCTGCCCCGAGCCTCGATCTGAGCTCTGATACCAGTTGAAGGAGTACAAGCGGAAGTGCGACGCGAGAGAGAGTGCGAGAAGAAGAGCACGACGATATGGTGAACTCGCTCTACTGTAATGTGTAGAGCATAGTGAGTTCTTATTAGGTTTTAACAAAAGAATATGTGTACATACCTAGCGGCCCGCCCACTTACCTGGGCGACCACATTGGGCTTTATACCCCAACAAGCCTCGCGGTTTTGTCAAGAAAGGACAAGAGGACAAAGTGTGCAGATGTAAGAAGGCTTTGTATGGGTTGAAGCAATCTCCTCGTGCTTGGTATGAGAAAGCTGACACTCATTTGGTCATCGAGGATTTTGTAACAGTCCAGCAGAAAGCACATTGTATGTAAAGCGTGAGGGTGATGTACCTCTCATTGTGGTTCTTTATGTAGATGATTTGTTGATCATTGGACCAAATGAGAGACATATTGCTGAATTTAAGGCTGATTTGAATGCTACTTTCAAGATGAAAGATTTGGGGTTGTTGCATCATTACTTCGGCATACAGTTTAAGCAGTGTGATGGTGGTATTGCCTTGTGTCAGAAAAGTTACATAGAGACATTGCTATGTAAGTTTGGACTTGAGGATTGCAAACCTATTGCCAATCCCATGGAAACAGGTTTAAACTTGAGTCTTCATGATGCTGGTGATCCTACAGATGTCACTCTTTACCAAACTCCTGTTGGATGCCTCATTTATGTATGCAACACGAAGCCGGATATTCAGTTTGCAGCCTCACAGGTCATCAGATTTATGCATAGCCCAGGGTCTAAGCATTGGCAAGCTATCAAGAGGATTTTTCGCTACCTTAGTGGCACTTTACATCTTGGCTTGTTTTATCCCAAAGGGGGATCATTGCGCGCCAAACTTACATGCTTTTTCAGACTTGGATTGGGCTGGTTGTTTCGACACGTGAGTGTCCACAAGTGGTTTTTGTTTCATGCTTGGTAGTTCATAAATATTATGGTTGAGCAAGAAGCAACCTATTGTGGCCACTTCTAGAGGCTGAGTACAGGGCATTCTTCACATCTACGGTTGAGTGTGTATGGCTCAGATGCCTTATGACTGATTTGGGTGTTGGACAGGACACTGCCAACACTATCTACACTGACAGTCAGACCGCATTGGCAGTTGCGAGGAGGAACCTAGTTTTTCATGCTCGTACAAAGCACATTTAGGTGCATTACCCCACGAAGTTAGGGATAGGCTCTCAGCAGGAGAGATCAACTTGGTTTATGTGCCAACACAGGAAAACCTTGCAGATCTTTCCACAAAGGCATTGTCTCGTGAGAAGCTCGAAGCTTTCTGCAAAGCTTTGGGCTTACTCCCCTTTGTGGAAAGATTTGCTTTGGGATTTCCACTGCTTTCAAACTTTCATCAGGCAAGTGTCCTCTTCTTTGTGCCTTTGTTTCCCCTCTTGAAACCTTCATAGATGGTTCTAGATCTTTGGAGGCCTCCAATCGCCTCAGTCTCCGTTTCAGGTCTTCTTCAGTTGGGTCATATTTTGGGTTATGTGGACCATATGGCACCAACGTAACTCTCGGATGTTTCATGCACTGGAAATTGAACCATTTCCCTACTTCAAGTTTTTACTTGGACAAGGGCTACACTTTGCTTATGATGTGGAATTCATCTCTCTTGAAGCTTGTAGGATTTTCTTTGATTGTTTCTAGTCTTCGGAGCCTCACCATGCTCCATCTTTTGTATCGCTCCTTTATTGTGTTTTTTCCTCGCGTTGAGGTTTCCCATTGTACATTAAATCAAGATTTACACAAAAAAGAAAGTGTGTGAGCTCATGGACGTCGCAGGTTATAGCACATTGAATTCTTGTAATGTAGCCCTTGTACCGCTATTGGTATGTCAATTATAGTCCACGTTGGTGGGAATTTTTGGGCGTAGTTTGTGTGTGCGTGTGTCGGGGTGGGAACACAATTTTAGATGTGAAAAGTCGTCCGAAAACCTGCATCAGACCCCTATATGTGATTATAGATGCGTAGTGCCAAACTAGAGCAAAGACAACAACACTTTCTCACCAACACTTCACTCAAGTGGTCCTAACATTATTGTGAGTTGGTTCAAGAATTGCTCAGGATAATGTTAGTGTTAGTTTATAGTAGCGACTCACACAAAACACCACTGACGTGGAATTTTGAAGAGGTCAACGAGGACATCACGACAACGGCCAAGCTATGACAAGGAGGCGAGAGCTTGTGTGCCTTAGGTGTCCGGACGGGAGACAATGAACCTTGGGGTCGTTTCCCTCACATAGGACCCTAGGAAGAGAGAGAGGAAAAGAGAGAGAGAAGATTGCCGGAGTCCAATAGAGTGGCGTTAGGAGAGTTGAGAGAAAAGGATCGAGAGCTCTCGCACTTGCTTGCACTCTGCTGAGCTCACGCCTGCAGCCTAGCATGCAAGCTTTTATATATATATATATATATATATATATATATAGAGAGAGAGAGAGAGAGAGAGAGAGAGAGAGAGAGAACACACGCTTAATATTGTAGTTTCTAATTTATTTAAACTAGAAACAGAGGGCTTTCCATTTTCTTGAAAGCAGTGAAGAAGCATTTGCAAAGATGCCAATCAAACCCACTACCCACGATGTGTGTGACCTAATTTCGCTCGTGGAATTGGAACCACACTTCCACGTGAAGGTTACTCTTAGATGTGCTGCTAGCGAGAAAGTTTAATCAAAGACTTTACTGCATTTGCATCTGTTTCCATAGTTGCAACTAGAACCGCAATTGCGTCCAATATTGTCGCTCTAAGATATGATAATGACAAATCTTTATTGACGAAAAGACAGAGAGTCCCCCCCCCCCCCCCCTCCCCCCCCCCCCCCCTTGGCTCCTCTCTCTATGTTCTTCTTTGATCGAGGAATCCCCACTCACCCATACATGCTTGAGCCTATCCACTTTTCCACAATCTACACCATAGCATCCATCAAGCCTAACTCTCACTCCCTACAATGTGAGAGGGACGTTGGCATACTCGAAATGGATCCCTCTGTCCCTTGCAACTTTGATCATGTCCTACTTGAATGGCTTGGCTTTTGTCACATTTGACCTTACACCGACACCACTCTCTCTCCCCCGGACACTATGTGGACTCTCGATTGCCACCCTCATATCCACAGATCTCAAGCATCACGAATCATTGATGAGCTCAAAAAATTGCATGCAACATGTTTTATGCAATCCCATTAGGGCAGAGGGGCCAATAAGTACACGGCTTCCAAGAGCAAAGACAATTAGATCCCCTATAATAATATAAGGTTCGCACTAATTCTATGCCGAGGCCAATCCATTTCTTCGTTAAAAATAAGTCTTCCTGCTGGGCACTGCATGGGTTCAAACCTTTGTGGCACCTATTTCTCTTCTTTAGCCGAGGGTGGATTAGAAAACTGAAAATACTACAGAGGAAAATACTTGTTCCGTCAGGAATATGGAGTCATGCGGACTCGTAAACAAAGATACACGAGAGAAGCAACAGAGCAGTAGAGCCTTGAGCCTGGATGAGAGAGCATGCACCTGCAAGCTAGCTTGCAATACCTTAATATAGAGCTGTCGACCAATCGGGTGTAGCCGACATGATGTGCCGCTAGGCAGCGACTAGGTACTGGTCATTCAGGTGAGCAAGAGCAAGGGCATGAAAGATTAGGAGACGAAGCTTGGTATGAGGTAAAACTTCGCGAGGAGGTAGAAAGATGTACAAGGCATCACGATCTTTCTGTGAGTGTGATAAGTGAGCAAGTTGGCTACACACTGGTCAATAGAAGCGATGGCAATAGCAAGTGTTCAGCGCAGGGCTTTAAGAGCAGTTAATCCCGTCTACGTGGAGGGCACATAAGGTTAAAGTGGTGAATTGGGTGGTGGTGGTGGACGAGATTAATCGGATACCCATGCAAATGATTGCTGGGGGGATAGGGTCGATTACGGAAAATGGTGCAAGCTTGAGAGCTAGAATTGGTATTAAGCAACAATGCAAAGGTTGGGCAACGGGTAGGCCTCGCATGGCTCCATATTGAGCTGTTTGATATGAGAGAGAGAGAGAGAGAGAGAGAGAGAGAGAGAGAGAATAAATAGCCCCGCCGCGACCCCCCCCCGGTTGGAGACTCGAATCCAAAACATCCTCGTTGGCAGCCCGACACCCTAGCAATGCGTCCATGTGGGGTTGCTTGTCCCCAAGGCGAAACCACTCTCTCATAAAGTGAACTCGGACATGGGCAAAAGTAAACACGGACCAACAAAGTAAACATGGACAAAAAAAGCAAACAACGACAAAAGCGATAGCGTTTATGCTTTGCGAGAAATGTGCTTCACTTCAGCGTCCTAGATCCCATCGTTTATACTTCCTCAATACCTCAAGTTAGATAGTGCTCAGACCAGCCCCCGCCCCGATCTCTTTGAAGACTCATTAGTGACAGTTGATAGATATTTGGTCCTTTGGGATAATGCTTACTTAAGAATTTCTTGTCTCCTCTCTCTCTCTCTCTCTCACACACACACACACACACACACACACACACACACACACACACACACACGCGCGCGCGTGCACACACACACAGTCAACATAAAAGCTTTCTAATCTAACAACTATCTTGACTCTCTTTGAAAACCCAACAAAAACTATAGCCACTATGGAGTATCAAGGAAGGTACATGCCACACGTCAACACTAGAAATTGCAAAGGGGATTGATGAACCCCAAAGTCATACCTTGAAAGTAAACCAAAAGAATTGGGACGTATGCATACATATAGCTACACGGAGTTCACTTGGCCCATCCATGACCACTTCACTTGGCCCATCCATTACCACGGGGTCAAAGCAATCAATGGAACTGTAGCAACATATGAAGGTAAAGGTATGAGGATACCCAAGAAATGTAGCTCAGTTGGTGAGACCTTTGTGATGTAACCCCAAGGTTGAGGATATAAGGCTCACGGGTAGCATTCTCTTGGGTGTATTCTCCTTCCCTATTGGAAAAGTGGTTCCCATGGTTGCCCCTCGAGGGTTTAATGTACAAAAATGTACAATTTTAAATACATGATATGTGTAAATTTTCTCCCTACTATCTTCACCACTCTAATGGTTTTTTCTTTTTTAAAGGTATGAGGAGGTTTTTTGAACCAAAAGCACATGCAACAAAAAAAGTAGTAGTCTAATTATAGAGAGCGCAAAGCCCGAAACTTTGACCACATCTGTATGGTGTTAGGGAATTGTGAGGTATGGTCCATAATGGGCAAGAGATAGAAGCTCTCTGTTTAGTATGCAACCTAGCCATGACTGAAGGGATCTCAAGGTCACAAACTCCGTAACTAAGCTCTCCGTTCATGTCTTTGATCCCACGAAAGGTAATGGAAAAGAGAGCTTGGAGCTTTACAAAGATACCGGCAAGCAAAGACCGAGCCTTTTGCACGTGTCGATCAAGGTCCCGAAAAGGGGACACGCCCCTGAAGAAGGACAAAAATCAAGTACACCAAAGAACCAGATCACGGACAACAACGTGCGAATGTTGAGATGGTTATTATGATGTGTTTCTTTATGATTGGCGGGAGCGGCGGTCCAAGCCCGGAGCGGCACTGTTCTTTTCTTCCACGAGGGGTGTATCCTCCCTTTGGAGCCCAGAAATTTTACACAGTGTCGAAGAGACCTGCATCACATTTTTTGCTCAAACCATCATGCCATGCGCGCCTTCTGCTGCACATAGTGGGGATGAAGCGCTTTCGTCTACACTAATTATTTTTGAGAACGATCAACCACAGCTCACAAGTGACGGATCGCAATTTCAGGGTCTTTTACCCTAGATCTTGCAATTTCAATATGCCCCCCTTGCTCGAGCGTTAGGGACAAATTGAATGACAATAACAACGCCCATTGGAACTTGATTATGCAACTTTGGCTCATGCAAAAAGGCTTATGGGACATAGTCATGACAGCTCGGAGCCTCATCCTATGAGGGATCCTAGCAACAGGTACACTTGCATTTAAGATGATGAGTATCAAAAATTGTGTGTCAATTGGGATGCACGTAATGTGAAGAGAATGTTGACCGTTGCAGAATCTCTTACAAAGGAAATTATTCAAGCCATACAGATTTAAAGAATGCCAACGATATGTGGTTCAAGCTCATTGGAATGTTTGATTGGGATTCTAAGCTGCGAGCAATCACCCTTCTTGAACAATTATTTATCATCAAGTTTTCACCCAAAGTTCCATGCAATCATTTCTTATGATAGCTAAGGTTATTCATCATCAACTATTGGCTATGAAAAGTGCACCGATTAATACTCAACTACCTACTTTTGTACTCACGAAGTTAGCTGAGGCATACAATACGGTGTCCAGGACACTTAGGCTACACATCACAAAGGAAAAGCTAGAATTTGATGATCTTAGCTCTTTTCTCATTAAGGAGGAAGCCATGTGGAATGAGCTGGCCACTCTTAGTCAGCTATTCAAGGTTGGGAGTCAGAGTTAGTTCAGATCAAACAGTAGACTTCAAACCATATCGGACATAGACATGACTGGAGCTTGAAACAAGACTAAAACTGGAAATGACAGTGAAGCTAGAATTGGAAACTGAACTTAGAGACTGGAATTGGAATTGTATATTAAGAACATTAAACCAATACAATGAGAGTAAACTCAGTGAAAGTTGGATTATGAAAGTACAACAACTATGAGTACAAGAGTTTGGGCTCCATAATGATACGATGTAAGTGGAATAGAATCTGTCAAACTCGACAGACCCTCAAAATGAAGTAATGGGTCCTATTTATAGTCTTCCTGATTGTGACTCGATGCACATTGTATCAATTAGTGTGGTAACTATCCATAGTTACTGCTTTTGGAAGCCTCCATTCTAGCCATCCGCCTGCCGCCTACTAGGGGTTGTTCCCGTTGTCTACATTCCTCCTCCCCTTTCTTGAATTTCGGTATGTATCTCCAGAAGGTAGCTGATTCGATGCAGTGTCCATCCATATGAACTTCTTGCTATCTGGTTCCTTCTTCTTAGGGGGTTTGTGCAGTACCTTGAACGGCTCTAGAGCACTTGAACCAACATTATCCTTTTGAATTAACCTATAAATGGCTTCTTGATCCAACTGGTCTTTCCTGGAGGTCTTCATCTCGACTTCGTATGGTGTCAGCGAATTCCAAGCCTTGGTATCGGGTCATACAATGTGTGTTTCCCTCAGGTAAGCCTGGCCCTAGCCAGCTTATGGCAAAATGACGCAGTATGCATCCAACCTTGAGGTAATGTCTGATTGCACTTATTGCAGGCTTCGGACAATATTTCAGCCATCTCTTTGAACTGAGGATTAGAGGATTCTTTGTTAGCCAGGTCTTTCTCAGGTATCTTTGAGGCTTCCACGGCCAAGTGAAGGAGTTGATTTGTTATTTTGATGAGGCACCTGAGCTGTACCTTCCACTGACCCATCCTTACCAAAAAAAATTGGAGGTCTTCAATCAGCTCATTGGCTAGAGTCTTCTTCAAAGCCTCTTGCAAAACTTGGTTCTAGTCCCGGGGCATCCACTAGGAAATATGTAAGATAACATATGCAAACAAAATAAGGGATTTTTGATTAGGTACATTTACAGAGTAATGTACTTATGTAAAGAGTTTTTTAATTGAGAAAGTGAAAATTTTGATACATAAGGGCTATTTTTTTACAAAAATGCATACCCCTTCTTGTTCGCATGTGCTATATGAAATTTTTACATAGTGGACTCCACGGGGCTCCAGTCCAGACATTTAGTAGTGGCTTCCTCATACCGTTCTCTGAGCCCATCCACTATCTAGATGTAGCGTTTTGCTTATTTGTTGGCTCAATGCGTAGGGAATAAAGCACTGGAAAGAAACAAGGCAAGTCCGCTTCTTTTGTAGGAATGGCATATAGTAGTGATGAAGAGTTTGGAGCAAATTGGAGAAAATTTATAATCATCTGGCTCTCTTGCGCCATTGCTCAAATCCTGGTTCTTTTCTTCCTCGGGCCTAGTGTTGGTTTGAGCTTGTTTAGTGCGGGTATCTGTTCATCGGTCTCCTTTTCTTCGTATTGTTGTCCATTGGAATGTCCTTGTGTTGTGTCAATTGCTGCCTCAACAATGCTTATTGGATTTTGAGTACTAACCTAAAATCATTTTAGCAAATCTGTTGTTTTGTGCTTCTTACTCGATGACCCGGTCTCTGCCTAGGTTGATGGTCACTTTACCCAAGTTTGCATTACCTCTTTTCCTTTGACTTCCATAGGTTGCTTTGTTGTAGTGTCCTTTGTCTGGTCTCCTCTGGTCTTACCAGCCTCCCTAGTTTCAGTGTCTTCAGAGAATGATACTGTGATTTTTTCTACCCTCTCCTTTGCCACCTTGTCCCAAAAGCATTCTAAACATTGGCAGGGACTAGAGCCAAATTTTCCCAATATAGAAATTTCCAAACATATCAGGCTTTAGAATATTTTTGGATTTGGCACCACACTGGTATACAGGAACTAGGTGATGTTGATGCTGGCCTTTGAATTTTGAATTCTGGCCAATAACATTGCAAACTACTTTTTAAACAAATATGTTGGATTTTTTTTCAAACTGATGGTTTCTACTATGAAGTGGTACATTGAGGTACATTCTAGTGCAGCTATTGGAATGCCTTGTGCTCCATCCTTTTTCTTCCTTTTTACCTAATCATCTTCTCTAAAACATTTGATGACTTTCTCCACCGTGGCTAGTGTGGATTTTTTTGCATCTGGAATTTTGAAGATATGGGCCATTTCACAGGTTGTTAACTCTAGTGACCTACCATTCACTACTACCATTCCCTTGTCTGCCTGCTACATGGATAGCAATTGTTGAGTAATACCACCTCTAGGAAGAGTCTTACCATAGGCCAAGCAAGACTACACGAGCGAACTACAACCCGAGCAAATATCTAAATGGAATCTACCCATGTTGTGCTATGTATGCTCTTGATGTTTTTCTTACTTAAAGTTCATTCCATGTCTTGAACATATATTCAAATCAACATTCCCTTGTTTGCCTGCTACATGGATAGCAATTGTTGAGTAATACCACCTCTAGGAAGAGTCTTACCATAGGCCAAGCAAGACTACACGAGCGAACTACAACCCGAGAAAATATCTAAATGGAATCTACCCATGTTGTGCTATGTATGCTCTTGATGTTTTTCTTACTTAAAGTTCATTCCATGTCTTGAACATATATTCAAATCAATCTTTGTAGAGAGGTATGAATCAGAGCCATCAAAAGTTTCCCAAGGTTGCATATGCAAGATGGATGACATCTTGGACATGATCTTCTCTACAAAGGTCCCAATGAGGCATAATAGTGGAATTCAATGTTATGTATCAAGGTGAAAATTCAAAAAGATAAGGTTACTAACCCGTAAAATTGTCCTATACCACCGTGGATGCGCAAAGATCCATCAAAGTGTGCTTGAGTTATTTTCTCATATATGGGGATCCAAGCCAAATGGTGCACACCCATTGTAAAGTCAATCGTTATAGAAATGCAGCCCCCACACATAGCCATGCATCAAGAATCATGCAAAGAGAATAGGAAATGCATGAGAGTCTCCACAAGTTGGATGAAAGAAAATATCTTTGTAGCAATAACTATGTGAGCAGTTACTATGATAATGAAGCAAGATAGAATCATATTGTGGCATAGTGAGGGCATAGCATGTCAATGAAACCTATGGAAGAGGTAGTGGCAACTCATCACCCATGAACATGACCTTTTGACATGTCTATCCACTAGGGGCAAGCATATATCTCTTAACTCTAGTTTGGTACCAAAATAGGACACGTAAGTGTCCTTTGTTTACAAATTTAAATTAAATGCTACTTGCATTAGACAGTTTATTTAAGAAAACCCTCTTGATACTCTAAAATATGTTAGCTAGAGGGTCTTTTAAAAATATAACCTTGCATTTTAGAATCTACCATGATCAAGAACTATACTCATCAAGTTGACCCTCGTAAGACTGCGATTTGATGGTTTTAAGAAATCGACTTTATAAGCTCAAGAAAAAATAAAGCGACCTTGTAGAAAATTTTAGGTGTCTTTTCCACAATTTTGCTATAGATAATTGAAAGTTTCATGTGCAAAAAAATTGACTTGGGAGTATATAAATAATGGAAAGTTCTATGTGTTTGATATAGCCATTTCAAGCATATCGTTGTATACAAAGAAAAATATGTTTTTGATGTATTTGTGAGTTTTAGAAAGTGATGCATTGCTTACTTTCCACCTAGGACTCAAGGTGACAAATAGAAGGGCTTTGGTATGCAACAATTATTGGATTATTTTAAATATTCAAAACAGCATAAGAGAGAGCTTTGATATTTTTATTCTTGAGACATAAGCATTCAAAACCTCAAATAATATCAAGCTTTCTATGTAGATCAGCTAAATGTATCAAAGTACATGGTACATACAAAATTGGGGTGCCCAAAACCTTGGTTTTAATGTTATTATGGAGAACTCAAGATTTTCAAGAGTTTTTCCACGATAAAAAATTCAAGATAGAGTTCAAGCAACGAGATTTAATTGAGTTAGGGAGCCCAAAAAATACGTAGTTTCTTGGTTTCAACATATTAAGTCATTTGTAGTCATCAAATTGCACTAGAATAGCCCCAATTCCATGAGGGGAGCTTTGGAAGACCAAAATTATGCTCTAATTCATCACGTGCTCAAGTATGAAATTATGTCTATAACTTGCATGTGACTTGGAAACTTGTTTTTAAAGTGCGTTCCATTGCTTTGTAACACTAAATACTAACACTTGGCTTTTATAAACATAAAAAGGGCCATCTCTACAAAAAGATATAAGAATTCTATGATTTTTCTGGCAAAATAGCTTGAAATTTTACTAAAATTTATGACTTAGAGCTTACCAGAATTCTATCCATACGGATTGTATTTTGTCATGGAGAAAAATTGAGTGTTTTCTTTTCCTTATAACCAACCTATGGAAGAAGCAAGGTATAAAAAAATTCTTTCTAGCTTGACAAATAAATTGCCAAAACTTGGAAGGAAAACAAGACACTTTAATGTCTCAGGACACTTAAGTGTCCAATTACAGAACTAGTGTTAATCAGTAAGCGAATGCATGGAAACACAATACATATATGTGTCCACTCTAGTTGTCTGTGTCTAATATTGTCTTGCAAGGAAGGGAATAGATTGTAGCAAACTCTTGGATGCCAAGATTGACATGAGAGAGAATGACACCAAGAATGGGGCACATTGTCCTACTACTATTTTGTCTTATTTCTAAAGCATGGACCTATTGCCACATTGATGCTTGTCATTCTACTATGAGTTAATCCACACAATGATGCATGGGGCTAGAGATAACTAACAATCCCCTTCTTTTGTGCATGCCGAGTACCTATAAGCTAGGCACTTTACTTGTCATGAAGTTTGGCACCATATGGCAAGTAAGCATATTTGAGGCCTTTAGGTTTGTGTTGTCAAAAGAACCTAAACTTATAAAATTGGGCTCATTTGTCATCTACATTTAGAACTTGTGCTTTCTTATGTCGTGCGTTTTATGGGTGGATGCATGAAAAGGTGGTACACTAGCTACCCATTTTTGGGGGTGGTAGCAAGGGGGTGGGCTGGTTGGTAGCTAGGTGAGTAAACATTGAGAATCTTTTATAAGGTTTTACCTGAAAATTGTTCATCAAAAGGCTTGAGCAGCGAGCTGGATTTAAAAACTTTAAAAATTATCTTTTCATTTTCAATTGTGTGTGTGAAAGTAGTGCAGGGGAGCCACCTTACTCCACAATCATGACGCCTCCTACTTGTCGACGGTTGTAGAGGGGGGGCAACTCAGGTGGCCAAGCAGCTCCTGCAGCTGAAGCAAAATCAACCACAATTACTGGGAGGCGGAAGAGGGCACATCATTCACCTCCCCTGCCTGATCCACCCTTGGACTCCCCTGCTGGAAAGAAGGAAGAAGAAGGTCTTGACTCCTTCACTAAAGCCGTGCACTCCTATAGCAAAGAAACATTCAAAAATGGCAGATGTTGTAATCCCCAACACTGAGGTACTACTGCATCTTAGTGTTGCTGGCTGTCTCTGCACAATTTATTGTTGTAACTTGTTTCCAAGGTCCATGTAAGCTCTCTTAAGCTTTCTTTGAAGCAAACCTAAGTTAGAGGCTAGATGTTTGTAGATGCATTCAAGCTCCATAAGCTAATGTGCATGCATTCAAGCTTGCATTGAAAACCCGTGTAGAGGTATGCATGCATGCATTCAAGCTTGCATTGAAAACCTGTGTAGAGGCATGCATGCATGCATGCATTCAAGCATGTATATTTGTGCACGTTGCATTTTTTACTGAACTTCAATTGGCTGGCTGCACATGCATTCATGTCTTGTGCATAGTTGGGACCGTACTTGTATGGATTGCAAATCATAGTGCTATGAAGAAACATGAATCAGTGATGCTCTATCAGTGTGGTAGCTACCACCTGCAACACTCATTTAATATAGGGAAAGTGCATCAGAGATCATCAAGATTGTAGCATTCAGCATTCTTCAAAAAACATAACAAGTTGGTAGCATTATGTTAGCCAGCTACTACCAATCAAAAAGTTCATTTAGCAAAGAAATACCAAGGTGGTAGTTACATGGTAGCTATCTGTCTGGGACACAGGTAGTTGTACCACCTATTCATGCACATGCCCAACCTGCTTCTGCTCCTGCTCAATGCAACAATTGATGTTTAATGTGAAAACTTCTACAAAATTGTGATATTATAAATGCTCACCATGCACAAGTTATCTAAGTTTTTAGTAAATTTATGGCCGTGTATGTTTCAAGCTTAAGTGTTGAACCATACTCCAATCATACTTCCATACCCGTATGCGTTTGCCGTATGGAAACAACTATGGTCGTATGTTTTTCCCTGTATTTTACAGGGCAAAGGCCGTTGGTGCACTCCATATGTGAAATTTGAAAGGAAGACAGTTTTTTGCATGACAAAGCCTCAAGCACATGAAGTATATGACCTCCCCAACTCTGGAGTGGATGCTCGACTGCTGACTGAGGCAGATTTCACCAACAAAGATTGGTTGAAATGCTTTAAGGAAGTGCCGAAGAGGGGCAGCAAAGTAAAATGCAGAGATGTGAAGCCAAAGCTCTGGAACAAGTTTTATGTATTGTTCACATCCGTGTATCAAGAACCTCCTGGAAATTATGGTATGGAGGTGACTAAAGGATTTGCTAGAGACTTTCTATATGAGTAGTTGAAGGGACAGGTTGACTGGGCCTTGTTTTCAGAAAGTATTGTCACAAATATGGATCCAGGCAAATTATATGCAAAGAAGCAGCGATGGGCAGCTTTCCATTCCTCCTATGCCCCTAACAGTTCGCGGCGAATGACGAGGACTCCAGATCATTTGGAGGCACCCCAAGAAACTCCGATCGATACAGTGGATGATGTGCAAAAAAAGAATTTATTTGGTCCACCGTCTCTTACAGAGTTAGATACTGTTTACAACATGGTTGTAAGCAAGCATTCTTTTGCATTGTCAAAGTATAATGAAGCTTTTAAGAAACTGGAATTGCTTCACGCTGATGTGCACCGAAATGAAGGTGCCAAAATCCTAGTGGAAAAGCTTAGAGGCCAGTTGAAAGATGCAGAGGCTGCATTACTAAAGGCAGAAGGTAGCGTCAATGCTGTGGATGCAATGAAGGTGGAGCAGCTTAAAAATACTGTCGGAAGGTTGTCGCTAACACTCCAAACATTGCAAGTGGTAGTTGAGGAGAAGGCACCACTTGATGCTATGGATAGTGCTCTAAAGGAGAGAGATTTTACACAGGAAGTGGAGGAGTGTGCATAGGCGCGGATGGATTTTGTGAAGACCATGCAGGTCAAAAGAAAGACAATTTTGTTGTCTGCACCTCCACCGAAAGTTCCACCTGTGGATATGGGCACCTTGCCTTTGGACAAAGTTTGCAGTACTTGTGGGTTGATGATGTATGACGATGATGCACTTGGTATGTTTTTGCTGCCCTGCAATCATGCCTTTCACATGTACTATTTTGGCCATCTTGTTGCAAGCAAAGAAACATGCATGGACACATCCAACCAATTTTGCATACCATGCGGTCTTTGGTGATCCTCAGTAGTACGAATGCCAATTTGCAAGGAGTGCAATCAGACACCAAACCCTCATCAGTGCCCTTAAGCATGGACCATGGTATACACCCTGCTGCATTTTGTAGCATTGAGCTTAAATTTATCTGTTTTTTTGTGTTTCTGCTATCAAGGGAACCCTGCTAATTGTAGCTACTAATACAAGACTGGTAGCTACTAGTACAATACTGGTAGCTACCACTCTCATAGTGGCATCTGTCATGCTAATCCTGGTACAGCTAGCTACCAGTATGGCTGTGGCTACCATTCTCCCATGAGCTACTATTCTCCCATGGAAGTCTTGCTGGTGGCAAGGTAGCTACCATTCTTCCATTAGCTATTGTTTTACCATGGAACTCCTACTGGTGACAAGGAAGTTCTCATTGTCAACCCTGGTTGCTACCAGTATAATATTGGTAGCTACCATTCTGCCATGAGCTGCCATTTTTCCAAGGAAGTCCTGCAATTGACAAGGTGGCTACCAGGATTGCATTGGTAGCTGCCATTCTGCCATGAGCTGCCATTCTGCCAAGGAAGTCCTGCAAGTGACAAGGTGGCTACCAGGATGGCATTGGTAGCTGCCATTCTGCCGTGAGCTGCCATTCTGCCAAGGAAGTCCTGCAAGTGACAAGGTAGCTACCAGGATAACATTGGTAGCTACCATGATAGCATCTGTAGCTACCATGATGGCAGGGGGCAAGGTAGCTACTAGGATAGCATTTGGTAGTACTGGTAGCTTATTAGTGCTTGCTTGGTAGCTTCTATTGTCATGCTGACCCTGCATGTAACTTGAAAACTTGTTCTTAATTTCTTATTGTGAAGAACAGAATTCAAGGTGTTGGTACATGCTGAGAAGGAAGATGTTTTAGATTAAGGTTGTTGCCAGGCTTTTATTCTGTTAACCACCACTGTTAGATTGCTTACTACTAGGATAGCATTGGTGGCCCTTATGTCATCTTGGTAGCTCTCAGTCAGCCAGCTACCAGAATGGCATTGGTAGCTACCAGGATAGTGCTGGTAGCTATCAGTGCTTGCCTGGTAGCTTCCACTATCATGCCTGGTAGCTTCCACTGTCATGCTGTAGCTACACGTAACTTGAAACAGCAAGTTCTTAATTCCTTAATACTTTTCACTGTAGAGATTGATCCAGAGACTGATCCAGAGACTGCAGAGTCTGAGCCAGAGACTACAAAGGCTGAGCCAGAGACTACAGTTGAGAAGGAAGGTGTGTTAGAGAAGCATAGTCCTGAGAATGGATGTTAGCGGCTGGACATACTCAACGGAGGGTGATTGCCCGGCAGGATACTAATTTCCTTTGTAATTATTCCTTAATTGAGAAGAAACCGCCATTTCACCTTTGTAAATAGTGGGGCTTGCAGAAGCTTCCAAATTGTATCCCATTTTTGACATTTAGACTTAGTAAATGGTTAAATTGGAACATTAGGGTTTGAGATTGTAAGGTATTTATACCACTTTTGACCTTAATGCAAAAACCTTTGTCATTTTTATAAGTTTTGTCTGTGTGAGTTGAGCGTACTCTGTGTACGAGAGAGAGTGAGATTTTTATCTTGACGCTACGCGCGCACTAGTGGTCGGAATCAAGTGGGGAGAAGTGCAGCATGTTGCCCCCGAAGAGAGGTACGCACCAACACCTACATTGCAGGTGTATGACCCGGCTTTGCGAGATCGACCCACAAGCTATATCTGGTGATTCAGTGAGCATACGTTGTCCGTTTTTGCATTTCAGCATATCCATGTGTTCGCAATGAGTAGAGCTACATATTAGGCACTTTAGTTTTCGAAAATGACAACCTATAAATTTTGACCAGACATCCTACGTGATTCTGCACCGGGTGTTTAGGGTTGGGGTTTTGGTTTATGGACCTTAGGGAGAGCGGCCTATTGGTGTTAATAGGATTTCCCTCAAGTTTCGTAGCGTTTGGAGAACGTTTGATGGGTATTTGGCTCTTGAAAGCGTTGTAGGAAATCTCCTCTTGTGTACTCTTGAAGGCTGTAACTTAGACATTGGGTAGTGACCTCTGTAGGAAGTAGTCAATAGTCGGTCGAGTGTAGGTTGACACCCTATGCTTGCTTCCACGCGCCTGCGGGTCGAGCTTTGTCCTTAGCTGACAAATCTTTTTAGGTGAGTTCTCGCTGTGCTGACGTCCGTCGGGGCGTATCCGCTAACATTGGGGCTGCTGTCGGGGACGAAAACCCTAGGTAGGTGACCGAGACTAGTCCTTGAGGATAGGGATTCTCTGGCTTGCCAGAGTCTTATTTTACATTTAGATAGGATCAGAGGGTGGGGGACTCTCTATGTCTTAGGAGGAGTCTAGGAGCGAGTGTCTGGCCTAGATCCTTCGACTTAGGTAGTATTAGGTAGATGAGTAGGAGTTGGAGTGGTAAAGGCGGTGAAAGGATAGCTTGAGAGTCCGGGGAGGCCAGGAAGCAACCAAGACACCAAAATCACCATCTCACATGATGAGTAGGAGTAGGGTAAGTAGGACATCATGATTTATGATCTGGAGCACTTCATGCATGTTATATTTGCTGTTAGGCTCATCAAAGAGCTGTAAAAGACGGAAAAGAGTGTTTAGAAGCTGAATTGAAGTTCAAAAGTTTCTGTGAGTATTTCTCAAAGATCTGCAGAGCATAGGGAGTACTTCTGTCAGAAAAAATTTAAATTTTAAGACAATAGACATCCTATGCGTAGCATGTCTCCAGCGGTTTTTAGCAGGGAATTTGGGGAAACTGAGGTCACCTGTGTGTTCAGAGGGTGGGTTTCACCCTAGTAACATATAGACTTGAGTGTTTTTCCCTTATTGGATTGCCCAAAAGCTAAAAGGCAGACTCTGAAAATGTAAAAGTTCAGAAAAGGTTTAAATTGAGAGAAATTTGCATATTTTTGCACTTTTAAGGCATATTGGCACTTTTTGAGAGCATAGGGAAGGCAAAGTAGCACTTTAGTCTGAGAAAAGGAGCAATAGACATCCTACGTGTAGGATGTCTACAGGGTGTTCTGGTGAGAATTTTGAAAATCTGAGTTGACCAGTGTGTTTAGAAGGTAGCAATTATCCTATGTTCACTTGGAAAGGGGAACTTGACCATATCTTGACAGGATAAGGCCAAAAGATAGAATTTGCTAGACATCTTACCCAAATTGGGTCCAAGGCATTATTTTAAGACAAAAACCATAGGATGTCTTCATGAGCATGATCTACATGATTTATTGAGTGCATGAGAAAGGTTTTCATCTCAATTGGGTGAGAAAATTGGGTTTTATGCAGACTTTAGCATTTTTTACTGAAAAAGACTAGAATAGCTAAAATTGGGGTCTTTTGAAATCCAAACTAAAATCTAAGCATAGCATTGGTTGCTGACATCAAGGGGAAGCTGTGGCTCAAGTTTGGAGTCAAACAAAGCACTTAGACATCCTATGTGTAGGATGTGTTCACAATGATTCAGCACTCCAAATCCAACTTTGAGCATACCAGAGTGATCAACACCTTAAGAGTAGTCTGTGGTTTGAATTTGGAGCAATTTTGAGCAGTTAGACATGCTACACGTAGTATGTCTAAGGCATGATATTGAAGTCAAAATCTGAATGTGGACATAGCAGGGTGTTGTATAGCATTAGGCAAGCCTCCTAGCCAATTTTGGTCCAAATTGGAGTTGATTTGACTCGTCAGATCAACATTAGGCTGCTAGAACAGATTTCTGATCAATTGAGCAGCTTATAGGTGTCCAAATCAAAAAGTGAGAACAGCTGTGGACTCAGCACATCAAGGGGAATCTATAGTACAAATTTCAGCCAAAACAAAGCAGGTAGACATCCTACACATAGGATGTCTACAGGGGCTTATTGAAGTCAAAATCTGACTGTGGACATAGAGTGATGTTCCAATTGACTTAAGATTTCCAGAACTTCTTTCAAAAGTGAAATTGGACCTTGTTTGACCTTTTGACGGAGCAAAGACGGAATTAAGACTTTACCTCTAGACTGATAAACACTTGGGTGGTGTACAATTCCAGATTAGCAGACCTAATCAAGAACATCCGAAGTGTATAGAGTACAGTAGTGGTTGAGGTTAACCCTCCAGTTATACCAATCATTACTAAGACCACCTCTAGCGGTTAAATGCTTTGATTCGATTGCCGAAATTAAACGCTTGTGTACAGGTATATTCAGCGGCAAGGCAAGAAGTTGTGCGGAAACCGATCCCTTGCCAAGTGAGTGGTTGGATTTGTGATAAATTGCATTGCTAATTTTAATGAATTTAAGATCAGGAAGACACATTCCTAGAGACCAAAAAGTGGCAGGTGATCAGGGTAGCTTAGTGTCCACTGAGGAGAGTGTAACTCAGGCAAGGCTAAATCCATTAGCACCGATCATTGAGGAGGGTAGTGATACTCACACTTCATCAGATAAGTCCTTCTTCATGATGGTTAGTCAACAGCCAGGAGGTTTCTCCGGTGAAGGACCAATGCTAGGAGGAAGTACCTCCCAAAACCCTTTGAACGATGCCAAGTTCACTATAATCTTCTTAGAAGGAACAAACTCTAGGGAAGCCCTAGTTTATTCTGACTATCGGGGATGCAAGTGTATTTGTATAGAAGAAAGACCTTCTCAGAGACTGGAGATAATTCAAGTCTATGATGATGGAGATAGATTCCGACTCCAAAACGGGGAACCACTATCTGATAGTTAGTAACCCTGAGGATTACAACAGATATGGAGATAATGTGGTAAAAGGAAAAATGGTCTCAGAGGCTCAAGAGCAGCCTCCAAAAATTGATCGACCTGGAGCTCTTTTTATTTATGATAAAAAAACAACCAGGGTCTCTACCTATAATGAGATTGTGGGAATTTACAAGCATGAGAGTGAGGGAGTAGTCTCTTATTTTCGATGCAAATAACCCTACCCAAATGAATTAAGCAAAGACAAGGTTCTTTACTTATTCTCTTATGAAATTGCTATGGGGAAGGATATCATTTTTGTTGACAGGTACGGGCGAGAATACAAACGAATTCTCCCAGAGGAGGTAGAAAAGGCAACAGTTTCAGAAACATCAACATATGCCCCCGAAGAAGTACCAAGGTCCACCTATACCCCTAGCAAGTCAACAAATCCATTTTCAAAAGAGTACGAGACAAAATCACATTCTAACCAACAACAGACGTTCAACTACCAGAACCAACAAGCAACCCAACCATCATTGCAGGCATGGCTTCAACAAAGTGCGACATTAGAACAAGACCGAAATAGAGATGGTTATCCAGCCGCAAGAGGGCTAAGAGATTTACAAGAACCACCACTCTATTCACAGTATCAAGGCGAGAGTAAACTCAAGAGTCGAGAGAGCCTGGAAGACAACCCATAGAACGAGTTAGAAGAGATGAACCACCTCTTGCAAGAACCATCAGAAATTATGGCTTAGGGGCACCTCTGGGAGAGGAACCCTCCCACTACCGAAGGCCAGAGGAGGTGTATCGAGTAGGACGAGGAGAACCAATGATGAGATGTGTAGACCATCGAAGAATTAGACCTTCTCAGGTGCAAAAATGGGTAAACAAAAAATACACGGAAAACAGAGATCCTAGGGATCATGTAGCAGCCTTTGTGCGTGTAATTAGAGCTGAAGAAGTTTTGGACTTCCCTACTCAATTTGCAGGGTTTGGACTTACCCTAGAAGAGGATGCCGCTACTTGGTTTGACTCTGTGGAGCGTAGAGACTTTGAGTCTACGGAGGAGGTTTTTGATGAGTTTATTGAGGAATTCTCACAAAGGGGGATAACTCATAATACAATCTCACAAATCCATAAATTCAAACAGAAAGAAGGGGAATCTGTGCGAAAGGTAGCCCTATGACTAAAAAGATATGTGAAGTTCTGCCCTATGGAAGAACTGCCAACTCAGTCCAGACTTATGCTTATATTTATTCAAGGACTAAGGAACGTAGATCTCCAGAAGGACTTACATATGAAGAGGAGCACAACGTTAAATGAGTTAACTAAGGAGGCTCTTTACCTTGTAGACAATTGTGCGGTTTACAAGGAGGGTGAATTCAAGGATCTTGATGATGATTCGTCCTCACAACAAAGTAGAAGCAAGTCCGCTAAGACAACACCGAAAGGAGAAGTAGTTGTAAGCCAGGAGCAGCTTGTAGAGGAAGTGCTAAAAAAAATTAATATTTATGCCAAGCCTTAGGCTAAGTAGCCAAAGTGGTGAGCTATTGAACAAAAATGGACAAACCATGTGACGGAGGAATGTTATTATAACAAGGGATATGTGAGAGAGCGACCTTATGCTCCCCAAGCTCAGGTAGCATCTCCTCAACTTCCACCGATGCCTAGGTATCAAGCAGGCAATCTACCATGACCTGTAGGAGTTGAGAGACCACAACCAGTATTGGGGCAACAACCACCCCTACCAGGATTACGACCGGTCGGCATAAGATACACACCAACGGTAAACGAACCAGAAGAGAAGGCTTTGGTATCTATGCATGCATATTACGAAGATTCCAATGGATATGCAGCAAATCCTGTCTATTATCCATCGGAAGAAACCCCAACGCCAGAACCTTGGAGCATGATTGGAAGTACAGGACCACCAACAGCTGCACAAGCAGCAGGAGAAGGAAGATACAGCTTGGATGAACGAACACTATTGTTCATAGCCAACGGAGGCATGGGCGGGCAGAGGCATGCGTACCAGCAGAGAGGAGCTCAAGGAGCACCTCAACAGCCTAAGGGACCCTGCTACAAGTGTGGCGGAGACCATTGGCTAAGAGACTGTCCTCATGATGAAATCATTAGAGTCAATGCGTATTGCACTGAGTGTGGAATTACTCACTTGATTCCTGATTGCCCTAAGAACCCGAGCAAAGGAGCAAAAACTACTTTGAACATGCTGGAAGCAGTGCCTTCTAGTGGAGGGTCAGAAAATGAGACAGTAATACCTATCCAGGCAGTGACACAAGCCCAAGCTCAACGAATGACAAACAAACCCATAATTGAAGAGCCAAAGACCAATGTCCCAAGTGCAGAAATGAAAAATCAGAGAAGCACTTGGAAAGCTAGAAAGGCGCGTATGAAAGCCAGGAGAGAACGAGAGCAAACGGCTCTATCGGAGGAGTTAAAAAACACAAAGGATAGATTACAGCAGTTAGAGGATCTAACTAGTTTAAGCTCACACACTGCGGCAACAATAGGGCCCAAGGAAGTAAGGGGACCCCAAAGTGCAGGATCAGGAGGATCAGTGCTGGTAGAAAAAGTAAATGAGCAGTTGGACGCACTTTTAAAAGCATACGAAGCCAGACTCAAAAACAACCAAACTCAAGAGCAAAGATGGATGACTTATCCATATGCAGAAATAGAAAAACAGAGGTTGGAAATGTGTCGAAAGATTATTGAAACAGTCCAATCCTTGATAGAAAATCCGCTTGATAAACCTGCAAGTTGGCACGAGGTACTAGCTCCAAACCCTATCAAACCAACTCTAGAGAAACAAGTAGACACGAAGGAGAGACTCACGACTGCCTCTGAGTCTAGGAGAGAACCTATCATAGTGCCAAATACAATAGATGAGACAATTGATGGTTTCTAGCCTAAAACATTGGTAGAAATGGGTAAGGATTGTAACAGTCTAGATGGCCTGTGGAAGCAAATCCGGGAAGCAAATGAAGCTAACAGGGTGAACCACCAAATAAATAGCACGAGAAAGGAGAAAAATGAGATCTTACCTCCCATTGAAGAGTTTGAGGCAAGATCACAAATGAACTTTGATATACATTCTCAAGGGGGAGACCAGGGTTCAATTAGTTCGGGGCACAGCCAACCAAACTCGCTAAAAAATCTACCCTCCTACCTAAGGGAGTATGAAGCTAAGTCTGAGGTGAGAGCAATCCCATCTCAAAGACTTTCTCCTAACAGAGTGATGGATTCACAAGGGTTGATTGAGTTATTGTCCACCCCTGTGGCATGCACAATCACTTTAGCCGAACTCCTGAGGTCACGACCAAACATGTGGACCACCGTAGGCAATGCTTAGAAAAATTTGGAGTAAAAGACCCTACCTCAAAGCTTCAAGAAGGGATCAGAGAATTGGACAAGCCTCAACTAAACACTAGGCCAGTACCTTTAAACAGGGTTGGAGAATATTGCGAGGGAGAAGATGGAAATCACTACCAATAGAATTCCACGGAGTAGTTTCAAAAGCTATTCTTGACAGTGGAGTGGGAGTCGCTATCGCCACCAAAGAAATCTGGAAAAATGGAGAAAATCGGCTTTGAGAGCTACCAAAATGAAATTGCAACTGGCAGATGGGTTCATGGAAAAGCCTCTAGGACTTCTAGAAAAAGTAATTGTCACCTCTTGTGGAATCGAGTATGAGCATACATTTGCAATAGTTGATTTCGACAAAAAGAACAATTACGAGATCATCTTGGGAAGACCATTCATGAGACAATTAAAGATGGTCCAGGATTGGGGTTACGACCACATATACCTTAGACGTGGGGAGACTACAACCAAAATATACCTAAAAGACCATAGTTACAAGGATGTGAACCAGACACCAGTGGAAGAGTTTGATTCAGCTACATTGGCAGGTTCCGAACTCCCAGCATGGTTAGGGTAGAAAAAAGAGTTATGGATGTGTGGAGCTTCA
Source organism: Adiantum capillus-veneris (assembly GCF_014529385.1). NCBI lineage: Eukaryota > Viridiplantae > Streptophyta > Polypodiopsida > Polypodiales > Pteridaceae > Adiantum > Adiantum capillus-veneris. The sequence goes on along the minus strand of NC_140931.1, from coordinate 173,861,676 downwards.
CATTATGGGAGCTTAAAAAGAGAGGAATGCATCTTAGAAAGAGCTATTCAGGACAAGGATTACATTCCGGAACCTTTTTCCGAAGATGCCTTAGAACCTTTGGAGTAGGAATACATACTAGCAACATTGGATGTCTGTAACCATTACAGATAGCCCAAGACAAAATTTTGCGATAAGGATGGCTATGATGTGCTACCCTATGACATGGTAAACCTTATACCAGTAGGAGATGAGTATGTAGACTCACCAGAAAATAAGAGTTTTATGACTCCTCTGAGCATCTGGAATTAAGTAACGATGCAGATAACGAGTGTTCAGACAGCTCAAGCGAGCATGGGGAGACAACCGCGAATATCAAGTTTTATGATTTTGCAAATCAACACCCTAGACGCCAGGAACGCTATAGAAAAAAAACAGCAAAAAACAAAATTAGAGAGAACTTGATGCCATGGATAAAAGATAAAACTCACTATCTAATGCTTGTCAAGGCAAAGGATTGTGTAAAAGACCAAATATCAGGAAGATTCTCAAGAGTTCGAAGGGAAAGGACACATGAGGAAATAAAACAAGCATGGAAGACTAAAACAGAAATAAAATCAAGAAAATCTCAACAATCAAAACAGGAAAAGACAAAAGATCCAGAGTGGACCAAAATGGAGCGGCAAAAGAAATACCAAGAACTAAACCGGTCGTTACGAGAGGTATGGACTACTGAGGGAGAAAGTGACGATAAGGAGGATTCAAAAAAAGGAAACATGAATGTACCATCCCACTATCAAAAATTCACCATCCAAGACAGACAAATCATAATGACACCACCAATAAGGGAAAGAATAAATCAAGAATCTTACGATGGGCTAGAAAATGCAAAATGGATAGACCTCGTTGTGCCAGACGAACAACCTCATCCTGTCTATATAGCAACTGATTTAGAGCCTGAAGAAGAAAGGCTAACACAACTTCTCAAGAAGTATAAAGATGTGTTTGCATGGTCCTACAAAGACCTCAAAGGAGTTGATCCATCGATATGCCAACATACAATTCCTTTGAAATCAGATGCCAAACCTAGCAAACAATGTCCTTACACATATAATGACACATTCACTAAACTAATCAAAGAGGAGATTGACAAGCTGATGGATGTTGAATTCATCTATGAAATCGAGCATACATATTGGGTTTCACTCATTGTGGTTGTCCCCAAAAAGAACGAAAAGCTGCGTGTGTGTGTGTGAACCTCAAAATAGTGAACGTAGCCACAATAAGGGATAATTATCCCTTGCCGATCACAGAACATGTGCTTGAGAGGGTGGCTGGAAAACGGGATTTTTCCTTTTTTGATGGGTTTTTGGGGTATAACCAATTGGCAATTGCAATAGAGGATCAACACAAAACAGCATTTACCACAGAGTGGGGAATATATGCGTATAGAGTTATGCCTTTTGGCCTAACCAATGCCCCAGCTACCTTCCAAAGGTTAATGACTCGTGCGTTCAAAGAATACCTGAGAATATTCTTAGAAATATATATGGATGATCTCTGCATCCACTCTCTTACACGAGAAGAACATATTGACCATTTACAAAAGGTATTTGAGAAGTGCAGAACATATCGAATCTGTCTCAACCCGTAAAAGTGCATTTTTATGGTAAGGCAAGGCCGCATCTTAGGACATATTGTCTCAAGAAATGGCATAACCACTGACCTAGACAAAATTAGAGTCATAGCAGACTTGCCCAGGCCTACTAATGCCAAACAAGTACAATCTTTCATGGGACACTACGGATATTATCGAAGATTCATATATATGTATGCGGTCATTGCACAACCACTATATCTTTCATGGGACACTGCGGATATTATCGAAGATTCATATATTATCGAAGATTCATATATATGTATGCGGTCATTGCACAACCACTATATCGCTTATTAGTCAGTTTCGACTGGACTGAGGAGTGTGAAACTTCATTCCAAAAGCTTAAGCAAAACATTGTATCAGCACCTGTACTTAGCACCAGATTGGGAAAAGATATTCCATGTTCACATTGATGCATCTGCATATGCAATTGGGAGTATTCTGGCTCAACCTGGAGAAGGAACAATGGATTTCCCAGTTTGTTATGCGAGGCGACAGCTAAATAGTGCAGAAAAGAACTACACCACCACTGAAAGAGAGAGATTAGGAATGGTTTATGCTGTAAAGAAATTTCGGCATTACTTGCTTGCAAACAAATTTGTGTTCTTTACATATCATCAAGCTCTTTTGTATCTAGTAAATAAACCATGTAATACTGGGAGAATTGTACGCTGGTTTATTATATTGCTAGAGTTTGACTTTATAGTGGTAGTAAAAAAAGGGTAAAACTCATCTACGGGTGGATCATCTTTCAAGGCTACAAAATGGGGAAGATCCTGAAGGAGTAGATGATGACATACCTGATGCTTATCTTTTCAATATTGAAATGATACCCAAATGGTCTCAGAAAATTGTTAGCATTCTTTTCTTTGGAGGGAGATTTGATAACAAGGAATACAGATCCAAACAACAAACATTTTGCCAAACAAAAAACTTTTAGTTGATTGCAGGACGACTGTACCATCTAGGCTTGGACCAAATTCTACGATTATGTATAAATCTAGAGGAATTCGAGTGTTATCTTGAAGAAGTACACATCCAAGATTGTGCATTTCATTGTTCAACAATGAAAACACACCAAAAATTGAAACACTTAGGAGTTTATTAGCCAACTATGTATGCTGACACACATGCTTATGTTAACAATTGTACTATATGTAGTGCCAAACAACCGGTGGATCATGCGACATTGTTTCACGTAAACATTGCACCTGCATGGAGTCAATATATCATTGATTTCTTAACAACAAGGACATTTCTTGAAAACATAACAAAAGCACGAAAAAGGGCTATAGAGTTGGAGGCTCAAAACTTTAGTTTAATTGGAAATCAACTCTACAAGAGAGGAAAGGACAATCAACTTAGAATCTGTGCAAGTGAAAGTGAATACCTGCTCATTCTAGAACACGCACATGGAGGAATAAGTGGAGGCCATTTTTCAGGCAATAAGACGAAAAAAATTGTCTTAACCGCAGGAATATGGTGGCCTCATTGAACATGGATGCTGAGGAGTTTGTAAAGCGTTGTGACGCATGTCAGCGCACTAAGGTGCCGATAAAGAGAGATGAGATGCCACTACGGCCAATGATGGGAGCATGGGCATTTGCAAAATGGGGAATTGATTTTGTGGGGCCTCTTTCACCCCCTACATATCGCACCCATACCCAATATATCATTGTGGTTACGGACTATCTCACAAAATGGGTGGAAGCCAAAGCAACACAAAAAGCAAACGCAAGAACCACCGCTCAATTTTTGTATGAGAATATCTTTGTACGATACGGAGCACACTACACCCCATGTTGTTGGGACAACCTTGGCAAAAAGAGTAAAATGTGCAGATAGATTGGAATTTGGATACAATCAAAATTCAGCATTCACAAGAACAACAGGTGGTAGCCTTTGCTCAGCCAACCCGGAAGAATCAGATAAAAGAACAAAAAGGATGGGTGCCAATAAAGCACAACACGATATCCATGGAGAACAACCAAGGAACTGCCAACCATGTGCACTACAAAAATAAGACAACATAGACCACAGTGAATAGATCAAGGTTAGCAACACACGAAAAACAAGTATGGGTATGGAAGGATAGAGGCGACCTGGCATACAAACCACAATACAACAGCAGAAGTCAACAGAAGAACACAGTTAAACCAACAACCAAAAAGATATGGATCCCGAAGAGAATGCTAAGTAACCACTTAAATGTGACACGCATTTGGATCCCCAAACCAAAGCAACAAGAACTCCCTTCAGTACAAGCAACACCAGCAGCCAGACACTCACTACATATGAAACAGGCAAACCGATCTATGTGGGTGCCGATCAGCAGAACAGCAATGACAACCAAAAACGAGGCAATAAACCTACAAAAGCTTCCACAGCAAAACTCCAAAGGGCAATTAACAGAGAACAAGATTATAGCTACAATGAAAATGACACTTCCATCAATGGAAACAACCACGGCCATATCGACAGTAGCGGCAAACCAAGCAACTTTTGCAAAAAAGACTATCAAACAAAGAGATGTAGAGTTACAACTTTTACTTGGAAAGAAAATCCGCCAACCAAATCAACAACAAACAAGAAACCTCGATGTCGAATGCCAATAAGCATCTTGCTTATTCCCTCCTCTCGCACAACATTGATTTTTCCATGCATTGACTGAGTATGCATCAAATAGTGCCACATTACAAGGCTGCGCATTAGCACAATTTTTAACCCATGCACTGCACATACCACGAGGCGATACCTTGTCATCCGGGAGGGCTCCGACTAGGAGGGGGGAGGCATTCTCAATGCGGACCCAATGACGGAGAAAAGAGCAAAAAAGGGCATGCTTTTCAACTATTTTGAAGGGGTTTTGTTTGATTGCAAAATTTTTTGGACTAACCTTAGTACATATGCCCTTATACATCACGAATCTACAAGTATATGGGTCCAAACGCCAAATTAGTCCTCTAGGTGTGTGTATATATGTAAAAATAGCCATTTTTCGGATAAAATATTGGTAAAACGGAGAAATCCGACCATAAAAATTGCATATGAGTGTACATAGTGTTTTGCGGTGATGTTTTTGAGTTATTGTGATTTTTGGGGATTTTTTGGGTTTATTTTACTATTTTCTTTTTAATTTTACTAATTATCGGCAGAAAAACTTCAAAATTACAAAAAACAGGTGAAATATGGTCGTAATGAAAAACAATGAATATGGGGATAATCAGTGACTATAGGACAACCTATGGTACAATGGGGGTGCAATTATGTGAATGGAGCGGGAGTTGGCTTGATTTTGACTGAAACGTCAAATTTCTCGGAAACTAGGCAAACGGAGTCCAAATCAGGAACTTTTCAAGCCTAAACCGCATCTTGCAAGAGGTTAGGAGCACATGTCAAATTTCATAGAAAATGGTCTGGGGACCCCCATTATAAGATTTTTTCACTTCACTTAGAGCTCATTTCTACTATTTCCTTCTTGAGAGAGAGCTCTTGCCACCTAGAACGAACCGGACTTCCAGCTACTTCTACGACGCGCACGACCACCCGACAGGCTCCAAATATGAGAGGTAGACTCACCACCTTGAGCTTTTCGCATATGTTTGATGTTTTATCGCGAAAACTAGTGTAGGGTTCACACGGGGAACGGGCAGTAGAGACCTACAGGTAGAGGTAGCCACCTAACGGCTAACCCAATAGCAATAAGGCTTCACAGGGGGTTTACCCTAGCATAGGAGACCACTCTTAGATGCACAAAGGCGGCAAAAAACCAACGAGAAAAACCCTAACTTCCAAAGCCCTGCAAGAAGCCACCAAGTGGTAAATCGGTGGAAAGTCGCCCAAATGCTACCAAAACTCATGCGTAGGAGCATCTCGACATGCTCTACAAGGCTATATAGCCCACATGGCCATAAGGCGACCCGAAGCGGGACTAAGCTTCAGAAACGGCATCAGACACACAAAGCGTCAACTGGCTCTCACGACCAAACCGGATGTCCGTTTGCCACCAAACTTCACGAGCGGCTTACCTAGACCATCAACAACCAAGTCCTATGGTGGTAGACCACCACAAGTGATCGACGGCATGCAAAAGCAATCATGGGCGCTTCCAGAGCGACAGATCTCCAAACGGAGCTCCGGTGAAGCCAAAGCCAGCAAAAACCATATGGCAAGGTTCCCCAAGGAACCATGAAGCTATGGAGACTAACATCAAGGAATTTCATCACCAAAAAGCACTGACTCAGAGGCTCTGAAAGCCAAACAGGGAGTTTCTATCTACCTTTTTTACTTTTTAATTGAAATAAGGCTTAAAGGGGACTCAGGGGGGCTAAGGGCATATACTAGTAGCACCTCTCCATCAGGAGACATCCTACGCGTAGGATGTATCAAGGCCATGTTTGGGCATCAAACTCAATATCTCACCTCATACACAGCTTCTACATAGCTTATACATGCTAGCCATCAAGTTTCATCACTTTTGGACAAGAGTTGACCTCATATGCATCAAAAAACGGAAAGTCAGAGCATAGAGGAAATAAAGGGTCATAGACCTACCAAAACTAGTCCAACTCACATGAAACTTGCACAATATACTCATTATCACATTGCCAAGCTAACTGTGGAGTCAAATATGAAAAATAATTAAATAGACATCCTACGCGTAGGATGTCTAAATACCCTATTTGACCTCGAGCGGGTGTTTTTGAATTCCACATATCTTTATAACATCTTCACAAGCTGATATATCAAATTTCAAGCCAGAGCCATCACATTTGGCCCCCAAAATCTCAAAGATGCACTTTTCTGAGCCTAAAAACACTACACATGCTCCTAACAACACCAATACTTATCCAAATCAAAATCTAAGAGCAGGGCCATGTTCTACATGCTAAGGGCTACCCACAGAACCAAAATCAAGTCATTTTGAGAAAAGAGACATCCTACGCGTAGGATGTCTCCAGGGTCATATTGACCTTTTGTGCAAGAATTGACATCATGGGAGTCTTTTACATGGTATAAGAAGCCTATATATCAAATTTCAATCCAATTGGATATCATTTGCCCATCCATAGAGGACATCCTACCCATTTTGTGAGCCAAAAGCCTAAATCTACTCAAAATTGCACTTTTTGATGTCCAAACCAAATTCCAAGTACATAGCCATGTTGCACAGGTCAAGGGCCACAAGCATGTCAAGTTTCATCAAAATTAGAGGAAGTAGACATCCTACGCATAGGATATCTACATGCTTATTTTTCAGCCAAAAACCTATTGTGGGCACATGCATGGCTTCCCTAGTCTCTTTTGAGTTCTTATTTCAATTTTCAAGTCATTTGGGTAGTCAGAACTCAGTTTATCAGCTAATCTGTAAAAAACGCTAACTTTGGACTACTGAGTGCAACAGGATCCATAGCAGCCACAAAGTCGCCTACAAAGAAGAAGAGGATGACTATCAAGGACTACTTAGAAGAAGTGGAGCCTTTTGTTATCCCAGAGGGAACCCTGAAGCCCACAAGCACTTGAATTCAAGATGACCTACTAGAAACCAATGATATGAGAATCTACCACCAAGGAGTGTTTAAAGATCCGGAGGGAAATGCAGTGGAGTTACCCATGATCCCTCAAGAGCTCAATGAATTTGTCAGGAGCAAGATGGGGGACTACTTGGAGAAACTGGATCTACACAATTACTTTGAATCCTTGCCAGCAGGGATTGATGTTAAAAGAGTGTGGGAATTGGTCACCACAATCAAAGAGGACGGCATAGCCAGAGTTACAGATCTGCAAGGCAAGCCTAATAAGATGATTGTCATCACAGAGAAGGTGGTGGCAGCAGCACTTGACCTCTCTAACAAAGGAGACAATGTGACTAAGAGGCGGGATGGCATTAAGGTCTACTCAGAGAAGAAAAACAACTATACATTTGAAGATATTGCAAACCCAAAGGTGGCCATCATGAGCCAATTATACAATCAGTACTTCCACATGTGTACCAAGCGGCCATAGAAATACAGAATGCCACCTGGAGATATTGCCACCACTTTCACTTGGGTGATGTAGAAGAGCCGCCCCAGGGAGATAAACTATGCCTCTTACATTCATGACAACCTTGTGAAAATGGGGACCAAAAATCCCACTTATATTGTGCCTGGTGATTTGATAACCAAAGTCATCTATGGAGCATTGCATGCCAAGGGAAATTGGCCTCTACCTCCCTCCCAAAATGATTGGCTCAAGCTGAAGGAAGACAAAGAAGAAGAACCTCCTAAGGCTCCAAGGGTAGCCACAAGGTTGAAGCGCCGTTTAGAGGCAGTGCCAGAAAAGCCGCCACAGCCCAAGAAGGAGAAGAAAGAAACTCTACAGGTGCCAGTAAAAGAAACAAAGTCTTAGAAAGCAGCAAGGCTAGAAAGACTAATGGAGAGTTTCAGAGCTGAGAGGATGCTAAAAGGGGATCTGAGAAAATTATGGAAGCCCTCATTTGAGGCTATGTTTGGATCTTCTCGAAGAACTCAAAGGGATTGCTTTGAAGATTATATAAAGAATTTTGAGATCTTAGATGCTACAGCTGAGAATATCCCAAACATACCTTTTACCGAAGAAGAAGTTGATGATGTGAGACGACAGCTGCTAGAAGAGCAAGAAGGGCAAGAAAGAGAGAGGAAAACAAAGGTTGATCGGGACTTCAAGAAGAAGCAACCAACCCCACCATCAAGCCGAGAATCCAACCCTTCACCATCACCGCCTCCTCCTAGTCCTCCTCAACCCCGACAAACTCAGGAGTTGAACAAATCTGATGGGCAACAAGACTCCAAGGAAGAGGAGAACAAAGAGAAAGAGCAGAAGGCAGAAATTGAACCAAAAGATGAGAAGCCAGATCTAGAAGAAAAAAACTATAGAATATTCCTTGATCTACTAGCTGCTGGATACTCTCGAGAAGAGGCAACTTTTGAGTTGTCTAGCACTAGGCCCAAAGAATATGCTGAGCCCTCGATTGGTGGAGTTGAAGGAAATGGCCACAGATATAATGGATTTACAGCCACAAGCCAATGATTGGGATGAAGTGATGCAAAGACTCACTGGGCTCAGAGCAAGGTCTATGGCCACTGAGATTGAGTGTGATAATCTCAAAGCAAATGAAGTTCAAATCAAAGGCGAGGTGGACTCGCTGCAAAAGCAGGACCAAGAGAACACATAGAAGCAAGCCAAGCTGTAAGCTGATCTGGACACGGCACTAAAAAGATGCCAAGAGCTGGAAAGTTAGAGTCAGGCAGCAAACCAAAATCTTCAAAGAGCAAAGGAGGAGTATAAGAAAATTAGCAAATCACTGACGAATGCGGAGAAAGAAAGGGACAACTTGACACTCCAGCTTGCTGATGAGTCCAAAGAAGTGGAGACTTTGAGGAATGATAAGAAAAAGCTGAGCTAGAACATGAGGCCAGCCAGGACGAAGTTATAGAGCTGAAAGATCAAATAAAAGTGAAATATCATACAATCCAGAGGCTAAGGGTATCTCCGGGCAGAGTCAGAGCTGCGGTCTCAACTAGCACTTCTTCAGAGAAGGATATGTATGAAGAACAGATGAAGGAACTCCAAAAGGAGTTGACACTAGAGAAGAGACAAAGATTGATGCTGGCTGAGGGCTCCCTAGTGATGCAAAGCCGTTTGGAGGATGAGAACAAGGCCATGAAAGATGAGCTAGTAGCCTTGAAAAAGAAGATGGACGAGGATCTAAAGATGATGCAAACTGAAAATGAAGACACCAAGAAGAAGCTAGAAGAGGCTGAGAAAGCCAATGCTGAATTGAACGACCTTTTAGTGACCATGGGGGATCAAGCTGAACAGGAAAAGAAAGCATATCAAAAGCAGATTGATGAGCTAAAAGGCCAACAGCAGACTGAAGAGCCACACTTGAGCACAGGGCCAGCAGCTATGGAAGGAATTGATATAGACAATGTGTTAGATCTAGTGGACACAACAATGCAAGAGGACATTCTTGTGGGACCATCCCAAGAACCCCAGGATCTGACACAAGAAGAAGAAGACAATATCCAAAAGGAAATAGAAGCGGCAATAAAAGACACCGCCAAAGAAGCAATGGAGTGGGAGCAAAGGGTATTGAAGTCTATGACCATTCAGAAATTATATGCAAATGTCGTTCGACATGAATGGCTACAACCCTCTCTCCCATATCCTCTTCTCAAGTACGAAGCTGCTACAATAAACAAGAGGATTAAAGAGGAGCCGATAGTGCCACTATACGAAGAAGATATCTCCAAACCAGAAGGTGTTAAGCTTATTGTGGACTCTCAGCCAAAATGGAGAAAGGCATGGCTAACTAAATACCCACAGTATTTAGTACATCTGGTAGAGGCATCTAAAATAATCAGAGACAACCTTAGCTTTTGCATTCTACCAAGGATGCGGACCTGGAAAGAACAAGAGCTGCTGAAGAAAAGCCACCCCACGTGGCTCAATTACCCAAAGCTGCCAGGCTTGAAGGCAAGTGAGAGAATGAGTGGGCAATACATGGTGAAAACCCTAACGACGCCATTAAATTGTTCACTGGCTCGCCTGACCTATCTTGCATTATGCTCAAGAAAATATGTAAAAACCCTTCTGGCAGTTTTTAAGATCTTTAAACCGGACAGGCAACAGACAGCATATTCTTCTTCCAAGACACATATAGATGTGCGTATGAACTGTCTGCTCAACCTTCCCATGAGGTGATACATGCCCTCTATCAACGAATAATGTTTTTGCCCCCGTACCATCTCCAGGCCTTTGAAGAAGCCTTCTACACCGGTTTCTTCACCATTGATACAGATATATTCAGCCCTATATTACTGGCCCATCATGCACGGTATGAGTCTAGTCTGAAGATGCACGAAAGCCTCCACTGAAGAAGCAGCTCTACTGTCATGTCGGGACGACATGATCTAGGAGGGGGGGACTGTTAGCGGCTAGACACACTCAACGGAGGGTGATTGCCCGGCGGGATACTAATTTCCTTTGTAATTATTCCTTAATTGAGAAGAAACCGTCATTTCACCTTTGTAAATAGTGGGGCTTGCATAAGCTTCCAAATTGTATCCCATTTTTGACATCTAGACTTAGTAAATGGTTAAATTGGAACATTAGGGTTTGAGATTGTAAGGTATTTATACCACTTTTGACCTTAATGCAAAAAACCTTTCTCATTTTTATAAGTTTTGTCTGTGTGAGTTGAGCGTACTCTGTGTACGAGAGAGAGTGAGAGTTTTATTTTGACGCTACACGCGCACTGGTGGTCGAAATCAAGTGTGGAGAAGTGCAGCGTGTTGCCCTCGAAGAGAGCTACGCGCCAACACCTACATTGCAGGTGTACGACCCGGCTTTGCGAGATCGACCCACGAGCTATATCTGGTGATTCGATGAGCATACGTTGTCCTTTTTTGCATTTCAGCATATCCACGCGTTCGCAATGAGTAGAGCTACACATTAGACACTTTAGTTTTCGGAAACAACGACTTGTAAATTTCGACCAGACAACCTAAGTGATTCTGCACCAGGTGTTTAGGGTTGGGGTTTTGGTTCATGGACCTTGGGGAGAGCGACCTATTGGTGTTGATAGGATTTCCCTCAAGTTCCGTAGCGTTTCCAGAACGTTTGATGGGTATTTGGCTCTTAAAAGCGTTGTAGGAAATCTCCTCTTGTGTACTCTTGAAGGCTGTAACTTAGACATTGGGTAGAGACCTCTGTAGGAGGTAGTCAATAGTCGGTCGAGTGTAGGTTGACACCCTATGCTTGCTTCCACGCGCCTGCGGGTCGAGCTTCGTCCTTAGCTGACAAATCTTGTTAGGTGAGTTCTCGCTGTGCTGACGTCTGTCACGGCCTATCCGCCAACAATGGAGATCAAGCAGGAAATGTGCCTTCATCAATGAAGGACAATGAAGTGTCAGCCAGAGACACCAGTCTCTCCATCTTGCAGACCATACAAATGATGCAAAGGGAAAGAAAGAGAAAGATGACAGGTGTTATTTCTGGGTTTTTTTTCCCTAAAGGTAGATAATATTGTTTAAGGTTCATTCTTGTTGATTGTTTCTTCTCTCTTGCAGATGGAGCTACCAAAAAGCCTATAGAGGATGCAAAAGGGCAAACAAAGACATCAAAGGACCAATTAGCCATAGAGACTGGAGAAAATAGTAACATGGAATCTGGAAGAAAAGGTGCTACAACAACAAGAGTCAGAAAAAGACTCCAAACATAGTCTCGACCCACAGGCGCGTGGAAGCAAGCATAGGGTGTCAACCTACACTCGACCGACTATTGACTACTTCCTACAGAGGTCTCTACCCAATGTCTAAGTTACAGCCTTCAAGAGTACACAAGAGGAGATTTCCTACAAAGGACCAATTAGCCATAGAGACTGGAGAAAATAGTAACATGGAATCTGGAAGAAAAGGTGCTACAACAACGAGAGTTAGCAACGACTCCTTTTCTTCCAGATTCCATGTTACTATTTTATCCAGTCTCTATGGATTCCATGTTACTATTTTCTCCAGTCTCTATGGCTAATTGGTCCTTTGACTCTCGTTGTTGTAGCACCTTTTCTTCCAGATTCCATGTTACTATTTTCTCCAGTCTCTATGGCTAATTGGTCCTTTGATGTCAACAACGAGAGTCAGAAAAAGACTCCAAACATAGTCTCGGTATTTTTGCTTTGTAGCCACCCCCATTTTTTGCTCTTTTCCTAAATCTTGTCACCGTTTTTGGCTTTGTAACAATTCTCCATTTCCTATGAATTAAGAAAGCCAAAATCAAAATTTTTTTGTCCTGTCCATCATTGTTGTTTATCTCATTATTGTTGTTATGTTCAGATGCTGCCACTAGCAACATTGACAATCTTGATCACATAATAAGCACAGTCTACTATGAAAGACCCTCCTGATGTAGATGGTTCATTTAGAGTTGAGGGCCAAGTCCCATGTGCTAGCAGCATTGATGACCAAGAGGATAAAAACACGAAATTTTTTGTCCTCAGTACAGGTGAGGACACGGAGGTTATCATGAAAAAGTTTGAACCAGGAAGGGAAAATGGTGATGCATCTGTGGATGCAGGTGGTGATGCAAGTTGTGCAGTTGGTGCAGTTAGTGCAGGTGGTGCAGGTGATGACACGCAGATTACAATTGATAAGTCTGAACCACCTCGAGAAGATGGTGACGCATCTGTGGATGCAGGTGGTGCAGTTGGTGCAGGCAGTGCAAGGGAAGACACAGACATTATCATTGAAAAGTCTGAATCACCTTGGGAAGATGGTGATGCATCTGTGGATGCAAGTGGTGAAGCAAGTTGTGCAGGTGGGGCAGTTGGTGCATGTGGGGACACAGAGATTACCAATGAAAAGTCTGAACCACCTCAGGAAGATGGTGATGCATCTGTGGATGCAGGTGGTGATGCAGGTTGTGCAGGTGGTACAGAATATGTAAGGCACGATGATGGGACGGTGTCTCGACAAAGGGAGGATGGAGGAGGTGCAGGTGGTGTTGCAGATTATGTTAGGAACGATGATGGGATGGTGTCTCGTCCATGGGAGGATCCTGGGAACATATTGTTTGAGAGTAAGCCAGCTCTAATCCTTGATATTAATGGTGTCCTATTGACTTCATTAGACAAGAGGTACCGTTCACGAAAGCCTGCCTACTGGACTGATCTAGAAATTGTAGACATAGTAGGGGTGTTTGCTGGGTATAAAAGGGATGCACCTGCATTCTTGGACTGGTGCCTTGTGCACTTTGATGTATTTGTGTGGACCTGCTGCATGAAGACTAAAGTAAAAAACCTGTTGAGTGCCTGCTTTCCTGATCAGTTTCCCCAATTCAAGGAAATTCTTACGCAGCAAGATTGTGTAATAGATGCTAGATTCAAGATAACTGGTGGAAAGCCTGTATTTCACAAGAAGCTAAGTTAATTCTGGGAGAAAAGAGGTCAGTACACTGCTACGTCCACAATTCTAGTGGATGACACACAATACAAGTAGCTGTGGAATCCTCCAGGCACTTTCTGCATTGTGAAGAATATTAAAAATGAGAATCCCACTGAGATTCAAGGATATCTTACAACAACTGTAAGATCTTGGCTCACGGCTTGGCTTTGTGTGGAAGATCACCTCAAGTATGCCGAGGACTGTGCACTGCCGCAACCGATCGATAACCTGAGCATTAGGATCTCAAAGCAGTGGCGTCTAGAGTATTGCGGCTAGATATATTATCTTGACATGTAAACATGATAAGAGATGTAAACAGTCAACCATTTACTGTCTTATGGAGTATTTTGCTCACTTGTAATGATGAAACAATGTAGTAAAGCAGCTTTTGTTAACTTGTATACTTGTTTATGTTTTCGCATTGTTCATCACTGTACCTCCACAGTTGCACAATTACAAGTATTTAACAGAGTTTTCGATACCAGGAAATGTTAAGGGCAGCTACTAGTCTGCATAGTAGCTACCCTTGGAGCTACTTAGCTACACTTGTTTAATTTTTCTATGTTTGTTGTGGAGATGATTTATTTCTTATGGCTTAGTGTACATGCGGGAGTACTGGTGGGCACTTGGGTTGGTTCTAGTGGTCATGATCATTCATGCATCAGATGTATTCAGCATTTACCAGAGTCACCTGTCCATTGTCTCTTAGGACTCGCACATGCAACCTTGAACGTTCGAAAAGTGCTGCCACGTTTGCACTCCCCTGCGCTTATTCTGAACGGCTCCTTATCTCCCCCAACGTGATGACCCCCCCCCCCCCCCCCCCCCCCCCCCCCCCCCCCCCCACGACATTCAGCTATAACGGTGTCGATGGCGAAGGCGGGAGATAAGCAGGAGCCTGCAAAAGACTGCTAACACCTGCTGCTGCTGCGGGCCTGCAAAAGCTGACCTTATCCTCTATCAACACAACCGTTGAGAAACCACCTACTGTGCATGTGCAAGATCCATCATCGGCTGGCTGTCTGGTCAGGGGCATCGAACCCTTGAATGGTCGGCTGCATGTGCGAGTCGCATCTGGAGTTGCCCTCATCTCCTTTTTTGGGAAAGGCTTTTGACAAAGTGTTCATGCTATCTGCCCACAGGATATCACATAGGCATTTTAGACACAATTCAAGCAATTACAAAACAGGGTGATGCTCAGCACAGAGATTACGGAGATTCCCACAAAGAAAAAAAAAAGAAAAGATGTTGAAGGGCCATCAAAAGCAGCTTAGATTAGAACTAGGAATATTATACATCAAAAGGAGTGCTATTGTAAATAGCCTCATATGTTTCTGAGGAAAGTAAGAATTTTCTTGTACGTCCCACTTTCTGCATTGGGAACTCAATAGCTCGTACAAGGTGGGATTGCAAGGTGGCTTCAGGCTCAGAATTTAATAGCTTGAACTCATAGGAATTTTCTTTTTCTTGTTCGTACCAAACGCCTTTGACAACAAATGAGCCGGCATTGCAAACATCCCCCCATGCATCTCTTAGCAAAGCTTTAGTTTGAGTCTTTTCTGTTGTACATTTCAAGACATAGAAATCCACAAGCTCCTTATTGTCATGAGGAGCTATAACAACAAAATTGTCACCAACATGAAGTGCATCACTCAACACATCATGGTGTCCTTCATATGCAAACTCTTCAATCTCATCATCATCTTCGACATCATCTGTAGGTTCAAGGATAACATAATTCCATGCAGAAACGTATGATTTGTTCGAACACCTCCTCCAGCTGCCTTGCAAACAAGCACTACAAAAGCATGAGAATTGCCGATACCTAAGAAGTTTTCCATTTGTTAAGGAGTAGCCGCTGACACAATGTAATCCACGTGCATTAGGCACAAATTTACAATCCCGACGTTGGCTTCTATCCACATCACCTACTTTGACCTCCCAGAATAGTCGAGTAATTGGTCGTACCTGCGAAGAATACGTGGCTGTAGCACCATTGGACATGGTTTCTCTCAAAAATGGCACCACATCTGCTACACATTGTAATTTCACACAGTCTGGCTTTAGCTGCTCCTGAGTGAGATGCCTCTTAATAAAGCACCTGCACCATCATGTTCACCCTTCCCATGACGTAAACCTGAAAAGTGATGTGTCATTTTCAAAGTTGTCAGAGTTCCATATCGAGCAAAAAAATAAAAAGGCCTCTTTGCTTTGAACTGCGAGGCTGCTCCATCTAACCAGCCCCAATGTTATTTGAGCCATATGCCTAGCTGTTTCAACCAACCATAATGGAGCATAAAGCAATGCTGGACAAAAAGAGTATCATGGCTTTTATCATCAGATATATAGAAATGATAGTATTTTTGGACACTACCTGCAATCCTCACATATGTAATGTGAACGAAGATTGTCACCTGGCTAGAAAACCAATGCATCGATTGGATCTCATTTTGTTCTTTGAAACTGTAATTTTCAGCAAAATCCACCACTGACACTACCACATCTTCAGGGAAGATACGTAGACAATCTTTAAACTGCTCGGCGTGCCATCTGTAAACAAAATTGTGCTTTATAAACTTATTCAGATGATCCTCGAACAGTATGAAAAGCTGCCTGCACTGCATCTCCTTGTGAGAAAGAACTTTTCTTTTCTTCTTTTTCCCTGAATCTGTTTCGCCAACTTCAAGGTCTTCAAAAATCTTAACAGTTACCATGCGTGCACCATTTAACTCTTCAATCGAGCAAACTGGTAGCTTCTTTGAAGGCCCACACGAAGAGCATTCACTAATCAAACACTTCAATGCAAAAAAAATTGACCCGCTAGCCTTCGAGCATAAAACTGACTCCCAAAGCTTTGTAAGGCTAGGGCACTGATTTGTCTGAGCACTACATTTCAAATCTGCACCACAAATATCACATTGACAACTACACTCTTTCCCATGCACACCATAAGAAATCTGCCTTATATGGTTTACAGCATCCCTCAAGAATGAAATTTGAATATGAGTGATGCAACAGCAGCTGTAGCGATCTCGAAGCTTGCATACAAAATAAGGTTTCAGCTTTTCAAATGTCCTTTGGTGAATTTGTACCTCTGGGTGACTCTGTTTGAAGGCAAGAAATAATTCTACCTGCATTAAATATTCAATACACTTATTGGCAAAATCATAACTTATTGTTGACATGCAAAATTGAGATCAATCTTGTGGGAGCTAGTATAAGAATGGTAACTAATACTTCTGTGATCAGTGGAAGGAGAAAAGTTACAAGATCATGAGTCTAATACTAGAAAGCACTCTAAGACCTGGTTGTTATCAGACTACCTGAGGGTAGCTGCCAGGTTAACAGTGGTAGCTACCAGGTTGATAGTGACAGCTACCAGGTTGACAAAGATAGCTACCAATCCACCAGGATTGCCATGGCAAACTGGTAGCTTCCACCAGGATTTCATGGCAGAGTGGAAGCTATTAATCTCAGAATGGTAACTAATATTTTGTGATGAGTGGAAGGAGAAAAGTTACAAGAGCCTGAGTCTAATAGTAGGAAGCACTCTAAGACTTGTGGCTACCTTTACCATGAGTAGCACTGTAAGGCTGGTTGTTATCAGACTACCTGAGGCTAGCTACTAGGTTGACATTGATAGCTACCATGTTGACAGTGATAGCTACCAATCCACCAGGATTGCCATGGCAAACTGGTAGCTTCCACCAAGATTGCCATGGCAGACTGGTAGCTTCCACCAGGATTGCATGGCAGACTGAAAGCTATTACTCTCAGAGTGATAGCTCCAGCTAGAACTAGGATACTGATAGCTACTGAAGCAGTTCGGGGCGGGCAACAAGAAGAGCAACCTCTAGACACCCTTCAAGGCTCCCGTGCTGCTCAATTGGGTTGGGGTTGGAAAAACAACAAACACACACACAAACCCGCAACCTAACCCTACACAAATTTGGGGCACCACCTAGTTTTGGATGCGAACTAGGACGCGTAAAGAGAGAGAGAGAGAGAGAGAGAGAGAGAGAGAGAGAGAGAGAGAGAGAGAGAGAGAGAGAGAGAGAGAGAGAGAGAGAGAGAGAGATAGTGCTCGGGCTGCTTTGAAACGTATCGGCAATGATCAAGCAAACACAATTATATATGTAAGAAAGAGAGAGAAGGGGGGGGGGGGGGTGTTTGTTGCACTAATACCTTCTTACAAATCTGTCATGACCAATCAAAGTGATATTAGTATTTGTTCAACATAGCTTGAGTAAATTACACCACAACACATCACAAGAAAAGCCACCCCACTCACTGTCTTAAGGCCAGGGGAGTCCTCTCCACCCTGTCGCCCTCTTACAGTATGTGGGATTTATGGCTAAATTGATGACAACACTAGAGACAAGCTATCAAGAACTTAACAAAAAAACACCAAGACACTTACACATCATTGTTGTCCATTACTTCACGTGGGAAGGGAGACAAAGTATCCAAGCTTAGTCCAAATCCACCCTCCTTGATTCAGCAAATGTTGGGCTTACACTAGTAGGAGAAATGATAGATTTCCTACTCTCAATTGAGTGATCACTCTCTCTCTTACAATGGCATAGAGTTCCCTTGCTAATCTCCTATTACAACACATGCACATGCATAAGACAATGAGCTTCCACTCAAGAGCTCCTTCTAGAGAGGTTGAGCTTGGCTTCTCAAGCTATAGCATAGTGCTCTTGCTTATGGCTCCCCTTTTTGTGCTAGCTACACCCTCCTTTTATAGCAATTTTGAAGGCTAGGGTTACTCCTCTAACCATGGTTGGGTTAGATTTTCAGCAATTTATCTAATTTCTTTTGCTTGGAATTATCAAGAAGTTGGTGGGGAAAGAGAGAGGAGAGAAATGGAGGTGATAGGACTTTTCATAGTGGGTTAGTGTTAGTAGAGTTAGTATTAATTTACAAATGGAATTGGATATTTACAATGGGAGTATCCATGTAGGATACAAATAAGGAAGAAAAACTCTTAAGAGGTAAGAAAAGGTGGATTTCTTACAAGGTTGATGCTCCAAGTGTCTTGAGTAGGGCCAATTTTGACGCTTGTTGACGGTCCACTAGCTTTGACGGTACATTTTTTCTCCACTCTTGACCTTCCTTGAGAGACAAGGTAATTGAAGCTGAGTAATCAACCACCATGATGCTGTCTTTTAAGAGAAGAGGCTGAATTTTGTGGTTTTTTTGATAGATATGGGTAAATTGGAGGAGGAAAAATGAGACTAGGTGGTCAATTTTGGAATGGAATTGTGTGTGGGAGGTATGAGTTCACCATGGTTTCTCTTATTCTTCAAGGTTGAGGAGAAGGTGAGTAGGGTGCAGAGAGGAGTGGTGAGAGAGGTGGGGATGATGAGTGGAGAAGTGTGTGTGAAAGAGGAAAATGATAAAGTGGAAGAGAGAGTGTGGCTGCATAGCATGGGAAAACTGGGGTCCACTAATAAAATCATAGCTCACAGCTCGTAGCTCAAAAAAATATGAAAAAATTTGAGCTGGCAAAGGTTCAGCCCACGAGCTACAACTTTTGTTTGTATCACCTTTTCAAATTCGGAGAGCAAGTGAACTTTAAAAATTCAGCAAAACCGACCGTTTTTTTCCACTGCACAAGGTCCTTGTGGGGTCCTTCTTTGGATGATTCTTTTGAATACCTCCAAGAGTGAGCCCTCCATAGTGCATGTATGCATGCCACCTACCCTTGACCTTATTTGGTAGGTCTATAATTGAAGATATTGTTGAGATTATGATATAAGTGAATAGTACAACTAAGAAAATCAAATATTGAGGGGTCTAAAAAATATGTACATGTCAAATATAAATAATATAAGTGGAAAAAAATATAAAGGGGTCAAAAGAAATCTCTCTCATTATGAGGCTACCATAAAAAGATAAATATTTTTGGTGTTCTAATTTTTTAGAAAAAAAAACAAAATAGATGTTGGAAGGGAAAAATCACAATAGTGAAAAAATATACACATAAATAAAACTAGTTTTTTTGGATTTTTGTTGGGGTGGAGTTACACCAAATATAAGAGAAGCTGACATGAAAATATTTCTATATGGAATAAAGAGTATGAAAAATGGTAAGAAAAAATTGTGGTAATGGTGAGGCAATGTACAGAGCATAAATAACACACACCTAGGTAGAAATATTTAAATAAATACCAAAATAATTATGAAAAAATCCTTTTATTTAGGCCCTATATACAAAGAAATATTTACATACGCATGGGCCATAATATACTTATATTTTTTATTTATTTTTATTTTTTTGGCTCAACTAGCCCAATGACTAGCTAATTGAGGGTTTTTTAAGAAGATATGGGAAAAGTCCCGTGACTCACACACGCCTATGTACAGTGAAATGGTAGGGATAGCCACAGTGTTTGGGTGATTTTGGTAGGGTGAGGTAACTCACTGTGGCAATTACAAAGAGCCGAAAAAACGACTATCACTACCAAGTTGACAATAATAGCTACCAGTACACCAATACTACCATGGCAATCTGGTAGAAATCACTATCAGACTGGTGGCTACCTTATCATGACTATGAGACTGTAAACTAGGAGGTTGAACGTGGTAGCCAGCAAGTTTACCAAGAACACCATGGCAGATTGGTAGCAGCCCCTATCAGACTAGTAGCTACCTTTACCCAGGACAACATGGACGCTACCAAAGTTTGGCAGTGGTAATTATAAGGATCACAGTGGTAGCTACCAGTCATGTATAGTAAGCTACCTATTTGGCAGTGGTAGTTACTAGGTTTAAAGCAATGTGCAACAGTAAGAAAACTGTACAACAATCAACTGAAGTGCAACCAAACCAGTGCCATAATTGTAATGAAAATAAGCTTGTAGTTACTCAAGAAGTCAAAACAAACTTGGGGTTGCTCAAGACGATGCACTGGGTGTTTATCGAATATTTTGCATGCAATACGCTTTTGACACACATCCTTTTTGTTGGGCGATACGCGAGTATTGTGAGTCCAAAATCTCACCACTGTGGCCTTCATTTCCTCTGTAATTATATGTGTATGGTTGTCGCCCACACAAATTCAATGGCAATTCTGTATGATTATGTTTCAATTGAGATCTAGCTGCATAGAAGTTCCTTCGATGGATACCAAGAAGCCTCGATGCAGCTGCTATTTTTAGTTTTATGCTTGTGGAATTCATAACCATCATGATACTCACCCGTTTAATAAACAACTCTGTCGAGCTTTTTGGTCTCTTGATCACCTTGAGAGTGTTGTGCATTCCATTAATCAATACCCTCTGCTCATCATTGGAAACCTCACCTCCTGTAGATTGAATTTTCAAGTCTCTCAATGCTCAATGCTTGAGAATGCTCCTGATGATTTCCTCCTTTGCCTTGTTGTCAAGACCCTCTATGCACTGCTTGAAAAACTTGATCACATGTGCAGTAATTTTGCGGTGCTGAAATTCATTAATATCGACCTGTTTAATTCTAGCTCTACTTTCTTTGATTCTCTTGCGATATGCGCGCTTTTAGTTTTCTTCATAATCCTTGATTACACTCTGTTTGCATGAGCTGCACTTGACTAAGTCACAACAAAGGCATGTGCTACTTGTTAAACTCACAACATCCTCAACTGGAATGATTTCCACCATCTTGTGAGTCTTTGAGAGGTGGAAAGAGGATGCCAAAGTGGGTACCATGTTCAAAGCTAAGCCCTAAACATCAGCTAGGGATTCGCATGCAGTGTGTGTGTGTGTGTGTGTGTGTGTGTGTGTGTGTGTGTGTGTGTGTGTGTGTGTGTGTGTGTGTGTGTGTGTGTGTGTGTGTGTGTGTGAGAGAGAGAGAGAGAGAGAGAGAGAGAGAGAGCAGTAATCGAGGAAGGCAAGCTACTCTAAGAGAGAGTGTGTGCTCAGCTATGGAGATGGGAATTGTAGCGAGAGAGAGAGAGAGAGAGAGCAGTTATGGAGGCTTTCAGCTTCAACACAGAGGGGAGAGAGAGAGAGAGAGAGAGAGAGAGAGAGAGAGAGTAACGAAAAGGCGTAACAACCTTCGATCGTGGTCTCTGTCATGTTTTTTAAAATATTATTATTAAATTCACTCAAAAGTTTCCCTCCACCTTTAGATCTGGGAGGTAGCTACCAGCGTGCTAGTGTGTCCGGGACACAGGTAGTAAGTCCACCTATTCATGCATCCACCCTTATGTGTAACATTGTGAAAATGCAACGTTGTGTGATGCTCTAAAATACTGGATAGATTGAGAGAGCAATGTTGAAAAAAAAAGGGGAGACTAGGATCTGTCTCTAGCCCCTTGCACAAACATGAGGAAAACCAATCTCTAGCTCAGAGCTTGTCTTGAAGAAAACCAATAAATACCATCAAATGCTTCAAATTTGACCTACAAACTGGAAGAATTACTAATCATGCCCATCGCTTGTCTTTATTTTCTTTTGTTTAGAGAGGAGATGCAGACACATTATGCAAGGAGGTAATTTGTCCTAGAACTATCCACACTCTAGTATACCACAGGGTGATGTGATTAAGAATAATTCTTTGGGCATGTGACTTGGAGAAATTCTCCATAGTACTTATCACCTGGGGTTGCAACTCATGCGATTTTTGAAATAGTCAATAGTTTATTTTGGTAACTCAAAATCATGAGTTGCGGGCTCAGTAGATAGAGGATATCGATGACAATACTGAGACAAAGATGATGATGATGATTGGACTTGGAAAACCCTGAGGATGGGCTTCTCCCTTGTATCATCATCATGTTGTGACCACCTATAATTTACAAATGTCTCGGCCATGACTACTTTTTGCAAATAGTCCTCCCATTTTCCCCAAACTCATCTAGCTCAACGTTCTCTCCACAACCATTGTTGCTACTCTCTATTACCGACCACTCATGGTTAATTGTTGTTGATGGTCACAGGAGGGGCTCTTAGAAGGCATAGTACTACTATCCACACAAAATTGTAACTATTTCAATTTTGGCATAGTTACTCTTGTAACTGGCTCAATTTTAATGAAATGAAAGGCACTGAGGTGTTGTCTACCTTTACAATGTTGCACAATGAGTGGGTCTCACAGTCATTGCTGTTGCACTTTGCAATGTGGCTCAGCCTCATTGTCATGCAAGTTGTGGGCCTCATAGGAATTGTTTCCCCGAGCTCATCTAGCTCAACGTTCTCTCCGCAACCATTGTTGCTACTCTCTATTACCGACCACTCATGGTTAATTGTTGTTGATGGTCACAGGAGGGGATTTTGCAAGGCATAGTACTACTATCCACACAAAATTGTAACTATTTCAATTTTGGCACAGTTACTCTTGTAACTGGCTCAACTTTAATGAAATGAAAGGCACTGAGGTGTTGTCTACCTGTGCAGTGTTGCACAACGAGTGGGTCTCACAGTCATTGCTGTTGCACTTTGCAATGTGGCTCAGCCTCATTGTCATGCAAGTTATGGGCCTCATAGGAATTGTTACTATATTGTTTCTCTCTACTCAGTTGCCTGGTTGATGCTACAGTCTCCAGCTCTAGGTGCTAGTCATGTAGCTAAACATCACCGTGCATGACAACATTGGAGGTTCATTGTTGCAACCATTTATTAACAAAGGCTTATTTGTCCTTAGTCACACCACACTCACTATGAGAGGAAAAGAAGTGAACTGTTGTTATTACCATAGAATAACAAATAGAAAAGGGGAGAGAAAAAAATGTGTATGCGGTAATAGATGCGATAATCTTAGCGGAAATGGTTTGCTAGCAATATGCACGATAAGAGGTGCGAAAATATAACTGCGACTATTACCGCGTATATTACAACGTCTATTGCCATGCATATTACCACTAAACGGCTATTCAAAAATGAAGATGCTCATTTGGACCACCTAATTTTGGTTGGCCCATTTTTGACCTGCATAAAACATATGAAACATCAATTGTTTTTTGGAAAACTGTAAACAAAAAAATAAACTATAGAATTTGAATATAACTTACCTTGACAATTTATAGTGCAAAAGACCAACTATTTTAAAACGTTACAAATAAGATGGTATTTTAGTTCAGTTGTGTATATACATATGCTCATAAGTTTTTCTTGTGCCACATTGGGACTTTAAGAGAGTCCTCCTCCTCCTCCTCCACAGGCAGGTACCTACGTTTGATCGCCTTGACTCTACATTAATGAAAAACAAATTAAACAAATTAACAGTTGAAAACAATCAAGCTAATATGATTTGATAAGACTTATCGCCTGTAGAGATCCGACCATTGAGTCAAATTGCTCCTGAGAGACGTGATGGTTCTTCAACAACCATCACTAAATTTTGAATTCTATGTGCCTCTCTCGAAACTTGACCATCTCTCTAGTTGGTCGACTGAGAGTGATATTTTCCTAAGTTAGCAATAACAAAAGCATTTCATTAACTAAAACCTTTTTTTGAACCGGTTTACATAATTTAATGAAACTTACATATTTGTCCTTCCACATTGCTTTGCCTCTCGAACCATAGTGTGTGGAAGTTTGTCTGGCCCGAGGTTCGCGTTGTTGTCTATAGGATGAGCTTGGTGTAGCTTGTTTGCCCTTTTCCTGCAAGCCTCACTCTTACTCCATATTTGCCATGTTGCCTTCACGATAGCTCCTGACTAATCTCTAACCTAGTTCGCCATTGCGCGCCATACACTGGACTGCTTGTTTTTTGAAAATGTTTTAATGTAGCCCTCCAGCCACTGTGACAAAAAAAATTGATTGGCAATGTTTGGGAATCGAGCATGCAACACGTCCTTGATATAGCGTGCATGATCAGGATGATGATCTTTGAAGTTTACAAAACAATTCTTATACATTGAGTGTAAATGAATCTAAAGATGGCATCGAAACACCCTGCCCTGTGCTATCCCAAAGTCCACTTCCCTGCCATATTTTACTCTATAGTAACAGCCATGCGTGTCTGGCACAGGTGCGTCATATCCTCATCCTCTGCGTTTTTGGTGGCACACTTTGAAACAGGGGACTCTGTCCCCCCACTACCAAAACAAGCAAAGCCACAGGATCCTCTGTCGGTCGACACGCTCCCCTGAGACGAACGTCAACCCGTGCTGCTAGAAGAAGTGCGTCAATGATGCTCAGGGGAAGCAGGAGTGGAATGGAGTGCCATGACCCTACGATGTAAGGGGAGTGGGACCCTACAATGGAAGAGGAGTAGGTTGGTAAGAGGAGACCATGTAAGGAGGTGCCATCATTGCGAGGCTCTAGACGTAGGGAGTCCCTCCCTGGCTTCCCCATGGCATGGACTATTGAGAAATACCTGTTGTGGAGTGTAAGGGCCAAACAGTCCCTCCATCAAACGGAGGTACTCGTCTCGTAAAGAGAGTGCCCACTGGAGGTTTGGGTCCACCACTAGTGGAGGAACCTGGGTAGATGGACCGACATTTCGAAGGTGTAAGAGGGCCATGCCTGCAAATATCAAAGAGAAACCTACACTCATGCTCATAAAAAACTAGCTACATATGAGCTTAATGTCTTTGATTGGACTTACCGCCTCAAGATACGGGTCCACTGGAGGTGATGTCCACCCTAGATGAGAGCCCATCTTGGACATGAACCAACCAAAAGAAGAATGCCCAAGTGGTCTCTTGCCCGACATCTACATTACATTTGATAATTATTAGAACCTAAGCCTATATCTAATCTACATACTGCTACATGTGTACATCCCCCAATCCTCTCTTTGCATCTAAACATACGTATAGAGAGGGTAGAGATAGACAAAGACTAAAGTTTTGGTTACTACTTCTCTCAACCTTTGAAAAAATGCACTCAAGTAACTACACCCCTGGTTTAGAATATTGTTTATTGCAAAGAGTAGTGGAGTGGGTTTAACAGTGCTAAGCTCGCACTGGTTCTTATCGAGCTTGCTAATAGCTCAATAATGGCTAAGCCATAGGCAAGCGTAAAAAGACTCCATAATTAAGACCATAGTTCTTGATGATGTCCCCCAAACCCTGTAAATAGACATGCCAACCGAGATAATAAATCCTAATCTCACTTATTCTATTGCAATGAACAACTCCAACCTTTCATATATTAAAAGAGTGCATCTCTTCTTAGGTAGAGAAGAATGAAACCTAAGCTCTAATGAGTTCTGCTACATTGCAGAAGACCTGGATATTATTATTCTCACTTCCTCTATTGCAATGAACAACTCCAACCTTTCATGGATTAAAAGAGTGCATCTCTTCTTAGATAGAGAAGAATGAAACCTAAGCTCTAATCAGTAACTATCGGCCATTACACTCTCTTTCTCTCCCTCTTTCCCTATCCCTCTCTTTCTCTACATCTACCTCTTTATCTCTCTCTACCTCTACCTCGCTCCCTCTCTTTCTCTACCTCCCTTTCTCTCCCTCTTCCCTGTTTATCTCTCCCTCTCTCTCTAGCTCTTTTCCTCTCTCCCTCTTTCCCTCTATATCTCCATCTCCCCCCCCCCCCCCCCCCCCTCTCTCTCTCTCTCTCTCTCTCTCTCTCTCTCTCTCTCCTCTCCCTCTCTACCTCTCCCTCCTTCCCTCTCTCCCTCTCCACCTATCTCTGTCCCTCTACCCCTCTCTTTCTCTCTTCCTTTCCCTTTTTCCCTCTTTTTTTCTCTCCCTCTCTCCCTCTTTACATCTCCCTCTCTCGCTTTCTCTCTACCTCTCTCCCTCTCTTTCTCTCCCTCTACCTGTCTCCCTCCCTCTCTCTCTTTTTCTCTCCCTCTCCGTCTACCTCTCTTTTCCTCTTTTTCTCTCTCTCCCTCTATCCCTCTTTTTCTCTCTCCCTCTCTATCTATCTCTCTCATTTTGTCTCTACGTCTCCCTCTCCCTCTTTCCATCTCCCTCTTTCCCTCTCCCTCTCTGTCTACCTCTCTCCCTCTATCCCTCTTTCCTCTTGCTCTCTACCTCTATCTCCCTCTCTATACCTCTCCCTATTTCCCACTCCCTCTACCTCTTTTCCTCTCCCTCTCTACCTATCCTCTTCCCTCTCTATCTCACTCTCGTTCTCTCCCTCTCTACCTAAACCCTAGCCTAGAGCTTATCCTAAACCCTCTACCTAAAGGCTAACCCTAAACCTAAAGCCTAACCCCTAACCTAAAGCCTACCCTAAACCCTCTACCTAAACCCTAGCCTACACCCTCTACCCAAAACCTAACTCTAACCTTAAAGCCTACCCTCTACCCAAAACCTAACCCTAACCCTATATGTCCCTCTCTATCCCCCTCTTTCTCTCTCCCTCTCTACCTAAACCCTAGCCTAGAGCTTATCCTAAAGCCTCTACCTAAAGCCTAGCCTACACCCTCTACCCCAAACCTAGCCCTAACCCTAAAGCCTACCCTAAACTCTCTACCCCAAACCTAACCCTAACCCTAAATCCTAACTCTATCTCTCCCTCTCTACCTAAACCCTAGCCTAGAGCTATTCAAAACCTTCTACCTAAAGGTTAACCCTAAACCTAAATCCTACCCGTAAAGCTTAAACCCTAACCTAAAGCCTATCCAACACCCTCTACCCCAAACCCTCTACCCAAAACCTAACCCTATTCCTAAAGCCTACCCTAAACCCTCTACCCCAACCCTCTACCCTAAACTCTACCCATCCCTAACCCTATTCCTAAAGCCTACCTTAAACCCTCTACCCCAACCCTCTACCCTAAACTCTACCCATCCCTAACCCTAAACCCTCTAAACTCTAAACCCATCTATACTCTCTAACCTGAACCTAACCCTAATCACACCCACACCCTAAACCTAACGCTTCAACTCTAATCATACCAACACCCTAAATCACACCTCTCTCTAATCTCTCTATTTCTCTATATCACACCTCTCTTAACTTACTTTTAACATTTTATTTTAAACATTTTTACATTTTGTTCTTAATATTTGTTTTAACATTTTATTTTTAAACTTTAAAGAGAGGTTTTTTTTCCTCTTTTTTTATACCCTTCCCTTTTTCGTCTCAAATTTTTTTCCCTCTCACTATTTTTTTACACACAATCTACATTATTTACAAATTAACTATTTTTCTCTTTTTTTCTCTAATCCACTCCAATATTAACTAATCCACTCTAAACACACCTCCCTCTCATTTTATCTCTCCCTTTTTCTCACTAATCACAAGCAATTAACTAACGCAAGAAATCAAACCGAAAGCATTATCACCGCAAGCAATCAAAGACACCAAATCGAAGACAGATCACAAGAAATAACCATGCAAGAGGTAAGATTTATGGTTTTTGATTTTGTCTGTATGGAGGAGAGAGTTGAAAACAATAGGGAGAGTAGGGGGGGATAGAAAAACTTACCTTTCGTACCTTTGGTTGAATTTCTTCACTTTGACATTCAGAGCACTGGGCAGAAATCACATTGCATCAACATCCGTGGGGACCATCGCAATGCTTTGTTTTAATTAAACAGTCGGATTCCCCTTGTCCGTACCAGTTCTGAGCCGGCTGGCTGTTCACCGCCTAGGGAGAGTGGGGGGGGATAGAAAAACTTACCTTTTGTACCTTTGGGGGCTAGGGAGGGTTTGAGGGCCTTGAGACGTCTCCCCTCCTCTGCCACTCCACGTACAGCCTCCAATGGGAAGATTGTGCTCCCTAAAGTACCATGGATTCTAGCCAAAGGTGAGCTAGACCGAGTGAAGAGATCCATTGCATCTATTCGCACACTAGTGGGGTACATGAGGTCACTAAAGGGAACTTTCATGAAGGCAAAAGAAGGTGGAAGTGCTCAATTGTATGGCTTGAAGTCATGCTACATGTAATTCTTTTGTTCAAATTTAGTCATCTCCTTCATTTTTTAGATATTGAATTTTGTGCATGCCTACTATCATGCGGTATTCTAATCTTTTGACATTGTAGTTTATTTTGCCAGTGAGTATGTGCATATACCCTAAAAAGAAAGTGAGGGAAGTTATCTTCAAACTCAAAGAGTTAGCAAGGTATCTCATATTTCTATTCAACTAAACTTCTCTATATAAACTATATCTTCTTGTGTGTTCTCTTAGTGTACTCTTATGTGTTATCTTGTAAATTTGTGAGCTCCAAAGAAATTGAAATAAATGCCATCCATGTTGCTCAAACGCTTGCCATGGAAATAGTGTGTGCCATTGAGGATGCCTTCACTTGATATGTTCTTCTTAGTCAAGTCCACCTCTTGGTTCATGTGGTTGAGGAGATAGCTGTATGTGGAGTAGTGCATGCACGATGGATGCTCTTTCTTGAGAGGTTTTTAAAGACTCTCAAAGATTTTGTGCGACTACGGGCCGAACCAGAGGCATGCATGGTCAAAGGATGGATTGGGCAAGAGTCATTTGTTTACATTTCAGAATATTTGGCACAAGTTGATCCTTCAATGCCTCACATGTGGTCAGATGAGGAGGATGCAAGGATGACTTCACACTTACCAATTTGAAGGGGAAAATTAATTTACATGGATGTGTATCTACGTCGAGTCCTTGACAATTTTTGTATCCTCAATGAAAAGGTTGTGACCAAATGGGTGGACTTGTGGACAATGGCAAATGCATTGCGTATGCAGGAGAGGGAAGCATGGAAACAAGACCATGGAGGTAGGAGTTCCATGGAGGTTATGACCAAATGGGTGGACTTGTGAACAATGGCGAAGCGCATTGCGTATGTAGGAGAGGGAAGAATGAAAACAAGACCATGGAGGTAGGAATTCCTTGACACCTTGCATGCTTCCCACATATCATTAGTGCTGAGTGGATCCATGAAAGAATGACCAAAGCTTTAGCATGCGGAGAGGATATCACCGACAAAGATTGGGAGTATGCACGAGGTTGCGTGCCAAAGATATAGTACTCATACACTTAAACCACACTGCATTTAGTTCTTTATTCATATTAGCGCTTGCATTGATTGTATAATTTTTTTCATTTTGTAGTGTCTTTGCTTTAACTCTATATGGTCAAAGGGTCGACACTTTCGTACACGCCACATTGACGAGCATCAAACCACCATGGATTATGGCATCATTGGCAATTTTGACACAAATGGTGATGAGGCCAAGTACTGTGGGATTATTGAAAGGATACTAAAGGTCGATTTTAAAACCTTTTATACCTTCATCTTTGAGTGCAAGTGGTTTGCAAATGTGTCAATACGCCAGGATAATGGGCTCTACATGGTGGAATCTAGTGTGTATCACACGGGGAGGTATGATAACTTAGTTTTACCACACAATTGTGACCAGGTGAGTGTAAAACCTTCTTTATCCTTATTTGCTAGTAGCATAATACCAATTTCAATCACTTTGAACTTCCCTTCTGTAGGTTATTTATATCTCATCACTGCATCAACCAAAGCTTTGGTTCGTAGTTCCTGTTCATTTGTGACCATTTTTGTCACAAATGAAGTGGAGAGCATCTTCGACCCTTTACCATTTAGTACTTTGGATGAGGGGGGGACACGGACAAAGAGATCGACGATTCAATTCCCAGCGCCGCTAATCTAAGCAAGGATGATTGCCATGATGAAGATGATGAGATGGAAGATCTAGATGACGAGTTCAAAGATGATGAAGCCATGGCCGTCACATCCACAAACATCCATTCAATTTCCCACTTTATTGATTTTGGAGCCATGGGTTTAGATTTAGATCAAGCTACTTGTAGAGATCTTTTGGAGGATGATTAATAAACATTTTGAATATTTTATTCGATGAAACGGGGTTGTCATGTCATCCAATCATTGTGTCTCTCTCCCTCTATCTCTCTTTTTAATTTTGACAAGCCCGCTAATTTTTATGTTAATCAAGTGGATGTGATTAATTTCATAATGAAATATCTATCATTGTTTGTACAATTATTTAGGGAAAAAACAAATGCTTTGTGATTTTTTAAAAGAATAGAAGAAAGTACTAAAAATGGCTTTGAAGAGGAGCTTCTTTGTTGTGCTCCTTGCTCAACACCTCTTCACAGCAGGTCTTGAGGGTGTGCAATGGAAAGTCAGAGCTCGCAAAGATAATCTGTCATAAGGTGGTCAATTTTGAGCCCAATTGGTAGAGACTTACAAGTCTGTTGACAAAAATGCAAAGTTGAAGATACTAACATAGGTACTACCATCTGGTGAATGTTGGCACAGTTCACTCTATTATTATGAAAAATGAAAAATGTGGGCACCAAAGGGGTACTTGATCAAACACTGGATATTTTACTCTCAAGGCGAGGATTCTTTGTTGAATGGAGGGCTTTTTGGTCCATCACAAAAGCATGCCAGCACCAAGCTCGGAGGGTGTACATAGAAGATGAGGGGTTCTATTTGTAAACCATGCTTGCTTGTGTTTTTACTATAATGGTGTGAGACGTCTGCTTCAGTTTGTGAGGGTCGTTATAAAACACGATGGTTGTTTGGTGGGTTGCGCTTTTGGGGTATATGCAAGCTTCGGCAAAGGATGTTGTCCATGTTTCGCTTCTTATCTCTGGCGGTGCTTCTGGCATGGAGCTTTTTCTTCGTAGTTTCATATTTATTCACATAGCCATCATTTCAAGTTTTCAAATTGTTTTTTTTTTTCATTTTTATAGAGAGGTAAATCATGTTTTTAAAAATTAGATCATTAACTAAACTGTTTAGATAGAGGGAAAATCAAATTTGAATGTCATAGCGCCAAAGCTCCACCCACGGTAGTATTCTCAATAATATTTGCTACAAAATCCTCGATAATGCCTACGGTAATAACCCCGGTAATATAGCGATAATATTAGCAGTTCAAAAAAGACTCCCTCATCTCTCCTCTCTTCTTTGGCGAGCCATTTTGGACTCTCTCTCCACAAACCGCGGTAAAGATCTGCAATAAACGCTTGCAAATTTCTATAGTGGCTCTTAATTGTTATGGTAATGGTAACATTGAGATAGTCCGAGTAACTCTTCATCGAGGACAAGTAAATCTTTAACAAGGATGGGCGCTAGGAGCTTTTTCTTCGTAGTTTCATATTTATTCACATAGCCATCATTTCAAGTTTTGATATTGTTTTTTTTTCATTTTTATAGAGAGGTAAATCATGTTTTTTAAAATTAGATCATTAACTAAACTGTTTAGATAGAGGGAAAATCAAATTTGAATGTCATAGCGCCAAAGCTCCGCCCATGGTAATATTCTCGATAATATTTGCTACAAAATCCTTGATAATGCCTACGATAATAACCCGTTAATATAGCAATAATATTAGCAGTTCAAAAAATACTCCCTCCTCTCTCTTCTTTGGCGAGCCATTTTGGACTCTCTCCACAAACCGCGGTAAAGATCTGCAATAAACGTTTGCAAATTTTCATAGTGGCTCTTAATTGTTATGGTAATGGTAACATTGAAAGATAGCCGGAGTAACTCTTCATCGAGGATAAGTAAATCTTTAACAAGGATGGGCGTCATGGCTCAAGTAACTCTGCATCGAAGATGGGTGTCAAACACTGTTTGGGAAAATGTGTCTCAACTTAATATCATGTTGTTTTCAATTTCAAAAATGCCAATTGAGGGCAAGGGGAAAAGGAAATATTTCACCCCAAAAATAGAGAAAAATAGTGTAAAGAGTCAGAAAGCTAACCCATCTTTTTTAATTCTCCTCTTGGCAAAGCCATGGAAAGGAATTTTGTATATTTGGGAAATTGAGTTTTCTCAAACACTAGTATCAAACTCTCAACCGAGTAATTGTGCAGCCTAGGACAAACGAGCTTGCCAGCGTCAAACTCTGCATCAAGTACTCTACAACAAGGACAAGCGTCAAATTTGCCTTGCGGATGTAAGTGTGGTACTGGAGGAGGATAGCCATATATTTGAGTTTTTCATTGAATCAAATGATGGGGGAGGGTATGCAATTGCACGTAAGGATAAATAGATTACTGGCTCGAGGTAAAGGTTGAAAAGACAATATTAGAAGTTAGGAGAACTAAACCAGGATGTAAGATGACATGTTTTGGGATTCTACAAAATCAAATAGACAGATGGAAATGTGAATTATTCATTAACAATGGCTCACATGATATTAAGCATGGGATTGTGGCACCATGTTCTTGGCACTACAGAAATTAGCTCGCATCTAGGCCAACCCTGGAGGGGTCGTGGAGGGTTATGTTTGGTTTTTCAATACAAGAAAAATGCATATGTGGAAGATTCATAACATGGTGGTGGGACCATGCAAACTTGCACTAGGTGTTTGGGAGGTCGTTGAGGGCATAAACCTACTACAATTTGATGCAAGACAACTTGAAGTTAATGGATTTGTTCTTCTTCAACATGGAACTAGAGGTGCATATTGAATGGGAGCAATATAGAAAAAAAGTAAGAGTATGGTTCTTTTGTTTGAGACTATTTGAGAGGCAACATATTTACTTTGCTATACTATCCTCTACAGAGTAACTATTGAGGTCTTGATCTAGTCTTTCTCATTGTATGTGCTCGCTTTATTTCTTGTCCGCTCAGAAGTACTTGCTTGAGAATTGGGATTCCTCCTCTAGGAACCATAACTTTAATAGAGCCTACTCTTTTTCTTGAAATATATTTTGATAGCCTAAGAGACTAACCACAAACTTAGCAAGCGAAAAAGAACATTTTGCCAAAAAGGAAGAGGTGAGAGAGAGGGAGAACCAAGGTGCGGAAGGGAGGAGGGAAAGGGGGAGGTGAAGAGGTGAATAGGATCGTGAAGCGAGAGTGAGGTGGGGTGATTGGTACAAAGAATTCAATACACTACTTTGCGGCCCTCTTCACCTCTTGCACTGTTTTCACTGCAGCCCGAGCATCTGTCAGCTTTCTATGGTAACGCAGGCAGCGTGCTTCACTTTCCTCGCCCACCCACCACCTGCTTATGCACGCGGGCTGTAGCATGCTACATATTCTGCGCCCATAGTCACCTGCATTTCCACCCACAGTTGCTTGCTTTTGTTGCATTTCTCGCCCTCAATGCACGTCATCTTAACCTCCTCCGTCTTCCCTAGCATGCATGTGCTTCTGTCGGTTACAGCACCTAAGGATACTGCACCCCACACCCCCTAGCCCTCTGCACTTAGAAGCTCAAAATGTTCTTGTTATTTGATGCTCTACACACCACAACCCTCTAAGAAGCTTCCTTACTAAGGTCCTTTGTGCGTGGTAGCAAGACAACAGCACGACGAAGACTGCACGAGACTTTGCTGCATAGTTTGGGGCATGGCAAGATGACTGCCTCCTTCAAGGTGAAGGTCTACCATACGTGGGTCTTGTAGCAGCGTCGTCTTTTGCTCTCAAACAACAGAGAACGCCCCTCTCAAGCAGCAGCAGCAGCCTCTCTCAGACAGTAGCTCTCACCTCCACTGGTTTGGCAATTGTGGCTTCTTTCAAACAGCATCGGGAACATTACAGCAACGGCTTGCCCCTTAATGAGCGGCTCCAAACTCCTCGGTCTTATGATTTCTCCAGATACTCTTTGTGTGGTTGCACCCTTTTTCCCCTTACTATTCTACCCTGCCTTGTGGCCTTGAAGCTACATGGCTACCCTTCCCCCATCCTCGCCGGTGGCCAGCCCCTTTCACGCAACCGCAACGGCCATGGAGATTATGGGAGCCACGACCTCTCCCAACACATCGTCCGAGCCAATACTTGCTTGCAACACTGCTCCGACCACCCCCTCCATTGGCCCTTCACCCCCCTATTTAGCCCCCTCTATCTTTAAGCAACCTACACGACAACCCCTTTGGCAACCCTCACATCCGCAAGCTCCCTAGCGTCCTTTGGCCCTCCCAGCCTTGCCCTCTCTGTCCCTGGATTCACCTTGGCGACAACCCTCCTCAACCCGCCCTAGTGGATTCAGCACACCCCAGGACTACCCACCTTTTTTACCCTTAAAAGAAAACTCTTTTTAGCCCGGAAGAGCTATAGGGTCTCACGGCCAACCTACCTCTTGAGGATCTCGATCAACTATCCCTCCCCTCTACCAAAGCCTTTGGCATCACAAGTACCACATTAGCCTTGCGTTTGATGCCATGTCCAAGTCAATCCAAGGTGGTATCCTCTCAACCCCCCCCCCCCCTTCACTTTCCCGTCCTCTTTTGGCTCTCTCTCTGCAAGCTCCTCTTCTTTTGCCTTTACCCCACCCCTCACCAATAAACTACATTATGAAACTGTACCCATTCTTCCATCCATCAATATGCCTTTGGAATTTGACAAGATTGTTTCACTCTCTTTGGTAGAATTTAAAACCCTTAACCATAAGCTTCACAAAGCCTCTTCGCATCTTACTCATTTGCAAAATCTTCTTGCCAACCAAAAGGACCCCCTTAGTCTTTGCATGTAGCCACCCCGCCTCTCCCTAGAGGACTCTCAAGCGCAAGCACTCTTGAGTTCCAAGATCGAAGCCCTAAATATCCAATTCAATTGGATTGCACACAAGCTTATATCCATGCCCAAAGCGTTCTTATCAGTAACCTTCAAAAAATCTTTGATTCTTACCGCGACATTGTAGAAGAAAGACTATTGGACCTCACCAAAAAGCTTGCTACCGTCTCATTTCCAAGAGTCCAACCATCGGCATGGGCCAATCAACTCCTCTCTTGGAAGAATTCCTCGCTTCACGACTTTGATGCTCAACTGTAAAATGCGATCCTCTAAACCCATTTGGCCTCTTCCTTGAACATGGTGGCACGGGGGTGGCACATAATGCAAGGAAGAGGGCACAAGCTACCCTTTTGGAGGAAGCGGAGTCTCTACCCAAAGAAGAAATGGTGGGAGAATTGGTGCATCATGAGGTCACCACTCAAATGAAGTACCTTCTCTCACCTCCCCCAAAGAGGCCTCCTAACCATAAACCCTCCCACCGTGTAGTCCACAATAAACACCCCCCCCCCCCCCCCCCCCCTTTTGGCAAGAGCCTCTCATGAAGAGTCTATGCATCAACCTTTCAAGAAGCCCAAATCCTCTTCCTTGGGGGTCCTCCTGTCTTCCCCCTCCCGTCTTGTAATCCTCCCAATACTTCCTCTTTAACAAGCCACCAACTTCCTCCCCCCCTCCCAACCTCTCGTTTATTCCTTCCCTTTTAAAAACACCCAATTACCCTTTGGGCCCTATCTCTACTTCCACCCCTTTTCCTAACCTCAACATCCCCATCCAAAATATAGCCTCCCTAAAAATCCTAGAATGTCAAAAAACTTGCAATGGAGGAGGAAGAAGTAGGTTTAGAGCACCCTTCCTCTTGGGTCTAGTTGCTCTTCTCCCAAACCCCTCTCTTTCCTCACCTTTTGACCCCTCCTCCTTGTAACTCGTTTTTTCTTCCCCTCCCTTCCCTCAATAGTAGAAAGAGGTCTAAATATTGGCTACCCCTCACCAACCCGCATCTCTACAAAATATTAACCTTGGGTAAGCAAACAATTTTCACTCTTGAGCATAAGATAACCAAATTCTCCTTTCATAGCTTAGCCAATCGCTATCTCTCCTCCTCTACACGTAAACTCTTAGGCCTAGGACTCAACTACATTCCCCCCTCCCCTCCTCCGCATTCATCTTCTATCATTGGGGCATATTCTAGTCTTGAGAGGAGCCTACAACTCAAGATTTTTTTCAAAAATTTGCTCCCTCCTTCTTCTTCCTTTTCTCTCCCCAATCCCTCTTGGAACCCTCCTTCTCACTCTAGCACCCTTAGTCTTACATTTGATTTTTCTTTCTCCCTTTTAAAACCCCTCCTTAATCTTTCTCCATCGTTCCTTTCTAAACCCTTCTTGTTAGACTCCATGTCTTCCCTTAAAAATGATCATAACATTATAATCAAACCGGCCGATAAGAACCTTGGCCCCATCGTCCTCTCCCAAGCATGGTACACTGAAGACGCGCTACGTCATCTCTTGGACCCTCTCACCTACTCTCCTATCTCTACACCTCCTTTGCCTTTTGTACAATCAACTCTTTTCTCCATTGTTGCACATTTTTATCTCCTCCCTTCCAAAGAGAGATTGTTCATCCTCTCCTCCTCTCAATCCATACCCAAGCCTTGTCCCTTTTTCCTCCTATCCAAAATTCATAAGCATGTCCTTGTAGGCTGTCCCTCTTGTTCGTACAAGGGTTATATCTTGGAGAATGCCTCTAAGTGGCTTCATTTGCAACTCTACCCCATACTCTTGACAAAAAAACAGCACCTCAAGGATTCTCATTCCCTTATCTTGGGCTTAGTCATCATCCCCTTCTCCCACTTGTTACTCTCTTTACCTTTGACGTGGAGTTCCTTTACCCTAGCATTCCTATCCATGAAGGGCTTTGCGCTCTTAAAAGTTCTCCTCCAAGGTCTCTTTCCCTATCCTAAGGTCAACTTCATCCTTTCCCTCGCTTCACTTATTAACCATCATTACATCTTATTCAAAGGAAAGTTTTGGCATTAGGTTAAATGCACTGCCATCGGGTCAAATTTTGCGGTGGTGTATGCGTGTCCTTTTCTTTGCTCCTTAGAAGAAAGCAATAGCCTTGTCTCTTCCCCGTCTCTCCTATACTTTAAGAGGTTCGTGGATGATGATTTTGGAGTTTGGGAGGGGTCCCCCTTCTAGCTTAGAAAAGATTCTCCATGTGTATGGGCATCCTCTCCAGGAGCATATCAAGATCACTCCCTTCATCTCCTCACATAAAGCTTTTATTATGTACATACACTTTTTCAAAGGCCCCTCCTTTTGTTCTAGGGGTATTTTGGACACACATTGCCACCAAAAATCTCTTAACTCTTACAACTGTATCCCTAATAGTTAGTAACCCTAAGGATTACAACAGATATGGAGATAACGTGGCAAAAGGGAAAATGGTTTCACAAACCCAAGAACCGCCTCCTAACATTGATCGACCTGGAGCGCTTTTTATGTATGATAAGAAGACAACCAGGGTCTCAACCTATAAGGAGAATGTGGGGATTTACAAGCATGAAAGCGAGGGAATAGTCTCTTACTTTCGATGCAAGGAATCCTACCCAAACGAATTAAGCAAAGACAAGGTTCTTTACTTATTCTCTTATGAAACTGCTATGGGGAAGGATATTGTTTTTGTTGACAGATACGGGCAAGAATACAAATACGGGCAAGACTATTGTTTTTTGTTGACAGATACGGGCAAGAATACAAATGTATTCTCCTAGAGGAGGTTGAAAAGGCAACAGTTCTGGAAGCATCAACCTATGGCCCCGACGAAGTACCAAGAGCCAACTACACCCCTAGCAAGTCGACAAATCCCTTTTCAAAAGAGTATGACGCTACCTCACATTCTACCCGACAAATGACGTTCAACTACCAGGACCAACCAGCTACTCAGCCATCATTGCAGGCATGGC
This sequence comes from Adiantum capillus-veneris, assembly GCF_014529385.1. NCBI lineage: Eukaryota > Viridiplantae > Streptophyta > Polypodiopsida > Polypodiales > Pteridaceae > Adiantum > Adiantum capillus-veneris. Next base: position 173,823,764 of record NC_140931.1, on the reverse strand, counting down.
TTCGACAGAGTGCTACATTAGAACAAGACCGAACCCGAGAGGGTTATCAAACCGCACGAGGGCTAAGGTATTTACAAGAACCACCACTCTATGCACAGTATCAAGGACAGAGTAATCCAAAGACTCAGGGGTCAACTGAGCCTGGAAGACCACCCCTAGAACGAGTTCGGAGACATGAACCATCTGTTGCAAGAACTGTTAGAAATTATGGCTTAGGAGCACCATTGGGAGAGGAACCTGGCCACTACAGAAGACCAGAGGAGGTATATCGACTAGGACGGGGAGATCCCATGATGAGATTTGTAGACCATCGTAGAATTAGACCTTCTCAAGTGCAAAAATGGGTAAACAAGAAATACACGGGAAGCAGGGATCCGAGAGATCATGTAGCAACCTTTGTGCGTGTAATTAGAGCTGAAGAGGTGTTAGACTTCCCTACCCAATTTGCAAGATTTGGTTTAACCTTAGAGGATGATGCTGCTACTTGGTTTGACTTAGTGGAGCGAAGAGACTTTGAGTCTATGGAGGAAGTGTTTGACGAGTTTATCGAGGAATTCTCACAAAGGGGAATCGCTCATAATACAGTCTCACAAATCCATAAATTCAAACAGAAAGATGGAGAGTCTGTGCAAAAGGCAACCCTCCGATTAAAAAGATATGTTAAGTTCTGCCTCGTGGAAGAACTGCCAACTCAGTCCAGACTTATGCTTATATTTATCCAAGGACTAAAGAATGCAGATCTCCAGAAGGACTTACCTATGAAAAGGAGCACAACCTTGAATGAGTTAACCAAGGAGGCTCTATACCTTGTGGAAAATTGTGCGGTCTACAAAGAGGGTGAGTTCAAGGATCTTGACGATGATTCTTCCTCGCAACAAAGCGGAAACAAGTCTGCTAAGACAACACCGAAAGGAGAAGCAGCGGTGAGCCAAGAGCAGCTTGTAGAGGAAGTGCTTAAAAAGATTAACTTGTATTCCAAACCACAAGCTAAACAACCAAAATGGTGTGGGATTGAACAAAAATGGATAAACCATGGGACGGAGGAGTGTTATTATAACAAGGGATATGTGAGAGAACGACCATATGCTCCGCAAGCTCAGGCGACATCCCCTCAAGTCCCACCGATGCCTAGATATCAAACAGACAACCTACCAGGACCTGTAGGTGTAGAAAGACCACAACCAGTGTTGGGACAACAACCACCCCTACCAGGATTACAACCAGTCGGCATAAGATACACACCAACAGTAACTCAATCGGATGAGAAGGCTTGGGTGCCTATGCATGCATACTACGACGAGCCCAATGGATATGCGTCAAACTCTGTCTATTATCCACCGGAAGAACCCTCCACACAAGAACCATGGAGCATGATAGGAAATATAGGACCACCAACTGCTGCACAGGTAGCGGGGGAAGGAAGATATAGCTTGGATGAAAGAACATTGTTGTTCATAGCCAACGGAGGCATGAGCGGGCAGAGGTTTGCACACCAACAAAGAGGAGCTCAAGGAGCACCTCAACAGCCTAAGGGACCATGCTACAAGTGTGGTGGAGACCATTGGCTGAGGGACTTTCCTCATGGTGAAATCATTAGGGTCAACGCATATTGCACTGAGTGTGGAATTACTCACTTGATCCCTGATTGCCCTAAAAACCCGAGCAAAGGAGAAAAAACTACTTTGAATATGCTGGGAGCACTGCCTTCCATTGGAGGGTCAGAAAACGAAACTCCAATTCCTGTTAAGGTCTTGACGAGAGCCCAAACAAGGAAAAATGACAATCAGCCCAAGAGTAACGATGAAAATCAAGAAGAAATCAAGACTGACAAGCCTAGCGTCAGTCGTGATAATCCTTGGAAAGAACGAAGAGTGAAAATGAAAGCTAGATGTGAGCGAAAACATAAAGATGTAGAAGCTGAGCTAACAATAGCTCGAGAGCAACTTAAAAAGCAAAGAGAGTTCGACTCTCTAAAATCAACGGAGGGACCAAGAAGCGCAAGCTCAGGAGGATCTGTATTGGTAGATAAGGTCAACGAACCCTTAGATACAATCTTGCTATGGGAAACTGTGAGAAAAGCTCAAGAAAAATATGAGACAAAAACAGTCGAGTCAGCGCCTTTCTCAGAGTTGAACTTGAATAAGCCTCCATGGGATTTAGACGCTAAATCATTTCAAGGGGATAATGGTTTAGTTGCATCCGAAGATAGCAAACCAGCATCACTCAGAACTTTGCCACCATACATGGGAGACTGCGAGGCAAGGTCAAAAATTCGAAGAGTACCTTCTCAAAGAATAGGAGGGTCAAATCAATTGGACACTAAAATCTTGACAGACTTGTTGACCACTCCGGTCAAGTGTACGATCACAATGGCAGAATTGTTAAAAATTAGGCCAAGCATGTGGACGGAAGTGGGCAAATGTCTTGAAGATTTTGGTATAAGGATGTCTCTTAAGTTCTTCAAAACCGAGCTTAATGACACAGAACCGAAGAAAGTCGACACTAGACCAGTGCCACTCAATAAGGTCGGAGAGTATTGTGAGGGTGAAGACGGCAACACAACTCTACTAGTTGAGTATAACGGCATAGAGACTAAGTCCATACTTGATAGCGGAGCTGGCATTGCCATTGCAACCAAAATGCTATGGGAAAAATGGGGAAAACAGCAATACGAACAACTAGAATGAAATTGCGGATGGGCACATAGAAAGGCCTATAGGATTGCTTGAGGCAATTGTGGTATCTTCATGTGGCATAGAGTACGAACATACATTTGCCATAGTAGATTTTGGCAAGAAGAACAATTATGAAATTATCCTTGGCAGGCCGTTCATGAGGCAACTCAAGATGGTGCAGGACTGGGGGTATGATTATTTGTATCTAAGACATGCTGAAACCACTACACGTGTAAACATGAAAAATCATAGCTACCATGATGTCACAAGAACACCTGTGGAAGAATTTGACTCAGCCACCATTAGTGGATCAGAAGTCCCAGCGTGGCTCTGTAAGAAAAAGGAGATATGGATGTGCGGAGCATCTCAATGTAGTGAATTTGACCACAATGAAAGGACACTAGAGGGGTTTTTGGAAGACAATGCCTATATACGAGAACCCTTTCCTTAAGAGAAGCTCCAACCCCTAGAATGGTCTCAAATTTTGGCTACATTAGATGTATGCGTCAATGAAGTCACTCCCACCAAATTTTGTGACGAGAATGGCTACGATATCATACCATACTACATGTTGAGCAAACTTGTGGAGGAAGACGAGAACGATGGAGATACTGAGAATACGAGGATCAATAAAACGGAAACGAAACTTGAGATTAAGATAGTGGGCTATGTGGACATCCCCACTAAAGAAATCGAGCAGGAGGGAGAAGAATTTTATGATTCTTCAGATCAATATGAAAACAAGGATAATGCGGATGACGAGAAGTCGGAAAATACGGAGGAAGATGACCATCAAGATCAAGCCAATGACGTCTTCTACAATTTCCCAAAACAAAAGTGAGAGACGCCAAAAAAGATACAAGAGTAGGCGACACCATAACTGTCTACCAACTAGGCTGAGACCTATGCCGGAGTTCAGGGGTAAGACCCATTTCCTTATGAACATTCATGCTGTTGATTGTGCTAAGGACAAAGTGTCAGGAAGATTTCTTAAGGTTGCTGAAGACTCAAGATTTAAATCCAGACTGTTGAAACCTAAGAAAACCAGCAAAGCAAAAAAAAAGAGTTGCAACAGAAAAATTGGATGTCTCTGGTGATCCAATTATAACGAAAGTTGAACGGAAAATGAGATACAATGATTTGAAACAAAAACTGAAAAATGTATGGAAAACTGAAATGGAAAGTAGCGATGGAACGAACGCTAGTGATGGGAGTAAAAAGATAGATGTACCTCCTCACTATCGTAAGTACACCATTCAGGAAAGAAGATTGGTGGTTCAGCAGCCAATGAGAGAGCCTAAATCAAATGAGTCCTACGATGGGCCAGAGAACGCCAAGAAAATAGACTTAGCAGAGCTGGGAGATGGTCCTCGACTTGCTTACATCGCCACAGATCTAAGCCGAGAAGAAGAGGACTTACTTATCAAAACGCTTAAGGAATTTCGTGATGTATTTGCCTGGTCGTACAAAGATATGAAGGGGGTGGATCCTAACATTTGTGAACATTCAATCCCTCTGAAGTCTCATACAAAGCCAAGCAAACAACGTCCATACACGTACAATGAGACATTCGCCAAAAGGATAAAGGAAGAGATAGACAAACTTATGGAGGCTGAATTTATTTATGAGATAGAGCACACAGACTGGGTGTCATCGATAGTGGTGGTACCTAAGAAGAACGGGAAATTACGAGTGTGTGTGAATCTCAAGAAGGTAAATGCAGCAACAATAAGGGACAACTATCCTCTTCCTATCACTGAACACGTCCTGGAACGAGTGGCAGGCAAGCAAGCCTATAGCTTTATGGACGGATTCTCTGGTTATAACCAATTAGGGGTCAAACTAGAAGATCAATACAAAACAGCGTTTGCAATAGAATGGGGCATATATGCGTTTAGGGTAATGCCATTTAGCTTGACCAATGCTCCAGCCACATTTCACAGATTAATGACACATGCTTTTAAAGAATACTTGCGAATATTCTTGGATATTTACATGGATGATTTGTGTGTCTATTCTTTATTGAGAGAAGACCATATAGATCATCTTAGAAATTTATTCGAAAAATGCGGAACGTATAGGATTTGCCTCAACCCAGAAAAATGTGTATTCATGGTCCGACAAGGTAAAATCTTAGGCCACATAGTATCGGCTAATGAAGACAAGGTAAAGGTGATCATAGAATTGCCAAGACCAAACACTTTACGAGAGATACAATCATTTATGGGACATTGTGGATACTACCGACGTTTTATCTACATGTACGCTGTAATAGCAAAACCCTTGTATAGTTTAATCACACTCTTCATATGGACCAATGAATGTAGGAGTCATTCCAGAAACTAAAAGATGCACTGGTATCTGCACCAATTCTAAAAGCACCAAATTGGTCAAAGATCTTCCATGTACATGTAGATGCTTCGGAATTTGCAATAGGCTGTATATTAGCACAACTAGGGGAGGGTAATACAGATTTTCCGATCAGTTATGCTAGTAGACAACTCAACAGTGTAGAAAAGAATTATACCACCACTGAAAGAGAAGGATTGGATATGATATATGTGGTAAAAAAATTTTGGCATTACTTACTTGAGAAAAAATTCACATTTTTTGTGGATCATCAGGCGCTCTTGTACTTAGTAACAAACCTTGTAACACGGGACAAAAATTAAGATGGTTCATTGTGTTGATGGAGTTTGATTTTACGGTAGTAGTTAAGAAAGGAAAAACTCATCAAAGAGCAGACCACCTTTCTCGATTACTACATGGCGAAAAAGCTAGTGGGGTAGATGATGATCTCCCAGACGCATAGCTTTTTAATATAGAGATGGTACCGAAATGGTCAGAGCAAATTATTCCGTTGCTGACATATGGAATGAATCTTGATGACAAACACACGGTGGAAGACGTTAGACAAGCACGAAATTACACAATGCTTGCGGGAAGAATGTGCCATCATGGAAACGATGGGATTCTAAGGTTGTGTATAGGCCCAGAGGAGTACGAAGCGTATCTAGAGGAGGCCCATACACAAACAGGGGGATTTCATTGAGGAAATCAAATGACCTATGAACAATTAAGAAGCCTTGGAGTGTATTGGCCAGGAATGGCAGGCAATGTAGCTAATTACATCAAGAAATGCAACTTTTGCACATCCAATACCACTGTGAATTATGCCACATTATACCAAGTGACAGTAGCACCCGCATGGAGTCATGCTATTGTGGAATATTTGACTAATAAAGAGTTGCCAGGAGATTGGTCTAAAGCCATACAAAAGGCTTTACAAATCGAAGCGAATAGGTATACCCTCAGTAGTGACCAATTGTATAAAAGAGGAACTGATGACCAGCTGAGGTTAGTTCCTCATGAAAATGACTACTTTCCATTATTGGAACAAGCTCATGCAGGCATAGCAAGAGGTCATTTTTCAGCGGAGAGAACCATAAAAATCATTATGGTTGCAGGTATATGGTGGCCGACCATGATTCAAGATGCAACAGAATTTGTGAAAAGGTGTGATGAATGTCAACGCACTAAGGTACCAGTTAAAAGAGACGAAATGCCTTTAAGACCAATGATGAGTGCTCGAGAATTCGGTAAATGGGGATTGGACTTTGTTGGTCCTATTACTCCACCAGCGTATCGTTCACGAGCACAATATATCATAGTGGCCACAGATTACATGACCAAATGGGTGGAAGCAAAAGCCACAACGAAAGCAGACGCTAGAACCACGGCACAATTCTTATATGAATATGTGTTTACATGTTATGGCCTTCCAATCGAGCTGGTGAGTGATAGCAGGACACACTTTGTAAATGAAGTTATCCAACATCTCTTAAATGAGTTTATGGTAATTCATCGCAAATCTGCACCCTACCATCCAGAAGCCAATGGTTAAGCAGAAGCGACAAACAAAATATTGTGCACAGTTCTTACAAAATTGGTTAGTGAAACAAGAACGGACTAGGATCAAATGCTATATTCGGCATTGTGGGCTTATCGAGTTGCATATAAAACAACACTCAATGCTACGCCATTTAATATGGTATATGGGTTAAATGCAATATTGCCTACTGAATTTTTGATTCCCACACTAAGGGTAGCCACACAATTGGACTAGACGGGGCATGAGCTTTCAGAACGGTTAGAGGACCTTGAAAAATTAGATGAGTTACGACTCAATGCTGTAGCAGCCATATATGCAAAAAAAAGACAACAGAAAGAGTTTTTTGACAAACATGTCAAGAACAAGGACTTTAAAACGGGCGACTATGTCTTAGTATACACCCTTAAACAGCATGCCAAGAAGCTAAAGAAAAGGGGAATGGGGCCTTCTTTGGTCCAAGAAATATCGTCCAGCGAAGCAGTAAAACTGTCGACTCTAGATGGAAAAGAAATGCCGAACTGGATTAGTGGGTGTCGTTTGAAAAAATATCATCTACCTTTAAAATCGGAAATGTTGTTTCAATTGCATTATGGCAAAGCCTATAGACAGGAACAGCAAAAAATTCAGGACCAGGCACAACAAGAAGCCAAGGAACGCATTGCTAAGCGAAAGCAGTTTCTCAGGACAATAAACATGGTCACACCAATGATGACTAACGAATATCCTCTTTCGACATTCCGAACAATCGAAGCGGATATACAAAGTGAAGAATTAGCAAGGACAATAACAGACTTTATGGCTAAGTACAAAAGCACCATTGAAAACTTGGAAGATATGTGGTGTAGTCCTTACATAAAAGCTTATGCAGGCACAGAACAAGTTGAAATCTATGCATTGCTTGACACTGGAGCAAAAATGAGTGTCATCAGCTTTGAGCTCTTTCAGAAACTTGGACCAATGAGGAAAATCCCAGAGACACACAGGTTGAAAGTAGCATCGGGTGATGAGGTGACCACGTTGTGGTCTATTATATTACCAATCACAGTGCAGGCACACCCGTACACTACCAAGTTCCATGTACTACCACCAAGTAGATCAGCAACGCCGTGTATCTTAGCAATGTCATGGATGAAAGCTAACAGGGTATTCATTGATTTGGATATGAATGAAGCACTGTTCAGAAATGAAAACTTTTCAGAACCCTTCTTATCATATGACCAATACATGTCAAGGTGGAGATAGGAGTCAATACATCCGCAAGGCATTGACCAACAACAAACAAAGTTGACATGTCAAGAAACGTATTATCAAAAATCAACAATCATGCAGAGAACCACGCAAGTTTGGGTACGGCGTACAGATCTAGCCGAGGCCCAATTTAATCAAAGGTGGAAATATAAAGATTGGATAAGGCAAGACAGCCTAATTCCTGTAAAAAAGTGGACATAACAACAAACAAAACACCAAAATCCAGCAAAGCTTCAAAGAACAATAGTCAACCAGTCGAATACGCAACAGACTATATTGCTATGGAGGCCAAAATTACCAATTCAGAACGTGCCAACAACACAAGTATGGATGCCAAAGATGACCACCGAACAGTTATCTACAACTGTCAATGCCAAGCCAAATCATACAACCAGCACGAGGAAACAAGCAGAATCCACAACAATAACTACAAGGATCTGTAAGACCCAAGTCATCCAATGGAAAAGAAAAAATGTTATACCAAAAAATGCAACAAAATATACAACAATATCGACTTCAAGGGATCCACATACGCCAATTCAAAAACCGTGGAAAACAATCAAACAAAGAGTGGCAGATTTACAACTTCTTCTTGCAAAGAAAATCTGCCAGACAACTCAGGCTACCACAGGAAACCTCAACGACAAATGCCAATAAGCGAATCGCTTATACCTTCCTCTTACACCACATAAATTCTTTCTACATGCATTGACTGTGCACGCATATAGGGCTACATTACACGGCTTGCATTAGCACGAGTTCGTGCCCATGCACAGCACATACCCTTGATGATACCCTGTCGTCCGGGAGGACTCCAACTAGGAGGGGGGGAGGCATTCCAAATGCGGACTCACGTTATATATTAGAGGGCAATGTTTGTGATTAATTTTTCAACCATTTTTGCGTTTTATTGTGTGATTTTGGGAAAAAAAATATGCCCTCGTAATTAATCAGAATTGGGGACCAAATGATCATATATGAGCCCCTAGGGATGTGTATATACTGTAAAGAGAGTCAAATCTGGCCAAAAAACGTCGAAAAACAGCAAAAAATAGGCCAAGGTCGACGATTAAGAGTGAGAATGTACATAGATGAGAGAAAAGTGAGCTACAAAGTGTTTTGCTTTTCATTGGTATTTTTATAGGTTAGAATTTCTATTTTCGGGTTATTTTGGGATTTATTTGCTTTATTTAACCATTTTCTAGCAAAAATTATAAAAACAAATCCATAATCCATATGGAAACAAAACAGAAGAGACGCCTGATCAGAGCAAGGTAAAGAAGACACAAAAAAAGTAGGGATTGCAAAGGTGACAGGGCAAAAATGACCACCGTCATGACAGGACCTCCAAAAGGAGAAATCTGTAAAAATTATAGAACTGGAGCAAACGAGATCCGAATCCGGAAATTTGCGAGCCTAAACTGCATCTCACAAAAAGTTATGGCCACAGGTAAAAGATGGGAAAATTTTGTGTCAGAGTCTCGATTACATATAGAGAGGCTAGGCTAGAAATCTCTCATTTGAGTCATTTTCCATTGTGAGAGAGAAAGATCTCCCTACAGCAGTTGAGACTTCCAAGAGCTCACCCATCGCGCATGGTCACCAGATCGACATCAGATATGAGAGTTATGCTCGTCAACACCGACTCTAAGTGTTGTTTACTTCAGTTAGTCACAAAACTTTGCCAGCACCACCATCACAACATGTGCACACATACTTTAGACCGGTTGTTAGGAAGACCTAGAGGCCGTCAAATGGAACCAAAATTCAAAGGCACAATGCCTATAGCTTAGGGATCAAGCCTATGACCTCGAAAAGTGTGAAGGAAGCCGCCCAAAAAACCCTAATTTCACAGGACCTGCAGAAGGGCAATTGAACCAAAGTGATCGGAAATGAGCCAAAACTCATAGGCAGCAAGCGAATAACCTCGATAAACCAACTGAATGGTTAGACCATGAAAAAGTTAGTCAAAACAAAGCCTAAAGTCCCTATCTGACGGAAACTGCGCAAAGCGTCACGATACTCTAACGGGCCGACCAAGTGACCAAATGACACCAAATTTGACAGAGTACATCCAAAAGAGGTCAACTACGAGTTGGAATGTGTCCACTCAAGAAAAAGCTCTTCCATTAGGGAAAATGCCAGCAACATGCCAGAAAGATGTCCAAATGGTCGTTCTTGGTGATGTAAACACCAAAACAACAACCGACTGCTTTAACGGAAGGTCAAAAGGAAATGAAAGTCAGCCGGAGTCATACAATGACCAAAAGGAACGGCGACCATCACCTAAGTGATCTACTCCGACTCCAGAACCAGCTAAGTGCTGCAAACAGGGAGTACACTCTTCTAAATTGATTGAAACTTAATGTGTGTGTCTAGGAGAGCCTATTAACACCATTGTGGTCAACTAACATCAAAAAACTTGTAAAAATGACTAGATACCCAGTCTATCGCGATAGACTTGCTATTACAATTAGACAAGTAAAATTTTGATTTTGACTTCATGAGGGGTGCTAATAAGGAATAATGACGACAAATATCAAATCAAAGTGCAAAATTGATCTCTCTTAGCCAAGTAACCTAGTCTATCGCGATAGACTTACTATTTTTATCTTTGGGGGGGAGGCTTTTCAAAATTTTCACAAGATAGACTTGGGGAAGCATATGGAGGCAGTACACCAAATTTGGTGACAAGATGGACTCATATGGCAAGCCGAGATAGACATGACAGCAACTCAGAGTCAGACCAGGGCATCTCAAGGGCAGACAGTTAAAATTCACATGTGAGAGGTCAAGCAACCTTACATCAACTAGGAGAAGGCAGACAGATGATCACAGAGCCAAAATATGACAAAATGACACTAAGTCCCAGTCTATCGCGATAGACTAAGCAGAGTGATACTAGGCCATCTTATCAAAAATTGGAATCAACAGTTGGCTTCAGCATGATGCAAGAGGACTACCCACTAAGTTTGAACCCAAAAAAACACAAAATGAAGGAGATAGACCAACACCTCCTTGGAAGGAATCTGGAAAAATGGAAGTTGATCCAAAAAGGGGTCACTTGACATTCATTTGAGGTGGAAATGGGATCAGATCATGTGCAAGACATGAGAAACCAACTGGTGGAGTCACAAGTGCAAAATATGACCCTTGTCAAAAGATGGCCAGTCTATCACGATAGACTGGGCAGAAATTGCAAATGAACTGATTTTCAGTTAGTGACTATAGGGTAACCTTACATGCCCTGTGTACATACACCACACAAAATTTCAAGGCATTTGGACTTGTTCTCCTTCACCAACAACAGTAATTTGAAGCCGTCAGAGTCGGACAATGGAAGAGCTTTTCTATCTGCTAACATTTTACCTTACTCATCTTGGGATTAAGAAGGCTCATCTAGATGCATGATTAAGTGATAATCAATTTAGAAGAGAAGTACTATGTTTGTACATTAATTGTTATTTGTGAATACAGGATCCATGGATGCTTCTCCGGGAAAAAGAAAAGGCAAGAACCTGGCAACGGAAGGTGCAATACTCTATGCACTTCTACCGAATTCACTAAAGCCAATGGCCACCTGGATACCTGCAAACGTGCAACAGACAGTAGCCTTTCAAATCTATCAAGGTTCATATGTGGATGACAAAGGAAATTTAATGGATATAGTGATGATCCCCAAGGAGACAGAAAATTACCTGAAAAGATCACCGCAAAGGTCATGGCTGAAAAAAGTTGGCTTGTGGAACTTTGTCTCACTACCACCAGTAGGGATAGATTTCAAGAGGGTACAACACCTAATTGAGACTATCCAAGAAGATGGAACTTGCAGAGTGGCAGGCATGGATAATGAAGAAATGGAGATTCAGATCACCAAGGAGATCATCAAAGAGGCATTGAAATTGTCTGATCAAGGAGCCAATATGAGAGAAAGAAGGAAGAACCTCATAGTCTACCTGCAAAGGTCCAAACTGCCTTCTGTTGAACTCATAGCAAACCCGGAAGTAAGAGAACTGACATAGATATACAGTCAGTGTTTGTTGAGCTACAGCAAGAGACCGCCTAGATACACTACACCACACGGGAGCATCTCAACAACACTGACTTGGGCTATGGGAATGACACAAGAGTTCTATATAGATCACGCATCATATCTGTTTGAAGAAGTGACAAAGCTACAGCAGGACAAACCAAATTACATTGCAGGAGGAGAAGTCCTCACCAGAAATAATATACCAGGCCATAGGCGCGGTAGATCAGCTGCCACCTGCTTCTCATCAGAACGACTGGCTGGTGTTAAGAGAGAATATCGAAGACAGGTCACAAAGGCGAGTACTGGCCTCTATTAACACCATTGGAGGACGCAGGCTGGAAAGAGTAACCAGAAGTACGCAAGAAAAGATGGAAGAAGAAAGAAAAACTGAAGAAGAAGATGTTCGACCAAAGAAGCGGAAAGCGAAAATGGAAAACAACAGCAGATTGCAGAAGGTAGCAAAAATGGAAAGAATGCTAGAAGGATTTGTTCTCGAGAGATCTCTACGAGGCGATGTAGGCGCCACTTGAAAACCTTCTAGTAGCACTTACACATTGGGAACAAAGAATAAAAACAACCCAGCTTTTGAGTTGGACTGGTTCGAGAGGTACATCCAAGAAAGAAATGCTATGGACAAACCAGAATTGCTACTAGAAGAGGAGGATCTCCAAACCTTGAGAGATCAGTTAAGGCCAACTTCACAAAATCAGGAAACACCACCTCCATCTCCAAGGCCAGAGACAACTGAGAGGCAATCAACCCCACCTGCTGACTCTCCTTCGCATTCAGAGAGCTCACATCATTATGAGAGAGTTCATACACTACCCAATGAAGAAGAAGAAGAACCCAAACACTGGAACCATATCACAAATTGATAAAGGCAAGCTAAAAGAGGTGGATCAGACAAAAGAAAAAGCTTCCTCCTCTTAAGAAATTGAGCTGGAAGCTACTATAGATGTGGATTTACAGTCGATGGAGACCCTACTAAACCAAACAAGACTGCACAGTCAGTGGTTAGCTGATCAGAACAGGTCCAACAAAATGAAGTTAGAAAAAACCCATCAAGAAGTTCTGAAACTGCAGGAGCAAAGAGATGACACTCTAGAACTGATCAGCATCAGAGATGCTGAGATCTTGGGGCTCAAAATCAGAGTAAATCTCCTCAAGGAAAATTTACAGGAGTCTGAAAATTTCAATGCCATTTGTGAAGATACAATCAATGTATTTCTTGAAGATGTCAGTGACAGAGATGAACACATCCAAAGGTTGGAAAAAGAAAAGCAAGATGCCCTGGAGACAGTCAAAAGTTTGCAAGTTGTAATCGATGACTTACAAATTGAAGTCAAAGATTTGAGAACAGTAACAGATATACAAGCAAGGGAAATAGAACGAGCAAAGAAACAAAAAATGTCGCTACCAACAACACCGGTGGTTCACCAGCATGAAGAAGTGGCTACACTAAAGAGAGAGCTGGAGTTGGAAAGAAAACAGCGCTTAATGATAGCTGAAAGTGCACTTAGAGCAGAGGATCAATTACAAAGGCAAATTTCGGACTTGCAAAGTGAACAGCAACAAGGACAGCTCATGACAGTGAAATAGAAAGCATTGTTTCCAAGTCCCTCAGGGAGGAAAATGAAAATTTGCACATCAGGGTAAAAGAGTTAGAGGAGTCTGCAACTCAAAAAGACATGGAATTTCAAGATCTCCAAATCAATAATAGAACAATGGCGGCGCAAATTGCAAGTCTTCAAACTGCAAGGCAACACCAAGGACAGGGACGAGTGCACCTGGTGCAAGCAGCCACGGATTTGGCTGGACTGGCAGAAATATATGGGGGTGAAGATGACTACGAGGAAGAATCAGATGATCATGAGGCCCCAGATACGCAGACTGATCAACTTGGCTCCAAAGACCAAGAAATAGACGAAGATTCATTCACAAAATTTGAAGAGCAGAAGCTGGCCGAACAAATGGAAAGGCGATCAGAGATGATGTGGTACAAGGCCATGCAACTAGAGAAGGAGATGCTACAAGGGCTCTCCAGATCAGGCAAGACAGCAGCAGAGCTACGGGAAGAATGGAATGCCCCTATGTTACCCTATGCTCTGCTGAAATACGAAACTCTGACACATCAACGGCAGCTCGTAAAAGAAGAACAAGTGCCAGTGTTTGAAGGAGAATTATAGGATCGGGAACAGCAAAACATGATAGTAGATAGCCAGCCAAAGTGGAGGCGTCAATGGCTTTTGGATCACCCTAATAACCTGATCCACTTAGTCAACGGACCGCCTGAGCTGAGGAATGATAGGACTTTTTGCCCAACGCCCCGAACATACACTTACAGCCAACATAAAGCACTACAAAGCAAAAATCCTACATGGCTGAATTATCCAGTATTGCCAAGGCCTGCAGAGGGAGAGAGAATATCCGATTCTTACATGGTGAAAACCCTTCAGGGCGCCATCGCAGAATTCCGAGGCTCTCCCGACCTATCCTGCAAGATGCTATGTAAAATAGCTCGAACCTTTTTGGCCTGTCTCACAGTGTTCTCAGAAAGGTGGACTTCAGAGTACATGAATACAGAAAGAAGCATCTCAGAGCTGTCATATGATCTAAGTGGGCCGCCTCTACAAAGCCAGTGTTGTATGCCTACTTCAGATGGCTAATGTTTCTGCCAAGCTACCACCTCCAAACATTTGAAGAAGCATTTTACACAGGCTTCTTCATGTACAAATCAAATTTTTGGCCCATTAATGGCAAGCGAGTCTACACGATATGATGCGTTTCTACATCAAATCAACCAAGAAGGAAGACATCGACACTGAAGACAAAGATGATCATGTCGTGGTAGACATGAATTAGGAGGGGGGGAGTGTTGGAGCCCAACTTGTCCAACTGTTGTAATGAGCCCACCTTGTAAAGCCTATCAAATTCCCATTTTTATATCAGAGACGTCTTATCAGTTTGATCCACTTGTCTGAGTTATGTGAAGATTAATCAGTCAGTCACGACCCAGAATTGTTTCCACTTTGTAATTAAGAGGAAAAGAACCCCATGTACATTTTTGAGCTAAGGTGACTAAAGTATAAAAGTCACCTTAGAACCATTTTTTAATAACATTTTTTGAATATTAATCCTGTGTCGTACGAGTCTGAGAGAGAGAGAGAGAGTGTGTGTCTTATCCTCTTCGCTACGCGCTTCTCCCTCACCGGATTCACGATGTGACCACACCATCGCGGTAGCCTCTCCGAGAGCTGCATGCCCACGCCACGCATTCACATTTTTGAGCCGTTTGCGATCGATCCTTCCTCAAGCTTGTTTTGCTTGTAAGTAACACAAACATTATCTGTTCTCAACAATCAAGTGCTTTATGGAAAGAGAAAGAGATTAGCTACACATAGATACTCATAAACTTAGGTTTCGTCCACTTTTAGATTATGACATCGCGACTGTGATCGAGATAACTAGGGTTCAAATCTGGTGAAATTAGACTTATAGGTAAGTATATCCTATTGAGAGGATGATGCCTAGTGAGTTTGATGCGATTCCGAGTTCAGTTGAGATGTAAACGGTGTTGTGAGCGTTTAGGGATAGAGTGGGTTGCATTCTACAAGGGTTAGTGATTAATGCATCATAGAAGTGTGTATGTGTAGATTGGTCTCAGCGTGACAAGCTAACGAGATTGCCTACGTGCACCTATGGGTTAGTCGTGTCATCAGATGATAAGTATGTTGTCTGTGTCGTGCTTGTGAGCATGAACAGGGGAGTAGTTTTGCCCTAAAACATCTTGGGTCTGAGACCGTGAGGGAATCGATGTTGTGTTTTATAAGTGTTTGCTTAGTGCTTGAAGTTTCCATCTTCATTGCACTAGCTAGATATGGAAGGAACACAAAGAATTGTATTGTAAAATGTCTCCTTTGATGGGGGAAAGCTATAATACAAAGCCTTTTGGAGGGGGGACCGGCTCCATATAAATCCGGTCCTCAACTGTTGTCAATAGCTTAATTTCTCTCTCTTTTGAAGTATTGTTCATGCCTATCTAACTAGGTGTTATGCTTTTTGTTGCTCTTTCCACCCAAGCACTCTTGCTATGCTCATTAGGAATCTATTCTAATGAAATTCTCACTATGTCTATGCTATTTTCCGCTACACACAAGTTACTAGGCCATTAAATGTTACCGCTCTTGTCATTCCTCCACTAACCTTTTCTTGCCCTTAGCCTTCTAGACTGCCTGTTGTTGCTCCCACCTTCTCAGTTTTGCAATCTAATTTCCCTCGTTCTCATCTGGGATCTCTTCTATGATTACCCCCTTGCTTCGGTTACCACCCTGATCCACACTTGTTCTGGTGCCTTTTGGTCAATGGTCTCTAGCTTTGAAACTTCTCGGCACTAAGATGCAAAATGTCCATAATTGCTGCATGGATAGCAGTTGAGGCTTTGCTTTTAAAAAATTCTTCATCCTCTATACCTACCAATGCCCCTTGGTACCTACCTGCTCATGCCAATACCAATACCTCCAGTACTTGTGTTGGCTTCATTTTCTTTGGACCCACTGGCCCCATCTTCCTTGACTGCTTCTACATTTGTCAATGTTATCATTGATAGATCCTTCCCTTTCTTGATATCATGGATTATAATTCCATAGTTGTTCCACACATGAACATAGGCTTTACAATAACTGCAATGTGAACATTCATCCAGACCTATGATCTTTGGAGCTACACTTGGAGCACCAAATTTCCATTTTCTTAACGGAAGGTCTGTCCTTTGCAATTTTAGCAATTTGTCTCGACATCTCCAATTTCTTTGTCCATGACCCCTTCTTCTTCCCTTTGCCCTTGTCATCTGATTTTCTTTCAAATAAATTGAAGTTGGAACTGGAACTGTAGTTCACTTTAGTAGAAGACTCACTATCACTGGATTCAGGGATTTCATTCACATCTTCACGTGAAGTGTGAAGTGGTAATAACTCTTGTTATTAACACTCCATGGGAGTGCTAATAACATTAAATTCATAATGACTCATTAGAATCGGGCCTTCCAGTTGGCCCGTTGGCAATTCTTCCTGGCTCGTCGGGTGAGTAGGGATGCCTGAAGGGCTCAGCTATATCCCTTTTTGTGCCCCATTTATGGAGGTGGCTATATAAACCTTGTCCCATCCTTCTAGCCGTCCATTTTGGCACACTCTACAAAGCTTTCACCAGAATTTTTAGTTGAGGTTTACTTGTTGGCTTTCGTTCAGATAGCTTTGATCTCTACATTTTTTAAAATCCACGAACTGTTACCTCCCTTGGGTATCTATCTGCTGCCTGGAAATAGGTTTGGGTAAGGAGCATCCTCTTGGAGGATTTAGGTGGTGCATGTGCCTGGGGCTCACTTCTATGGCTAGAATGGAGCGCTCCTTATCACTACACCTACATACTATTCTGTTACGTTTAGTTACCTTCCCTTAGTGTCTATCTGCCTAGAAACAGGTTTGGGTAGGGAGCATCCTCATGGAGGGTTTAGGGGGTGCTAGTGCCTGGGGCTCATTTCTATAGTTGGAGTGAAGTGCTCCTTATCACTACACTGACGTACTTGTCTGTTATGTTTAGTTACCTCCCCTCTAGAGGTGTCTATCCGCTTGGAAATAGGTTTGGATAGGGAGCATCCTCATGAAGAATTTAGATGGTGTAAATGTTTGGGGCTCATTTTTATTGTTGGAATTGAGTGCTCCTTATCACTGCATTATCATACTTGTTTGCTACATTAAGTTACCTTCCCTAGGTGTCTATCCGTATGCTAACAATTTGGATAGGGAGCATCTTCAATCAGGGTACCTAGGGTTCATTCCTATGGTTGGAATGGAGTGCTCCTCATCACTATATCGGCGTTCTTGTCTATCTATTTAAATTGTTGAAATAGAGTGCTCCTCATTACCACCAATTTCACTTCTTCTTGTTTTATTATATATATATTTATTATTTTACTTTATTATACAATTGTTCAATTACATACAATTTTTTTCAAACCAATATTTTTGTGATTGTATGAATGCATAGGTGGCTTGTGAACTTGTCATAGATGCTAATGCTTGCTCCCAAAACATTAATGCAGCTACTTCTAGTTGCCCATCAACCGGTGGTGAAGGATCAAACAATGGTAAAGGGAAGCGCAAGGCCGGTGGTAAGGTGACAGGGCTTGAGTGAAAATTTGTTGAGAACGTAAGATCGTTTATAGATTGGCACTGCAAATTATGTGGTAAAGAAAAATCAGGAGGTGCACCTCGCATTAAGGAACACCTCCTTGGATCAAGGAATGGAGCAACTCTAACATGTCAAATGGAGGTAGATATAATGGTGTTGGTCATGAGAGTGCTACAAAATGCTTGAGAGAGTTATTAGGAGATGTAGCTAATGCAAAACAACCTAGAATCCCAACTTCAACCCGGTTAGGCTTCAGAGCACCAAGGCAATGTTGCCTCACCACAAGGCAGACAAAATAGTGGTGCTCCCTCCATGCCGGCCAGCGCACACACACTCACACACACACACACACAGCTAGCACTCAAGATGGATCACCGAGTACCAATTTGGAATGCATAGAATGAGGCAAGTAAGTCTAGAGCAAAGCTTTTCATCAATCGATCTTGAAGAGGCACAATTTGCTCTTAAAATAAGCTATCTATTTTATAGGTAGTTCTATGTTGGTCACACAAGAGCCATGGAAGCATGCATGGAAGAAGATCGGTGAGTATGGTGTTGGTTTTTCCCCTTCATCATATCACCAGATGCGGACAACGTTCTTGGATAAATGCTTTGTAGAGGAAGTTGATGGATTGATCTCAAAATCAAATGATCAAACAAGATGCACTATAGTTAGTGATGGATGGTCAAATTTCCAACGTAGGCTACTAATTGATGTGATGTTATTTTGTCCTCGAGGGGAGTGCTCTATCAAAGCGGTTGACAACTTGGGTGAGATAAAATCAAGGAGCTATATAGCTGATATAATAACAAAAACAATTCATCAAGTTGGTGTCCCCAATATAGTACAGGTGATCATGGATAATGCCAAAAATTACAGAGCAGCTAGTCGTCTATTGGAGGAGCGCTTTGGATGATATCCTTGTGTTAGTTTGATCTTGAGTTACCCAATATAGGGAAGGTTTACATGGGTTGGTATAATGTTCAAGAGAGCTTGAACTCTCCTTCAGAGCCTATAAATTTTCTGATAAAGCCCTAGAGAGCACCTTTTAACAAGGCCAAAAGGGATATCTTAAATAAGTATGTACATGCTCGATGGGTTAGTGCACATAGTCCACTCCATAGTGTTGCTTTTCTCCTTGATCTAGAGTAATGGAACATGGATTGTGATGAATTATATGAGTAAGTGATTGAAGACTTCTATGAAGTGGTCAGTAATTTCTATAGCAATCCAGATGATCAAGCCCATGCAATTGCCGATCTGACAAAGTACAGGTTATATGATGGCCCTTTTAGTTCAGAGTTTGTGTAGAACCTTGCATCGGAATAGCCGGCATGGAAATGGTGG
This sequence comes from Adiantum capillus-veneris, assembly GCF_014529385.1. Lineage (NCBI taxonomy): Eukaryota > Viridiplantae > Streptophyta > Polypodiopsida > Polypodiales > Pteridaceae > Adiantum > Adiantum capillus-veneris. The sequence continues at coordinate 173,804,382 of NC_140931.1, read as the reverse complement.
CTCATGAACGGTGCTTTGGCGCCTACATTACGCCTGTTGGCAGTTAGCGTTTTTGCAAAGGGTGCTGCCAATTCAAGTTTTGAGAAAAATTAGAGTACCTAGAGCTATGTACACTTGACAATTCATCATTGGTTTCTTGGCAAGTGAATCCAAAAATTGGTAAACCTATATTACAATCACATGCTTCTTAGCAATATTCAATCAAAAAGGTATGAAGAAGATAGACCATGATGGACTGTGGATATGAATGAAGACGACTAGGAGCAAGGGGAAGAGGTGACAATCTAAGAACTCAAATTTTGTGAGCTTGGTGGATGTACTTTGCTTGAATTGAACGCAAACCTTGAGGTGGATGATTGTCCTACTACTCGACAAAGAAGGGTTTTGTGGAGCAGCGATGTAAACATAGATAGCATTGTAGGTTGACACTTTAATAAGGTGCAGAACAATTGTGACTTGTGGCCATGGGCCAATGGGAACACCACAATTACTATTTTATTGTCTTTCAACACAGTAGTTTGAGTATTGTCATTTATGATTTAAAAAGAAGTTTGTTTGCTTAATTCAATTGGTGGCTTTATAAATTTTGATTTTATGGCTGCTTCAGTGTCAAAAAAATCATCATAAATTTTGTTTTCTTGAATCAATGGGCGACTTTATACAGTTTGCATTTATAACGTTACTCTTGACACCAAGTAAGACTATCAAAATAAACACAAATCAATTCCTCCTCATGTGGTTACAAGGCAATCTGCTTCAATGTTCATTGCAAGGATATCATATACCATGATTTAAAAAGTGACTATAGGTTTTAAAAGGCTTCAATGTTCATTGCAAGAGGGGCAATTACAATGATAAAAAATTCACTACAATCCACTCCAAGTTAAGATGTTTACAAAGATAAATTCAAGTTATCCAAAATAGAGTCTCTCTCCCTTGCAGTGGCCGCCAGTAAGCGTCGATAGTCTTTCTCCATTTTGAACATGGAATACATAAGCTCACCAATTGGAGCCTTGAAAATGTGGCACTCTTTTTTATTTACCATGTTCTGCATGAGACATGGCAAATGGTACATGTGGCCGCAAGCTATTCTGTAGTGACCACTCCAATTGTGGAAAAAGTGTCCGCAAACCGGGCAAGGACCCACGACATATTTTGTGTAAGCTGGAGGTGGCCGCAATGTGTTGGGATGCTTGATCATAGTCATGATTGATTGTTGTTGACACCATTCCTCCATTTCTCGAAGTTCACGCATGAGGAGCTTTGATGTCTCTCTATAACTCTTTGGGGTTGCTTGAGTCACCTCCCCATGTTGTTTGTGTGGAGGTACAAATCTGTGTTTGCAATTCCTCCACAACGTCATGTGTTTGCATAGAGGCGCCAGAAAATGTATATCTTAGCTCCTCTTGTGATATTGTGAGTGTCTCACTTTGGATATCCACTATGCTCTTATTGGGAACTTCTAAAGTCCATTGGCTCATTTTGAACATATTGGACGTATAGCATATTTGCAAACCACAAGGGACAATCCGTGTGGTTTAGTGTACTCCTTATGAAAGCAAGTTATATGGCCTTAGTGTGCGTTCAAATGGCACAAGACATTTTTCCTGCTTCAATCTTCCCTTGCAGATGGAGAATTCAGACACAGTCGGCCACACTTTCTTGACCATCTCTGTGGTGACATTTTTGTTGATGTCTTTCCATTGCTTTCTATTTGCTAGTGCCCACTCACTGGTCCGCATGACAACTCTCGCTTGGTCATTTGGGCCAGTTGCATCTGCAAGTGCATGCAAGCGGTCATATGATTTTTTGGATTTCTCAAGCTCATTCATGCCTGATGAAACACATTTACAATCTCTTTAAGTTTACATCTCAGAAACTCATTTACAACCTTAATCTAGTGGTACAAATTCATTTAAGTTATCACACACATGACATTTTGCATTGATCACTTTGCACCATGAGTCCATCATAATAAAAAGACTTGCTTGTAAATCCAATGTCCAGAATTCAACAGAAACTACCACAACACACCACAAACGGTATTGAATCGCTTTACACCATGAGTCCATCATTATAATAAAAAACTTCACTAGCGGATCTAGTGGCTAGAACGCGATATAAATGATTGAAACAAACCACATAGTGTATTAATCACTTTGCACCATGGTCCATGACTATACAAAAACTTTCATTTGCTACTTTGGTCTAGAAATCATCATAAATTCTGTAACACACCACATCTAAACTGAAATAATTGCAACATGGTCCATAAGTAATGAGAGCAAGCATAGAAGTGGGAGAGATACAATTGAACTCCATGGTCCATGACTATACAAAAAAAATCATTTACATGTTTGGTCTAGAAATCATCATAAATTTTGCAACACACCACATATTGAACTAAAATACTTTGCACCATGGTCCATAAGTAATGAGAGCAAGCATAGAAGTGGGGGAGATATACGATTTAACTCCATGTCCATGACTATACAAAAATTTTCCATTTACATGTGCGATCTTTACAAATTCAAGCAGATGATCCAAATAAGACCGCGGTCTACAAAAGTGATTAGAATAAACTAGAATCTAGGCATCATCTCACTAAGCAGATGCTAACACACCTCCAAGTTGAGCTGTAACATATCCGAATGCTCACTCATATTTTGTAATCTATTTCTCTGCCTGGGTGGTTTCTTTAAATAGTTTATGCGCTCTATACTACCAATCATGCCGCAATCAATTTTCTTTCACTTTTTCCATGGCACATTGAATGCTCTGAAATGGAACATTGTAATGCTCTAAGAAATGTGTGCACCATTTACATAGCTGCTCGATGCAAAAAGAAATTGCATATGTCTCAGTGGCTTTAGAATAGGGGCAAGCCGATTTTGGGTGTCAAAGCTTGGGGGCCCTCCAAGGATGTTGGGCATGCTCTATGGAGTCCTTGATCTTTGTTGCTCACTTTTCAATGCCCACTCGCAATGCCAATCCCCACTCAATGACTCCCACACGCGATACACCTTCCTTGGTGAAATCAGTCATGATGTTCCATGGGTGCAAGTTACATTGTATACTTCCTTTGCTATGTGCATGTGCCATGGCCTTCACTAGGGCATCCATAAAAGAAGGAGCCCAATTGAGCATATGCTTGTACATCTCTAACTCTTGCTCTATGGGGGGGAATCTAGGATCTTTCGTTTGAGCCGCTAGTATGTTAGAAATTTTTCCTTTAGGTGGTGGAACACACTCTAGCATGTCACCCAGATCCATTCCATTAAAGCAAGGAAAGATGAGGGACCATGACTCTTGGTGTGTTTGTGCTATGCACCTTACGATGCCCATGTGGAACAACTGCACACTCGCCTCTAGAGTAAAAGATTGACGGCTCTTTGCTACGTCTCCCATGAAGTCCTTGACCACATATTGCACTTTCGATGGCAACCAAGTGACACCTTCGATAGTGCACTCTGACACAACTCCGTAAGATCCTTTGCCAAGATTTCTACCATGCTTGATAGCTTCGGGTGTAAGGTAAACACCAATGGCACACTAGGACATAAAGCAAGTGCACAATAAATGCTCGTGGTCTATCCCAGCTTGTGCATCAGACTTTCCAACTACTCCATCTTTAAGGGAGGTTGCAAAAAAAAGATGGTTCTACCCTTGTGGTGGCTATGGACATCTTGGGCATCAATATTGTGCGCTCTTTTTTATTTTGAGCTCTCTACACGCATACATTAGTCCAATGATGTAGCTTGGCTAGATTTGCTCCGTTGTTGGTGCATCAACACCCAAGCCTCTCAAACACTGTGTCATGCTGCCCACAATACTATCCATTAGCCTATGGGTAGCCTTTGCATTGTAAGCTCATAAGTGTATCCAAATTGCTTCTATTATGACATCAAAGAAGTGCTCTATATGTGTCTCACTCTCCAACATAGAGGTGATCTCCTCCATGTCCAGATCACATATATACATGACCATAAGAGTTTTAATATTTGTTTTTAACTCCTTCATTTTCACAAGATCCATCTATGCTACAATGATAACACATTTCATGATTTTTAAAGACAACATAACTTGCAATTATATAGAAAATCTAAAATTCATTCATTGAACCTAACGACAACACTAGCTTAAAGAGTAGGGCATCATTCATTGAGTAACAAAACCTCCAGCCGAGTAGTAGAGCTAATGTCAAGACCACCACTGAACTAGCCTAAAAAAGTAGGGCATCATTCAATGCAACTAACAACACCTCTAACCCAATAGTAGAGTTGATGCCAATAGCAACACCGAAACACCAAACTACCCAAAAAAAAAAGAGGGCATTATTCAATGAGACTAACAACACCTCCAACCCAATAGTAGAGCTAATGCCAAAAGCAACATTGAACTAGCATACATCAATAGTGGTAGCCTTGAAAGCATCACAATCCCATGCAACAAAAGACACGACCATTTATGATTGAGAAAGGTAAAGCTAAATCAAACACTGAAGAAAATCAAAATTGCAAGTCGCCTTTGCCTTCAACAAGTCTCCATCAAACCTCATACATAGCCTCTACATCAAGAGACAAACCATCAACAATGCAATGGAAACCCAAGTAAATTTTTTATCAACCAAAATTTCCATTGGAACAAAGCCCCCAAAGAAATCCAAAGGGAATCGATCGGGTGTTAGTATCCAAAGAGCACAGTGAAATCAAAGATACCAACAAGATGACACAATCTACAGTACAAATAGTGGTTGCCAAGTATACAACAAAACAAAAAAAACTCGTCAACGACAAGAAGTGATCAAGAACAACTCCTCACATTTAGCTTCAAACAAAAAATCAAAGTTCTTTCAGCTAAAATATCCTTCCGTAAAATCTTTGAAGTGGAAACATGTGGAGAAAGTGTTTGTCTCAAGCACTTATGTTCAAGTCAATTATCCTGTCTAGATTGAATATTCACAAGTAGCAAGGAAACACGAGCACATGTGTAGATAGTGGGAACCTACCTTGAAGATAGTCTACACAAAAATGAATTCCACAAATTATAAGGTGGATTTACTAGTAGTTACTAGAGTCTATAGATGTGCAGTCAATCAGAACCCAATATGGGTACTTATAAATAAGACCCATTACTTTCATTTTGGGTCGGTCGATCTTTCTCAGAGCCTGTTTGTATTTATTACGAGTTGTTAAATCTCTTATACCATATTTTAGTATCAGATTAACCAGGGAAAGGATGCACAACTTATGAACACTCAACAGACCCTTAAGGATAGAGCAGTTGACAGCTGACATTATTGTAGTATTGGAAGAAGAAAAGAAGGAAGCGATCACGGGAAAATGAGCACTCAAAATTTTATTAAATAAAAAAATAGCTACCCTAAGTTCATAACACGCTAAAAAAGTCAGTTATGGATAAGTATATTCATCAGTTGTTGGTTGATATTTTGGATCCATCAAAGATATGAAGAATTTAGTTGGATCCATAAAGTTTGACTTAGATGAGAAGGCCAAAAAATACACAAATACTTTAGTCAACCAAACGTTGATGGACTACATGAAGAATCAAGAACCAAACAATGATTATGAAGCAAATGAAGATGAGGAGCAGGAAGAGGATGGTGCAGGTCCTTGCAACAGAAAGGGGGACAATGACGATGATGGTAATACTCTCCCCTCTCCTCCAACATCAGGTACAACAACAGGAGGACAACAGACCAACATTGCATAAGGGGAAAATGGGAAGAATGGAGATGTTGGGAACCAGACACAGTAGATGGATCATACTAGGTCTGATCAGACCCAGCAAAAAACCCAACAAGGAAAAGTAGCAATAGTCAACCAGACAACATTGTGTTTCAAAAGTTTAGGGAATGGAAAAAGGCAAGAGGTTGTGGTTGATTGCATTTAGATTCAGATACATACCATAATTACTTGATTGACCTATTGACTCTGAACATGTGGTTAAGAAAGCAAAAGGCAACTCAGATTCATGAGTATTTGCATGATGAGATTGCCTATTCCGATCTTGATCGTCTTGAAATGCTATATGTCGGAGCGAGGAGAATGGTGGAATAATGGAAAATGATCAGCTACCATGAGGAGGCTACTTGTCAGGTCCCTTTGCATCCCAGTTCCATTCAAGTGTTGAAGAGGATACCATAATGGATGCTCACCACACTGATGTTGTCATTGTCAACCCACATTTGAAAGAACCCTCTACTATGAATCTCATGAGCACTAAATTGCAACTTGAAAGGATATCCAAGTCTGGACATACAAGTGTATAAAGGATATCTACATTGAAATCAAAGCAGTGTTAATCAAGCTATAGATTTCGAGTGGAGTGTTAGATCAAAAAGTGATGCTACTACTAGAGAACAATGCTACTGATAGCGAGGGTCCAAAATCAAGAATGAGTCTCAAAGAACAAGAGATGGCTCTGAAAATTTTATTTCATATTCTCAAGGTATTCAGAAAGACGTTGCTCCAGGAAAATTAGATAGTCATGAAATTTACTTTGTTCTAGATTCATCGATCTTGTTGTATGCATTGCCTATTAAGATAGGGAACTACCTAAATTCTTTCGAGGTCTGTACCCCAAATATATTGAGACAGTTGATCAATAGCGCTACATTAAGATAGTAGATCAGTTGAGGGAATGGTATGAGCATAGCATAGCAGAGTGGGTGGCTTGGAGAGATGTCTTGAATGAGAATGAGCAAAAACTTATTGTGGATGAATTGAAGGCTGACTTGCATATTTTCAGAAGCAAAATGCATCAATGGAGAGATCATCTCCGACAACTGATTAAGATTACCAATGAGTTACTACAAATGTTTGTCAAAGCTTATGAAATCCCAGAGAAGAAACTAGCGAACAAGGTAGCATCAGAACCTCAATTCATAGAGATGGCCGAATTCTTGTTTGAGGCTAGGATCAAGATGCTATCAGAAGGATGGATTCATACAACTTAAGTCTTTTTATAAGTTGGCCAGAGCTAGGCTAACCAGGGGCAAACGCACTTTGTATGTTGTTGATACTCATAGCCTTTTTTGGCTATCCAAAATTGCCATAGTGAGCTACCTCACCCCATTAAAATCACTCAAACACTGTGGCTATCCTCACCCTTTTACTGTACATAGGCGTGTGTGAGTTAGGAAACTTTTCCCATATCTCCTTAAAAACCCTCAATTAGCTAGTCATTGGGCTAGTTGAGCCAAAAATATATATAAAATAAAAAAGAAAAGTATATTATGGCCTTTTGTGTGTAAATATTTCATTGTATATAGGGATTTTTTATTATAATAATTATGGTATTTTATTTAAATATTTATACCTAGGTGTGTGTTTTATTAAACCTATGTACGCCTTCTTTCATCCTCTTGCACCATAAGTATATTTTTTGCCAATGTGTATATCCTCTAATCTCATATTTTTCTTTTATACAAATCACCCCCACATTTTCACCCTCACCCTTGTGAAAACAAAAGTTCGATTTCTACTCCCATAGTCACGTTTATTATATAATTTTCATTACTTGCAGACTTTTTTCTCTTTCACCCAAAATAATACAAAAGAGGGACCATATCATATGATTCCAATATCTTTTGACATATCCATAATTCTTTCATTCTTTTTTTATTATGTACTCGTTATTCTAACACCATGTGCTCATTGAGCTAAAATCCATGAATAGTCCATACACTAGTTCCACCATGTATATATTTCTTTATTCACCAATGATCCTCCTCCATGCATGTGTAAAGATAACTTGGATGCTTTGTATCATGATATGACAAAGGAGGGGCTCACTTTTGGATGCATTGTGCAAATTCAACAAAGGAGGGGGCCACTAAAAGACTTTTGCAAGCATAGAAAACAGGCTTTTTGATGAGATTTTAGGCGCTTATTTTTTCTCGGAATTTGAAGAAGTGATTAACAGACAAAAATAATGCTGACAACTTTGGTAGGGTCAGAAAGACCTTTACAATAGAGGGGGATACCATTAATCTTGCAACTCATTTTTTTTGGAAGGTTTAGCCAAATCTACAAAGGCTCTATTGGGATCAAAGGACTTTTCCTTCTTCCTCTTAGTCTTGCCACCTTGTTTTGGGTTAAAGACTCTTCCTCAACTGCAGCCATCATAATGTCAATTGAGTCGAGAGGAAAACCGTGTGACCAGAACCCAAGCTTCATCGCAAACAAATCCTAAAGGAGGCAAAGAGAAAGATGGGAAGAATGAAGAGGAAATCAGTAGTGAACTTGCCCTCTTTTTTACCTTGTCAATGCTCCCATAATATGCAGTCAAAGTCAGTGGCAAGGGCACCTAGTGTTCATTTTTGAAGGTTGCAAATTCCTTCCAAAGCCCTTTTCCATGCAATAGAAGAGTGATAAGAATTTAGTCGTGCTAATGAGTTAATCATTCCCTTCCGACATAGGGGCAAAGATTTTGCATCCTACACATGAAGGACAATTTTCAAGAAAAATATGTTTGAATGAAGTTTCAAGTAGAAATGTGTGCACAATATCAATGAGAGTGCATAAATTTGCATTCTAGCAAGTAGATTTATATATGAAAATGTGTAGTGCCAACCTATTGAAGGAGGGGGGAAATTATACCCTTTTTGGAGAAGTTTGTGTACCTCGGAACCCTTCCTATGAAAGAAAGGGGCCACCCTTCAAAAATGAACACTCCACCCCATACAACCACTAGGGGCTTTTCATTAAAATGGGATTGATTTACACTAAGGATGTTGGTATGTATCTAGTGCATTTAGAGCATGCATGTATTTTTCCGCTTTGGCTTTAGCTTCAGCTTTGAGTGCGATGTACTACAATGGGTTTGAAACAACTTGATTTTTATTGGTAATGTAACATGCCTATATTTTCCACTCAGGCTTCAAATTCAGCTTTGTGTGCGATGGGTTTGAAACAACTTGATATGATAGGTAATGTACCATGTTTGAAGGTCCTTTGTGAGTGGATTGAAGATTGATGAGTCAATTCAAAGAACCCTGTAGTGAAACTCTCTTCAATGTTTGCAGGTAGTGACTATGTAGACACGTTAACCTTGTATAGAGTCCCATTATGAAATTTTTGGAAGGTGTGTTGGCCAAGTCCTAATGTAGGCCTTTGTTGCATTCAATAAATAATGTCCAAGGATGGTCAATTGCTTCCACATCATTGAATACTATGATCGCATCAATGAGAATCTTGGAAATCTTACATAGCATTTGAGGATGGTTAGTTGCTTCCACATCATTGAATACTATGATGTCAATTTTGGCAATTTTACATAGCATTTCACATGCCAACTTTGGTTTATCCCCTAGCAAATCTAGGATAGCCTTCATTGTTCTAAGCATATAAGTTTATGAGGCACCATGGCATTGTAGGGCTTTCTGATACTTGGTACTTCAACATCACTTTCCTTCAATCTTTTCATGTTGCAAAGGCTACCCAAGTCCTTCTTCTTGGCATAGGGTGGTATGTTGAGTCAAGCCTGATGTGTTGAAGTGCATTTTCGTCTCTTTTTCCATCCCCAAGTGTCTGAAGATGCCAACTATGAATACCCGTTCTAGCCAATTTCCTACTAAAGTCCTCATTTGTAATCCTATTCTGATTCTACAATTCTAAATGTAGATGAAGTTCATGGATTATGATGTAAGTGAATTTGTCCCACTTACTTTTGATGTAAGTGTAAACTGCCGATGGGAACTAGGCCTAAGACCAGCTTTAAGAAGCCATAGGTACAAAGGTCAAAATGTAAGTGAAAATCTAGCTTTGAGAAGAACTCACTATACGTGTGGAAAAAGAAGCTTGCTCTATCGTTTCAATGTATTCATTATTAGTTCTGTGAAGGTTTGTGGCTATGTTGTGTGAGCCTTCATTTGTTTCGATGATATTTTCAAGGTTAATGATAATCTTTTGATAGGAGACTGTTCCTAGACCTTAGGAGCTGCTATTAGACCACTTCTATTCATATTTTTTTGACTTGCAATTTGATGAATTGCGATTTGTATACCTCTCAAAATGGGAATATAGGTCCAAATTTGTTTTATTAGCCCTTGCTTATAGTCTCCTAGAGTTTTTGTAGAGTTTTGAAATTGTTTAGTTGAGAAACCATCGAGTGATTAGTTGGTGTGAGGATTGATTGATGAAATTGATTGTTGATTGTTGATTCACGGTTGCCCTTGTGCATCTCCCTATGTAGGTTTGCTCCATTGAATCTGACAAAGTTGATGCGTCTCTGTGCTCTATCCAAGTCGCTTCCCTAAGTATTAGTATTGTGTATGTTAGTGCCAGATAGTTATTCTTTAGATGCATGTCGATACGATCCACTAATATTGGCACCACTGTTGGGGATCAAACCTTAGTTACCTTCATGAGGGAGAAATACTCACCACTACAATCAAACTTGAGTCATCCACATGATATGGGGGAATACTCACCACTACAATGTTAGTGGATCGCTGCAACAAACTTCTATAGCATAGCTATTTGACACTAACATACGCAATATCCATACTCAAAGAAGCGACTTGGATGGACACGGAGATACATTGAGTTTGTCAAATTCAACAAAGTGAACCTGCATAGGAAGATGCATAAGAGAAACTATGAATCAACAATCAAAAATCAGTAATGTTAGGCATACGGTCAATCCTCATGCCAAATAATCACTCGATGGCTAGCTAAACGACCCAAAACCCTACAAGCCTCTAGGAGACTATAAGCAAGGGCTAATAGAGAAAATCTAAACCTTGTAATCCCAATTCTCATAATTACACAAATCACGATTCATTGATTTTTACAGGTTATAAAAATATGAACAGAAGTGGTTTAACAACCCCTCCTAAGGTCTAGGAACAACCTCCTATCAAAAGATAAGCATTTAACCTTGATAGAGCAAGAGAAGAGAAACACCATGCACTTAACAAAAGTTGATTTGGATTACCAAATTGAAAGATATGCTGATTACATAGTAGCTATGCTCACTTCCTTCTTCACACATATAGTGTTTTCTTTTAAAAGCTAGGTTTCTCACTTACATTTTGACATTTTTACTTAAAGCTTTTTAAAGTTGGTCTTAGGCATAGCTTTATTGTTTTCTTTGTCCCGTCCCTTGATATCTCCATACCAAGTATCCTCTTTGTAGCACCTAAATCTTTCATGAAAACAGATTTAGACAACTCCTCTTTTAGGTCTTTGATGTCTTACATGTTAGCACTTGCAATCAAAATGTCATCAACAGCCAACATTAGGATGATGAACTTCCCATATCCCAAATTCTTTGTGTAGACGTAGTGATCTGAGTTGCATTTTCTAAATCCATGATCCAGCATCCATCGATCAAACTTCAAGTACCACTGTCTTGACGCTTGCTTTAGACCATACAAGATTTTCTTTAATCTACAAAACACTTTCTCCTTACCTTTTACTTCACACTCTTTTGATTGAAGCACGTAAATATCCTCCTCACGAGGCAAGGGAGACCTCCAGTAACCCTCTGGACTGCCTTAAACTTTTCTTTGAAAAGGCAAAAAAGTATAAAGAAAGCCTTCCTGATGAAGCCACATTTCAAACTATTCGAAATAATCTTAAGCGGCCATCAACTAGTAAACAGGATATGGAGGATTGGTTTAAGCGACTAGCGCAAGAGTCAACCGAATCAGTCAACCTATGGAAGGATGAGCTTTTTTGCAAGATAAGAGTTTCATGGTATAAAATCCTGTCCCCCCCCCCCCCCCCCCCCCATCTCTCTCTCTCTCTCTCTCTCTCTCTCTCTCTCTCTCTCTCTCTCTCTCTCACACACACACACACACACACACACACACACACACTTCTTTTGTTTACAGTCATGGATTGCTGAAAAGATTTCATAAGATTTGTGCACATTCTTTTTGGAAATGCATCAACCAAAATCTCTGTTAATGGTAAGTTGATTGAGGCCATCCCTGTGCACAAATCCATAAGACAAGGTTGCCCTCTTTCACCCTTACTCTATGCCATTTCTTTCGATTTTTTGGGGTGCTTGTTCAAAAGTTTTATGCAGCAGGGAAAGCTAAAATCTATTAGTGTACCATCGTCTGTTGATCAATTACACTTACAACAATTTGTAAATGATACTAATGCATTAGTCAAAAATGATGTGATGACAATGCATGAATATCTTTTGCTTAACTAGTGTATTTGTGTGACAAACCATGCTAAAACAGGTTACAGAGTGTCAAAAGGACAATGTCCAATAGTGGTCACTCAAGTTGGATGCCAACCAAGAGTGGATGGACAACAGTTCAGATTGCTATGGGCTTTCATGTCACTTTCAACCAGAGGTAGAAAAATTTAGGAAAAATCTATACTCTTGGTAGAGTTATCAGCTTAACTTGTCTTCTAGAATATTTGTGTTAATCATTATCTTCTGTCTTCTCTCATATTTTTGGCCTGCCCCAAAGGGGTAAGGCCGCTTTTTGCTAATGAAAAAGGGAAAGTTATTTCAAAAAATAGATTTTTTAAATTATAACATTTGATTAATTCTTGATTGGATAATGAAGTTGTGTTTGTATGTTTCCAAGAAAATAAATCATTTTGAGTGGATGGGATAGGAATTTTACGTAAAAGCAATGAAGTGATTGTTATCATGAGTGAGATCTTAAAAATATATACATCACCCCTCATCAACGTGACCAAGAGGAATGCATTAAATAGATGCTTCCAAGAATCTACCTTGGAAAAGCTTCACCTACTTTGGAGCGTGGAATTATTTGGAGGCTGCAACAAAAATCATCGACTAATTGATTTTAAGAAGATATTGTTGAATGAACTCGGTCAGCTGTTGTAGCGTCAATTGCCCTCACCCCATCGACCTTGTACCACACCACCAATCTCAATGTTGTAGCTTAGAAAAGCAACAAAAGGTTCTTATCCTGCCGATCGTCTCCGGCTCTACAGGGACCAAACTCACAATCCTTCTCACCCAACCCATGTAATGTATGAACGCCTTCATCTTGTGGTTTGTAAATCGCCTTCACCCTATGGTTCCACTCCTCTCCGAGATGATACCTCACGAGTTCCTGCACAATGTCTGAGTGAACATTCTTGTAGCCAATTCCACGCCAGGACATTGCCAATTGATTGATTATCTTTTGGGCCTTCCAATGCGCTAGCTCCACATGCCATGGAGGGTGGCTGATCTGTTGGCCTACCCTGATTCCAATGCATGCTAGGTTCCCACAATACCTTGGTAACAACTTCTCTCTCTCTCTCTCTCTCTCTCCCCCCCCCCCCCCCCCCCCCCCCCCATCCCATAGATGCACACTGCTCTCGTTAACCCAAAGCAATTCTCCAAGTTGTGAGTGTTACCAAGGCTTGGCAAAAACAATTTTCCTTATCGAAGAAAATAAGGGTAAATTTAAAACAATTCCAATTTCAAGTCAAATTTTGAAGCATTTGCCGATAACTATTGTTAGACAAGGGGAACTAGAACCTAGGAGTCTACCTCCCAACCACCCACTATATAGCATGGCTCCTAGCCCTTTGCCCTAGTTGGACTCCCTTTCCACACTGCCTAGCCCGGCCTTGCCCTTGTCTAGTTCGGCTTTGCCGTTGTCCTGACATTACTCCCCCCTTAAAGGAGAGTTTTCGTCCTCGAAAACAAAAGTGGGAAACTTCTTCTTAAGAACGCTAATGTTTTCCCAAGTGGCACCATCCTCAGGTCAATCTTTCCACTTGATTAAGGCTTGCTGACGTACATGATGACGTGTATGTAACTCATGATAATCGAGAGCACGTTCAGGTTCATGAGGTAAGGTAGGGGTTCAATGAAATCAACCAAAATCTGTCGGTCAATGACATTGTCATCCCCATGTAACCGCTTACGTAAACGGTTTACATGAAACACCGGATGAATACGAGAATGTGTAGGTAGCAGTAATTTGTAGGCACGATCACCTACTCACTTGAGTATTTTTAAAGGCCCACAATATCGGGGAGATAATTTAGGTGTTGGCCCAGTTTTCAAACTTTCTGAATGTTCCGGCACATGGAAAAATACTTCCTCCCCTTCCTCGAAGGTAACTTGCCAACGTTTCTCATCAGCATACTTCTTATACCGATCCTGCGCTTGTCAGACATTATGACGAGCGAGTTTCAGCATATCCATGTGGTCTTGGAGAAAATCCTTAACCTGTTGCAGCTTTTCGGTTGCCAACCCCACCGTAACAGGTGACCTAGGTTGAAAGCCATACATGAGCATGAAAGGACTAAGTCCAGTTGTGACATGCTTAGCACTGTTGTAGGCAAACTCGAGAATAGGTAAGTATTCTTCCCAGTCTGACTATTTTTTGATGACGTATGCTCTTAGCATATCCTCTAGAACTTGGTTAACTCGTTCAGTCTGACCATCTATTTTTGGATGATCGGTTGTACTGAGGTTTAGTTGTGTACCCAATCGTTTAAACACAGCCCTCCAAAAGTGACTGTTAAACTTGGGATCACGATCACTGACAATGTTACTTGGTAAACCATACAGCTTGTATAGGTTGTCCACAAATAACTTGCCAAGATGCGCACCTTGTGCCCTTGAGATCCATGCATACGTACTAACTCATGTGGTCCGAAGGTCTGTTGCCACATGGAAGCTGTGAGACAGCATTCATGCACTACCTCGGTGTGTGTTACTTCCACTGTAGAGAATCGTGAGGAAGACTCAACACGCAGCAGTTGCACCGTGTGCACTGCTTTCTCCTTGCCATGTGCAGCAGATTCCCCTTGGGATAATCCTTTTTGCCATGACCGCTTCCTAAACATTGAAAACATAATTTATCTTTCTTAGCTTTATCAAAGTCCTCAGTAGAGAGAGGACCTTTGGACACCTTGGGTCTTTTAGATGCTTCTGAATTGGCTTCTATAAATTTCCTTTTATTGTGCCCATACTGTGTGCGTGTATTACCATGTGTATTAACAGACACGTGAGTATTATGTGCTTTCTTTTCATCTGGATCATCGTGAATATGTGCTTTCACTATGGCTTCCTCAAGTGTTTTAGGGTCTTGGGTCTTGACGTGCTTCTTAAGCTCTGGTGTCAGACCTCGTATAAATCCCCGTACTTGCTGAAAGTTATCTAAGCTTTCCAACTTGAGGATAACATCCCGATAGTGAGATATATATTCAAGCAATGATGGGTATTGGCGCATGGAACACGTGTCCCAAGCCGTCCAATTCCGATCTGCCTCATTTATAGGCAAAAATTCTTTGCGAAACATAGCTTCAAAAGCTGCCCAACTTTGTGGTATGATATTCTTCTCCTTGAGAGACATCCACCATTTGTAGGCCTTGCCTTCCAGAGTTAGGCTCGTTTGTAGTGCTCTGACTGCGTCCGGAGTACGCCGTAAGGCGTGAATTCCATCCCACTTGTTGAGAAAGATATTCACTACATCCTTATTGCGGTCTCGGTTTTCTCCCTTAAAAGTCGGTGGTTTGGTGTTTTTCAACAACTCATCCACCTCTTTTGCAGTGAGAGTGTGCAAAGTATCAGCAGTTGGACATTGTCCTTGATTAGAAGGGCCTTGCCCTTGTGTATGTGCTCATGCATGTGCGTGTCAGCAGAACCCTTGGACTGCTGCTGCATTAATTGAATCACTAATGTGGATAATTTAGTGACATTTTCATTCAAAGATTTAAAATTTCCTTCCATAACTGATATGCGTGTCTGGAGTGCACGAAATTCTTGAAATGTCGAGCAATTCATAAGTATCATCACTTGTCGTAGCGTCGCAGGTAGTCTTCTTGAGAGCATCCGGCCGGGGGCCATCATGGGTAGGATCAGACATACTTTGCTCAAAATCAAAAGTCATATTGATATCTGAATCCATGGCGACACAATGC
The DNA here is from genome assembly GCF_014529385.1 of Adiantum capillus-veneris. Classification (NCBI taxonomy): domain Eukaryota; kingdom Viridiplantae; phylum Streptophyta; class Polypodiopsida; order Polypodiales; family Pteridaceae; genus Adiantum; species Adiantum capillus-veneris. The sequence continues at coordinate 173,788,492 of NC_140931.1, read as the reverse complement.
GGTGCAAGGAATAGTCTGAAAAATACATGAGATTGAGAGCACTTGCAAAGTTTAACTAGCCTTGCTAATCCAGTCAAAGTTGATATTATCCAAGTGGAAATCGATCCAAAATGTCCGCAGTGTAGGGAATTCCTTAATCCCTTGTAGCCGAATCAATTGTGCGTTCGATCGTAATCGATTTTGAAAAATAATGTCACTTTGAACTCCCCTTGAGATGCTTTTATTAAATTTCTGAGTTTTTGCCGATAATACGCAAAAAATGTGTATGTTGAAGTACTTGCCGGCCATGTCGATATGCCGAGCCTCGCCGAAGCCTCACAAGAGGGAGGGGGGGTACCCCACTGTGGGTACCGTCCCTTGTGTGTTGAAAAAAAACTTTGGCCACTAACCCCAAAGGGGTTGGGCGCCCGTCGGGTGTGTACTTGGAGTTGCTCACCGGCTATGGCCGCCTGCAGACAAGCGTGAGGGGTTGAGCAAAGCTTCCCCCGCCTCGTATGGTGCTCGTCTCCGCCTGCTACTACAGGCACAAGAAAAGGTCCCCACGTTGGCGCGATGCCGTAGAGCTCGCAAGGGCGTATTTTGGTGCAGGTCACCGACAAGTGGCTTCTCCTTGCAAGGGCTGTTGCCCACGCCTTCGGGCTTGTCGTCCTCCTCACAGGGGGTGAGCTCCACGCCCCCTTGACCCCGACATGCAAAAAAACATGCAAAATTGTGTGGCTCCCCTTCTCCACGGCTGTGCCTTTCCCAAAAAAGGAACCTTGCTCTTGATACCAATGTTAGACAAGGGGAACTAGAACCTAGGAGTCCACCTCCCAACCACCCACTATTTAGCATGGCTCCTAGCCCTTTGCCCTAGTTGGACTCCCTTTCCACACTGCCTAGCTCGGCCTTGCCCTTGTCTATAGTCCGGCCTTGCCCTTGTCCTAACAACTACAATACCTATAACTCTTTTTTGCCATTTTTTTTCAAGGCAAGCCCGAAATCTAGCCAAGATTTTGCAATTTTAGCTGCTTAAAATACACTCCACCACAGTTTTTGGCGAACACTGAGAGTGTTACACTATCAGTGACGGTTCGATTTGCAAGGGTGGATGTTGAGAGAAGTTAGCCTTATCCATGTCTATTCTAAAGATTGCAAGGAGCTTTGCACAAACATCGCTCTTTGCATGTGCTGGCAACCCACAACCAAAGTGGACACGCCATGTGGGAAGGAAATTGGCTAATGTGAGGGGAAATGGGGTCAAAGAGTGGATCATGGTTAATCTCTCATTTTAATATAGGAAAATTTACAAAATACCTCTGTTATTTGTGGAGATTCCCAAAATACCCCTCAAATTTCAAAATTCTCAGTGTATCCCTCATGTTTGGCCAAAAATTCCTAAATGCCATTCAATTTTGCTGAAATTAACCTCGCAAATATCTCTGAAAACAATTTGCTTTGCAACTCTTCATGGGAAGATTGGTTTTTCTTGATAGAAGATGATAGACCTAGGATCTTAGATGGTATTGAGACCTCTTTGCTGATAGACCTAGGATCTTAGATGATATTGAGACCTATTTGTATGAGATTGTTCGTTATTTTTGAACATAAATGCCTCTTTTGGTGTGAATGATTCTATCTAAGATGCTAAAAGATAGACCTCCATTGTTAAACATTAAACTATTCAAAAGTTGAGACAAATCCATCCCAAAATGATGCAAGGGTATATTGGAGTAGTTTGAATTTTAAAGAATATTTTGGGAATTTCCACAAATTTTAGAGGTATTTTGGTAATTTCCCCTTTAATATATAAGGAGTTATGCTATCTTTTTTGGAGGCAGGCCTCATGATTTTATCACTTGTTTCTATCTTATTGGATGTCCTCACAGTACCAATTGAACAAGATCTTTAGTATGTTAAGAGCATTCGTATGGGGTGGATTTGAGGATTTCAAAAAAATTCCTAAAGTAGTGTGGCAAACTTGCTGTATGGCAAACGAGAAAGGAGCTTTGGGAATCTTTGACATTCAAAAATTGGCCTCCAAACCGTCTTCCAAGTGGATTATGAGAGTCACTGCTCGTGAAGACTACTAGGCTCTTCTTATTAGGAGAAATGTGCACTTGCTCCGCCTAAAGGACTATAGAGCTTGGAAGGAATTAGCTCGATCTGAAATTCTTATTTCTCATGCGAATGTTGTGCCAAAAGGCTTTGATTTTGTTTGTAGGTTTTGGAAAGCTTGGTTCTCCATCAAAAAAAAATGTTTTCCATATATGAAATTAGTGTTTTCTATGAGCTTCTATTTACAAGACTCAATATGGTTGGCTTCCACCTTCAAGATAACCAAAGCCCCCTCACACGAAGGGCACATAGCTGTTATAAGGCTGGTGTCAGATTTTGGAAAGATGTTTTCACAAAAGGCAAATGGGTCATAAAGACTGAGCTGCTGTAGCAGTATCAAATTTCAAAGGTTGTGCATACTTTTTCATGGGTAAAGTGATTTCCATGAAACCAAACTTTCAAAGGTGTTTTAAGGGAAATTTATTTCTTTGGCCAAGGTGTGCAGAGACATTTATAACTCCAAGGAAGGAGAAAATCGGATGTGATCCTACTCTTGTTGCAAAGATCAACTCCAGATGGGGCATCTCATGGAATGCACACCAATGGGCTTACAGATTCAAATGCTTATGAAACTACCCTTTATCTATTAAAGAAAAATGTCTTTTGTGGCTGTCGTTCATCAAGGAATCTAGACATGAGAAAAAGCCAAGAAGATTGGTATATCAAGTGGATTGTGTTGTAGATGTAAAATGCATGAGGAATCCATCTTCCATCTATTGTCCCCACAACCTTCATTAGGGAACTTCAAAAAGCTTGCAGAGATGAGCTATCCCACGTTTCTTGGAGGGAGGGCACTACTGCTAGCTGAATGCAAGAATATGGATATTCCCTTATGGACCTATCTTACCTGTGGAACATTTGCATTGAGAGGAATAAGGCTTGTTGTGGTAGGATTCACACTGTCCAACTCAAGCTGAGCTTCCTACATGTCATGAAGGAAATCAAAGCTCATGTGAGAGATATTACTCAACTTGATGTCATAGATATTTAGAAATCCTTTGGATGGAGAAAGATTACCCTTGCTTGTTATGAGCCCTCTAGGCCTAGAGTGTAGACTTTCTATTGGGTACATCATTTGTTGTAGGAGTCTCCTTTTGCTCAGTTTGTTGTTTTCTATAAAAAAAAACAAGGTCGTCTAAAGTAGACGAGGGCACTGCCACTGGGCCTACTCATATTGGCACAATAAAATAACAATCTCTTGGTCAAACCTTGCAACTCTCTTCCTCATTCCACAGGCCATAGGGAAGGTGAGCACTTTGGCAGTCCCCCCCCCCACCCCCCCCCCCCCCCCCCCCCCCCCCCCCCCCCCCCCCCCCCCCACACACACACACACACACACACACACACATGCACACGAAGAACCCCTTGTTTAACATGGAGGCGATATAATGATTGCTGAAATCCCTTCTTCAGCTTTTACTTCTGGAATCCGCCTTCCTCTTTCTCTTTCTTCCTTCTGATCTTTGCACTTGGGGATTCAATTTCCACACACCCACATACACACATACACGCACTCACACTCACTCATCCCTTCCAGAGTAGGTGCAGAAGAGAAGCAACTTCTCAGGCTTACAAATCTCTTCCCCTCTTGGCTCCTTTTTTGGGTACTCTGTGTTACTCCTAAAGCTCTGTGTGGGGCCTTCTTAGTGTCCTCTTGGCATCTTTCAAAACAGACAGAGAGAAAGAACTCTCATCTCCAATAGAGGCACCCACCTAGGCCTAGACAGAGTGGGCGACTCTGACCTCCGACCTTACACTTTGCTTGGGATCTTGATTCCAGTAGTGCCAGCTGGGAACACAGACTATACAACCAGAAGGTGCCGTACATCTCTCTTTAAGCCATAATTGAATGTTCTGCACTCTTCTTCTGCCATTGCACTGCCCTTTTGACTGCCTTTCGAAGACCGGCTATGGATATTTGCTTTGTGTTGGCGCTTCAATTGGGGTGAAATTGCGCGATTTCTTCTGTACCCAAAGGTTGGAAAGAAAAGCGGGTTCGAAGCAGCACAGAGCTTGTATGTGGAGCACTTAGAGACGTGCAAGGAAAATTCTGCTCTTGTAAGTGCAAGCAAAGGGAATCAACAGGAAAGCAGACTTCATAGGGCTTCTTCTTTGTGGGAAATTGTTGATAGAAGCCCGTGCCCCCCCCCCCCCCCCCCCCCCCCCCCCCACACACACAGAGAGAGAGAGAGAGAGAGAGAGAGAGAGAGAGAGAGAGAGAGAGAGAATGCGTTACAGAAGTGAAGCAGGAGCCTAGTACTGATAGAAAAGCACCATTAGCACTGAAGCCGACGTGCCCCTACTAGACAAACAAAAAATAGCAATTCTATGCATGGCATCGTCCACCTCAAAAAACAAGCCCCTCATGCCAAATTTTGATTGGCCAAAGCCGCTAAGGTCGTGGGGCCCTTAGACCCTGCCTTCACGGCAGTGCCAACAAAAGAGGGACCAAGAGTAGTGTTAATGATGTTGCTCGTTGAGAAACACACGTGGGACGAGGTTAATAACATTTTTTCGAAGTCTATACGCAACAGACCCGCAGACAGATCTGTGTTGCCGAGAAGAGAGTGGCTGCAGGATGAGGTCCTTCCTGGTGAAGAGGGGCCAAGCATGGCATCACTACAGGTTTATTTTTGCAGCTGGAAAATTAAGCAAGTCATCTTGTTGTTCCTCCCCTTTCGAAGATGTCATCGCCCGATTGTCCTCTTCCTCATCCACCGATTCTCTGATTGCTGCCAAGAACATGTTCTACTTTGGCTTCTCTCCTAAAGCTTGGCATCCTGTCGCGACTCGGACCTTTTGCAGCAAAACAGAAGGTAGGTCTTAAACGTTCTTGGAGAAGTAGAATTCCGCCAAAAGATGAAGGGTGGTAGATGGATAATTTAAAGACGACTAAGTGGATGTGACGGGTAAGGCTAATGGTGTGGCCAGCAGTTTTGGAAAGGAAATTTCACAATGTATCCTGCTAATGCTGGTTTAAATCCTCCAGCTAGCAACTATCACTATATAATTTAAACCCGTTCCTAATTAGCAGAGTCTTTCTTTTTTGAGAGAGAGAGAGAGAGAGAGAGAGAGAGAGAGAGAGAGAGAGAGAGAGAGAGAGAGAGAGAGAGAGAGAGAGAGAGAGAGAGAGAGAGAGAGAGAGAGAGAGCTTGGTGATGCTACCCATGGCTGGAAACTGACTAAAAAAGCAAACCAACATCTTCTTGGTTTAGAAGCCATGGCTTGGATACCTGCTAGATCAACTCCATCTCTGCCTCCCCATGCGATGAAGTCAGCCACCTCATCAATGTACAGACCAAATAATGAGAGAGAGAGAGAGAGCGGGATCCTTGCTTCACAACGATGGTGCTAGCAATAGTCTCTGAGCACCTGACTTGCCCAAATACCTGCTCATAAAATGCATACATATCTGCTTGTATACAAAGAGACTATAGGTGTTGAAAAAGCCTCTCTTGTAGTATAGTAGCAAAGGCTTGTGGAAATCCACAAAGAAACGATAAAGGTCTCTCTTTCTCGCTCTCGCCTAATCAATCATACATCTTAATGTGAACACATGGTCAATAGTAGAGAGAGATTTGAAGCTTGCTTGGCTTGGTGAGCATAGCCTTGCTCACCTTTCTTGTATGGAATTCTCCCATTTGGCACATACAATTAGGGGAGCGGAAGTTCATGATTGGGCCATTTGGGATTCTGGACCAAAGAGGATGCCATTACAACGTAAAATCATATGAGGATGACCAAGGAAGATACCTCGCCCAAAGGTTTTGGGATACATTTTTGCGAGTATCATCTTTCCAGAAGATCCCTTTTTTGGAGCAGATGGAGCGGTTTTGTTGTGGTCTCCCGAAAGAGATCTGGCGGTCTTCTTTGAAGCAAAAATCCCAAAGCATCTAGAAGCTTATTGAGCACGCTAATGATGGTTTTTCTATGCATTCCAACTCCTTGAATTACCTCTCAAACAAACCAGTGATCACTTCCATGGAAAAGAGACTTTCGATGAGAAAAAGAAGGGCAAGAAATAGAAGAAGAAACCCACCAGCCTGAAATTGATAGTAGAGTAGCACGCATAGTACTACAAATATGGTTGTGGGGAACAATGACACATTCTTGCAAAGTGTAGTAAGAAAGAACCTAAGGAGCAAGTTGATGACAAATCGCAAACTTTAAAATCTGTAGACGAGCGGGCAAAGGAAGGGAAGACAAAGGTAGGACTGGTCCCAGATTTTGTGGGGGCGACCTTAGAGCAGAAGGATGAGAGTACTGAGCTGTGTAGAGTGTGGGGTAAAGTATGAGACTAGGAAGTTTTGATATTCTTTGATGGAGGAGCCAAGGCTAACTTCTTTCGAAAATGGCGGTTCGACTAGGGATCACACCTGAAGAAAGGGGACCACAAATGGATGTGGTTTTAGCGGCACCGAAGCATGATTTCGCCATGACACCTATCATTGGCAAACTACGATTGCATTGCTAGGGGTATCTAGGGCACAAGGACTTCTATATCATGCCACTTGAAGGGTGTGATGTACTCTTGGGGTATACTGGTTCCACAAGAGTCGTATCGTGGTCCATTATTGGGCAAGAAAGTCAACATTGAAGAATGAGAAAGACAAAGAAACGGTTAGGTGTAGTGGAAGGGTTTAAGAATTTTAGCTCAAAATTGAGATCTAGTACTTTGCACAAAGACGAGGTTCCGTTACTTCACTGAAGAGAACTGTGAGGTGCAGCGGAATGAATATGGTGAAGATCTAGTTTTACACTTCCACAAATCCTTCTACTTCTTTCCTTGCGTTAGTGAATGCTGTGCTTCAATGAATGTTCCTTTGATGTTCCCTTGGAGAGGGGGGGGGAGAGAGAGATAAGATTAGAGCGACACCTGATGGGGTCCCAACCAACCCTCTCAAGGGCTGCCCACACCGTTGCCAATGTGGTATTTGCTTTAGATTGCGTAAGTGGAATGTATACACAATGCAATACCTCAATGCAGACTCTACTGACTTGATGACGAAAAATCACTACGGTAACTCCTTCGAAAGAGGCACCTCTGGGGCTGATTTGATACACCTATGGATCCTTCTCGATGTGGGATTGCGGATGGCCACCAAGGGTGGATTTGGGGCTGATTTGCGCTCCCGATGTGAGAGGAATGAAGGGCTGAATGCTGGCTGTAAAAACGCAGATCTGCGACGAAGAAAGTAGCAGATCTCTCGCGTAAAGAAGGGTTGAAAACGCAGATCTCGATGACGGCGATGATGGACAACAATGGAGCACTCAATTCCGGCGAGGGAATGGCCGAGGGGAGGGCTCAATGGGCTACCGAAGTACCGGACCGCATCTGCAAAGGCTAGCGTTAGTAGATCTTGCACCACCCGGTGACGGAAGGGCTGAAAAGTGAAAACGCTAGGCTGATCTGCTGGCCGAAGGTAGCGATGGGCTAAAATCTGCAAACTGTGGAGGTTCAAACCAAAAACGGTAGGGCTGATCTGGAAATGCAAAAACGCTAGACTACTCTGCACCCCTTGGCTAGCTCTAGGCTTCTCTGCAACCTCCTCTTGCAACTTGTTGAAAATGGGAGCTCTCTTGCTCCTTTTATAGGTGAGGGATAAGCCTTATGAACTAATTTAGGTTGAGGTGACCGCGCGTCGATCGGATTCCCGGTTGGGCGGATGTGTGACAGTTGCACCCAAATCTGGACCCCCTTGACCTATTTTTAATAAACCATTTTTATGATTTATTTGTTGGAAAACCTAGTGGAGAGTTGCTGTTTGGCACGTCAGATTCTTCTAACCTAGAACTACATGCTCGTCATGCCAGATGCCCACCGTAGTGTAATAACATTTGTCAAAACGCGTATACAAACCATTTATGCACGAGGGTTTCAAACTGGAAAACCTAATCTAATGGACTTGTCCGGACATGCAGGTCCTGCGAACAGGCTCACAAGATTGCCGGTACTAATCCTCCTAGGATTCTAGACATCCCTATCTAGGAAGAAGGGGAAAACTGGCTTTGGAAGTCGATGAAGCATGTCCACGTGGCACAGAGAGCCATGTGCACGTGACAAGAACTGAACACACACATAGAGAGAGAGAGAGAGAGAGAGAGAGAGAGAGAGAGAGAGAGAGAGAGAGAGAGAGAGAGAGAGAGAGAGAGACCTTGACTCCGATCTAGAACACCTGCACTGCCACATACATGAACTAGGTACATCTGTGGAGAAGAGAGATCACCGAGGTAGAGAGAGAGAGAGAGAGAGAGAGAGAGAGAGAGAGAGAGAGAGAGAGATCTGGGAAAGGCTCTCCATGTTGATAACAAGCTCCTCATACAAGTGACCAAGGGTAGTCTGACATTGATCTGATATGCCCTATGGATAAACCCAAGGTACACACAGTTGCGACTGCTATTGACACTGCCGTTTGCTCCTGCACACGAGACCACTGACACGGTCTCTACATGGGCTGCCCTAGTGTCACGTGCACATCTAACCCTATGTGCATGCGGACAAGCTGTAACTTCCTACTTCTAGGGTTTAGGTCAGCCTAGGAAGTGCTCTGGCACCCTTGTGAGCCTTTACGTAGGACGTGCATGTCCATGCACTTAGAGTAGTTGTATAACCAGGCACTTACAGTAGCTGCATACCTGCTGATTGCACAAGCCATTAGTACCCTAGCATAAGCAATTCACGCATACGAACCGCCTCTTGTCCGCGTGTGAACCCACTCTTGTGGTGCACTTAATAAATTAAGTGACTTATGGCATTCTAAATGAAATCGTGGGGTCAGCTAGAAGGCTGCTCGACTCAGGTTTTGCAACCTATAAAGGCAGCCCCTTGGGCGCTAGAGAAGGGCAAGAAAGGGGAGGAGAAGAAGGCCTGCAGCACAAAGGCTCTCTCTTCAGCAGTACCAATGTTTTTCCCTCAGCATCCCGAGTGTTTTGGAGAAGCCAGCAATTTCAGCCCCTAATAGCCAGCGTTTCCAGCACTCAGCCCTAGCCTCGTCGTGGTGCAGTTCACCACGCAGCAGATCCCAGCGTTTTCAGATTTCAGCCCGCAAACATCATCAGTATCACATCATCTAGAACCATCATACCGGACTTTGTGCAATCTAATGCAAATACCTCTCTCTAGCAATAGAGAGGGGGGGGGCCCTTGTAGGGGGGTTTGGGACCCCATATGGTGTCGGATCTCTCTCTCTTCAGGGATTCCATTGGGAGTCTACACACACAGATTGTACACACCAGCACACTACGAGAGGATCAGGAGGAGTAGCCATACTCTTCAGAACAGAATACAGATTGTCGCACGTGATCCACATGCCAGATATCTTTGGATCCGGCTACAACTCTCACAGGAGAGGACCATCTACATAGCTTTATGCTACTTCGCCCCTCATGGCTCGAGATTCGCTATGATAGATCGAGAGGACTTACCATACACATGCCTCTCAGAGGGGATCATGGAGTACTCCACAATAGGGGAAGTCTTCTTTATGGGAGACTTCAACGCCAGGACAGTCAGTGATCAATGCGAGGATTTTGACATAAGAGGACCCACAGCTACTACCCGCCATACAGGAGGAGGCTACAGCACGAGTTTCAGCCGATCCTACACATACACTCTACGGCCCCCACCTACTCAAGACTAGGCTCTCGACACTGTCTCGTTATTTATAACGGGATGGCTCAGTGGCCTGCTTCAGGAGGATTGACATACACACCACTTTCAGTCACAGTTGGAGGGGGGAGTACAATAGACTACATCATGGGATCCAGAGAGGCCACCCACACACCGAGCTCCTTCACCATCCCACCCATACCCATTGGGGCCGACCACACATATCTCGCACTCTTCCTCAAGGGAGACACCCCCACACATACACCCGCCACACGCACCCCACACACCACCATCCACTTCATACACGAGCTAGCTCCCATATACTCGGCCCACGTCGAGAATGATTTTCTTTTGCTTCACCCTGACACCCCACTACCCTTACTCACCTCACACATCACATCCGTTCTTCAAACATCAGCGATCAGCTCATTTCCACACACCACCCACTCTGGTCACCCCCCCCCCCCCTTGGGACTATGCCACAGAACCGCTGGCATGATGATGAGTGCAGGGCTCTCTATCGTCGACTACGAGCTCAATGAGTACTTGGAGAGATCACGGAGAGAGAGGCCAGGAGACAGATGAAGACCCTCACACACCGGAAGCGGCGAGCCTTTGAGGAGGCACAGGAGCTTGAGCTATACCGCCTATTCATGAGCATGGATAGTGCTGCAGCATGGCGTACTCTACGAGAGCCACAACCGACCACTCCTATTGGAGATCCACAGACATGGCATGACTATGCTGAGAGATTGTACGGGGTACCTGGGCAGCCTCCCATCCCACCGCCACCCGAGCCTCGCCCTACTAGCTCCACTTTCTTCACAGCAGGGATGATACAGAGGGCCATAGACCGACTACAGCATGGCCGCTCGGCCGACCATACAGGATTGCAGAGTGAGCATCTGATATACACAACTTCCACTATAGCCCCTTTGATTGTACATGTTTTCAACCAGGCTATAGGGGAGGGCTTCCCAGAGGAGTGGACCAGGCACACTGTCACAAAACGGGGGCGTACACGAGCACTTAGAAATCTGAAAAATAAAATACTTTGCAAATGTGAGAGAAGGGAGAAGATCGACACAGTATTGGGGACCAGAAGATGGGCTGGTCCCCCCCCCCCCCCCCCGTCAAGAGTATTCTTTATTCAGGGAGAGTTCATATACAAGCATGAGAACCCGAGGAAACCCCTCCGTTCTGTAATCTTAGACCCGAAGGCCGTTCTTTCCCGTAAAAGGGTTTGGACGCAAGGCCGTTCTTTCCCGTAAGGGACTTAGGCGCGAAGCTGTACTTTTCCGTAAGGGACGTAGGCGTGAAGCCGTACTTCCCGAGAGGGACCTAGACGCAAAGGTCGTACTTCCCGTGAGGGAGGATTCCTGCAAAAACAACCACACAAAGCGACAAATTATACCTGTTGCTCCTCGCTCGAGAAAGCGACTTCTGCACTCCGTCGGCACACGAACTCTCGCGAAATCTGTCGCCGGCACTTGCTACCAGATTCTCCAGCGCTTGCACTTCTGGATTGTTGCGATCCCTCCTGCAAAACTGAACGCTACTTGCCTCTTTTATAGGCCTAGGCACCCGGCGGGAATAGCGACCCCAAAAAGCAAGAACTGGCGCCCTAGAGAGAGGAGAGAGAGAGAACGCTGCTGCCGTATAGCCCTGCGTAGCTTATTAGCGCTGAGTTTTTTTTTTTAACGTAGGCTTTTTTAGAAGAGCCTTGCTTTATTTTATTATAAGAGGGCTGGTCACTTAAAAATGACCGGCCACTTTATAAAATAAAGTGTCAACCTGTTCAAACTTTAAAAACTCACTCAGTTAGTGAAAACAATGCTACACGAACACATTCCAGGCGTCCCCGGGTGCAGAACATGGCACAGATGCAATGCAGACACAGACTCCTCGCGGGAAAACATCTGCCCTTCCGCGAATGTTCCTGCTTTTCGTAAAAAGCTTCATTGAACCCATCTTTATTCTTGTGCTTGCGTTCTTACGCGTATTTTCTTACTCAGTTCGGATTTCCTCCTTAGCCTACGGAATGCCCCGTTTCTGATGCACCTGTCACCCATCATGTGACGCATCAGGGGCACTCGTAACCCGGCTCTTTCCACCGAACTTACGAAAACTCCTTCGCGATGTTTACCGTCACCCATCAAGTGACACATCAGAGTTGTCCGTTCTTGATGGCACTTCTTGTAGCTACAATCTTTTAACAGTTCTTAGTGTACACAATAAAATATCCTAGAAAAAGAAATTAATCATAAAAAAAAAAAAAAAAGAGAATAGTCCAATTAGCAACATCCCTCTGGCTTCTAAACAGTTGACCTCAACTGTAGTGCTTGGACATATACCTCCAGTATCTCGGGATAAGCTGCTAATTCCTCCTACGTCATCCACTGAGCATCTAGATTCGAATAGTTCTTAAACTTAACCAAATACTTCCGTGTTATTTTTCCGGACTTGAGGGGCCGCTCCTGATGACTTACTATCTGCTCCGGTTGGAGTATTTCTTCTGTTTTCTCAACCTCAGGAGGTTCCTCAGCACTTGGCTGACTCGGAGGCGGTCCCACATATGGCCGGAGTAAACTGACATGGAAAGCATTATGGATCCTCCAATTAGGCGGTAGCTCTAATCGAAAGGTGACATCATTCACTTGCTCAGTGATCTTAAACGGCCCATAATAACGGGTAGAAAGTTTTACCACCTTCCCCTTATGAGACGCTTGTTTCTTAAGTCTTGCCTTCTCAAACTTGAGTAAGACTAACTGTCCGACTGTTAAGTCTAGATTCCTCTTGTGCTTGTCTGCAGCTTTCTTATGCTTTTCCGGAGAGCGTAGAATAGCTCTCCTAACTTGCCCGTAGGCTGTGTCCAAATCCCGGACAAATTCATCTGCTGCAAAGATCTTATCCTTAGTTAAAAGGATCGGTGGAAGCAAAGGCTTACCATAGAGAATCTCAAAAGGTGCTTTCCCCGTTGATGAGTGTATGGTATTGTTATACGCATACTCGACAAGGGGCAAATATTTCTCCCAGTCAGATTGCCAGTCTGACACATAAGCTTTTAACATATCCAACACTGTAGAGTTGGCTATCTCACTTTGCCCGTCCGTTTGAGGATGGTAGGCAGATGAAAAATTCAACTTCGTACCAAGATTATCCATCAAGGCACGCCAAAAATTTCCTGTCATGCGAGGATCTCGATCACTCACAATAGACTTAGGCATTCCATGATGCTTAGAGATCTGTGCCAGAAAAACCCTAGCCATATGATCTGCTTTGATCGTTTTCTTGACTGGTATAAAGTGTGCTTGCTTGCTAAACCTGTCCACAATGGTCCAGATCGCGTCATTTCCAGTCTGAGTTCTAGGGAGGTCCATGATGAAGTCCATGGCAATACTTTCCCAAGGTTCATTAGGCACAGGCAATGGTTGTAGCAACCGAGGCGTCTTATGCCGATCATACTTCACTTTTTGGCAAACCAAGCATTCCCTGACATACCTATCAATGTCTGCTTTAAGGCTAGGCCAAAAGAAATATCTTTCCATTGCTAAGGTCGTAGGGAGAATACCCCGATGACCCGCATAAGGCGAAGCGTGTGCTTCATCCATGATCTTCTTTCTTAATGGTTCCGCCACACATAGGGCCTGATGGTGGTAGAGATAACCGTCCCGAATGGAATAGGGAAACTCATTCTCTCCACGATGTAGCTTTCCCCAAACGGTGGAGAAGTCTGGATCATTCGGATACAAATCCGGTAGTGCTTCTAATTCTTGGTGATACACCGAAGTGATAGCATTCACCCTTGGGCGCCTAGACAATGCGTCCGCGACCACATTCTTACTCCCAGCCGTGTGAAGGATCTGGAAGTGAAACATAGACAAAAAGTTTGCCCATCTCATCTGCTTCTCAGATAGTTTCCTTTGCGTAAGAAAATACCGCAAACTCTGGTGATCAGTCTTGATCACAAAATCCGCTCCTAGAAGATAGTGCTTCCAATTGGATAAGGCGTGAATCACAGCCGTAAGTTCCTTTTCGTAGATTGATGCATGCAACTCTGCATCCTTGAGCCGTCTGCTTTCGTAGGCCACTGCATGGCCTTCTTGGTTTAACAGTGCTCCGATGCAATCGCCTGAAGCATCGCAGTGAACCTCAAATGGTTTCCTTAAGTCAGGCACTATCAAAATACGTCCATGGCTTAGCAAGTACTTGAGCCGATCAAAAGTTCCTTGTTGTCTCGATCCCCATCTGAAAGGAATCTTCTTCTTTGTCAAGTCATGAAGGGGTCCTGCTACATGGGCAAATCCTCGGACAAACCTTCGATAATACGAACATAATCCGAGGAAGCTACGTACATCATGTACCGTCGTGGGAATAGGCCAATCTTCTACCACTCTGATCTTGGCAGGATCCATACTCACTTGATTGTGAGAGACTATATGGACGAGATAGTGTATCTCTGAGAGAAAGAACTCGCTCTTCTTTGCATTCGCATGCAACTCATGCTTTCGCAATTCTTGAAACACTAGATCCAAGTGCTTCCGATGTTCCTCTTCTGACTTAGAGAAGATGAGTATGTCGTCAAAGAAGACTCCCGTAAAAGCTCGATACGGGCTGAAAATGCGGTCCATCACGCGATTGAACGTCGCAGGAGCATTGGTCAAGCCGAAAGGCATTACCAAAAATTCATATAGTCCAAAGGTTGTGCGGATAGCAGTCTTATGGACATCCTCAGGGGCGATCCGTATTTGATGATACCCACTCTTTAAGTCTATGCGACTAAAGACACTTGCACCCTGCAACTTATCAAGTATATCATCAATCCGAGGGATCGGAAAGCGATTCTTGATCGTGATCTTGTTTAAAGACCTATAGTCTATGCACATTCGAAACGTGCCATCTTTCTTCTGCACCAGTAAAACTGGAGAGCAATAGGGTGAAGCACTTGGCCGTACTAAACCTTTCTCTAGAAGCTCGTTGACTTGCTTCAAAATTTCCTCTTGCTGAGCAAGACTCACGCGATAAGGGGAGTTGATTGGGATGCGAGCTACCCGGTATAAGATCTATGCGGTGATCTTCCGGGCATACCGGAGGTAGTTCATCAGGGAGTGTTTCCGTGAAACAATCTTTGTACTTTTCAATAAATTGAAAACGCTTGATATCTAGACTAGAGAGTGAATCCCCAGTAGTTTTATCCTTCTCACGTGCAAAAATCAAGTAAGCAGAAACACACTTCTTCATTTCTTTCTTAATGGAGATATGACTTACAATTGGGAACTGCCAATCTCCTACATCAGCATGAATCTTTATTTTCTTACCCCCATGATCAAAAGTGAGGGTCTTTTCCACATAATCGGGGACAGGTGTCATGTGGAAGTGCCATGGCATACCCAAGATGATATCACATCCGTGGATGGGTGCCATCAAAAATGATTCGCGGTCCTTGTACTCGCCAATCCGAAGATTGAGCTGTCCTTGCACGGGAGTTGCATTGGTTGTCAACCGCTCGAATGCCGATCCGGACGTAACCGGTGTGCCAAGCTCAGCCGGTGTGAGACACAAACGTTCTGCAGTATCCAGGGAGATGAAGTTATCCGTGGATCCTGGATCATAAAGAATCAGTACTTGCTGGTTGTTCAAAGACCCCCAGCCCTTCAGAAGCTGACGCTTCCCTTTCTCCGTTTCTGTGTTTCCCTGAACATCTGGGATAGAGTTCGAGCTTGGTGGAGCGGGTTCCTTGTCACCAGTGTGTGACTACTATCTATCCTTTTTGTTGATTTCTTTCTTATTATCTATTTACTTTCACTTTTTGGAAACACCCCTCGGGAAATCTAACTGCCCTGCATTGCATAGCTAGTGTGGAACTGTCCAGAGGGAGTCCGGGCCTGAGGGCAAGAGAGCACTAAGGTTGGACAAGGACTATGGTTAGCCAAGTGGGGTCATTGACTAGCCAAAGTGGAATCCTTTGCTACAGAGGCTACATTTCAGTTCTGGATGTGGCCGCAGTGTACAAAGAGGGTCGGATGACCTAGAAAGATACAATGGCAGCATCTCCTAAAATTTAGGGAACTGCTATTTTGGGACCTGAAAATGTCTTCGCGTCATTACGTGCAGTTTGACATGGGGATCATTTTGTTACTCTGTGGCCAAGTCAACAGAGGCTGCAGGTGAGATATTTTTAGACCCGAGGGTCTAAAGCGGGAAAATGCACAAATGAGTGACACTTGGCACTTTGAGGCCAGTTTACTACTTATAGAGAAGGCAAAAACGTGATTTATAGTTGGGAGGCTCATTTTGCAAGTCTCTGTCACAGGTTAAGAGCTATGGAGTGCTTGCTTGCCCTCTTATGCACAGTGCGGTGCCAGGAGTGATGCCCTGCACGCTACGCACTGCCCTCTCTCTCCCCTTTGGCAGTATGTTATGCCCCTCTAGTGGGCTCTTCATTTGACCAATGTACAGTTGTGTGGGTTCATGCGCGATTGCCGAGGCAAGAGCCTCTTGCACAGGTACTGGATTAGCTAGCGGCTAATCCCCCCGCAGGTACAGGTGAATTCGGAGAGGTTTCACGCCAGAAATCTCGTCCGATTCAAAGGGCAAGTAGCCCTACAGATGCGGGAGCTCGAGGACTTGCTACGGATGCGACCGGCACGCGAAACAGAGCCCGAAACAGTAAATTACAGCCTGCTGTGTATTTTTGCAGGTTTAGGGTTTTGGCCCTAAACGGACCCTAATACCCCCAGGAGGTTCGGGGACGCAAGGGGACCGCTGTACAGGCGATCTGGCGCATTTTCAGGGCTGAAAACAGAGAATTCAGCGTGCTGCAGATTCTCGCCAGGTTTTGCAAAGTGCCCGTATGCGTCGGGAAAGTCGGTCAATGCGTGGGAATACTGACCGTGAAGGGTTCTAGTACAGTTATGCTGCCGAAATCGGGCTGGAACAGTGGAAATTCAGCCGAGTTTGTGCGGGGCAGCTTGTAGGAACCACAGCGTTTATTCCCTCTTTTGAACAATAAAGAAATACCGAAAGGGGCGCCTAAGTTAGGGGCCAATCTGGTGTCTGTCTACTCATACAGGTGCAATCTAGCAGCCTGTATCCCTCTCCCCTTTGTTGTGTCTTGAAAGTACAGGTAAAATAGACGACTAATAATGGGTGAAAGCTAAATCAAGGTTTAAAGTAAAGTCTACCGCCCTTTTTGGATTGAACAGGCCGGTTTCATTCCTTCCTTGCTTTATCTTGCCTCGTAGAGGCTTGTTCTTGCCGTTGCTGCTTTAGAGGGCAGTCCGGCTTCATATGTCCTTTCTGTCCACAGTAGAAGCATCTTCCTTCCTCTCTGAAGGTTTGGAGTTGAGTAGGAGAGAGATACTTAGTTCGCTTGCCATTGCCCTCTGGCTTCTTAGAATGATCATGGTCCCTAGATGGAGGACGTTTTCTTCCTTGGCCCCCTTGTTCATTGTAGACGCCTGTTTGTCTCGCACGGTAAGTGCTATGCTCCATTTTTTTGGGCGTCCCAGTTGAGTGCAAATCCTCAGCAATGATTGCTGACTCCATCATCCTCTGAAGAGTGTCATGCGGATACACTTTCATACTCTTTCGAAGCTGCGGTTGGAGACCCGCTTCGAACTTTCGTTTCTTTTCCTCGTCGGCAATCTTCATGAAGGGAGTGACCTTCAGAAGAACCGACCAATACTTGTCTACATAGGTCGTGACTCTCTCATGTTCCTTCTGGGCGAGCCAGTCCCATTCCTTCCGTATGTCCTGGTCGAAGTTGGGTGGAAGAAACTGTTCATAAAATTCAGATTTGAATCTCTCCCAAGTTCTGGCTTGAGAACCTTCCAGGATCTTGGCTAACCACCAATTATTGGCCATTTCCTTGAGGTGTATCCCCACATGGAGCAATTTGGATCTTTCTGTGAAGTGCCCATTGGTAAAGGCGACTTCAAACTGTCTGATGAAGGACAGTGCTTTGGAGATATCTCTCCGTCCGTTGTAGGTTTCGAACTTGATGTCCTTGTCGCCTGATTTGAAGAATCTCATGCGATGTATAGACTTGCGACCATGCTTCTTGAATTGGGGCTTATCTTTAGGTTGATGTAGGGTAGTAGTAGTAGCGGATTCCTTCTTCCGGCGAGACGATTGAGAAGTAGAAGTATAATTAGGAGAGTAAGATGGAGATGAGATAGAGATGTCCTTGGTCTCGTCCAGCAAAGAGAGCGCTTTTTCCTGGCCTTTCCTTGGAGTAGGCCGTTCATTCCGATCCGAAGATCCTTTGTGCACCTCGGCACGCTCTTCTTCTCTTTCTTCCTGTGGTCTCATACCAACAGCGTGGTCTGGATACCCGGCTGCATCGGTTCCATTCGTTCTCTTCATTCCGCCCAAGAGCTTTTGGACATCTGGCAATAGTAAGATTTGTTGCAAATCCGCAAGCTGAGCTCGCACTTGTTGAAGCTTCTCTTCAACGCTTCTCCCTTGGCTCAACATGGTTTTTCCCGTTCTTCTCGGAATCGTCCTTCTTTGTAGAGAAAGAGAGGAGTCCGAGCTCTAATACCATTGTCACAAAACGGGAGCGTACACGAGCACTTAGAAATGTGAAAATAAAATACTTTGCAAATGTGAGAGAAGGGAGAAGATCGACACAGTATTTGGGACGAGAAGATGGGCTGGTCCCCCCCCCCCCGTCAAGAGTATTCTTTATTCAGGGAGAGTTCATATACAAGCACGAGAACCCGAGGAAACCCCTCTGTTCTGTAATCTTAGACCCGAAAGTCGTTCTTTCCCGTAAAAGGGCTTGGGCGCAAGTCCGTTCTTTCCCGTTAGGGACTTAGGCGCGAAGCCGTACTTTCTCGTAAGGGACTTAGGCGTGAAGCCGTACTTCCCGAGAGGGACCTAGACGCAAAGGTCGTACTTCCCGTGAGGGAGGATTCCTGCAAAAACAACCACACAAAGCGACAAATTATAGCTGTTGCTCCTCGCTCGAGAAAGTGACTTCTGCACTCCGTCGGCACACGAACTCTCGCGAAATCCGTCGCCGGCACTTGGTACCAGATTCTCCAGCGCTTGCACTTCTGGATTGTTGCGATCCCTCTTGCAAAACTGAACGCTACCTGCCTCTTTTATAGGCCTTGGCACCCGACGGGAATAGCGACCCCAAAAAGCAAGAACTGGCGCCCTAGAGAGAGGAGAGAGAGAGAACGCTGTTGCCGTACAGCCCTGCGTAGCTTATTAGCGCTGAGTTTTTTTTTTTAAACGTAGGCTTTTTTAGAAGAGCCTTGCTTTATTTTATTATAAGAGGGCTGGTCACTTAAAAATGACCGGCCACTTTATAAAATAAAGTGTGAACCTGTTCAAAATAAAAACTCACTCAGTTAGTGAAAACAATGCTACACGAACACATTCCAGGCGTCCCCGGGTGCAGAACATGGCATTGATGCAATGCAGACACAGACTCCTCGCGGGAAAACATCTGCCCTCCCGCGAATGTTCCTGCTTTTCGTAAAAAGCTTCATTGAACCCATCTTTATTCTTGTGCTTGCGTTCTTACGCGTATTTTCTTACTCAGTTCGGATTTCCTCCTTAGCCTACGGAATGCCCCGTTTCTGATGCACCCGTCACCCATCATGTGACGCATCAGGGGCACTCGTAACCCGGCTCTTTCCACCGAACTTACGAAAACTCCTTCGCGATGTTTACCGTCACCCATCAAGTGACACATCAGAGTTGTCCGTTCTTGATGGCACTTCTTGTAGCTACAATCTTTTAACAGTTCTTAGTGTACACAATAAAATATCCTAGAAAAAGAAATTAATCATTAAAATAAAAAAAAGAGAATAGTCCAATTAGCAACACACACCATTTTGCCTCTCCACAAATCTGGTGACACCCTGGACCCAGGGAACTACAAGACCATCATGGTTGGCCACACCATGGCCAAGCTATACTGGGCAGTACTTGAGGCAGAGCTCAGTTCATATGCAGAGATTGAGGGTCTAGGTGCACGCGGCCAGGCAGGTTTCCGACGGGCCTTCTCCACTATTGCTCACATCTTCATTCTGCGCTGCCTCATTGATGGGGCGAAGGTGCAGAAGAAGAGATTGTATTGTTGCTTTGTGGATTTCCGCAAAGCTTTTGATACAGTGCCACGAGAGAGGCTCTTCTGACGCCTCCAAAGCTTGGGGATACCATCAGATATGATTTGGGCCCTCTATGCACTCTATGAGCAGGTGACTGGAAGGGTACGCTGTTCAGGAGGTTTGTCTGAGGCTGTTGCTAGCACCATTGGTGTTAAGCAGGGCTGCCCACTCTCCCCCACTCTATTCGGACTCTACATCGTCGAGATTGAGGACTACATTCTACGAGCTGGAGGAGAGGGGTCAGACCTCGTAGGTACACTTGTACACATTTTATTATGTGCTGATGACTTTGTATTGATTTCAGAGTCACCCGAGGGATTACGGCACCACTTGGCTGCCTTGGATGAGTTCTGTACACACAGGGGTTTGACAGTAAACCTTGGCAAGACCAAGGTCATGATCTTCCACACCTCTCCCATGGTGAGAGCTACAACAGTATTCACAGCCGGCGGCGGACAGATAGTGGTCGTCACTTCATATGTCTACCTTGGAGTCACATTCACGAGTTTGCCTGGTCTTTTCTCCATGAGACAGGCAGCTACAGACAGACTGACACGGGGGTACGCAGCATTGGCCATGTTAGAGCGGCAACGTCACCAGGCACACTTTCAGGAGCCGCGTACGAAGGGGTGGCTATTTGACACATTAGTCACACCAGCTATGATGTATGCAGCGACAGTTTGGGCCCCAGGCCTCATAGACACCCAATGGAGTGCGGTCGAGAGGCCCCAGGTACGTATGATCTCGCGATTATTTCGCGGGAAGCCGACACTTCCACACGACATCATCAGAGCAGAGCTAGCGGCACCTCCCATGATAGTAGAGGCACTGTTCCAGACTATCTCCTACATTCAGAGGATGAGAGAGCCCCCAACAGACAGACTCACACGCAGAGCATTTGAGGCAGCTATACAGATCTCAGAGACAGTGTATGATAGAGCTTGTTACACTCAGGTTAGAGCATGGTTTGACAGACAGGGTCTAGACATGGATAGACTGCCACCCTTTCAGGATGACCCAGATTCACCCCACATCCGCCTCAGGAAGACAGGATCTTTGGCATCTCTACACAAGTCGGACATGGCTCACACCCGACCTGGCATCTAGACGGTCACATTACCGAGATCAATTCCTGGACATACTAGCAGACGGGTTCATTCAGCGACCACAATACATAAATACTTACATGCCTCATAGCTCGAGAGTAGCTATTGGCCAGCTGAGGGTTTCCTCACATCGACTAGAGATTGAGACTGGCAGAGCATCAGACACCCCCAGATAGGAGCGGATATGCCGGGTATGTAGAGTGGAGCTAGAGGATGAGGAGCACTTTGTATGCAGATGCAGAGCATATGATGACATCAGAGGCAGATATGAGGGTTTATTCACATACCCTTCGAGAGATCATGGACTCTAGAGATCAGCGCCAACTGGGGCGATTCTTACTAGAGATACAAAGCCATAGAGAGGCCTTACTTGAGCCCACGACAGCTCAGACAGGAGGGAGACAGACCCAGCTCATTGACTTCTTCGTCTCACGACATCTACCAGCCCCCCCACCACCCGACACACAGAGGGGTGACTCTTCAACAGACTGAGACCTCCAGAGCTAGGAGACGGCCCCGCCCTACAGGTTGCCGGGCCCCCAGACTTCATCAACGCCAGATTGCGGAGATTCAGACCCGTGATCGCCGAGCCACTGAGGAGAGACGAGCCCAGATGATGGCCGACCCCACTGTAGCCATCCGAGCAGCCCTGGCTCCAGCTCCACCCATGTACCACATCTTACACCCACCCATTAGCATAGGATGGAGCTAGTTTAGTTAGTCACCCAGATGCATATCATGCGTGTACTACCCTCTTGTATATAGGCTACCATAGTGATAGCGCTCCACACACTCACACTCTCATCATGGAGATTTGTATCAGCTTTATCAATCAGTCAGTCAGTCAGTTTTTTCAGCACTTTTGTCTTTCCGATTGACGGAAGACACACCCATGTACATTGATTTGTCTCATAGGCCGATTTCGGCCTTCTAATAGATGTAAAAATTCTTTCTTTCTCTCTCTCTCTCTCTCTCTCTCTCTCTCTCTCTCTCTCTCTCTTCCCCCCCACCCCATCACTCACAATTTTCATTCTCTTGTTTTGGTCTTCGCACATCTCTCATGAAGTAAAGGGGGGCTCTCTCTCCCCTTGAGTAAGAGGAACCTTGGGCACGAACTGAGCTCTCATCATGAGCATTCACCATCATTCACTGCTGCTGCACAGTACATTGGTATCAGAGCTCTTTGGCAGTGTTTGTCACAAACTGTTGACGTGTCAAAGCCCTGAAGAATGGGGCCAACTTACAGATGCCGGCCGAGGGGCCTAAACCCTAAGAAGAACAAGTAACTGAAGAAGAAGTCCTACCAACTTATGGGGACCCTGTCCGATGGGGCCCTAAGTGACATAAAGGATTAGAATAAAGTTGGACCCTCACACACACACACACACAGTGTGGAACTGTTGACGTGGCACATTTTTGGAAATTACATTGATAGTGACGACGTAACAGGTTGTATGGATTTTTACGTTTTGCACTGACTGTTGACATGGCAGTTGTACGGAATTCCGTGATTTATGCTGGCAGCTTTTTTGGCATTGCTTTTGGACCAGAAGCTTTTGAGTTTAAAGGCTTTTCATGTAAAATTGCTTTTGGGGCCTAGGGCCTTTAAATATGTGCTAAGGGCTCATTCTCTGGCATGCTTTCTGGAGAACATGCAGAGTCTGGAGTACGGGCTTGTACTGAGTTGATGCAATATAAAGAAATACCGAAGGGGCGCCAAGGTTTGGGGCCAATACTCTCTGGGGTGGAATTTTGCCACTTCATGTCGTGTGTCATCTCTCTCATCCTTCTATTAGTTAATGAAACTGCCCATAGGGCTACAACCACCTCTTCGAGAGAGGGCTACAACAACCATGATGGGGAGACTCTCCCAATGAAAAAACAACATATGTACAATAAGGCTAAATCAAGAAATGGGAGGAGGGAAAAGCCACACAGGTGGACGGTAGTGCCATCTGAGTACACCTTGGACCATGGTGAAAAAAGGCCCAGGACGCCAAGGTCGGAGGAAGGCCTCTCTGCGCTCCCTCATGCGGTCGGAGCTGCCTTGAAGTCTCTCGAGCTGTCCTCTGAGAGTGTGGATGAGCTCTAACCAAAGATCATGAACAGTCTCTGCTGGTGGTATAGGGCGAGCCTCAAAGATGCGGAAGCAATGGGCTTGCCGGATGAACCAGAGTGTCAGTCCACTGATGAGCTCCCAACACTCCTCTCTCTCACTGCACCACTCCTGTGAAGGAAGCTGTGTGGCAGGCTGGAGAGTAGGTCGCTCCCCATGCATCACTATCATCGTGCTGGTGGAAGATAGCTCAAACTGAAGTGCCAGGCCCGTGAGAGTGGACCAAGCAGCTGCCCCCCAAGTGTACTGCCGAGCCGTGGAGAGAGCAGGCACTAATCGAAGAACACGAAGCCACACTTGATGTGCCAAGGGACAGTCCCAAAGACAGTGGCGCTGACTCTCCACAAGATGGTCACAAGCTGTGCATGCGGCCGAGAGACCACTATGCACAAGCCAGCTCCCAACTGTTGTAGCTCTGTGTGCGACCAGCCACACTGAAACAAAGTGACTCACCTCGGCTGTCTGGAGTCCCACAACCTCTCCCAAAAAGCTGCCAAGAACTTAGCTGTGAGACCCTCCTCCTACCAATGAGGTGCTGTAGCAAGGCGAGCCTCTCTCTATGCTGCCAGAATGTGACGTCCTAGTCGAACAGTGTACTGAAAGAAAGGGACACGTGGGTGGTCTGCAGAAGAGAAAGGGTCCCTCCATAGCCACTCTCCAGGATCCCACTGTACTCGTGCCAGTGGACAGCACTCCCAAGCCCACAGTCTCCAATGTTCAGTCTCAAGAGCAGCTGGGTCAGGATCGATGACACAAGTCCTCCCACAGATGCCCACTACTCGGATCCTCTGAAAACAGCACTCAGCCACCTGCGGGGCCTCTACTGCAACTCGCTGTAAGCGTCCCTCACCCTGTAATTCAAAAAGCAGAGAGGGAACAGTCTCTGAACAAGCTTGAACTGAGATGAGAACCTCCAATCGCTTGAAGGCTCCCATCCATCTGGGCGCTGTTGACTCGAGAGGTGTTAGCCACTTAGCTGGTACTGCCTCTGAGATGTCCTAGCACATGCTCTGCACCCCTCTCATGCCCTGTAACTGAAGCCCTACAGCTCCTCTGACAAGCCTGAAAACTGTAGCCAGTCACCTAGAGAGCGTGTTGGACCTGCTACCATGGACCCCAGGAAAATGAGGCCGACTACCAACCAGGTGGCCTCTTTGAGTGCTAACCATGGGGTTCCAAACAAGAGGTCGCAGGTGCTCCTCCGCGCAAGTAGGCTGCCGCTGCTCCAGGCCTCGCCGCAAGTGCTTCCAAGATCGAAGCAAACCCATAGCGAAGCAGTCCTCCAGTCTCCGATCAACTCTGTGGATCTCTGTGAAGATCCATCTGGTCGAAGGTTGCCAGGGGCCTCCTGCCTTAGGCACCCTAGCACGAAGCCGCTGTAGCAAGAACTCCTTCCAGGGCTCCTCAGTCCTCGGACGATGAACTTCCCAAGAAGGGCTCTGCTCTGCTGTGTTGGGTTTATGATCCCAAGCCCTCCCTGTGAACAAGGAAGAGTGATGACTCGCCAAGCCACTTTGGCCCGCGCTGTCTGAGTGTCATGCCCTGACCAAAGGAAGTTCCTGATCAACCTCTCTACCTGGCTGATACAAGAACTTGAGAAGATCCAGCAAGAAGTGATGTACCACATAGTAGCCAACAACACCAGGTTGGCCACTACAACTCTGCCAGCCAAAGAAAGTCGTGCGGAGCTCCAATGTAGCAACTTCCTCCTGATAGACAGGAGGAGGGAGCAATCTGCTGCTCGGGAGACAAGTCTAAACCAACCTGATAGCCCAAGTACCGAACTGCAGTCCCTGGGTGAAACCCTCCCTTGGCATCCAATCGGGTAGAGGAGCACTACCAACCGAGAAAGCCACTGTCTTTCTCCAATTGATCAGTGCGCCAGATGCACAACAGAAGGTCTCAAGAGCCTGCTCACAGCTGTGAAGGTTGCCATCCAAGTACAAGGGTGAGTTGCCATCCAAGTACAAGGGTGAGTTGTCAGCAAACTCAGCGTCCAATAGCTCATCTCCCCGAATAGGAAGTGCTAAGCCCCGTAAACCAACCTGCTACGACACCAAAAACCTGCTCATCGCCTCAGTGTAGAACAGAAAGAGGAAAGGGGCAAGAGGGCAGCCTTGTCTGACTGAACGATCACCTCTACCTCTTGACAAAAGTACCTGACTGTGTGCTCGTCTGTACAAAGCTAACACCCCTCTGATCCAAGCATTTGAGAAGCCCATCCTGCGTAGAGTGCCCTCTAGAAAGTTCGAGTCAACTCTGTCGTAAGCCTTCTCAAAATCGAGAAGAAGAATCACCAGATCCTCACCACGGAGCCGCGCTAGGACAGAAGCCTCCCAAAAAGTAAAGATGTTGTCAAGGATACTGCGCTCCTTGACAAAACCTGTTTGAGTCCCATGTATAAGGCTCTCTAGAAGTGGCTAAATCCTCAAACTCAGAGCCTTGGCAAGAATTTTGTAGGTTGAGTTAAGGATGGTGATGGGGCGCCACTGTCGAATCTCATCTAAGGAGCCACCCTCCTTGGGAATGAGATAGATGAGACCCTCACTCATGCTGTCAGGCATCTCTCCTGTGTGCAAGATGTACTAAAAAGCACTACAGAGATCTGGGCCAAGCAAGTCCGAGTACTCCAAGAAAAAACTGGGAGTCAAGCCAGCCTCACCTGGATAGCTACCACGGGGGAGTGCACTAAGAGCCGTGTACAACTCCTCAAGCTGAAGTGGCAGCTCAAGGCTCTGACGCATCTCCTCAGTCACCAAGCAAGGCATCAGTGCCCACACCTGCTCCCTGCATGCATCCTGACGCTCTGCAGACAATAACTCACGATAAAAGTCAGTAGCAACTGCACGCATGACCTCTGGCTCAAAAGCAAATGACCCGTTGGGCCTCCTCAGCTGACTAACCTTGGCATGCGTATGCCGAGGTCCCACTACCTCGAAGAAAGCACCAGTCACTCTGTCACCCACCTGCGTCCACTGAGATGCCTGTCGATGGAAAGCAAACTCATGGCGCCGCTCCTCTGTGCTAACTAGCTCCTGGCGAGCCTGCTATAACTGCTCCTCCAACCAAGGACTGTCTGGATGCTACTTCTGCATCCTCTGCAAGGAAGCAACGCCCTGTCTGAGAGGCTGCTGCTCCTCTCTCACTGCAGCCAGGCGAGTCAAAGACTCCTGGAGAAGGAAGCAACTAAGCTGAGCTAGTCCTGAGGCCACTCTGTCAGCTGGAGAATCTTGCATGTTCAAGCACTGTGTCCAGAGAGCATCTACTCGCTCTCTGAGTGCAGAGTCCAGCAAGACCCTCTCAGGGATGTGAAGCATCGTGCTCCCCCTCCCCTGCTATCTGCCACTGTGAGGATCACTGGTGCATGGTCCGAGAAGGAAGTCCCTGCCAGAATGCCAACTGTCCCACCCAAGTCACAGAAATGGTCACTAGTGTAGAAGCGATCTATCCGCGATAGATTCACTCCTCCCACTTTGGGGTCCGAATGAGAGAAGGCCAGGCTGTCTGGGGGCCTCACAAAGCTAGAGTGCTGCCACACATCCGAAACCCTCAGAGTCATACAAAACCTCTCTCAAGCTGCCAGCTTAACTCCATGCAAAACAGTAGCATGGCTACCACCAATCCTGTCAGAAGGGTCCAACATGTTGAAGTCACCCCCTATGCACCACTGTTCTGCCTGCGGGAGAGACTCAACAATCTGTGACCAAAACTCTGCTCGTGCACTCGCCACATTGGGCGCAAATATGTTCAGGAAGCCCACAAGGCAACCTTGAACCTGCATAGTGATCCACTAAGCCCTGCCTGGCACAATAATCCCTCTGCCCACAATGGCCTTCTGCAAAGAATCCCCAATAGTCATACATACCCCACCCTGGATGCCTCCAGGTTCAAAAGCAGCTGATCAAAAAGTATCATATCGTCCATGCAAGAGCTGACCACAACGTCTAATGCGGCTCTCACATAGATGATGCTCCTGTAGCATAAGAGATCAACCTCTCCTCCCACAAGGCAACGCTGAAGCTCCCGACGAAGTTGGCCCCTCTGAAGCTGAAACTGGGGCCCACCTAGTCCCTGCACGTTCCATGAGACGATCCTCATGGGGAGCGAGAAAGAACAGATGCTGCCGCAGTAGCTAAACATGCTATCTTCGAGGCTCGCTTGGATGGGGAGTAATCCGCATCCGAGCGTCCTCTAGATAGGCGTGACTGCAAAGAGTGTCTGGCCTAAGCCCAAGTAGCCTGAGCTGTACGTAAAGCAACCTCCTCTGTCCAGGAGTCCTCATGAATGTATTCATAGCATGGCGAGCACTGAGTATCGGCAAAGAAGTGGACCACAATGTGTCTACATCTTGTTGCATCTGGAGGAGTCATCGCAAACTTGGCGAATGGCCAGAGTCAAAAGCATGTCTGTAACTCCTAGGTCTCCCATGTGGTGAGAGAACTCTAGGGCCTGTATATGCAGCCACTCCAACACTGAGTCGAGGGTCCGGAAAAGAGAAGCCAACTGCGGAGTCCAAGGCCTCTATCTCCCTGGCTGCAAGGAACAGAACATGACCTGTAAAGCAGGTTGCCTCAAGGTCTGATAAGGAGTCGCTGAGAAAGCGTGTAAAGTCGTAGGCAAAGAAGTCCCATCGGCGTCGAATGTCAAAGCTCGTCAGACCTCGAGGGACTGCTGCAAAAAGGAGACGTCTGTACCTGTAGAGGGGGCCGCAAGAAAGGCTGTCCCTCTCTCGCCAAGTGACTCGTGGCAAAGGCGCTGCCAAGAGATCTCCTAGCAGCCGGAGATGGCCCTGCCCCCTGAGTCGACTGTGGAACTGGAGCGGGAGGGGGGGGTGGAGGAGCAGGGGGAGGTAAGGGAGAAGAGGGGCGGGGGGGGGGGGGGGGGGGGGGGGGGGGGGGGACCGGCAAAGGTAGAGGGGCGAGGGGGAGAGGCGGCGAGAACAGGAGGCGGGGGGGAGGCTGATGAGGAGGGGGGGAGGAGGGGTTGTCGAGGGTGAAGCTGAGGTGGGGGCTGGAGCAGGGACATCGTCCTGCTCAAGAGGACCGAATCGGTTCCCCGTGGGAACCCAGTGCTGCTGGGTAGGCGCCTGAGGACCACGCTGAGTGCCAGGCTGTCGTTGTGGCCCCTGTCGGCGTCGACCACGAACCTGCTGCCATCCCTCCTCCGCTGGAGCCCCATGCTCGGAGGGTGGCTATGCCTGTGTGCTCTGTGTCTCCGCTTGTGGCTGCTGGCCAACCCTTGCAGGCTGGGGCTGAGTCTGTGGTGTAGGTCAGGGCCTCCTCCGTGGACAGGCTTTCGCAAGATGGCCCATCTGTCGACAAATGAAGCACTGGTTCGGGAGGCCCAAATACTCCACGCTCTGTCTAAACCAACCCCCACTCACGCGAGGAAGGAGGATGACCTTCGGGAGAGAGTGAGTATCCCTAACCAGAACTCGAACCGAGGGAATGTGAAACCGGCCCGTAGGGCGGTAGGCGTTGGCTTTCACCCGAAATTCTTTACTTTAGACACACACAGAGTACTTTGCAAAGGTAACTTGTAACGAGGATTAACACCTAAGTACACACACGGCTCGGAAGCTAGAATGCTCCGAGCAGATGCCGACAACCTGTAGGCCCCAAACTTGGTGCCCCTTTCGGTATTTCTTTATTCTTTAACAGAGGGAATAAAACCTGTGATCTCCTACAAGCTGCCCCACACAATCTAGGCTAAGAAACACCTGTTCTGGCCGATTTTGGCAGCATAACTGTACTAGGACGCTTCACAGTCAGTATCCCCACGCAATAGGTGACTTTCCAGACGCATACGGACACTTTGCAAAACCTGGCGAAAATCTGCAGCACGCTGAATTCTCTGTTTTCTGCCCCGAAAATGCGCCAGTTCACCTGTACAATGGTCCCCTCGCGTCCCCGAACCTCCTAGGGGTATTAGGGTCCGTTTAGGGCCGAAACCCTAAACTTGCAAAAATACACAGCAGGCTGTAATTCACTGTTTTGGGCTCGGTTTCGCGTGCCGGTCGCACCTGTAGCAAGACCTCGAGCTCCCGCACCTGTAGGGCTACTTGCCCTTTGAATCGGACGAGATTTTTGGCGTGAAAGCTCTCCGAATTCACCTGTACCTGCGGGGGATTAGCCGCTAGCTAATCCAGTACCTGTGCAAGAGGCTCTTGCCTTGGCAATCGCGCATGAACCCACATAACTGTACATTGGTCAAATGAAAAGCCCAATAGTGGGGCATAACATACTGCTTGTAGGGGAGAGAGAGAGCAATGCGTAGCGTGCAGGGCATCACTCCTGGCACCGCACTGTACACAAGAGGGAAAGGAAGCACTCCATAGCTCTAAACCTGTGACAAAATGCATAATAGAGCTCCTCCCAGCTTAAATTTCAGCGCCCATATTCTGGAAGAGGCAAGTGCATGAGAATTTGCCACTTGGCGCATTTACAAGCATTTTCCCGTTTCGGGTTCGTCGCTTAAAAATCTCCCGACTGGTCGCCGAGTTGACTTCGCGGTAGAGTTGTAAAATGTTCCCCTGGTCACCCGAACACATTTCACGGCCCAAAATAGCAGTTCCCTAAATTTTAGGAGATGATTCGGTTGGGCTCCCTGGGGTCATCTGTGACCATCTATCCTCATTGGGACCGCATCCAAAAGTGCAATGTGGCTCAACTGTCGGATACTTTCTGGTGGTAGTCACACCTTCACTTTAGGCCTTTATTGAGTTCACTTCCTAGTATCCACCAACTTGCTAAGTGCGACGAGGGGACCTATATGATCTTGCTTTGAGCCTAGACATCCTCTTACTATACGAATTCCGGTGCCGACCACTACCCATCTGCGGGTGAAACTACCGTTCACATTGGCCATACAATGTCCGACTGTTTCCTACTTCAAGAAGAGGGTCTCAAAATTAAAACAAAACCCTTTGGAAAGAAACCAACCAAAGTTAGCAGTTGCCACGTCCCCGTGACATACCCCCCTCTTGAAATCGCAAACGTCCTCGATTGCATACCATAAATACACGCCACTGATGATCTTGTGCTATCAACACTCTTTTACCATCGCATGTATTCGCAAGAAAGGTCATAACACATAGATACAAATGACTTAATGAGGCCTTCATACTTTTGTCATTTTGTCACAATACGGGAGCGTACACGAGCACTTAGAAATCTGAAAAATAAAATACTTTGCAAATGTGAGAGAAGGGAGAAGATCGACACAGTATTGGGGACCAAAAGATGGGCTGGTCCCCCCCCCCCCGTCAAGAGTATTCTTTATTCAGGGAGAGTTCATATACAAGCACAAGAATCCGAGGAATCCCCTCCGTTCGGTAATCTTAGACCCGAAGGTCGTTCTTTTCCCGTGAAGGACTTAGGCACGAGGCCGTACTTTCCCGTAAGGGACTTAGGTGCAAAGCCGTACTTCCCGAGAGGGACTTAGACGCAAAGGTCGTACTTCTCGTGAGGGAGGATTCCTGCAAAACAACCAAGCAATAGCTCGCAATGCGTATCAACAAATTATACCTGTAGCTCCTTGCTCGGAAAAGCGACCTCCGTACTCAGTCGTCACACGAACACTTGCTGAATTTCCTTCGCAATGACTGCTCCAAATTCTCAGCGCTAACTCCTCCTGCTGCTCCTGGCGTGTGTAAAACTGGAACGCTAACTGCCCTTTCACCCGGCGGGAATAGGAGCCGAAAAACAAAAGCCTGGCGCCCCTAGCGAGAGGAGAGAGAGAGAGATCGCTGAATTCAGCCAGCCTTGCGTGCTACACGAACACATTCTAGGCGTCCCCGGGTGCAGAACACGGGCACAGATGCAATGCAGACACAGACTCCTCGAGGGAAAGCATCTGCCCTCTCGCGAAAGTTCCTGCTTTTCGTAAAAAGCTTCTTTGAACCCATCTTTATTTTTGTGCTTGCTTTCTTATGCGTATTTTCTTACTCAGTTCGGATTTCCTCCTCAGCCTACGGAATGCCCCCTATCTGATGCACCCGTCACCCATCATGTGACGCATCAGGGGCACTCGTAACCCGGCCCTTTCCATCGAACTTACGGAAACTCCTTCGCGATGTTTACTGTCACCCATCAAATGACACATCAGAGTTGTCTGTTCTTGATGGCGCTTCCTGTAGCTACAATCTTTTAACAGTTCTTAGTGTACACAATAAAATATCCTAGAGAAAGAAATTAATCATTAAAAATTAGAAAATAGTCCAATTAGCAACATCCCTCTGGCTTCTAAACAGTTGACCTCAACTGTAGTGCTTAAACATATACGTCCAGTATCTTGGGATAAGCTGCTAATTCCTCCTGCGTCATCCACTGAGCATCTAGATTCGAATAGTTCTTAAACTTAACCAAATACTTCCGTGATATTTTTCCGGACTTGAGGGCCCGCTCTTGATGACTTACTATCTGTTCCAGTTGGAGTATTTCTTCTGTTTCCTCAACCTCAGGAGGTTCCTCAGCACTAGCCTGACTCGGAGGCGGTCCCACATACGGCCGGAGTAAACTGACATGGAAAGCATTATGGATCCTCCAATTAGGCGGTAGCTCTAATCGGAAGGTGACATCATTCACTTGCTCAGTGATCTTAAACGGCCCATAATAACGGGTAGAAAGTTTTACCACCTTCCCCTTATGAGACGCTTGTTTCTTAAGTCTTGCCTTCTCAAACTTGAGTAAGACTAACTGTCCGACTGTTAAGTCTAGATTCCTCCTGTGCTTGTCTGCAGCTTTCTTATGCTTTTCCTGAGAGCGTAGAATAGCTCTCCTAACTTGCCCGTAGGCTGTGTCCAAATCCCGGACAAATTCATCTGTTGCAAAGATCTTATCCTTAGTTAAAAGGATCGGTGGAAGCAAAGGTTTACCATAGAGAATCTCAAAAGGTGCTTTCCCCGTCGATGAGTGTATGGTATTGTTATACGCATACTCGACAAGAGGCAAATATTTCTCCCAGTCAGATTGCCGGTGTGACACATAAGCTTTTAACATATCCAATACTGTGGAATTGGCTATTTCACTTTGCTCGTCTGTTTGAGGATGGTAGGCAGATGAAAAATTCAACTTCGTACCAAGATTATCCATCAAGGCACGCCAAAAATTTCCGGTCATGCGAGGATCTCGATCACTCACAATAGACTTAGGCATTCCATGATGCTTAAAGATCTATGCCTTAAAAACCCTAGCCATATGATCTGCTTTGATCGTTTTCTTGACTGGTATAAAGTGTGCTTGCTTGCTAAACCTGTCCACAATGGTCCAGATCGCGTCATTTCCAGTCTGAGTTCTAGGGAGGTCCATGATGAAGTCCATGGCAATACTTTCCCAAGGTTCATTAGGCACAGGCAATGGTTGTAGCAACCTAGGCGTCTTATGTCGATCATACATCACTTTTTGGCAAACCAAGGATTCCCTGAGATACTTATCAATGCCTGCTTTAAGGCTAGGCCAAAAGAAATATCTTTCCATTGCTAAGGTCGTAGGGAGAATACCCCGATGACCCGCATAAGGCGAAGCGTGTGCTTCATCCATGATCTTCTTTCTTAATGGTTCCGCCACACGTAGGGCCTGATGGTGGTAGAAATAACCGTCCCGAATGGAATAGGGAAACTCATTCTCTCCACGATGTAGCTTTCCCGAAATGGTGGAGAAGTCTGGATCATTCGGATACAAATCCGGTAGTGCTTCTAATTCTTGGTGATACACCGAAGTGATAGCGTTCACCCTTGGCCGCCTAGACAATGCGTCCGCGACCACATTGTTACTCCGAGCCGTGTGAATGATCTGGAAGTGAAACATAGACAAAAAGTTTGCCCATCTCATCTGCTTCTCAGATAGTTTTTTTTGCGTAAGAAAATACCGCAAACTCTGGTGATCAGTCTTGATCACAAAATCCACTCCTAGAAGATAGTGCTTCCAGTTGGATAAAGCGTTAATCACAGCCGTGAGTTCCTTTTCGTAGATTGATGCATGCAACTCTGCATCCTTGAGCCGTCTGCTTTCGTAGGCCACTGCATGGCCTTCTTGGTTTAACATTGCTCCGATGCAATCGCCTGACGCATCGCAGTGAACCTCAAATGGTTTCCTTAAGTCAGGCACTATCAAAATAGGTCCATGGCTTAGCAAGTACTTGAGCCGATCAAAAGCTCCTTGTTGTCTCGATCCCCATCTGAAAGGAACCTTGTTCTTTGTCAAATCATGAAGTGGTCCTGCTACATGGGCAAATCCTCGAACAAACCTTCGATAATACAAACATAATGCTACGTACATCATGTACCGTCGTGGGAATAGGCCAATCTTCTACCACTCTGATCTTGGCAGGATCCATACTCACTTGATTGTGAGAGACTATATGCACGAGATAGTGTATCTCTGAGAGAAAGAACTCGCTCTTCTTTGCATTCACATGCAACTCATGCTTTCGCAATTCTTCAAACACTAGGTCTAAGTGCTTCCGATGTTCCTCTTCTGACTTAGAGAAGATGAGTATGTCGTCAAAGAATACTCCCGTAAAAGCTCGATATGGGCTGAAAATGCGGTCCATCATGCGATTGAATGTCGCAGGAGCATTGGTCAAGCCGAAAGGCATTACCAAAAATTCATATAGTCCAAATGTTTTGCGGAAAGCAGTCTTATGGACATCCTAATGGGCGATCCGTATCTGATGATAACCACTCTTTAAGTCTATGCGACTAAAGACACTTGCACCCTGCAACTTATCAAGTATATCATCAATCCGTGGGATCGGAAAGCGATTCTTGACTGTGATCTTGTTTAAAGACCTATAGTCTATGCACATTCGAAACGTGCCATCTTTCTTCTGCACCAGTAGAACTGGAGAGCAGTAGGGTGAAGCACTTGGCCGTACTAACCCTTTTGTCTAGAAGCTCGTTGACTTGCTTCAAAATTTCCTCTTGCTGAGCAAGACTCACCTGATAAGGGGGTTGATCGAGAGGCGAGCTACCCGGTATGAGATCTATGCGGTGATCTTCCGGGCGTACCGGAGGTAGCTCATCAGGGAGTGTTTCTGTGAAACAATCTTTGTACTTTTCAATAAATTGAAAACGCTTAATTTCCAGACTAGAGATTTTCCCGACTAGTTTTATCCTTCTTACGTGCAAAAATCAAGCAAGCAGAAACACACTTCTTCATTTCTTTCTTAATGGAGATATGACTTACAATTGGGAACTGCCAATCTCCTACATCAGCATGAATCTTTATTTTCTTACCCCCATGATCAAAAGTGAGGGTCTTTTCCACATAATCGGGGACAGGTGTCATGTGGAAGTGCCATGGCATACCCAAGATGATATCACATCCCTCGATGGGTGCCATCAAAAATGATTCGCGGTCCTTGTACTCGCCAATCCGAAGATTGAGCTGTCCTTGCACGGGAGTTGCATTGGTTGTCAACCGCTCGAATGCCGATCCGGATGTAACTGGAGTGCCAAGCTGAGCCGGTGTGAGGCACAAACGTTCTGCAGTATCCAGGGAGATGAAGTTATCCGTGGATCCTGGATCATAAAGAATCAGTACTCGCTGGTTGTTCAAAGACCCCCAGCCCTTCCGAAATTGACGCTTCCCTTTCTTTGTTTCTGTGTTTCCTTGAACATCTGGGATAGAGTTTGAGCTTGGTGGAGCGGGTTCCTTCCTTGCTTTATCTTGCCTCGTAGAGGCTTGTTCTTGCCGTTGCTGCTCTAGAGGGCAGTCCGGCTTCATATGTCCTTTCTCTCCACAGTAGAAGCATCTTCCTTCCTCTCTGAAGGTGTGGAGTTGAGTAGGAGAGAGATACTTAGTTCGCTTGCCATTGCCCTCTGGCTTCTTAGAATGATCATGGTCCCTAGATGGAGGACGTTTTCTTCCTTGGCCCCCTTGGTCATCGTAGACCCCTCTTTGTCTCGCACGGTAAGTGCTATGCTCCATTTTTTTGGGCGTCCCAGTTGAGTGCAAATTCTCAGCAATGATTGCTGACTTCATCATCCTCTGAAGAGTGTCATGCGGATACACTTTCATACTCTTTCGAAGCTGCGGTTGGAGACCCGCTTCGAACTTTCGTTTCTTTTCCTCGTCGGCAATCTTCATGAAGGGAGTGACCTTCAGAAGAACCGACCAATACTTGTCTACATAGGTCGTGACTCTGTCATGTTCCTTCTGGGCGAGCCAGTCCCATTCCTTCCGTATGTCCTGGTCGAAGTCGGATGGAAGAAACTGTTCATAAAATTCAGATTTGAATCTCTCCCAAGTTCTGGCCTGATAACCTTCCAGAATCTTGGCTAACCACCAATTACTGGCCGTTTCCTTGAGGTGCATCCCCACATGGCGCAATTTGGATCTTTCTGTGAAGTGCCCATTGGTAAAGGCGACTTCAAACTGTCTGATGAAGGACAGTGCTTTGGAGATATCTCTCCGTCCGTTGTAGGTTTCGAACTTGATGTCCTTGTCGCTCGATTTGAAGACTCTCATGCGATGTTGAGACTTGCGACCATGCTTCTTGAATCGAGGCTTATCTTTAGGTTGATGTAGGGTAGTAGTAGTAGCGGCTTCCTTCTTCCGGCGAGAAGATTGAGAAGTAGAAGTATAATCAGGGGAGTAAGATGGAGATGAAATAGAGATGTCCTTGCTCTCGTCTAGCAAAGAGAGCGCTTTTTTCTGGCCTTTCCTTGGAGTAGGTCGTTCATTCCGATCGGAAGATCCTTTGTGCACCTCGGCACGTTCTTCTTCTCTTTCTTCCTGTGGTCTCACGCCAAAAGTGTGGTCTGGATGCCCGGCTGCATCGGTTCCATTCGTTCTCTTCATTCCGCCCAATAGCTTTTGGACATCTGGCAATAGTAAGATTTGTTGCAAATCCGCAAGCTGAGCTCGCACTTGTTGAAGCTTCTCTTCAACGCTTCTCCCTTGGCTCGACATGGTTCTTCCCGTTCTTCCCGGAATCGTCCTTCTTTGCAGAGAAAGAGAGGAGTCCGAGCTCTGATACCACTGTCACAAAACGGGAGCGTACACGAGCACTTAGAAATGTGAAAAATAAAATACTTTTCAAATGTGAGAGAAGGGAGAAGATCGACATAGTATTGCGGACCAGAAGATGGGCTGGTCCCCCCCCCCCCCTCGTCAAGAGTATTCTTTATTCAGGGAGAGTTCATATACAAGCACAAGAATCCGAGGAAACCCCTCCGTTCGGTAAGCTTAGACGCGAAGGTCGTTCTTTTCCCGTGAAGGACTTAGGCACGTACTTTCCCGTAAGGGACTTAGGTGCGAAGCCGTACTTCTTGAGAGGGACTTAGACGCAAAGGTCGTATTTCCCGTGAGGGAGGATTCCTGCAAAACAACCACACAAAGCAATAGCTCGCAATGCGTATCAACAAATTATACCTGTAGCTCCTTGCTCGGAAAAGCGACCTCCGTACTTAGTCGTCACACGAACACTTGCTGAATTTCCTTCGCAATGACTGCTCCAAATTCTCAACGCTAACTCCTGCTGCTGCTCCTGGCGTGTGTAAAACTGGAACGCTAACTGCCCTTTTAGAGGCCCTTGCACCCGGCGGGAATAGGAGCCGAAAAGCAAAAGCCTGGCGCCCCTAGCGAGAGGAGAGAGAGAGATCGCTGAATTCAGCCAGCCTTGCGTAGGCTTTTTTTTGTAGAGTTTTAACGTAGGATTTTTAGAGCATTGCTTTTTTTATTATAAGAGGGCTGGTCACTTAAAAGTAACCGGCCACTTTATAAAATAAAGTGTGAACTTGTTTAAACTTTTAAAACTCACTCAGTTAGTGAAAACAATGCTACACGAACACATTCCAGGCTTCCCCGGGTGCAGAACACGGGCACAGATGCAATGCAGACACAGACTCCTTGAGGGAGAGCATCTGCCCTCCCGCGAAAGTTCCTGGTTTTCGTAAAAAGCTTCTTTGAACCCATCTTTATTCTTGTGCTTGCTTTCTTACGCGTATTTTCTTACTCAGTTCGGATTTCCTCAGCCTACGGAATGCCCCCTTTCTGATGCACCCGTCACCCATCATGTGACGCATCAGGGGCACTCGTAACCCGGCCCTTTCCACCGAACTTACGGAAACTCCTTCGCGATGTTTACCGTCACCCATCAAATGACACATCAGAGTTGTCCGTTCTTGATGGCGCTTCTTGTAGCTACAATCTTTTAACAGTTCTTAGTGTACACAATAAAATATCCTAGAGAAAGAAATTAATCATTAAAAATTAGAAAATAGTCCAATTAGCAACACATTTCCATCTATTACACTGAATTCATATGTACATTTGATGTACTAGCTCTATCATTACCCCTCCTTTGCACACGTTGGGTTGGGGCATAAGTAGGCTGTAACCCAAAGGCTTCAAGGTAAAGCTGCAATACATTTGGTGACTCTGATAGTTCATGCTCTTCCAGCCACTTTGCATCCATAGGCGGATGGTTCTTGAACTAGCGTCTTGCAACTTGTCCTTTAACTTTTCTATCCTTATGTGCCAAAACTTGCTCAGGTACCAAGATCTCATCAAGTTCCTCAACTTTTGGCTGATCCACATCTGGCATATCTTCTGGCACATCACCCACGAAGGGTCTTAGAAGACTCACGTGAAACGCATTATGAATCTTCCACGCATCAGGCAATTTCAGCCTGTAAGCCACATCGCTGATCTTGTCAAGCACTTGAAAAGGCCCATAGTAATGCATGCTGAGCTTAGGAAACAGTCGTTCCTTGCCCTTCATCTTCTTTAACCTTGCCTTTTCGAACCTTAACAGAACCCAATCACCAGGTGATAACAGCAATTCACGACGGTGACAATCAACAACCTTTTTCTGCTTTGCCCGAGTCTTCTCCAAGGCAACTTTAATTTTCTTATACATCTCATCCATGCTCTCAACATATTGATTTGCCTCAAAGATCTTGTCCTTTGTATGCAAAATGGGAGGAACCTTTTTGCCGCCTTCAACAATCTCAAAAGGTGCTTTGCCAGTAGACGAATGCACCGTATTATTGTATGCATACTCAAGCATAGGCAAATACTGTTCCCACTTGCCCTTATTATCTGACACATAGCATTTCAGCAGATCTAAGACAGTAGAATTAGCCTTTTCTGACTGTCCATCAGTTTGTGGATGAAACGAAGACGAGAACTTGAGCGTAGTGCCCATGTTCTCAAACAATCCTCTCCAGAACAAACTGGTCATGCGAGGATCACGATCACTGATAATCGATTGTGGCATACCACGGTACTTAAACACATTGTACATGAACAAGCGTGCCATCTGATCAGATTTTATCTTCTTCTTGACAGGGATAAAATGGGCTTGCTTGCTGACCCTGTAGATAATGGTCCATATACCATCATTCCTTGTTGGCGTCCTTGGAAGATCAAAGATAAAGTCCATAGCAATGCTTTCCCATGGCTTATCCGGAATCGGCAGTGGTTGTAATAACCCTAGTGCCTTTTGCCAAACTTGACCTTTTGGCAAACTCTGCATGCTCGCACAAAGGCATCCACATCTCTCCTCAAGGTAGGCCAATAGAAGAATGTCTCTACCGCTTTAACTGTTGCATCAATGCCACGATGCCTTGCATATGGTGGGACATGACTCTCTTCCAGGACCTTATGTCGCAGTGGCCTAGTGACACAAAGTCTACCATGCATCATTATAAAACCGTCTCTGAGGAGGTAGTGCTCGTGATGTTGCCCCTCTTTTAACTGTTCAAAGATCATTGCAAAATCTTCATCAACAGTATACTGTTCCTTCATGTCATCTAACTCATGATGATAAGGAATTGACACAACTGAAATTTGTGGCTTTCTTGATAACGCATCAGCCACAACATTCTTCTTGCCTTCCACATGCATAATCTGGAAGTGGAACATGGAAAGAATGTTTGCCCATCGCATATGCTTTTCGGATAACTTTGACTGTGTCAAGAAGTATCGCAAGGTCTGATGATCTGTTTGGACAGCACCTAAGAGGTAGTGCTTCCAGCTAGAAAGCTCATGAATCACGGCCAAGAGCTCTTTCTCATAGACTTGCATAGTCCTCTCTGGCCCTTGCAAAATTCAGCTTTCATAAGCTACTACCCGTCCATCTTGCATTAGCAGTGCTCCGATGCTACTGCCACACGCGTCACATTGGACCACAAATGACTTCCTAAGATCTGGCAAAACAATAACTGGATCTAAAGTCAACTTTTCCTTTAAGAGACTAAAAGCTGAAATCTCTTTTTGGGTCCATCTGAAAGTGACCTCTCTCTTTTGCAAAGCGTGAAGAGGCGATGCTATCTCTGCAAAATTTTTTATAAACCTTCTATAGTAGGAACACAATCCCAAGAAGCTTTTGACATCGTGCACAGTCTTCAAGTCTGGCCATGTCTTGATAGCTTCGACCTTTGCGGGATCCATTCTAACACCATCCTTTGAGACTATGTGGCCAAGAAAGTGGATCTCTTCGAGGAAGAATTCACTTTTCTTAGGATTTACAAGTAACCTGTGACTGCGCAACTCTTCGAACACAATGGTCAAGTGACGCCTATGCTCCTCTTCATTCTTCGAATACACTATCATGTCATCGAAGAACGTTCCAACAAACTGTTGATGCGAGCGGAAAATCCGGTCCATCATTCTGTTGAACGTGGCAGGAGCATTTGTTAGCCCAAACGGCATCACTAGAAACTCATAAAGACCAAATGTCGTTCTAAACGCAGTCTTGTGCACATCCTCTGGCCTTATACAAATCTGATGGTACCCACTCTTAAGGTCTATTATAACCGGCCTATACAACGTAGAGGGCGGTACTATTTCAATTACCTGTTAACTTTACACAGAGCACTGAGAGGGGAAGAGAACACAGTTGCGTCCAGCGACTAGAATGTCACTGCGCACACGAGACCGACACCCTGTAGGCCCCAAAGACTGGCGCCCCTTTCGGTATTTCTTTAATTTAGAGAGAGGGAATTACAAAAAAGAGAGTCCTTGGAAGATAACACCTGCATCCAGCTAGTACGCTCCAGATTCGGCAAAATTTCGACAGCATAACGGTACCGAAATTAACCCGAATGAGTTTCCAAGCTCAGGACTCTATCCCACTGGTGTTATCCCTCAGTCGTGAGCACAAAACAGTAAATTCCAGGTCGCTGTAATTTCTGGTTCAGTCCTGTTTTTGACCTGATTTGGGCACACGACGGTCCCTACACTGTTCCCTGCACCTTGGGCTTGGTGCCCCTTGATTCTGGAAGCATCCCGGGCACAAAACAGTCTCAAAACAGAGTAAAAACAGCAAGCAAGCAGTGCTGAATTTACTGTGCAATCGAGAGGTTATCACCCTCTCGTGGACCTGCTTTGGTGCAGCAGCTAGCTACACCGGTTCCTGTGCAAAGAGGCTCTTGCCTCGGCATGAAAGCATATTTCCCCACAGCTGTACATAGGTCAAATGAGAAGCCCACTAGTGGGGCATAACATACTGTACGTAGGGGAGAGAGAGCAGTATGTAGCGTGCGGGGCATCACTCCCGTCACCATACTGTGCATAGAGGGCAAGGTAAGCATTCCATAGCTTCTGTACCTGCTACAATCCACCTGAGGCTGAAAATGGCGCCCCCTTTGTTAATATGCAGCTCGTTTTTGCCTCCCATAGTGGCAGAATCGCTCACAGGCTGACACGTCGCCCAGTTTCCGAGTTTGGGCTTTCCCTGCTAAAAATATCTCAACTGGTGCGTCAGTTGACTTGGCAGCAGAGCAATAAAATGTTCCCCTTGTCATTCCAGAGCTAATGACGCGAACACATTTTCCGGTCAAAAATAGCAGTTCCCTAAATTTTAGGAGATGCTTCCATGGCGTCCCTATCGGTCTCCTGACCATCATTGAAGACTACCATTTGACCAACATCTACAATGTGGGTTAATTTATTGGCCCCTTTCAACTTATAAAGTTGCAGTGACTTGACGAGTGGCCCAAATTCCAGTTTGGCGCACACGAGCTTCCATACTCATCAAAATTCAGTGCTAACTGGTCCAGGCAGTCCCTGTCTGACCGACCTAGATCCCCGATGTGAGAAACCCATTTGGCTGCAGCCGTTTCACACTGGCCATGCAATGTCCACTTGCACCTTTTCAAGGGTTTTGGGACAAACAAGTAAAAATAAAATAAATATATCTAATACTTATTTACGGAAGGCAACAGGAAAAATACACCTCCTGGTGACATCTATCCTACTGAAAATTGCAGCACCCTCTAAACGATCGAGAATATCATCAATTCTAGGAATAGGGAACCTATTCTTGATGGTATTCTTATTCAACGCACGGTAATCAATACACATGCGCCATGAGCCATCCTTCTTTTGCACTAGGAGCAATGGGGAGCAAAAGGGTGAAGAACTAGGCTGAATCAACCCCTTCTCTAATAACTCCTCAACCTGGCCCATAATCTCTTTCTGCTGTGCCGCACTAACCCTGTAGGGAGGTCTATTTGGTGGGCTACACCATGGCACCAAATCTATCCGATGGTCCTCAGGTCTCTCTGGCGGCAATTGCGACGGTAATGAATCAGGAAAACAGTCACTAAACTTTTGCAAAAATGCTGACCTTTCTTTATCTAACACAGGTAAATTTGACTGATCACTATCTGAGACATCACGTGCAAAAATCAAGTACACAGAAAGATGATTCTTTATTACAGAAGTGATAGCAGAAGCAGATACAATAGGGACTAACTCTCCTTTAAGCTTTACATCCGAGATGTGAGTTTTGCCCCTTGCTGTATAGTGATCTTTTCGTTGTAGGCATCCAAGACTCCATGCACTCGGAACATCCACGGGATCCCCAACAAGGCGTCACAACCTTCCAGTGGCATGATGTAAAACTCTTCAGTGTCCACATACGACTGAATATGCAGACGCAGTTTTCCAATGATGGGAGTAACACACTCTGAGTGGCCAGGACATGCCAACCCTGCCTCTGCTGTGTACCCCATCTCTTCAGCTCTAATGCCCAGCTTCATAGCTAACTCTGGTGAGATAAAGTTGGCTTTGGCACCTGGATCAAAGAAGATGAGTGCCGTTTGATCCCTAACTTTACCCCATGCCCTGCATAACTCACTGGCATCTGTGCTGGGCCTGTCACCCACCATGTCTGGCACTAAACCTACCGTGGGTTTAGGCTTCTTGCCTTTCTGGTCTTCTTTATCCTCTGAGTCAGCTGGTCTTTTCCTTTGTGGACAATTGATAGAAAAGTGACCAGGCTGCTCGCATATAAAGCATTTGTTCTTAGCCATTAGGACCTTCTTTTCCTCGAGCGACTTGCGCGCAAAAGGCTTCCTTTTCTGTTTCTTTGCCTGCGCTCCAGAAGTCCCGGCTGAATCCTTGTCTTTGGTGGCCTTTTCTGACCCCTGTGACGCATCAGGAGCCATTTTCACAAAGGGCTTCTTCGCTAAATTTTTCTTTTGCTGCCCTCCTTTGTCGCTGCTCGGAAATCCACTGTCCTCTCCTTTCAACAAGGCAAGACCAGTGTTCGCAACTTCCATAAGCTGAGTGAGGGTAGCCACTTTGTTCTTTGTACAGTAATCGCGAAGCCCTTTAGGCAACCCACAACAATACTTCTCTATCTGCTCTGTCAATGGCACAAATCTGGAGGAGGTCACTGAGAGTAACGCTTTACAAAACCTCTATTGTACTCCAGCAAGCTCTTGCACGAAGCTGAAGTAAGCTGGTGCCAATCTGTCATGACGTCGGCTTCAAATTCATTTGACAGCCAAGCAGATGCAAACATTTGCTTGAAGTAAACCCAAGTGGCGGGTGCCTGCCCTTACATTAACAATGTCGTCCACCATGTAAGCGCATTGTCCTTTAAGAAAGTGGCAGCTTTCCTGACTTTCGAGGCCTCTGTAAAATTCCCTCCCGCATAAGCTGTATCAAACTGCTGGAGGAAGGTAAGAGCCTTTGTCTTATCCTCGAAACCACTGAAGGTACTGAACTTTACAGCTGCACCACCTTCTTTGTAAGCCTTCGGCTTCTCTAGTGCCCCCAAGTTGTCATAAGGGATGGTCTGCAACATGGGCATTGTAGTAGGCATGATCGGCACATCTTGGTGATTCACATTTTGCGTCAGAGGTGCGATTTCTGGCTGCTGTCCAGAAAAACCAGCCATGCCAAAATGACCCTGTGGCACCCCAAACTGGCCTTGGTTGCAGTGAAAACCTTACTGCATGCCGATACTACCATACATGGGGTTTGGCATGATGCCTTGCATACCCCCGAACACTTTTCCTGGCATGTACGGCTGACTTCCAGGCGCATAACCAGCCATACTTTGGAACATTGATCCACCCCCGAAATACCCAGGATGTACCGTGGGTGGTGGAAAAACTGAGTGCATAGCCTGATATCTAGTTCCCTGTCCATTCAAGATAGCATGCTCGCTCTGAAAGGTGGCGGGTTGAACTGGCATAACCTGTGGAATAGGCGCTCTAGCCACCTGTTCAAGCATAGGAGGAACCTGTTTTGGAGCCCTCGAC
This sequence comes from Adiantum capillus-veneris, assembly GCF_014529385.1. NCBI lineage: Eukaryota > Viridiplantae > Streptophyta > Polypodiopsida > Polypodiales > Pteridaceae > Adiantum > Adiantum capillus-veneris. The sequence continues at coordinate 173,744,931 of NC_140931.1, read as the reverse complement.
TCCGCAACATGTGAGTGTTCCCTTTCCTCCTGAGCCGCATGAAGTACCTGGGCTTGAGCATCAACAAGCCCCGTACGCGGCGTAGGTTGCCTATTTTGCTGTTGCAGTGGTGGCGCTTGCAAGAACTCTATAAACCTTGGATTCTGCACCAGCTGCGAAAAGACATTCACCGCGGCAACTAACTGAGTCTTGAACGCATCATCCTCAAGTTGCCCACTCATAAAGCCCTGTACTACTGGAGGGACATTCATGTTGACAAGAGGTGCAGACTGACGTGGCCGTGAGCTCTCGCCAGTCTCGAAAACCATAGGGATCTCCTGCCTGTCCTTTGAAGAGGAACCCTCTTCCATAATGCCCTTCCCCTTGTAGGCCATAATGTAATCCCCGTGTTCCTGCACTCTGTGTCTTTACCCAAAACAATCTAGGCTCACTCTTTAAGAAAAAAGTGATTGATGTCTCGGCAATGGAACCATGAAACCGGCCCGTAGGGCGGTAGGCGCTGGCTTTCACCCGAAATTCTTTACTTTAGACACACACAGAGTACTTTGCAAAGGTAACCTGTAACGAGGATTAACACCTAAGTACACACACAGCTCGGAAGCTAGAATGCTCCGAGTAGACGCCGACAACTTGTAGGCCCCAAAATTGGCGCCCCTTTCGGTATTTCTTTATTCTTTAACAGAGGGAATAAAACCTGTGATCTCCTACAAGCTGCCCCGCACAATCTAGGCTAAGAAACACTTGTTCTGGCCCGATTTCGGCAGCATAACTGTACTAGGACACTTCACAGTTAGTATCCCCACGCAATAGGTGACTTTCCCGACGCATACGGACACTTTGCAAAATCTGGCGAGAATCTGCAGCACGCTGAATTCTCTGTTTTCTGCCCCGAAAATGCGCCAGTTCACATGTACAGCGGTCCCCTCGTGTTCCCGAACCTCCTGGGGGTATTAGGGTCCGTTTAGGGCCGAAACCCTAAACCTGCAAAAATACACAGCAGGCTGTAATTCCCTGTTTTGGGCTCCGTTTCGTGTGCCGGTCGCATCAGTAGCAAGACCTCGAGCTCCCGCACCTGTAGGGCTACTTGCCCTTTGAATCGGACGAGATTTCTGGCGTGAAACCTCTACGAATTCACCTGTACCTGCGGGGGATCAGCCGCTAGCTAATCCAGTACCTGTGCAAGAGGTTCTTGCCTCGGCAATCGCGCATGAACCCACATAACTGTACATTGGTCAAATGAAAAGCCCACTAGTGGGGCATAACATACTGCTCGTAGGGGAGAGAGAGAGCAGTGCGTAGCGTGCAGGGCATCACTCCTAGCACCGCACTGTACATAAGAGGGAAAGGAAGCACTCCATAGCTCTTAACCTGTGACAAAATGCATAATGGAGCTCCTCCCAGCTTAAACTTCAGCGCCCATTTTTCTGGAAGAGGCAAGTGCATGAGAATTTGCCACTTGGTGCATTTACAAGCATTTTCCCGTTTCCGGTTCGCCGCTTAAAAATCTCCCGACTGGTCGCCCAGTTGACTTCGCGGCAGAGTTGTAAAATGTTCCCCTAGTCATACCGGAGGTAATGACGCGAACAGATTTCGCGGCCCAAAATAGCAGTTCCCTAAAATTTTAGGAGATGATTCCGTTGGGCTCCCTGGGGTCATCTGACCATCTATCCTCATTGGGACCGCATCCAAAAGTGCAATGTGGCCCAACTGTCGGATACTTTCTGTTGGTAGTCACACCTTGACTTTAGGTCTTTATTGAGTTCAGTTGTTATTGAAGTGCTAAAAGTCTGCTCAGTCTGCTCTTTTCTATTAGCACGTGGTGACCGTCTTGTGACAGTGGTATCAGAGCATCAGGTGTGTGCTTTTCTGAAAGCATATCGGTCCTACAAAAGAGCAGACAGAGCTAATGGAATTTTATTTGGGCCAGACCCCGGACTTATTAGCCACTCCCAGCCTTTATACATTGCGCATCGGGCGCGCTCCCTTCTTCACCGCTCATGTCTTACAGGGCATAAGCCATTAAGATCATTTGCAAGAGAAGGATCTGAGATTTGTTTCGAGTCACTGTTTTTCTCAGAAGCAGTGCCATGCAGATGTTGATGTCCATAGCTACCAAGGACTTGGCAAGCTTTCAGTAAATTTTTTTGCCCTTATATGTTTTCTGACATCTTCCTTCGAAGTGCAACTTCTGGCAGAGTGGGGTATCCTGAAATGCTTGCCATGGAAACCGTAGTAGATTATAACTTGAAATTTCTAGACATCTCTCAATAGGTGTCTGTTGTTGATAATCTCAGAGGTGCAGTGTGATTGCTATGTCTTCGGACTACCATCGCCGCCAGAGGAACACTGTTTGTCCAACAGTTGATGGACCATGCTGTGGTCAGCTACGACCTCATGGAAGGAATCTAACCCTAATTTTTGGTGTAGGTTTCAGGATGGAAAGTCAGTCGACTTTTCGAGCTCGGTTGATGTCGAGACTGCTTTTTAAGTTTGAGTTTGTTTGAGAACTTGTTTGGTGATCCTGTTTGGAATTTGTTTGAAATGGATGGTATCTGTTTTGAAACTGTCTTGGTGCCGATTTGAATTGTTTGACTCTGGTTTTAATACTGGTTTCAATGATTGGTGATTTTACTCCCGGGTGGAGTAATGAGAAATGATGTTTGAGAATGCTTGTTCATACTCATGGCTTGGACCCTTGTGGTTATTTGCGGGGGGAGTATTGAATGATTGAAAAGTGTTGTTTTTACTCATGGCCCGGACCCTTGTGGTTATTTACTGGGGGAGTATTGTTGTTGTGACTCCCGGCCCTGACTTGGATGATTATGTGGGAGGAGTATTAAGAAGTCTGAGCAGTGGTTACTCTGAGCACCTCCAAACGACGCAGGCTGTGGTCTGGGGGGCGTTTGGTTGTAAAAGGCCTCTATATCTCCTGGTTCGGACCTTTTTAGGTTATGCAAGAGGAGTCATGAGGGAGTACTTGAATATCTCCCGGCCCGGACCTTGTTAGGTTATGCGGGAGGAGTGTTCATTGGCGGCTTTATGTTTCTATGTCTTGTAACATGCATATGTGAGCATTTGTGTTGTATTGTGATGTGCCAACCACTTAATATTCCTCATTGGATGAGATTGCTTGGGTATGAAATTTTAGTGCATCAAGACACCCGTGGAAGATCAATGCGGTCTGGGTTTGATGGCTAATTTTACTATGCCGGAATATCAAGAGTTCCGATCTGGACGAAAGGAGAGTGTTTGGAAAAGTGCCCTCCCAAGAAAACAATGTCAAATTGTTGGATAAAAGCAAGAGCTTTATGGATGTCTTTGTAGTCCGAAAAAGGGTCAAATTTTAGTGCTTGCCCACCCTCTTTAGAATCCTTCGTCTTCTCCTCCTTCTGTTCGAGATGGTCAAATTGACTCCATTTGTAGCCTCGTCTCTGCCTTTTTCCAACATTGACTCATCCGAATCAGAACTGTTTGAGGATGAAGGATCGTCGTCATAATTGCCAGAATGTTTTCGTTGTTTTCGAGATCCCTTACGGGATCTGTACTTCTTGGATCGTTTGTCCCGATGACCGTTGGTCTTGCTCTTCCGAGTCTTTCTGCGCTTCCGGTGCTTCTCGTCCTCCCGGGTGGAGTCGGAGGAAGAAGAACTCTCCGAGCTGTCTGAAGATGAAGATGAACTGGGATCATCCTCAAAGCGTACACGCTTCTTGGATCTGCTTACTGCTTTGAATGTGGCTTTCTGACTTAGATAGCCAAGGTAATCCGTTCTGCAGCTTTCACGCTCTGCCACGTCAGCAAATCAGCGTGAAATCCCGCGGAAATTCCGAGACTGCCACGTCAACACTCTCTCCCCGTTCTGCACTGCTGTGAATGTGTCCGGGTATGCCACGTCACCCATTTGTGACATACCCTGAAACCGGTCTGTTCAATCCAAAAAGGGCGGTAGACTTTACTTCAAACCTTGATTTAGCTTTCACCCATTATTAGTCGTCTATTCTACCTGTACTTTCAAGACACAACAAAGGGGAGAGGGATACAGGCTGCTAGATTGCACGTGTATGAGTAGACCGACACCAGATTGGCCCCTAACTTAGGCGCCCCTTTCGGTATTTCTTTATTGTTAAAAAAGAGGGAATAAACGTTGTGGTTCCCTACAAGCTGCCCCGCACAAACTTGGCTGAATTTCAACTGTTTCGGCCCGATTTAGGCAGCATAACTGTACTAGGACCCTTCACAGTCAGTATTCCCACGCATGGAATGACTTTCCCGACGCATACGGGCACTTTGCAAACCCTGGCGAGAATCTGCAGCACGCTGAATTCTCTGTTTTCAGCCCCGAAAATGCGCCAGATCACCTGTACAACGGTCCCCTCGCGTCCCCGAACCTCCTGGGGGTATTAGGGACCGTTTAGGGCCAAAACCCTAAACCTGCAAAAATACACAGCAGGCTGTAATTTACTGTTTCGGGCTCCGTTTCACGTGCCGGTCGCATCCGTAGCAAGTCCTCGAGCTCCCGCACCTGTAGGGCTACTTGCCCTTTGAATCGGACGAGATTTTTGGCGTGAAACCTCTCCGAATTCACCTGTACCTGCGGGGGATTAGCCGCTAGCTAATCCAGTACCTGTGCAAGAGGCTCTTGCCTCGGCAATCGCGCATGAACCCACACAACTGTACATTGGTCAAATGAAAAGCCCACTAGAGGGGCATAACATACTGCCATAGAGGAGAGAGAGGGCAGTGCGTAGCGTGCAGGGCATCACTCCTGGCACCGCACTGTACATAGGAGGGAAAGCATGCACTCCATAGCTCTTCACGTGTGACAAAATCTGCAAATGAGCCCTTCTTCTCTCTAAAATCAGCGCCCCCTTTTCTTGCATGAGGAAAGTGCACCAGAAGGTGCCACTTGGCACATTTATAAGCATTTTCCCGTTTCGGGGTTGCCGCCTAAAAATCTCCCAACCGGTTGCCCAGTTGACTTCACGGCAGAGTAAGAAAATGTTCCCCTTGTCATTCCGGAGGTAATGACGCAAACACATTTTCAGGTCCCAAAATAGCAGTTCCCTAAATTTTAGGAGATGCTGCCATTGTATCTTTCTAGGTCATCTAACCCCCTTTGTACACTGCAGCCACACCCAGAACTGAAATGTAGGCTCTGTAGCAAAGGATTCCACTTTGGCTAGTCAATGACCCCACTTTGGCTAACCATAGTCTTTGTCCAACCTTAGTGCTCTCTTGCCCTCAGGCCTGGACTCCCTCTGGACAGTTCCACACTAGCTGTGCAATGCACGGTAGTTAGATTTCTCGAGGGGTGTTTCCAAAAAGTGAAAGTAAATAGATAATAAGAAAGAAATCAACAAAAAGGATAGATAGTAGTCACACGCTGGTGACATACCCCCCTCTTGAAATCTCAAACGTCCTCGTTTGCATCTATGTCGTACATGCTCACAGTCAATACTGATGTATTTAACACCTGTCGACACATGTACGACACATATATGCTCATTGTCAACCCTGGTGTATTCAACACCTCGTCAACACATGTATTGCCGGCGTGTGAACCTTGTCCCAATGACATAGTGGTAGCTTCGCACTCTGCCATTGCTTTGAGTCACTAACTTTCCAATGACAAAATGGTAGCCATACATTTTGGCACTATCTTATAGTACACGTTGGATCCCGTAACACTTTCGAGCATACCCAAACCGACAGTTTAAGAATGCAGTTACACATGTACTCTTTAATGGAAGCAATTATTGTATGCTTGACAAACTGACAAGAAATACTCACTTCTATAGCACTACGCACACTTTTGGACATTCCATAAGAGCAATTGCCAAACTGACAATCTGTACAGCTCTAACATTCATGTAACAGGTATTTCATTTGAGCTCACTTTAAATGCCATGCACATCATTTGTTTCAGAAGCCATTGTCACACTGACAATCCATGTAGCTTTGAAACTCAAGGGGTCAAGGTAGGTTGCAAATCGAAGGCTTCAAGGTAAAGTGATAACACAATTGGTGACTCTGCAAGTTCACCTTCTTCCATCCACTTAGCATCCATTGGTGGATAGTTTCTGAACTTTACCAAGTAGCGCCTAGCAACCTTTCCTTTCACTTTTCTTTCCTTATGTGCCAAAATCTGTTCGGGGACCAAGATCTCGTCAAGTTCCTCGACTTCCGGCTGATCTTCAACTGGCATATCTTCTGGCACATCACCCACATAGGGTCTGAGAAGACTCACATGAAACGCATTGTGAATCTTCCAACTGTCAGGCAATTTCAGCCTATATGCAACATCACTGATTATGTCGCACAATTGAAAAGGCCCATAGTAACGCATGCTGAGCTTTGGAAATAGTCTTTCCTTGCCCTTCATCTTCTTTAACCTTGCCTTTTCAAAGCGTAAAAGCACCCAATCACCAAGTGAACCTTGTGGACCTTTGAAGCCTCTGTAAGGTTTCCCGCTGCATAGGCCTTGTCAAACTGTTAGAGGAATGAGAGAGCCTTCTTCCTGTCATCAAACCCTGTAAAGGTCGTGAAAATCACACCTTTGCCACCTTCTTTGTACGGAGTTGGCCTCTCCAGCGGCGTTAAATTGTCATATGGAAGTGACTGAAACATGGGAACATTGTTAGGGTTCATTTGTGTTCCCTGACCGAAATTAAGTTGACCTGGAAATGCCATATTTGGCTGCTGATTTGTAATTCCAGTCATACCAAAATTTGCCTGTGGCATCCCAAATTGGCCCTGAGTGCTTTGAAACCCTAGTAGCATGCCCGTGACACCATACATGGGGTTAGGCATCATCGTTTGAGCACCCCCGAACACTGTTCGTGGCGTGTAAAACCGATTTCCAGGTGCATGACCAGCCATGCTTTGGAATACCGATCCACCTCCAAAATAGCGAGGGTGTACTGAAGGTGGTGGGAAGACCTGTTGCATAGCCTGTAGGTTGCTTCCCTGTCCATTAGAACCAGCTATAGGCTGCTAAAAGGTGGCGGGCTGAACTGGTACAGCTTGAAAGACTGGCATCTCAGCCACCTGTTCTTACACCTTAGGCACAGGTTGTGGAGACTGCATGTTCTCCGTCAAGTGTACAGGTGTTTCCATTGACTGTGCAGTATGAATCACTTGTGCTCGAGCCTTAACAGGCTTTTGAATATGATCCAGTGACCCAACTTGCTGAGACGGAAGAGGAGGTTGCAGAAAGGCTAAAAACCTCGGGTTCTGCATTACTTGTGTGAACATAGCCACAGCAGTAGCCAATTGGGTCCTGAATATATCATCATCCGTCTGTGGTGGTCTTGAAGACTTACCCACTTCATATGCTGTTGGCCTTGTGAAGAGGAAACCTCTTCAGTCACATCATGTGGTCTGTCAGCCATAATTGCAATTCCTTGTGTCTTGGTTATGATCCCCTGTGTCTTCAAGCCCAACCTGACCAAGGCTCGCTTCTATGGGAAAAAGTGATTTAATCCCGTTGATGGAACCATGAAACCGGCCTGTTCAATCCAAAAAGGGCGGTAGACTTTACTTCAAACCTTGATTTAGCTTTCACCCATTATTAGTCGTCTATTCTACCTGTACTTTCAAGACACAACAAAGGGGAGAGGGATACAGGCTACTAGATTGCACCTGTATGAGTAGACCGACACCAGATTGGCCCCTAACTTAGGCGCCCCTTTCGGTATTTCTTTATTGTTAAAAAAGAGGGAATGAATGCTGTGGTTCCCTACAAGCTGCCCCGCACAAACTTGGCTGAATTTCAACTGTTCCGGCCCGATTTCGGCAGCATAACTGTACTAGGATCCTTCACAGTCAGTATTCCCACGCATGGAATGACTTTCCCGACGCATATGGGACTTTGCAAAACCTGGCGAGAATCTGCAGCATGCTGAATTCTCTGTTTTCAGCCCTGAAAATGTGTCAGATCACCTGTACAGCGGTCCCCTCGCGTCCCCGAACGTCCTGGGGGTATTAGGGACCGTTTAGGGCCAAAATCCTAAACCTGCAAAAATACACAGCAGGCTGTAATTTACTGTTTGGGGCTCCGTTTCGCGTGCCGGTCGCATCTGTAGCAAGTTCTCGAGCTCCCGCACCTGTAGGGCTACTTGCCCTTTGAATCGGACGAGACTTCTGGCGTGAAACCTCTCCGAATTCACTTGTACCTACGGGGGATTAGCCGCTAGCTAATCCAGTACCTATGCAAGAGGCTCTTGCCTCGGCAATCGCGCATGAACCCACACAACTGTACATTGATCAAATGAAAAGTCCACTAGAGGGGCATAACATACTGCCATAGAGGAGAGAGAGGGCAGTGCGTAGCGTGCAGGGCATCACTCTTGGCACCGCACTGTACATAGGAGGGAAAGCATGCACTCCATAGCTCTTAACCTGTGACAAAATCTGCAAATGAGCCCTTCTCCTCTCTAAAATCAGCGCCCCCTTTTCTTGCATGAGGAAAGTGCACCAGAAGGTGCCACTTGGCACATTTATAAGCATTTTCCCGTTTCGGGGTTGCCGCCTAAAAATCTCCCAACCGGTTGCCCAGTTGACTTCACGGCAGAGTAAGAAAATGTTCCCCTTGTCATTCCGGAGGTAATGACGCAAACACATTTTCAGGTCCCAAAATAGCAGTTCCCTAAATTTTAGGAGATGCTGCCATTGTATCTTTCTAGGTCATCTAACCCCCTTTGTACACTGCAGCCACACCCAGAACTGAAATGTAGGCTCTGTAGCAAAGGATTCCACTTTGGCTAGTCAATGACCCCACTTTGGCTAACCATAGTCTTTGTCCAACCTTAGTGCTCTCTTGCCCTCAGGCCTGGACTCCCTCTGGACAGTTCCACACTAGCTATGCAATGCAGGGCAGTTAGATTTCCCGAGGGATGTTTCCAAAAAGTGAAAGTAAATAGATAATAAGAAAGAAATCAACAAAAAGGATAGATAGTAGTCACACGCTTGTGACATACCCCCCTCTTGAAAGCATCGTAATCGCCCTCGATTACGCCTGCAAAACAGACAGAGGCCATAAACTGTCTTAGCAGACACTGACTGTTAGTACCGACGCACTAGAAACAATACATCTAGTACATGTACTAATCAACAGGCACATCACAAGACATCACTTGACATCACAGGGCATCACATGAAAAATCACTTCAAAAATTCATTCCAAATCTCAGACCATATGATTAATCGGCAACTATTTAGCAATCGCATCTAGATCCAATCAGAACCTCACAGATGCCCGATTAACTAATTCATATTGCAATAATGTCTATAGAGGTGTTGAGCACGCGGCAATGTGTGCAAGTGAAAGAGCACGCGAGGAAGTGCAGTGTGTGTGCAGAGAGGGGTGGCGAAAGCCAGCAGGAGAGGAAGCGCTAGCAGAACAAAGAGGTAGAGAGAGAGAGCTCACGTTTTTTTGGAAAAACTCAATAAGTGAGTTTTGGGTTTTCCCACTTTTATTATAAGTGACCTTTAAAAATGTGTCCAGGTTCATATTGAACCTGGACAAAGTAAAAAAATGTACAAAAAGGGGTTATTTAGGCCTTTAACCCAACAACCTCCCACTCAAAGGCATAAATGATGCCTTTGAGTTAACCAACTCCCACGAGCTGTATGCAATGCTCATGTTGAGCCTTAGCAAGACTCTTGGTGAGAACATCTGCAGGGTTATCCTGTGTGTGAATCTTAGTCAAGGTGACTAGGCCATCCTCCAATACCTGTCGTATGAAGTGGTATCGCACATCAATGTGCTTTGTCCGTGCATGAAACATGGCATTCTTGGCCAAATAGACAGCACTTTGGCTATCACATCCCAAAACAGGAGTACTAGCAGGCATACCAAGCTCTTTGACAAGTCTGCCCAACCAAATGGCCTCTTTAGAAGCCTCAGTGGCTGAAATATATTCAGCCTCAGTAGTACTCAATGCCACAATTTTCTGCAGTCGTGAACACCAAGAGACAACACCACCAACAATAGCAAATACATAGCCACTAGTGGACTTCTTGGTATCCAAGTCACCTGCCATATCTGCATCACAATAGCCCTGCAACTTCAGGTCACTTTTGCCATAGCATATACACCTAGATTGTGTACCTGACAAGTATCTCAGAATGCATTTCAGAGCTTCCCAATGTGATTTGTCGGGATTGGACATGTATCGACTAACAACTCCCACCGCATGGGCAATGTCAGGACGAGTGGCAACCATAGCATACATAAGAGAACCACAAGCTGATGCATAAGGGATTCCCTTCATAGCGTTCACTGCCACGTCATCCTTTGGGCAATCGGCTTTGCTAAGTTTTGTGTGTGGAGGTAAAGGTACTCCAAGTGACTTAGCTTCAGCCATGTTAAACCTGTCAAGTACTTTAGCAATGTACTTTTCTTGAGATAAGAAGAGCAATTTCAGCTTTCTATCTCTCTTGATTCTCATGCCGAAGATGTGCTCAGCATCACCTAAATCCTTCATTGCAAAAGCTGAATTCAGCTGACGTTTAAGAGCATCAATGGTAGACTTATGCTTCCCAACAATCAACATATCATCTACATATAGCACAAGGATTATAGGACTTCCATCATTATCCTTCTTTGTATACAAACAATGGTCTGAATGGTTGCGTTTAAAGCCTTGAGACAGCATAAAAGTATCAAACTTTTTGTACCACTGACGTGATGACTGCCTCAAACCATACAGTGCCCTTCTTAGTTTGCATACAAGTTCCTTTCTATCAGGAACTACAAAACCCTCAGGTTGCTTCATGTAGATATCTTCATCAATGTCACCATGAAAAAAGCTGTTTTTACATCCATTTGATTCAATTCTAAGTCAAACACTGCAGCGAGAGCAAAAAGGACACGCAATGTCGTAAGCTTTACAACAGGAGAAAAGATCTCTTGAAAGTCAATCCCCTCTTTCTGTGCATACCCTTTGGCAACTAACCTTGCTTTATACTTGGGCTTTCCATCAACACATTTGACCTTGTAAACCCATTTGTTAGGAAGAGCCTTTCTTCCTTTAGGCAATGGCACAAGATCCCAAGTATTGTTTGCATGCAAAGATTTGATTTCCTCTTGCATCGCAAGCTCCCACTTACTGCTTAACTCTCATGATTTTACCTCTTTATATGTAAGAGGCTCTCCCTCATCTGTCAACATAACATGATGCAAAGAGGGGTCAAAGCGTTGTATCAACCTTCTGACACGAGTAGACTTGCGTACCCAATGATCTACATTCTCAGGCACAGGTTTTACATCAGGAGGCAACTCATTTTCAGCATGCTCATGCTGCTGAAAATCATTTTCAGCCATGACAGGTGGTTGTCCATCCTCATTTGGAGCATCTAAATCATGTCCTACCTCTTCGGGCTCAAGGTTAACTGGCTGATTATCAATTTCAGCTTGCGGTAATGCATCCTGAGGCTCTTTTTCAACATCAATAGGTGGCAAGAGAGGCTGAAATTGTCAATTTCAGAAGATGTAGCATTTTTCAGCAATTTAGCCTCATTGAACACTACATCTCGGCCGCGTACTACCCTCTTAAATCGAGGCAACCATATCCTGTAGCCCATTTCACCCTCTTCCCAAAAACCTAGGAAGAGTCCTTGGATGGACTTGGCATCTAGCTTTGTCCTCAAATCATTACGAACATGGACAAAAGCCTCGCAGCCAAACACTCTCAAATGATCATAAGAGGCAGGTTTGCCAGACCAAACCTCCTCTGGAATGTCATTTTTTAGCGTACTGTTAGGAGAGCGATTGCATACATGAACTGCAGTTTTCAAAGCCTCTCCCCAAAACCCATGAGGGAGATTAGCCGTGGACAACATGCAACGCACTCTCTCACATAAAGTACGGTTATACCTCTCAGCCACACCATTAGAAGATGGATTATAAGGGGTTGTCAACTCCCTTTTAATCCCATATTCTTCGCAATAACGCTGAAATTCAACAGATGTGTACTCCCCCCCATTGTTAGATCTCAGACATTTAAGCTTACTACCCTTTTGCGTGGTCACAAAAGCATGAAACCTCTTAAATGCATTAAATGTCTCACTCTTATTCTTTAACAAATATGCCCAGCCTTTCCTAGTGCAATCATCAATGAATGTAACAAAGTATGATGCACCACCAAAAGACTTAACAGGCATTGAACATACATCGGAGTGAATTAGCCACTGCAAGAAACTTGCCACGCAAAGCTTTGCCATGTAAATAGTACAATGTACCACTCTTGCATCCCTTGACAATGAGCATTGATCCCTTAAGCAACTTCCATGAACCCCCAGCAAAAATGGTTGTATAACCCTGTGCATCCATCTGGCCAACAGACAATAGACTCTTCTTGATGCCTGGTACATACCTTACATCTTTAAGCATAAACTCTTGGCCATTGTTTAATGCCAAGCGCACAGTGCCCATTCCTTCAATGTCACAAGCATGGTTATCCCCAAGGTAAACCTTGCCATACTTGCCTGCATGATAAGAAGCAAAACACTCCACAGATGGAGTCACATGAAATGAGGCACCTGAGTCTACTATCCAAGACTGTGTAAGGCCATCATTTGCACTTAGCAATGCATCAATGACATCTCTACGTGAGATAAGCATGTCTTCTGCATTTGCTACAACAAAATCTGAGGGGCATGAAGCTGCAACCAAGATCTCCTCACTGTCGGATAACTCTGTGATAACCACACCAGAGGATACATTGACAGTCTCCGAATCCTTGGAGGAGGTACCTGCTGATTTTTCCCCTTTCTTATCCTTTGTCTTCTTCTTCTCCTGTGATTCCTTCTTTCTTTCCTGCTCTTTCTTGAAATACCTGCAATCTGGCTTCTTATGGCCTTTTCTGCCACACTGGTAACAAGTCATATCCTTATCCCTAGACTTGCTTTTGCTCCTGTTTTGAGTTTTGGTACCTGTATTTTGCTTCTGACTTCTGCCTCTCGCATTGTAAGCAGAACTGCCACCTTTCCCACTACTAGACTTGCGTCTAATTTCCTCATTTAAGATGGAGCCTCACACTCCATCATATGTGAGGTTGGGGCTATTACTCAAAGAAACCACAAGCGTTTCCCTAGAGTCTGGCAAAGTCATCAACAAAAATATGGCTTTCAACTTGTCATCAAAAGGTTGAAGCCCAGTATCCTGTAGCTGACTCATAACACTGGTGAAAGCACTTAAGTGCTCAGAAGCCGACTTGGCTCTGTCAAGCATCATGTTCACTAGTTTGCGCATCAAATGCACCTGATTCACAGGGGTGGCATTCTCATAAGTGGCCTTCAACTTTGCCAAATTGCATGTGCACTGTCCAAGCCCTTTATGTCCACCAGAATGTCATCGGTCACAGCCATTTTGATGTAGGCCTTTGCCCTCTTGTTAAGCTTGGCCCAATCCTCATCCGGCATATCCTCAGGCTTTATAGCCAAAAGGGCGTCCTCACAATCCTTGAGGAACAAAATCCCTTGCATCCTGTCCTGCCATAGGTCGAAACCTGTACCGTCAAATCGCTTGATTTCCATCAAGCTCTTGGCATCAGACGACGAGGAAGTAGAGGCCATTTGCACGGATAAAATGCAGCAGAAAGTGTCTACACAAAATCTGAAATTTTTTAGTGATCACAATGTACCGCACGTTGCATACAATGTGCTGAAAATTTCAGCAATTAATAAGTATTCCCAATGCGTACTTGCATAAACCCACAAAAGGCGTACATAAACCTCAATTTGTGTACATAAAAACAGTCCAATTCTGAATTTTTTGCAAATTTACAGTTTTGGCGCATCAATTTGCATCAAATGGACCTGTTTTGAGTGGGAAAAGCAAGGGGCATTCATGGGAATCGATTTAGAACACCTGTGTTTTGCTGTTTTGACCTGTAATTTTCTGGTTTTTACCTGTTTTGACCTAATTTCAGCCTGTTTTAGGCTGTTTTGGAATCCCTAATCACCCTAGGTGACACCGGAAGCAAGGGGCTTTGCGATGAAAGCGGAAATTTGACGAGAGAGAAGCCTTTTGCCTGCTGTCCAGCCTCCTGCGCAAAGCTTCTGAAACCCTAATCTGGCTCTGATACCAGTTGTTGAGCGCGCGGCGATGTGTGCAAGTGAAAGAGCACGCGAGGAAGTGCAGTGTGTGTGCAGAGAGGGGTGGCGAAAGCCAGCAGGAGAGGAAGCGCTAGCAGAACAAAGAGGGAGAGAGAGAGAGCTCACGTTTTTTGGGAAAAACTCACTTAAAACTCAATAAGTGAGTTTTGGGTTTTCCCACTTTTATTATAAGTGACCTTTAAAAAATGTGTCCAGGGTCCAGGTTCAATATGAACCTGGACAAAGTAAAAAAATGTACAAAAAGGGGTTATTTAGGCCTTTAATCCAACATAGAGGTTTATGAGACCGAAATGCTACAGTCATTTCGTCTTTCAGTTCATGCACTTAAACAAGTCAAGTACAAATCAATTAGTATCATTTTCATTATCACGAATTCCAATTCATAAAGTTATACAGTAGAATACTGTCAGCTCAACAGTATCCCTAAAACCCAAAGGGACATCGGTATCCTTAAAACCCAAAGGGACATCAGTGACTTTTTATCAAATCAAAGTATCGAGGAAATCTGTTGACAAAGGAGTGGAGTGACTCCCCTCTTGTGCATACCCGCTGCACTAGATTCGCCCATGTTGAAATCAGGGTTCTATCGGAGTAGACTATGCTAAACCAAATGCTTCAAGGTAAAGGTTCACAATCTGAGGAGTATATGCCAAGTCCTCCTCCTCCATCCACTTCGCATCCAATGCAGGATAGTTCTTGAATTTAACCAAGAACCGCCTTATCACTTTACCTTTAATCTTTCTATCTTTATGTGCCAGTATCTGTTTTGGAACGAGTATCTCCTCGCTTTCCTCTACTTCGGGTTGCTCATCTGGCTCCCCATCATCGGGTACATCGCCTTTAAAAGGCTTCAAGAGACTCACATGAAAAGCATGATAAATTCTCCAAGTATCGGGCAGCTTCAGTCTAAAGGAGACATCATTTATCTTTTCTTTTGTCTGGAAAGGTCCATAGTATCTCATGCTAAGCTTTGGAAAAAGTCGCTTGTCACGTGACACATCTAACCCTATGTGTCCGTGGACAAGCTACAGCATGACCAGGGTTCAGTTCCGTCAGTCCAGTCAGTCTAGATTAGCAAGTGTTCTAGTACTTTTGTGAGTCTGTTCGCAGACCGTGCATGCCCAGGCACTTAATGTAGATGCATATCCTCTGGTTGCACACAGCATGATCATAAGTATTCCCATCAGAATCCATCAGAATTCTTCAGGGGAATTTTCCAGTGTATTTGACCTATTTTCCCTATTTTTGACATTTCTCACTTATTATTTTAAGTGACTGTTATTGGGAACTGAGTAGGGAAAATTGGGTAAGATAATATATAAGCAAACCAAGGCTAGCACTATTTGGCAGAAGAGGAAGGAGAACACAGGCCACAGGCAGCAGGTTCCCCCCCTCTCTCTCAGCAAGATCCCCCCCTCTCTCAGCAAGATCCCCCCCTTGGTGGGGTTTTTCTTCCAAGCAAGACACTTCAGCTCTGGCGTTTTCAGCAGTACCCTCATCGCCATAGCCTCCCCAAGCCTTGGCGTTTTTCATCAAGACTCTATCGCAAGGCCACCTCAGCCCTGGCGTTTCCAGAGACCCCAAATCGCCCCCTTGTCTAGCGTTTTCAGCCTCGCCAGCCAATTTCAGCCTTTGACAGCCTAAAAACCAGCGAATTTCAGCCATCAGACATTAGCCCACATCAGCGTTTTTGGTTCCAGCCATTTTCAGCCATTAGCGTTTTTGGGACAGCAGCAGATTTGCATCAGATTTTAGCGAATTTCAGCCATCAGACATCAGCCCACATCAGCGTTTTTGGTTCCAGCCATTTTCAGCCATTAGCGTTTTTGGGACAGCAGCAGATTTGCATCAGATTTTAGCCAGTAGCGTTTTTGGACAGAAGGACAAAAGCAACCAATTTCAGCCCTTAGATCGGTCTCGTCATCCCCGTTGTCGACATCGACCCAGCCTAGACTTGCATCAGTCACATGCATCCACTTTGTACCGGTTTGTGCAATCAATAGTAGACCACTCTCGCCAACGAGAGTGGGGCCTTCGGAGGAGGGTTTTACGTCTCTGGTGTCGTATTCTCTTCTCTCTCTATCTCTCAGTCTCATACACTTTCACACACAGTGTCCAGTCACTTTGTTTGTGTCCATTGCACTCTCTCATTAAGAACGGAAGGCTCTCCCTTCCATAAGAATAAAAGGAACCTTGAGCACAGTTCGGAGCACTCATCTTGAGCAAAGTTCAACATTCATTCCGCTGCACCTTACACCGCTCCTTTTCCTTTTTCTTTCTCAGGCGTGCCTTCTTAAAACAAAAGAGCACCCAATCGTTCTCCTTTAATTTCAAATCACGACGGTGTCGATCTGCTGCCTTTTTGTGTCTTTCGTCGTGAGATTTCTCTAAAGCCTCCCGGACCTTGGCAAAAGCAGTGTCCAAGTCATTCGTGTACTGGTTGGCACTTAAGAAGGGTGGAACTTTCGGAGCACCTTCAATAATCTCAAATGGCACCTTCCCCGTCGAAGAGTGAATCGTGTTATTGTAGGCAAATTCCACCAAAGGTAAAAACCTTTTCCATTGAGTCTTCGATCCGAGATGTAAGACTTCAATAAATCCAGTACGACTGAATTTGTAATCTTAGATTGCCCATCTCTTTGCGGGTGGAAAGATGACGAGAACTGCAACCGTGTGCCAATTTTCTCCCAAATAGTCTTCCAAAACAAACTCATGAATCGGGGATCTCTGTCAGAGACAATTGTCTCAAGCATGCCGTGTAATCTGAATATCTAGGCAATGAACAATCTCGCTAAGTGATCCGGCTTGACTGTTTTCTTCATTGGAATGAAATGAGCTTGCTTGCTAAATCTATCAAGAACAGTCTAGATACCATCGTGCCCACTCTGTGTCTTCGGAATATCAAAAATGAAATTCATAGCAATACTTTCCAAGGGGCGGGTGGGAATTCGTAAAGGCTGTAACAATCTCTGTGCTTTATGCCTGTCAAACTTCACCTTCTAGCATACCAAGCAACTGTGTACAAAATTGTCCACATCCTTCTTGAGTCTCGGCCAAAAGAAGTATCTCTCCACACCTTTCAAGGTGGTATCAATGCTGCAGTGACCCATAAATGGTGGACAGTGGCATTCGGCTAGAACCTTTTCCCTCGACGTCTGTGTAACGCACAATATCGTTGTCTTCATCAAGTAGCCATCCCGAATGGAATATCCGGCTACTACCTCCCCATTTTGTATTTGACTGAATACATCTGAAAAATCTGGAGTTGTGGCGTACTCATCGACCATATCCTCGAAGCTTCTACGATGTATAGCGGAAATAGCCAAGACCAACGGCTTCCAGGACAAAGCATCTGCCACCAAGTTCTTCTGTCCCTGCACATGGACAATCTGGAAGTGAAACTGTGACAAGATGTTCGCCCACCGCATCTGCTTTTCCGATAGCTGCTTCTCTGACAAGAAGTAGCGTAAACTCTGGTGATCTGTGAAGACTGTAAAATCGGCTCCGAGTAGGTAATGTCGCCACTGAGTAAGAGCATGGATAACTGCCAGAAGCTCTTTCTCATATATCTGTGCTGTCAATTCGGGCCTTGAAAACAATCGGCTCTCATAGACAATGACATGGCCTTCTTGCATTAAGACCGCACCCAAACTACGACCACAAGCATCACAATATACTTCGAATGACTTCTTTGTGGGTCCCCACGAGAAAGGGACTCCTTTCTGTGTAAAAATATGCAAAGGGGAAGCAACCTCTGCAAACTCTCTAATGAACCTCCGGTAGTAAGAACATAAGCCCAAGAAGCTTCTAACTTCATGGACATTCTTCAAATCGGGCCAATCGTGTATAGTCTCAATCTTGACTGGGTCCATCTGCACTCCTACTGTTGAGACGATGTGTCCCAAAAAGTGTATCTCTGATAACAAAAATTTACTTTTCTTTGCATTGATCACCAACTTGAGAACTCTCAATGCTTGCAAGACCTGTAGGAGATGTTCTCCATGTTCTGCCTCATCCTTGGAGAAGACAATAATGTCATCAAAGAAAGTGCCGACAAAAGACCTGTACTCTCTGAAAATCATGTCCATCATTCGGTTAAAGGTCGCTGGAGCATTGGTAAGGCCAAAAGGCATTACTAAAAATTCAAATGTCTTACACATCTCCCGGCGCGATTTGGATCTCTGATGATATCCGCTCTTCAAATCGATCCTGCCGAAACAAGAGGATCCCTGTAGTCGGTCAAGAATATCATCGATCTTGGGAATTAGAAATCTGTTCTTGATGGTGATTTTGTAGAGAGCTCTATAATCAATGCACA
Organism: Adiantum capillus-veneris; assembly: GCF_014529385.1. Classification (NCBI taxonomy): domain Eukaryota; kingdom Viridiplantae; phylum Streptophyta; class Polypodiopsida; order Polypodiales; family Pteridaceae; genus Adiantum; species Adiantum capillus-veneris. The sequence goes on along the minus strand of NC_140931.1, from coordinate 173,726,495 downwards.
TTCTCCAAGATTCGTCCTTCTTCAAAACTAACAACATCTGAGAGCACTAAGGTGAAGTACTCGGCTGGATAAGACCCTTTTCCAAGAGGTCTTTCACTTGGTTCATAATCTCTTCATTCTGGGCTCGGCTCACATGGTAAGGTGGCCGGTTCGGTGGTGTGCTTCTAGGTATCAGATCAATGGTGTGATCCTCAAGACGAGCTGGTGACAACTCGTCTGGCAGGCCCTCAGAAAAGCAAACGGCATGATTGTGGAGAAGATCTTGGCATTCTTTTTAAGTTCATACATATTTGTCCGATGTTCATCATTCAACTTTTTCAAAAAGATCGAGTAAACAAAGAGACTGGATTTCATTAATTTCGAAACGACCGAAGCCGATACAATAGGGACAGACTCGCCCTTTAGTTTCACATCAAGTACAATGTTTCGGCCCTTTTCAGTAGTCGATGTCGCTTTCTTCGCCCGATAATCGACCACGGCGTTGTTCTTATGGTACCAAGGGAGTCCCAAGAGGACATCACAACCTTCCAAGGGCATTATGTAGAAGTCCTCGTGCCCCAAATACCCCTGACAATGCAACCGAAGTTTGCCAATGACAGGAGTAATGGCCACGTCCCTGTCGGGTGCGGCTAGAATTGGCTCTGCTTGTGGTCCCATCCGATCGGGTGTAATCTTGAGCCGTGCCGCCATTCAGGTGAAATGAAGTTGGCCTTGGCTCCTCCATCAAAGAAAATCAGAGCTTCTTGATTTTTCACCTTGCCCCAAGCTCGACAAAGTTTTGTACTTTCATCAATCGTGCTCGGGTCAGTACCCATGTTTTCTGGAACCAGTCTTGCTTTCATCTTGCCTTTTGTGCCACGTTCCTCAGCTCCTCTCGAACTCTCTGGCCTGTCTTCATTCTATTCTTGCGGTGCCTTTTTAGGGCACTTCGCGGAGATATGCCCATGTTCCCCGCATCCAAAACACTTCCCCTCTTTGATGTAGTCGGCCCTCTATGAGGTGCAGCGGAATGAATGTTGTATTTTCTCAAGATTAGTGATCTTTATTTCTCAAGGTTCCTTTTAGTTCTTAGGGAAAGAGAGAGCTTTCCGTCTTAGGGAGAGTGCTATGATCACGAACAAAGCGAGTGGATATTGTGCGTGCAAGTGAATGAGACTGAGAGAAGGAGAGAGAAGAGATACGACACCCGAGAGGTTGTAAAACCCTCCTCCGAAGGCCCCACTCTCGTCGGCGAGAGTGGTCTACTTTGATTGCACAAAGGTGTACAATGCGTATGCAATGGACTGATGCAATGGGACTATGCCGATGACGACGACAGTGATGACGACGGCGACTTAGGCTGAAATCTGTGATCTTCTTGGTGGCTGAATTTATGGACTGTTTTGGGGCTTAAAATGACTGTTTCCTGTCGTCCTTAAGGGCTGAAATTGGCAGATCTGACGGGTGTCATGCTGATGGGAAAAATGCTGAGAAGTTTTACCTTTTGGGCTGCGTTTTTTTGGTTGTTTTGTACCTGCTGAAAACGCCGGTCCTAGCAGTTTCTAGGGCTGCAATTCAGCGCTGAAATCTCTGCTGTGCACCTGTCAATGGCTGCGTTTTCCAAGGATGAAGGCTGAAGGAAAAACGCTGGATTCTGCTGCTGATAAGTGATCCAAAAACGTTGGGGATTTGGGATACCTGAAGGGGAGAAAACGCCAAGAAACAGAAGCTTATGGCGATGGCTGCTATAGGGAGAAAACGCCAAGGACAAGTGGCTGATGGCGATGCTAACACTTGAAAACGCTAGGGGTGCATGAGGGGGGGGGGGGGGTACTATTGAGAAGTTACCTGTTGAGCGGGAAGCTCCTGTTGCCTCTTCTGCCAGAAAGTGCTAACTTGGGTTTGCTTATATATTAACTTAGCAAAATTGCCCTACCTACTTTTGTTGGAAAGTCACTTAAAAATAATAAGTGAAAATAACCAATAAATAGGAAAATAGGCTAAATGCACTGGAAAATTCCCCTAACTGATGCTAATGGATTCTGATGGGAATTCCGATGATCATGCTATGTGCAACCGGAGGATATGCATCTATGCTAAGTGATTGGGCATGCACGGTCTACGAATAGACTCACAAAAGTGCCAGATCACTACTAATCTAGACTTGACTGAACTGACTGAACCCTGCTGTGGTGTAGCTTGTCCACGGACACATAGGGCTGGGATGTGTCACGTGACATCCCTTGCTTTTCAAAGTGAGGTACTGGTACCGAACTATATGGCGTCGAGGGAGATCGCCAACAGCATCCGGAATCCTGGAAGGGACTCTTCGCCGGCCCACTCTGATGTGTGGGTCGTGCGGTACTTGAACTTCATAAAGGTTTGCAACGCTTGCTTCTTTGGGCCGCGCCGAAAGCGACACAAAGTCTTCTGAATCTTCTTTCTTGCTTCAACTTCGTCTAGAGTCCTGCTTCTTTCGTCTTCAAGAATCTCCATGGCTGAAAATTCCTGAAACCATCTCCAACACAAAACCATGAACATACCCATTCCATGTAAAGTGAAGGAAAAAAATCTTGTCTTCTCTAAAGACTATGTATGCAATGTAGATGAACATAGAGACGGAGTGACAACCCGTTCATCAAACACATGCAAACAATGCGGTCAAATCTTTTCTGGTTGGTCGAAATCAATCAACTCATGCAAATCACAATGGAAATGCCCATGCTTGGTGCTCATACTATCATGTGATCTTTTAGAAACTGTGTCATACCAAGGAAGAGACATGGAATGTGACTTCCTTACATACAAACTTTTGAGCTTTTCACTAAAAATCCGCATACATTCGTGCTCATCCATGAGAGAAACGTGCTCAACATACAATATGTCATGCCTAGGAAAAGGGATCACATAACGATGTTGACTAAAATACAGGAAACCGTCACGAATGAAACACTCGAACAATGTGTCCGTATCAATCATGCAAACACATAATACTTCCTGTGAGGGTTCTTTGGACCAAGTCTCGAGAGCCAAGATCGGTTCTTCTTGAATGATCGAATCGTCTTGTGGGGGTTCTTTGGACCTCGACTCGAAAGCAAAGATCGGATCTTCGTGATTGATCGAATCTACAACGAGGTTAGCTTCGCTAGGAAAAGCATCCGCTAACACATCATCCTTGTGAACAATCACATCATCTTCATGCAATTCATCATGTTTGTCTTTTTCATCCAAATCATCATGCAAATCATTATCAGTCAAATCATCATGCTTCTCATAATCATGCAAGTTCTGTGTGTCATGCTGTGGAGAAAAAGAGACTGAGAGAGTCTCCTTATCGCGAATCCTTTCAACCTTGTCCTGCATATTAGCAATGAGAGATGGAGAAGGAGCAATGTCCACCTCATGAAAGACAGTAGGAGAATCACTTTTGGCATTGAGTGTTAAAGTGCTAGCCTCCCAATCAACGAGAGGGTTTATTTTACGAAACCATTTCATGCCTAAAATCATATCACATCCTGAAAGAGGAGAAACAACAAATCTTCTAGTGAAGGCAGTCTGTTGAATTGCAAACAACACATCAAGGCACTCCTCTGTGATGAGAGCGTCCATACCAGGACGAAAGCCAGAGACCTCGATAGGAGATCTCGGACTAACTTCGAGGCGGGCTCTCTGAACAAGAGAAGAACTGGTCACATCATGCATACTACCTGGGTCAAACAATATGACAAAACGGTGCCCTGACGTACGACCATAACATTTAATGAGAGAATCATCAATGGGAGGGTCCTGAGAAACTTTGGGCACAATCGTGTTATCATTCATTGCATTGACAGATGTAGTAGGTGCTGTGGGTTCTTTAGATTCATTCGATTCAAGCTTAGGACATGTTCTTTTTATGTGACCCTTAATGAATGGCTACTGCTTTGTTGAGATTGATTGGATCGAGTACCTCAACATCATACTTGATATACTCGTCCAATCCGTAAAGAAATGCCTCCTTGCGCTTCGCATCCGATTTGCGTAATTGAGTGCCGAGCTGCAAAACACGATTAGAGAAAGACATAACCGGCATACCGTTTTGCTTGAGAGCTTGCCAATCGTCCTTTAATCGTGAGGTACTGAGGTGGCATAAACGGCGCCTTGAGCTTGTCTTGGAAATCAACCCAACTAAAAGAGAGGGGCGTGAAATCGTCGGCTGCCTCTAGGTGCGCGGCTAGCTGTGCCTCTTACTATGCTTGGTACCAATTAATGTCATCACCGGCAAGGTACATAGCTGTCGTAAAAACTTTGCTATTGCTTGTTTTCTTAGTTGTCGCAAAATAAGCATTAAATTGATGCAACCAAGAATGAATAACTGTAGCATCCATTTTACCGTCATACTTACTGAAAATCAACTTTTCTGTGACTGGATGGTTGGAATCCGCGTCGTGGCTTGCGCCACCTCACGAACTTCCACGATCTTTGGGTGGTTCGGTCTTCGAGGCTAGAACTTGGGCAATCAATTCTTGAGTGCGTAGCTCTTGTCGAGCTTTACGCTCGGTCCCCAAAGCCAATCTATGAGCGGCACGATCGGCCTCCAATGCTGCGTTTCTTCCTGCCGCTTTTTTCTTCCTTAGTTCTTTTCTTTCTTTTCTTGCGTCGCGCTCGCGTTCTAAAGCAAGGCGCTTGTCTTCCTGTCTATCCATCATGGCCATCATCTGATGCATCATTGCCTCCATAGGGTCTGGCGTAGATGGCGAAGGGGGAGGGTTGGAAAAATCTCCTGGTGGGGAGAATCCTTGGTCGCCTCTCTCATGCTCATCACCTGAATGCGAAGTATCCATGCCGCTTCGGGTGACGATCATGCACTATGATCTTGGGGTCTTAAGCTCGCGAGGAACTTGGGTTCTTGAGGGTCTTGATGTTCTTGAGGTCCTTGATTCGTGAGAATCTTGGGTTCTTGAGGTTCTTGAGTCTTGAGGGTCTTGGGTTCTTAGGGTTCTTGAGGTTTTCTTTCGCTTGCAAATCGCGTTGGAGAAGGATCTTCTCTTCACCCGAGTTCTACCCTTTTCTGCGGGCGCACCCCTTGGCGGCCTTGCGCTCACACCAAGGTTGCTTTTTTCCCACCTCACGTCGATTGGCCGGCCGCCGCTAAGTACACGGTCCGCTCTCAATGAGTGAAAAGAGACACAAGGGGAGGCTGGACAAGCCCTTCTTTCTTGGGATTCCTGTCACTCTTCAACAAAACACGATTAGGAATCGCCACGCCCAAGTAAACTTGGGTTCGTGCGATCGCAACAAGCAAAAAAAATCTTGTGGTTGTTTCCTTGAGTAATGCAAAACACTTCCAAAGCTCTGATACCAATGTAAGGTGCAGCGGAATGAATGTTGTATTTTCTCAAGATTAGTGATCTTTATTTCTCAAGGTTCCTTTTAGTTCTTAGGGAAAGAGAGAGCTTTCCGTCTTAGGGAGAGTGCTATGATCACGAACAAAGTGAGTGGATATTGTGAGTGCAAGTGAATGAGACCGAGAGAAGGAGAGAGAAGAGATACGACACCCGAGAGGTTGTAAAACCCTCCTCCGAAGGCCCCACTCTCGTCGGCGAGAGTGGTCTACTTTTGAAACCGGCCTGTTTAATCCAAAAAGGGCGGTAGACCTTAGACTTAAACCTTATTTGCTTTCACCCATTTAATTTGTCGCCCACTTCACCTGTACTTTCAAGACACCACAAAGGGGAAAGGGATACAGACTGCTAGATTGCACCTGTATGAGAAGACCGACACCGAATTGGCCCCTAAATAGGCGCCCCTTTCGGTATTTCTTTATTCTTTATAAGAGGGAATAAACGTTGTGGTTCCCTACAAGCTGCCCCGCACAACCTTGGCTGAATTTCAACTGTTCTGGCCCGATTTCGGCAGCATAACTGTACTAGGACCCTTCACAGTCAGTATTCCCACGCATTGGATGAATTTCCCGACACATACGGACACTTTGCAAACCCTGGCGAGAATCTGCAGCACACTGACTTCTCTGTTTTCTGCCCCGAAAATGCGCCAGGTCACCTGTACAGCGGTCCCCTCGCGTCCCCGAACCTCTTGGGGGTATTAGGGTCCGTTTAGGGCCAAAACCCTAAACCTGCAAAAATACACAGCAGGCTGTAATTCACTGTTTCGGGCTCCGTTTCGCGTGCCGGTCGCATCCGTAGCAAGTCCTCGAGCTCCTGCACCTGTAGGGCTACTTGCCCTTTGAACCAGACGAGATTTCGCACGTGAAACCTCTCCGAATCACCTGTACCTGCGGGGGATTAGCCGCTAGCTAATCCAGTACCTGTGTAAGAGGCTCTTGCCTCGGCAATCGTGCATGAACCCACACAACTGTACATTGGTCAATTGAAAAGCCCACTAGAGGGGCATAACATACTGCCATAGGGGAGAGAGAGGGCAGTGCGTAGCGTGCAGGGCATCACTCCTGGCACCGCACTGTACATTAGAGGGAAAGAAAGCACTCCATAGCTCTCAACCTGTGACAGACTGAAAATGACCCTTCTCCTAAAATCAACGCCAGTTCTTCTTGCATGAGGAAAGTGCACAGAAATGTGCCATTTGGCACATTTACAGGCTATTTCCCGTTTCGGGGTTGCCGCCTAAAAATCTCCCGACCAGTTGCCCAGGTGACTTCACGGCAGAGTAATAAAATGTCCCCTTGTCATTCCGGAGGTAATGACGCGAACACATTTTCAGGTCCCAAAATAGCAGTTCCCTAATTTTAGGAGATGTTGCCATTGTATCTTTCTAGGTCATCTGACCCTCTTTGTACATTGCAGCCACACCAAGAATTGAAATGTAGCCTTTGTAGCAAAGGATTCCACTTTGGCTAGTCAATGACCCCACTTTGGCTAACCATAGTCCTTGTCCAACCTTAGTGCTCTCTTGCCCTCGGGCCTGGACTCCCTCTGAACAGTTCCACACTAGTTATGCAATGGAAGGCAGTTAGATTTCCAGAGGAGTGTTTTCCAATCAGTAAAAATGAATAAATAATAAGAAAGAAATCAACAAAAATGATAAATAGTAGTCACACGCTCGTGACAGGTCTAAACCCTGTCCTAATGACATAGTGGTAGCACCGCACTCTGCCATTGCTTTGAGTCATTAACTTTCCAATGACAAAATGGTAGCTACGCATTTTGCCACTTTCTTTTAGTACATGTTGGATCTAGCAACACTTTCGAGCATACCTAAACCGACAGTTTAAGAATGCAGTTACACATGTACCCTTCAATAGAAGCAATTACTGTATCCTTGACAAACTGACAAGAAATACTCACTTCTATAGCACTAAGCAAACTTTTGGACTTTCCATAAGAGCAATTGCCAAACTAACAATCTGTCCAGCTCTAACATTCATGTAACATGTACTTGATTTGAGCTCACTTTAAATACCATGTACATCATTTGTTTCAGAAGCCATTGTCACATTGACAATCCATGTAGCTTTGAAACTCAAGGGGTCAAGGTAGGTTGCAAATCGAAGGCTTCAAGGTAAAGTGATAACACAATTGGTGACTCTGCAAGTTCACCTTCTTCCATCCACTTAGCATCCATTGGTGGATAGTTTCTGAACTTCACCAAGTATTGCCTAGCAACCTTGCCTTTCACTTTTCTTTCTTTATGTGCTATAATCTGTTCCGGGACCAAGATCTTGTCAAGTTCCTCGACTTCCTACTGAACTTCAGCTGGCATATCTTCTGGCACATCACCCACATAGGGTCTGAGAAGACTCACATGAAACGCATTGTGAATCTTCCAACTCTCGGGCAATTTCAGCCTATATGCAACATCATTGATTATGTCTCATACTTGAAAAGGCCCATAGTAAGGCATGCTGAGCTTTGGAAACAGTCTTTGCTTGCCCTTCATCTTCTTTAACCTTGCCTTTTCAAAGCCTAGAAGCACCCAATCACCAAGTGAGAACACCACTTGACGACGGTGACGATCAGCTGCTTTCTTTTGCTTTGCCTGACTCTTTTCTAAGGCCACTTTGACCTGCTTGTACATTTCATCCATGTCATGAACATACTTGTCTGCTTCAAATATCTTGTCCTTTGTATGCAGTATGGGAGGAACTTTCCACCCACCTTCAACTATCTCAAAAGGTGCCTTGCCAGTTGATGAATGCACTGTATTATTGTATGCATACTCCACCAATGGCAAATACTGCTCCCACTTTCCTTTATGCTCTGACACATAGCACTTCAGCAGATCTAGGACAGTAGAATTTGCCTCTTTTGACTGCCCATCTGTTTGAGGATGAAATGACGAAGAGAATTTGAGCGTTGTGCCCATATTCTCAAACAAGCCTCTCCAGAACAAACTTGTCATGCGTGGATCACAGTTGGTAACAATTGACTGTGGCATGCCATGATACTTGAAAATATTGCTCATAAACAAGCGTGCCATCTGATCTGGCTTCATCTTCTTCCTGACAGGAATAAAATGAGCCTGCTTGCTGAATCTGCAAATAATGGTCCAAATACCATCGTTTCCTATCTGTGTTCTTGGAAGATCAAAGATAAAATCCATAGCAATACTTTCCCATGGTTTATCTGGAATAGGTAGTGGTTGCAATAACCCTGGTGCCTTTTGCCTGTCAAACTTGACCTTCTGGCATATTAGGCATTCTCACACAAAGGCATCCACATCTCTTCTCAATGTAGGCAAGTAGAAGAATGTCTCAACCGCTTTAACTGTAGCATCGATACCACGATGCCCTGCATACGGTGGGACATGACTCTCTTCTATAACTTTGCGTCGCAATGGCTTTGTGACACACAATTTGCCATGCATCATCATGAACCCATCTTTGAGATGATAGTGTTCATGACGTTGTCCATCCATTAGCTGCTCGAAGACCCTTGCAAAATCTTTATCATTTGCATAGTGTTCCCTCATATCATCAAGTTCATGATGATAAGGAATTGACACGGGTGAAATTTGTGGCTTCCTTGACAAGGCATCAGCCACAACGTTCTTCTTGCCTTCCACATGCGCAATCTGAAAATGGAACATGGACAAGATATTTGCCCATCGCATATGCTTCTCAGATAACTTTGCCTGTGTTAAGAAGTATCGCAAGGTCTGATGATCCGTTTGGACAACGAAATCTGCACCTAGCAGGTAGTGTTTCCAACTTAAGAGCGCATGAATGACGGCCTGCAGTACTTTTTCATAGACTTGCATAGTCTCTTCTGGCCCTTGCAAGAATCTACTCTCATAGGCTACTACCCTGCCATCTTGCATTAGCACTGCACCAATGCTACTACCACAAGCGTCACAGTGGACCACAAATGACTTCCTAAGATCTGGCAACACAATGACTGGATCTGAAGTCATCTTTTCCTTTAAGAGATTAAAAGGTGAAATCTCTTTCTGTGTCCATTTGAAGGTGACTGCCTTCTTTTGAAGAGCACGTAAAGGTGAGGCAATCTCATCGAAATTACGGATAAACCTTCTGTAATAGGAGCATAGTCCCAAGAAGCTTCGGACATCGTGCACCGTCTTGAAATCTGGCCATGACTTGATCGCTTCAACTTTTGCAGGATCCATTCTGACACCATTCTTTGAGACAATGTGTCCTAGAAAGTGAATCTCTTCCAGAAAAAGTTCACTTTTCTTTGCATTGATGAGCAACCTATGGTTGTGTAGCTCTTTGAACACAATGGCCAAGTGATGCCTATGCTCCTCTTCATTCTTTGAGTAGACTATCATGTCATCAAAGAATGTACCAACAAACTGCTGGTGTGGACGGTAAATTCTGTCCATCATCCTATTGAACGTAGCAGGAGCATTTTTGAGACCAAAGGGCATCACTAGAAATTCATAAAGGCCAAACGTTGTTCTAAAAGCAGTCTTGTGCACATCCTCTGATCTAATGCGGATCTGATGGTACCCACCGTTTAATTCTATCCTGCTAAACATAGCTGCTCCTTCTAATTTGTCCAGAATATCATCAATTCTAGGTATAGGAAACCTATTCTTGATGGTATTCTTGTTCAGTGCACGGTAGTCGATGCACATACGCCATGAGCCATCCTTTTTTTGCACCAACAACACTGGAGAACAGAATGGAGATGAACTGGGCCGAATCAGCCCCTTTTCTAACAGCTCCTGTACTTGGCTCATTATCTCTTTCTGCTGAGCCGCACTAACCTTGTACGGAGGCTTATTTGGTGGGCTACTGCCTGGCACCAAATCTATCGCATGGTCCTCGGGTCTCTTTGGCGGTAATTGAGAAGGTAATGAATCGGAAAAACAGTCACTATACTGTTGTAAAAACATTGACCTTTCTTTATCTAACACAGATAAATTTGATTCATGACAATCTGACACTTCACGTGCAAAAACCAAGTACGCAGAAGATGCTTTTTCATTACAGAAGTAATAGCAGAAGCTGATACAGTGGGAATAGACTCCCCTTTAAGCTTTACATCCAGAATGTGAGTCTTTCCCCTGCTTTGTACAATGATCTTTTTGTTGTAGGCATCCATGATTCCCTGTACACGAAACAACCAAGGAATACCTAGCAACACATCACATCCGTCGAATGGCATGATGTAAAATTCTTCAGCATCTACATAGGACTGGATATGTAGGCGCAACTTTCCGATGATGTGTGTCACAGCCTTTGTATGGCCAGGACATGCCAAACCTGCCTCTGCTGTATACCCCAACTCTTCAGGTCTTATTCCCAACTTTGAAGCCAATTTTGGGGAAATGAAGTTGGCTTTGGCACAAGGATCAAGGAAGATGAGCACTGTTTGATCTCTGATCTTCCCCATGCTCTGCAAAGCTCACTTGCATCTGAATTTGGCTTGTCACCCACCATATCTGGCACTAGACCAGCCATAGGCCTCTTTCCTTTCCTGTCTTCCTTGTCTTCAGAATCAGCTGGCCTTTTCTTTTGAGGACAATTGTAAGCAATGTGGCCAGGCTCCTCACAGATAAAGCATTTGTTCTCTGACCTCAAGACCTTCTTTTGCTCTTCCGACTTGCGAGGAAAACGTCTTTTCCATTTCTTTGCTGGTCCCTTTTCTGATTCAGCCGTAGCTTTGCCTTTCCCTGTGTTGGCCGCCTCCTGAGTCGCTTTAGGAACCTCATTGGGAACGTACTTCTTCGCTGAATTTTTCTTGGCTAATCCCTCCTTGACGCCAGTATTAAATTCACAATCTTCTCCCTTGAGCAAACCATTGCCAGTGTTTGCTACCTCGATGAGCTGCGTCAAAGTAGTGACTTTGGCCTTCGTGCAGTACTTTCTCAATCCTTTGGGTAGGCCACAACAGTATTTTTCAATCTGTTCTGTCAATGGCACAAACCTAAAGGAAGTTACTGGAAGTAGAGCTTTCCAAAACTTCCGATTGTAGTCATCCAGATTCTTGCAAGTAGCAGCATTAAGCTGGTACCATTCTGTCATGACATCTGCTTCAAAGTCATCAGATAACCATGCTGCTGCAAAAATCTGCTTGAAGTAAATCCATGTGGACGGAGCTTGCCCTTGAAACAATAAAGTTGTCCACCATTGTCCCGCATTCCCTGTCAAGAAAGTAGCTGCCTTGCGGACCTTTGAAGCCTCTGTAAAGTTTCCCCCTGCATAGGACTTGTCAAACTGTTGGAGGAATGAGAGAGCCTTCTTCCTGTCACATCAAACCCTGCAAAGGTCGTGAATGCCACACTTTGCCACCTTCTTTGTACGGAGTTGGCTTCTCCAGCGGCGCTAAGTTGTCATATGGAAGTGACTGAAACATGGGAACACTGTTAGGGTTCATTTGTGTTCCTTGACCGCTATTAAGTTGACTTGGAAATGCATATTTGGCTGTTGATTTGTAATTCCAGCCATACCAAAATTTGCCTGTGGCATCCCAAATTGGCCCTGAGTGCTTTGAAACCCTGGTAGCATGCCCGTGACACCATACATGGGGTTAGGCATCATTGTTTGAGCACCCCCGAACACTGTTCCTTGCGTGAAGAACTGATTTCCAGGTGCATGACCAGCCATGCTCTGGAATACTGATCCACCTCCAAAATAGCTAGGGTGTACTGAAGGTGGTGGGAAGACTTGTTGCATAGCCTGTAGGTTGCTTCCCTGCCCATTAGAACCAGCTATAGGCTGTTGAAAAGTAGTTGGCTGAACTGGTAAAGCTTGAAACACTGGCATCTCAGCCACCTGTTCTTGCACTTTAGGCACAGGTTGTGGAGACTGCATGTTCTCCGTCAAGTGTACAGGTGTTTCCATTGACTCTGCAGTATGAATCACGTGTGCTTGAGCCTTAACAGGCTTTTGAATATGATCCAGTGACCCAACTTGCTGAGACAGAAGAGGAGGTTGCAGAAAGGCTAAAAACCTCGGGTGTCTTGAAGACTCACCAACATCATGTGTCTGTTGACCTTGTGAAGAGGAAACTATTTAAGTCACATCATATGGTCTGTCAGCCATAATTACAATTTACTGTGTCTGGTCTATGATTCCCTGTGTCTGCAAGCCCAAACTGACCAAGGCTCACTTCTATGGGAAAAAGTGATTTAATCCCGACGATGGAACCATGAAACCGGCCTGTTTAATCCAAAAAGGGCGGTAGACCTTAGACTTAAACTTTATTTGCTTTCACCCATTTAATTTGTCGCCCACTTCACCTGTACTTTCAGGACACCACAAAGGGGAAAGGGATACAGGCTGCTAGATTGCACCTGTATGAGAAGACCAACACCAGATTGGCCCCTAAATAGGCGCCCCTTTCGGTATTTCTTTATTCTTTAAAAGAGGGAATAAACGTTGTGGTTCCCTACAAGCTGCCCCGCACAACCTTGGCTGAATTTCAACTGTTCTGGCCCGATTTCGGCAGCATAACTGTACTAGGACCCTTCACAGTCAGTATTCCCATGCATTGGATGAATTTCCCGACGCATACGGACACTTTGCAAACCCTGGCGAGAATCTGCAGCACGCTGAATTCTCTGTTTTCTGCCCCGAAAATGCGCCAGATCACTTGTACAGCGGTCCCCTCACGTCCTTGAACCTCCTGGGGGTATTAGGGTCCGTTTAAGGCCAAAACCCTAAACCTGCAAAAATACACAGCAGGCTGTAATTCACTGTTTCGGGCTCCGTTTCGCGTGCCGATCGCATCCGTAGCAAGTCCTCGAGCTCCCGCACCTGTAGGGCTACTTGCCCTTTGAACCAGACGAGATTTCGTACGTGAAACCTCTCCGAATCACCTGTACCTGCGGGGGATTAGCCGCTAGCTAATCCAGTACCTGTGCAAGAGGCTCTTGCCTCGGCAATCGCGCATGAACCCACACAACTGTACATTGGTCAATTGAAAAGCCCACTAGAGGGGCATAACATACTGCCATAGGGGAGAGAGAGGGCAGTGCGTAGAGTGCAGGGCATCACTCCTGGCACCGCACTGTACATAAGAGGGAAAGGAAGCACTCCATAACTCTCAACCTGTGTGACAGACTGAAAATGAGCCTCCCTTCTCCTAAAATCAGCGCCACTTCTTCCTGCATGAGGAAAGTGCACAGAAATATGCCACTTGGCACATTTACAGGCTATTTCTCGTTTCGGGGTTACCGCCTAAAAATCTCCCGACCGGTTGCCCAGTTGACTTCACGGCAGAGTAATAAAATGTTTCCCTTGTCATTCCGGAGGTAATGACGCGAAGACAATTTCAGGTCCCAAAATAGCAGTTCCCTAAATTTTAGGAGATGCTGCCATTGTATCTTTCTAGGTCATCTGACCCTCTTTGTACACTGTAGCCACACCAAGAACTGAAATGTAGCCTCTGTAGCAAAGGATTCCACTTTGGCTAGTCAATGACCCCACTTTGGCTAACCATAGTCCTTGTCAAACCTTAGTGCTCTCTTGCCCTCGGGCCTGGACTCCCTCTGAACAGTTCCACACTAGCTATTGAATGCAGGCCAGTTAGATTTCCAGAGGGGTGTTTTCCAAAAAGTAAAAATGAATAAATAATAAGAAAGAAATCAACAAAAAGGATAAATAGTAGTCACACGCTGGTGACAACTTTGATTGCACAAAGGTGTACAATGCGTATGCAATGGATTGATGCAATGGGACTATGCCGATGACGACGGCGATTGAGGCTGAAATCTGTGATCTTTTTGGTGGCTGAATTTATGGACTGTTTCTTGCCGTCCTTAAGGGCTGACATTGGCAGACCTGACGGGTGTCATGCTGATGGGAAAACCGCTGAGAAGCTTTACCTTTTGGGTTGCGTTTTTTTGGTTGTTTTGTACCTGCTGAAAACGCTGGTCCTGGCAGTTTCTAGGGCTGCAATTCAACGCTGAAATCTCTGCTGTGCACCTGTCAATGGCTGCGTTTTCCAAGGCTGAAGGCTGAAGGAAAAACGATGGATTCTGCTGCTGATAAGTGATCCAAAAACGCTGGGGATTTGGGATACCGGAAGGGGAGAAAACACCAGGAAACAGAAGCTTATGGCGATGGCTGCTATAGGGAGAAAACGCCAAGGACAAGTGGCTGATGGCGATGCTAACACTTGAAAACTCTAGGGGATGATGAGGGGGGGGGGGGGGGGGGTACTGTTGAGAAGTTGCCTGTTGAGCGGGAAGTTCCTGCTGCCTCTTCTACCAGAAAGTGCTAACTTGGGTTTGCTTATATATTAACTTAGCAAAATTGCCCTACCTACTTTTGTTGGAAAGTCACTTAAAAATAATAAGTGAAAATAACCAATAAATAGGAAAATAGGCTAAATGCACTGGAAAATTCCCCTAACTGATGCTAATGGATTCTGATGGGAATTTCGGATGATCATGCTATGTGCAACCGGAGGATATGCATCTATGCTAAGTGACTGGGCATGCACGGTCTACGAATAGACTCACAAAAGTGCCAGATCACTGCTAATCTAGACTTGATTGAACTGACTGAACCCTGCTGTGGTGTAGCTTGTCCACGGACACATAGGGCTGGGATGTGTCACGTGACACCCTCTCCCGAAGAGTGAGCCGGGTCTTGGGGGATCTTCTTCTTTCTACTTTCATTATTAGGAGTCTGTTCGGTTCTCTGAATGATCTCATCAAGTCAGATTGCCTGAATGTATTGCAAAACCCGGTTTCGCATGAGCCATCAATTCTTGAATAGAGTCTGACTTTTGTTCTAAGCAGTGATCTTGGATCTCTGTAGGAAGTCCGCAGCAAAACTGTAGCCAACAACACCTTGTTGGCCACTACAACTCTGCCTGCCAAGGAGAGCCGTGGCGAACTCCAATGTAACTTCTTCCTTCTGACATCCAACGATTTTCAACATGCTCGTACGCTCTCGGCAGGGTGTGGAGTGGTGCAGAGGGTGTAAGAAGGACGGTGAATCCTTGGCACAACCCTAGGTGGACTGAAAACAGAGAAAACATCAAGATTTGAAGAGGAAGTTGACCGGCAATGCACCAGATGCAAGGCTCTATGTCGTAGGCAAGGTCCGTGGGTGCTGCCCCCCCTTGGCTGAAAACGTTGATGCTCCCAGCCTGAAAATGCTGATGGTGATCGCCAAAAAACGCAAGCCAACCCAAAACGCTAGGGTCCGCCGGCCAAAAACGCTGATGGTAGGGGGCAATTCCGGCGTTGAAAAGCCTCCTGTTGCTAACGCTAGGTGTGGGGAGGGCAGATCTACAGTTCTCCAGCAAAAACGCAAGGTGAGGGTTGAGGTCTTCGCGACGGATGGCCTCGTATTGATGTCGCCCCCCTCTTGGTGTAAAAATGCTGGCTGATGCGATCTGCTTTTTGGGAGGAGAACCTGATGCGGAGATGGATGCCCTCAATGTTGGCGACTGATACCATGTGAGTGTGCATGTGCGGAAGCGTGAGAGAGGAGAGAGAAAGAAACACTAGACCACAAACGCAAGGTATGGTGAAGAGGGGGCGATCAACCCCCCATGACTACCATGAGCAGAAGACCCAATACACAATAACCAGATAGTGTGGAAGTGGGTACCCCCCTGGCGCCATAAACAGGTGCCCAAGGGATGTAGGGCAAGGCCTGATAAAACTCCCCACGACCCAACAGAAAAATGATATATGGAAATATATGAGGGCGCTTGGACAATGTGGACGGCCGGCCCGAAACTCGGGTGGCCGGATAGTGACCAGCCCGGAGGCACACTAGCCGTACATATATGCTCAAGACTTGTGAAGCAGCAGAGTGGTGTAGATCTAACATGAGGATGATAAATCCCCATAAGCCGAGGTCAATAAAGTATCCCATTTGGTAGTCCATCCCCATACATTGAAGGGGTTGTCTTTCCTTGGTCTATCCAAGACATAAGGGAATACAAGGCTCAAGCTAGTCCTTTTGTACAAACATTCTACCTCGCAGTTAGTTTACCTACATCAAGGAAAGCACCCACGTTCTCAGATGCACCTAGGCACCCAGAAAAGTAAATGACCAAAGTAGTAGTCGGTCAAATCAATTTTGAGATTGATGGTAGCCCAACTACATGAATTTTCGTGTCTTCACTTAGTGGGGCTATTAAATTGGCCACTCTGGATGGAGAAGTCATGGAGAATGGAGAACTGATTGTCGATTATGCCAACACCATTTAATGATCTTTTAGAAAGAATGCATGTAACAAAAAGAACGCACGATAACAATAGATTATTGATGACACTCAAGAAGTAGCAACCTTACGACCATTGCAAGAACCAATTCCAATTAGCACATTGCAGATTCAAGCACTACATTTCACTACAACTCTACCAAAAAATGTAGAGATGGATGACATGTGGTTGGATGGACTTTACATGAGGATAATAGTGGCATTGATAAATGGATTCAAGATTAATGGCTTAGCGGACATAGGTGTTAGGATAATGCAGGCATCTATTCCACCTACAAAAAGGTAACTACATAACCCTTGGAATCCTGTAGAGCCATAGTAAAAACATGTCACAAGGAATACACCCCGACATTGGTTATGATTAACTTGAGCCTAGTGATGAATGGATTCTCCTACTCGCACAATTTTGAACATAATGATGAGCAAATGGTATTAGGAGTTCCATGGAAGAGAACCTACAATGCAGTCCAAGTTGAGCAGTTGCGTCTGATGCACAACAAAACGTTGCTAGAGCCCGCTCACACCTGTGCAGGTTGGCCTCCTGGCCCTCCAAGTACAAAGCTGAGTATCTGCAAACTCAGTATTCAGAAGCTCATCACCCCGAATACGGAGCGCTAGGCCACACAGACCAACCTGCTGTGAAACCAAGAATTTGGTCATCGCCTCAACATATAACAGAAAGAGGAAGGGGGCTAGAGGACATCCCTGTCTGACCGAGCGTGCGAGCATGAAACAGTCTCCTCTACCGCTTGCCAAAAGCACCCGACTGTGTGCACGTCTGTAGAGAGCTAAAACCCCTTTGATCCAAGCATCTGAGAAATGTTGTCCAGGTCCCATGTATAATGTTGTGAATGAGCTGGGAGTGGCCTATTGCCCAGGTCGGGGGATAAATCTGCTGTAAGGTTACCGAGGGTGAGTGTAAGCAACTCGGAAGGTAGCCATCCCCATACATGAAGGGGTTGTCTTTCCCTGGTCTATCCCAGACATAAGGGAATACAAGCTAGTCCTTTTGTACAAACATTCTACCTCGTAGTTAGTTTACCTACACCAAGGAAAGCACCCACGTTCTCAGATCCACCCAGCCACCCAAAAAAGTAAATAACCAAAGCAGTAGTCGGTGAAATCAATTTTGAGATTGATGGTAGCCCAACTACATGAATTTCCGTGTCTTCACTTAGTGGGGCTATTAAATTGGCCACTCTAGATGGAGAAGTCATGGAGAATTGGAGAAGTGGTCGTCGATTATGCCAACACCATTAACCACTAAACAATGATCTTTTAGAAAGAATGCAAGTAGCAAAAGAACGCAGTATAGCAATAGATTATTGATAACACTCAAGAAGTAGCAGCCTTACGACCATTGCAAGAACCAATTCCAATTAGCACATTGCAGATTCAAGCACTACATTTCACTACAACTCTACCAAAAAATGAAGTAGAGATGGATGACATGTGGTTGGATGGACTTGACATGAGGATAGTAGTGGCATTGATAAATGGATTCAAGATTTAATGGCTTAGCGGACATAGGTGTTAGGATAATGCAGTCATCTATTCCACCTACAAAAAGGTAACTACATAACCCTTGGAATCCTGAAGAGCCATAGTAAAAACATGTCACAAGGAATACACCCCGACATTGGTTATGATTAACTTGAGCCTAGTGATGAATGGATTCTCCTACCCGCACAATTTCGAACATATGGATGAGCAAATGGTATTAGGAGTTCCATGGAAGAAAACTTACAATGCAGTCCAAGATTGGGACAGTCAAACCTTGGAACTTTCCCTCAAGGATGGACAACTGCAAGTTACCGTTTGCATATAGCAAGGAAGAGTGGAATGTTGAACTACGGACTTCTAAGTCAATAAAAACCTATCAAATCACCCAACTTACATTTATAAGGACACCGCATTATAGTGCCACACCAAAAAATTTATCCTCACAAGTCAGACATGCAAGGAACTAGGCAGCCTTGGGTACCTAAAGTTCAATTGTGAGAAAATCCTAAATAGATTTGGGTGCCCAAACATCCCAATACATCACACAAAAACTCCAACAAGCCACGGGCTACATATAGACCCAAGATTCCATTCTGTACAAAGGCAAAACCAGTATGTGGTGCCACCACTTACCACCAAATGGGCTCGGAAACCAAAGAAAGGCCCACAAGTCATTGCACAAGACATCATGCATGTGGGTGTCTGTCACTTGGGCACTACACTTGCGCCATGTGGACAAGCTTCTACTACAATCTAGCGCCAGTCTTAGCTTAGGACCTAGCCTGGCACTTTGTGAGCCTCTAGTAGGACGTGCATGTTCAGGCCAATCATAGTTGCATACCCTCACTTGCGCAGTTAAGTCACTTAAGCATATAGGCATATGAACAGTCACTTAAAGTCATTTATTAATAAGTGACATTGACATGACATTTATTAAAAGTAGGTAGGGCAAATGGCTAAAAAACCTATAAAAGAAGCCCTTTGGGCGCTTGGAAGCAGGAAGCAGGAGAAGGAGAATTACCGCAGTACCCTCAGCCTGACCTGGCTTTTTCAGCCAGATCGCGAGCTTTTTCCTCAATGTCCCCTCAGCGTTTTCAGGCCAGGACAGCCAGTGTTTTCAGCCCTAAGATAAGCATCAGATCAGTGTTTTCAGCCTTGAGCCTTTGTAGATCCAAGCCACCAAGTCACCAGCGTCTCAGCATCTCAGCGTTTAGCATCAATTATATCAGCTTTTTTGTGCAAGAAATAAAGCAAGTACTTGCTCTGGCAACAGAGCACCCTTGAGGGTGGTTGGGACCCGACATGTTGTGTCGTCTCTCTCTCTCTCTCGTGTCTCTCTCTTTCAATCGGTTCAGTTCAGTACTTTCAAGTGAAGTATAGTAACCTTGTGTTTGTGCGGAGTGCAATATCTGAGCTAAATCCTTAAAACACTTTCGCTGCACGTGACAGTGCCAAAGATTCAACAGCCAAAGCAACACCCAGCATCTGGGAAGATTGATCAATCACTTAAACAAAATGTCTATTCAACAGTTACAAGTGTTGGAGCTTTGACGGGCAAAGGGGGATACTTCTATCTCCAAAACCACTTCATGTTTGATCATCTCACTTCTTTGGATGAGGTTTAGAGGTGGAGCATGTGATGCCAGACCCTTAGCCGACAATGACAACAAAACGAGGAGGTTTTGTTGGAGTGTGGATTTCTCCTATCTCCATGTTCTCTCCTTCCCCGTTGGTAGTGTGGCCCTACAAATTTGTTCATTCCTTTGCCCTTTTGTGAGTGTGTCAGCACCAGTTCTGAGACACATTTGCAACCTTCGAACGAGGAGGTTTTGTTGGAGTGTGGACTTCTCCTATCTCCATGTTCTCTCCTTCCCCGTCGGTAGTGTGGCCCTACAAATTTGGTCATTCCTTACCCTTTTGTGGGCCTCTCAGCACCAGTTCTGAGACACATTTGCAACCTTCTATGGGCGGTAGTCTTGATGTTCGACAGCAGATTTGTCGAGATCCTTTGGCTTACAGGGTTGCAAAAAGTGTCGATAGTTAGTATTGAAGATCAGCCCCAACGTTCTTCACTAGGTTGTTCCTCAATCCAGTTCTTTTACTCTTCCTTTGAGTTTGGTGTCATGCTGTATATTGGCTATTGATTGCACAATTCCATTGTGGGTATATTCTCTTCAACACAAGTGGAAAGGACAGTTTTGTTGAAAGATTTTTAGGAAGCAAGTTACAGCATTGGGAGTACATGTGCTCTTCCAAGTCTGTATGCAGCTTGGCATATTGTATTGGAATGTACCTACAAGTCTGACCTTGACAGACGTTCCTTGGCCATTTCTTGCAAATTTTAATGGTGTGCTTTAGCCCACAGTGCAGTTAGCATCTTAGTGGATGCTCTTCTTTAGCCATTTCGGTGGTTGCTTCGTCTTTCAGATTTGTGGTGTGACGGTTGCTCTTCCTAGTATATTTGAGCAGTAGTTCCTATGTCCTATCTGCCACTTTGATCCCTGGAGACTGTACCATTTAGGACACACCTACTTCCCTTATCCTTAGACTGGCATGTTGTTTCGTACAGGTGGATAGTGGTCCTTCTCGAACTTGGAACCAATTATAGTTAGCCATGGCATTTTTTGCAGCTAGGGAGATGTTCTTCTTGGTTCTCCCAGATTTGGTTCGAGGTTCCACATGTATATTTTCTTTCGGCAGATTCACCCACCCAGGGTGATCCAGCTACACTGGTAGAGAGTCGAGACTATTGGAGAGTAATGAGTCATGAAAATTATCCATGATTCGGGTGTTCTCCCTTCAAAGGGGGATGTGGAGCTAGCTTTGGAGTCAGTTTCTTGGACTACTTCCTTACAATTCTTGTGGCTCCATGTGTAGTGGTCAGGATTGATAGTCTATTTGGTGGCTTTCAACAACACCTTGTTCTTCTCTTGCAAAGCTTGGGTGTAAGGTCTCTTGATCTTGCCATGTTAGCTGCAGTCTCAGTACTGATGTGTGTTCCTTTTTGTTGGATGTTTGTTCCTAATTCACTCTGAGACTGGAGTGATATTCTCTCGAGATGTGTTCCAGATAGATGAAGATCAATAGCAGTTTCACTTTCAATTCCGTTGAAGTTCCTTCATATACAGTTTGCAGTTCATCATTGTATATGGTAGTTGGTTGGTTCTTTGTCATCGGACAATTGATTTCTTAGTAGCTCTGGTTGTCCCATTCTTTGGATGTCCCGTAGCAGCTTGGAGATTTGGCATGTGGTATATAACCGGAGATGCTAGTTTCCGACTCTTTCCTCGAGGGTGGAGCACCTTAAAGTTGGGAAATGATCCAGATACTAGTAGTTTATATCTTTACCCTCAGTTTTGATGCATTCTCTTGGAGCGGTCAGGAACAGTGTCACGAGTCTGTGTAACTTTATTTGTTGATTTTCTTTCGGGGGAAACTTTATTTGACTTGTTTTTAGAAGCACCCTCTGGAATCTAAAGGCCCGAGAGTTGCATAGTGTGAAAAGGACGGACAGAATTGCCAGAATTGCTAAGGCTAGCTAAGGTGGGGTTGCCAGTAGAAAATCACCCGATAACTAGGCTACATTGCATTTTTGGGTGTGGTCCCAGTGGTGAAAGATGGTAAGATGATCAGTGGGAGTCTAATGGGAGCATCTCCTAAAATTTAGGGAACTGCTATTTTTGGACCATGAAAGGTCTTCGCGTCATTAGCTCCGGAATGTCGAGGGGAACATTTCATTGCTCTGCGGCTAAGTCAACTGACGCGCCGTTTAAGATCTTTTTAGACCTGAAGGCTAGAACGGGAAATTGCACACATGAGTGCCAAGTGGCACATTTTGGCACACTTTCCAAGAGAGAGAGAACTAGTGCTCGTTTTTACAAAAGGGCTGATTTTTGCAAACTTTTTTTTAAGCGGCTTGCAACAGGTGAAGAGCTATTGAATGCCTGCTTTCCCTCTCATGTACAATGAAGTGCAAGAGTGATGCCGTGCGCACATTTCACTGCTCTCTCTCCCCCCTACGCACACTAATGTGATGCCCCACAAGAGGGCTCTTCAATTGACCTCATGTACAGTTGTGTGGCATTATGCTTTTATGCTGAGGCAAGAACCTCTTTGAACAGGAACGGGAGTAGCTAACTGCTACTCCAAAGCAGGCACAGGTGAGGGTGATAACCTCACCGTACATGTGCAAATTCAGCCCCCAATTAGATGCTGTTTTGGACTGTTTACGGGCTGTTTTTCAGCCATTGCAGTGCCAGAAGCATTGGGAATAGTGCCTAATTGTCAGAGGACAGTAATGGGAGTGATTAGGGCTGAAAACAGGTAAAAAACAGTAAATTACAGCAAGCAGGAATTTACTGTTTTGGGCTGAAAACAGAGGGTTTAGCTCATTGGAAGTGAGTCCAAGCATGGGGGTTTATTCCGAGCACGTTCTGGGGCCGTTGTGCTGTCGAAATTTTGCTGGAACAGTAGCCACCTAGCGGCATACAGGTGGAAACCTTGAGGACTCTATTTTGTAACTTCTCCTTCTTAAAGAATAAAGAAATACTGAAAGGGGCGCCTGTTTTAGGGGCCGATCTGGTGTCGGTCTCGGATACAGGTGCGTTCTAGCAGCCTGTACCTCTCTTTTCTACTCTGTCTTTAAGTACAGGCTAAGTGGGCGACAATAAGTTGGGTGAAAGCTAGATAAGGTTTACGGACTACCACCCAGTTAAGTGAACATGTCGGTTACATGGTTCGTATCGCTGCGATTTAAATCACTTTTTCCCTAAGGAGTGAGCCAGGGTTTGTTTGAGTGAAGACACACAGAGTTTGAATCAAGAGTTAGAGACTTGCACGCTATGGCTGACAGGAGGATGGACGACAATAGGGAAGAGGGTTCCTCTTCACATGGCAGACAACCGATTCCTATGGTTCATGAGGTTGGTGAGAGTTCACGACCGCCACTCTCTGTCCCTCTTGTTGATGCGAATGTTTCTCGGCAACAAGTTCCAGGGTATAATACTGGGTATCTTGATGAGGATGCGTTCAGGACACAGTTGATTGCCGCTGTGAATGTGTTCACACAGTTGGTGCAGAACCCAAGGTTTATGGATTTTTTGCAAGCTCCATCAGGGTCACAGCAGGCAAGGCAATCAACTCAGCTAGTAGAGCCTATTGAGATTCAAGCCCAGGTACCCTATGTGTCCCAACAGGGTAGGGAGCACTCACATGTTGCAGAGTCAGTTGGGGTTCCAAGACAAATCCTTTCTGTCCATGAACAAGTGGTTAGGACGCCGGTTCCACAGGTTTTTCCAGTTCAGCCCGCCACTTTTCAGAGTCCACATGCTGTGTTGAATGGACAGGGAACAGGACTCCAAGCTATGCAACAGGTTTTACCACCACCCACGGTACATCTTGGGTATTTCGGGGGTGGATCAGTGTTCAAGAGCATGGCTGGTTATGCGCCTGGAAACCAGCAGTACATGCCAGGAACAGTTTTTGGGGGTATGCAAGGCATGATGCCAAACCCCATGTATGGTAGTATTGGCATGCAGCAAGGGTTTCAGTGCAATCAGGGCCAGTTTGGGGTGCCGCAAGGTAATTTTGGCATGGCTGGTTTTCCCGACCAGCAGCCATATATGGCTCCCGTGACGTAGAATGTCGATGGCCAAGGAGCTTCGATGATCCCTATGAGAGTGCCCATGTTGCAGACACTTCCCTACGACAATTTGGGGGCATTGGAGAAGCCAAGCTGTACAAAGAAGGTGGTGCAGCAGTCAAGTTTGAAACCTTTAGTGGCTTCGAGGATAAGACGAAGGCTCTTACCTTCCTCCAGCAGTTTGATAGTGCATATGCAGGGGGAAATTTTACCGAAGCGTCCAAGGTCAGGAAAGCTGCCACTTTCTTGAAATCAAATGCGTGTACATGGTGGACGACATTGTCGATGCAAGGACAGGCACCCGCCGCTTGGGTTTACTTCAAGAAAATGTTTGCATCTGCGTGGCTATCAAATGAATTCGAAGCCGATGTCATGACAGATTGGCACCAACTCACTACGATTACTTGCAGGAGTTTAGAGGAATACAATCGGAAGTTCTGTAAAGCTTTGCTCTCAGTAACTTCCTACAGGTTTGTGCCATTGATAGAGCAGATTGAGAAGTATTGCTGCGGGTTGCCAAAAGGGCTTAGGGATTACTGTACAAAGAACAGAGTGGCCACCCTAACTCAACTTATGGAAGTTGCCAACACTGGTCTTGCCTTGCTGAAGGCAGAGGACAGTGGGTTCTAGGGCAACGTTAAAGGGGGCCAGCCAAAGAAAAATTCAGCAAAGAAGCCCTTTTTGAAAGCGGCTCCTGATGCATCACAGGGGTCAGAAAAGGCAGATAAAGACAAGGACTTAGCTGATGCGTTTGAAGCATAGGGCAAGAAAAAGAAAAGAAAGCCTTTTGCGCGCAAATCCCTCGAGGAAAAGAAGGCTTTAATGGCTGAGAACAAGTGCTTTATTTGCGAGCAGCCTAACCATTTTGCTGTAGATTGTCCCCAGAGGAAGAGGCCAGCTGATTCCGAGGACAAAGAGGACAGAAAAGGCAAGAAGCCAAGCCCACGGCAAGTTTAGTGCCAGACATGGTGGGTGATAAGCCCAACTTTGATGCTAGCGAGTTATGCAGAACATGGGGAAAGATCAAGGATCACACAACTCTCATTTTCTTCGATCCTAGTGCAAAGGCAAATTTTATTCCCCAGAGTTGGCCAGCAAATTGGGCATTAGAGCCGAAGAGATGGGGTATACAGTAGAGGCAGGGTTGGCATGCCCTGGCCACTCAGAGTGTGTTACTCCAATCATTGGAAAACTGCATTTGCATATCCAGTCGTATGTGGACACACAGGAATTTTACATAATGCCACTGGAAGGGTGTGATGCCTTGTTGGGGATCCCGTGGATGTTCCGAGTACATGGAGTCTTGGATGCCTTCAACAAAAAGATCACTGTACAGCATAGGGGCAAAACTCACATTTTGGATGTAAAGCTCAAAGGAGAGTCAGTCCCTATTGTATCTGCTTCTGCTATCACTTTTGT
Organism: Adiantum capillus-veneris; assembly: GCF_014529385.1. Classification (NCBI taxonomy): domain Eukaryota; kingdom Viridiplantae; phylum Streptophyta; class Polypodiopsida; order Polypodiales; family Pteridaceae; genus Adiantum; species Adiantum capillus-veneris. Next base: position 173,701,340 of record NC_140931.1, on the reverse strand, counting down.
AAGAAAGAATCATCTTTCCGCGTACTTGGTTTTTGCATGTGATGTTTAGCTCGAGTTTTGGCTTGATTCCATGACCATTAGGCTCCTGCAAGCTCGGGGTATTTTTCCCAACCTTGATGGTATTTTTTCTATAGCCCCTTTGGGCTTCCGGTGTCTTGCTATTTCACCCTATTTAGAGGTTGTGGAGGCTGGTGGGCAGCTGCTCGACCGAGACCTCTGGGTGTATATAGGCAGGGGCAAGGGTACTCTGGGAGCATAGTGTGCATAGTCGGTGTGGTGCAACGCGCCCTCATTGGCAGCCTTAGGAGGTGTATGGAGGGCGGGGGGGGGGGCAACATCCCTAGCGTTTTTGTTGGCTGCTCCCACCCCTAGCAATTTTCTTCTCCATGAACACGGCGGCACTACTAGGTAAATGATGGGCAGCAGGACATCCCCATGCGTTTTTCTTCTCAAAGCAAAGAAAAAGAAAAGAAAGCCTTTTGCGCGCAAATCCCTCGAGGAAAAGAAGGCTTTAATGGCTAAGAACAAGTGCTTTATTTGCGAGCAGCCTAACCATTTTGCTGTAGATTGTCCCCAGAGGAAGAGGCCAGCTGATTCCGAGGACAAAGAGGACAGAAAAGGCAAGAAGCCAAGCCCACGGCAAGTTTAGTGCCAGACATGGTGGGTGATAAGCCCAACTTTGATGCTAGCGAGTTATGCAGAACATGGGGAAAGATCAAGGATCACACAACTCTCATTTTCTTCGATCCTAGTGCAAAGGCAAATTTTATTCCCCAGAGTTGGCCAGCAAATTGGGCATTAGAGCCGAAGAGATGGGGTATACAGTAGAGGCAGGGTTGGCATGCCCTGGCCACTCAGAGTGTGTTACTCCAATCATTGGAAAACTGCGTTTGCATATCCAGTCGTATGTGGACACACAGGAATTTTACATAATGCCACTGGAAGGGTGTGATGCCTTGTTGGGGATCCCGTGGATGTTCCGAGTACATGGAGTCTTGGATGCCTTCAACAAAAAGATCACTGTACAGCATAGGGGCAAAACTCACATTTTGGATGTAAAGCTCAAAGGAGAGTCAGTCCCTATTGTATCTGCTTCTGCTATCACTTTTGTAAGAAAGAATCATCTTTCCGCGTACTTGGTTTTTGCATGTGATGTTTCAGATAGTTGTCAGTCAAATTTATCTGTGTTAGATAAAGACAGGTTAGCATTTTTGCAAAAGTTTAATGGCTGTTTTCCTAATTCATTACCGTCTCAGCTACCGCCGGAGAGGCTCGAGGATCATGCGATTGATTTGGTGCCAGGTTGTAGCCCACCAAATAGGCCACCATATAGGGTTAGTGAGACGCAGCGGAAAGAGATTATGAGCCAAGTGGAGGAGCTCTTAGAGAAAGGTTTGATTCAGCCTAGCTCGTCACCCTATTGCTGTCCAGTGCTCTTAGTGCAGAAAAAGGATGGCTCGTGGCGCATGTGTATTGATTACTGTGCGTTGAATAAGAATACCATCAAGAATAGGTTTCCTATTCCAAGGATTGATGATATTCTTGACCGCCTAGAGGGTGCGGCGATTTTCAGCAGGATCGACCTTAAAAGTGGGTACCATCAGATTCGAATTAGGCCAGAAGATGTGCATAAGACTGCGTTTAGAACGACATTTGGTCTTTATGAGTTTTTAGTGATGCCATTTGGTCTTACGAATGCTCCTGCTACGTTCAATAGGATGATGGATCGGATTTTCCGCCCACATCAAAAGTTTGTTGGCACATTCTTCGATGACATGATAGTGTATTCGAAGAATGAAGAGGAGCATAGGCTCCACTTGACCATTGTGTTTGAAGAATTATGCAGGCACAGGCTGCTCATCAATGGCAAGAAGAGCGAGTTCTTCTTGGAAGAGACCTACTTTCTCGGGCACATTGTGTCAAAAGATGGTGTCCGAATGGATCCTGCGAAGGTAGAAGCAATCAAGACATGGCCAGCTTTAAGGACTCTGCACGATGTGTATAGCTTTCTGGGACTATGTTCTTACTACAGAAGATTCATTCGCAACTTTGCAGAGATTGCTTCACCTTTACATGCTTTGCAAAAGAAAGAGGTCACTTTCAGATGGACCCAAAAAGAGATTTCAGCTTTTAATCTCTTAAAGGAAAAGATGACTTCAGATCCAGTCATTGTGCTGCCAGATCTCAGGAAGTCATTTGTGGTCTAGTGTGACGCTTGTGGCAGTAGCATTGGTGCAGTGCTAATGCAAGACGGCAGGGTAGTAGCCTATGAGAGCAGAATTTTGCAAGGGCTAGAGATGACCATGCAGGTCTATGAGAAAGAGTTACTGGCTGTGATTCATGCGCTCTTAAGTTGGAAACACTACCTGCTAGGTGCTGATTTCGTTGTCCAAACGGATCATCATACCTTGCGATACTTCTTGACACAGTCAAAGCTATCGGAAAAGCATATGCGATGGGCAAACATTCTCTCTATGTTTCACTTCCAGATTGTACATGTGGAAGGCAAGAAGAATGTTGTAGCTGATGCGTTATCAAGAAAGCCACAGATTTGAGCTGTGTCAATTCCTTATCATCATGAGCTTGATGACATGAAGGAACATTATGCGAGTTACGAAGATTTTGCAAGGATCTTCGAGCAGTTACAGGAAGGACAACGTCATGAACACTACCTCCTCAGAGATGGTTTTATGATGATGCATGGTAGACTCTGTGTCACTAGGCCGTTGCGACATAAAGTCATGGTAGAAAGTCATGTCCCACCGTATGCAGGGCACCGCGGTATAGATGCTACAGTGAAAGCGGTTGAGACATTCTTTTATTGGCCTACCTTCAGAAGAGATGTGGATGCCTTTGTGCGAGCATGCGTGATTTGCCAAAAGGTCAAGTTTGACATGCAAAAGGCACCAGGGCTGTTACAGCCATTGCCGATTCCGGATAAGCCATGGGAAAGCATTGCTATGGATTTTGTCTTTGATCTCCCGAGGACGCAGACAGGGAATGATGGAATATGGACCATTATTTGCAGGTTTAGCAAACAGGCCCATTTCATTCCTGTCAGGAAGAAGATAAAATCTGATCAGATGGCACGCTTATTCATGTCCAATGTGTTCAAGTACCATGGTATGCCGCAGTCAATTGTGAGTGATCGTGATCCTCACATGACAAGTCTCTTTTGGAGAGGATTGTTTGAAAACCTGGGCACAACGCTTAAGTTTTCGTCTTCATTTCATCCACAAACTGATGGACAGTCAGAAGAGGCTAATTCTACTATCTTAGATTTGCTCAAATGCTATGCGTCAGATAATAAGGGCAAGTGGGAACAATACCTACCATTGCTTGAGTATGCATACCACAATACGGTGCATTCGTCGACAGGCAAGGCACCTTTTGAGATTGTTGAGGGTAGCAGAAAGGTTCCTCCTATCTTGCACACAAAGGACAAGATGTTTGAGGCAGATCGATATGTACAAAGTATGGATGAAATGTATAAGAAGATTAAGCTTGCCTTGGAAAGGACTCAGGCAAAGCAGAAAAGAGCAGCTGATCGTCAACGTCGTGAACTGTTGTTTTCACCTGGTGATTGGGTTCTATTGCGCTTTGAAAAGGCACGGCTAAAGAAGATGCAGGGCAAAGAGAGATTGTTTCCGAAGCTCAGCATGCGTTACTACGGGTCTTTTCAAGTCATTGATAAGATCAACGATGTTGCTTATAGGCTGAAATTGCCTGACAGCTGGAAGATTCACAACACATTTCACGTGAGTCTTCTTAGACCCTTCTTGGGTAGTGTGCCAGAGGATATGCCAGTTGAGGATCCTGATACCTGAACAGATTATGGCACACAAAGAAAGAAAAGTCAAGGGACAAGTTGCGAGACGATATTTGGTGAAGTTCAAAAACTATCCACCTATGGATGTGAAGTGGATGGAAGAAAGTGAACTGACAGAGTCACCAAATGTTTTGCAGCTTTACCTTGAAGCCTTTGGTTTGCAACCCACGCACTCTCCAACTCCAGTAGAGCAAAGGTCAAAAGGAAAGAGACCTGCTCGAGAGCGGGATGATCTACGAGCTAGCACTTCCCATGTCTATATGGATTTTGGGCAATAGAAATGACAAAAGTATGAAGGTCTCATTAAGTCATTTGTCTATACGTTTAATACTCTTTACATGTGATGATAAAAGAGTGCTAATCACACAAAATCATCTGTAACGTGTATAGAATGCATGCAATCAAGGACGTTTGCGATTTCAAGAGGGGGTATGTCACGAGTCTGTGTAGCTTTATTTGTTGATTTTCTTTCGGGGGAAACTTTATTTGACTTGTTTTTAGAAGCACCCCTCTGGAAATCTAAAGGCCCGAGAGTTGCATAGTGTGAAACGGATTGCCAGAATTGCCAGAATTTCCAAGGCTAGCCTTAGTGGGGTTGCCAGTAGAAAATCACCCGATAACTACTCGATAACTGGGCTACATTGCATTTTTGGATATGGTCCCAATGGTGAAAGATGGTAAGATGACCAATGGGAGTCTAATGGCAGCATCTCCTAAAATTTAGGGAACTGCTATTTTTGGACCATGAAAGGTCTTTGCGTCATTAGCTCTGGAATGTCGAGGGGAACATTTCATTGCTCTGCCGCTAAGTCAACTGATGCGCCGTTTAAGATCTTTTTAGACCTGAAGGTTGGAACGGGAAATTGCACACATGAGTGCCAAGTGGCACATTTTGGCACACTTGCCAAGAGAGAGAGAACTAGCGCTCGTTTTTACAAAAGGGCTGATTTTTACAAACTTTTTTTTAAGCGGCTTGCAACAGGTGAAGAGCTATTGAATGCCTGCTTTCCCTCTCATGTACAATGAAGTGCAAGAGTGATGCCTTGCGCACATTTCACTGCTCTCTCTCCCCTACGCACACTAATGTGATGCCCCACAAGAGGGCTCTTCAATTGACCTCATGTACAGTTGTGTGGCATTATGCTTTTATGTTGAGGCAAGAACCTCTTTGAACAGGAACAGGAGTAGCTAAGTGCTACTCCAAAGCAGGCACAGGTGAGGGTGATAACCTCACCGTACATGTGCAAATTCAGCCCCCAATTAGGTGCTGTTTTGGACTGTTTACGGGCTGTTTTTCAGCCATTGCAGTGCCAGAAGCATTGGGAATAGTGCCTAATTGTCAGAGGACAGTAATGGGAGTGATTAGGGCTGAAAACAGGTAAAAAACAGTAAATTACAGCGAGCAGGAATTTACTGTTTTGGGCTGAAAACAGAGGGTTTAGCTCATTGGAAGTGAGTCCAAGGATGGGGGTTTATTCCGAGCACGTTCTGGGGCCGTTGTGCTGCCGAAATTTTGCTGGAATAGTAGCCACCTAACGGGATACAGGTGGAAACCTTGAGGACTCTATTTTGTAACTTTTCCTTCTTAAAGAATAAAGAAATACCGAAATGGGCGCCTGTTTTAGGGGCCGATCTGGTGTTGGTCTCGGATACAGGTGCGTTCTAGCAGCCTGTACCTCTCTTTTCTACTGTGTCTTTAAGTACAGGTTAAGTGGGCGACAATAAGTTGGGTTAAAGCTAGATAAGGTTTACGGACTACCGCCCAGTTAAGTGAACAGGCCAGTTACAAACAATACCTTCTACAAATGCTAGTTGTGCGACTTGTGAGTCGGTTGAGTTGAGAAGATTCTTGATATAGTTGGATTTACTTTCAGCAGACAACATTTTACTTCCCGAACGTCTTTCAGGGGTAGTGGTTGGATGGTATGGTGGCCACGTATTATTGAACCTCGGAGTTCTATAGCAGATATCCTCGTCTATGAAACCCTTTCTTTTCTAGTTGCAGAGTGCTCACTCCAGCTTCCTGGTCCGTCTTCCTTTCCAAGAGCTGAGAAGGGGTGTTAGAGTTTAGGCATCTCTTTGGATTCGTCCAGTCGGTCCCAGTTTCTCGAGAGGACAAGTGTTAGGAAGGGAGAATTGTTTTGTGACTGTCCCTGGCAAGTGTGAGGGTGTTTTCTCATGTTGGGTCGTGTTTAGCCATGTTTAGCTCGAGTTTTGGCTTGATTCCATGACCATTAGGCTCCTGCAAGCTCGGGGTATTTTTCCCAACCTTGATGGTATTTTTTCTATAGCCCCTTTGGGCTTCCGGTGTCTTGCTATTTCACCCTATTTAGAGGTTGTGGAGGCTGGTGGGCAGCTGCTCGACCGAGACCTCTGGGTGTATATAGGCAGGGGCAAGGGTACTCTGGGAGCATAGTGTGCATAGTCGGTGTGGTGCAACGCGCCCTCATTGGCAGCCTTGGGAGGTGTATGGAGGGCGGGGGGGGGGCAACATCCCTAGCGTTTTTGTTGGCTGCTCCCACCCCTAGCAATTTTCTTCTCCATGAACACGGCGGCACTACTAGGTAAATGATGGGCAGCAGGACATCCCCATGCGTTTTTCTTCTCAAAGCATCTACACAGAGACGATGTGATCACCACGATGCAGAGCACCACAGTAGAGGTATAGGCACTGGAGAGGAGGTTCGATGCTCTCTACACGAGATATGTTTCCCTCTTTCTCCAGCTCTATTCACTTGCTAGGAGATACCGCCAGAGCCTTGCTTTCACAAGAGGCTAGGTGTAATGTGTAGCGGACGTGAATGATGGTGAATGCTGAGGATGAGTGCTCAGTTCGTGCCCAAGGTTCCTTTTACTGAAGGGGAGAGAGAGGCCCTTTACTGCATGAGAGATGTGCAAAGACCAAAACAAGAGAGAATGAAAACTGTGTGTGTGTGTGTGAGAGAGAGAGAGAGAGAGAGAGAGAGAGAGAGAGAGAGAGAGAGAGAAGATCGACACCAGATGGGGTCCCAAACCCCCCTCCAAGGGTGAGGTATTTGCTTTAGATTGCACAAAAGTTTGGTACAAAGGTTCTAGATGCTATGATACTCAGGATGCTTGCAGTATGGTGCCGTACCTGCGAGGCTAAGGCTAGGAACTGAAGTACCGATGAGGTTGTAGTCTGAAAACTGAAAACGCTGAAGTGCTTGATGGTTGATATCTGAAAACACTGAAGTGCTTAATGGCTGAATTCTGAAAATGCTGGGATCTGCTGCGTGGTAAACTGCGCCATGACGAGGCTAGGGCTTAGTGTTGGAAACGCTGGCTATAGGGGCTGAAATCGCTGGCTTGCTGATGTAAAGACACTCTGGCTGAAGTCCAAAACGCTGGGGATGCTGAGGGAAAAACGCTGGTACTGCTGAAGAGAGAGCCTTTGTGCTGCAGACGCTGGAAGCCTTCTTCGCCTGCTCTTTCTTGCCCTTCTCAAGCACCCAAGGGGCTGCCTTTATAGGTTGCAAAAGTTGGGTTGAGTAGCTTTCTAGCTGACCCCTCGATTTCATTTAGAATGCCATAAGTCACTTAATTTATTAAGTGCACCATAAGAATAGGTTCACATGCGGACAAGAGGTGGTTCGTATACGGTGAATTGACTTAATTTATTAAGTGCACCATAAGAGTAGCTTCACACGCCGACAAAAGGTGGTTCTATTACGGTGAATTGCTTATGCTGGGTTGAATGCTGATGCTAGGGTACCAATGGCTTGTGCAATAAGAGGGTATGAAACTACTCTAAGTGCTTGGACATGCACGTCCTGCATACAGGCTCACAAGGGTGCCATAACACTTCCTAGGCATTCTGAACCTTAGAAGTAGGAGTTACAGCTTGTCCACATGCACATAGGGGTAAATGTGCACGTGACATTTTATCAAGTGCACCATAAGAGTGGGTTCACACGCCTCAGAGCCTACCAGCAATGGCTTGCCCTCTACATCCCCACCTGGCCGGACATCCACGTCCAAGACATCTCTTACTACTCTCAACCTCAGAAGCAGCCTTAGAAGAAGAGCCTCGACGAGGTTGGACCCCAAATCCTTATCACCTACCAGAAGCTCGGCATCCCCCTTTCAGAGCAGCATTGCCTCCATGGTATTGCCATTGATGTTGTCTTTGACAACACTTCCGTTGCTGTCACCCACCACGAGGAACTCTAGCAACAAGGGGTTCATACACGGTGAGTTGATTATGTTGGGTTAAATGCTTATGCTATGGTACTTATGGCTTGTACAATCAAAGGGTATGCAACTACTAAGTGCCTGGACATGCACATCTTGCGTACAGGCTCACAAGGGTGCCAGAACACTTCCTAGGCTCACCTAAACCCTAGAAGTAGGAGTTACAGCTTATCCACATGCACATAGGTTAGATGTGCACATGACATCCCCCCCTTTTCAAGGTGAGGTATTGGTACCGAGCTGTATGGCTTCCAAATAGTCCGCCAACAACTCTTGGGAGTTTGCGAAGAACTCTTCGACGGCCCACAATGATCCGTGTGTCCCGCGATACTTGAACTTCGAGAAGGTTTGCAATGCTTACTTCTTTGGGCCGTGCCGAAAGCGAGGCATAATAATCTGCTTCGGCTCTATGTCTTCAACTTCATCTACGATCTCCTCTTCAAGAATCTCCTTTAAGGGATTTACCTAACCACTTCAAACACAATATAATACATACATCGGTTACTTGTCAAGTGACTGGAAAAAGACTATGCTTCCTAAATGATTGTGGATGGAATGCAGATGAAAAATGTGACGCAGTGTCAAACCTTTCACCAAGTACATGCCAAAAATGTGATCTAAACTTGACTTTCCGACCTAAAACTATCAACTGTGGCAAACCGCAAAGGGAATACCAATGCTTGATGGACAATCTTATGAGTGCTTTTGCAGTAACCATGTCCTGCCAAGGCATGAGCATGCAAAATGTATTGAGATGACCTACAATAGTGAAACATCGTGTATCCCTTGAAGGCAAACTTTCTAACTTTCCTAGAATGTTGTTCATGCTCCTGTGCTCATCCGTGAGTGAATCATGTGCATCGTGCAATTGGCTTTCCTATGAAAACGTAACACAAACAGACGGTGACTAAAATACAAGAGACCATCACGAATGAGAGACTCAAACAATGCATATTGACTATTCATGCGAACAAAAGATACTTCTTGAATGGTTACTGTAAACCTTGACTCGAGAGCCAAGATCGGTCGTGCGTGTGTGATGTTATCTGCAATGGGAACACAATCAATCAAACCACCAAATTGCTCACAAGATTGGAACCATCTAGCGTGACGGTCACTCCAACGTGTACTCGGCACAGACTCGAGCAACTTGAGGGCGTGATGATTCTTACAAACAATCAAATCTCTATCATGCACAAAATGCGTGTCGTACATGGGAGAATGAACGACAGAGAGAAATTCCTTTTCATGCAATGAATGATTCTTTTTTGGACTTTGGGACTATGTACTGAGAGATGGAGATACGTGTTTTATCCTCTTTCGATATATGAGAGAGAGAGAGAGAGAGAGAGAGAGAGAGAGAGAGAGAGAGAGAGAGAGAGAGAGAGAGAGAGAGAGATTAATGACAGAGACGGAATGTTTTTGTCACAACAAAGAACTGTAACAAACTTGGACACCCCAAGTCTGAAATCTGTCGCGACACGAGAGAGAGAGAGAGAGAGAGAGAGAGAGAGAGAGAGAGAGAGAGAGAGAGAGAGAGAGAGAGAGAGAGAGAGAGAGAGAGAGAGAGAGAGAGAGAGAGAGAGAGAGAGAGAGAGAGAGAGAGAGAGAGAGAGAGAGAGAGAGAGAGAGAGAGGGAAGGAATGGTTACGACCCACTGTCTGCCATGCTGCCTCAGTAGGAGCCGAAGCAGAGGGAGGAACATGGAGGGTCGAAGCTCTAGGAGCACCTGCAGGCTGAGGAGGTGCTCGAGTAGTAGTAGGAGGAGCCGCTTGTTGGCGCTGACCACGTGGCTGAGCATGAGTGCCACGAGCCGGCTGTTGTTGTTGCCGATGGCTTGGCAGTGTGGGGCATTCTCGCGCCAAGTGTCCCATCTCGTGACAGCGTAAGCACTGCCCTGGACGGCCAGTGACTACCATTCGGCAAGAGTAGTCTTGATCGCGCACAGCCACAGTAACTGAATCTGGTAATGAAGTATCCCCAAACACCAAAACCTGAATGCGAGGTGGACCAGAGGAGAAGATGCAGGATCCCGGTACTACTGTGCCAAAGTGAGCAGCAATCATCTGAAGGAGATGCTCATCAATAAAATGAAGAGGCATATCCGGGAAGGAGAGGGTTAGAGGGAATCTGGGAATAAGGTGTCGACTGTCAAACTCCTCAGTAGTAAACTCGTGATACCACCGCATCAGGTATATCATCCTGCGATCAGAGAGTATCGGAGAGCGAGCCAGGAGAGCTGATGCAATGCCGGGATCGGAAAGACGTACCATGAATATGCCTCTGCCAAGGAATGTAAGCTCTGAGATCCGTCCCTGAGTAGTGCCCAATGCAGTCTGACACCAATCGCGGATAGAAGATCGAGGTGGAGACTGTCCAATCATCCGGCCAACCAAGGCATGCTGTGCCAAGTGTTGTACTTTGGAGTCAATGCGTGTCAATAGGTCGCCAGTACAGTCCACGCGACAGGCAAGTGGTGATGGAGCGTCGTGTGTAGCACTCGAGACTGGCAAAGCCGCCATGAAGAATGGACGAAACTGACAAACGGGAAAAGCACGACCCGAATTGACTGCTGGACACTCTCTCTCTCTCTCTCTCTTTCTCGCTTTCGCTTGCAGGCGATTGAAAGAAGATGCGGTTAGGGTTTGTGGACAGTTAGGGTTTTTAGATTTTTAGGGTTTCGTGGAATTAGGGTTTTTGAAACTGTTAGGGTTGCAGGGAATTAGGGTTGGCCTGGCTGCAGAGCACGCGCAGGCAGCAAAGGTGTGCAGGCAGCAGAGCATGCGCAGGCAACAAGGGTGTGCAGGCAGCGCGTGCAGGCAGCAGAACGTGCGCAGACCAAGGCACAGGATCACTTACCTTTGCTACCAGCTCCTCCTCCACTTGCTGTTCCTCCACTCGCTCCTCCCCCTCTTCCAGAGGCTCCTATTCCCATGCAGATGGATCATTCACCGCTACTACCTCTCCCTCCTCCTCCTCTTTCTCCTATCCTTGCTCTCCCCCCTCCCTCAGCAGCTCATACTTACGTCCCACGCAATTTTCTCAGCTCTTGCCCTCTTTCCTGGGGCACTCATCGGGCTGAGATGTGCGGTGACTTTGACGGACCATTGCGTGTTCAGCTCTACCTTATGCATCACAGGACAGGTTGTGTTCCTTCTTTGATTGGTAGTCGCTCTTAGCCTACGCATTCCTTTTTCCTTCCATTCCACGTTGCTCAGGAATGGTCCGAGGATCAGGTTCTCCATTTTGTGCACGCCCAGACTATGGCTCACCTACATTTATGGTTGTCTACTTCTGCCCCCGATGTTTTGTCTCCTCACTATCCTACATGTATTGGTGCTATGGAGTGGAGTGATGTTTATGCTTGCTATTCATTGCCTATGGTCATTCATGTATCCTCAGATGTGGTGCTTCCTATGTCTATGCGCATTTGGGGTGTCAAGGCTGCAGCATCGGTAATGCAATGTAAACAAGCTGAGGTTGGCAGTTGGTGCAATGAAGCACCATATTTTAGAGAGGGCTTGCGGGTTGCTTTCCTACCGCCTGAAGCTCACCCCTTGGATGGTCCAGCTGCCTCCAAGAAGATGCGCAGTTAGTCAGATATTATACCTACTCTTTCATGCAGTCTATGGATTTACATGTACTTTCTTGGAATGCTAATGGTTTACAGACTTTTCGGGTAAAAGGGTCCCGTAAGCTTTTACTTCGTAGAGATTTACACACTCATGTGGTGGGCACTGTGGACATACTACTAGTATAGGAGCATAAGATTGCCGCTCCTTTGGCAATCTCATGCCATCGGGCGCCCGCACTTTTTGGGAGCCTGCTGTGGGCCTTCATGGTCAGAGTTGTGGTGTATGCATCTCAGTGGGGTCACGTTACTTGGCCTCAGTTGAGCAGCATGGCACACTAGTCGCTGGCAGAGCAGTTTATGTTTCTATTCGGATTCGGGAATCTATCATTGGTTTTATGTTAGTCTACGCACCCACTACCCCTCGGGAGAGGGCTACTTTTTGGTCCTCCTTGGCTGCTGCTCTACCTGTTGTAGACTCTTGGGTTGTTGGAGGTGATTTCAACAACGTTGAGAGCGATTCTGATTGGCGAGCCACCACACCTCCCGTTCTATCATCCATTTCTCCCGATGAGCAGCCAGCTTGGGATCGATTTCTCCTAGCGATTCAAGGTGTGGACGCTTGGCACATACCCTCTTTTGGTCATCACCCTGCTATCTTGGGGGTTTCAGCGATAGCAGGGGAGATTATTAGAGCGACTTGACCGTTTTTACATTGGCACTTGGGCAGCAACTCTAGGCGGATTTACTACTATATGGAGAGGAACCAGCCTCTCAGATCATTTTCCCACATCATTATTTCTCTCCTTCACTAGATCCTCTGCTCAGAGACGAGGCTGCCGCATCCCTGACAGTGTTCTCACCACTCAATTATTACAGCAGCAGATTCATGACTTGTGGTCCTCGGATGCTTCTTATAGTGGACCCCCTGGAGAGTTTCTTGCTCACTGCATTTCTCAGTCTAGTACTTACTGCCGTGATCAGACTGCTATCATTCATCGTCAGTTGAGAGTACGTGAGTCTGATCTTCACATCCCTCTTGGTTCCACTCAGCGCTTGCTTGAGGAGTGGCCTCAGGATGCTTATCTCACTGCTAGATAGACGGAGCTCACAGAAGAGATTCGTCGCGTACAGGAGGCTAGGTTTGAGTTCACGCATCATGCTTCAGTGTCTCATTGGATAGCTAAAGCTGATTGAATGAATAAAGACTTCTTCGCGGCACATAAAGAACGCCCTCCTGGCACCACTCTGCGGACTTTGTGCGATGCTCAGGGGACACTACATATGCATCCTGATGTTATTCTTGATATGTCTGCAGATTATTTTGAGACAGTGTTCACTGCTGATGTATGCACCCCTGAGGTTTTACTTGCCCGTGAGCAAATCTGGCAGCACACTAGACATCGTTGTACAGACACTATGGCAGAGATCCTGTTGGCGCCTTTCACACTTACAGAGCTCCATGCTGCTATAGACAGTCTTGATCCATCCCCTGTCCAGGCGAGGATGGTCTCACTAGAGCCTTCTTTTTGACATATTGGGATGTATTGCATACACCACTGCTTCGCGGTTGTCAGGACATCTTTGACTCAGGATATATGCATCCGGCTCTTTGTTCAGGTCTCATATCTCTTATTCCGAAGGGGGTGACACCACTCAGCTCCGACAGTGGAGACCTATTACCCTACTCCCTTCGGTCTATAAGATATTAGCGTTACTAACCAGCCACCGCTTGCGGTCGTTCCTACCAGATATTATTCATACTTCTCAGACAGGCTTCGTTATGGATCGATGCATTCTGGATAATATCTTCACTTTTTATGAGGCAGTAGAGTGGGCAAGATCATCTTCTGAACCCATGGCTTTTTTCATCCTAGACTTCGAGAAAGCATACGACCGTGTTGATTGGGACTTTCTCGAAGGATCTTTAGCCAGGATGGGTTTCCCTATGAGATGGATTTCAGGTATTTTTGCTCTCTTCAGAACTGCCAGCAGTGCTATTACCATTGGTGGCCGTGTCAGTCGCAGTTTTGAGCTTTCTCGATCTGTTCGTCAGGGATGTCCTTTAGCAGCCTATCTTTATCTTTTTGTGGGAGAGACTATGTCTGACTTTCTTCGTGCTCAGAGTCATGCATTTCGGGGATTGACCATGCCAGTACCTACAGCTCCAGACCTTATCGATCAAGAGTTTGCTGATGACACTATGCTCATGTTGCGCTATTTGCTACCCGCTCTTGATGCAATGCGGGAGGCCCTACAGGTTTTTTGCATTGCCAGTGGTGCACGCATTAACTGGCATAAATCCTTTGGGTTATTGGTTGGCAGTGATGACATACCTACTTGGGGGGCAGCTAATGGTTTCACATGGCTACATTCGGGTCAGACATGCCGATACCTGGGCTTCTATTCGCAGGAAGCTATGCCATTGGTCTTCACGTCATCTGTCGTTGGCTGGCCGTGCATTGGTCGCCAACCAAGTCATTCTGGCTACAGTATGGTATACGGCTTCTTGTTGGATGTTACATTCTGGTGTGATAGCTCAGCTCCGCCGACTAGTAAGGAACTTTTTATGGAGTGGCACAGACGGGACTATTGATACTCGTGCTAGAGTTCGCTGGTCCACGATCATTTGTCCTAGGTCAGAGGGAGGCCTTGGCATCATTGATCCAGAGTTACAGAGCCGCGCACTTCTTACCAAGCTTATTGTTCGGGGTCTTTTTCCTGGCCAAGAACCTTGGAAGATGCTTCTTCAGGCTGCTCTTTGCACAGTGACTCCACGACTCGGCACTAGAGACGGCCATACTTGGCATTCAGGGTATCGTTTTCTCTTTACGGATGCTCCCTTGTCTACTTCCACCCTCTCACCCTTTCTCTGATCGCTCCTTCAGATTTGGGTTTCCATGAGACGGACTATCGTACGCTCACATCCCTCATGTCGTGAGGAGATTGAGCGCCAGCCTCTCATTTGGAATGCTACAGTTCTTGATTCTTCGGTTCATCCACCTCGTCAGCTTGGAGAGAGGACTCACATTGATTGGGCTGCTTGGGATTCTGGCCCTGCAGCCTCTATGCGGTTGTTTTATGAGACACGTATGTTGGATGCAGATTTTGTGACAAAACATTATGACATTGGTCGCGGGGTGCCAGACAGACTGCTTGGGATCGATTCTGCCGTTCCTTCACAGTGGGATGCAGTCATGCGCGGCACGCTTCAGATGCCTCCTCATTGTGGCTGGGAAGGCCTCTTTGACCGCAGCACTCTCTTATTAGTTCGTTTGGACACCATGCTATTCACAGTTGATACTGACAACTCTCCGGGGATTCATGCTCGATTGACATACTCTGCCACTTCTCCACTACTTATCTCCTCCGGCGCTCGATGGGAGGCCAGTCGAGTAGTTGTCTCACGCGGGAAGTGTTGTCGTGTTGATCCCCTTTTTGCTTCCGCTGATGCTGCACTTTGGAGGCTTTGGGTGTGGGAGGGTCGTGCCCTATCGCAGCTTTACTGGGACCCAAGAGAGTGGCATTGGCCTCACTCAGATCCCACAGGGGCACCCGTATCTTTCTTTGAGTACACTGTCCGGATTGGAAGATTAGCATTGATGAGACAGCAACCTCAGCAGCCCACTCGAATGAGTTTTTGGTTACATTCAGGCCTCTCTCATGCCTATCTGCAGCAGTTTTGGTTCGCGATCTGGGATTTACATGTTGCTCGTCGTATTTCCTTTTTCATGTGGATGATTGCTCTTGCGGGACTACCAGTTGGGACTTGGCTAGCTACTATGGGTCATGATCCGTTATGTACTCGCTGCCCTTTGCGTCAACTTGAGTCACTTGCTCACTGTCTTTGGTCATGCTCAGCTTCCCATGTAGTGTGGCTTGCAGTTTGCTTTCTACTCAGCAGATCAGGTGTTCAGCATGGATTTCTTACTTGGGGATCTGTCTCATGGTTGATGTCGATGCCCGGCCCGCATCTTTTCTACGAGGGCTCAGCCACAGATCCAGCCTTCATGCTTACCTCCACTGGTTATCGACGAGGGACTTTGGCTATGCTACCACAGATTGCTTGGCAGGGAGATACGCAGACACGTGATGCAGTTTTCTCAGTCATCACTAGTATTACACTATGGAATATTTAGAGAGCTCGTTGTCTTCACATTCTCAGTGCGGCTCCCCAGCTGCTTCAGGATATCCTCGCTGCCATTTGGCTAGACACCATTCACACCCTGATTTGGCAGTGGGATTCCTCCTCCGGTACATCTAGAGCAGCCGAGGCTCGTCGATTTGCCTTTCTTCGGCGTTGGGCACGATCCCCACTCTTCTTCACACTGACAGGTGGTCAGATTACTTGGCATTATGCCCCTCCTCAGTGGTTTCTCCTTCATTCCTCCCACCGACCACCATGAGATTGTTCTAGTCGAGTAGTCACTATAGTGGCTCTCCTCCTTTCATTCAGCTTGTACACCCCGCGTGATAGGCTATTTTAGCATCCGCTGGGATTATTTTGTACTAAGTAATATACAGCCCTGACTTTTTCAAGAGAGAGAGAGAGAGAGAGAGAGAGAGAGAGAGAGAGAGAGAGAGAGAGAGAGAGAGAGAGAGATCTATTTAAAACACTTCACAAAATTCAATCACAGTTTAAATGATTCGACACGGCCCGGCGTAGTTCCGTGCCAAGAGAGATTGGCCCCAAAGACTGGCGCCCCTTTCGGTATCTCTTTTTGTATTAACAATTGAGCATGTACAATTGCCCTGGCTCTCCTCTGCTCACCGACTCGTCAGCTCAGAATAAGCCAGAGAGAGAGCCTAGGGTCTTATTTAAAGGCCCTTGGCCTTGGAAAAGCAGTTTACATGAAAAGCTTGGGTTCCAAAAGCATCTGGTGTCAAAAGCTAGCGCCCAAGGCTGCCAGTGCAATTTGCGGAATTCCGTACACCTGCCATGTCAACAACGCATATCGCGGACGTCTGTACAGCCAGCCACGTCAACAGTCCGTACAATTTAAAAAAAAATCCTTGTGTCCCCTTTGGTCCCTCGGCAATTGTCCATTAATTGGTCATGCCACATCATGAGTTTGTGACATACCCCCCTCTTGAAAGAATGGTTATCGCCCTCGATTACGCCTGCAAAACAGACAGAGGCCATAAACCAGTTCAATAGACATTGACTCTTAAGTACCGACGCACTAGACACAACGCATCTAGCACCTTTACAAAGACGACGGTCACATGAAGATCAAATCAATCACAGAAAAAATCATTCCAAATCTCAGACCATGACTGTCAGCAACGTATTTAGTAATCGCATCTAGATCCATCCCGGACCTCACTGATGCCGGATTAACTAATCCTTATTGCGATCATATCTATAGAAATTCTCAAGACTGAAATGCTGCAGTCATTTCATTTTTCAGTTCTTGCAATCAAACAAATCACATGAGAGAGGACACATCATTCAGGTTAATTTCGGGAATTCCCATTTTCATCATTCATAAAGCAATACAGCAGAATACTATCAGCATAGCAGTATTTCTAAAATCCAAAGGAAAATCAATGACTCTATTCCATTGAGGTAATTTGTGACAAAGAAGCGGAGTGACTCCCCCTCTTGTGCAATCTCTTCTGCACCAGAATCAACCCTACTGATCCGCGGGATCTTTCGGAGTAGACGCAGCTAAACCGATAGCCTCAAGGTAAAGTTCCAAAATTTGAGGAGTATTTGCTAGGTCCTCCTCCTCCATCCACTTCGCATCCAATGCCGGATAGTTCTTAAATTTCACTAAGAACCGCCGAATCACTTTACCTTTCAATTTTCTTTTCTTATGTGCCAAAATTTGTTCTGGAACGAGTATCTCCTCACTCCCTTCCACTTCGGGTTGCTCATCAGGCTCCCCATCAATTGGCACCTCCGCCTGAAAGGGTTTCAACAGACTCACATGAAATGCATTGTGAATCTTCCAAGTATCTGGCAACTTGAGTCTGAAGGATACATCATTTATCTTCTCTTTTATTTGGAAAGGTCCATAATATCTCATGCTAAGCTTTGGAAAAAGCCGCTCCTAAAGCCCTTCCGTTTCCTTAGGCGTGCCTTCTCAAAACTAAGGGCACCCAACCATCTTCCTTCAACTTCAAGCCGCGTCAATGTGGATCCATTGCCTTCTTGTGCCGTGCTTGAGACCTTCTCTAGAGCCTCTCAAACCTTGGCAAAAGCAGTGTCCAAGTCCCTTCTCGTATATTGATCGGCTTCAAAATCTTGTCTTTAGTGCTTAGAAAGGAAGGGACCTTCTTAGCACCTTCGATTACCTCAAATGGTGCCTTCCCTGTCGAAGAGTGAACCGTGTTATTGTAGGCAAATTCCACCAAGGGCAAATATTTTTCAAATTGAGTCTTCTGATCACAAATGTAAGACTTCAATAAATCCAAAACCACTGGGTTGGCTATCTCATCTCAGATTGTCTTTAAAAATCTTATCTTTAGTGCTTAGAAAGGAAGTGACCTTCTTAGCACCTTCGGTTAGCTCAGATGGTGCCTTCCCCGTCGAAGAGTGAACCTTGTTATTGTAGGCAAATTTCACAAGGGCAAATATTTTTCAAATGGAGTCTTTTGATCACAAATGTAGACTTCAATAAATCCAAAACCATTGGGTTGGCTATCTCAGATTGCCCATCCGTCTACGGGTGGAAAGGTGGCGAGAATTGCAACCGCGTGTCAATGTTCTCCCAAATAGCGTTCCAAAACAAACTCGTGAATCAGGGATCTCTGTCGAAGACTATGCTCTAAGGCATGCCATGTAACCGAAATATCTGAGCAATGAACAATCTCGCTAAATGATCAAGCTTGACTGTTTTCTTTACTGGAATGAAGTGAGCTTGCTTGCTAAATCTATCAATGACAGTCCAAATGCCATCATGTCCACTTTGAATCTTCAGGAGATCAAAGATGAAATCCATAGCAATGCTTTCCCTGGGGCGTGTGGAAATGTGTAAAGGCTGTAGTAATCACTGTGCCTTATGCATGCCAAACTTGAATTTTTGGCATACTAAACAACTGCGAACGAAGCCGTCCACATCTTGGTTGAGTCTCGGCCTATAGAAGTAACGGTCGACACACACTCTTCAAGGTAGGTGGTATTGATGCCGCGGTGACCTGTAAAAGGTTGACAATGGCACTCTGTCAAGACCTTTTCCCTCAAAGGTTGTGTAACACAAAACATCATTTTCTTCATAAAGTAGCCATCCGTATGGAATACCTTAGAATTGTCTCCCCATTCTATATCCGAGTATAAATGTCCGCAAAGTCAGGATCTATGGGGTACTGGTCAACCATATCCTCGAAGCTTCTGTGATGAATCGCGGAAATAGCCAAGACTAGGGGCTTCCGAGACAATGCATCTGCCACTAAATTTTTCTGTCCTTGAACATGGACAATATGGAAGTGAAACTGTGACAAGATGTTAGCCTACCGCATCTGCTTTTCCGAAAGCTGCTTCTGTGACAATAAGTAGCGTAGACCCTGATGATCTATAAAAACTGTGAAATCGGCTTCGAGTAAATATAATCGCCACTGTGTAAGAGCATGCATCATTGCCAATAGCTCTTTCTCATAAACCTTGCTACTAATTATGGCCGTGAAAACATTCTGCTTTCATAAGCAATCTCCCAGACTACGACCACAAGCATCACAATAAACTTCTAACGGCTTTTGCAAATCTGGCAAAGCCAACATTGGTCCAGTAGTCAATTTTTCTTTAAGTGTCTGAAAAGCAGTCTCCTACGTCCGTCCCCACGAAAAAGCATCACAATAAACTTCTAACGGCTTTTGCAAATCTGGCAAAGCCAACATTGGTCCAGTAGTCAATTTTTCTTTAAGTGTCTGAAAAGCAGTCTCCTACATCCGTCCCCACGAAAAAGGGACTCCTTTCTGAGTCAATAAGTGCAAAGGTATAGTTATCTTTGCAAACTTCCGAATGAACCACCGATAATAAGAGCACAATCCCAAAAAGCTTCAAATTTCATGAATGTTCTTTAAGTCAGGCCAATCGCGGATAATCTCAATTTTAGCCGGGTCCATCTGTACTCCTGCTGCTGAGACGATGTGTCCCAAGAAATATATCCCCGGCAAGAAAAAATCTCTCTTTTTTATAACCAATCTATGCTCGCGCAATGCCTGAAAGGCCTGTAGCAAGACTTGTAGCGGATGGTGTCGGTGCTCTGCTTCATTCTTGTAGAAAACTATAATGTCGTCAAAGAAAGTGCCAACAAAAGACCGATACTCTCGGAAAATCCTATCCATCATTCGATTGAAAGTTGCTGGAGCATTTGTAAGTCCAAAGGGCATCACCAAAATTCATATATACTGAAGCTTGTTCGAAAGGCTGTCTTGTAGACATCTCCCACAACGATTCTGATCTGATGATATTCGCTTTTTAAGTCAATCCTGCTGAAACAAGAGGATCCCTTAAGTCTGTCGGGAATATCATCGATCTGTGGGATAGGAAGTCTGTTCTTGATAGTGATCTTATTGAGAGCTGTGTAATCAATACACATTCTCCAAGATCCGTCTTTCTTTAGTACTAAAAATATCAGAGAACAGTAAGGTGATGTACTAGGTTGGATGAGACCCTTTGCTAAAAGTTCTTTCACTTGGTTCATGATTTCTTCATTCTGGGCTCGGCTAACTCAATAAGGTCGCCGGTACGATGGTGTGCTTCCAGGAATCAAGTCAATGGCGTGGTCCTCAGGACGAGGTGGAGATAACTCGCCTGGTAGGCCTTCTGAGAAACAGTTAGCATGTGTGTGCAGGAATTTTTGTCGTTCTTTATCCAATTAAGACATATTGGTTCTTTGTTCATCATTCAATTCTTTCACGTAGATCGAGTAAACAAAAAGACTGGATTTTATTAATTTCGAAATGGCCAAAGCCAATACAATAGGGACGATCCCCATACAATCTGGTACCCGTACTGCTTTCATCTTGCCTTTTCTGCCACGTCCTTCTGCTACTCTGGAGCTCTCTGGCCTATCTTTTGATTGTCCTTACTGTGCCTTTTTGGAGCACTTTGCGGAGATATGTCTCTGTTCCCTGCAACCAAAACACTTTCCCTCTTTGAGATAGTCTGCTCTCTGTTTCTCAGTCAATCGGGGTCGTGCTGTGTGCATCCTTCTTTTTCTTAAACTTCTTCTTCTTTCTATTGTCATTTGTTGAGTTTTGCCCGGTCCTTGCTGTCTAAACTTCATGAGTGGGGTAGGTCAGGTTACCCAAATGTATCAAGAATCCCCGCTTAGCATGTCCCACAGTTGTTGTATAGACTCGGACTTCTGCTCAAGGTAGTAATCCGAGATCTCCTAGGGGAGTCTACAGCAAAACCGCTCGATTTGCTCTTTGAAAGTGACCTTCTTAAACGAAGAGGTTGATAGAAAGAATTCGAAAATCTTTCACAGTAAGCATCCAAAGTGTCACCCTTGGTCGTCCGAAGATGGTTCCAAGCGGTTCTCCCATCTCGTTCGTACTCTTGGGTCAACAAGGAAGAAATAAAGAGCCGTTTGAACATTAACCACATGGTCGAGGCTTCTCTCCTCAAAAGAAGAGTTGACCCCGATGTTCGTGCATTTCCCCTAAAGAATGATGCTGCCCTCTTGATCTTGGAGGGCACTACTGAGGAGTGCCCTTCAGTAGTGCCCTCCAAAGAATGCTATATCAAACTGTTGAATGTAAGCTAAAGCCTTGGGAGCATCTCGGAATCCAGAAAAGAATTCAAATTTCATTGATTGTCCATCCTCTTTGAATTCTTTTTTCTTCCTGGCCTTTTTCTTGTTCTTTCTGAAATTTTGATTCTTGCTTCGCTTCTTGCCCTTTTTGTCCTCCTCACTCCAGTCGAATGAGGAAGAGCTAGAAGAACTCTCAAAAGAAGAAGAACTGGGTAGTCCTTCGAAACGTACATGCTTCTTCTGTTTCTGTGCAGTTGCAAAAGAAGAAGTAATCGGGGTAGTCAGTCCCCTTGTTGCGCTTCTTCAATTGCTTCTTCGCGTCTAGAAGGTGATTGATTCGGTTTTCGACGATATCATTAAGTTCTTCTTCAGTGAACATCCTTGGAGTAGGAGGTTTCTTGATTGCCGGTTTTATTGGTGACTCAATTGCTTTCTGCCAATGAGTATGCACTTCATCCATCGGGTGCTGGGTCAAAAATTTGGTATACTATGGATCCTTGGCAAACTGGAGCATCTGCTTTGTGCACTCACCAACCTACTGTTGATGTTGCATCTCCATGAGTTGATACTGCGTAGGTCGAGGTGGCCCGTACTCGTGCTGCTTATCCACTTAAATTTTTTGTATCGCCTCCCGTTTCCAAGGTGGCAGGAGTCGTCGTCTGATTCTTGCCTAAATCGATGTGTGTTACGAGAAAAGGGATCAAATTTCCCGGTAGAAGAGAAATCGAATGGGCTTTAATACCACTATAACAAACTTGGAAACCCCAAGTCTGAAATCTATCGCGACACGAGAGAGAGATTTACTTACACTTCACAAAATTCAATCATAGTTTGATTGATTCGACGCGGCCCGGCGTAGTTCTGTGCCAAGAGAGATTGGTCCCAAAGACTTGCGCCCCTTTTGGTATTTCTTTTTGTATTAACAATTGAGCAAGTACAATTTCCCTGGCTCTCCTCTGCTCACCAGCTCGTCAGCTCTGAATGAGCCAGAGAGAGAGCCTAGGGTCTTACCTAAAGGTCCTTAGCCTTGGAAAAGCAATTTACATGAAAAGCTTGGGTTCCAAAAGCATCTGGTCTCAAAAGCTAGTGCCCAAGGTTGCTAGCGCAATTTGCGGGATTCCATACACCTGCCACGTTAACAGTGCATATTGAGGACGTCTGTATAGCCAGCCACGTCAGTAGTCCGTACGTTTTTTTTTTAATGCCTAGTGTCCATTAATTGGTCATGCCACGTTATCAGTTTGTGACAAGAACCATGGGAGTGGCACCTTTAAGTGCGAGAGAGAGTGTTTTCTTTCCAACTAACTTGTGGATTATAATCTTTAAACCACTTGATGCCAAAAATCATATCAGATCCTTTGAGACAAGAAACCACAAAGTTACGATGAAAACCGACATTTTGAACTAAGACTGTCACATTAAGACATTCATGCGTGAGTGATGATTGCATGCCAGGAGCAAATCCAGAGATCACAATGGAATCTATTGGAAGAGCTTCTAAACGTGCGCTCTTCACGAGAGTCACTAATCACATCATGCATACTACTAGAATCAAACAAGGTCACCTTGTGTTGACCATTCACATGACCATAACAGTGCATGAGTGTCATGTGCGCACTTCACTTGCGCTACGTGGACAAGCTTTTGCTACAGTCTAGCGTCAATTGTCTAGCTTAGGACCTAGCGTGGTAGTTTGTGAGCCTCTAGCTGGACGTGCATGCCCAAGCCGATCATAGTTGCGTCCCCTCTCTTGCACAGTTCCGCATTTTAGCACTTAAGGCATTTATTGTGCATGAACCTTATTGTGCATGAACCTTCTCTTAGAGTGCATTTATTAACCAGTGACTTTTCATTTACCGTTGTTGGAATGTAGGTAGGGCAAATGGCTAAAGGACTTATAAAAGAAATCCTTTGGGCGCTAGTGGAAGATTGAAGAGGCAACAACAACAAAGGAACCGGCAGACTTGGGGATCGCCTAGCATTTTCAGCCTTCTTTTCCGTCAGCATTTTCAGCCTTGATGATCATCGTTTTCAGCCAAGACAGCCAACGTTTTTGCCTTTCCTTGCTTCCCGTTGTAGCACCCCTAGCAAATCAGCCCTTCCCTCGTCACAGTCGGTCGTTCCATCGCAGCAAAGTCGACGGAACAGTTTTCAGCATTCAGTCATAGACCCGTCGTCAACGTCAACGTCTAGACATAGTATCCCAGCACCTAGTACCCTTTGTGCCTTGGCTCGGCATAAGGATCCACAGAACCTCGTCGTCGACATAGACCATCAAGAACCTCGTCGTCGCCATTATCGTTGTCATAGTTCCATCAAGAACCTTGTCGTCGACATCACCGTCGTTGGCATAGACCCATTAGTACCTCGTCGTCGACATTATCGTCGTCAACATAGATTTATCAGTACCTCGTCGTCGACATCATCGTCGTCGACATAGACCCATCAGTACCTCGTCGTCGACATCATCGTCTTCGACATAGAACCTCTCAGTACCTCAGTACCCAGCATCAGTAGCATCAGTACCCATTAGCATCAATACCTCAGCATTTAGCATCATTGTACCGGCATTGTGCAATAATAAAGAAAGTACTTGCTCTGGCAATAGAGCAAGGGGGCCCTTGAGGGTTTGGGACCCGACATCCTTGTGTCGTCTCTCTCTCTCTCTCTCTCTCTCTCTCTCTCTCTTGTGTCTCTCTCTTTCCTTCAATTCAATTTAGTCTTTCAAGTAAAGCAAAGCGTCCCTTGTGTTTGCATGGAGTACTAGACCCGAGCAAAATCGTTCAACACGTCCGCTGCACCTGACATTGGTATCAGAGCTTTGTGCGTGCTTCCGATTCACGAACTCAAGGGAAGAACCTAAAGAAGAACCCCAAGTACACCAAGAACCATCAAGAACCCAAGAAGGACCAAGAACCCAAAGAACCTCTCAAGGGTTTTTTTTTGCCTAACAGAATCTTTGAGTCCCGATTATGGACTTATTAGCTCACACCTTCATTGCCATGTCTTTGAGGGAAGATTGACATCGGATACACGAAGATCCAGATCTTTAGTATCAAGATCTACTTGCTTCGTATGCGGATATGGAAGGAGTTGGGAGACAGGATCCCCATTGGCACTCTGCCAGTGGGGTCGATAGTTACAAATGAGGCATTGGCCTCCCTTTTATAAATGAGGCATTGGCCGGGTTCACTCTCCATTGGCCCGGACACCAGACGCCCATCCTGACGGTGCTTAGACTAGATCCCCTCTCTTGTAAGCGGGACATAACATACTTCCCCCCTTAAGATGTCCTCATCAATGAAGCGGGAATACTGAGCTTTCAAAGCTCTAATTGATTCCCAAGTAGCAAACCTTTCAGATTGACCCTTCCATTTAATTAAATACTCATCATAAGCACTTCGACGCGAATGACGGGTACGATGATCTAGAACATCCTCTGGTTCTCGATGAATATATTTAGTTTGCATATCTTGCCATACATTTTCTTCGATAGGCACAACAATGTCTGCTTCACCTAATTTTTCTTTGAGGCGGCTAACATAAAACATGGATGTACACCAACATCCAAAGGAAGAGCCAATCTATAGGCAATTAGCCAATTTTCTTTGTGATAAAGAATGGACCACAAAATCTAGATGAAAGCTTATAATGCTTTCTAGTTCGCATGTTTTTGGAATCCTTGGGTATCTTCAGATAAACCCATTGTTCCACATCTAGAGTCCTTGGAGATCTCTTTTGATTAGCATAAGTAGTAACTCGATCATGAGCTGTCCTTATACTATCTTTAGCCAATTCGAGCATTTCTTGCATATCAGACAAGAAATCACGAGCTTGGTGATCTTTGACTTTCTCTAAGCCAATAGCAATAAGGAATTTAGGCTCAAATCCATACATCAGCATGAATGGGCTAAATCGAGTAGCATAATGCTTGCTACTATTATAGGCAAACTCTAATTTGTGGAAGGTACGTTTCCCAATCAGACTGCCTGTGAGAGACATAAGCCCTCAACATGTCTTCCAATGTCTGATTCATCCTTTCAATTTGTTCATCGGACTCAGGATGATTAGAGGAGAACATACTCAACTTCGTCCGAAGGTGAGCAAACACATCTCCCCAAAATCGCCGAGTGAACTAGGTAACCCAATCACTGACGATGTCCTCTGGCAAACCATACAGCTTATAAAGCTGATTGACAAATAAAACTGCTAACTCATGGCTTTTTACTGTCAACTTCGTTGGTATTAAATTTGCCATTTTATGTGAGTCTATCAACCACAACCCAAATGGCATCGTTGTCACGACTAATATTTGGCAAACCAATAATAAAATCCACAGAAATACTCTGCCACTTGGCATCAAGGATTTCCAATGGATGTAACACGCGAGCTTTTCTAAGGCGCTCTGCCTTATTTGACCAGACACTGAGGGCATCTCTTCACACAGCTCTCTATGTAAGAGCACATCCTTGGCCAATAAAACTATTGTTTAACCAATGCTAAAGTTATTTGTAAAGTGGATTTTTAATAAAACCCAGGTTTAATACTTTTCTCTTAAAAAGTCCAAAGTGTCCTTGTCAATTAAAAATAAAAGGCCACTTAAAAGGATGCAGCATAAAAAAAAGCAAACCATTGCTTGCGTTAACAGGCAGCGAATTCAATTTGTGGAGGACGCGTGGAGAGAGAGATGGAATTGGGCATGTGCCCGCTTGTGCCCAACACATGAAGGAGAGCCCCACGTTGGAGCCAGCGCTGCATACTTCTTCACGCTAGAAAGGTTAGGAGATTCTCCTCTTCGATCTCTCTTGAAGAGATAGGTCTCGAATTGAGTGTAGGAACTGAGATAGACTCAGTAGTCGTAAAGGAGTGCAAAATTCAAATAGGTGTGTAAATGTCCAATCCTGCCTATGAAGGTCACTAGGAGGGATCATCAGGATTTACGAAGATAAGAGGCTGAGAGAGCTATCCACCGTAGGATCCAAGGCTTTAGGCTTTCTCTTTATTAGGAAAGTTACCACCTGCTTCCTTTGAGCCCTCTAGGGTTCTTGGAAATTTTGCTTTACCTTCATGAAGTTTTGGTAGAGATGATTTTCGTCTTATTGTGCTGATGACACATTATACGGCGTGTCCTTTGCAAGGATTCATAAGGAGTATGGTCTGGACCTTTGCTATGTGATGTAAATAATGAAAGTTTTGAGCATATTATGTTATAAAATGTTCTTTTTAAGTGTAATCTTTTCTTTTCCTATCCACCAATACTGGTCCAAATTTTTTGACTGAGGAGTTTGATGTATTCTTCTTGATTGTTCTCACTAACAGACATGTATTTGGTTTAATCTCATTCAAGTTTGTTGAGTTATTTTTCTGTTTATTGTACTCATGGCACATTTACAATTCAGATTTTGTGCAGTGTCTCCTCCACATCAAGTTATTACACTGCCAGCTTTGTCCCCTACCATGGTGAGTAGTTGAATTTAAGACAGTGCGCTCCTGCAGTTATGTGTTTGCTTCTCTGGCATTTTGTCTTGTCGATGACAAACAACACAATGAATTTGGATCATAAGGTGTATCAATAGCGCTCATCTTAAAGCTGAAGCAAACAATCGTAATAAGTTTTAATAACAGCTTAATGTATTTTCCGGTACCTGATGCTATGTATTTCTGGAGATATACCAAGATGAATCTAGGATAAGCCCAGATTCACCCTAAGGAAAGTGCAAGGTATAGACCCATGGTAGTCACCCACAAGACAATATAACCATCAGCTCCATCATGCATAGTATTGACTAAATACCAGGACTTCCCCACTAACGTCGTCAGTGCCCAATAGTGGGTGTAGAATCAGGTAGTAACATATGCTCCCCAACACAACACACAACACACGCACACACACATGAGCATACATCAACACAAAGTTCCGTGTACTGAGTTTCTACTTGTTGACACAATAACTTTTTTCAAGTGCACTTGTGGTGTGGGCAGGCTAAAGGAAACATACCTTCATGGAGTAAAAAAGAGGGCGAGAAGGTAATCATCTTTGGCTTCATTCATGTGAGAAAATGATTTTTTACTTGTGATGCTGTGGTGTAACTACGTTTGTATTCGTTCAGGTGTCTATTGGGGAAGTACTTTGCCTAATAGAAACTGACAAGTCGACAATGGAAATGGAGGTCATGGACGAAGGGTATGTAACAGCTAGATGGGTTGTACTCAGGAAATTTTTTGGGGCTGTGTTTTATGCTGTTGTATCAACAATTCTTAGCGTGAAGTTTGAAGTCTTTTGAAGGATGAAAAAATAAGGCATATTAAAAGTGCAAGAACTTGGTGATTACTAAGTCTTTACCGAGGTTAAATTTAAGGAGCAGGGTGAATGGTCTATTTTGAAATTCTGCAGGATAAATATTCTTATAATTTAGAGCATCTTACATGGGATCACTGTAGCTGGCACATTGAGGAAATAGTAAATAATGTAGAAGTATTGCAAGAAATTCTAGCTGCATAGCCTAATAACCACACTATTTACACTCCTGTTTTCTGGAGTTTATACTCATGATGCCTGTTAACTTTACTATTGGATTTAGTCAGCTCCGAAATCAATGGAAAACAATCTTCTTTAGTGTGAAAAGTGTTTAGACTTCCTTTTTTCATGTGATATTTCTAATGTAGGTTGCTAGAAAAAATCCTGGTGACAGTTTTGGTTATATGATGTTTTGTACTGCAGGTTTCTAGCAAAAATCCTGGTACCAGCTGGCTCAACTGATGTAGCTGTGGGACAAGACATTGCTATAATTGTGAGTTTGTTCAATAACATTATGATTTCTATCAAGAGAGAGTGGGCAAAGGGTTGATTTTTGTATGTGGTCTCGTATGCATGTTAAGAGCTTCAGAATTGCTAACTAAGCACTCACTATGATTCTGCATGTTATTAAGGCAGGTTGAAAATGAGGAAGACATTGCTAAGGTGAAAAACATAAGGTCATCAGATTCAGCTGCAGCTACCACAGAGAATAGGAGCAGAGAGGAAGATGAAAAGATTTTTAAAAGCTTAGAGGCAAAAGCCTCCACCATTCCACCAAGGCAAAGGCTGGGTCCGTCAGTCAGGAGACTCTTAATCGAAAGTGGAATAGATGTAGCAATACTGAAGGGCTCTGGGCCAGGTGGTGCTGTTGTCAAAGGTGATGTAATCGCTGCGATCAAGTCAGGAAGTCAGTCAAAAAGGGAACCAGAATTGAAGAAAGTGCAGAAGGCTCATTCATCTGAAACACCGAAGACATCCTCTGAGCCATTACTACCTCCTTCCAGTGTGTCACATGACACCTTACCAACAAGTCAGATTCGAAAGGTAATGGAGCTTTACAATTTTTTCTGGTGTACTGTCTTGAGTTTTCACAAGCTTCAAAATAAATTTCAATTTTGGTAGGTGATTGCAAAACGTTTATTAGAGTCGAAAAATGGCATCCCGCATGTCTATCTATCTGCAGGTTGGTTTTGACTTGCTTCCTGTGAGGAAGCAGCATTACATTTTCCACTTACATTCCAGTCTGTTGATTCATTGATTACTGAGACTACGTCTTTGCAGAGACGGTGCTTGATGCAACCTTGGCTCTTAGGAAGGAGCTCAAAGGTAAGGTTCTAACCACAGGAGATGCTGCATCAATGTTTCACATCAGTTCTTTTTGGTGTTTCATTCTTGCCTTAATCAGGGGAACTTGAAATTTCTCGGCTTATTACCCTGTGCTAGACATGGTGAAGTGTCATAAGCTCTATAAAAAGCATGGAAGCAAGAAATCTGAAACCTTAAAACTCCAAAGCACTGTACTCAGGCATGAACTGTGTGGTTGTGTTGATATATATTTTGTAACACGAGAAAGGTTGACACGTGACATTTCCCATGCCATCTGTAATGTGTCAGATGTCGTTTGCTTAAATTATTCATTACTAGTCGTTTCTCTTCTTTATTTTTTTTACTGAAAGACGCCATCGTAAGGATTTTGGGTTTTATTGTTAGTTCGAAGCTCATGTATAAAAGATTGAGAAAGTTCAGGGCTCAATGATTGGGTTTCCACTGTCAAAGATAAACACAAAGGTGACAATTATTATGTAAAAAGTTAGGAAAGAGAGGGTGAGAACATAAGTTAAGAGGAGAGGGAGAGACTGGACGGAAGCTTGCTGCTGCTGTTTGCACCTCACCTGCCATCGCTGAACCCCCCTTGCGCCCCCCCCCCCCCCCCCCCCCCCCCCCCCCCCCCCCCCCCCCCCCTTTGCACACTGCCCCCCTGCCTGCTGCTTGCCCAGCTTGCTCCTGTCCGCGCTCATCCATCCCCGTCTGCGCCCTGCTAACCCTTTCCCCTCACTTCGGCTTTGGGCCCCCAAACCTCCCTCCCTCCCTCCCTCCCTCGTGGGGCTGCTCTCCCTCCTTCTTTGGAGGAATTGGTGGGCCATTATGCGGCTTCCGACCCACATCCTTCGCATTCTTCCCTTCCTCGTTTGCCGTTCCAACATTGGACACAGATGGAGGATTTTGCTTCGCCACCGAGTGACTCGACTGAAGCCCCCTCGCCCGACTCCGTAGAACCAACCAGTTGACTAACCCTTTCATTGATAGAGAAAGCGAGCTTAGAGGCAGAGTTAGCGCGCCTTCAGGCCACCTCTGTTATCTGCAAGATAATAAGCATCCGACCTAGTGGAGGAGAGGTGCGTGAGCTCCTCCAAGCCCGCCTATTAGCAGAGGTGGAAAAGATCATCGACATTCAGCTTCTCGTTCGCGACTACTATTCGATAGAGTTTGAGACTTCAGAGATGGCGTCCAAGGTAATTGCGATGAGCCCCCTGACCATGTGACCAACGAAAGCTCATTTTCAGTAGTGGCGCCGATCTACGGATGCTCTTGTCGACGAGGCAAACCTACCCATTTCGGTTTGTTTCCCTAGCTTGAGGAGAGTACCTCCCGCTACTTTTCAGGATAGGTTTCGAGATTGGGATCGTATTGGAGACACGCGTAAGACAACTTTTGTGCTGCCAGGGTAGCAGGGACACCTTTGGTACGTGTTCTGTTTTGAGACACCCACACCCTCCCGAAGGTTGTTTTACTACCTTGGGTGAGTTGTGGTTGGCTTCCCTTAGAATGTGGAGTATTTGGGGCTTCCGAATCAGTGCTTCATTTGCAGACAGAAGGGCCATCTTGCGAAGGCTTGTCCACGGAGGAGGCCTCGACCTGCGACACAGACCCAGCCTACTAAGGCTTGCCATGCATAGCAGACAGAGACGCAGGGAGCACAGATGGGTACCTTCTTCGAGACAGATGCCTAGGAAGAGGAGGGATGGCAGCAGGTTCGTGGTCGACGTCACCAGGGACCACGCCAGTTTGGCGCCCCTGGTCGTCGGTGTGCACTAGGCCAGCAACAGTAGGCTCCCACAAGGAACCGTTTTGACCCTCTACAACAGGATGAGCCAACGGATACCCCTTCCACCTCAGCTTCCCCTCCTCGTCTTGCTCCTCCTGCCGCCCCCACTCTCCGCTGCCACCACCACCTCCTCCACCCGTCCCCTCCGCCTGTTCCCTCCTAAACCTTATCACCGGCCTAGGGGTCAAGTCCTTCAGCACCTTAGAGGTCTCTTGGCAGTGCATTTGCCCCACAAGCCGCTTGGCACGAGAGAAGCAGCCTTACCTGCGGACGCCCTTGTTGGTGCAGACGTTGCCTTTTGTGTAAGTCCCTCGTGGGATGACTAGCTTTGACATCCGTTGCCGTTGGGACTTCTTCGACTACGACTTCACATGATTCCTCGACGACTCTTTCCCGACCTTGAGGTGGCTTGCTTTAGAGTCCATGTACTGTCTCTAATAGTT
The DNA here is from genome assembly GCF_014529385.1 of Adiantum capillus-veneris. NCBI lineage: Eukaryota > Viridiplantae > Streptophyta > Polypodiopsida > Polypodiales > Pteridaceae > Adiantum > Adiantum capillus-veneris. The sequence goes on along the minus strand of NC_140931.1, from coordinate 173,670,177 downwards.
AGAGAGGCAAAGGCCCTAGTCACAACGGCTGGTTTCTCTTTCTCACTGTGTGGCAGGGATCACATTGGGTGGACTATGCATGCAATGCTGGACTGGCTTCATGTTCAGACTCTCAAGCTCTCCCACCACACGGGAGACTTGGGGGTGACAGATTTGATACAGACTCTATGGCCGTTGGCCAAGTTCTCTGTGACACCACCGGATACAGCAGCATGTAGACACATTGTGGTACACTTTTTTGCAGACACGCAGAGTGCATCTTGCTATGTATATGTTCATGAGGACTCTTCGACAGAGGATGTAGCTCTACAGACTGCAAGCCCAACTTGGGCATGGGTCCGACAAACACTCCAGACACGACTTTCTCGAGGTCGCTCGAATGCGGATTACTCCCCATCCACGCTTGCCTCAAAGATTGCGAAATTGGCTGCCATGGCAACATCGGCCTTCTCTCATTGATCCCAGGAGGATAGTCTCATGGAATGTGCAGCGGTTAGGTGGACCTCAGTTTCTACGCCAGAGAAGTTGACTCAGACAGGAGCTCCGGAGATGCCTTGTGGGTGGAGCGATTGATATGCTTATGCTACAAGAGCATCACTTGTGTGAGAGACGTATCAGGCACTGTGGACAGATCTTGCATGGTTGCTATGAGACCTTTTGGTCAGTTGCTTTTGGGCTTGGTGGCACTCAAGGAGGTGTATGCATGACTATTGCAGATTCATGGCAGCAAGCCATTGTGGGCAGAGGCATTAGTGTGCCAGGCAGGGCCCATTGGGTCACTATGCAGATACATGGCTGCCTTGAAGGTTTATTGAATATTTATGCGCCCAACCATCCGAGTGCATGGGCTGAGTTTTGGTCACATTTGGTGGAGTCCCTACCTCATGCAGAGCAGTGGTGCATTGGGGTTGATTTCAACATGCTTGAGGACCCCTCAGGCAGGATTGGGGGCAGTCATGCTACTGTACATGGGGCTGAGTCGGCTGCTTGGGAACGGCTATGTGTGATCTTGCAGATGTTGGATGTATGGCAACATGATCGCTTTGCACGGCCCTCAGACAGCCTCTCTTTTTTTAGATCCGATCGTAGAGTAGCCCGAGTGACTCTATTGAGGATAGATCGCTTCTATGCTAGTGAGCACGTTTGTGACTTGGGTGGTTCAGTTTGCATTTTGGCAGGGACTACCTTCTCTGATCACACGCTAGTGATCCTTACTCTAGCCGATAGGCAAAGGAGTGGCAGTAATATGTTAGGCATTCCTGAGAGGATTTTGCTAGATACAGCTCAGAGAACAGGTTGTTATGCTATGGACCGAGAGTCTAGATACACAAGGGGACATTGCTGCTAGAGTCGCCAATGGCCTCAGGGAGCTTAGTCGTTTCTTTCTCCAAGAGTGGATAACACGATTGGCTGTGGCCTGAGAGGAGGAGAAGCGACTACGGCCTCCTTACAGAGGATGCAGGAGCTACACCCAAGTAGTCCCTGGATGGAGAATTAGATGGATGAGAGCTGACCACCATTGGGGAGTGGCGCCATGAGTTTGCTTGCCACATTGACAGGCATCTTAGTGGACCCACATGGGCAGTAGAGTTACTGGAGAGTTTTTTTGAGATGGTGGGTCCTTTCCGTGTGCAGACCAGTGTTCGCCAGTTGAGGAGAGAGGATGGTACGGTTGCTACCAAGCCTGAGGACATACGGGAAGTAGCTAGCTACTTTTATCAAGAGTTGCTCTCAGCTAAGCCGTTGCCGGAGCGTAGGGATGCATTCAGAGAGCAAGCGTAGGCGAAGACCTCATTGAGGAGATGCGACAGATGCTTGAGAGCCCTCTCCTGCCAGAGGAGCTCGAGGAGGCTCTCATAGCAATCCCTCGTGCTGGTTGCCCAAGAGAGGATGGCTTGACTCCCAGCTTGGACAGGACCTATGTAATGCATACCGGCACATTTTGCACATAGGGAGATTCCTTATAGCATGAGTGAGGGTTTGATCTACCTCATTCTCAAGGAGGGGGGATCCCTTGATAAGATTCAACAGTAGCGTCCCATCACCATTTTCAACTCAGCCTACAAAATTCTTGCAAAGGTTATGAGTTTGGGGAGAGGATCTTGTGGTGCTCCTTGACTTTGAGAAGGCCTACGATAGAGTTGACTGGGGCTTCTTGGAGGGCACTTTGCGCAGGATGGGTTTTTCAAATGCATGGATCAGAGGGGTGTCTGCTCTCTATAGGTGTGGTCATAGTCAGCTGTTGCTAGCAGGAGGTCGAGGGGAACGCTTCATGCTTACACATTCAGTATGGCAGGGCTGCCCTCTTGCCCACTTCCTGTTGCTTTTCTACGCAGAGGCGATGCGGAGATTTGTGGCCTAAGAGGAGTTGGTTTGCGTGGCCTACAATTACCCATTTGAGGAGAGGAGCTTCTAGATGCTGAGTTTGCTGATGACTCAGGCATGTTTTTGAAGGGCTGTGAGGCCAATTTGCACAGGTGTGAACATGCTTTGGAGGTGTTTTGTCGTGTGTCGGGAGCATTGATCAACTGGGAAAAGACAATTGCTTTTTGGGTTGGTAATACTTCCACACCTGATTGATGCCTGGAGAGGGGCTTTCGTTGGATTTCTCCAGGAACGCCCGTTCGCTACTTGGGGTGCCAGGTTGGCTTGGATTTGTCACCAGAGCAGCAGACTGCCCCGCTCCTCCTAGTCATGAGGAGGAAGCTATTACATTGGAGTCGAGGCTCTCTCTTGCTGGCAGGGTGTTGTGGCCAACCGGGTGATTTTGGCCATCATGTGTTACATCACATCTTGCTCAATCTTCTTGAGTTCTTGTATCAGTCAGCTAGAGAGGCTAATCAGGAACTTCCTGTGGATAGGGAGAGACATGTAGTCGGCTCGGGCCAAAGTCTCTTGGTAGGTCATCACCTTACCTTGCTCTCAAGGGGGGTTTGAGTATCATCGATCCAGCAGGGCATAGTAGAGCCCCCTTTGGGAAGCAGGGAGGAGCCCTGGAAAGATCTCTTGTTTCATTGGATTAGAGGCCGATTCCACAGACAGGTGGCCCTTGGAGCCCCTCCACTCGATGGATTTTCATAGAGATGCACAGAGTGGGCTTGAGCAGGAGATGGGAGGACCGTTTTGCGTTGAGATTACTTTTGTCTTGGGAGCAGCTGAGGGGGGGACTTGATCAGCACCAATCCACATGCATTGAAGAGTGCTTGAGGCAGGCTCTTACATAGAACCCGTTGGTTAGTACACAGTGAGGTTACATGGTTGGCAGTAGACATGGGGTCCCATGGCAAAGAGTCTAGCCCGTACCCTGGGAGATTGGTTGCAAATTACAGCACTTCCTGAGGAGAGTTAGCATCCAGCTGCGGAGCATGAGGGGGTACAGAGCATGTGTCAGGACATCGTCGAGGCTATACCAGCAAAGTGGCACACGCCTCTCGAGCCGGCAGCTCCCAGCTGGATGGGGGCCTTTACTCGCCTTGAGGTTCTCATCGCAGTTGGGGCCTGCTCCGACTCAGGCCTTTGCATGTTCTATGAGGTTCAGCAAGAGGGTCGCCTCCACATCAGAGGTAGCAGAGAGTTGCTTTCCAGCAGATTCGAGTTGTGGGCATCGAGGGGGGGGGGGGGGGATGTGTGTGCTTGATCCGGACCCGACAGACCTTGAGACTGGACATTGGAGGCTCTGGGCATGGGAGTTGCTTTCTGTCTCGAGTGCAGTGGGACCGTGGGGAGTGGTTTTGGCGGGACCCTTTTACTTCAACAGATCACCTAGGGACCCCTTTTTTCCAGTACACAGTACGACTGGGGCGCCACATTCTGGCTGCTCAGAGAGAGGCCCGCCCTGCTGCAGCAGGTCGGTGGCAAGAGAAGGGTCTCACAGCTTAGTTCCTGACAGACTTTTGGGAGCGCGTGTGGAACAACAGACAACGGAGGCGAGTCACCATGTTTTAATGGCTTGTTGCCCATCGAGCTACTGCAGTGGGGAGTTGGTTGGTCTACAGTGGCCATCCGGCGGGCTGTGCTGCGTGTGACCACCCACTTGAGTCATTGTCTATGGGACTGTCGCATGGCACAACAGGTTTGGTTTCGGATTGTACGGCTGATGCTAGCCTTGTCGTTAGCTAGTCAGTACACTTGGGGATGCAGCTGCTTGGTCCACCCTCACGGGCCTAGCACTTCGGTTTGAGCTGTCCTCAACTAGCAAGATGATTGTGATATAGGGGGCCAGGCCCACACTGCAGCCTGTCACAGAGGTTACGCCTCAGGAGTGGAGCAGTGATTGAGAGCTTTGCTGGGAGCTTATCTGCAGCTGACTCTCTGGTTCATATGGAGAGCCCGTTGCTTCTGCATCTTCGAGGCCCACCCCGTCCCACCAATGGAGACTGTACAAGATATATGGCTGTAGCTAATCCACACACTTTGAGGTAAGCTCGAGAGGTTACAGGGAAGCTCCGACTGCATGCGGGAGCGCCGTGAGGCATTTCTACGACTTTGGTGTCCAGGGCCTTTCTACACCATGGTCCATGTGGCTCCTAGATGGCACTACTGGCCACCTGTGTGGTTTCCTTCTCCCATATCTTGATTTAGCTACATATCTCATTTTTTAATTGGGAGAGTCTCCCCTCATGCTGATGTAGCCCCCCCTCTTGTTGGGGCAGTTTGTAGCCCAATGTGCAGTTTTAGTAACTAGTAGAAGGATCTTTTTCTTGGAAAAAGAAAAAGTTAAGAGGAGGGTAAATTCAGATTAGAGTTGACAAGTTCCAATATGAAGTGACAGAAAGGTAGACTTAAAATCCAGAGGGGAGCAAGAAGCCCTATCAAACAGTAGAGCTAAATGGGTAGACAAGGCGATTCTCTTTTCTTATTTAATCTAAATATGTGTGATTTGGGTAGAAATTAAAATTATACTCTATGACGGGTACTAGTGAAAACAACTGTGAATGAAAGCCAAATTGTTTGAATGCAGAGGAGATAAAGTAAGTCACCCTGGATGCTTTGCTATTTCACATCCTCTCTGGCCTTTTCCTTCCATGAACCTATACGGTGTTTAACATTATCAAGCTTTTGAAAAGTGTAATCTTTATATATATCGAGTGACTGTTGATCGTGCGATGAAAGGTGATCAGGTTTGCGAAGCAGTGTCAAGTACTCGAACATACATGCACGGAAATTCTGTGCGCATGCACACGCTGTGCGCGCGTGTAACAAAAATGTTGGGCTTGTACCCTTGAAATTACTTAAGGCAATTGTGAATTACAAAACACAGCTGAAACTATATTATGAGGTAAAACCACTGGTCAAAAAACCCCTCAAGATCTTTAGGGGAAATATAGCTGAGGGAAAAATCCAAAGGATCAGGACAAGGATATATATAAATGCGCTGACATGGAAAACCGGGAGTCGAAGAGTTATACAGGGGACTACATAAATTTGCCAAAGCAGTTCCAGACTCGGCAAGGTCTATTTTTGGAGTTATTGAAAGACAGAAGAGCAATGGTCCTTATGCCTTTTGGGAGTCTGCAAAGTGTTTAATCAAGGAAGAAGACAAGAATCAGAGAATAGAAAACCAAAAAAAGACAAGGCACAAACTGTTTCGGTGTCTCGAAAGATGTGATAAAGGGGATTGGCAGAATCTTTTGAAAAGTTAGTGTTGCAAGAACTTTTTGAAAAGATCCATAGAAGACTTCTATTGATAGGAGTTCTTGGACATTTGGATTTGAGGGGGTAACTTGGGAGATAATCCTCGGATAGAGAAAGATCTTGTCTTGGAATCTACAGATGTGAGGAGCTTCTTTGTATAGAGCTCTTAAGATTCATCCCACAAGCTCTCTCTCTCTCTCTCTCTCTCTCTCTCTCTCTCTCTCTCTCTCTCTCTCGTGTGCGCCTGTGTCCATACATACATACCATAGAAACATGGTATGGGGTATAGGAATGGAGAACAGGGTTGGGATTGGGGTCGGGGTCGGGATGGCAAAAGTTAGGAAACGGGGTATGCCCCGAAGGGCAAAAGTAAAAATCAAATTTTCTGGATTTTTTTGAGCTACATGTATGTCCCACAGAGCTAAGAACACTTTGAGCATTGGATTGCACCAAAAAATAAACAAGAAACATGACTAGTGATAGCAAAATACTCCAATAAAACATTGATGGTGTGATGGCGAATACAAGTAGATAAGTACATGCCGCAAGGACTTAAAATGGTAAATGGTAGTCGGAGAAAAAGGGATTTACTAGGGGGGTGTGTCCTACAATGGCACATCAAGCCCAAGAAATACTTGCCTCATGAGAAGGCGGAATATGAATCTCCACATCTTGAAAGTTAAAGTCATGAAGGCTGGGATAGTATCTGCCTTTGCCTTTGCCTCGTCCTTTGAATTCTCATAGCCTCATTGGCTGGAGTAGTCTCATCATGTGCCATCTCTCACTCAATTAAGGAATCTGCCTGTCCCTTGCAAAGCATGCGCAAGTTAGTGCTCATAAACACTAGATCATTGGCCCTCTGGACCCCAACATGGTTCCTCTTCATAGAGGCAATGTGGTTATACACGCTCCAAAGTTGCTCGAAGCAATTGGAACTTAGAACCGGGCCAAGAACGCAACTCACAAACTGCTGCAACTCAGGCCGATGTGATCCATAATCCTCCCGCCATAGTGTTGCCCCAATCATGGTGCGATCCAACTGTGCATCTAGAGAACCATAGCAGCCCTTCTTTTGCCGATAGAGAGAGAGTTGATCCCTAACCTTGTGTTGGTGGTCTGTGCCAGGACAAAGTGGTTCAAGGCAATGTGTGACCCATTGCCCACCTCCTTATCACTGTCTTGCTTTTTTCCTTGAAATTCAGGGTTGACCACAAAGGCCGTTGCATGTAGGGGAGAGAAGTAGGCATGCCACGTGGAAACACACAAGCACTTGATTTCTTCGCGGTCGTCCTTATTTGTCGAATCCTTTTTCGGGCTTCTAAATCATCCAATCCATGGCGTCATAGACTTTGCCTATGCATGGTTGCATGCCATCAACAACCCGCACGTCATTATTTTGTGACACACACATACACGCCTTTGTGTGTGGATAGAATTCAAGCTTTGATTTTGGTTTACGATATAAGTTTTTTCTGTCTTGCATATGCTTTATATCTAGCATACTGTAGAGGAGTTGTGTTGCTAAATGGACTATTTTCTTAAATTTTGGAGTAATTTGTATGTATTGAAAATCAGTATATTTAATGTGTACGCTTGAACTGTAATAGTTAGGAACTTTAGATCTACCGGAACTGAGAAAAGCCATCAGGATCAAACAACTTTGAAGCGTCATTTGACGGGTGACATTGAGCATCGTGACGTAGTTGTTCAATAAGTTTGGTGGAAGCGAAGGAAAAATGGGTATTTTCGATGCATCACATGATGGGTGACGAGAGCATCAGATAGGGAATTTTCCATTGGTCTGGGAGGAAATCTGAGCTGGGTAAAGGATTACTCGTAAAGACGCAGACACAAGAATAAAGATGGGTTCTGAGAAGCTTTCTCTAAAAAGCAGGATATTTTTAAGTGCTTGTCGGGAAAACATATGCTTTCCCGGGAGGAAATGTAACCGGCTTGGATACTCCAAGCGAGAAATCAATAGCAGCACACAAATAGAAACTTCATAATCACTGAACTTTAATGGGGAGAGAGAGAGAGAGAGAGAGAGAGAGAGAGAGAGAGAGAGAGAGAGAGAGAAATGAAATGAAATGTTATATTAACGTCTTCAAAAGGCCAAAGTGACCTATGAGACCGGAAAGTTACAATGCGGTGTATCTGATACAAAGTCAGATTAACAAAGTAAATTAAACTAGGATAACAAAATATAAATACTGCGGGATCCTAAACTAAGCAGTACAATGTGAAGACAATATGGGAGGGGAGTAGAGATCCATCTTCATCTGCACTCTGGACGACGAAAGAGTATGGCTTGAATCCTTTGCCATAGCCTCCTTCGAAATTGTGCAGCTCCTCTCCTCCCTCGGGGTCGTCTAGATCTCCCTAGCTCCAATGCTCGGTCTATGAGAATGCCAGTAGTGCGGGTCGACCATTCCACTGTCGCGGGTTGCTCCTCTGTCTGTTCTTCTGGGTGTACAGTATCTAGTGTAAAGAAATCTGTGATTTGTCTCTGGGGATGTCTCTCTTCACCTCTCCTCAGTAAGGTTTCTCTATGCTTGTGTAACTCAAGTAGATAAAGCCCAAGACATCTTTGATCCTCATAACTCATGACCCTAGATAGAGGCCCAAAACCTTCTCTGAATAGACAGTGAAAACGACCTCGTATCTCATAGTACACTGTGCAATGACATATGTAATGTACTTCTGTCTCTGGCTCTAGATGGCATAAGCGGCATATTCTGTTATTTGCTGGTGTCCCTCTGAATCTGCTAGTCTCAATCGCGAGCTGATGTGAGGACGTGCGTATCTGGCCAATGGCACAACGCAAACCATGCGAAAGATGCGTGTCCATATAGCTAGGTCGAATTACAAACCCATCCCCCGTGAGGTGGAGAAGATGCTCTCTATAGAAAGCCATCTTTGTGCCCAACTCTTGTAACGGCTCTATCCATGTCCTCCTCGTGTCCAGCTGGATCAAATCCTGACGGATGAGTCTATTAATCTCTACCCGTGTCAGAGACCTCAAGGGTGCTTGAAGAGAGTATTGAAAAGGAGGCAACCTGTCCATGGCAGCGTAACCGCGAAACGTTTCAAGGCCGAAACGTTTCACCCTGAAACGCGGCGTTTCACCACGAAACATTTCAGTCCAAAATGAGAGCACAGTGAAATGTGAGACTGAAACGTGCGTTTAGTGACTTTGAAACTAAAACTATGGTAACTTATTGTTAGTGAAACGGCTTGTGTTTCACTTGGTGAGCGAAATGTTTCAAGGCCCGAAACGTTTCACCTGTCCCGACCTGTCGAAACGCGTTTCATGGTGACGTTGGTCCATGGTGAAACCATGTGTCTGAAACCATGATGTCATCTGAGCATACCAGCATGATGTATCCGTGTTAAGAGCTAATTGTCTGGAGGACTCTAGAGCCACCCTGGCATATCTGTCTCTGGTAGTATCCCACAGACTGTGTACAAAGGAGACTGATCTTGTGAGCGCCTCAATCTCCATAGGGGGGGCAGCTAATTCCGCTCGAATGATATCATGCGGTACAAAAACCTTGGCTCTAATCAGCCGAGAGATCATAGATACCAGGGGCTTCTCCATACGCCTCCACCCATCCTGCCCTATAGAAGGTCCCCAAACCTGCACCCCATATAACATAGTAGAGGCAACCAAAGTATCAAAGAGCCATAACTTTGTCCTAGGTTCCTGGAACTGAACCTGTGAACACATCCTCTCCATTCCTCCCAGAGCCGCACCGGCTCTAGTTAGTCTAGTCTCTGCTGCTCTTCTCAAAGAAAATCTCGGCCCAGTGAAGACTACCCCCAGGTAAGTGTATGCATCTGTATACTCCACAATCTCCTGACCATATTTGAAAGTAGGTACTGATCTCCTGACCCATTGCGGTGTGGTGTTAAACACCATAACCTTTGTTTTAACTTTTACCTAGGTTTACACCCAGTCCACTATCCTCTGCAAAACTGCGTAGTGCGTCCAAATGTCGTTGCATACCTTCTGGTGAGTCAGATATCAGTACAATATCATCAACATAAAGCAACAATGGGATCCTCGTCCCTGCCAGCTGGGCACCCCTGTCACCCTTTCTGTCAATGTAAACAGACACCTCATCAACATACATACCAAATAGAGTAGGAGACAATGGGCAACCCTGTTTCACTCCAATAGTAGAGTGAACTAAATCAGATACCCCTTCTGGAGTGCATACATGTCCCACCACTGATCTGTACAAAGCCATTATCCCCCAAATTACCTCTATGGGCACCCCCATCTCTTGCAGTTTGCGCATCAATCGAGCCCTTGGTACCATGTCAAATGCTTTGCGAAAATCCACAAAGCTACAATAGATCCGTCTCCCATGTGCTCTGCCCTCCTCAATGATGGCCTTGAGTGTCAGAATATGATCAAGAGTGGAGAAACCCCTCTTGAAGCCAGCCTGACCCTTTGCTCGTACACCCTCGCCCTCTGCCCAGCTACTCAAATGTTGCTCCAGAATAGATGCATCAATCGTGCCAATGTGTGTCCAACCATAATAGTGCGGTAATTCCCAGGCTCTGTAGGGTCACCAGCCTCGAAGATGGGCACAATATTAGACAACCTCCAGGTCTGAGGTAATCCCTCACACATGGCACGATTGAACAACACTGCGAGAACCTCCATCAGCATATCCTTGGCATGTATAAAATGCTCCGCTACTAGACCGTCATGATCATATGCCTTCCTGGTCCTCATCCTGTCGATGGCCCTTCGTACCATCTCAGGTGTAAAGAAAGTGCTTGTAGCTGGGCAAGGCTTGGTAGGGTCTGGAAGGGGTTCCTGTCCCGGAACCGTATATAATGATGTCGCATATTGGCCCCACACATCAGGTGAAGTAATCACTGGGGGAGGAGAGTGCTCATGGAATAGCCGCCATGCCTCTCTTGAGTCCCTACTCAAGAACATCTGATATAAGTCTCGCTCCATCTGAGCTAGGTAAGCTCGCTTCTTCCGTCGCACAAGGCGTCGGAAAGCAATCCGAGACTGTCTGTAAGTGATGACTCCTAACAGAAGATCCCTCTGAAGCTAGGCTCTCATCTCTCTGCATTCCTCATCATACCAACTATTCTGGGGCATGCTCCAAAATGTCGTCTCTTACCCGGCTGAGTGTGTGGGTATGCCACTGATGCAGCCCCATGCAGTGTCTCAGTCAGTATATTGGTGCACTCCTCCACTGAGAGGCCTGTACCATTCGTGCCAGCTGTGCCTTCCAGTAGACGGTCCCAGATCTCCTCTGTATAAACGAAATCAGTCTCTGGTGTAAATGTATAGCGGGTGTGTGGCGTGCCTCCTGGTGTCTGGGTTGTACTACACTGAAATTTAACAGACATTGTCAATAGCGCATGATCTACTGCTATGCCCATTGGCTTGGCTCCCACTGTGAAATCCTGAATGCAGGGGACAAAGCTTGGTTGTGTCATAACATAATCCACTGTACTGGCCCCATGTTTGTGTGGAAAGCATGTGAAACCGGTTGCTTCGGGAAATCGCTGTAAGCCATTAAGTATGGCTAATCCATGTGTAGTCGTCATTTCCATGAGGTATCTTCCATACTCCGTCTGCTCTCTATCATCTGATCATCTGTCCAGTCCCAGCTCACCCACATCCATCTCTCTAAGCATCTCGTATGAAGTGTCGTAGAAGACTGTCTGCGAGTTGCCCGTTCGGGCATTAAAGTCCCCTAGGAGAATGATATCACCATCCCTACAAAACTCCCATATGTCATCATCTAGAATAGAGAAAGGTGATTGCCCTCTGGATGCAGCATACATGGATGTATTGGGAGGAAAGTAACATATGGCAATATATAGGAATCAACCTGTGTCAGCTCTCAGTCTCACCCACATATATCTAGCATGATCATCTCTTCGTACAATATGCAGTAATGGTTGTAGTTCCTCTCTAAATAGCACTACTACTCCTTCTGAACCTCTGCTCCCATGCTGAGATCTCGCATTTGTCCTGTGAGTTGTCTCCCATCTGTAACCCATCACATGTGGCATTACTTGTCCAGGGGCTTGATGAGTCTCTGAGAAGAATACAATATCCTTACGGAGAGAGAGGGAGAGAGAGAGAGTTGACAGGAGCCTACGGAGTTCCGTGCCAAGAGGTATTGGCCCCAAAGACTGGCGTCCCTTTCGGTATTTCTTTTATATTAATGCTTGATCAAAGTGCAACTCCCACGGGTGCTCGCTCTTAGACTCTGCGTCCAAATGCTCTGAAGAGTGAGCCTCCTTGGGTCACTTATAAACCTTATGAGGGGCGCTAAAATCAGAGCCCCCAATAGCTTCAAACTCAAAAGCAATAATCCATAAAAGAAACTGGCTCAAAATCTGCTAGTAAAATCAGCCAGTGCAAAAAGCGGAATTCCGTACAGGCTGCCATGTCAGCGCAAAATGCGGAAATCCGTACTGTTTGCCACGTCAGCATGTCAGTGCAAGTTCTGGAAATCCGTACAATCAACCACTTAACATGTCCGTATAGTGGCCACGTCAGCAATCCGTGGGCAGTCATGCCACGTAATTATTTTGTGACATACCCCCCTCTTGAAAGATTGTAATCTCCTTTGATTACGCTTGCAAAACAGACAGAGGTCATTAACCAATTCAGTAGACACTGACTCTTAAGTACCGACGCACTAGACACGACACCTCTAGCACTTGTACAGAGACGACAGTCACATCATTGCACATGACAGCACATGACAATTCAATCATGTCCGTACAGTGGCCAGGTCAGCAATCCGCGGGCAGTCATGCTACGTCATTAATTTGGGACATACCCCCCTCTCGGAAGAATTGTAATCGCCCTTGGTTACGCCTCCAAAACAGACAAAAGCCATAAACTGTCTTAGTAGACAATGACTGTTAGTACCGACGGACTAGACATGACCATCTAGCACTTGTACAAAAATGACAGTCACATCACAGGACATCACATGACAAATCACAGAAAAATTCATTGCAAATCTCAGACCATGATTGTCAGCAACGTATTTAGTAATCGCATCTAGATCCATCCCGGACCTCAATAATGCCCGATTAACTAATCCTTATTGCCATCATGTCTATAGAGATTTATGAGACTGAAATGCTGCAGTCATTTCGTCTTTCAGTTCTTGCACTCAAACAAATCAGATGAGAGAGTACAAATCATTCATGTTCGATTTCGGGAATTCCGTTTCATAAAGTTGTCACAAATGGGTGACGTGGCTAACCTCAGACACACACACACACACACACACAGCGAACAATTGCCCCGGAAAAAGCGCCGTAAATTGCGTTGATTGTTTGACACGTGGTAGCCCGGAAAAAGCGCCGTAGATTGCACTAACATGACACGTGGCACTGCATACGGAATTCCTGAATTAAGAATGGCTGATTTTAGCAGCTTTTGGGCCTGTTGCTTTTAAGATTTAAAAGCTTTTGAGTTTAAGTGATTTGGGGCTCTGCTTTTGGGCATCCTTGTATCTTTAATTAAGTGGGCGGGGCCTCACTTCCCAGAGCATCTGGACGCAGAGTCTGAGAGTCAGCACCTTCCCACTCTCTCGTACTTTGAACACAGATTAATACAAAAAGAAATACCGAAAGGGACGCCAGTCTTTGGGGCCAATACCTCTTGGCACGGAACTACGCCGGGCCGTGTGGACCTTATTGTGAAGTGTGAACTGTTTTGAAGTGAATCTCTGCTGTGTCGCGGTAGAATCTTGACTTGGGGTGTCTAAGTTTGTTACAGTGGTATTAGAGCGCGGCCGATTTCTCTTCTACCGGGAAATCCTATCCTTTTCTCGCGACACTTATGGATTCCAACAGAAATCAGTCAACTTCTTTTGCCTCTGCGAATGCAGGAGGAGATCGCGAAGATTCTCATGAGCAATTAGCAGAGTACGGCCCACCTCAGCCTACTCAGTTTGAGATTGAAGAGATTGAACGTCGACAATTGGTTGACGAGGCAACGAAGCATATGATTAAAATTGCGAAGGATCCAAAATTTGCAAATTTTTTGACTCAGCAATCCCTCGCAGAAGTACACACCCAGTGGCAGAAGGCTATAGAGCCACCCATCAAACCGGCACTCAAGAAACCTCCTCCTCCAAGGATGTTTACAGAACAAGAATTACAAGAGGTGGTTCAAACATAGATTAGCAGGCTTTGGGACACGAACAACAAATCCAAAAAGCACGACAAAAAGCATAAGAAAGGAATTGACTTCCCGGGTTATTTGGGTCGTCAATCTTCTTTGGCATCGGCAATAAAGTAGAAGATGTGTGTATGATTTGAAAGACTACCATGTTCTTCTTCTTCTTCTTCTTCTGACAGTTCTTCTAGCTCTTCTAACTCGGAAGAAGAAGACAGAAAAGGCAAAAAGCGAAGCAAAAAACAAAGCTTCGGAAAGGGAAAGAAAAAGGCAAAGAAGCCTAAATTTCACCCAATTTCTGACAGTTCTACAGAGGACTATTCTCAAACAGTTCGGACTTCGACGATCACATGTTTTATGCAAAGAAGAAGCATTTTTATAAAGCCAACCAATATGATTGACTCTTTTTCTGGATTCGGAGGGCTTTGACCTTCGTACAGCAGTTTGACATAGCTTTCTCTGGAGGGCATTACTCAGAGCCCTCCAAGGTCCGGAGGGCTACATCTTTCTTCAAGGAAAATGCTCGAACATGGTGGTCCACCCTTCTACTGAGAAAGGAAGTTCCGGTTAAATGGTTGAAAATTCAAAAGGCTTTTTATTTCTTCTTGGCTGACTCGGGAGTACGAACGAGATATACGAACTGCTTGGAATCATCTACGGATGACCAAGGGAGATTCTCTGGACGCTTATTGCTCGAGATTCTAGAGATCTTTCTACCAAACCTCTTCATTTAAGAAGGTCTTCTATTCAAGAATTGATGGTTCATGCGAAACGGGGTTTTGCCATACATTCAAGCAATCTGACTTACCCCACTGATGAGATCTTGACTCAGAGAATCCAATAGACTTCTAATAATGAAAGTAGAAAGAGAAAGAGTTCCCAAGAAAAGAAAGACAAGGATTCACGACCCTGGCTCACCCTTCGAGGGAGGGCCAACTACATCAAAGAGGGGAAGTGTTTTGGATGCGGGAAACAAGGGCACCTCTCCGCGAAGTGCCCTAAAAAGGCATAGCAAGAACAGAATGAAGACAGGCCAAACAGTTCGAGAGGAGTTGAGGAACGTGGCAGAAAAGGCAAGATGAAAGCAGGATTGGCTCCAGATTGCATGGGTACTGACCCAAGCACGATTGATGAAAGTACAGAACTTTGCCAAGCTTGGGGCAAGGTGAAAGATCAAGAAGCCCTTCTTTGAAGGAGGAGTCAAGGCCAACTTCATTTCACCTGAATTGGCGGCGCGGCTCAAGATTACACTTGATCGGATGGGACCACAAGCAGAGGTAGTTCTAGCAGCACCCGGACGGGACGTAGCCATTACACGTGTCATTGGCAAACTTCGGTTGCTTTGTCAGGGGTATTGGGGGCACGAGGACTTCTACATAATGCCCTTGGAAGGTTGTGATGTCCTCTTTGGACTCCCTTGGTACCATAAGAACAACACCGTGGTCGATTATCGAGCGAAGAAAGCGACATTGACAAATAAAAAGGGCCGAAAAATTGTACTTGATGTGAAAATTGAAGGGTGAGTCTGTCCCTATTGTTATGGCTTTGGCCGTTTCAAAATTAATAACATCCAGTCTATTTGTTTACTCGATCTATTTTAAAGAATTAAACGATGAACACAGGACAGATATGTCTGAACTTGATAAAGAACACCAAAATTTTCTCCACACTCATGCCGATTGCTTCTCTGAGGGCCTGCCAAGCGAGTTGCCACCATCTCGTTCTAAGGATTATACTATTGATGTGATACTTGGAAGCACACCAGCGAACCGGCCACCTTTCTGTGTGAGCCAAGCCCAAATTGAAGAGATTTTGAACCAAGTGAAAGACCTCTTGGAAAAGGGTCTTATCTAGCCGAGTACTTCACGCTACTGCTCTCCAGTGTGGTTGGTTTTAAAGAAAGAAGGATCTTAGAGAATGTGCATTGATTATAGAGCTCTCAATAAAATCACCGTCAAGAACAGATTTCCGATTCCGAGGCTCGATGATATTCTTGGCCAACTACAGGGATCCTCTTGTTTCGGCAGGATCGATTTGAAGAGCGGATATCATGAAATTCGAATCGCGCTGGGAGATGTCTACAAGACAGCTTTTTGGAGGAGCTTCGGTTTAGGTGATGCCTTTTGGCCTTATCAATGCTCCAACGACTTTTAATCGAATGATGGATAAAAGTTTCAGGGAGTACAGATCTTTTGTTGGCACTTTCTTTGATGACATTATAGTCTTTTCCAAGGATGAGGCAAAGCATAGACAATATCTGCTACAGGTCTTTCAAGCATTACGATATCACAAGCTGGTGATCAATGCCAAGAAGAGTGAATTTTTCTTACCGGAGATACACTTTTTGGGACACATTGTCTGAGCAGCAGGAGTACAGATGGACCCGGGCAAGATTAAGACCAGACGTGATTGGCCCGATTTGAAGAATATCCATGAAGTAAGAAGCCTTTTGGGCTTATATTCTTACTGTCACAAAGTGATGACGTGGCTGCCCGAGAGCTGAAACCCTAACTGCTCTGAAACCCTAATTTTTGGAAACCCTACCCTAAAACTTGCAAACCCTAAAACCTTCCACAAACCCTCAAACTGCAGAAACCCTAACCCTAACCCTAATGGCAGCAGGGGAATCTCGAAATTTGCGCAGACTTGATGACGTGGCACCGTGCGGCAGAATCCTGCTTTTTGCGCGTAATTTACGGTAGCCAGCATTGATGCTTTTCTCTACGCAATTTGAGAGAGAGAGAGAGAGAGAGAGAGAGAGAGAGAGAGAGAGAGAGAGAGAGAGAATTCCTTTGCTTTAATTTTAAAAGCTCAAGAGAGAGCTAGTGAGAGAAAAGAACCTTTGCTTTATTTTAAGCTTTTGGGGCTCTGCTTTTGGCATCCCTTGTAAACAGATAAATAATTGGATTGGGCTCCCACTCTGCAGAGCATCTGGACGCAGAGTCTAAGAGTGAGACCCAACCACTCTTGTACTTGAACTTTGATTAGTACAAAAAGAAATACCGAAAGGGGCACCAGTCTTTGGAGCCAATATCTCTAGGCACGGAACTCCGTCGGGCCAGTGCAAATCTATTGTGATCTGTGAACTGTTTTGAAGTGGTTATTTGGTGCTGTCGCGATTGATTCTTGGCTTCGAGTGTCCAAGTCTGTTACAGTGATATCAGAGCACGACTGATTTCTCTTCTACGGGAAAACCGATCCCAATTTTTTTTTTCCGCGGCATCTATGGCTTCACGCAAGGATCAGTCGACTCCCTCTGCATCCGGAGATGCGGGAAGGGATCACAAAGAAGATTCCGGCAACGAGAGATGAAGCGTCGTCAATTGATCGGCGATGCAACAAAGATGATGCTCAGTTTTGCGAAGGACCCAAAATTGGCAAAATTTATGAGCGAGACTTCTTTTCAGGAAGTGCACGAGCAGTGACAGAAAACCACAACACCACCCCCAAAACCCGCTCTCAAGAAACCTTCTGCTCACAAGGAATATTCAGAGGAGGAATTAGAAGAGGTGGTTGATGCAAGGATTGTTTAGCTTTTTGACACGCAGAACAAAGCTAAAAAGCACGGCAAAAAGGAGAAGAAAGGCACTGACTTCCTCGGTTATTTGGGTCGTCAGTTGACATTTGATAAGGCAAAGAAACAGAAGAAGCGTGTTCGATTTGAAGGAGTACCCAATTCTTCTTCTTCTTCTTCTTCTTCTGGCAGTTCTTCTAGCTCTTCAGATTCGAGCGAAGAAGACAGAAAAGGCAAAAAGCGAAGCAAGAAACAACACTTTGAAAAGGGCAAGAAAAAGGCAAAGAAGTCTAAATCTCGCCCAGTGAGTGACAGTTTTACAGAGGACTCGCCTACAGACAATTCAGACTCTGATGGCAGCAGCTTTTATGCGAACAAGAAGAATTTTTATAAAGCCAACCAGTATGACTTTCTGGAAGATAAAAGCAAGAAAGTCTGAGAGTTTAAGGAAGGTGGATAGTCAATCAAATTTGACACTTTTTCAGGATATAAAGATGCTTCGAAGGCTTTGTCTTTTTTACAGCAGTTGACATTGCTTTCGCGGGAGGACGCTACTTAGAGCACTCCAAGATTCGAAGAGGTGCCTCTTATTATAAGGGGAATGCTCGAACTTGGTGGTCCACGCTTCTTATAAACAAGACTGCGCCAGTTAAATGGCTGAAATTTAAGAAGCTTTTTATTTCTTCTTGGTTGTCTCAAGAGTATAAACGCAATATACGAGCTGCTTGGAACCATCTTCGGATTACCAAGAGAGATACAGTGGATGCTTATTGCGAGAGATTCTGGAGCTCTTTTCTACCCGCCTCTTCATTCAAGAAGATCTCAGTCAGAGAACAGATTGAGCGGTTAACCTTGGGTCTACCTATAGAGATCCGAGATCACTGCTTGGAACAGAAGTCAGCTTCTATTCAGGAGTTGATGAGTCATGCGAAACGGGGCTTTGCCATTCACTCTGGCAGTCTGACCTACCTCACCGATGAGGTCATGACACAACGAGCCGAACAGACTTCAGCGAATGAAAGTAGAAAGAGAAAAAGCAACCCAGAAAAGAAGGATGCACGACCCAAGCTTACTCCTGAGGAGAGAGCTCGCTTCATCAGAGAGGGGAAGTGCTTTGGATGCGGAAAACATGGACATATCTCCGCGCAAGTGCCCTAAAAAGGCACAGAAAGAACATAATGACAAGGACGACGAAAGGCCTGAGAGTTTGAGAGCAGCTGAGGAACGTGGAAGAAAAGGCAAGATGAAAATAGGACTGGTTCCAGATTGTGTGGGTACCGATCCCAACACCATGGACGAGAGTGCAGAACTTTGCCGAGCTGGGGGAAAAGTGAAAGACCAAGAGGCCCTGATCTTCTTTGATGGAGGAGCCAAGGCCAACTTCATTTCATCGGAATTGGCGGCGCAGCTCGAGAGCACTCCCGATTAGATGGGACGAGTTGCGGAGGCTGTTCTAGTCGCACCCGGCAGGGACGTAGCCATGACACTTGTCATTGGCAAACTTCGGTTGCATTGTCAGGGGTATTTGGGGCATGAGGATTTTTTTATAATGCCTTTGGAAGGTTGTGATATTCTCTTGGGGATTCCCTGGTACCACAAGAACAACGCCTTGGTCGATTATCGGGCGAGGAAAGCGACATTGACTACAGAGAAGGACAGAACCATTGTACTTGACATTAAATTGAAGGGCGAGTCTGTCCCTATTGTATCGGCTTCGGCCATTTCTAAATTAATGAAATCCAGTCTGTTTGTTAGAATTGAGTGATAAGGATAGGACAAATATATCTAAACTTGAAAAGAACGACAAGATTTTCTCCACTCTCACGCCGATTGCTTCTCAGAGGGCCTTCCAGGCGAGTTACCACCTGCTCGTCCTGAAGATCATACCATTCAACATTGATTTGATACCTGGAAGCACACCACCGAACCGGCCACGTTACCGCGTGAGCCGAGCACAAAATGAAGAGATTATGAACCAAGTGAAAGACCTCTTAGAAAAAGGTCTTGTCCAGCCTAGTACTTCACCGTATTCCTCTCCAGTGTTGTTGGTTTTGAAGAAAGACGGATCTTGGAGAATGTGCATTGATTACAGAGCTCTCAACAAAATCACCATCAAGAACAGATTTTCGATTCCTAGGATCGATGATATACTCGATAGATTACAGGGATCCTCGTGCTTTAGCAGGATTGATTTGAAGAGTGGATATCATCAGATCAGAATCGCGTCGAGAGACTTCTCCAAGACAGCTTTTCGGACGACTTTTGGGTTATTTGAGTTTTTGGTGATGCCTTTTGGCTTAACCAATGCTCCTGCGACATTTAACCGGATGATGCAGAGGATTTTTCGAGAGTACAGGCTATTTGTTGGCACTTTCTTTGACGATATCATTGTTTTCTCCGAGAATGAGGCAGAACACAGAGATCATCTGCTTCAGGTCTTTCAGGCATTACGAGATCACAAGTTAGTGATTAATGCAAAGAAAAGTGAATTTTTCCTACGAGAGATACACTTTTTGGGACACATTGTCTCGGTAGCGGGAGTGCAAATGGATCCGGCCAAGATAGAGACTACCCGTGATTGGCCCGATTTGAAGAATGTCCATGAAGTTATAGGCTTATTGGGACTGTGTTCGTACTATAGGCGGTTCATTCGAAAGTTTGCAGAGGTTGCTTCCCTTGCGTATCTTGACACAGAAAGGAGTCCCTTTCTCGTGGGGACCCACAGAGGTGACTGCCTTTCAACATTGATAGAGAAATTGACTACCGTACTAGTTTTGACTTTGTCGGACTTGCAGAAGTCATTTGAAGTATATTGTGATGCTTGTGGCTGTAGTCTGGGTGCGGTCTTAATGCAAGAAGGCCATGTCATTGCTTACGAGAGCCGATTGTTCTCAAGGCCGGAAATGACAGCACATATTTATGAGAAAGAGCTTTTTGCGGTTATCCATGCTCTTACTCAATGGCGGCATTACCTACTCGGAGCGGATTTTACTGTCTTTACAGACCATCAGAGTTTACGCTACTTCTTGTCACAGAAGCAGCTTTTGGAAAAGCAAATGCGGTGGGCGAACATCTTGTCACAGTTTCACTTCCAAATTGTCCATGTTCAGGGACAAAAGAATGTGGTGGCAGATGCTTTGTCTTGGAAGCCGTTGGTTCTGGCTATTTCCGCGATACATCATAGGAGCTTCGAGGATATGGTCGACCAGTATGCCACAGATACAGATTTTGCAAACGTTTTCACACGGATACGGGGTGGGGAGACAATAGCGGCATATTCCATTCGGGATGGCTACTTGATGAGAAAAACCATGTGCGTTACATAGCCGTTGAGGGAAAAGGTTATGACTGAATGCCACTGTCCACCTTTTACGGGTCACCGCGGCATTGCTGCCACCATGAAAGGGGTAGAGAGATACTTGTTTTGGCCGAGACTCAAGAAGGATGTGGAAGAGTTTGTGCGTAGTTGCTTAGTATGCGAGAAGGTCAGGTTTGACAAGCATAGAGCATAGGGATTGTTACAGCCTTTACCCATACCCACCCGCCCCTGGGAAAGTATGGCAATTGATTTCATTTTTGATCTCCCGAGAACACAGAGTGGTCACAATGGTATCTGGACTGTTATTGACAGATTTAGCAAACATGCTCATTTTATTCCAGTGAAGTAAACAGTCAAGCCGGATCACTTAACGAGACTGTTTGTGGCCCAGATCTTTAGTTTACATGGCATGCCTGAGACGATTGTCTCCGACAGGGACCCCAGATTTACGAGTTAATTTGGAAGGCAATTTGGGAGAACATTGACCCGCAGACTGATGGGGAATCTAAGATTATCAATTCAGTGGTTCTAGATTTATTGAAGTCTTATATCTCGGATCAGAAGACACAATGGGAAAAGTACCTACCTTTGGTGGAATTTGCCTACAATAACACGATACACTCTTCGACGGGGAAGGCGCCATTTCAGATTCTTGAAGGTGCTGCGAAGGTTCCACCTTTGCCAAGCACGAAAGATAAGATTTTTCAAGCGGATGAGTATACGCAAGACTTAAACACGGCTTTTGCCAAGGTTCGCGAGGCTTTGCAGAAATCTCAAGAACGACAGAAAAAGGCAGCGGATCGCCATCGTCGCGACTTGATATTGAAGGAGGATGATTGGGTGCTCTTACATTTTGAGAAGGCACGCCTAAGAAAGAAAAAGGAAAAGGAGAGGCTTTTCCAAAGCTTAGTATGCGATACTACGGACCTTTCCAGATCTCTGAAAAGATAAATGATGTCTCCTTTCGACTGAAACTGCCTGACACTTGGAGGATTCACAATGCATTTTATGTGAGTCTCTTGAAACCTTTTAAAGGTGATGTGCGTGATAATGGGGAGCCTGATGAGCAACCCTAAGTGGAAGAAAACGAGGAGATCCTTGTTCCTGAACAGATTTTGGCACATAAGGATACGAAGAATAATGTTGGAATTAGGGTTGCAGAGAGACACACACAGCTTGGAGAAGACGAAGGAAGCTCAAGGCGTATATACAATGCTCGGGGGAAAAAACCTCCTAAAGAGGGAAAAAATGCCCCGGTAGTCCTAGTGTGTTCACACACATCACTACCACATGTATATGGTAACAAATCCCCACTTGGAGTGATGCGGTGAACGAGAGCTGGCACATGAGTAAAGGGAAGTGCCATGCCCTGAGGACATGGTCAGTCCACAAAGGGGAGTAAGCCCAAAGCTTTGCGGAAAGCTTCAAGCTTCTCACGAGACAATGGCTTTGTGAAAAGATCTGCAAGGTTGTCCTGTGTTGGCACATAAGCCAAGCTGATCTCTCCTGCTGAGAGCCTCTCCCTGACATAGTGGTAATGCACCTCAATGTGCTTTGTGCGAGCATGAAAAACTGGGTTCCTCGCAACTGCCAATGCGCTCCGACTGTCAGTGTAGATAGTGTTGGCAGTGTTTTGTCCAACACCCAAATCAGCCATAAGGCGTCTGAGCCATACACACTCAACCGTAGCTGTGAAGACTGCCCTGTACTCAGCCTCACAACTCGAAGTGGCCACAGTAGGTTGCCTCTTGCTCAACCATGATATACATGAACTGCCAAGCATGAAACAAAAACCACTTGTGGACACTCGCGTGTCAAAACAACCAGCCCAATCTGAGTCCGAAAAAGCATGTAAGTCGGGCGGCAATGATCCCCCCTGGGATAAAACAAGCCAAGATGTAAAGTGCCACTAAGGTAGCGGAAAATCCTCTTGACAGCCTACCAATGCTTAGACCCTGGGCTATGCATGAATCTGCTGACCTGTGAGACTGCAAACTGAATATCTGGCCTCGTATTGCATACATAAATGAGGCAGCCAACAGCAGTTCGGTAAAGAGTGACATCAGCAGGATCACCGGCATCATGTAGACTCAACTTCAAACCTATTTCCATGTGAGTGGCAATAGGTTTGCATACCTCAAGTCCAAACTTACATAGCAATGTATCTATGTAACTCTCCTAACACAAGGCAATACCACCATCACACTGCTTAAACTGTATACCCAAGTAATGATGCAACGGCCCCAAATCTTTCATCTTGAAAGTAGCATTCAAATCAGCCTTAAATTCAGCAATATGTCTCTCATTTGGTCCAGTGATCAGCAAATCATCGACATAAAGAACCACAATGAGAAGTACATCACCCTCACGCTTTACATACAATGTGCTTTCTGTTGGACTGTTATGAAAGCCTCGTTTAACCAAATGAGTGTCAGCTTTCTCATACCAAGCACGAGGAGATTGCTTCAACCCATACAAAGCCTTCTTACATGTGCACGCTTTGTCCTCTTGTCCTTTTATGACAAAACCGCGAGGCTGCGTTACATAAACTTCCTCAAATATGTCACCATTCAAGAAAGCAGTAACAATCTCTGATTGATGTACATCCCAACCAAAATGAGCTGCCAATGCACATAGAAAACGCACAGTAGTCATACGATAAGTAGGAGCAAAAGTCTATTCATAATCTATGCCTTTTTGCTGTGCATAACCCTTTGCAACAAGTCGAGCCTTATGGCGATCGATCTCACCATCCGGCTTGCGTTTCAACTTGTAAACCCACTTCGTACAAATGGCCTTTTTGCCAGGAGGCAAATCACATAAAGTCCATGTGTCATTTTCTATAAGTGCATCATATTCTAATTGCATGGCAGCCATCCAATTTTCTGAATTCTGTGCTTCATCAAAAGACAGAGGCTCCTCAACATCATGTAAGCTAGACACAACCAAAGCATAACAATCTGATGCATAAGATGCATGGCGAGAGCCTGAACGAGTACGACTAGATAAAGGTGCATCCAATTGATTGTCACGCAAAGTGTGCACCAGCCATTTTGGCATACCTCTAGCCTGCTCACTTTCAGCCCTTTCTTCATCAAGTGCATCATGTACATCTGCATCAGTAATAGGCTGATCTGTAACATTTTCAGAAACCCCCGTTAGGCTGTACATTTGTCTCATTGGAAATTACATACGTATTTCCACCACTGAAAAGAGGCAACAAATTGTCATAAATGTCCTGTGAGCTTAAATTACTGTCTCTAGTACATGATTGCAAGGGCTGAACAGAATCTTCCGCAAACACTACATCCCGTGAAACCAGAATACGTTTTGTTTGCGGATGATACAACCTATAACCTTTGCTTTCAGCACTATAACCAACAAAAATACATTTGACCGCCTTATCAGCCAATTTTCTGCGCTGTGTTTGTGGCACCAAAGCATATGCGAAACAGCCAAAAGCACGCATGTGCTCAATAGAAGGCTTTCTATCATGCCATGCTTCATATGGAGTAATAGACTGCAAAGCTTTCGTAGGACACCTGTTAAGTACATAAGTGTTACACATGATGGCCTCAAACCAAAAAGAATGCGGCAAAGCTTGAATTTTGACCATACATCGTGCCATTTTCGTCAGTGACCTGTTTTTCCTCTCAGCAACACCATTTTGCTGAGGTGTATAAGGCACTGTACATTGGTGTTTTATCCCACGACTAGCCAGAAATGCATTGAATTCATGAGACATATACTCCCCCCCTCGATCGGAACGGAGGGTGCCCATAGTACATGTCGAGACATTTTCAGCCATGCTAGAAATTGTTTCAAGCACATTAAAACTTCGGACTTCGCTTTAAGTGGAAATACCCATGCATGCCTGGAGTAATCATCAATGAAAGTCACCAAGTATAGGTAATTGCCCAAGGAGGGAGTTTGCATGGGCCCACAAACACCACTATACACAAGCTACGACCTGCATGTGGCCCTAACTGAACCATCCTTTGGAAACTTAGAACGCTGTATTTTACCTAGAATACAGCCTTCACAAACATGTTTGACAGGGGCTTCAAGAGGTGGCAAAGAAGCAACCATGTCAGAATTTTGCAAACGTAGCAAACTGGCAAAATTCAAATGACCAAAACGTGCATGCTAAAGTTTTGCATCTGAAATAGCCCTTGAATCTGCAACAACATTTGCAAAATTTTGTCCACACTTGTCATACAAAGTGAGCTTATAGAGCCCACAACACAAAAGGCCAGATGCAACAATTTCATCACCAAAACTGAGATCATGAACTGTACATTTGTCATCCACAAATTTGACTACAAGTCCAAGTCTAGCAAGTGCGGATACAGAAAAGAGATTCTTCTTGATCCCAGGTACATAAAGTGTATCAACAAGTGTGAAAGAACTGCCATTAGCAGCAGTAAGCACAATCTTTCCAACTCCCTGAACCGGATAAGAGGCATTGTTGGCACAAGTGATTGAATTTCCATGAGGGACAGACTCGAGAGAGGTAAACAATTCACGATGTGAGGTAATGTGCTTTGTAGCACCACTGTCGAAATACCACACATGTGAATATGCAGCAACTGACAAGCATGCATCATGGACAGCAGGATTGTAAGTGCACTCTGCGCTAAAAGCCCATTCTGCATCAACATCAGATTACAGTCTTCTTTTACAGAAGACTCAACAATGGTTGCATTTGTAGTGGAACCAACATTTGCGGTGGAACCACCCTCTTTCTTCTTAGCCTCTTTTGCCTTCAACTTAGGACACTGCTGGATCAAGTGATCATTAGCTTTACAATAATGGCAACGCATCTTCTTTTTGCCCTTATCACCAGAATTGCCAGACGAAGTGCTGCCAGCAGAAGCATTGGGAACATAAGTTTTGCCACTCGCAACAGAACCATAAGACTGTTACCACCCTTTCTTTGAGAAGCAATAAAAGCCTGTTCAACTGCACGCTGCCTAGTCCTGCTTTTTCTGGAAAGTGACTCTTGCAACAGCAATGTGCATAATGCATCAAACTTGACAACTTCAAGATTTCCTTGGGTCATAAGTCTCCAAGCACTAGCAAAAGTCTGGTAAGAATTTGGTAAGGCATCAAGAATAGTCTGCACTAGGAAACTGTCTGAAATGACTTCACTTGCAGAAATGAGTTGCTCATTGATATCCTTGACACTAGCAAGGAAAGTGTCCATATCATCTTCCTCATGCATAATCTTCGACTCCAGCTCTTTACGCAGCAAAGCAATTTTAGCCTCGTTGCAACTTGCATAAAGACCAGCCAAAATATCCCAAGCTTGTTTTGCAGATTTTGTTGAACGGATGTGAGGAACAATGGTGCGCTTCACAGACAACGCAATCAATGCATGAGCGTGCGCATCCTTAACATCCCAAGGAGCTTGTTCTACGTAGGCAAAACAACTCTAACAGTAGCAATCCTTGCAGCAAGACTTGCAACATCCTCAACATCGCCTACATCCTCAGAACCAGGACGTTCATCAATGCCTTGCACAATATTCCAGACGCCCTTTGACACAAGAACGTGTTGCATCATATAAGCCCACATAGGGTAAATGTCCCCATCCAACCTGTCCTCAACAGCAAACATCTTGAACAAATCTCTGTTGTTGTTGTCAGCCATGGTAAATGCTGCACCTGATGTGAAAACTGCCCGAAAATAGGAGAAACAGAGCGGGAACAACACGTGCTATATAGCACAAACCGTAGAAGACTATAAGGCACCTGTTATGTAGCAAACGTCACTGACAGAAACTCTGCACAAAATGACGAAATAGCCTGTGCAGTACTGTCTATAGTGGAAACGGACCCCGAAATGAGCCCGAGATATTTGTCGACGTGCGAACGCATCCAAAGCTCACTTAAATCGGAGAATGTGAGCAGGCGTGTACTGGAGCAGCTGGCGACTAAGCCCAGGAGGACGCAATCTGGTCTGATACCAATTGTTGGAATTAGGGTTGTAGAGAGACACACACAGCTTGGAGAAGATGTAGATGGAAAGATAGATAGCCCTAGAGTGATGGGCGTATATACAATGCTCGGGGGAAAAAACCTCCTAAAGAGAGAAAAAATGCCCCGGCGGTCCTAGTGTGTTCACACACATCACTACCACATGTATATGGTAACAAATAAAGGTAAAGTCCGAAGGCGGTTCTTGGTTAAGTTCAAGGACTATCCTGCATTGGATGCGAAGTGGATGGAGGAGGAGGACCTAGCAGATACTCCTCAGATTGTGAAACTTTACCTCGAGGCTTTTGGTTTAGCGTAGTCTACTCCAAATGGAACCCAGAATTCAGCTTGGCTGGAGATCTTGTGCAATGGGATGCACAAGAGGGGAGTCACTCCGCTACTTTGTCAACAGATGCCTCGATTTTGATACTAGAGTCACTCATGTCTCTATGAGCTCCAGGGATACTGAAAGCTGACAGTATTATGCTATATGACTTTATGATCTTGAATTCCTGAATATGATACTGATTTGTTCTTGACTTCTTTTTAAGTGCAGGAACTGATAGACGAAATGACTGCAACGTTTTGGTCTAATTGATCTCGAATAGACATGGTTGCAATAGGGGTTAGTCAATCGAACATCGATGAGTCGGATCTAGATGCGATTACTAGCTACATTGCCGATAAATTAGTTCTAAGATCCAAATGAATGTTGAATGTCATGTGATGTCCTGTGATGTCTAGCGATGTCCTGTGATGTCGTGTGATGTGACTGTCGATTGGTACATGTGCTAGATGTGTGTTCCTAGTGCGTAAGTACTAATAGTCAGTGTCTGCTAAGACGGTTTATGGCCTCTGTCTGTTTTGCAGGCGTAAGCCCAGAGCTGAAACCCTAATTGCTGGAAACCCTAACCCTTAAACCTGCAAACCCTAAAACCTGCCAAAAACCCTAACCCTAACCCTAATGGAAGCAGGGGGATCCCAGAATTTGCGGAGACATGATAACGTGGCACCATACGGCATAATCCCGCTTTTTGCGGCGTAATTTACGGCAGCCAGCGCTGGTGCTTTTCCCTACGCAATTTGAGAGAGAGAGAGAGAGAGAGAGAGAGAGAGAGAGAGAGAGATCCTTTGCTCTAATTTTGAAAGCGTAAGAGAGATCTAGTGAGAGAAAAGAACCTTTGCATTATTTTAAGCTTTTGGGGCTCTGCTTTTGGCATCCCTTGTAAACAGATAAATAAGTGGATTGGGCTCCCACTCTGCAGAGCATCTGGACGTAGAGTCTGAGAGTGAGACCCAACCACTCTTGTACTTGAACTTTGATTAATACAAAAAGAAATACCGAAAGGGGCGCCAGTCTTTGGGGCCAATATCTCTAGGCACGGAACTCCGCCGGCGGGCCAATGCAAATCTATTGTGAACTGTGAAGTGTTTTGAAGTGTTATTTGGTGTTGTCGCGATTGATTCTTGGCTTGGAGTGTCCAAGTCTGTTACACTTACTACCGGTGGTGCATTTGAAAGTCTGCAGAGGTTGCTTCCCCTTTGCATATCTTGACACAGAAAGGAGTCCCTTTCTCGTGGGGACCCACAGAGGTGACTGCCTTCGAGACTTTGAAAGAGAAATGGACTATAGGACCAGTTTTGACTTTGCCGGATTTGCAAAAGTCATTTGAAGTATATTGTGATGCTTGTTGTTGTAGTCTGGTTGTTGATCGTCAGTGTCGTGAACTGTTGTTATTACCTCATGATTGGGTTTTGTTAAGGTTCGAGAAGGCAAGGTAATGCGAAATCCATTCTGACACCATCCTTTGAGACTATGTGGCCAAGAAAGTGGATCTCTTCCAAGAAGAATTCACTTTTCTTAGGATTGACAAGTAGCCTATGACTGCGCAGCTCTTTGAACACAATGGTCAAGTGACGCCTATGCGCCTCTTCATTCTTCCAGTAGACTATCATGTCATCGAAGAACGTCTCAACATACTGTTGATGCGAGCAGAAAATCCGGTCCATCATTCTGTTGAACGTGGCAAGAGCATTTGTTAGCCCAAACGGCATCACTAGAAACTCATAAAGACCAAATGTCGTTCTACACGTAGTCTTGTGCACATTCTCTGGCCTTACATGAAGCTGATGGTACCCACTCTTAAGGTCTATCGTGTTGGAAATTGCAGCACCCTCTAAACGATCGAGAATATCATCAATTCTAGGAATAGGAAACCTATTCTTGATGGTATTCTTATTCAACGCACGGTAATCAATACACATGTGCCATGAGCCATCCTTCTTCTGCACTAGGAGCAATGGGGAGCAAAAGGGTGAAGAACTAGGCTGAATCAGCCCCTTCTCTTTCTGCTCCGCCGCGCTAACCTTGTAGGGAGGTCTATTTGGTGGGCTACACCGTGGCACCAAATCTATCCGATGGTCCTCAGATCTCTTAGGCGGCAATTGCGACGGTAATGAATCAGAAAAACAGTCACTAAACTCTCGCAAAAATATAAATTTGATTAACAATTATCCGAGACATCACGTGCAAAAATCAAGTACACAGAAAGATGATTCTTTATTACAGAAGTGATAGCTGAAGCAGATACAATGGGGACAGACTCCCCTTTGAGCTTTACATCCAAAACATGAGTTTTGCCCCTATGCTGAAGGGTGATCGTCTTGCCGAAGGTTTTCAGCACGCCATGTACTCGGAACATCCACGGAATTCCAAGTAGCGCATTGCACCTTTCCAATGGCATGATATAAAATTCTTCTGTGTTTACATATGATTGAATATATAGATGCAACTTTCCAATAATGGGAGTAACACACTCTGAGTGGCCAGAACATGCCAACCCTGCCTTTGCGTGTACCCCATCTCTTCAGCTGTGATGCCCAGCTTCATAGCTAACTCTGGTGAAATAAAGTTTGCTTTGGCACTTGGATCAAAGAAGATGAGTTCCGTCTGATCTCTAACTTTTCCCCATGCTCTGCATAATTCACAGGCATCTGTACTGGGCCTGTCACCCACCATATCTGGCACCAAACTTGCCGTGGGTTTAGGCTTCTTGCCTTCCTAGTCCTCCTTTATCATCTGAGTCAGCTGGTCTTTTCCTTTGTGGACAGTTGGTAGCTAAATGACTAGGCTACTCACATATAAAGCATTTGTTTTCAGCCATTAGGACCTTCTTTTCCTCGAGCGACTTAGGCACAAAAGGATTTCTTTTCTGTTTCTTTGCCTGCGCTCTAGAAGTCCCGACTGAATCCTTGTGTTTGGTGGTTCTTTTGCTGCCCTTCTTTCTCGTTGCTCGGAAACCCACTGTCCTCTCCTTTCAACAAGGCAAGACCAATGTTAGCAACTTCATGAGTTGGGTGAGGGTAGCCACTCTGTTATTGGTATAGTAGTCCCGAAGCCCTTTAGGCAGCCCACAATAATACTTCCCTATCTGTTGTGTCAATGGCACAAATCTGTAGGAGGTCACTGAGAGTAGCGCTTTACAAAACCTCCGATTGTACTCCAGCAAGCTCTTTCATGTAGCCGAAGTAAGCTGGTGCCAATCTTTCATGATGTCGGCTTCAAATTTATTTGACAGCCAAGCAGATGCAAACATTTGTTTGAAGTAGACCCAAGTGGCGGGTGCTTGTCCTTGCATTAACAATGTCGTCCACCATGTAAGCGCATTGTCCTTCAAGAATGTGGCAACTTTCCTGACCTTAGAGGCCTCTATAAAATTCCCTCCTGCATAAGCTGTATCAAACTGCTGAAGGAAAGTGAGTGCCTTTCCCTTATCCTCGAAGCCAGTGAAAGTCTAAACTTTACAGCTGCACCACCTTCTCTGTAAGCTTTCGGCTTTTCCAGTGCCCCCAAATTGTCATAAGGAATTGTCCGCAACATGGGCACTATAGTAGGCATTGTCGGCACATCTTTGCCATTAACATTTTGCGTCGAGGTGCCATATCTGGCTGCTGTCCAGAAAAACCAGCCATGCCAAAATGAGCCTGTTGCACCCCAAACTAGCCCTGGTTGCTCTGAAAACCTTGCTGCATGCCGATGCTACCATACATGGGGTTTGGCATCATGCCTTGTCTGACTTCTAGGCGCATAACCAGCCATACTCTGGAACACAGATCCACCCCCCCCCCTCGAAATACCCAGGATGTACCGTGGGTGGTGGAAAAAGTGGATGCATTGCCTGGTAACCAGTTCCCTGTCCATTCAAGACAGCATGCGGGCTCTGAAAGTGGCGGGCTGAACTGGCATAACAGGATTCCTAACCACCTGTTCAAGGACGGGAGGAACCTGTTTTGGAGCCCCTGACTCCGCAACATGCGAGTGTTCCCTATCTTGTTGAGACGCATGAAGTACTTGGGCTTGAGCCTCAACAAGCTCTGTTCGTGGTGTAGGTTGCCTGTTTTGCTGTGGCACTGGTGGCGCTTGCAAGAACTCCATAAACCTTGGGTTTTGCACCAGTTGCAAAAACACATTCAGCGCGGCAACTAACTGAGTTTTGAATGCATCATCCTCAAGTTGCCCAGTCATAAAGCCCTGTACTAGGAGGTACAGACTGATGTGGCCGTGAGCTCTTGCCAATCTCGAACACCATAGGAATCTCTAGTCTGTCCTTCGGAGAGGAACCCTCTTCCATAATGCCCTTCCCTTTGTTGGCCATAGTGTAATCCCGCGTTCCTCTACTCTGTGTCTTTACCCAAAACAACCGAGGCTCACTTCTTGAGGAAAAAGTGATTGATGTCTCGGCAACGGAACCTTGAAACCGGCCTATGGGGTGGTAGTCTTTGGCTTTTACCCAAAATTCTTTACTCTAGACACACACACATAGCACTTTGCAAAGGTAAGGTGCGACGGGAATGAACACTTAAGCACACACGCGGCTCGGAAGCTAGAATGCTCCGAGCAGACGCCGACAACATGTAGGCCCCAAAATTGGCACCCCTTTCTGTATTTCTTTATACTTTAAG
This sequence comes from Adiantum capillus-veneris, assembly GCF_014529385.1. Lineage (NCBI taxonomy): Eukaryota > Viridiplantae > Streptophyta > Polypodiopsida > Polypodiales > Pteridaceae > Adiantum > Adiantum capillus-veneris. Next base: position 173,638,585 of record NC_140931.1, on the reverse strand, counting down.
AGGGTAAATTACATAGCAGAGTCTTGGGAATACTTGTATCCAACTAGATACCACCTGTTTTGTCAAAATTCCGGCAGCGTAACAGCCCCAAAACTTGCCCTAAACCAATTCCCCTACTGGAACTCACTTCCACTGGCATAAACCCTCTGATTTCTGCCCAAAAACAGTAAATTCAGCACACTGTATTTACTGATTTTTGCCCTGTTTTCAGCCCTAAACAGTCCCCAAACTGTCCTCTATCAGCGTGGCACTGTTCCCAAAGGTTCTAGCGTCTGTACGGCTGAAAAACAGTCAAAATACAGCGCATAACCAGCGCTGAAATTGCACCTGTACGGTGAGGTTATCACCCTCACCGGTGCCTACTTTTGGAGTAGCAGTTAGCTACTCCTGTTCCTGCTCAAAGAGGCTCTTGCCTCAGTAAAAACGCATATAACCACACAATTGTACATGAGTCAAATGAAGAGCCCTCTTGTGGGGCATCAGATTACTGCACTTAGGGAAGAGAGAGAGCAGTGTGAGGTGTGCACGACATGACTTCTTGCACCACACTGTACATGAGAGGAAAAGCTTGCAGTCAATAGCTCTTAACCTGTGGCAAGCTGCAAATGAAGTTCCTCTCAGCTTAAAATTCAGGGCCCATTTTTTTGCAAGAGGAAAGTGCACCAAATTGTGCCACTTGGCACATTTACAAACAATTTCCCGTTTCGGGGTTGCCGCTTAAAAATCTCCCGGCTGGTTGCCCAGTTGACTTTGCAGCAGAGTGCTAAATTGTTCCCCTTGTCATTCTGGAGGTAATGACGCGAACAGATTTCATGGCCCAAAATAGCAGTTCCCTAATTTTTAGGAGACGCTTCCGTTGGGCTCCCACTGCTCTTCTGACCATCTATCCCCATTGGGACCGCATCCAAAAATGCAATGTCGCTCAACTGTCAGGTACCTTCTTTTGGTAACCCCACCTTGACTTTGTGCCTTTATTGAGTTCACTTCCTAGTATCCACCAACTTGCTAAGTGCGACGGGGGGAACCTACATGATCTTGAACTGAGCCTAGACATCCTCTTGCTATACGAATTCCAGTGCCGACCAACTTCCCGTCTGCGGGTGAAACTACCGTTCACATATACAATGTCCGACCATTTGCAACTTCAAAAAGAGGGTCTCAAAAATAAAACAAAAATCATTGGAAAGAAACCAACAACTAAGGTTAGTAGTTGCCACGTCCTCGTGACATACCCCCCTCTTGAAATCGCAAACGTCCTCGATTGCATACCATAAATACATTAGCCCATTAGTATCCCTGAAACCCAAAGGGGACATCAACGACCTTAGAGGTAATCTGTTGACAAAGGAGTGGAGTGACTCTCCTCTTGTGCAAACCCGCTGCACCAGTTTCACCCTTGCCGAGTTCGGGGTTCTATCGGAGTAGACTATGCTAAACCAAATGCTTCAAGGTAAAGGTCCAAAATCTGAGGAGTGTCTCCTAGGTCCTCCTCCTTCATCCACTTCACATCTAATGCTGGATAGCTCTTGAATTTAACGAAGAACCGCCGAATCACTTTACATTTCATGTTTATGCCCTATAAGACAGATCAATGAAGACGGGAGCACGCCTAATGCGCGATGTATGAAGGGTGGGAGTGGCTAATAAGCCTAGGTCAGGACGCTAGGTCTGGGGTCGGGACAGGAAGATTCTTTCACAAAAGTCTGCGTGTGCTGCAAAAAGGATGAGATCTTCCGCAGAAGAAGAATCTTTCTGTGCTCTAATACCATTGTAACGGGCTTGGACACTCCAAGCGAGAAATCAATAGCAGCACACGAATAGAAACTTCATAATCACTGAACTTTAATGGAGAGAGAGAGAGAGAGTCAAAACGGCCCGACAGAGTTCCGTGCCTAGAGTTGTTGGCCCCAAAGATTGGCGCCCCTTTCGGTATTTCTTTTATATTAATGCTTGATCAAAGTACAACTCCCGCGGGTGCTCGCTCTTAGACTCTGCGTCCAGAGGCTCTGAAGAGTGAGCCCCCTTGGGTCACTCATAAACAGTACAAGGGGTGCTAAAGGCAGAGCCCCCAATAGCTTCAAACTCAAGAGCATCCTCAAAAGCAGCTGGCTCAAAACTTGCCAGTAAAATCAGCCAGCGCAAAAAGCGGAATTCCGTATAAGCTGGCACGTCAGCACGTTTCAGTGCAAAATGCGGAAATCCGTACTGTCTGCCACCACGTCAGCATGTCATCGCAGGTTCCGGAAATCCATACAGTCAGCCGCGTAACCTGTCCGTACAGTGGCCACGTCAGCAATCCGTGGGCAGTCATGCCACATCATCTTTTTGTGACAGGAAATCCATGTTTGCATTGCATCCGTGCATGAGGTTGCATCCCATGACGCCTTGGAACTGTTGTGTAGCATCAATTTTCAGCTCACAGAGTTTTTATTGATTTTTTGAACAGGTTCACATTAATTTTAAAAAGTGATCGGATAAGTGGGCAGCCCACTTAAAAAATAAACAGAAATAGGCAGCGCCTCCCTCATGGGCTGAAAACAGCGATCTCTCTCTCTTCTCTCTCTAGAAAACTGCCGACAACCTCTCTCTCTCTCCCCCCCCCCCCCCCCCCCCCCCCCCCCACCCACCCCCCCCCCACTATTCCAGGGCTCCACTTGCTCGGCTATTCTTGCAAGGAGTTTGCGGGCTATTCTTGCCGGCTCCGGAAGCCTATAAAAGCAACCTAGCGCCCCCCTCTTTCAGGTCAATCTTTCCGGCGCTAGCACAAGGAGACTATGCCGCCAGGAAACTGCAAGTAATCGCGAAAAGTCGGCGTACGGAGATTGCTTTTCCGTAGTAGGAGCGATAGGTGAAGCTTGTGAATATGCTCTACCAATCGTTGCTATTTGTGTTTGTCCTTTTTGCATGTACCCCATCGTGGAGTAGAAGAAAGGAGGCTTTGGCCTATGCTCGGGGATTGGAGAATGGTGTGTGGCGCTTTTTGCTCTTAGTACAGATGGGAAAGGAATTAAGAGCTAGTCTCTTGGTAAATTCCCTAACGGGAAGGAAACGACCATCGAATCTAAGATTTAGAACGGAGGGGTTGTAAAAAGATTCTTCTTGAATAAAGATTTTCTTTTTGGGGGGGGGGAGGAAGAGAGACCTGCCTATCTTTTGGTCCCCAATACTGTGTAGATCCTCTCCCTCGTCTCTTTTGGTCAATATTCTATTTATTTGCAACTTATTAATTATTCGTGTGCGCTCGCGTTTGTGACAATGGTATCTGAGCTCAATCGCCTCTCTTTTTCTGCAAAGGAGGACAATTTGGAAGGAACATGAAGAACCATGACGAGTCAAGGGAGAACCGCTGAAGACAAGCTTCAGTAAGTACGAGTTCAACTCGCGGAATTGCAGCAACTTGTCACACTGATGGCTGTGCAAAAGGTTTTGGATGGAATCAAGACGCTACAAGGGCATCAACAAAATCTTGTCGGTGGTAACAACCCGCAGGACGAAAAGTGTCGTAGTGCACTAGGGATCTCCAGATCGGAAAAAACAACCCTCGGAGAGCAAGGGCCGGCAACGAAAACGTCTCTATCTCTTCTCCATCATACTCTCTTGATTATACTATTACCTCCCCTTCTCATACGGTATCTATGCCTTCTTCAATAAAAAGAGCACCTACTACTACTCTATGCAATACTAAGGAGAAGCCCAAATCCAAGAAGGATAGCTGCAGCGTTAGCACAAGATGCGGGTTTTCAAGTATGGTGACAAGGATGTCAAGTTTGACAGTTAAACAGGACGGAGCGATATCTCCAAGGCATTGTCTTTTAGCAGACAGTTTGAAGTTGCTTTTGCCAACAGAAACTTCACTAAAAAACCTTAAAGGAGCAAGGAAGATGTTTTAACTCTCGTGAGAAAGGACACATGAAGCCCGATTGCCTTGTTTGTTAGCAACGACAGGAACAAGCATCTTCGAAGAAAGAACAAGCGAGGAGGAAACCCACTCCATTTAGCAGACAGTTTGAAGTTGCTTTTGCCAACGGAAACTTCACTGAAAAACCTTAAAGGAGCAAGGAAGATGTTTTAACTCTCGTGAGAAAGGACACATGAAGCCCGATTGCCTTGTTTGTTAGCAACGACAGGAACAAGCATCTTCGAAGAAAGAACAAGCGAGGAGGAAACCCACTCCATTGAGCTCGAATTTATTTCTAATGTTCTAGGGAGTACGGGAACAGGAAAAGGAAACCGTCAGCTTTTAAAGGACTGGGGATCTCTGAATAACCAACGGGTTTTGATCCTTTATGATCTAGGGTCCACAGACAATTTCATCTCATTGGATGCTGCAGAACCCTTGGGCTTCACATCGGCTCAGTTTGGAACTCTAGTCACATCCAGATCGACATTCGAGGGGTTGGCCACCAATGCAATTCCTGTGCAAGGACAACTCAATTTGGCGAGTACAAGGATCGCGAATCATTTATGAGGCACGCATCGAGGGATCTGACATCATCTTGGGTATGCACTTCCATATGCAACGGGTCTTGGATTATATGGATAAGACCCTCACTTTTGAGCATAAGGACAAGAGCTTAAAATTTTTTGCCGATGTTGGGGATTGGCTATTCCCTATTGTAAGCCATATCTCCATTAATAGGAAATAAAGAAGTGCGTTTCTACGTACTTTATTTTCGCAAGGGAATAGGATAAAACTAACCAAGGATTGGTCTCTAGTAGGAAATTAAACATTTTCAATTTATTCAGAGGTATAAGGATTGTTTCATGGAAACTCTTCTGGATAGGCTACCTCTGGAAGGTCCGGAAGATCATCACATTGATCTCATATCAGGTTGCTCTCCTCCTAACCAACCCCCTGTCACAAGACGGGCACCACGTGCCAATAGAAAACAACAGACTGAACAGACTTCTAGCACTTCAATAAAAACAGACTGAGAGAGAGAGAGAGAGAGAGAGAGATGACACGCGACACGGAGTGGTGGATTTCCACCCCAAAGAGTATTGGCCCCAAACCTTGGCGCCCCTTTCGGTATTTCTTTATATTGCATCAACACAGTACAAGCCGGTACTCCAGACTGTGTACCTTCTCTAGGAAGCATGCCAGAGAATGAGCCCTAACCTCATATTTAAAGGCCCTTGGCCTAAAAAGCAATTAAAGTGAAAAGCCTTCAAACTCAAAAGCATTTGGTCCAAAAGCAAAGCCAAAAAGCTGTCAGCGCAATTTATGAAAATTCGTACAGTTCTGTCACGTCAGCACTGCTAGTGTGAAAAGCAGAAATCCGTACAGTTCTGCCACGTCATCAACCAGCGTGATTTTCGAAAATTTGCCACGTCATTAGTCTGCTTCGCAAGTTCTTGCGCGTGTGTGTGGAGCCTTGCTTTATTTCCTTTATGTCACTTGAGGCCCCATCGGACAGGGTCCCCATAAGTTGGTAGGACTTCTTCTTCTGTTACTTGTTCTTCTTAGGGTTTAGGCCCCTCGGCAAGCATCTGCAAGCTGGCTCCATTCTTTAGGCTTTGACACGCCAGCAGTTTGTGACATCTCCCCTTCTTGAAAGAGAGTAATCGTCCGCGATTTTACTCTCTGCATTACAACATATCTGCAAAACAACTCAAGTTAGCGCAAAAAAAAATTCCGAGGGTCATTCTGAGGGACATTCCAAGGGACAATCAGTTTTCTCTTTTTGTTAAGGAGTTAGCTTTTCCTTTCGGCTCTTTTGATGAAGGAGTTAGCTTCTTCTTTCAGCTCTTTTGATCAAGGAGTTATCTTCTCCTTTCGTCCAGATCGGAACTCTTGATATTCCGGCGTAGTAAAATTAGCCATCACACCCAGACCGTACTGATCTTCCACGGGTGTCTTGATGCGCTAAAATTACATACCCAGGCAATCTCATCCAACTAGGAATATTCAGTAATTGGCACATCACAATGCAACACAAATGCTTACATATGCATGTTACAAGACGCAACAAACAGCGCCGCTGAGCACTCCCCCGAGACAAATGGTCTACGGTCTGAAGCTACTCAACGACTACCTCGTCACCCCCGCAAATAACCTAAAAAGGTCCGGGCCATGAGCTCAGAGGACTGTACATCCAAACGCTCCCCAGGCATCGGCCTGCGTTGTTCAGAGGTTTTCTAGCATACAACAGAACGCTCCCCAGGCATCGGCCTGCATTGTTCTGAGGTTCAAACAATACCAAAACAGTATTTCTCACTTCTCCACCCGGGAGTAAAATCACCAATCAATGAAACCAGTATTCAAAACCAGAGTCAAAGATTTCAAATCGGCACCAAAACAGGTTCAAAACAGATACCATCTATTGCAAACAAATTCTAAATAGGATCACCAAACAAATTCCAAATAGGATCACCAAACAACTTCTCAAATAGATTTCAAACTTAAAAAGCAATCTCGACATCAGTCGAGCTCAAAAAGTCAATTGACTTTCCATCCTAAAACCTGCACCAAAAAAATTAGGGTTAGGTTCATTCTATAGGGTCGTAGTTGAGCACAGCATGGTCCATGAGCTCTTGGACAAACAGTGTTCCTTTGGCAACGATGGTAGTCCCAAGATAGCAATCGCATTGGACCTCCAAGGTCATCTGATCGTGAAGAGACATCTACTGAGAGATGTCGAGAAATCTCAAGTTATAATCTGCTAGGGTTTCCATGGCAAGTATTTCAGGATACCCCACTCTGTAGAAGTTGCACTCCGAATGAAGATGTCAGAAACCATATAACTTCGGGCAAAAATTTTCTTGAAAGCTTGCCAAGTACTTGGAGTATGCTGCTTGATAGCTATCAACATCTGCATGGTACTCTCTCTAAGAAAAACAGCATCTCGAAAAAAAACACACGCATGATGCTCTGATACCACTGTCACAAGAGGGGCACCACGTGCCGATAGAAAAGAACAGACTGAACAAACTTTTAGCACTTCAATAAAAACAGAACTGAGAGAGAGAGAGAGAGACAACACGCGACACGGAGTGGCGGAATTCCACCCCAGAGAGTATTGGTCCCATTGCGGCGCCCTTTCTTTCATGGCTCAACGTTTCAAACAGCAGCCTTTCAGGCAGCCTCCCGATGGGTATCGGCCAATGCAGGACACTTAAACATCTTAACATTTCCTTTAATCAAGGAACTGGCGAAATACCTCTTAAAGCCTTCTTATTATCTACCTTGAACCTCACAACCGCCATAGCTGGTAGTTGCTCAGACCTAACTCTGTTAGATCTCTCTAAAAATTTTATAACATGCCCAATTCCCACATCCCTCAGCTCCTGCCAAAGCTTGCGCCATGTCAACATCTCCTTGAACTCCTGGAAATATTCCCACCATCTTCAACCAGCTAGTAAGCCTAGAGGTGCTTTCCGTCTCCAAAAACAATCTCACAGGCGCAATACTACCCGATTTTGGGGATTCTTTACACCAGCTTAAGAAGCTGGATCTTTCGGCAACAAGAAGAAACAAGATAATCCCAATTGCCAGCTCTGCATAAGCTTGTATTGAGCTTCAACAAGTTCACGGGGCCTCTTCATGCATCCCTCCCCAACTCCAGTAGGTTAAGGGTACTTGACCTCAGTGCAAATGCCTTCACAGGAAGTATTCCTGGCAAGATCTGTGGTCCTTCGCTCCGCAGATTGCTATTAGCAGACAATGATTTGTCTGGGGTGGTGCCCTTGGAGAGCTGCAGCAGCCTTGCTGCAATAGATGTCAGTTGCAACTTTATGACTTGCGCCTTCCCGACACCGCTACCGGCTATGCCTAACATGAGAGAGATGGTTATGTAAGGCAACTTTATTGAACAGGAAATCCCCATTGACATCCGCGGCGCAACAAGGCAATTATGGCTACTGGTGCTCAACCTCAACCTTATCAACGGCACCATCTCGCCCATCCTCTCAAACTGCAGCAGCCTAAAGTAGCTAACTATTTCAAATTCAAACAACCGTCTCACAAGTTACATTCCGCCGGAGCTGGGACTTATGCCAAGAATCAATTTTCTGCATCTCAACAACAATTCATTGTCGGGCACAATACTGCCTACACTTGGGAACTCCAGGTATCTATCGTGGGTTGATCTCAGCGGCGACGAGCTAGATGGTGCCGGTGAGGTGGTTATGCGACACCGAAAGCTTTTTGTGGTAAGGAAAATATTTCATTATACTTTCTTTGGATTGAAGGGAGCTTTGAACTAAAATAAACTTTGGACTAAAGGGAACTCTTTCTCCTTGGACGGGAGAGAACTACCCTAGGCTAGGAAGCCACCTCACCTTAAATTGAAGGGAGCTAAGCTATTTAGTATCCTTTGGACTGAAGGAAGCTGGCAAGAAAGCTTTCCTTTGGTTTGGGAGCTACTTTTCTTTGGACTGAAGGAAGCTCCTGATGTCTTATCATATTACTTCGGACTGAAGGGAGCTCTTTCATTGATGTCGTCTTATCATGTTAATTTGGACTGAAGGGAGCTCTTTCATTGATATCTTATCATGTTAATTTGGACTGAAGGGAGCTGCTCTCTTCTCTCTTGTTAGACTAAAATAAACTTACTTTTTATCCCATACCACAGAAAGCATCCTGCCCTTCTTTTGTGGTCCTTCTCTCAAGAAGTTGCTGCTTGCAGATAATGAATTGTCTGGGGCAATGCCCTTGGATGGTTTAACCTTGTCACATTAGATATCATAATTTTGTGAACGGCAAAGCCACTGCCCGTCTTGCCTTACCTGTAGGAAGGAGTGGGCCAATCTCATTTCATTGAGGGAGAAGACCTGACATCTGCTCAGCGACAAGCCAACTGTGGTTGCTGGTTCTCAGATAAGCCAGACTGCCAGACGGTGGCTTGCCCTTGACCAACACTACCTAACAAGAAAAGAAGGCACGGTAAGGTTTAAGGTTGCGTTTTGCTCGCAGGACTTGTGGTTGCCGTGAAAGGGATAGCGGGTGACGGGATTTAGAAGGCGGAAAGCAAATAAAACGAATCCTTCATCTACTAAAGCTACTTCAAATTTACTTAAAGCACCCGCTTCTTCATCTACTAAAGGCTTGAAGCACCTGCATCTTCACCCATGACTTTATCCACGTCAAGTACTTCGCTCGAAGTAACAACACCTTTCATCCACGTCAGCTAGTTCACTCGAAGTACCTGTTCCATACTCAAAGTCTGTACCGTCGAAATCGGCTTCTTTTCTTTGGGTATATCGACAGAAACTGCAGAGAAAAGACACTTACTTGAAGAATTAGCCGCAGCTCGTGGCACCTAATAATGGAGGCGCGCTAAAAGTCGACTAGAGGCCCGCAAACCACCTAATCTATAGGTTAGATGATCTATCTCGAAAGATGGAGAAACCCAGTAGAGTAGTTCCAGTCCTGCCCTGAGCATTCCACTTTCACGAGAACTGGTATGGTAGCTTCGCAGAGTGGGTTCAATGATGAATCATCAGATTGTTGACAGAAATCGACGATCAACGTTAAAAAGTCGAGTACCCCAAACCTTGGCGCCCCTTTCGGTATTTCTTTATATTGCATCAACACAGTACAAGCTGGCCTCCAGACTCTGCACCTTCTCTAGGAAGCATGCCAGAGAATGAGCCCTAACCTCATATTTAAAGGCCCTCTCTTGTGTAGGTCCACACCACACAAGATTCAACCTGTTGATTTATCGATAATTCTTGGAATAGCCGGTGCTAAACCAAAAGCTTCAAAGTAAAGCTCTAAAATTTGCTAGATCTTCCTGCTACATCCATTTGGCATCCAAAGCCGGATAGCTCCCGAACTTGACTAAATACTGACGTATGAGCTTACCTTTCTCTTTGTCTCTTCCACTTTGAGCTGCTCTTGTGGCTCCCTATCTAGTGGCACTCACCTTTGAAAGGTCTCAATAGACTCACATGAAATGCATTGTGAATTCTTCAAGTATCTGGTAACCTCAGCTTGAAGGATACATCATTGATCTTTTCTCAAATCTAGAAAGGGCCGTAGTATCTTTTTTTTTTCCGCGAAAAAGATCCTTCTATTAGTTAATGAAAGCTGCCCATAGGGCTACATCCACCTCTGCAAGAGAGGGCTACAACAAACATGATGGGGAGACTCTCCCAATGAAAAAACAGCATATATACAATGGGGCTAAATCAAGAGATGGGAGGAGGGAAAAGCCACACAGGTGGACAGTAGTGCCATCTGAGCACCCCCTGGACCATGGAGTAAAACGGCCCAAGGCACCAGAGACGAAGGAAAGCCTCGCGGCGCTCTCGCATGCGGTCGGAGCTGCCCTGTAGTCCCTCAAGCTGTCCTCTGAGAGTATGGATCAGCTCTAGCCAAAAGTCACGAACAGTCTCTGCTGGTGGTACAAGGCGAGCCTCAAAGATGCGGAAACAACGGGCCCGCCAGATGAACCAGAGAGCTAGGCCGCTGATGAGCTCCCAACACTCCGCTCTCTCACTGCTCCACTCCTGTGGAGTAAGGTCTGCAGCAGGCTGGAGTGTAGGTCGACCCCCCTGTATCACTATCATCCTGCTGGTGGAAGATAGCTCAAACTGAAGTGCCGGGCCCGTGAGGGTGGACCAAGCCGCCGCCCCCCAAGTGTACTGTCGAGCCGTGGAGAGGGCAGGCATCAGCCGAAGAACTCGTAGCCACACCTGCTGGGCCGAGGGACAGTCCCAAAGACAGTGTCGCTGACTCTCCACCAACTGGTCACAGGCTGTGCATGCGGCCGAGAGACCACTATGTACAAGCCAGCTCCCTACTGCTGTGGCTCTGTGTGCAACCAACCACTGGAACAAGGTGACGCGCCTCGGCTGTCTGGAGTCCCACAGCCTCTGCCAAAAAGCTGCCAAGAACTCAACTGTGAGACCCTCCTCCTGCCAATGACGTGCTGCAGCGGGGCGGGCCTCTCTCTGTGCTGCAAGTATATGACGTCCAAGCCGAACAGTGTACTGAAAGAAAGGGACTCCTGGGCGGTCTGCAGAAGAGAATGGGTCCCTCCATAGCCACTCACCAGGATCCCACTGTACTCGTGCCAGTGGACAGCACTCCCAAGCCCATAGCCTCCAGTGTCCTGTCTCAAGAGCTGCTGGGTCAGGGTCTATGACGCAAGTCCTCCCACAGATGCCCACAACTCGGATCCTCTGGAAACAACACTCTGCTACCTGCGGGGCCTCTACTGCAACTCTCTGTAATCGTCCCCCACCCTGAAGCTCGAAGAACAGGGCTGGGACAGTCTCTGAGCAAGCCCTGACTGAAATGAGAACCTCCAGTCGTGTGAAGGCTCCCATCCACCGGGGTGCTACTGGCTCGAGAGGCGTGAGCCAATCAGCTGGAACTGACTCTGAGATGTCCTGACACATGCTCTGAACCCCTCTCATGCCCTGTAGCTGGACAACCTGCACCTCCTCTGACAAACCTGTGAACTCTAGCCAGTCACCTAGAGAACGCGCTGGACCTGCTGCCATGGGACCCCAAGAAACATGAGGCCTACTCCCGACCAAGTGGCCTCTCTGAGTGCTAACCATGGGGTTCCAGACGAGGGGCTGCCGTAGGCGCTCCTCCGTGCACGTCGGCTGCCGCTGCTCTAGGCCACGCCGCAATAGCTCCCAAGACCGAAGCAAACTCACAACGAATCGGTCCTCCAGTCTCCTGCTCAAACCAACTCGGCGCAGCTCTGTAAAGATCCATCTGGTCGAAGGTTGCCAAGGGCCTCCTGCCTGAGGCACCCTGGCACGAAGCCTCTGCAACAAGAACTCCTTCCAGGGCTCCTCGCCTGGAAGAAGTCCTCTGACGACGAACTTCCCAAGAAGGGCTCTGCTCTGCTGTGCTGGATCAATGATCCCAAGCCCTCCCTGAGAACAAGGAAGTGTGATGACCGACCAAGCCACCTTGGCTCGGGCCATCTGAGTGTCGCGACCAGACCAAAGGAAGTTCCTGATCAGCCTCTCTACTTGGCTGATGCAAGAACTCGAGAAGATCCAGCAAGAAGTGATGTACCACATAGTCGCCAACAACACCTGGTTGGCAACTACTACTCTACCAGCCAGCGAAAGTCGTGCTGAGCTCCAATGTAACAGCTTTCTCCTGATGGACAGGAGAAGAGGAGCAATCTGCTGCTCGGGGGACAAATCCAAACCAACCTGACAACCCAAGTACCGAACTGCAGTCCCTGGAGGAATCCACCTGAAACCCTCTCCTGGCATCCAATCTGGCACAGGAGCACTACCAACTGAGAAAGCCACTGTCTTTCTCCAGTTGATCAGTGCGCCCGATGCACAGCAGAAGGTCTCCAAAGCCTGCCCACATCTGTGTAAATTGGCCTCCTGGCCCTCTAAGTACAAGGCTGAGTCGTCGGCAAACTCAGCGTCCAGAAGCTCATCTCCCCGTATAGGGAGTGCTAAGCCCCTCAAACCAACCTGCTGTGACACCAAAAATCTGCTCATCGCCTCCGCATAGAACAGAAAGAGAAAGGGGGCAAGAGGACAACCCTGTCTGACCGATCGTGTGAGCATGAAGCGCTCACCTCTACCTCCTGCCAAAAGCACCTGGCTGTGGGCCTGTCTGTACAAAGCTGACACCCCTCTGATCCAAGCCTCTGAGAAGCCCATCCTGCGTAGCGTGCCCTCTAGAAAGTCCCAGTCAACTCTGTCGTATGCCTTCTCAAAATCGAGAAGAAGAATCACAAGGTCCTCCCCACGGAGCCGTGCAAGGGCAGAAGCCTCCCAAAAAGTGAAGATGTTGTCAAGGATACTGCGTTCCTTGACAAAACCTGTCTGAGTCCCATGTATAAGGCTCTCCAAAAGTGGCTGAATCCTCAAACTCAGAGCCTTGGCAAGAATTTTGTAGGCTGAGTTGAGAATGGTGATGGGACGCCACTGTCGAATCTCATCCAAGGAGCCACCCTCCTTTGGAATGAGGTAAATCAGGCCCTCACTCATGCTATCCGGCATCACTCCTGTGTGCCGAATGTACTGAAAGGCACTACAAAGATCTGGGCCAAGCAGGTCCCAGTACTCCAAGAAGAAGCTGAAAGTCAGCCCATCCTCAACTGGACAGCTACCACGAGGGAGGGCCCTAAGAGCCGTGTGCAGCTCCTCAAGCTGAAGAGGTAACTCAAGCCTCTGCCGCATCTCCTCAGTCACAAGACAAGGCATCTGTGCCCAAACCTGCTCCCTGCATGCATCCTGTCTCTCTGACTCGGGCTCAGCCGACAGTAGCTCATGGTAAAAGTCAGTAGCAATTGCACGCATATCCTCTGGCTCGCAAACAACTGACCCATCGGGTCTCCTCAACTGATTGACCTTGGCATGCGAGTGCCGAGGTCCCACTGTCTCAAAAAAAACACCTGTCACTCTGTCACCCACCTGAGTCCACTGAGATGCCTGTCGGTGGAAGGCAAACTCATGGCGCCTCTCCTCTGTGCAAGCAAGCTCCTGACGAGCCTGCTGTAGCTGCTCCTCCAACCATGGACTGTCTGGATGCTGCTCCTGCATCCTCTGTAGTGAAGCAATGCCTCGTCTGAGACGCTGCTCCTCCTCTCTTGCTGTAGCCCGTCGAGCCAAAGACTCCTGGAGAAAGAAGTGGCTGAGCTGAGCTAGGCCTGAGGCCACTCTGTGTGCAGGTGGAGCCTGGCTGTCCATGCCCTCTGTCCATAGAGCCTCGACCCTCTCTCTGAGTGCTGAGTCCAACAAGACCCGCTCTGGGATGCGAAGCATCGTGCTCCCACTCCTCTGCCTATCTGCCACTGTGAGGATCACTAGTGCATGGTCCGAGAAGGATGTCCCTGCCAGGATGCCCACTGATCCCCCCAAGTCACTGAAGTGGTCACTAGTGTAGAAGCGATCTATGCGCGATAGATTCACTCCTCCCACTCTGCGGTCCGATCTAGAGAAGGCAAGACTCTCTGGAGGCCTCACAAAGCCAGAATGCTGCCATGTATCCGAGACCCTCAACGTCATACAAAACCTCTCCCAAGCTGCTAACTCGACTCCATGCAAAGTAGCATGGCTGCCTCCGATTCTGTCAGAAGGGTCCTCCAACATGTTGAAGTCCCCTCCTACACACCACTGGTCAACCTGTGGCAAAGACTCAACAATCTGTGACCAAAACTCTGCACGAGCACTCGCCACATTGGGCGCATAGATGTTCAGGAAACCCACAAGGCTACCCTGAACTTGCATAGTAATCCACTGAGCCCTGCCTGGTACAATAATCCCTCTGCCCACAATGGCCTGCTGTAATGAGTCCGCAATAGTCATACATACCCCACCTTGGATGCCTCCAGGTCCAAAAGTAGCTGACCAAAAGGTATCATAGCGTCCACGCAAGATCTGACCACATCGCCGAATGCGGCTCTCAGACAAATGGTGCTCCTAAAGCATAAGGAGATCAATCTCTCCTCCCACAAGGCATCGCTGAAGCTCCTGACGCAATCGGCCCCGCTGTCGCTGAAACTGGGGCCCACCGAGTCCCTGCACGTTCCACGAGACGATCCTCATGGGGAGCGAGAGAGAACAGATGCTGCCACAGCAGCAAGACGAGCTATCTTCGAAGCAGGCTTGGATGGGGAGTAATCCGCATCCGAGCGTCCTCTAGATAGGCGAGACTGCAGTGAGTGCCTGGTCCAAGCCCAAGTAGAGCGAGCCGTGCGTATAGCAACCTCCTCTGTCCAGGAGTCCTCATGAATGAATACATAGCAAGGCAAACACTGCGTATCAGCAAAAAAGTACACCACAATGTGTCTGCATCCTGCTGAGTCTGGGGGTGTCACCGCAAACTTGGCCAGTGGCCACAAAGTCTGCAGCAAATCTGTAACGCCAAGTTCTCCCATGTGGTGAGAGAACTCGAGAACCTGTGTATGCAACCATCCCACCACTGAGTTGAGGGACCACTCTGTCTCAGTCCTGCCACAGAGAGGGAAGGAGAAACCAACTGCTGAGTCCAAGGCCTCTGTCCCCCTAGCGGCGAGCAACAAAGCGTGGACTCTGAAGCAGGCTGCCTCGTGGTCTGCTGCGGAATCGCCAAGAAAACGAGTAAACCCGTAATCGAAGAAATCCCAGTGGCGTCGGAGGTCAAAGCTCGTCAAACCACGAGGGATAGCTGCAAGAGGAGATGTCTGAATCTGCAGTGGGGGCCGCATGAAGGGCTGACCCTCTCTCGCTAGGCGACTCGTGGCGAAGGCGCTGCCAAGAGATCTCCTGGCCGCCGGCAAGGGTCCAGTCTCCTGAGCCGACTGTGGTACTGAAGCAGGAGGAGGGGGAGAAGGGGCTGGGGGGGGCGGGGGAGAGGAGAAGCGGGGTGGGGCGGCAGAGACATGGGGGGGGGGGCGAGGTGGGGAGTGAGCGGTAGCAGAGGGCGGGGGAGGGCATGAGGAGGAGGAGGGGAGATCGGAAGGCGGAGCGGCTGGCGAGGGTGAAGCGGAGGTGGAGGCTGGCGTAGGGGGCTCCTCCTGCTGAAGAGGACCAAAGCGGTTCCCCGTGGGAACCCACTGCTGCTGAGTAGGCACCTGGGGGCCACTCTGAGTGCCAGGCTGTCGCTGTGGCCCCTGGCGTCGACGGCCACGGGCCTGCTGCCACCCCTCCTCCGCTGGAGCCCCAAGCTCGGAGGGTGGCGCTGAATCTGTGCTCTGTGTCGCTGGCTGTGGCTGCGGCCCAGCCTTGGCAGGCTGGGGCTGAGGCTGGGGTGCGGGTCGTGGTCTCCTCCGTGGACAGGCCTTCGCTAGGTGGCCCATCTGTCTGCAAATGAAACACTGGTTCGGGAGATCCGAGTACTCCACACTCTGTCTAAACCAACCCCCACTCACCCGAGGCAGAAGGATGACCTTCGGGAGCGTGTGGGTATCTCTGACCAAAACTCGAACTGAAGGGATGCCAGCAGCCTTGGCAGCTACTGATGCTGCCGTACGAGGTGTCTCCAGGACAGTTCCGATGGCGGAGCCAATCCTGGAGAGAAGTGGAAGGTACTCCCTCCGTAAACCCGGAAAGCAGACTGAGATGGGGATGTCCGCCTCCTCTACTAGCACATCCGAAGACGGGTCAAAACCATGTCGCCACTGTCGAAAGTGGGCACGTGCTGCTCGGATGGCCAATGGACTTATAGCTATGACCTTGGAGGCCATCTCGGAAGTCTCGAACTCAATCTGGTAGTACCCCCGTCCGAGAATCTGGACATCCAAGATCTTGCCCACCTCTGCGAGGAGGCGGGCCTGGAGAAGGTCTCGCAGCTCTCCTCTGCTGGGACGAGTGCCGAGAACCTTGCAGATGACAGAAGTCGCCTGCAAGCGTTCTACCTCTGTGGCAAGGCTCGCTTGCTCTGCCGGCGTAAGAGCAAGTCGAATGGTGGGCTCAGCGGGGTCGGGCGAGGGGGCTTCAGGCGAGTCCCTCTGAGGTGGAGCTGGAGCCTCCATCTGTGTCTACTACTGAGTCGAAGAAGCGGGCGGTGAAGAAAATCTGCGAACGAGTACGCTAAGCACTTGTCCGAAGAGAAAGCGTTGCCGAGCCAGGTGCAGAAGACCTTCGGGAGCAAAGAGGACGGGGGGGGGGGGGGGGATGGGGGGACGGCGAGGGCGAAGTGGGCAGCCGGGAAATGTGCGGGTGCACAAGCGGCAGCGAGCGGGGGGATGGGGTGGGGATGGCAACGCGAGAGGAGGGCAGTGGGCAGCCTTTGGGGCAGCGCGAAAGCAGGGGGGGGCAGCGGGTGGGCGGCAGCACGCAGGGGCAGCGGGTGGGTTGTGGGGGGGGGGGGGGGGGGGGGGGGGGGGAGAGAGGTTAGCGCGCAGGGGCAGTGCAGGGGCAGCGCGTGGGGGGGGCGGGGGGAGAGGTTAGCGCGCAGGGGCAGTGCAGGGGCAGCGCGTGGGGGGGGGGGGGAAGAGGGTAGTGATGGCGCAGCAAGGGGGGGCGGCGAGCAGCAGTAGCGAGCACTTTCGTTTTTAAGTAAGGGCCGTAGTATCTTATACTTAGCTTTGGGAAAAGTGTCACAAACTGCTGACGTGTCAAGACAGTAAAGAGCAGAGCCAACCTTCATATCACGGCCGAGGGGCCTAAACCCTAAGAAGAACAAGCAACATCAGAAGAAGAAGTCCTACCAACCTATGGGACCCCGTCCGATGGGGCCCAAGAGACAAAGGAATTAAAATAAAGCAGAACCCACACACACACACACACACACACACACACACACACACACAAAAGGCTTGCGCAGTAGCTGATGATGTGGCAGTCGTACGGACGCTCCGGGTTTTCTTTAATGATGTGGCAGCGGTACAGACGTGGCAAATTGTACGGATTTTCGCGTTTTGCATTGACTGCTGACGTGGCAATTGTACGGAATCCCGCGATTTGCACTAGCAGCTTTTTGGCATTGCTTTTGGACCACAAGCTTTTGAGTTTGAAGGCTTTTCATGTAAGCTGCTTTTGGGGCCTAGGGCCTTTAAATATGAGGCCATGGGCTCAGTCTCTGGCATGCTTCTTGGAGAAGGTGCAGAGTCTGGAGTATGTGTTTGAGAACGTGTTTGGTGATCCTGTTTCAAATTTGTTTGAAATGGATGGTATGTGTTTGAACCTGTTTTGGTGCCGATTTGAAATGTTTGACTCTGGTTTGAATAATGGTGTCAATGATTGGTGATTTTACTCTCGGGTGGAGAAGTGAGAATTATTGTTTTGGTATTGTTTGAACCTCGGAAGGACGCAAGCCGATGCCTGGGGAGCGTCTCGTTGTATGTTTGAAAACCTCGGAACGACGCAGGCTGATGTCTGGGGAGCATTCCGTTGTATGCTAGAAAACCTTTGAATGACGCAGGCCGATGCTCGGGGATGTTTGGTTGTATGATTGAACCTCCAAGCCATACAGACTGCGGTCTGGGGAGCGTTTGGTTGTACACTCCTCTGAGCTCATGTCCTGGACCTTTTTAGGTTATTTGCAGGGGGAGTGACGAGGTAGTTGTTGAGTAGCTTCATACTGCAGACGGTTTGTCTCAAGGGAGTGCTCAACAAACAACTGCTCAACAATGTTGTTTGTTGTGTCTTGTAACATGCATATGTGAGCATTTGTGTTGCATTATGATGTGCCAACTAATGAATATTCCTAATTAGGAGACTGCCTGGGAATCTTAGTGCATCAAGACACCCGTGGAAGATTAGTGCGGTCTGGGTGTGATGGCTAATTTTACTACGCCGGAATATCAAGAGTTCCGATCTGGAGGAAAGGAGAAGCCAACTCCTTAACAAAAGAGTCGAGAGGATAAGCTAACTCCTTAACAAAAAGAAAGAGCAAACTGATTGTCCCTTTGAAATTTTTGAGCTAACTTGAGTTGTTTTGTAGATATGCTGTAATCGCGACGATTACTCTCTTTCAAGAAGGGGGGATGTCACAAATTGTTGACGTGTCAAGAGAGTAAAGAGCATAGCCAACCTTTAGATCATAGTCGAGAGGCTTAAACCCTAAGAAGAACAAGCAACAAGAGAAGAAGAAGTCCTTTCAACTTATGGGACCTCGTCCGATGGGGCCCACACACACACACAAAAGGCTTGCACAACAGCTGATGCTGTGGCAGCCGTACGGACGCTCTGGATTTTCTGTTGACATGATGATGTGGCAAACTGTACGGATTTTCGCATGCGCTGACTGTTGACGTGGCAATTGTATGGAATTCCGTGATTTACGTTGGCAGCTTTTTGGCATTGCCTTTGGACCAGAAGCTTTTGAGTTTGAAGGCTTTTCATGTAAACTGCTTATGGGGCCTAGGGCCTTTAAATATGAGGCCATGGGCTCAATCTCTGACATGCTTCCTAGAGAAGGTGCAGAGTGTGGAGTACCGGTACGGTTGTAGTGTGTTGATACAATATAAAGAAATACTGAAAGGGGCGCCAAGGTTCGGGGCCAATACTCTCTGGGATGGAATTCCGCCACTCCGTGTCGCGTGCCATCTCTCTCTCTATTAGTAGTTGTTATTGAACTGCTAAAAGTCTGTTCAGTGTGTTCTTTTCTATTGGCACATGGTGCTCGACTTGTGACAAAAAACCGCTCCTTATCCTTCTGTTCCTGTAGCTATGCCTTCTCAAACCGTAATAGCACCCAGTTATCTTCTTGCAGTTGCAAATCACTTTGATGCTTGTTTGCTGCCTTCTTGTGCCGTGCTTAAGATTTCTCCAGAGCAGCCTGTACCTTGGCAAAAAAGCAGTGTTCAGATCCTATGTATAGTGATCTTGTTTATCTTTGATGCTCATAATAGGTGGAATCTGTCACAAAGTGATGACGTGGCTGCCAGTAACCCTAATTCTACTGAAAACCTAACCCTAAAACCAAAAACCCTAATTCTGCCAAAACCCTAACCCTAAAACTAGAAACCCTAATTCTGTTGAAACCCTAACCCTAAAATCAGAAACCCTAATTCTGCCCTAATCCTAACCCTAACCCTAATCTTGATTTGTTGACGTGGCGGGCTGACACGTGGCCTGCTGTATGGACATCAACGTGATTTACGAAAAAGCTGGGCAGCTTTTTGGCATTGCTTTTTCTACGCAAATTGTTGAGAGAGAGAGAGAGAGAGAGAGAGAGAGAGAGAACCCTCTTTGCTTTATTTTAGCAAGAGAGAGAAAGAGAAAGCCTCTCTGCTTTATTTATTAAAAGAAAGAGAGAGGAAGAACTTTTGCTTTATTTTTAAAGCTTTTATTTGAAGCTTTTGATTTCAGCTTTTGGGGCTTTGCTTTTAGCAACCCTTGTAACTTTACATATGTGAGCAGGCCTCTCACAACTCAGAGCATCTGGACACAGAGTCCGAGTGTGAGCGCCTGCCCGCACTGCTGTACTTTGAACTCAGAATAATACAAAAAGAAATACCGAAAGGGGCGCCAGTCTTTGGGGCCAATATCTCCAGGCACAGAACTCCGTCGGGCAAGTGTCGAATAAATTGTGAACTGTGAATTGGTTTGAAGTGGTTATTTGGTGCTGTCGCGGTAGATTCTTGACTTGGAGTGTCCAAGTTTGTTACAGAATCTTCTTGAAACCCTCGATAATCTCAAATGGTGCCTTCCTTGTAGGCGTATGAACCGTGTTAATGTAGGCAAACTCCAGCAAAGGCATATACTTCTTCCATTGAGTCTTTTGATCAGAGATGAACGACTTTAACAAGTCCAAGCCCAGTGAATGGGCTATCTCCGATTGCCCATCTGACTGCGGGTGGAACAAGGTCGAGAACTTAAGCCGTGTGTCGATATTCTCCCAGATTCCCCTCCCAAATAAACTCGTGAAGCGGAGATCTGAATCTATCTAAAATTATAGATTCAGGCATACCATGCATAGTTACAGGGGATGGCTATTTTCAAGTCTCCATTCCTCGTTCCCATTCTAATTTCCCGTTCCGGATCCATGTTCCGTGTTTCAGACGCGAGTATCCGAAACAAGAAATGACATTTCATGCATGTTGCCATTCCTCGTTCCTTGTTCTGATTTCCCGTCCCGGGTAACTATGATACCATGTAACCAAAAAATTTGTGAGAAATAATTCAGCCAAATGGTCGGATTTAACTGTCTTCTTTATTGGAATAAAGTTAGTTTGTTTGCCGAATTGGTCGATGACTGTCCAAATACCATCATGCTCATTGTGACTCTTGGGAAGATAAAAAATGAAGTCCATTGCTATACTCTCCCAAGGTTCGACTAGGAATAGGTAGAGGTTTTATTAGACGCAGTGCCTTATGTCTGTCAAATTTGACCTTTTGGCATACTAAGCAATTGCGAACAAACTCGTCCACATCTTTTTCGAGCTTTGGCCAATAGAAATACTGCTCTACACCTTTCAAAGTGATGTTTGTAAAAAGGTGAACAATGGCACTCTATCAAAACCTTGTTTCTCAACCCCTAAGTAACACACAGCATAGTTTTTGTATCAAATAGTCTTCCTTTAGAGTATAACCTGCAACTGTCTCCCCACTCTGTAAACGGTCAAAGATGTCTGCAAAATTTGGATTTGTGGCATACTGATCTACCATATCCTCGAAGTTCTGGCGATGAATCACCGAAATGGAAATTTGTGGCTTGTGAGACAATGCGCCTGTTACCAAGTTTCTTTTTTCCCTTAACATAATTGATTTGAAAGTGAAATTGCGACAAAATATTTGCCCCATTTCATTTGTTTTCCCGAGAGTTGTTCCTGGGACAAGAAGTATCGCAAACTTTGGTGATGGGTGAACGCTGTAAAATCGGCTCCGAGTAGAAAATGGCGCCACTGAGTAAGAGCATGGATGACTGCCAATAGCTCCTTTTTGTGAATCTGTGCAACCACTCTGGTCGTGAGAACATTCTACTCCTATAAGCTACAACATGGCCCTCTTGCATTAAGACCACTCCGAGATTGTGACCACACGCATCACAATAAACCTCAAATGGTGTTTGCAAATCTAGTAGTACTAACACTAGACCAATTGTCAACTTCCCTTTTAGAGTCTTGAATGCTGCAACCTCTGATGGTCCCCAAGAAAAGGAACCCCTTTTTGTGTCAGCATGTTTAACGGAGAAGCAATCTCTGCAATCTTTCGAAGGAACTGCCGGTAATACAAGCACAAGCCTAAAAAGCTTTGAACTTCCATGTACATTCTTCAAATCTGGCCAATCTCTAATGGTTTCATTCTTCGCCGAGTCCATCTTTACACCTTCTGCAGAAACAATGTGTCCTAAAGTATATCTTTAGCAAGAAAACTCACTCTTTGTTCCATTTACCATTGGTTGATGTTGCCGTAGTGCCTTGAAAACCTGTAACAGATGGTGTCTGTGCTCTACCTCACTCTTGAAGAATACGATGATGCTGTTGAAAAAGGTGGGCGCCCATAAATGACCGTTACTATCGTAATTTTTTGTCCATCATCCTATTGAACGTTGCAGGAACTTTCGTGAGATCGAAAGGCATCACCAAATACTTGTACAATCCAAAGGACGTCCTGAACGCATTCTTGTATACATCTCCAAGAACAATCCTTATCTAGCGATAGCCACTTTTCAGGTCGGTTCTGCCAAAACATGTAGAACCTTGTAGCCTATCTAGTATATCGTCGATCGTGGGTATTGGAAATTGTTCTTGATGGTGATTTTGTTGAGAGCTCTGTAGTCAATGCACATTCTCTAAGATCCATTTTTCTTCAATACCAGTAACACTGGCGAATAGTAAGGTGATGTATTGGGCTGAATTAGACCCTTCTCTAGAAGCTCTTTCGCTTAGTTTATAAATTCCTTGTTTTGGGCTCTGCTAATTGGGTAAGGTGGCTGGTTCGGTGGTGTTTTGCCAAGAATCAAATCAATGGTGCGATCTTGAGGTCACTGAGGAGATAACTCCTCGGTAAGCCTTCTGAGAAACAATCTGCCTCAACTTGCAAAAAATCTTGTCGTTCCTTCTCTAGGTTGGATAAATTTGACATTTTATTGTCATTCAACTCATTCAATAGATCGAGTAAACAAATAGAGTGGAATTTCGAAATGCTGAAGCTGATACAAGTGGAATGGGCTCACCCATTAATTTTACATCAAAAACTATTTCTCTATCCTTCTCATTCTTCAAAGTCGCTTTTCGCCCTGTAGTCGACCACAACGCCATTCTTATGAAACGAAGGGATTCCCAAAACTCTTTGGCTTGTCCTCTATCTAATCATTAGGTGCTTTGTTGGGGTGCTTGGCAAGCAGAAGCCCTTGTTCCCCGCACCCATTACATTTGCCCTCTTTGTAGTACTTGGCGTGCTGCTCTGCTGGCCCAAAGGTTTCTTTTTCTGTTGCTTTTCCTTTTTCCTGTTACCGTTGTTTGGTTCTTGTCTGGTCTTGATTGCCACAAGTCTGTGTGTAGGGTAAGTAGAGTGCCTGCATGCATTGCAAATCCCTTTTTGGCATGTCCCATGAGCCGTATCACAGAATCGGACTTTTTTTGCGAACAATAACAGTGTATCTCTTCGGGGAGTCCATAGCAGAACTGCTCAACTTGTTGCTTGCATGTGATTTTCTTGAAGTAGGAAACGGGTAGAAAAGTATCCCAAAATCTCTGATAGTACACATCTAGTGTGTCTTCCTTGGTTATCCGCAGATGATTCAAAGCAGTGATTACATCTTGTTCGTATTTCTGAGTGAGCGACGAAGAGGTGAAAACTTGCTTGAACTGCAACCACTGTGTCGGTGCTTCCATTCGTAATGGTAGAGTAGACCACTATGTTTGGGCATTCCCTTTGAGATAAGACGCCGCTCTTCGTACCTTGGAGTGCTTTGAGAGGTGCAAGAACTTCAAGAGGTGATTCAGATCCATATCATTCATCTTTTGGACACGAAGAATCAATCCAAAAAGCAATTGAAAAAGCACAAGAAGGGGACCAACTACCTTGGTTATTTGGGCCATCGATCTTCTTTTGCATCTGCAAGATAGCAGAAGAAGCGTATACGCTTTGAAGGACTACGCAGTTCTTCTTCTTCCTCTTCTTCTGACTGTTCTTCTACCTCTTCCGACTCGAGCCAGGAGGACAGAAAGGGCAACCTCTTTTCTACCAACCTCTTCATTTAAGGAGGTCACCTTTAAGGAACAGATTGAGCGGTTTTGTTGCGGGCTCCCTACAGAGATCCGAGATTACTCCCTTGAACAAAAGTCGAATTCTATCTAGGAATTAATGGGTCATGCAAAACGGGGTTTCTCGATACATTCGGGCATTTGACTTACCCCACTGAAGAGATCTTCACTCAGAGGACCAGACATACCTCCAACAATGAAAGTAGAAAGATAAAGAGTGCCCAAGAAAAGAAGGATACACGACCCCGACTGACTCTTCGAGAAAGGGCTAACTATCTCAAAGAGGGGAGGTGTTTTGGTTTCGGGGAACAAGGGCACATCTCCGCAAAGTGCCTCAAAGAGGCGCAACAAGGACTAACTGAAGACATGCCAAAGAGTTCGAGAGCAGCAGAGGAACGTGGCAGAAAAGGCAAGATGAAAGCAGGAGATTGCATGGGTACTGACCCAAGCTAGATAGATGAAAGTACAGACCTTTGCCGAGCTTGGGGCAAAGTTAAAGTGTCACAAATTGGTGACGTGGTTACCCCTAGGCATGGATATTCCCCGCATGGGCAACCCTAGAAAAGGAAGCTGCTCCCGAAAATGCTCCTGTTGACGTGGCATTGCAAGCCCGCAGAATCCGGAAAGGTTACCGTACTGCTGACGCGTCATTTCGTAAAAAGCGGCGCCATTTGCGGCAGTTTTGCTGCTTTTTCTACGCAAGCAAGAGTTAGAGAGAGAGAGAGAGAGAGAGAGAGAGAGAGCTTTTATTTGAAAAGTTTTGCTTTATTGCCAACTATGGCTTGTGAGATTAGGGCATACGCACCACAAAAGATAGAAAGAATTAGCACAATATCAATTGGTCGTAACTCGGACGAAAGCTTCACAATGTGAAGTCTGCATGTCCGCTATACAACTAAAAAATATACCTAGATGAATCCAGGATAAGCCCAGATTCACCCTTGAAGGAAAGTGCAAGGTATAGACCCATGGTAGTCACCCACAAGACGATATAACCATCAGCTCCATCATGTGGGTGAGTACCATGGGTCTATACCTTGCACTTTCCTTCAAGGGTGAATCTGGGCTTATCCTGGATTCATCTAGGTATATGGCTCGTGAGATCACAGAGCCACCCCTCAAACCGGCTCTTAAGAAACCTCCTACTCCCAGGATGTACACAGAGCAAGAATTGGAAGAGGTGGTTGATGCACGAATTGCTCAGCTTTTTGACGCGCAGAACAAAGCTAAAAAGCACGACAAAAAGTAGAAGAAAGGCGCTGACTTCCCGGCTTATTTGGGTCATCAGTCTACTTTTGAATCGGCAAGAAAGCAAAAGAAGCATGTTCAATTTGAAGGAGTACCCAATTCTTCTTCTTCTTCTTCTTCTTCTTTTGACAATTCTTCTAGCTCTTCTGACTCGAGCGAAGAAGACGGAAAAGGCAAAAAGCAAAGCAAAAAGCAAAGCTTCGGGAAGGGCAAGAAAAAGGCAAAGAACCCTAAATCTCGCCCGGTGGTTGACAGTTCTACAGAGGACTCGTCTTCAGATAGTTCGGACTCTGATGACAGCACCTTTTATGCAAAGAAGAAGAATTTTTATAAAGCCAACCAGTATGACTTTCTGGAAGATAAAAGCAAGAAAGTGTGAGAGTTTAAGGAAGGTGGACAGTCAATTTAATTTGACACGTTTTCTGATTATAGAGATGCTTCGAAGGCTTTGTTTTTTATATAGCAATTTGACATAGCTTTCTTAGGAGGGCGTTACTCAGAGCACTCTAAGATTTGGAGAGCTGCCTCTTATTCTAAGGGGAATGCTGGAACTTGGTGGTCCACGCTTCTATTAAACAAGACAGCGCCATTTAAATGGCTGAAATTCAAAAGGCTTTTTATTTCTTCATGGTTGACTCTAGAGTATGAACGCGACATACGAACTGCTTGGAACCATCTTCGGATGACCAAGAAGGATATAGTGGACGCTTATTGTGAGAGATTCTGGAGCTCTTTTCTACCCGCCTCTTCATTTAAGATGATCTCGTTCAAGGAACAGGTTGAGCGGTTAACCTTGGGTCTTCCTTCAGAGATCCGAGATCACTGCTTGGAACAGAAGTTGGCTTCTATTCAGGAGTTGATGAGTCATGCGAAACAGGGTTTTGCCATTCACTCTGGCACTCTGACCTACCCCACAGATGAGATCATGACGCAAAGAGCAGAACAGACTTCGAAAATGAAAGTAGAAAGAGAAAGAGCAACCCAGAACAGAAAGAAAAGGATGCACGACCCTAACTTACTCCTCAAGAGAGGGCTCGCTATATAAAGGAGGGGAAGTGCTTTGGATGCGGGGAAACTGGGCATATCTTTGCGAAGTGCCCTAAAAAGGCACAGAAAGAACAGAATGACAAGGACGACGAAAGGCCTGAGAGTTCGAGAGCAGGTGAGGACCTGAGAGTTCGAGAGCAGGTGAGGACCGTGTAAGAAAAGGCAAGATGAAAACATGACAGGTTCCAGATTGCGTGGGTAGTGATCCCAGCAAGATGGACGAGACTACAAAACTTTGCCGAGCTTGGGGCAAAGTGAAAGACCAAGCAGCCCTGATCTTCTTCGATGGAGGAGCGAAGGCCAACTTCATTTCACTAGAATTGGCGGCACGGCTCGAGATCACTCCCGATTGGATGGGACCACTTGTAGAGGCAGTTCTAGCTGCACCCGGTAGGGATGTAGCCATTACACTTGTCATTGGCAAACTTCGGTTGCATTGTCAGGGGTATTTGGGCATGAGGACTTTTACATTATGCCTTTGGAAGGTTGTGGTGTCCTCTTGGGAATTCCCTGGTACCACAAGAACAACACCGTGGTCGACTATCGGGCGAGGAAAGCGACATTTACCACAGAGAAGGGCAGAACCATTGTACGCGATGTAAAAGGGCGAGTCTGTCCCTATTGTATTGGCTTCGACCATTTCTAAATAAATGAAATCCAGTTTGTTTGTTTACTCGATCTTTTTGAAGTGTTGAGTGATGAGGATAGGACAAATATGTATGAACTTGATAAAGAACGGCAAGATTTTTTCCACTCTCATGCCGATTGCTTCTCAGTGGGCCTGCCAGGCTAGTTATCATCCGCTCGCCCTGAAGATGCTCCTTTTCTCTAAGCAAGCAAGAGTTAGCGAGAGAGAGCTTTTATTTAAAAAGTTTTGCTTTATTGCCGAGTATGGCTTGTGAGAGAAAACCTCTTCTGCTTTATTTCTTGAAGAGCTTTTGATTTTACAGCTATTGGGGCTCTGCTTTTAGCATCCCTTGTAAACCTTTAAGTAAGTGGGCAGGCCTCCCACTCTACAGAGCATCTAGACGCAGAGTCTGAGAGTGAGTGCCTGCCTACACTCTTGTACTTTGAACACAGATTAATACAAAAAACAATTCCGAAAGGGGCGCCAATCTTTGGGGCCAATATCTCCAGGCACGGAACTTTTCTGGGCTAGTGTCGAATCAATTGTGAACTGTGAACTGTCCAAGTCTGTTACAGAAAGATCAAGAAGCCCTTATCTTTTTTGATGGAGGAGCCAAGGCCAACTTAATTTCATCTGAATGGCGGCGCGGCTCGAGATTACACTCGACAGGATGAGACCACGAGCAGAGGCAGTTCTAGCGGCTCCCGGACGAGACATAGCCATTACGCCTGTCATTGGCAAACTTCGTTTGCATTGTCAGGGGTATTTAGGGCACGAGGACTTTTACATCATGAGTTTGGAAGTGTGTGACGTCCTCATAGGAGTCCCTTGGTACCATAAGAACAACTCCGTGCTCGACTATCGGGCCAAGAAAGCGACTTTGACTAATGAAAAGGACTGAAAAATTGTACTTGATGTAAAACTGAAGGGCGAGTCTGTTCCCACCCCTAGGAAAGTATTGCACGGGCAGCCACGTCATCACTTTGTGACAGACACCACCTTGAAAGGTGTGGAGCGTTTCTTCTTTTTGGCCGAGACTCAACAAAGATGTGGACGACCTTGTTTGCAGTTGTTTAGTATGCCAGAAGGTCAAGTTTGACAGGCATAAGGTACATGGATTACTACAACCTTTACCCATTCCCACCCCACCCTAGGAAAGTACTGCAGTGGATTTCATTTTTGATCTCCCGAAGACACAGACTGGGCATGATGGCGTTTGGACTATCATCGACAGATGTAGCAAGCAAGCTCACTGCATTCCAATGAAGAAAACAGTCAAGCCGGATCATTTAGCAAGGTTGTTCATTTCACAGATTTTCCGACTACATGGCATGCCTGAGACAATAGTCTGCGACAGAGATCCCCGACTCACGAGTTTGTTTTGGAGGGCTATTTGGGAGAACATTGACACACAGTTGCAATTCTCGTCTTCATTCCACCCGCAGACAGATGGGCAATCTGAGATTGAAAATTCAACTGTTCTGGATTTATTGAAGTCTTACATCTTTGATCAGAAGACTCAATGGGAAAATTTTTAGCCCTCGGTGGAATTTGCCTACAATAACACAATTCACTCTTCGACAGGGAAGGCGCCATTTGAGATCATTGAAGGTGCTCCGAACGTTCCACCTTCCTTAGCACTAAAGGTAAGATTTTTGAAGCCGACCAGTACACGAGGGACTTGGACACTACTTTTGCCAAGGTCCTGGAGGCTTTAGCGAAATCTCAAGAACGACATAAGAAGGTAGCAGATCAACATCGACGAGATTTGAAACTAAAGGAAGACGATTGGGTGCTTTTACGTTTTTAGAAGGCACGCCTAAGAAAACGAAAAGGAAAGGAGCGACTTTTTCGAAAGCTTAGCATGAGGTATTATGGCCCTTTCCAGATAAAAGAAAAGATAAATGATGTCTCCTTTAGACTCAAGATGCCCGATACTTGGAAGATTCACAATGCATTCCATGTGAGTCTATTGAAGCCTTTTAAAGGCGATCTGCCAGTTGATGGGGAGCTTGATGAGCAACCCGAAGTGGAGGAAAGCGAGGAGATACTCGTTCAAGAACAGATTTTGGCACACAAGGACAGAAGTATAAAAGGTAAAGTGATTAGGCGGTTCTTGGTTAAATTCAAGAACTATCCTGCATTGGATGATGCGAAGTGGATGGAGGAAGAGGACCTAGCAGATACTCCTCAGATTTTGGAACTTTACCTTGAAGCATTCAGTTTAGTGTAGTCTACTCCGATAGAACCCCGAATTCAGCGAGGGTGAATCTAGTGCAACAGGTTTGCACAAGAGGGGAGTTACTTCACTCTTTTGTCAACAGATTACTCTGGTTTTTGAATAAGGTCATTGATGTCCTCTTTGGGTTTCAGGGATACTAATGGGCTGACTAGTATTCTGCTGTATGACTTCATGATACAAAATTTCCGAAATTGAATATGATTGATTTGTGCTCTCTCATCTCTATAGACATGATTGTAATAAGGATCAGTTAATCGGGCATCAGTGAGGTCCATGTTGGGTCTAGATGTGATTACTACATACGTTGCCGATGGTCATGGTCTGAGAGTTGGAATCAATTTTTTATGTGATTTGTCATGTGATGTCTTGTGATGTGACTGTCGTTTTGTACAAGTACTAGATGTGTCGTGTCTAGTGTGTCGGTACTAACAGTCAGTGTCTACTAAGACAGTTTATGGCCTTTGTCTGTTTCGTAGGCGTAATCGAGGGCAATTACTATCGAGGGCGATTACAATTCTTTCAAGAGGGGGGCATGTCACAAACTGGTGACGTGGCAAAGCCATCCAGACAGACACACACACCCAGCTGTTGATGTGGCAAACTTGCTGACTGTACGGATTTTAGGGATACACGTTGATAGTGTTCACGTGGCAAGGCGTACAGATTTTTATGCTTTTTGCGCTAACAGGCATACGGATCTCCGCAAATTACGATGGCAGCTTTTGGGACAGTTTGCTTTTGATTTTAGATGCTTTTGGGGCTCCGCTTTTAGCAACCCTTTGTAACTCTTTATAAGTGGCCTTAGGGGTTCACTCTGCAGAGCATCTGGACGCAGAGTCTGAGGGCGAGCACCCACGGGTCTTTTGTACTTTGCTCAAAGATAAATATAAAAATAAATACCGAAAGGGGCGCCAGTCTTTTGGGCCAATATCTCTTGGCACGGAACTACGCCGGCCCGTGTTGTCTCGGCCCGTGTTGTCTCTCTCTTGTGATCTGTGAATAAATTTGAAGTGAATCCTTGCTGTGTCGCAGTAGAATCTTGACTTGGGGTGTCCAAGTTTGTTACAGTTCACCTTATTTTAAAAAGTGATTGGCTGCCCACTTTAAAATAAAACAGAAAATAGGCAGCGCCCCCCTCATGGGCTGAAAACAGCAATCTCTCTCTCTCTCTCTCTCTCTCTCTCTCTCTCTCTCTCCCCCTCCCCCCCCCCCCCCCCCGCCCCCCTTTCCTACTATTCCAACACTCCACTTGCTTAGCTATTCTTGCAAAGAGTTCGCCAGCTATGCCTGCTAGCTCCTGAAGAGTACAAATGCAACCTAGGCCCCCTCTGTTAGGCCAGGCTTGCCAGCGCTAGCACAAGGAGACTCTACTACAGGGAAACTAGAAGTGATCGCGAAAAGCTGGCGTACGGAGGCCGCTTGTTTGTACTAGGAGCGACAGGTGAAGTTTGTGAATACGCTCTATGGTTTAGTTGCTTTTTGTGGGTGTTTTTTGTAGGTATTCCATCGCAGAATAGGAGCAAGGAGGGCTTCGACCTATGTTACAAGCTTGGACAGTCCAAGCGAGATATCAATAGCAACACACGAATAGAAACTTCAAAATCACTGAAGTTTAAGAGAGAGGGAGAGAGAGTCGACAAGGCACGGCGGAGTTCCGCACCCAGAAGCACCGGCCCCAAAGACTGGCGCCCCTTTCGGTATTTCTTTATTATTAATCACATCAAGGTACAACTCCCGAGGGTCCCATGCTCTCAGACTCTGCGTCCAGATCAAGGGTTCTTTTGTTCATACAAGGGATGACCAAAAACAGAGCCCCAAAAGCAATTAGTTTAAAAGCACTGAACACCAAAAGCCATGTCATCACTTTGTGACAACCTACGCTTACGGATTCTGAACAGAATCGGAAACGGTCTGCGGAGCTTTTTGTTGTGACTACAAAGGAACTGAGAGCTCGTCTCTCGGGAATTTCCCTAACGGGAAGGAAACGAACATCGAGTCTAAGATCTAGAACGGAGGGGTTTTCTCTGGTTCTTGTGCTTGTAAAAAGATTCTCCTTGAATAAAGATTCTTTTTACGGGGGGAACGAGCCCATTCTGTGGTCCCCAATATTGTGTCGATCTTCTCCCTCGTCTCTTTTGGTCAATATCCTATTTATTTTCAGCTTATCGATTATTCGTGTGCGCCTCCGTTTGTGACAAGTTGCATATAATTTGCAGAGAAAGGTAGACTGACACGTGGTGTTTTTTCTCAGTGAATTATGGTGTACATGTTTCTGTGAATGATTTTGTCATAAAGGCAGTTGTGTCAGCTCTGAAAGAGGTCCCTGAAGCTAACGGTAAGCGGTTAGCCTTCATTTGTGTTTGTTTTCTCTCTTTGTTCTCTCTGTATGCTTTGCCCGGGCTTATTTGCCTTTGACATGGGTTTTCAGCTCATTGGGATGAGAACTCTGGACTCGTTCCGGGGTCTTCTATAGATATTTCAATTGCTGTAGCCACAGAAAGGGTAGACATCAAATCTCATCTTGTGCACAATTTGCAGAAAGGGCTTTCAACTGATTTCTGTTTGCTTTTTGTGGAATGCAGGGCCTTATGACTCCCATCCTTCGCAATGCAGATCAAATGTCACTTTCAGACATCTCTTCAGAGGTTTTTATGCATTGAATTTCAACGTATCTAACATTCAAAACGTATTTCTACCAAAAGGTTTTTGCATGGCTGATAATTTTATGTGCAACAGCAAATTGCATATAACTTGAGCAGATGGTTTTACAACATGTGTAGATTGCATTTAATTTGAGCAGATGCTTTTACAAAATGTGTAAACATCCCCCGCCCCCCTCCGTCTCTCTACCTATCTGCCAATTAGGGAGACACTTCATAGAGAATGATATTTCAGTGATACCTTGTATGTTTGGACTATGGTTCGAATTTTGAGATAGGTAGTTCATTTCAGCCTTTAACTTTAGTCTTATTTTTCTGTTTCTATGAGATGAGAGATTTCCTTCGTTGTATGTACTGGCTTGGTCTCATAAGCCGCCTAGCCTTTTAGGTACGTCAATATACTCTTTCTTTCTCTCTCTCTCTCAACTAGTTCTGCGCTTCCCTCACAAGATCTCCGGATTTTGTACAACATTCCCCTTCGGGTAGGGTAATCCTTTCCCGGGAGCAGGTTCTGCTACCCAAGGGGCATGTGTGATGTGGAGGCTGAAAGAAGCAGCCTTGAAGCCACCATGAAGAGTTTCTACAGAGGGCCACTTTTCGAGCATCGGCCACCACTGTGTGGGGTTAATTTTTATTTTTTTTTAAATGGAGGGTGGCCACATTCCCTCCTCTCCCGGCTCATCTGCGGCAACATCCCCATGTTCTCTCGCTCAGCAACCCCACTTGGGGAGGGGAAGGAGATGCGCTCCACCCCTCTCCTTCTGCGTGCCTTCGGCAGCCCACAAGCCTTCAACCCTTCCTCTCTGTGTCTCGAAGACAATTAGCTGACACCCTCTCTCTTTGCCACCCTTGGTGGGCAAGGGCTGTGGGCGGCAAGCCAACGTGGGCCACTTGGGATAGTAAGGTCTGCAAGGCGGTGGCCGGCTTGCCACACACACACACTTTACTGGGGAGAGCTAGAGAGAGGCAGTCCCAGAGACACATTACAGATTTCTTTTCACTAGATATGGGACAGCCACAGGAGCAGCCACCACTGCAGAGCTCGTCCCACACTCATTCGACCACTACTGGCACTCTCATCGACCGAGCATTGGAGCTACAGAGATACAGACGACCGCGACTGAGGAGAGGAGCTACACAGCATCGACGGAGACTACAACAGAAGATTCGAGCCATACTCTCTCGACATCCAGAGTGCAGATGAGGATGGATCCTCACCATTTCTTCCATCTTTGTTTCACACACTGTTACATCCAGTTTACCGGGTACCTATTGTATCAGCTGCTACACCCACGTAGTTTTAGATTGTAGTAGTAGTAGTAGTATTTTGTTCCACTTCTAGTTCTTTCCTAGTTCTTTTGTACCCAGACATGGTATTAGATTCACTATTTTGTAACTGATTGGTCTCATAGGTCATTTTGGCCTTTTGAAGACGTTAATATAACATTTCATTTCATTTCTCTCGCCGAGTAGTTCTCTCCCATATACACACACACACACAGACACACCCCATCTCACCTCTCAGCTCTCCCTTAACACGCTCTTCCCCGCTCTCTCTCTCTCTCTCTCTCTCTCTCTCTCTCTCTCTCTCTCTCTCTCTCTCTCTCTCTCTTTTGTGAACATACACACGCAATCATACATGCACATACGTTTACTCTCTCAAAATCAGACTTATCTAGAACGCGTAACACGAATGACAATGGGATCCCTATGGAACGGGGGAACGGCTGAGGGGCCCGGAACAGGAACCGCATGGAACGGGAGGCATAAAAAAACCTAAATAATACTTGAGAGAGAGAGAGAGAGAGAGAGAGAGAGAGAGAGAGAGAGAGAGAGAGAGAGAGAGAGATGAAAATGAAATGATATATTAACGTCTTCAAACGGCCAAAATGACGTATGAGACCAAGTTGTTACAACGTAGTGAATCTGATACCGTGTCCGGATACAAAAAAAGGATCTAAAACAAAATACAACTACTAAAAGCTGGGACTGTATTGATGTGCCAGCTTATACAAAAGGTACAGAAGGTGTAGTACAATGGAAGAAGGAGGGGAAATGGAGAGGATCCATCCTCATCTGTACTCTGGACGCCGAGAAAGTATGGCTGGATCCTCTGTTGTAGTCTCCGTCGATGTTGTGTAGAGAGAGAGAGAGAGAGAGAGAGAGAGAGAGAGAGAGAGAGAGAGAGAGAGAGAGAGAGAGAGAGAGATGATGAAATGAAATGTAATATTAATGTCTTCAAAAGGCCAAAATGACCTATGAGACCAAAAGGTTACATGTGGTGAATCTAATACCAGGTCTGGGTACAAAAAGTACAAAGAATTGAAAAGAAAATAGTGGGTAGGGGTGGGGTGAAAGTTGATACAAGAGAGAGAGAGCTTGAGTCTTGTGTCAATGGCAAACGTGTAGACTTGAGAGCTTAAAAGAGCTTGATAGTTTGTGTGAAGATAAGGGGTGGGGTACTTTAAAGGTTGGAGCGTCACTCACAAAAAGACTGTTTTAAAAAACAATCCATTCATGGCCAGCTGTTTCGGCCATTTCAAGCCGTTCTGGTACCAACTGCATCTCGAGAACGGCAACAGTTCCGAGACGTTCCTTTCAGTCACCAATGCCTGGAACGTTGTTCCTTGCTGGAACGTCGTTCTGACGTACGAGGGGCCATTTTGGGACGTTCTCGGTAACACTCCTCAAAACACACATATACACACATACATACAAGCTTATTCACACACACTTTCTCCATACGCACGCACAAGTACATACCTATCCACAAGCACACGCCTATACGCACTAACACGAACCATTAAAAAAAAAACATATATATACGAGCACTCTCGGTTGTAACCACCTACATATATAATGATCATTGAAGAGAGACAAAATCCACAACTTATGGAGGTTATCTACGATAGGAGTGCATGTAGCGGATCGAATCAGTTCTTAACCCCTCGACAACCATCTGACGGCAGGCGAAAATTGGTTGAAATCTACCTGGAAGCTTCTCACATGGCTATGATGCGATCTTCGTGGTTGGCGACAAGCACAGTATGCCACTTCCCCGGTAATAATGCTTATGTTTATGAAGTTTAAACCACTGTAAAAGAAACATCGAATAACCGAAAATCTAATATCCTCCATCGAGATTTTAACTACCAACCAAACAGGCAAATCTAGTTTACACCACAAAACTTTTGTAATTTTAGGCCACGAAGAATTGTATAAAGTCCATCCTCCTCTAGCTCTTAGGTCCACACAGGCCAAGGTAGAGCATCTAGCCACATGATTGTGCCATGCATTTCCATGTGAGGCCAGGGAAGCAACCATGAGCTCTCATACTCCACTTTGACTAGGCAAATGAGGATTTGTACTAATCACACCTTAATTGGCCTCTCCTTGGTGCTTTCTTGGCTTGTA
Source organism: Adiantum capillus-veneris (assembly GCF_014529385.1). Taxonomy (NCBI): domain Eukaryota; kingdom Viridiplantae; phylum Streptophyta; class Polypodiopsida; order Polypodiales; family Pteridaceae; genus Adiantum; species Adiantum capillus-veneris. Next base: position 173,603,830 of record NC_140931.1, on the reverse strand, counting down.
GTGCTTTCTTGGCCTGTAGTGCTTTCTTTGCTTGTGGTACTTTCTTGGCTTATGTGACAAGGCTATGACAACCACTAACCTTTCTTTCCCTTGATTTTTATTTAATTTTTGGGACCCTCCTTGTGAAGTCACAAATGGCCGGACATTGTATGGCCAGTGTGAAATGGCTGAGGGTGGAGAGTTTCACCGGCAATAGTGAAGGCCAGGTCGCCACGAGTTGGTCGGGCCAATCGCCATTGACATCCGAGTAGTAAAAGGGTGGCTTGGCTCAGTTCAAAAGTAATTTAGGCCCCATGCGACACTTTATGAGTTGGTGGGTGTTAGGAAATTAACTCAAAACGGCAAACCGAACACTTGGCGGCTCCAAAGATCAACTGCAAGACACATCAGCTTGGGGCGTCCAAAATTGAGAGAAGGCTGATTCTTCTTCATTAAGTGCCCCTCGAAAAAGGTTCTGCAAGTTGGTAAAACATGATCTGCATCTTTCTCTAGGGGTTGGACCTTCCTCTGGCTGGAGTGCATCCAGTCAATCGGCCATGCCACGTCATGTCTTTATGACATGATGGGTGATGGGAACATTGGAAAGGGAATATTCCATTGGTATGGTAAGTAATTTGAAATGGAAAAGGAATATGCATAAAGATACGGGCACAAAAATAAAGATGGGTTCTGAGAAGTTTTTTCTAGAAGGTGGAATATTTTCAAGTGCTTTCCGAGAAAAGCAGATGCTTTAGCGTGAATCTGTGTGTGCAGTCCATCTGTGCTTGAGAATTGCATCTAGGACGCCTGGGAAGTGTCATATAGCATTGGTCTTTAGCGCACTGAGTTTTTAACAGTTTGACACCATTTTAAAAATTGACCGGCTGGTAGCCAATAATCAAATACAGTAATGCTCTACAAAAAAAGACCAGCGTGGGCTGAAAATATATGATCTCTCTCTCTCTCTCTCTCTCTCTCTCTCTCTCTCTCTCTCTCTCTCTCTCTCTCTCTCTCGGCCAAATTTGCTGACATCCCTCCCTCTCCTCTAGCGCCCCCTTTGCAGCTATTCTTGCCGGCACCGCCCCAGCTATTCCTACCAGTCGCAGGTGGCTATAAAATCAGCCAGCTCTCTCTCCCCCCTAGTTCTACGAGCGCTAGCAGTAAGGAGCACCTCCGCCAAGACTGTGCAAGTGATCGTGCGAAGCTAGCGTGTGAAGGTCGCTTTTCCACACTTGGAGGGATAGGTAGCCATTGTGAATACGCTCTACGAGTAGTAGTTTTTATGTTTGTGCTTTTTGCAGGTACTCTATCACGAAGGAGGGAGGAGGCCTCGGCCTATGCTCAGGGATTCCGAAAACGGAATCAAGAACAGACTACGGAGTTTCACACTGTGTGTGCAGACGGAATTGAGAGCTTGCCTCTCGGAATTTTCCGCACGGGAAGAAATTGACCATCGAGTCTGAGATTTAGAACGGAGTGGTTACTTCGGTTCTTGTGCTTGTAAAAAGATCCTTCCTAATAAAGATTCTCTTTGGGGGGGGGACAATTCCACTGGTCCCCAATATTGTGTTGATCTTCTCCCTCGTCTCTTTTGGTTGAAAGTTTTTTTTTTTTTCAAGTTGTTGAATAATCTTTCAACCAAAAGAGACCAAGGGAGGAGATTGACACCAATATTGGGGACAGAAGATGGGGGTTGGTCCCCAATACTGTGCCGATCTTCTCCCTCATCTCTTTTGGTTGAATGTTTATTTATTTTCAGCTTGTTGATTATTTGTGTGTGCTCCCGTTTGAGAGAGAGAGAGAGAGAGAGAGAGAGAGAGAGAGAGTGAGTGAGTGTGAGAGTGTTAGAGTTGAACCAACCAACTAGGCAATGAAATAGATGATTACACAATGGTGCTGAGTGCTCCTTGTATATTAGCGTTGGCAAATTTCCCTATCCAAAACTCTGACAAACAAATAAAATAAATAGGTAAATAATGGGATCATATTGGGCCATTCACTTGAGAATTTCTAAGTTGGTAGAAATCCTAACCGCTTTTGTCTTTAGTTGAGGTTTTAGGCCCTTGGCCGGCTTCATTAAGTTGGTCAGGACTTCTTGTGCTTCTTTAGTTAGAGTTTAGGCCCCTGGCCGAGCTTTGCAAGTTGGCTGGGGTTAGGTTCAGGGAGTTCAAACCTCCTTTGTCTCCAGTGGTTGAGCTGTCAGTAGATTGTGACCTGATGTTTGTCTTGTCTTCATGATGACTATACCATGAGTCTTTAACTTTTAGTTTCAAAGGTGAATTCGGGTTTTGCCTTGATTCATCTATAAGATTTAGATGCAGAGGAGGTGGTATATTCTCGCTCGACATGCTCCAAGATATGAGTAAAGGGAAAAATTCAGTCATCTTCTTGCAGCATTTCACGTGAAGCCTATAGGTCTTTCTGTGCCTATTTTTTCTTGGGGTTAATGTGATGTAGACGCTTCTTAGTTCGATGATCACATTGTCATTTGCACGATCTGATTGTAGGAGATCTGGCATGTAGTCTTGATTCTTGTATGGTGCATTGCAGTGTGTGATTGGGGTGAGACTGGCTACTGATTGATCTGTTTTCCACCTTTGACTTTAGTCATGTGCTTTCTTAACGAGCATCTCAAAAGCCATCCCATTGTGGCCGATACCTTTTGCCACGGTTTCCGGCCTGCCCAAAGGGCAAAGGCCATAGAGTTGGGTTCTGTTTTTGCTAATGAAAAATAGGAGGTAGCCTCGACTAAAAAATGATTTTTGGTGCAAAATTGTGTGATTCGTTGGATCCATGATGGTCATTAATTACGTAGATAGTGTATAAATAATGATTACAACTCATGACTGTGTCTTGAATTATGAAGATCTATATGGGAGTTATGAAATTATGTTTTGTTGGATCCATTATGGTCAATAATTACATAGACAGTGTATAAATAATGATTACAACTCATGACTGTGTCTTGAATTATGAAGTTATGTTTTTTATCTTCTAGGTAGATGTGTAGTAGTATTCAATTCTAGTCTTTAGCTTACAATAGGATTTAAGAATTTGTTCTTTTAGAAGTTGTTGTGTGGAGTCTGAATTCTAGGATTAATTCTTTTTTATGTTCTATCTTTGTTTGTTTAAAGGTCAGTACTTGTTTGTAGTTTAGTCAAGTAAGCTTTTCAAGTTATTTTTCTTATGCTTTTTCTAAAAGCATTTTCAATTGAATAAGTGTTTGTTTTTATTTAGCTTTGTTTCGTAACAAATAAAGTGATTTAGTTTTTCCTTTATCTATTTTTTGTCCCTTGCTTTTGTATTTTTGTGAGTGTTTTAGTCTCTTATAATTTGTAAGTTCAAACTTTTCTGACCTTACGAAGGAATATATCCATATGGAAAGTAAAGGAAGTCGATGCATTACCTAAGGGTGTTAAAACCAAGGAATCAAAGAGAGATATTACTGCCTATTCATAAATATGGAGTATTTATAACATTGTGATGTTCAGATCTAGTATTATTATATTGTTTTCCTTCAATGGATGATGCACACATGGAGTAATGACATTGCGATGGGTGTTTCTTTGTCGTATTTGGAGGCAGGCCTCATGATTTTTCCTCTTGTTTACTCAAGTCCTATCATGCATTTGCGGCACGATTCGCACGTCAAGCGTCATTGAAAATGTCGTAAAATGCTCCTCATCTTCATGCAGGTGAAGCTTTTGGCTGGGAAAGCACGTGATGGCAAGCTTCAACCTCATGAGTTTCAAGGAGGTTCCTTCAGGTGAGCTGGCTTTAGAGTCTTCATTCGAGATTTTGTGCGCGTGGAGGAAAGGGAGCTGCTTCATATGCAAAACCCATTTTGACGTATTGGAAGCTGTGTTGCAGCATTTCAAACCTAGGCATGTTTGAGGTAGATCAATTCTGTGCCATCATCAATCCGCCACAGGTATGTTCCAGTACTTGAATATACGGATCAACGCACAGGCTGACTAACACTGGAATAAAAAGCTGGCATTGATCCATTGCTTTTGCCTAGGCATGTATACTTGCGGTTGGTCGTGGTGAACCCTCCGTCCTGTGGCAAGAGGATCCACATGGTCAGTCACTGTATTGACTTGTTTTTCTTCGCCCATCTTTTTTTTTTTGGTTGATAATCAGAATCATCATATTCTCTATGCAACATCAGATCCCACTCAAGGAAAGCCTATTGCTGTGACGAAGATGACTCTTACCTTATCTGCTGACCATCGAGTGGTGGATATTGACATCGGAGGTTTGATGCTACCATATTGAATGTTGTGTTTGTTTTCGTACTAAGATTTTTGTAACCTTGCCTCTAAAATCCTTTCTTCTTTTCTTGAAGGTCGATTCTTGGATGTATTAGGCGGAATTTTGAGGGATCCGAGGAAACACTTGCTATAAGCAGGGTTTTGGGGGGACTTCGAAATTTCTTTTGTGCACTTTGATGAGCATATGGTAGAATAAAGCGCAACAAAGAATATACAGAAATGTAATAAAGAAGAGGCTCTTTGTAGCTAGTTAGACACGAATCATTGCTTGTACAGCTTTGTTGGCATCCGGGTTGAAGGGACTGAGGTGAGGTCTTTGGTGCCTCTATATTGTCAAATGTACCAAAATGTCAGTCTCCCTTTGTGCCATTTTTGAAACGACCCGCAAGGGGTTGATGACTCTCTCTCTCTCTCTCTCTCTCTCTCTCTCTCAACACATCTGCACATGCGCAGGCTCATAAACCACCTGTATGGCATGCATCAAGCTTGTTGTTTTGCAGAGTTTTTTTTTTTTTGGCATGCTGTTTCATAGTAGGGATGGCCCCCAAATACCAAGTAGTTTCTTTTGTATCCCAAGCCTGCCACTCACCCCCTCAGTTCTGTCTTCACCTGATGATTGATTATCAAACATTTAAATCAACACATGTGAGCTCACTCGAAGCAATAGAATCTGGTCAGCATTGATCTCACTATCTATATCTATATCAACATTGACCGTCCCCTGATCCCAAGATACAGGTGGAGAAGCATCAGCAGTATCAAAAGGGTCATTACGAGGAGTGTGCACGTATATTGCAGTTGGGTCTGGGCTCCACATCAACATGTGTATGGACCTTTCGCCATCCTTCCCCTTTTCTTGATCATTGCTTTAACTTCGTTCCCCACTTACAGGCTATGGAAAGCTCCATCCAGGACGACAAGCAGCCTGTTAAAGTAAGAAAACATCTCTTTTTCTATGACACAAGTGGAGTTTCGTCGAAAGCTCAAGGGCAAAAACATACCAGTGGGAAGGGTTTCCAGTTACCAGCCTAATCCTTGCCAATGGACTTCTGTTTGTAAGTAAACCCAAGAAAAGAATCTATTGAGGAGGGTGCATGTTTGGGAATATGCCGGCTTGCATATGGATTTCACTCTTCAGGTCGACTTGCTCCCTAACGAATTTTGGTTTTAGCTTTTCTATTGCTGTGCTTTTGTTTAGGTCATGCGGTTGAGAAGACTTGGTGTGTGTGTGTGTGTGTGTGAGAGAGAGAGAGAGAGAGAGAGAGAGATGAAATTTTCATCTTCAAGAAGTTTACCATGGCATCAAAACATGCGCACAAAAGAGTGTCTCCTCTCACTATGGGGAGGGAAATGGTTGTTACATTGAGGCAACGACCCAAAGGTTGGTAGGCTTGGGTGATTCCTAGTGGCTCGATGGGGACAACCTTAGGATTACTAAACAAGCAAGACAAGAAGAGGGAAAAGAAACTAGAAGCGAAGGGGTGGTATTCGGCGGTGTTGTAGAAGAATTGAAAGAGTGAAACTGTTGTATGATTGGCTTCCCTTCGTCATCCCTTATGTTCTTTGGGGATTCCACCAAGTATTGCAAAAATATTGGGTTCGCTCTTAGCATCTTTTACTGTTTTATTGAGGGTTTCAAGCTCTCTTTTTGCCATCTCAGCTCTTTGACTTGCTATTTGGAGAGTCCTTGTGAGTCTCTCATACTCTTCTTGCATATTTCCCTCCCTAGCGCGTAGCATGCTATTCTCTTTTGCAAGTGTAAGAGATCTCATTCTGATTTTGTCTGTTATTTGATGAGCGTCTCTTGCATCTTCTTCATTAGTTGCTACCATGTTGCTTGCTGATGGCATGGGGAGTGGACCTAAAATTGGAATCTGGTGTCCCTTGCTTAGCATTACCCCCACAGGAGGTGGTCTCCAAGGGTTGGCCAAAGATCTCCATTGTGGCACTGGTGGGACCTGTACCAACCCTAGTACTCCATGTGGTGGTGATTGCACTTCAGCTGGTCCTCTCTGTGTGTCCTGATCCTTGAGATTTTCTTCAACTCTTTTTGTCTTTTGCATCCCATAGTGGAATAGAGGTGCCATATACAGTCTCAGATGAGTACCTAGCTTTGAGGAGGTCTTCATAGGTGCATTGCTGTGCTCTTTCTTTTTCTTATGGTGTAAACTTTGCCTCTGCTTTCCTCTTTGGTAAGCCCTTCTGTTGAGATACTAGGGGTTTAGGGCTTGGAGGTAGAGAGGTAGGTTTCGGGGAAGGTTCAGGTGGCAAAGGATTCCCTCTTTGCTTACTTCCTTGGTCTTTCTTCCCTTGTGATTCCAACGTCTCTTTCAACTTCTTTTTGATATCTTGGACTTCTTCGACTGTTGTCTCTGAATCTTGTTTTTCGATCACTCTTTCAGATTCTTCATAGGCTCGAATTTAGTGATCGAACTGATCAAGTGCTCTTGAGGATCTGCCCCCAATCTTTGCAGGATCTGGCACCCAGTACTCTTTAAAGTCTCCTTTTAGAGCTCACTCGGCCTTGAACTGTTCTATAAGACCTTCAATCCGGGAGGATTTTCGGCTTGCAGTCTCTTTCAGTTGCTCGTCTTTGATCATGGTTGCTTTTCCGTTTTTCTTTGGTGGTTCCTCTTTTGTATCCTCCTGCACGGTCTCGAGCTTTCGCCTGAGCCCCGTAGAGATAGGTGGGTCTACTGTTGCTGGAGCCTCTTTCTCAACATCCTCTTTCAATCTCAACCACTCATTTTGTGTGGGTTATTCTGGCCATAATCCTCTTGCTCCAATTGCTTCATACGCAATCCTTGTGAGAACTTCAGTCCCCCACTAGATTATATGTTCCCATTCCAACCACTTCTTCATGCAGATACTGGACAATGTTTACGTTTTTGGGCACAGTGCTTCTTAGTGCCCATGTGATCGTGGTGGCTACTGCATGGGGTGGTGTGGTGTACTTTTGCTGTCATTTGCTCTTGCAAACATGAAAATATTGGTTTTAGAGCTTGCAGATTTTTGCAGCCCTCGGATTCCTCTAGGTCTTTGTAGACCTTCACATCATCTCTTCATTCTCTGACAGAGCTGCCCTCTTTGTGGAGTTCCAGAGCATCTGCAATGATTTGAGGGGTAATTACCACCTCAGTCTTCTGGCTGTCCAAAGCAGTCATAATTGCTTTGCCATCTTTCTGAATGGAGCTTGCTAGCTCGTAGACCCTCTGTGTATCCACACCTGCTTGTTTTGCTGCAAAGAAACTATGCAGATCGGCCCTCTCTAGGTGGTTGAGGATGCCTTCCTTGTTGGCATACTCACTGAGCTCTCTCGAGATCATGGGCACATCTATTGTATTGCCTTGTGGATCTCTGAATGTACTCTGATTCCTCAGCTTCCCGTGTGCCTTCATCTATCTAAGCTTTGGTTGGTTTTAGTGTTTTGTCAAGGTTAGAGTAAGGTTTTGCAGTCGCAATGATGTCTTTCAAGGACAACCTTTTCTTTTTAGCTGGTGATTTGCTAGCTTCCATTGATCCTGCGGGCACTCCAAGTGCCAAAGTTAGCATTGTTTACAAAATCTACCATTTTCTCAATGTCTAGCTACCCAAATGACTTCAAATTTGAAACACAAGCTAATTAGGGCCTAAGGTGCTATGCATGTGGTCAAAAATGCATTATGGGTGCAGATTTATGTTGTGAGACATTATACGTGTAAGATGTCTAGGTGCTTAGAATTGCGTGATCTCTCATACGTGAATAGCTTATAGCATGTACATCATGGGTATATGCTTGGATTTCAATTTGGATATTATTTGGGCAAGTTGTGACCATTGGAACTCCTTTCATGCTCTACAGTTGGATTTTGGCTTAGATTTGAGCAAATGAGTTTCAAATGAGGTGAAACTTGATAGATTCTCTCATAATTGTAAAGGCTTAGAAGGAGTCAAGATAGCTTCTAGTTCATTTTATGATGTCTACTTTGTTCAAAACACTCAAATTTGTACTATAATTGGGCTTTAGCATGGCATAACCTTCTGTGATACCAGACTTGGATTTGGGTTTCTTCTCTGTATTTGAAGCCAAAAATCAGGTATAGAGCTTAGGATTCCGAAACCTGGGTTTAGATGGGTGTGAGGAGTCAAAACTTGATGAGACTTGGGTTGCGGGCTAAGATCAATGGGATAATGGCATTGGAAGTGAGAAATCCCCCCAGCTTGATCATTTTGGCCTCTAGAGACACCATACGCGTATGATGTCTCTGTTGAGATTTTTGGCCCATACTTCATATGTAGCATCCTCAGATAATAGGAAATCCTTTGATCATCTCAAATTTTGATTTGAAGATGAGTCGTGTTTGGAGCCATAAAATGTGTCTTTTGCCAAGATTTCCCAACTTTTAGGCTCAAGTGGTCACAACCTTGCTCAAACTTGTCCAATTTGAATGCATGGCCTTCATACTGTGTGGTGAACATGCTCATGAGATGAAAGTTATGGAGTCTGGCATTTGTATGAGAGAACAGACATCATACACGTATGATGTCTGATGCAAAACATCATGAAACTTCTTGGGTAAGTTGTGTATAGCAAGAGCATGGTGTCCATTGTCTCAGATTAGCAAATTGAGCTTGTGAATGGGTGTCAAAGGGCTTGAAGGGGTTTGTGCATCCAGATTTTCTCTTTTTGGGTAAGTGGAGGTCAAAAGATATCCAAATGTGATGAAAACTTGATGGGGAGCTCAAAATGATGTGTATAAAGAGTAAGAGTTTCCAAAATCACAGCAGCATGTCAATTCAAGGGGTCTAGACATCATATGTGTATGATGCCTAGGTTGGCATTTTTGGCTCAAACTTCGTGCAAATTTAGCTCATGATGTGTGAAATTATGAATTTGGACTAGTGCTCATGTGTCCAAGGCCACAGAATGGGTTTAGGACACTTTGATTGGGAGAATGATGAGGGTGGTAATCAAGAGATGCCCAAAATTGATGTAGAGGCTATATGTACCATGCTTACAAATCTGGATGCCGAGAATGGTGACACAACCCCTCTGTGTGACAGATCTATCATACGCGTATGATGTCTCATTTTGTAAACTGGATGTTTGAGCATTGAGACATGACATATAGGCTATGTGCTTGCTTTGTGTAAAATTTCATTTGATTTGGAGCACTTTTGGTAAGAACAAATCCAAATTATGGGATTAGGCCGATACTTTGCGTTTCTTGGGTCGTCTTGAGTGTCCCAATCAGTTTCAAATCTTATGAAATCGTATGTGCTCCATGTTTAGGGTATGCACAATGCGTTTGTGAAGTTAGGTAAGTGATATTTGTGCAAAATTTGACTGTGAGACATCATACTTGTATGATGTCTACCTTGATAAAAAGTGAGTTTGATGCCTTGGGGTGTTTTGTGCTTGTGCCCTAAGCCCTACTAGCTAGTTTCCAACTTAAAAAGTCAATTATTTAGCTTAGAAACTCTTTGTTTGGCATCTCAGTCTCTGAAAGGAATTTCTTCATTTGGAGACGACTTCTTGTGATGATTCCACTTGAGCTCCATCTCCAAGGCTTGTGGATACAGAAGGGAACCTTTACATGGCTTCGATGTATCATTTGGCCTTACGAATACCCTTTTTGGCGATTTGTCGCATAAATAGCGTCTTTTTGCGAGAAGATGGTTGGCGACCATTTTTCTTGCTATCTGACCATATGTGTTGGCTGTTGGTGATATGTCGATGATGCCCGTGAAGTCTGCTGGCAAACGGAAGCACCATTGGGCCGTGAAAGCCAAATGACGCTTTGCGGGTTCAAAATCTAGCTTGATATTTTGACCAACTCCTGATAGTTTGAATCTAGAGGTAATTACATAGGCTTGTAGATACCCTTGAGGAGCACCTATTCTTGAATTCTGATAGCATTTTGACAACTTTCTTCCTGGCCGGCTTTTGCAGGCTCCAGGAAGTTAGAGTTTTTTCAACTGGTCTAAATCAGTAGAAGAGGTCGTAGAAGTGTTCCTCCAGTCTAGGGTTATTTCCCTATCAAGTCTCATAGTTATCCGGTTAGTGGTTGTGTTATGGCCCCTTTTCGGTCTCTTCCTTGCAATGCCACATTGTCGTTTTGGTCAATTTTTCGCGATGAAGTAAGCATACAACATGTAGGGCACATGGTGAGGATCCTACCTCTCATATATGATGTCGACTGGTGTCCCGTGTGCGTCATATGAAGCGTAGAAAGTCTGTGCGTTATAGTTCTCTCTAGATCTCTCTAACTTGTGAATAGTAGAAATGAGAGAATCAGTGAGGTCAAAATATATGTGCGCTATAGTTCTCTCTAGCTCTCTCTAACTTGTGAATAGTAGAAATGAGAGAATCAGTGAGGTCAAAATATCTTATATTTGGGGTCCCCATACCACTTGCCATGAAATTTGACATTTGCTCTAATCTCATCGTGAAACTCACTTTAGTCTCAAAAAATCTCCCATTTCGACTCTGTTTGACCCATTTTCAGATAATTTTCCCTTCATCTAAAAACTGGCCAGATTGGGCTTCTCCAACTTTTTTCCACAATCGTGCCTCGGCTTCACCATATGAGGTCCTTTATTTGCTGATCATTCATGTTTTTCTATTGTCATTCTGACTGCATCTCACTTGTTTTTTCTATTTTTCTTTATTTTTTTCAAGAAATTAGCAAAATAGAAGGAAAATAACTAAAGTAACTCGTAAAATACCAATAAATCAAAATAAATTTAGAAAAACATAAAAATTCGTTATGTACAGCTATCCGTAATATTTTTGGTCGGATTGCTCCATTTTTCTCACTTTTATACATGAAAATTGCTATTTTCACATATATTCACACACTTAGACGCTCATTATTGACGTTTGTCCTCATGTCTCTGTTGAATCACATTAAATAAGGCCATATATACTTGGATTCACCAATTTTTTACAATCAAACACAATCAAAACCCAAAGTCATAGAAAGCAGTGTCCTTTTAGTACTCTTCTTGGGTTCACATTGAGAATGCTTCTCCCCCTCCTAGTTGGAGTTCTCCCAGACGATGGTGTATCACCCTAGGGTATGTGGTGTGCATAGGCTACCAACTAGTGCTAATGATGGCCATGTATTGCGGCCCTATACGCATACTCGATCAATTCATAGGAAAACTTAATGTTGTGCAAGAGGAGGGTATATTCGATGTGAAGGTTTCCTATTAAGTTAGTACCAAGAAGATAGTGGTGAAATAACGATTGTTTTAAGTGTGCCGCTTGCTGTTTGATTAACAGTGGTTGCTTTGGTACTTCGGTTATGTGTTTCCAATGTTGTTGATAGTCCTGTTTGAATCTGTAATCCGCGTGTGTCTTTCGTGTTGGTCTTTGTTTAAGTACCCAAATTTTTGTTTGGGTCTTTGAAACTTGTTGTAGAAGCTTGGTTACCCAAATTTGTTGCACCACTGGTTGTGGATCAAATGACCTTGGTCTTGGTGTGCTCTGAGAGGTTGATCTCGTAGGGAGTTCCCTGATGTGCCGCTTTGGAATCTAGGTTTTCTCTTGATTACCTTATGCAGCAAGCAATTTTTGTGGCACCCATATCTGATTATACCTTCGAGGTTGTTGTCGTATTTTGTCATTTGTCTTTTTCGATGTAGCTTGACGCTAGGTAGTCTTAACTTGTGCAACCGGTCTCTTTTTTACCCGAACTTGCTTCGATGTTGTTGGTGAATTTTGTGGTGGCTGCTATTTGGTGGTTTTGTTGAATAGATTCCTTGGACTATTCTCTTTGCTTGACTCTGCAGTAGTAATTTCCTTTGTGTTACTCTTTGGAAGCCATTTCTTATCGGTTGTACGTAAGGGTTCGTTGCCCTTAGTTTGTATATCCGTCACCAACAGGTTGTCGTTTTTTTTTGTTGCAAAGTGGGCTACTTGTTTTTCGCTTACGTGCTGAATTTGACTATATCAGAGCTCCAATTAATTTGTACATTGTACTTTCGCTGCCATGGCTGCCCAGTAGCAAAACGGATGCGTTGCTAGCTTATCTTCTACCACATAAAACTTATGCGGGTGGGTATATTGATTAACCTGTACATGTATCACCACCCAACCAATTGCTTTGATTGAGTGCTCCGAATAACTTTGAATGGCGTGATGTGTTGGTTGAAGATGCCCTTCAAGTGTCAGCTGCTTGTATAGGTTGTAGGAAATGAGGTTTCCTTGAGCTCCGAAATCTAGGATTGCCTTGGCCTCCACTTGATTACCTCCAAGCTTGACTTTTATGATAGGGTCTATTGTATGGTTCTCTTCAAAGTCAATCACTTTGATCACATTGATCCGTATTGATGGTCTGCTCTATTGATGTTGTCGTAGAAGCTTCCATTTTGCCATGCGTACCCTTTCTTCTTCTTGGGCTTCTTTTACAACCCGTTGCTTTTCTTGAGAGCGTATCCTTTTCACATGGATTTGTTGAAGCATATTCTGGGCTAGTAGGAGATGGTATTTTTTAAGCCGGCACCCATAATCTAATTCAGAATTTCCTCATTCTCGAATGTAGCAAGCTTGACGGCTCCATTTGGTGATATATTTGTGATCACCAAGGGTCTCATCCCTCACTTTTTAAGTTTTTTTGCATGATGTTTCAATGTGTAAACCAGGACATAGTCTACTGTTTTAAACTCTTTTGAGCATATATACTTATCAAAAAACTCTTTTTCTCGCCTTTTTTGAGCGTGGATAGAGGCTATGGCCTTCAAACGAAGCTCATCTAGTTTCTCAAGGTCATCAACTCTGGCGAACAATTCATGACCTGTCCATCCAAGTTGTTTAGCTACTAGTCGTAGAGTGAGGATCAGAAGATCCAGTGCCAAAATAACATTAAGTCCAAACACCATGTTGTACGGTGTTGTCCGAATCGAGGTTTTGTATGCTATCCAATCAGCCCCCAGTGTGGCGTGTAACTGTTGGTCCCAAATCTGCTCTTGAGTCAGATATTATTTTGGTCGAAACCGTGCATAGAATCTTATTGGTAGCCTGTGGGTGGTATGGAGCAGACTTCCTACGAACTACCATGAATTCGTCCAAAAGAAATTCAATAACTTCATTAAGAAAATGTGTGCCACGATCACTGACAATTTCTATGGGTAAGCCATATCTAATAAAGAAATTTTTGTATAGAAACTGTGCAGTGGTCCTTGCATCAGCTTTCTGTGTGGCCTTAGCTTCGGTCCACTTTGTGAGATAATTTGTAGCCACAATGATATATTGGGCATGAGTTTTGTACGCGGGGGGTTGAGATTGGTCCTAGAAAATCTACACCCCACTTAGCAAAAGCTCTTGCTCCCATCATTGGCCTTAAAGGTATCTCATCTCTCTTCATCGGTACTTTGGTATGCTGACACACATTGCATCTTTTAACATATTTATCAATGTCTACGTATAATGTAGGCCATCATATTCCAACGGTTAAGACAATTTTGATTGTCTTATCCCTTGAGAAATGGCGTCCATTGAGTCCTTCATGTGCGTGCTCTAGGACATGTAAATACATGCTTTCAGTTGCACACATCATGAGTTGATTATTCTTTCCTCTCTTATACAGTTGATGTTCAATTAGTAGAAAATCTCAAACCTCTATTTCTATCGCTCATTGTTGTGCCTTAGAGGTATGTTCCAAAAATGTTCTTGTGGTGAGATATTCAACTTTGTACTGGCTCCATTTTGGTGCAATTGTCACCTGAAACAACATAGCATGTTCTACTGGTGGGTTAGACCTGTAGGTTGTACAATTAGTAATGTAATCCTTAACATCAACGTGCATATTTGGCCAATAAACTCCTAATTGTTGCAAGCACTGATCTGTTTTCTGTTGCGAAGAATGAAATGGTAAGTCCTAAATATGTGCTTCCAAAAGATAACATTCGTATTCCTCTAGATTTATACATAACTGCAAAATGTTGTCCGAGCCTAACTGATACAAACATCCGCCAAGTAATTGAAAATACCATGATTGTCTAACCGTCTGTCTTTTACTTTCCTGTTCTGTTCTATCGAACTCTCCTCCATAGGATAGTAAACTGACTATCTCCCGAGACCATTTTGGTACCATCTCGAAGTTGAAGAGATATCCGTTAGGGATGTCATTGTCTATCCTTTTTGGAGCTTTTCTGTTTGGTAGTCTGGAAGCATCGATATAAACATGAAAGATCTTTTCCCAATCCGGTGCTTTCAAGATTGGAGCGGATATGAGTGCTTTCTTCAACTTTTCAAAGGATTCTTTACACTCCTTCGTCCACACAAAGGATATTATGAGTCAATACATAGAATGGGCAATGTTAGCATACATGTGTATAAACCTCATGTAGTGTTAGGAAATAGGGCATAGCTTACTAGATAATTGAATAGATTACTTAACAAAGAGAGATAATTTTCACACACAAGAGATTATACGATAGAGAGAGAGAGAGAGAGAGAGTATACACACGATATATGTGGTTCACCCAATGTGAGCTACATCCACGGGAAAGCAGTCACTCAATGGCTTTAGTACTTCAAAACAAGAAGTAGGTTACAAAGGGATTATACCCTTTTGGAGCTCCCGCCTTGCTTCACTCTCACCACCGCACACCCACCTTCTTGCATTAACTTCACACTATGAAATGTGTGTAGAAATGGCCTCCTTTTATAGGCCAATAGGGCTCCCCTCTCTCATGAGAGGCAGCCATGTGTAGCCGCCCTTGTGTAGATAAGTCCAAATTGGACCCTCCAATCCGCCCATGTGTGGCCGCCCTTGATAAGACAAGTCATTGGCCACCGGCCATTGACTTCCGACCACTAGCCAAACGATCGGTCGTTTTCGACCACTTTTCAACCGTCGTCCGGCCATAATATTTCGACGAAAAGGAATATTCCGACGAATGGCAGTGAAAATTTTGATTTCCGGCAAGTGATTTTATTTTTCGGCGAGTTATTTTTCTTCACGCACGATAGCTTCTCCTCATAAATGGGGCCTTACAAATGTGCATTTTTAACATAGAAAATTACAAGGGGTAAATCAGGCTCCATACTTAACAATCTCCCACTTGGAGATTGATCTCCAAATCAAACATATGACTGTTTTCCATCCTGGCTTCTTATCCTTGAATGCCGATTGAAGATGAGAAAAAGCTCAAATTCTCCTTGTTGACCACCTTTGTAAACATGTCTACGGGATTTTCACTTGTATGTACCTTTCTTAGCTTTAGTTGTCCCCTCTTCCAAAAGAGTGCGTATGAAGTGATATCTCACCTCAATGTGCTTTTCCCTTGAATGAAAAGTTGAGTTCTTCGCAAGATGGATAGCGCTTTGGCTATAACTGTACAATACACAATTGTCTTGTTTGAATCCAAGCTCTTCTAAGAATCTGTGAAGCCACAGAATTTCTTTGCTTGTCTCCGTCATTTAATACATACTCTGCTTCCATGAAAGAAAGTGAGACCACTTTCTGCATCATTGAAGCCCAACTTATTGTTGTGCCTCCAACTGTGAAGACATAGCCAGTAGTGCTCCTTCGAGTATCTTTGTTACTTGCCATATCTGCATCAGCATACCCTTGAAGAAAAATATCAGTTCCTCCAAAATACAAATCATTTGTTGTTGTCCCTTTTAGATACCTAAGTATCCACTTTACAGCTTGCCAATGCTCTTTACTTGGGTTGTCCATGAACCTACTTACAACTCCCACTGCATGTGCAATGTTTGGCCTTGTCCAGACCATAGCATACATAAGAGAACCTACCGCTGCAGCATATGAAACTTTAGACATATAGGCTATCTCTTCTTGTGTCTTTGGACACATATCCTTGGTTAGTTTAAAGTGACCAGCCAAAGGTGTAGAAACTGTTTTTGCATTTTACATTGCAAACCTTTCTAGTACCTTCTTGATGTAATCCTCTTGAGATAGCTTTATTGTCTTCTTTGTGATGTCCCTTGATATCTTCATACCAAGTATCCTCTTTGCAGCACCTAAATCTTTCATTGAAAAAGATTTAGATAACTCCTCTTTTTTAGATCTTTGATGTCCTTCATGTTAGCACTCGCAATCAACATGTCATCAACATACAACATTAGGATGATGAACTTCCCATCTCCCAAATTCTTTGTGTAGACGCAGTGATCTGAGTTGCATCTTGTGAATCCGTGATCCAACATCCATCGATTGAAATTCAAGTACCACTGTCTTGATGCTTGCTTTAAACCATACAAGCTCTTCTTTAATCTGCAAACAATTTTCTCCTTACCTTTTACTTCATACCCCTTTGGTTGAATCATGTAGATTTCCTCCTCTAAGTCACCGTGAGGGAATGCCATATTTACATCTATTTGCTTAAGATTTAAATCATGAGCAGCCACAAGGCTTGAGACAAGCTTAATTGAGTTTATTTTTACAATAGGAGAAAATATTTCATGGAAGTCAATACCTTTCTTTTGAGAAAACCCATTTACCACAAGCCTAAACTTGTACCTTTTCTTCCCACCTTCTTCTTCCTTCAGCTTATACACCCATTTGTTTTGTAGTGCCCACTTACGTTTAGGCAACTCAACCAAGTCCCATGTTTGGTTGCAATGTAATGAGTCTATCTCCACTGGCATGTTCTTCATCCATTCTTCTTTGGATTCGTGATGCATAGCTTCTTCGTATGATTCCGACTCTCCAGAATCTGAGATCCAAGAGATGGTTGAAGAATGGAACGAACCTTTCCGGAGGTCTACTTGCTCTTGTAAATCTTTGGGAAATAGGTTGAGGCTCCTCATTTGGTGGACGTTGCACATTGTCACCATTTGCAGTTCTTGAGTCTTCACCGTCCTCAAGCGCCATGTACTCATCACCTGTTTGTTTTATTTCCAAGTAATCTTTGTACATATTTTGTTCGTTGAAAATTACATCCCTACTTCTAAAGATTTTACCATCTTCACGATTCCATAGGTGATACCCAAAGTCACCTTCTCCATAGCCAATGAAGAAACACTTTTTAGACTTTGCATCTAGCTTTGATCTTAGGCTTCTATCTATGTGCATGAAAGCCTCACACCCAAACACTTTGAGAAATGCATAATTCACCGGTTTACCTGTCCATGCCTCTTCTGGAACTCCCCCATCCAAATCCGTTGAGGGTGACCGGTTGATTAAGTACACAGACGTACTTACAGCTTCCACCCAAAGCTCAGGCGGTAGGCCTGCATATAGCCACATGCTTCGTGCTCACTCCATGATTATTATGTTCATCCTTTCAAAAATGTCATTTTGTTGAGGTGTCCTTGGGGTTGTTCTTTGCCTCTGAATGCCATTGCTAGACAAAAGCTCTCAAAAGCTTGGCTGCAATATCCGCCTCCATTGTCGGATTTGAGGCATTTAACCTTAGTACCTGTTTCATTCTCCACAAAGGCTTTCCACCTTTGAAATATGAAAAACACATCGGATTTATTCTTCATTACATAAACCCATGTTTTTCTAGTCGCGTCGTCTATAAATGTTACATAGTACAATGAGCCACCAAGTGATGGTGTACTTGCAGGACCCCAAACGTCAGAATGAACCAAATCAAGTTCTTTATTTTTCTTTCATTTCCAAATTTTTGAAATTTTACCCTCTGTTTACCATAAACACAATCTTTACAGAACTCTAAGTCCACTTCTTTCAAACCTGGTAGAAGCTTCTTTGTATGAAGGATTTGCATTCCTTTGGCACTCATATGCCCAAGCCGATAGTGCCGCACCGCATTGTCGACTTTCATAGCTATTGCACAAGTTGAAGTTTGCGTGCTAACAGTACACAAGTAAAGTGTATGGATCTTTTCTCCCTTAGCAACTATCAAAGATCCCTTTGAGATCTTCCACCGTTTGCTTTCGAATGCAATGTTGTGGCCTTCGTCGTCTAATTGTCCTGTAGAGATCAATTTTTTGTGAAGAGAAGGAACATGCCTAGCATCTTTAAGATTCCATTCCTTTCCGTTAGCATTTTTGACACAAATTGTACCTTTGCCGACAATTTCACAAGCTTCATCATCTCCCAAGTATACATACCCAAAATTACCTTTGGTGTAATCTTGGAAATGTTGCTTGTGTGGTGTCTCATGGAATGAAGCCCCGAAATCTACCATCCAAGAATTAGACACATTGTCTAATGAGAGAATTAGAGCATCTTGCTCTACTTTACCTGCCACATTGGCCTCTGATGTTGGATTGTTGTCTTGAGACTCTGACTCCTTCTTCTTCTTGGACCAGGAATCCTTCCTGACGTGGCCCTTCTTGCCGCAGTTCCAACATTCAAAAACTGACTTTGTGCGTGACTTGCTCCGTCTTGAGCAATCACGGACCTTTTGGTTTTTGAACCTCTCATTAGGCCTTTCTCTTGTTTCCACTGGCAGTGGAGCACTTGATGATTCTCCTTCGCAGTTCCTCGCTTAGGAGAATACCCACAACATCATCAAACTTAAGAGTATTTGTGCCAGAGATAGAATTACTTACAGTCATCACAATGTTGTCCCAACTATCTAGTAGAGATGATAGTATAAGGAGATCTCGCACTTCGTCATCGAAATTAATTTTCATCGATCAGGTGTTAAGTCATTCAGGTGTTCTGCAACTAAACCATTCTCTCCCATCTTTAGATTGAATAAGCGCTTCATAAGAAATAACTTATTGGATGCCGATGGTTTCTCATAGAAGTCATCAAGTGACTTCATCAAGTCTTCCATCTCCGAAACGTTGAAGTCCACCGTTGATACCAAGCTTAATCGGATTGTTCCCAATGCCTTTCGGTCAAGGACAATCCATGCTTCATCTGCCATCGTTGCGGGCTTCTTTGCAAGAGACAGCCTAGTGGCAAATAAAGGTCCCTCTGGTAGAGATAGTCTTCAATCTGCATCTTCCAATGCTAGTAGTTTTTACCGTTGAACTTATCAATCTTGAGATTTCCTTCCTCCACCATTACTCCCACTCAATTCAAGGAATCCTTTCCTTGAGATAATTGAGCTACGAGCAAACCTTGCTTTGATACCAATTTTTATAACAGTTGTTAGGAAATAGGGCGTAGCTTAGTAGATAATTAAGTAGATTACTTAATGGAGAGAGATAATTTTCACACACAAGAGATTATAGAGTAGAGAGAGAGAGAGAGAGAGAGAGAGAGTACACACGATATACGTGGTTCACCCAATGTGGGCTACGTCCACGGGAAAGCAGCCACTCAATGGCTTTAGTACTTCAAAACAAGAAGTAGGTTACAAAGGGATTATACCCTTTTGGAGCTCCTGTCTTGCTTCACTCCCACCACCTCAGACCCACCTTGTTGCATCAACTTCACACTATGAAATGTGTGTAGAAATGTCCTCCTTTTATAGGCCAAAAGGGTTGCCCTCTCTCATGAGAGACAGCCATGTGGTGTAGCCCTTGTGTAGATAAGTCCAAATCGGACCCTCCAATCCGCCCATGTGTGTCCGCCCTTGAGAAGACAAGTCCTCTTTTGAAATCAGCCATAGCTCATTGGATTCGGCCAGTGGCCCCACCGTCCATTGACTTTCGACCACCAGCCACCGGCCATTGACTACCGGCCAACCGGCTAAATGACCGACCATTTTTCGACAACTTTTCGGCTGCCGTCCTGACATAATATTCCGACGAAAAGGAATATCCCGATGAATGGTCGTGAAAATTTTGATTTACGGCAAGTGATTTTATTTTCCGACGAGTTATTTTTCTTCACACACGATGGCTTCTCCTCATAATGAGGGCCTTACAAATGTGCATTTTTAACACAAAAAATTACAAGGGGTAAATAAGGCTCCATACTTAACATGTAGTACCCACATTGTCCCATAAAGCATTGTACCTGCTTTGCATTTTTTGGCATAGGCAACTCCACATTTACCTTTATCTTGTCCAAGTCGGTAGATATGCTATTCGCCAAGACAATATGTCCCAAGATTCTGCCTTGTCTCACCATAAATATACACTATCAACCTTCTTGTTTGCTTTTGCAGGTCCTTTATGCTATTTTTTGTTTTGGGATCTTGAGTTTTAGAGAACCTTTCGGATACCTTGTTCTTAACACAATCTTCTTCTTTTACAAGCATCAAAAATTTTGCTTTGCCTCTTAGTCTAGACAGGTTCTCCCCTTGTTTTTCAGCTCTCTTTTTATTGTAGCGTTCTTGACGTATAGGTTTTTGATTTGAAAAATCATAAAACCTGACATCTGTTATCATTTCTTCTTGGTCTCTTGGGTTATCGAAGCATTCGCCATTAGCGTCCTTCTCTCGTTCAAAATATTATGTAAAGTCATGAAACTCTTCTCCCTCTCTTTTGGCGCTTGCCAATAGATCATCTTTGGGTCCCTCTAGGGATAGCATCTCATCACTTGTAGTTACTATATTAACCATATAGTATGGAATCACATCGTAACCGTCTTTGTCACAAAATTTTGTTGTGGGGCTATTTGAAATAGCACACACGTCCAGGGTTGCTAGGATATGAGTCCATTCTAATGGCTCAAGAGCTTCTTCAAGAAACGGTTCAGGAACATATTCCTTATCTTCAAGCGCCCTTTCCAGGATACACTTTTCTCGTTTCAAACTCCCACACTTTGATACATTGCACTTCCATAGTTCTTTGGGTTTGCCTAACCAAGTTAGAAGCTTCGATCCTTCTATTGTAGTGGAATCAAATTCCTCCACTGGGGTTTGGTTCACTTATTTGTAGCTATGGTCTTTAAGGTTTATGTGCATCGTGGTTTCCATGTGTCTGAGGTATATATGATCATATCCCTAGTCCTGAACCATTTTAAGTTGTCTCATAAACATCCCTCCAAGTATGATGTCATAATTGTTCCTCTCGTTAAAGTCAACTATAGCAAAGGCATGCTCATATTCAATGCCACAAGAAGTAACAATTAGTTTCTCTAGAAGTCCCATGGGTTTTTCAGTGTAAGCAACCGCTAGCTGCAATTTCATTATGGTAACCCTCAAGGCAGGTTTTTCCCATTTTTTTAAAATTTCCTTGGTGGCGATAGCAATACCAGCTCCACTATCGAGAACTGCCATGGTTGCTACACCTTGGAATTCTATTGGAAGTGTAGTATTCCCATCTTCACCCTCACAATACTCGCCAACCTTGTTTAATGGTACATGTCTTGTGTTCAATTGAGGTTTTTCCAGCTCTCGGATCCCTTCTTGAATCTGTGATGTTGGATCTTTTACCCCAAATTTTTCCAAGCATTTTCCAACAATTGCCCGCATGTTTGGTCTTATCCAAAGGAGCTCTACTAGTATAATAATCCAAGTCACATGTGTAGACAATATATCTATCAAGCCGTTAGAGTCCATAGCCTTTTTTGACGAGAGCATTTGTGATGGCACTGCCTTTTGGCTTCATACTCTCCCATGTATGAGGGTAAGGTTTTCAATGATTGAGTTTGACTCTCTAAAGAGTGTAATGACCCCTTATCTGCCCAGTATGAGCGAAGGTCTCGGGTGGAAGAAAAACATCCCTTTTCTTACTAGGTTGTTTGACTCTTTGACTCAACTCTTTTGCATCGCTTGCTTCTCGTATGTGTCTCCAAATCTCATCCAAGCCATCATCCTCTCTGTAAGCTTCTTGTATCCTAGAGTGGAGATCCTCAAATGCTTGATCTGTGGAATTCATCACTACTCTGGGCTTTTCTATTTAAACTGTGGATTTCCCGATGGTACCTTTAGTTTGATGCCTAGACAAGATTATCGATGTCGGGGCTGGAACTTCGATCCAATAATTTGGCTTACTTGCAGGTGGCTCTAGCAAAGCTTGGGAAGTTTGAATCATTTTTTGACACATCTCCAATCTTTGCTTTTCTAACTCAGAATAAGGGTACTCATCCACTTTTGTTCTCGGCTTTGTAGGCTTTCATAAGTGCATCTAGAGGTTCATTCACTTTTTCAACTAGTATTGATCTCCTAGAACTTGCTCTCCAAGTCTTTGTCTCATTAAGCTTTCTGGTCTCTGGGAGTTTCAACTCAAGGTAAATTTGGACCTCTAATCTATCCCTGATTTGTTTTAACTCCTCCTCTAGGGTTGTCTGTTCACGTTCCTTTTTAGCTTTCATACGTGCCTTCCTAGCTTTCTAGGTGTTTCATTGATATTTTTGTTCATAACTAGCTGCATTTGTTTTAGGTTCCTCAATTATCAGTTTTTCCTTTTCTTTCTGTGCTTGCACTCTTGTGATGACATGTATGGGTATCACCGTTTCATTTTCTGAATCTCTACTTGATGGGATCGTGCCCACTGTGTTTAATGTAGTTTTCACTGTCTTATTTGGGTTTTTCGGACAGTCATTGATCAAATGCATAATGTCGCAATCTTGATAATACACATTCACTCTCATGATCTCTATGTGAGGAGAGTCCTTAATAAGGTGGTCACCACCACATTTGTAAAACAGTCCTAAGCGTTGGTGAGGTGCTCCTAGGACCGCCCTCTGTTGATAGGCAAGTCTTGGTCCTGTTAACCCCCATTGGCTATGAACAACAATGTGCGTTCATCCAAATTGTATCCACCTTATCCTACAACCTGAGCTATTGTTAGTGGTCCAACACTCCCAATCATGCTCCAAGGTTCAGGTGCTTTTGGCTCTTCAGGTGGATAGTATGTAGAACTAGTCCCGTATTCGCTTGGCTCTTCATAATACATAGGCATAGGCACTAAGGATTGTTCCTTTGATTCCTCTTTAGTAGGTGTATATCTTTGAGAGAATTCTTTGATAAACTTGTCAAATACCTCCTCTATTCATTCAAAATCTCTATGTTCAATAGAGTCAAACCAGGTGGCGGAATCCTCCTCTAAGGTTAACCCAAATACCATGAACTGTGTGGAAAATTCCATTACTTCCTCAGCCTTGATGACACGCATAAAGGCTGTCATGTGGTCCCTTGGATCTTTATTTCTTGAATATTTCTTGTTAACCCATTTTTGGACTTGAGAGGGTCTGATCCTTCGATGATCAACCATCCTAAACATAGGGTCCTCTATTTCTCCTCTATAAGCCCTTTGTATCCTGGGATATGGTACATGACCACCTTATGAAGGACTCTTCTACTTGGCTTCTTTCTTCTCGTTCTCTTTGTGGTGTTTCCGTCTTAACTGGATTTATTGTTCTTGTCCTGCTCTCATCTTGATATTGCCAATGGAGTGGTGATTTTGGTGGTGCTTCTAGCCCTGACACGGTTTGATATCCACCCCTTTTCATGTTCATGTCTGGTGTAGCAAATTGTTTGAGCCACTCTTGAAATAATACTGGCGATTCTTGTGAGTTTTGAGGGTTAGGCAGTGGTTGTTTATTCGATTGTGTTGTGGTGTCGTAATCATCTGAGAAGGGATTTGTAGATTTTCTCGGGGTTTCTATGGGCTTTTGCTTCCCTACCAAAGCTTGTGCCATCAGTTCTGGTGTTATCACTCTCTCTACATCGTCCATGTGAATTGGCTCATATTCTCGTCTATACTTATCGACAAAAATAATATGGTTTCTTGTTATCAAATCATATGAAAATAAGTACAAGACTTTGTCCATGCTTAACTCGTTCACATGGGGCTCCATGCTCTGGTAGTAAGAGGTGACTCTTCCTTCCTCGTGCTTGTAAATCTAGATGTTTTCATGGATTATTGCCATTCTTTTCACTCTCTTATCGTGAATGTAGCACGCTTTGGAAAGAGTGAGTCTATGAGGTATCTTTTGTGGTAGTATCATTTTCATTGTCTTTGACAATGACAATGATACTACCAAATTGGAGACACCCAATCTGTGTGTTCAATTTCATAAATGAATTTGGCTTCCTTGAACTTCTCTATCTCTTCTTTGATCTTTTTGGAAAATGTTTCATTATACGTATATGGCCGTTGTCTACTTGGTTTTGCATCATTTCTCATAGGTATGGTATGTTGAAATTTTTTTGGATCAACACCCTTGAGATCTTTATAAGACCAAGCAAAGATGTTCTTTCAATAGACTTAGCAAAATCTCTTCTTCTTCTTCAGACAAGTCATTCACAATGTAGGCAGGTTTGGGCTCTTCTCCTGGTTCGGCTAAATCTATTTTCTTTGCATTTTTCAGATCCTTCATATGACTCACCCTGTTTTTTTAGCTCCGTGAGACAGGTTGTTCCATTATGATCTTTTGGTCTTGGAGAGTATTTTTTTGTAATGGGATGAAATACTCATTACATATTTATTCTCTTCTTCGGTTGTTTCTATTTCAGTGGTATACACCTCCTTTAGATCTTTCTTCAACTCTTGATACTTTTTCTTTCGCTCAACCCGTGTCATGGATTATTCGTCATCCTGGTACTTAGATTTTGATTGAGTTTCTTTTTTCATTTTCCTTGGTGTTTTTTATGAATCTTGCTTGTTATTTGAAGGATATCTACCCGTGATTTTGTCTTTGACACAATCATGTGCATCTATCTTCAGAAACTGTGTTTTGCTGGAAACTGATGGCATAGTTCTAGATTTCAAGTTTTTTGTTTCTCTTTTTCTTCTATACCATTTCTATATTCTTGGTTTTTTATTTGGGAAGTCAAAAAACTTTTCCTTTCCTCTTTTTAGGAGAAGTTGGGCTCTCACATGTTCTTTTTCTGATCCAGAATCATCGGATGTAGCTGAATTTTCCTCAAACTCATTAGTAGCATCATAATAGAGGACTAAAAAGACTTGTTGAACTTTCAGTAAGTCCTTAGGTTCCTGAACTTCATCTTCAATTTGAATGGTTGAGATCATTTGTATGGGAATTATGTCATAACCATCCTCATTGCGAAATTGAGTAGGCATAGACGTATTCACACACACATCCAATGTTGCCAAAATTTGAGTCCATTCAAATGGCTCAAACAAATGCTCTGGAAATGGTTTAGGTGTATATGCTTCATCTGTGAAATCCCTTTCTAAGATACATCCTTCTCGTGTTAAACTCTTGTTTTCTAAAGCTCCACACATCCAAATAGCTATGTCTTTGTTTAACCAAGATGGAAGCTTTGATTTAGCTGAAGACACTGAGTCAAATTCTTGAATGGGTGTTTTCATTACATCTCTATAAGTGTGATCCTTCAAATTAACCCTTATGATTGATCCTACTTGCTTCAAGTACAGGTAATTGTTTTCCCAATCTAGAATGAGTTGTTCTTGCCGCATGAATGGCCTTCCCAAGATGATTTTATAACTAATTTTATTTCCAAAGTCCACTATCGCAAAAGTATGTTGATAATCAATTTCACAGAAACTAACTATCACTCACTCTGAGTATCCTTAGGGACATCTCCTTCATTGAAAATATCACAATTGTCTCCCAAGTCAATAGCATGTGATACATACTCTTCTAGGGTCGTATGCTTCTTGCTATACAGTATAACACGAAGTTCTTTATTGAGCAATCCTTCTAGAAACAATGACATTAATCTTTCTTTTGCTGGTATTTCTAATTATGGACATCTTGCAATGTATTGCTTCATCCTAGTTGCACAATCCCTAACAGACTTACCTTGTTTCTGTTTGAAGCTATAGATTTGAGCTACTGTGTTATGTTCGATCCCAGTTTTTGAACATGCAGCTACAAATCCTTGAGTTAATGTATTTAAATCCATGATTGTCCTTGGTGAAATGTTTTGGAACCATGTCAAAGCTTTTCCTTCTAAAGTCGTTCCAAATCCCTCAAATTGAGTGTGGAAATCAAATATGTGTTCTATTGTTAGCACTTGCTTGAAGCTAGCTAAGTGGCCATATGGATCCCTATATCCATTGTATTTTTTGACCCATTTTTGAAAATCAGTTGGTCTGACACGTCTGTTTGGCTCAGCTCCAAGTCTTCTGTTTATCCTGTCTCAAGTCCTTCAAACCTGTCTGTTGGAAGTAGTGACTCATAAAGCCTTGCACTGGCTCTAATGTCACTCAATTTTTGTTGTGATGAGGTAGGTTTGGATTTTTTAACATTTCTCCCAAAAGATTTCTCGTGGAGTTCCTCTCTTGAAATAGGATAAGGTCCCTGTTCCAATATCCAATCTCTTATAGAATATCCTTGGTATCTGGTATGTTCTACCTCCTCAGGACTCACCATAACAAAGTTATTGTTATAACAATCCCTAAATAGGTAAGATGGTAGATCTGCTAGACCCTTATCCTTGATCTTGAAGATATAGATGATCTTCATGGGTGTTAGCTGCCCTGGTTTGGTATGAGAGGTTCATAAAGATCCTTGACATTCCTATCCTCCCAACAATAAACTCCAATCCTAGGATTATCAGTGCTAAGCCATTTCAAAGGTTTCGGATCAACTTGATTGTATCCCTCAAATTCTAAAGTCGGTGGACCTTCTTTTGCTGCCATATCCGGAATTATTGTATTCACTTCTAACCCCCATTTGTCTATCACAACAAGATTTTTAACTTTTACATACTTAGTTCCATTTTTATCCAAATACATTTTTCCTTGTTTGTTTGCCCTTACTTCCTCTTCAAACTGTATATCGTAGTCATCAATGCAAATGGCATACTCTTCATTAGGATCCAAGTAAACCTGAGCTCCATGGATGTTAATCTTATAAAAGGTGAGTATGTGCTTATATATCACACTGTAGTTCCGGTTCCTGAATGAATTAAATACGAAGACATTATAGATGTTGAGTCGGAATAAGTGGTTGGGACTTCTTCAAAGATAGTGCCCAATTGATCACCTTGATTCACACTCTCTTTGGTGGATACCCTACTAGCGGTCTCTCCAAGTATGCCTTGATTTGCTAGTGTACGACCAGATCACGGTTCATATAGACTTGTTAAGCCCTGGATAGAGTACTTACCAGCAGATTGGATTGTTTTCTTTTTTTTCCACTTGACCTGAATTCAGCTCCTGTTAAGCTCCTAATTCTTTGCTTGCAACCTGGTTCTGTGACAGTTTTAACCAAGTTAGTTGTTTTCTCTCAAAGACTGTACAATTTTGCTAACTATTTTGATTGGTATGTGTATGTTTTTGGGGTGGTAAAGCCCAATGTGTCGTGCCTAAGTGTTGGGCGGCCGGAGACTACCGGGAACTAACACTGACCATTCATTCTACATAAAAGAATAAGGACTCATAACCCTAAGACTATTGTGTTTGGAATCCACCCAAACCTGTGTCTCCTCTCTTCTCCATTGCTGCACACACACACACGCTCTTGCACGCGCTCTTCAACTGGTATCAGAGCTCAGAGATTGGGAGCACCATTGTAGCTCAACTGGGAGGCAAGCGGAGAAGCAGCAAAACTACAGTACGTTTTTGCCAGATCTATTTTGGCCTACCAAAACGTCTTCATTTAAGCCAGTTCTTTGAGATTTTATCTTTCCAGTTCTTTGAGATTTGATCTTGCCAGTTTAGCCACTTTGATCAGCATTTCAGTCATTGTATACATTTGTTTTGGGTTCAGAAGTCAGTTTTGCAGGGGAGGCTCTGCCGAAATTTTTCAGGTTTTCTATCATTTTCTTTAGTGGAGCGGATATATCACTTTTTTTCCTTGTCGAGTGATGGCTTCATCATCGGAGAACTCTTTGTTCAACATTGAGAAGTTAGATGGCACTAACTTCCCATTTCAGAAGGAACAAATTTACAATGTCTTAGTACAGAAGAAGCAGATACGGCCGATAAAGATGAAAGGATAAAGCCTGAGGATATGGATGAGTATGATTGGCAGGAGTTGGATGAGCTTGCCAGGTCCACCATCATGATGACTTTGTCAAAGAATGTTTATTTCAATGTGAACATGGAAAAGACTAGTTATGAGTTGTGGAAGAAGTTATGTGACCTATATAAGAAGCAAAAGTGCAGCATCACAGGTCTCCTGGCTGAAAAAGTTAGTTGATTTGAAGGTGGATGAGGGCACACCCATGTGCAACCATCTCAGTGAGTTCAACACAATTTTCAGTCAGCTTTCTACACAGGGAGTCAATTTTGATAGTTCGATCAAAGCAATGTTCTTACTAGTTACGCTGCCAGAAAGTTGGGATACTTTTCGCACAGCCATAAGTAACTTAGCACCTCCTGATGGTTAACATGTGTTGATGTTGAGAGAAGTTTGCTTATTGAAGAGGTTAGCAGAAAGAATCTTGATACTTCTCGTGGTACTAGCAATGCTCTCGTTGTTCGTGGTCGATCACAAGAAAAGGGCAAGCAGAATTAGAGAGTAAAATCTCGTAGAAAATCACGTGGCTGAAAAGACATTGAGTGCTATCATTGTCACAAAAAGGTGCATATGAAGAAAGATTGTCGAAAGTGGAAACAAGAGAACGGTAAAGACAAGAAGTCGAAAAGAAGGCAAGACTAAGGAAAGCAGTATAAAGATTGAAGAGATCAATAATGATTTTGTTGAAGATTCTGATGGAGATATTTATCTCACATCTGCCATGGATTCAACATTTTTGGATGACTATGCTTTATAGGATTGGGTTATTGACTCAGGTGCATCGTTTCATGTGACTCCTCACAGAGAGTGGTTCAGTACATATGATGCAGCCCATAAAGGTCGTGTTCTTCTTGGCAATGATTTTGCTTGCGACATAGTTGGTGTCGGCGATGTGCAACTGAAATTTCAGAATGGTTCTTCATTCATGCTCAAGAATGTGAGACATGTGCCGAAGCTTAACAAAAGCTTGATTAGTACAGGACAATTGGATGATGCAGGATATTACTGCACATTTGGTGATAGTTCGTGGAAGATCACCAAAGGTTCTTTAGTGGCATCACATGGTTCAAAATCTGGGACTTTGTACATGCTACATGTATCCAATGTTAAAATCCATGTAATTTGTGTAACCGAGCAGCCAAGTGGCATCGCCGGTTAGGACATATGTCTCAAAAGGGAATGAAAATCTTATCTCCTTTTGGTTATGTGCCTGGCTTCAATTTCTCATACTTTTCAGTTTGTGAGCATTGTCTTAACACTAGGTTGGTAACCTAACAGGACATAAAAGTGTCCTTTCAGGGTTTTGAAAAAAACCTCCAAAACCATAGTAGATCCACTCATTTTGTAAAATCCTTTCATGAGGTTATAGTTCAAGGCCTACTAAACATGGAAAAACTAAGAAACTTGTAAAATTTCTCATCTTTTGGTCACACCAAGCCTCCAAAGTTGATGGACCAGTGAATTTTCAACAAAACAGTCATTTCTTACGTTTTGTTGCATAAAAATAAGATTAGGGATTTTTGTAGGACTTGAGATAAATTCCCTAGTTAACTTCAATGGGTTGGTGATCAGAACATATGATTGCTTCTCACTCACTATTTTTTGTTTTGCCAAAATAAATAGGTACAAAAAAGTTGAATTTTTACCATTCTGCAAACCTATCATCAAAGTTTCTATAGCCACCGTCAATACAAATAATATATGCATGTTTTCTTAGTTACCTATCATCCTTTATGTTCATAAGGATCCATGGAGCATGTCAAAAGAATAATACATCTCTTACCAAGGGGAATCTTGGGGACAAAGATGAAGTGTTAAATACAGCAAACATGAAAAAACTGGGTTGAACATTATGAGTTGTAGAATCCCATGGAAACTATTCAATATCTAGC
This sequence comes from Adiantum capillus-veneris, assembly GCF_014529385.1. Taxonomy (NCBI): domain Eukaryota; kingdom Viridiplantae; phylum Streptophyta; class Polypodiopsida; order Polypodiales; family Pteridaceae; genus Adiantum; species Adiantum capillus-veneris. The sequence continues at coordinate 173,574,016 of NC_140931.1, read as the reverse complement.
CAAATTTGATCCTTATGACTAGATATGGTTACTACCTACAAAATGCATGTAGTTGTCACAAGAAACTAACAATCTTGAAAAAGCTATACTTGATATACTAGAATGTTTCGTTTTCTTCCATAATTGAAACAATCAACCATCGTTGTGTACTATGTAAAATAGGGTATTAGGTGCCCCAAAACTCAAGGAATGTTAGCTTTATGTTACAATATGCGACATAGAAAATCAAAAATGAATTTGGATATCATGAAATCCACCAAAAAAATCATAGAAGAGCTAAAATTGGCTAAAAAACAGGATTTGACAATTTTTGTAATTTGGTCATAACTTAGAACTTTAATATATTTCTCCCTAGAAGCATCAGGAAATGTTGCGGACTACTAAAGATAGTTCTCTAGCATTATAGACCTCACAAACATGAATTCTAGAGTGGGATAGTTGCAAAAAGTTGAAAAAAGCCAAAAACAGGACCCGTTTTTTCACACAGTTTAGGTTGTGAAATGTTGTGCAAGGACAATGTTAAAGATGGAATTGATATTCCAAAAAAATGTCGAGTTTTTTTCAGCTCATGAGACAACTTTCTAGATAGATAGCACCTCAAAATCCATTTTGAAACTCTTGACATAATTCAAGGAAAATGGTCACTTCACAGGACATAAAAGTGTCCCATTACCAACCTAGTGTTAATGGTAAACAAACACAGTCATCACACAAAAGGGGAAGCACTCAAAAAAGTGAGCCATTAGAGTTAGTGCATAGTGATGTATGTGGACATATGCCTAACGTATCCATGGGAGGTTCATCGTACTTTGTTACATTCATTGATGACTTCTCAAGGAAAGTGTGGGTATATCCTCTCAGGAAGAAGGATGAAGTTCTTTCAAATTTTCAGAATTTTGTGGCATTAGTGGAGAATCAGTCTGACAAGAAAGTAAAGTGCTTGAGTTCAGACAATGGTGGTGAGTATGTCACTAAAGCCTTTCAGAATTTTTGTGATTCCAAAGGCATCAAAGGAGAATTGAATACTCCATATAACCCTCCACAAAATGGTGTTGCTGAGACGATGAACCGTACCATACAAGAGAAGTTACGTAGCATGTTTTCCAATGCAAAGTTGCCTAATAGATTTTGGGCGGAAGCGTTAGCAACTGCTGACCATCTTATTAATAGATCTCCTAACAAGGCTTTAGATGAGAAGGTACCTGAAGAGCTTTGGTCTGGGAAGCCACCTTCTTACAAGCATCTTAGAGTCTTTGGCTGTGAAGCGTATTGCCATGTTTCAAAGGAGTTTCGAAGCAAGTTGGCTCCTAAGTCAAAGAAACGCATATTTCTTGGCTATGGCAATCCTAGCGAGATGGGATTTCGGTTATGGGATCCTAAAGCTAAAAAGATAGTTTGTAGTAATGACGTATACTTCAATGAAGAAAAGATGCATAAGAAGCATGTGCATACAATGGAGCTTAGGAGAGTTATCTTCCAAGAAGATGGAATTGTCCACAATAGGGTTGAAGTGCCTAGTGTCAGACAAAAAGTACAGAATCCTCCTGCAGTACAAGATGTTGCTGAGGGACAACCGGCTCAAGCAGTTATTAGAAGGTCTACAAGAGTTTCAAGGCCTCCTGATAGATTTACTCCCTCATTGGACTACATTGTGTTGACAGATTGCGGAGAGCCTTCCTGCTATAAGGAATCCATGTCAATGGATGACAAGGCAAAGTGGGAGAAAGCTATGCAATCAAAAATGGACTCGTTGCATAAGAATCAAACTTGTAGTTGGTTCGGTTGCCTAAAGGTAAAAAAGCATTACCATGCAAATGGGTGTACAAGCAAAAAATTACACCTCATGATAATAAACCCAAGTACAAGGCACGACTTGTTGCTAAAGGATTTAAGCAGCAGCAGGGTATTGACGTTAATGAGATCTTTTCTCCGGTTGTCAAGATGACTACTCTACGGTGTGTACTTGCGTTGGTTGCTAAAGACAACATGGAACTTGACCAAATGGATGTCAAGATGGGATTCTTGCATGGTGATCTTCAAGAAGACGTTTATATGCAGCAGCCAAAAGGTTTTGTTGAGAAGGGCAATGAAGACTTGGTGTGTCAATTAGAAAAGACTCTTTATGGTTTAAAACAGTCATCAAGGGAGTGGTATCGTAAATTCTACTCGTTCATGCTCTCTCAAGGCTACAAACATAGCAATATGGACCATTGCTTCTACACTAAGCAAGCTAACGATAGTAGTTTGCTGATTTTGGTCCTTTATGTGAATGATATGTTAATTGCTGGGAAATATAGGGATGAGATTTTAGCCTTGAAGTCAGAGTTACATGCAAACTTTGAAATGAAAGGCATGGGCGAAGCAAGCCATATCCTTGGCATGCGCATTAAGCGAGACAGATGCAAGAAATTCGTCTATTTGTCTCAATTTGAGTACATTGCTAAAGTACTCAAGCGTTTCAATATGGAGAAGGGGAAGGCATTGAGTACTCTATTGCCTCCTTATGTGAAACTTTTTAAAAATGATTGCCCTAAGTCTAAAGAGGAAAAGGTTGAAATGGCACAAGTGCCTTATTTCATCTACAGTTGGGAGTTTGATGTATGCTATGATTGCTACACGTCCTGAGATTGCTTTTGCAATGGGAGTTGTTAGCAGATATATGTCAAATCCAGGCAAGAAACATTGGGAGGCAGTGAAAGGGGTTACGCGATATTTGAATGGTACAAAAAACATGTGCATTTGCTTTGGAAGAAAGGAAGCATGTGTAATTGGTTACACGGATGCAGATTATGCAGGAGACTTGGACAAGAGAAGGTCCACTTTAGGCTATGTTTTTGAATTCACTGGAGGTGCAATTCATGGCGATCGCGTTTGCAACATTGTGTCACCTTGTCTACTACAGAGGCTGAATATGTTGCAGCTTCAGAAGCTTGCAAGGAAGCTATATGGCTTGGTCGCCTAGTGGGAGACTTGGGAATCAATGTTGAGATGCATGTGTTACATTGTGATAGCCAAAATGCTATACAATTGGCAAAGAATCCAGTGTTTCATGCAAAAACAAAGCATGTGGATGTGAAGTATCACTTCATTCGTGAGGTGCTTGAGGACAAGCGATTGTAGCTTGCCAAGATTCACACCACTGAAAACCCTGATGATCTTCTAACAAAGGGCTTACCTTCATAGTGGTTTGCACGTTGTCGGGCACTCACGGGCATTGGGTAGATGATCATGGTCATTCTCTACCTGTATTGTATATATATATATATATACATTGTCCCCCCATCTTAAAGACACATTTTCCTTTAAGTGGGAGGTTGTTGGGGTGGTAAAGCCCAATGTGCCATGCCTAAGTGTTGGGTGGCTGGAGACTACAGGGAACTAACACTGACCATTCATTCTACATAAAAGAATAAGGACTCATAACCCTAACACTATTGTGTTTGGAGTCCACCCAAACCTGTGTCCTCGGGGGGTTCACTATGTGTAAAACTACCATATCACGTGCGTTCAAGACATGTTTGTAAAACCCCTTATCTGTGAATTTTGTTAAGGATATAATGTTCCTTTTTCTTTCAAAATCTGTAAGTTTTTTTCAAATTTGAAAAAATGATGTCCTTCTGTATATATATCTCTGTAAGTTTCAAGAACTTTAAATATGCTTCTATTGAACTCACGTGATAGGTTACATTTTTATTAGGTGACCTCTACCCGGGCCTGTGTCTCCTCTCTTCTCCAAAACCGATAAGACCTCCCATTTTTGTTTGTCTTTGAGTTCTTGTTGTCTCACTCAAGGGAAGTGCACACATACACACACACACACCTATGTTGTTGTCAAGGGGGGGGCTTTTACTCTTGTCTCAGGTGATTTTGTTGAACTCTGCCATGGTCTATACCCCGAGGAGTTCACTATGTAAAAATTGCATATAGCATGTGCGAACAAGAGGTATTTAAATAATCCCTTACCTGTAATTTTCAAGCATTATATGTACCCCTTGTGTATGCATTTTTTTTTAAAAGAAACTAGCCCTTGTTTATGAAAATTTTCACTTTTTCAATCAAATAACCTTTTATGTAAGTATTATTTTTTGTAAATGTACCTAATTATAAATCCTCTATTTTGTCCACGCATGCTATCTTACATATTTCCTAGTGGACACCCCGGGATCTATACCAAGTCCATTGTCTGTGGTTTGGGCTTGAGGGGGGTTTGTTGGGTTTTCAAGCCCAATTGCCCATGTGGGAATACTCTCTTATAGGCATGCAGTTACACATCAGTTCTAGGTCGAGGAGATACATGGCAAGTTTTTCACTTTATATATATTGTAAAGATCTTAATCAATCAATGAGAGTGTTGTCTTTTGTGTTGAGTCCATGATGCTCTCTTGAGTTCAACTCCTCGTCGGCTAGATCTTTCAGGTCTCTTGGGATAGTTTCCTACGACGTTAAAACTCTCTTCTTCTTCTTCTTCTTCTTCTTCTTCTTCTTCTTCTCTCTCTCTCTCTCTCTCTCTCTCTCTCTCTCTCTCTCTCTCTCTCTCTCTTTTTCTCTCTTTGTGTGTGTGTGTGTGTGTGTGTGTGTTTCGTTTATTTTTGCCATACACATGCTCAAGCTTCCATGGATCCCCATCGTCACCACCCTCCATAGCTCCGTAGTCCTTTCAGTAAGGTGGTGCTTATATACTCACTTTAGCAAATTTCCCTACCCAAGATTTGGCAAATAAGTAAAATAAATACCTAAAGCCAAAATAAATATTACGATCACATTGGGCTATTCATTTGAGATGCTATAACTTTAATAGATCATGGGTGATCATATTTGGAGAGTAGTCACTTTGCATCTACTGGAAAGGCATTACAGATCCCTTGCCATACCTTTTGAAGCATATCATGCAAAGAATTCATGCTAAGAAATAAACATTCGGCAAAGAAGCTCATCAAGAACTTGTGGTGGTTTCAAAAACACCAAAATTTGCTTACATGTTGACCAAAACAGTGCCAACCATAGGTGATCGAATATCAAGGGATTCCTTTCTCCAAAAAAAAAAGGCAAGCACTACAAGATCTACCTCTATCAAGCATATCCCCAATTCATTTCCTACAAAGAGAAAGAGAGGGTAGCAAAGGCTGTCAGCTTCCCATGCATCAAAGTTTTTGCTTGCTTGCAGGTAACATACATCGTTCATGTGCAACCGAACTTTGCTATTGCATCCCCAAATCCACCCGTCTATGTTATGGATACTTCTTCCACATTTGTTTGCCTTTGGGATTTTCCCGGGCATATTTGACATGTACAACGACTATATTAATAACTAAACCCCATGTTTGCAACATATATGTAGATACTCTTTGTGTTGATTTTGCATTGTTTTATGCTAAATGCAGCCTTGCATGTGACAAGAAGCACTAATATAGTCTATAACCTCCTATTTTCCTAGAGACCATGGCTCATTATATTGAACATTTTCACCAATTAGAGCACTAAAATTGGTAGTCACCAGAAAGAAGCTTCTCTAGGACACACCTTGCTTGATGAAGAGAAGCAAAATTGGCATGGGTGGCCATGAAACCACCACTTAGCACAATATTATGCTCTAAGAGTGTTACCTCGAAATGTAATCGTGGACTTCCTCCCCTCGTTAGGGACTATGATATCCATACAAGCTTTGAATACCATTATCTAGGAAGTTTCCCTCGCACAAGATTCATTCAAAACAATCCCAGACTTGTACCCTTGCGTGTCTTGAGCATATTTGCTATCAAAGAAACCCAAGTCACAAGAACCACAATTTTCTAGAACATGTTGCACTCGTAAAAAGCATTCCAAGACACAAGTTCATGATAAGGAAGCCTCTCTAGGATGCATCCTTCCTAACGAAGACCACCACACTTCATAAATATGACCAGAAGAGCTCCCTAGTCCCTACCTTGAAACCTCATCATAGACCGTCTTCCACTTGTGAATGGTTGGAAGCCTATTGTGAGATTAGCTCAATTGGAAGGCAGCTGTTGAGCCACCTCTGCTCAAAATAGTCAAGAGCTTGTTATCAAATGTGGCGAAGCGCACCACAGTTGGCATATATGTCAACCGAGCACTGCCTAGTTCAATTTACAACAAGCTAAGTTGAACTATAAATTGGCCCTCCTTTCATAATTGAAAGATAAAATAAAATATGAAGTCAAAAAATGCAACAACAAGATCCCAAAAAAACTTTGTTCTCTCTTACTACCTCACATACACATAAATAACCAACTCATTTTGGTCATTCTTTTGAGCTAACACTAGAAGTAGACATCAAATCTCTCAAAGAAAATCTATCACTGACAATCATGCTTCTTTTGATACAAATAAGAGAAAACCCTTAACTCTTGTCATTTTAGTCATTATTTTGAGCTAGAAAAATAGCTCACATCAAAACTCATCGTCAACATAGGGAATCAAAAGAAATGATTCAAATTATATCAAACTAATCATTATTTGAGTTGAGAGAGCAATTCATATAAAAACCTCGTCATTATGTTGCAGTTCCAAAAATTCTTGCACCCCCACCACATAGTCCTTCCTTAAGAAGGCCAAAAACCATCCCTTGAGATTTGATCATGACTTCCTTTTCCTTGTCAAATATAGCTCCAAGTGCAGCACAAGCTTATTGGAAGGAAAGCCTTTTGTTGCATTAGTTCAAAAGTATCCCTTATCGTACAGGACCTGCATCCATGGAATAATAGTTCTCCTTGTGCACATTATGAAGCTCACCACACTTAGCATACACAGTAACTAAAGCATGTCAAACGTAACGCTGTGACAAAATAGCTTCTCTGGGACGAGGATCACATTTGGCATGTATCCAGCTGTATTAACGACAATCCTACAAACTATTGCAATTTCTAATACTTGTGATGGACTCAACTTCCATCGTCGATGGATTCAATCGCAACACAATTTTATCTATTTCAATGCTATTTTTTCACAATAATTTGGCCCATCTGATGACTTCCAAGCGACAATCTACATTGCTGGTCTGAGAAATATTTGGTTTGTGATATTTTCAAGAATCAATTGAGAAAAGTGGATCAGAGGACATTGATTTGATGTATTGCAGCAGGACTAGATTAATTAGCTTAGAAGGGTAGGCGATCACCTGCTAGCTTAATGGAGAACAGTACAATACTGAAGTTGCTTGCAAGGGTTTTTGTGCAACCGCCCGCTTCTTGAAGCCTCTAGAGCATGAGGGAGGGGCTCAGTCCGTTCTAGAGAGAGAGGGAGAGATTCCCAGGACCTCGACGAGCCTCTGCAGTATGACCTCCCTCAGCTCTGAGCCATCGAAGCAGGTAAGTTCCATCAACCTCAACTCCACGTCACATTGCTGCACGTCTCACGTTAATGCTTGGCAGTGCTTGCACGCAAAGAGAGAGAGAGAGAGAGAGAGAGAGAGAGAGAGAGAGAGAGAGAGAGAGAGAGAGAGAGAGAGAGAGAGAGAGAGAGAGAGAGAGAGAGAGAGAGAGAGAGAGAGAGAGAGATTCATGCTGCAGGAGATCGTGCGCCTTCACAGGTTGAGAGAGACCTATGCAAATCGACCTCCCTTAGCTCTGTGTCAACCAAGCAGGTAACTTCTTATGTAAGTTGTACTTTTATTATTTTCAGATGTCTGTGTGTGCGCGCATGCCATCACAGGGTTGCACATCTCATGTTAAGCTATGGTCACGCAATTCTTATTTATCAGTTATTTGAACAAGTATGTCCCTACGATTTTTAAAAAATCATAGAAGTTTAGAATCTCAACAGATGCCGCTTTGGCGAGCATGCCAAGGCAAAAAGGAGATAGAGCGCAGGCAATTAGGCTTGGAGCGCGTAGGGTTCACAAAGGATGACGGGACTTAGGTGTGTGTGTCTGTGTGTGTGTGTGTGTGTGTGTTTTAGAATGCAAGGAGAAACTCTTCCTGTGTGAGACACCGCCTTTATCAAGGCATTTTGAAGTGCAACATTGTTTTCAAGCCTTATCTTGCTCAAAATAGTGTTTTGATACACAGTGGCGGTATATAATTTTTGCCACCACTTAACCAAGGTAATGTCTGCATGCTGATGCCTTGCGCATTTTGAGATGTCGTCCGCCTTGTGTACGATGACCTCTACCACGCCTGGCTCTGTGACGCTCGCCACAAAGATGGCATGCCTTTTGATATGATCGCAAATTTTCCTACTTGAAGCGCCTTAGCACTAATACCAGTTGATAGGCTCTTGGCTAGGGATGATGCCAATGGGGAGACAAGGCAATAATAGAAAGTAGAACACACTATAGATTAATTTGTTTTGAAATACAATATACATAGAGTCACATATTAGCCATGCAAAACTTCACTGAACTAATCTTTCCTCTCCATGCCTTAGGATACGTTCCCATAGGCAATGGGCTTGAAACCTAACAAATTTTGTATGATGTTTACTCACACATTTTGTGGCTTTAGAACAGGTAGTAAGTATAACCCTTTTTTTGGATGAGAAAATCCTAGGACTAGAGCCTTCGGCGACCAAAGATTCACAACATCAAAAAATACATGTCCACACATTTTTAATTTTTGAGTCAACATAAAGCACTTAAATTAAATCCCTTTTACCAATTCGAGAATTTTGACAAGTGGAAAGTCTAAAAAGACTTATAAGGGATTTTGTGCGTTTGAGCTTCTAAGGAATTTGTGGGGGCTGAACACGCTATTTTTGCAACATTTTTTTGTACTTTGAAGCTTTCCATAACCATATCTACATTAAGGGAGCCTCTTTTCATCATCCTATGTCACTTTTCTACATATGTGGAGCTCTTTTGTATCAAAACAGTCCATTATATCGAAGAATTCTCTACTTTTCAACACTTTTCTTGTAATTTCAGTCATCTCTCTTCAGTGAAAATTGTGTGAAAGCTTTCTCCTACACCTAGATTGTTGTTGGAAGAGTTTCATCACAAAGAATTGCATTGGAATTGAAAATTTCAACCATTCAACGACTTCCATCGTGCGAAGGCTTTGTTAAATCTACTCTACTATAGGCGTTCTCTTGTCCTACGTGCTTATGAAGATTTTGGCTTCTTGTTTGGAAGATAGTTGCAAGCAAATGGAGGAGAATGTGGATACTTGAGAGAGCATAATGCAAGAAAATTGTTGGCATTTGTTGCTCAATTTGATATTGCTTTTGGTAATGAAATCGTCATCAAAATATCTATGCTTCATCATGTGAGCATGTTTTTGAAATGCATAACTACACATTGGTGGATATTCGTAAAACTATCACCTCAACCAATCAGGACTTGGAAAGTTTTTGAAGAACGCTTCTTTTCTCAATTCCCTACCACCAAATGCAATGCAAACCATCACTCAAAGATGGGACAAAATTGGGAAATTAGAGGGTGGACTCTTTGCTACAAACCTCTCCATTTTTGGCCTATCAATGAGGTGGAGAAGAGAAATTTCATTGCAACCTTACTTCCAGGGTACCAAAAGGGCACAAAGTTGCATCCTAAGGATATTTTACCTCAGCTTATTGATTTGGCTCTTGCCACAGAGGCATTCGAAACAAAAAAATTGCAATCCGCAACATGCTACTCCTATGAAAGACAAAGAGAGCGCTAATCACAACCTACAAAATTCTAGATAGCCATCTAAAAAGGAGCTAACCTCGTGACTTACTTCTAGAAGCAAAGAGCACATGGCCAAAGATTGTCCCAAAACGAAGAAAAATTATAAGAATAAGAATGCAAAGCTTAAAGTGCATGATTCCCAATGTACCAAGGGACACACGACATGAAGACGAAGCAAGAGGTGTATGCAAAGCTTGGGGAAAGCTTAAGGATCAATGCGCTCTCTTTATGTTCGATGATTGTGCACCTAGAAAATTCATATCTAAGAAAATGGTGGATGCTTTGGGTATTGATGTAATAGATATGCATCCTCAAATTCAAGCATGATCTGCTTTTGTTGGAAAGGAGACCCAAGCTACACCAATCCTTGGAAATCTACGCATACATATACAAAGCTACTTGGATTATGAAAACTTTCATGTTGCTCCTCTTAATGTTTGTGATGTATTTCTTGGTAGACCTGGCACACACGCATTGATCCACTAAAAGTCTACAAAACCAATAGGTTGACTTTTATGTACGAAGGTCATGAACATGTGATAGATAATTGGAAAGAGGTTGCTACTATAGCTTATGTACAAATCAAAAAGGTCATGAAAAAGAGTATGTTTGCTTATTTGATTTTTGTAGCATGAGAATGAATGTATTGCACAAGTAGACACCCTTGGTGAAGAAAGGCTACAATTTTTACATGCATATGAGGATTGCTTTGCCTTAAAAGACAACGTAAAAGACAAAGTGCACATAAAAGATAAGCATTGAGATACAACATATGAGAAAATTTGCACAATGTTGTAGTTCATCATGCAGACAATGGTACGTCCAAGACTCGCAAGGCAAAAGTATGGAAAACCTTGGATGCAATATTCAAGTTTTGTGAATTGAACTCATGGAATGATGCTGACTATGCGAATTTCCAAGAAGCTTTGGAGGCATTCATCAGTGCATGGACAAATCACCATATCACTCACTACACGGTAATGTAATTGGTATGATGATATGCAAATCTTTTGAATTGCAAATATATATCTTTATAATCCTTGTGCTTGCTTTGTGTGCAGCACATTATCTATAATCACATGCCTTGGTTCGCAAGGCAATATGCGAGCTTGGGTATCTGGTCTACACAGGGCATGGATAAAACTACTACCAAGCTCATACCGATCCTTTTAGCCACTCGACACGGAGGTGGTGTAGACAAAGCCAATAGCTTAGAGGAGCTACATCAATGAACGTATGGAAAACTTATGCATGGTAAGAGTTTGGAAAACACCGTTGCAAGTTGTGCCATATCTCTCAGCTATAGCAAGATCCAAACACAAACTTTAATGTGTCTAGAAGACGATTTAATTTCAACTTTTCATAATGTGTGACGATTGCAACAAAATAAAATACTTTGCAAGATATCCGAACAAAATCAATCTAACTTTGATGCAAAAAAACAAATACATTCTTACTATTTTTAGTCATTCGAACATCATCAACATCCATTCACGAACATGTTGAGGTCAAGCAATTGATTCTCCTTATTTGCCCCAGCCTATGGGACCTCTTTCTATAAGTTGAAGGACTAGCTATTTATATTTGAGCAAATCGTATTTTCCATAGTGTGCCAATTGGTGTGGGTCTGTGATTCCACAAGCTAGACCATATGCAACATTTGTCAAAAAGTAACAACTACGTAGACCATAGATACCAAACCCAATATCAAACATTGTAATTGTTGATTGTTGCTCTTGCAGCATGACCTTGTATGCATTCCATCTGATAGCCGTGCTTCCTAATATCTTGAAAGTGTCTTCAATGCAAAAAGAGGAAATTCATCCTTGTCCTCGGGAAGTTGGAATGAAAGCAGAGAAAATTTGGATAGCTCAAATTCTCCAAGTATTATCCAAGAGAGGAATTCTTTCCCATGTCTCCCTTGTCTCGTCCACGGTGATGAGGAAAGGAACTTATTATCATAGACAACGAGCTACAAAAAATTAAATCCAAGTTTTGGTACATACATACACATGAAACTCTTCATATATGCACTGCCAACGATAAGGAAAATAAGTAATTACATTGAAGCATACCTTTTAATTATCATCTTCTTTGACTAAAGCAACGTTCCATAAGTCAACTATGCTCTCGATTGCAGAGGATGAGGAGGACACCAACGGCATTGATAGAGCAATTCTCCCCCAAGTTAGTGATTCCAAGCCTTTTTTGTGCCATCTTGAACTCCGCCTCCGTAGGGAATGTCGCGCCACATGCAGCTACATACTTGTATACATGCTAGTGCCTCTACTTGTTCAATAAAAACACGTGTTTGTTACATGAGCCTCCATGATAGCATACTTTTCATGGGAAGGATCGATTATAACTACCATCTTCTTATTGATTACGAGTAACTATACCAAGGCAATAGTCCTCTCTCAAGTCAAACAGTTCCATAATAAAATTAAGCGTTAGATAATGATAATCACTGATGGGGACGATAGGGAGGACAATTGTTGGCAAAGCTCTCTCTGGAAGCTGAACACCTTCAAACACACGTAAAGCACCACTTGGTGGTGACACCAACCCAGCCAGTTTGACTGAAGGCTGACTATGCTCTATCTCGGTGGTCGTTTAGATTTCCATTCAAAAAAAGTATGAACCGAACATAGTAGTCCACCACTCAACACTTTCGATTATGTACACGATATTTAATGTCATCATATTCGAATGCACTGGTAGCTTGGGACTGCTCCTGTAGAAAATATATTTCTTAGAGTGGTCTAAATTGTTGTCCTTCATATGGACATATCGACAATCCTCTAACTCAAATCTTCCACTCATCCTTTGTTGTTGGTATGCTTGAAGAAACTCTACAAGGAAATGTCCTGCAAAAGCCACCTACTCTTGCAATGAGAAGACAAGGTTAACAATTGGCTTGATTTCGTGCTCCTATTCCCGAAATCCAATTTGGTAAATAAAATGGATGAACTTGTCTTTCGGTGCCTCATTAGAGAAAGTTGGCTCCTCTATCTCGATCTGGAAGGGATCCATTTGTGGAAGGAGGCATGAAAACCTACAAAGGTGAGGGCGAGAGTAGATAGGCTTTGGCTCGACTGTAGAGTACAAAGAGGGGAAAGAAGAATCTCATATTTATAGAAGTTTCATGAATTCTATCATGTCATTTCAACCGTTCTAATGATTGCATGAATACCAATGTATTGAAGGTGGCAGACAGCTTGAGGCAAGCTCAACCACACAATATGACATGTCTAGGTTGGGTAAGTATTGTTGTTATATAAGGCACTTGAGTGCACAATCCTAGCCTTACCCAACTCTATACAAGTCAGGTATGGAGGACAAGAAAAGGAGAAAAACAAAGCTTTCCCATACTTTCTCAAAAAATGATGGCAGACATGCGAGAGGTTGAGATAACGCTATTCGAGGCAAAAGCAAATTTAAAAGGAGTTGAAGAAGAAGAATAGTAGAGAGGGATAAACGAGTTTTTCTTTGAAATCACACAATAGTCATATTATCTTGCTCCTTCATATGTGCCTCTGTGTTTTATTTTTGGTTCTTCGTGATAATACAAAAGTTATTGTGGCACGAAACACGCTATTGTGCCGCGATATCGTGTGTCGTACCACAATGCAATAAGAAGGTATGATTGTCATAAGGATACCTCTATGTCCCATTGTGGCACGACAAAAATTTTGTGCCACAATCGTATGAGGAGGCCTATGTGACACAAGCCCTCACCATCTTGCATTGTGCCACCACAACGCAAAACTGATGTATGCTCACGACGAATACACATTTATCTGTCAAGAAACTACACAATAAGGTAGTGAGCCCGTGTTGTGGCTCGACAAAAAAGGCACGTGACAATGCTATAAAGAGGTTTCTCTAGGATAGAGAATCGTCCATGTCACCTTGTGACACGGCAAAAGAATGTCGCACCACAATGCGATAAGGTAATGTGCCTACAATAGAGGTACCCCCTTCTTACGTTGTGGCACAATAGAAAAATGTTGTACCACAATGCGATAGGTAGTGTGCCTAATAGAGGTACACCCTCTTGCGTTGTGGAGATTTTGTCACGCCACAACGCGATAAGGTACGTGTTGCCTATGATAAAGGTACTCCATAGACATATTGTGCCACAACACAAGAGCTAATGTGCCTATGATAGAGGTACCCCCTTCTCGCGTTGTTGCATAATAGAAAAATGTCGCACCACAACGCAACATTAGGTAGTGTTCCTACGATAAAGGTGCCCCTTCTCGCATTATGGCGTGACAATAGGTAGTGTGCTTACAATAGAGGTACCCCCTCTTGTGTTATAACGTGATAAGATAGTGTGCTCATAATAGTAGTATGCCTATAATAAAGGTGCCCCTTCTCGAGTTGTGGCACGGCATTAAGTAATGTGCTGACGATACAGGTACCCGCTCTCGCATTGTAGCACGATAAGGTAGTGTATCCACGATAGAGGTACTCCCTCCCAAAGTCATCCTGCATGAGGCTGCCATGTGTCCATAACATGGTGCACACTTCCCAATGACTGATCGAGACAATTAATTGCAACCGTTGCCTTTTTTATTATTGCACCATTTGTAATGATGAGGATGTCTACTCACATATATAACATTCCTATTTCCGTAGAGCCCACTATTGTTAGACTTGTATCCTCCCCTCCAAGAGCCGACTTTTGTGCTTCTACTATCATATTGTTCGATCTTCTCTGTTTTCTTCCACTATTTGCTTTTTACCAAGATTTTGGTTATTGATATCTCGCACAAAGAAAAAAGCGAGAAAAGTATACCCGCAACCCAACCAACCTTCCTCTTCAAGAGTTGCAAAAATATCGTGCCCAATTTTTAGGCAACCATGCGGAGTCAAAGGTATGAGCAAAAACGAGCAATTCTACTTGACCTCTTGCATATATAACATTCCTATTTCCGTAGAGCCCACTATTGTTAGACTTGTATCCTCCCCTCCAAGCGTCGACTTTTGTGCTTCTACTATCGTATTGTTCGATCTTCTCCGTTTTCTTCCACTATTTGCTTTTTACCAAGATTTTGGTTATTGATGTCTCGCACAAAGCAAAAAGCGAGAAAAGTATACCTGCAACCCAACCAACCTTTCTCTTCAAGAGTTGCAAAAATACCGTGGCCAATTTTCAGGCAACCATGCGGAGTCAAAGGTATGAGCAAAAACGAGATATTCTACTTGAGCTTGGCAAACTCCAGAGGCACCATCTCTGTCACTATCCCTAAGCTCCCTTTCTAGAGAGTTGTTTCCAAGATCTACAAAAGAGAGAACCTCAATTTTTTGTGGACGAGAAGCCTAATGGGTTGCCTTCATGAGGCAGCCAAAAACTTTCTGATTGAGCTATTCGAAGACAACTACATGCTTATAGCCCATGTGCACAGAGTGACTGTGATGCCCCATGATACCGATTCTCTAGGGCTCTTACAGTTCAGGTACGACAAGACACTTGCGCCAATGACAATTTTCGATAAAAAGATGGATAGCATTTTGACAATCCTGTTGATTAGTAAAGTCAAGGTGACAAAAGTGAGTACCACCCATCACACATATGGCACACGTCTAAATGTTAAAAAGAGTCCAATAACCATTAAAGGAGTCCTTCACTGAGTCAACTGACTTGGAGATCGCGCTGGCTATTGATGAAGCCAACAAGGAAGTCCTGCACTTCATAGGTCCGAATTTTGACGTTGCGTTTTTTGTTTGGGGCCACAATTTGTACTTTTCCTTTAGCCCTCAAGAGATGAGCATATTGCAAGATGATCTACGAGAGCTGACAAACCAAGTTATCAATTTAGGTCTATGGTACGTACAATTTGTTTTGCACAGCTTGGTTTATGATTCAGAAATGTTTGGGCACTTAAATCTTTTTACTGCTCGTAGCATGTTGGTAGTTAACCTCGTGTGGAATCGACAAACTAAGATAGATGTGCTAGAGATATAGTTGTCAATGGTGCTTACTTGGGAGCCCACCTCCTTGATTGATATCATTGATTGGTTTCAATCCATCAACAAGGACATAGCCAAGGTTTTACTTCTAGCCTACAATGAAGAGCAAGTGTTGTCTTTTGTATCATTGCTTAAATATTGTGTCTACTATGAATAGTATCATAATTCCTTATTGGTTGCAAACAGTTTACACAAGAGCCTTGTCGGATTGAACATTGAGCGGTCTATAGGACTATATGGAGGTAGTTTTCTAGTTTTTGATTCTGCAATTGTGATGCAACATGTCATCACCATCTTCTATGTCCTGCAAGTTTGTTCATAAACTTGTGGATGCTATGAAATCTTTGACCCAAGAAGAACTATAAGAAGGCGTGCCAATTTTAAGTTGTAATGTGCCAAAACAAGAGGACGGACATTCTTGTGGATGGAGAGTTCTTGCAAATGCAAAGCTCCCGTTAGAGCGCATTTATGTTGAGGAGCATAGAAGTGTTAAGTGTAGACTTTTACTTTCGCAATCCTTAGACAAATGATATTTCCTTAGAATTACTTTGGATAGGAAATTCATTTGCATGCAAAGAACCTAGCAAATTATTCCGATATCGATGTTGAGGCCTTCAAACAATAATGGTCCAAAACATGTTTAATCTTATCGAGACACTTCTCGAAGATCACCCACTCGCTCACCTTCCATTCCTACTAACTCTCACTCTATACCTTCCCAGAGCGAGTGTCTACATTCTACTCATGATAATAAAGCCCTTGAGGAATCTCTCTATCCTTGTAAATGAGAGTTAAGAAGCAACGTATTGAATTGGACAATACAATGTACATGATTATACCCAATGTAAAGACAAGTTGAGTCAGAATTGAAAGACAAATTGTACTCACACTACATTTACAAAAAGAAAAATGTATTACCATATATATAACGATTAAAAACGTGTTATTACGGCTTCCTTAAAAAATTAAAGTTTAGAGTATCATGATGCTTTGTGTGAGCCGCCCTCTTGAATTTGGAGTTGCATTACACCACAAACAATTGGTCATCCTTTATCTCTGCATACACTATTTTCTTCTCCTTTCTCTTGGGGACTTATCCGATAGTTAATCCAACAAATAGATCACACCAAAATTGTGACAATGACAAACATGGAAGTAAGAAACGCAACAACAATGTGTACTTGCAAAACATACTACCTTTCGCATGTTACATTGGGAAAGAAAGAATTGTCAACAAGTCAGGTCCAAACCACACCTGAAGCATCCTCAAAGGATTATCCAAGTTCATGCACTTACACGCAATAGACTTCTTATCTCCCTTTCACAAGATTCTATAACAATCATGGGCATCCCCTAGACTCGTTCAAAAAATAGAGGCATTTGTCTAACTTAAAGATTAGCATAGTTGCAGTCTTCTCAAGCTCCTCATCGTAAGGAAGTCAATAAGCACTTGCATAGACCTAAAGATAGAGACATGTTCCACACTACTCGCAACATTTGGTCTCAAGCACTTCTGTATTTCTTGATGGAACTTTAGTCTGAAACACTAAGAGGTTTGAGAGGAAGGGACTGTCCACTCTAGAATCTGTGGGAGATGTTGTAGAGTGCCAAAACCAAGCACAGAACGAGGTGCATTGTAAAAGCAATCGTAGAAGAATATCCCTTTTTTAGCCAACTCTCTCCTAACAATAAAATTATAGAAGAGCTCACCCACAAATGCATAGAATGCATCAAAGATGCCTATAATGCAATCCACCGACTACCAATTTTCTTTGTTTGAGAGAGAGATATCTACAACAGTCGGGTTAATCACACAATCTACGAGTGAATAGAAAAATATTAAGTGAAGGTCATATAACTCACAATTTGGTCTTCTTTTTCCGAGTCATAGATATCTGCATCAGTCAAGTTAATCACACAATACATGAGTGAACAAAAAAAATCTTAAGTGGAGAACAAATAACTCACAATTTGGTCGATTAGCTAGAAACCATGTTGGCATTACTTGCAAACATAACTCAGAGTGCATATATGCATATACAATGAGCACCTCTTTTACTATTTTGCTCGTTTCTGACAAGCGAAAGTCTTTTACCCTGCCTTTGTTATTGTTCACATACTCATTTCACGTACCCTTTCTCCTTGTCGTCTTCGGGAGAATCCAACCTCCAATGGTAATGGTGGTGGAAAGCCATCGACCATTGTCCAAATCGAAGTTGTTGAATATTTCCATAGACTTCAGACTTACGGATGGTTGTCGAGGTCTTTTGTTTCCCATTAGTGCTTCTTCTTTGTTTTTAAGATGCACACCAGAGAGAGAGAGAGAGAGAGAGAGAGAGAGAGAGAGAGAGAGAGAGAGAGAGTTTAGTAGTGTCACTGAGCACAAAGAGCGTGTAGTCGAATGTAAGCAATAGTTAGTTAAGCGTACCTGAATGGGAATGAGGGAGAACTACGAAATCTCCCATATCAAAAAAATGCACACAACTCCATTGAGTGCAAGTTGTCACATTTGTCCTATACTCGGTCTTGACAAAAGAGAGATTTGAGCAAATTGCAACGTATATTATTATTTAGGTTTTTCAAACAACTAGAAAGCTAATTTCTTAAAATACAAAAATTTGAGATAAAATTAAGGAAAATCGAAGCTACGGTTACGATAGCTCGCCATCCATTGGTCGCGCAACATATTCTCTCTAGTGCTAAAAGGACTAAATTTAAGTCCAAGATTTTCTTGTGTTTTCCAAAAATGATAATGATCATAGACGCCATGTAGAAATTGTGTTTGAAGAACTTCACAAGCATTAATTATTTCTCAATGCTAAGAAAAGCAAATTCTTCTTGTTAGAGATATAATATTTGGAGCACGTTGTAACAAAAGATGCAAAACGGATGGATCCAACAAAATTGACGTAATCTGTGATTGGCCATACTTACGAAGTGTACATGATGTTTAAAGATTTCTTGGTCCTGCTCCTACTATTGCAGATTAATTCGCCATTTTGTATGAATTGCTTCTCCTTTGTGGTACTCGCCAAAGAAAAGACATGTTATATGTTGACAAAGGAGCGGAGTGACTCCCCTCTTGTGCAAACCCGCTGCACCAGATTCACCCTTGCTGAGTTTGAGGTTCCATCGGAGTAGACTATGCTAAACCAAATGCTTCAAGGTAAAGGTCCAAAATTTGAGCAGTATCTACTAGTTCCTCCTCCTCCATCCACTTCGCATGTAATGTTTGATAGTTCTTGAATTTAACCAAGAATCTCCTTTCAAAGGTTTCAAGAGACTCACATGGAATGCATTGTGAATCTTCCAAGTATCGGGCAGCTTGAGTCAAAAGAAGACATCATTTATCTTTTTTTTAATATGGAAAGGGCCATAATACCTCATGCTAGGCTTTGGAAAGAGCCGCTCCTTTCGTTTCCTTAGGCGTGCCTTCTCAAAACGTAAGAGCACCCAATCTGTTGCCTTCTTATGTCGTTCTTGAGATTTCTCTAAAACCTCCAAGACCTTGCCAAAAGCAGTGTCCCAAGTTCCCCGTCGTGTACTGGTCGGCTTCAAAAATTCGTATCCTCGGACTGGGGAATGTTATGATTTACCAGTTGACTCTCTTTTAACTTTCTTGCCTTGTGTCCAAGGACCTGCGAGTAGCGTCTTTCACTTCCCTTGTCCATTGGCACGTCAATCATCGGAACCCTACGACACACTATCATCTGATTCCTCTTCCTCTGGAATACTTTTGATGAACTTGCATCTAGTTTCCTTAGTTCGTCGGAACCCTCTTATTCTCCAGAATCCTGTGATGAGCTATCATCTGGTTCCCTTGATTCATTCTCTTCACGGGCAGACTCTTGCCTTTTTCAGGCGGATACTATCATGCCCGTCGCATAAGTCAATGAGCCGGCATGGATTCCAAATCGTTGCTTAGTCATGTCCCATAAGTCTCTAAATGGAGGCAGACTTCTGGTTTAAAGCATAGTGTTGAATCTCTTTCAAAGTAATCTTCCGAAATGAAGATACTGGCAAACGAATATCCCAAAACCTCTGGCAGTAGTCATCCAATGTATCTTTCTCAGTCATTTTCAAGTGATTCCAAGTCGTGATGACATCTCTTGCATATTCATCTAATTTTTAAGTTGACATGAAAAAAATATTTTAACCACGTCGCATGTGTTTCTCTGCGTAACAACAGAGTGGATCACCATGCCTTCACCGTTTCTTTCAAGTGAGATGCCACCTTTCGCTCCCTCGAATGTTCTGAGAAAAACCCTCTCCAGGAAAGTCATGGTCAAACTGTTGTCCAAACTCAAGGGCTCGATGGGTGTCCTTGTAGCCTTAAAAAAACATCTGAAACCCAACGGCCTGACTCCTTTCTTGAACTCCTTGGTTTTCTTGTTGATTTGGTCATTGTCAAAAGAGCACGAGCTCTCCTCCTCTAAAGTACTAGATGGCCTTCCATGCCTTCTAGACTTTTTCAAAAAAATCTGCTTCAAACAAACCTTGCCTTTGGTGCTTAGAAATTGAGGAACCTTCTTAGCACCTTCGAATACTTCAATTGACGCCTTCAACGTCAACTCCACCAAGGCCAATATTTTCCCATTAAGTCTTCTAATCCGAAATATAAGACTTCAATCAATTCAAAACCATTTCATTGGCTATCTCACATTGCCCATCTGTATGTGGGTGAAACGTAGACGAGCACTGCAACCACGTGCCAATGTTCTCCCTGATTGCCCTCCAAAAACCTAGTAAAGCGGGGAACTCTATCTAAAGCAATGGACTTAGGTATGCCATATATTCAAAAAATATGTGAGACAGACAGTTTCGCCAAATGATTGGGCTTAACTATCTTCTTTACCGGATTGAAGTGGACCCTCTCTATCGATGACCGTCCAAATGCCATCATGCCCATTTTTAGTCTTGGGGAGATCACAATGCTTTTCCAGGGGCAGGTGGGAATGGGTAAAGGTTGTAGTAGTCCATGTGCCTTATGCTTGTCAAAACTTGACCTTTTAGCATACTACTACGAACAAAGTAATCCACATCTTTTCTTAGTCCTTAGCCAATAGAAGTAATGATCCACAGCTTTCAAGGTGGTATCAATGCCACGGTGATCCGTAAAAGGTGGACAATGGCACTTAGTCAAAACCTTTTCCCTCAACGGCTATTTAACACACAACATTGTTTGCTTCATCAAATAGCCATCCCATATCCTCGCACTATCTCTCTGTTCTGTATCCGAGTAAACACATCGGAAAAATCAGGATCGATGGCATACTAGTCAACCATATCCTCAAAGCTTCTATGGTGGATCGCGAAAATAGCCAAGACGAGCGGCTTGCGAGACAAAGCATCTGCCACTAAGTTGGTTTGTCCCTGAACATGGACAATCTGGAAGTGAAACTATGATAAGATGTTAGGCCACCCCATCTGCCTTTCCGAAACCTGCTTCCGCCAAGAGAAGTAGCATAAACTTTGATGATTAGTGAAGAATGTGAAATCGGCTCCAAGTAGGTAATGTCGCCACTGAGTAGGATCACTGCCAATAGCTCTTTTTCATAAATCTGTGCTATCAATTCTGGCCTTGGAAACAATCTGCTTTCATAAGCAATCACATGGCCTTGTTGAATTAAGATCGCTCCCACACTACGACTATAAGCATCACAAGAAACTTCGAATGGCTTTTGCAAGTCTGGCAAAGCCAACACTAATCCAGTAGTCATTTTTTCCCTTAGTGTCTGAAAAGCAATCACCTCTGTCGGTCCCCACAAGAAAGGGACTCCTTTCTAAGTCAATATATGCAAAGGAAAAACTATCTCTGCAAATTTTTCAATGAACCGCAAATAATATCAGCACAAGCCGAGATAAACTTCGAACCTTATGAACATTCTTCAAGTCAAGCCAATAATGAATAGTCTCATTTTACACCGTATCCATCTTTACCCCTACTGCTGAGACGATATGTCCCAGGAAGTGTATCTGAGGGAAGAAAATTTATATCCAATTTATGCTTCCGTGATGCATGTAAATCTCTATGAAAATCCCAAAAGTCATCCTAAAGCTACTTATAGACGTCTCCAGTAGCAATTCAAATCTGATAATAACCACTCTTCATATCAATTTGGCAAGTAGAATTCTTAAGTCTACTGAGTATATCATCAATCCTCGTAATGTGGAAATCTGTTCAGGTTCATTGTTTCTTTATTTTGGCCTCGGCTAACTATGTAAGGTGGTCGGTTCGGTGGTGTACTACCAGGAATCAATCATGTGATCCTCAGGACGTGAAAGAGTCAACTCACTTTGTACGCCTTCAGAGAAACAATCAGCCCCTATTGCAGAAAATCTTGTTGTTCTTTTTCGAGGTCAAGCATATTCAATCTTCAATCATCATTCAATTCTCTCAAGAAAATCGAGTTAAGAAACCAAATTTCGTCGATACAATCTCTTTGCCCTTCATTTATCAAAGTTGCTTTCATAGTCCGATAGTCAACCACGGCGCTATTCTTGTGGTACCAAGGATTGCTCGAAGGACATCACACCCTTCCAAAGGCATGATATAATAGCCATTGCGCCCTAAACACCCTGACATTGCAAACGTAGTTTGCAAATAATCAGTGTAATGGCAACATCCCGCCCAAGTGCCGCTAGAACTGCCTCCGAGTCTATCGGCCGTAATTCCAAGTCGAGCCGCCATTTCAAGTGAAAAGAAGTTGGCCTTGGCTCCTCCATCAAAGAAAAAAGATAAAGGCTTCCTGATCTTTCACTTTGCTCCAAGTGCGGCAAAGTTTTGTACTTTCGTTCGTCAAATTCGAGTCGGGTGCCACGCAATGTGGTACCAGTTCTGCTTTCATCATTCGTTTTCTTCCGCAATCGGCTGCTGCTCAGTAACTCTCAAGTTTATCTTCTGGTGGTCCTTTGGTTCATTTTCTTTTCAAGAGTCCTTGTCCATCTCTTTCTACGAGTACAGCATCTGCTTTTCTGCGCTCGTCTATCCTTTCGGCTTTCCTCCCGACCTAAGGAGAGAAGCAATGGCCACACGCCATCTCCAGTAAATCTTATCAATCTGGTAATTCTTGAGGTGTTTTAATTCTTGAGGTGTTTCGCCAATCTCGGGTCCCTAGAGTACTTAATCAAGCTGTTCACACATATGTCAATCTACAATTGACGTTTGTATTCCGTTCTATCAAACTTGTCTGTGGAAAAAAAAATGCCCAAATCTTCAGTTTTCGCGCCGGATTTTCGACTTTTCTTTGCCTTCTCACTGAGAGGTGTCATCTCTGTCAAATTCTCCACGATAACCCATGTGTAATATGGGATTCTTTATGGCTTTTATGCCTTGTAAGACAAAGTGATGAAGACGGGAGCACGCCCGATGCGCGATGTATGAAGGGTGGGAGTGGCTAATAAGTTCTGGTTTGGGACACAAAGATTCTTTTACAAAAGCTTGCGTGTGCTGCAAAAAGGATCAAGTCCTCCGGAGAAGAAGAATCTTTCTATGTTCTAATACCACTGAAACAAACTTGGACACCCAAATTCAAGAATCCATCGCTACAATTTTAACAGTCAACATGGCCTGACGTAGTTCCGTGCCCAGAGGTATTGGCCCCGAAGACTAGCACCCTTTTTAGTATTTCTTTTTATATTAATCTTTGAGCAAAGATCAACTCCCGTGGGTACTCGATCTCAAACTGTGCATCCAGATGCTCTGAGAAGTGAGCCTTTTGGGTCACCTATAAAGGTTACAAAGGGATGCCAAAAGCAAATCCCCCAAAAGCAATAAATCAAAAACAATTAGACCTAAATATCTGCCATAAAAATTAACAGCGCAAAAACCAAAAATTTTCGTACAATTATGACATGTCAGCCTGTCAACGTGAAAAACGACATTTCGTACAACGAGTCACGTCCACAGTTGTCAACGTAAAACGCGAAAATCCTATTATTTGCCACGTGACCACGCGAGCGCAACTTAAGGGCGTCCGTACAATCAGCCACATCTTCACTCTGATATCCGTACAGTCCACCATGTCATCACTTTGCACGTGTGTGTGACCGGACAATCCCACGTCATCAATTTGTGAGGGGGAGAGATTGAGGGAAAACGCCAACGCTGGCTTAAAACGCTGATGCGCTGGGTACTGCAGAGAACAGGGTGTTGTCGATACTACTTCATCTTCTGCCTCTTTTGCCTTCTCTAGCGCCCAAAGGGCCTCTTTTATACGTCTTTTAGGTATTTTACCTACCTACTTTTAATAAACGTCACGTCAAAGTTACTTATAATTAAATTAATTAAGTGACTATCCATATGTCTATATGCTTAAGTGACATAATTATGGAAATGAGGGTATGCAGCTATGACGAGCTGGACATGCACGCCTTGCTAGAGACTCACAAGGGTGCAAGGTCCTAAGATAAGCCTAACGCTAGACTGTCATTGAAGCTTGTCCACGTGGCGCAAGTGGAGTGCGCACATGACCCCCCCACCCCCCTTACAGGTGAGACACAACTGTCGAGCTTCTACCTACACTTCTAATGCTGAAGGCTTCCGATGCTTGTGGATGCATAACCCGATGACAACTACTCCAGACTGGTAGATATTGCGGATGTATGTACTGATGCAATGTAAACATCGACCATACAAGTTGCTAGGTAGCCTTACTACTCTCGCAGAATACCGGCCTTGATGTTGACTTTGCCTTACGAGCAAGTACTACCACTCGAATAGCTCTCTCCTGAAAACATTGCGGGTGAAGATGAAAGGTAAGATGCTCGCTCGGAGGTATTTCCAAGGGTTCCATGTCCACGGAAGTGGATGCACGCTACATGCAAATGAGAATGCAGAAGAGGGTTAGGGATATTTTCACCAACTCCTTCTATATCCGCATAAGAGGCAAGTAGATCTTGGTACTCAAGATTTGGATTTTCGTGAATCCAATGTCTATCTGCATTCAAAGACAGCGATGAAGACAGGAGCTCGCTCGATGCGCGATAAACTAAGGGTGAGAGTGGCTTATAGGTTCGGATCGGCCACGAAGATTCTTTCAGGAAAAAAAAATTGGAAGTGGCTAATAAGAGTGGCTAATAGGAACGGGATCAAGACACGAAGATTCTTTCAAGGAAAAAAAAGGGGAGTGGCTAATAAGTTCGCCATCGAGACACGAAAGATTCTTTTACGAAAAACAACTAAAAAGAGGTTCTTTGGGTTCTTGGTTTTGTTTGGGTTCTTGGTGGTTCTTCCCTTAACTTTGTGAAGCCGAAGCACGCACAGAGCTCTAATAGCAATGTCAAGTGCAACGGAAGTGTTTAACACTAGTCATGTAAGTGGACATTCAAATGTCCTAAGACGCTAAAGTGTCATGTTTTCCTACCAAGTTTTGGAAATTTATTTGTCAAGCTAGAAACAAGTTTTTTACACATTGCTTCTACCATGGGTGGATTATGAGGGACAAAAATCATTAGATTTTTCTCCATGGCAAAAAACAAGCCCTATGGAGACAATTATGGTAAGCTTTAAGTCGTAAATTTTTTTTAAAATCAAGCTATTGTTGCCAAGAAATCATAAAATGCTTATACCTTTTTGTAGAGATGACCTTTTTTATGTTTGTAACAGCCAAGTGTTAGGAATTAGTGTTACAAAACAATGGAATGCCCTTCAAGAACTAGCTTCCAAGTCACTTGCAAGTTATAGACATAATTACATACTTGAGTGCATACTGACTAAGACCATAATTTTGGCCTTCCAAAGGTCCTCTTACGAAATTGGGGCTCCTATAGTGTAGTTTGACAACTACAAATGAACTTATATCTTGAAACCAAGCAACTACGTATTTTTTGGGCTCCCTAACTCGATTAAATATCATTGCTTGAACCCCATCTTGATTTTTTTATTTAACAAAATCTCTTGAAGATCTTGAATCTTCCACAGCATTTAAATCAAGGTTTTAGGTGTCCCAATTGTATCCATATCACATACTTTTACACATATAGTTGATCTACATGGAAAATTTAAAGTTATTTGAGGTTTTGAATACTTATGTTTCAAGAAATAAAATCTCAAAGTTTTCTCATGCACAGTTTTGAATATTTGAAATGATCCAAAAAATTTCGTTTACCAAAGTACTTATACTTTCCACCTTGAGTCCTCAATGGAGAGGGTAGCAATGTATCACTTTCTAAAATGAACAAATGCATCAAAAATATATTTTTCTTGTATACGATGATATGCTTGAAATGGTCATATCAAACACATAGCACTTCATCTTATTTTATGTACTCTCAAGTTAATTATTTTGGACATGAAACTTGCAATTATTTATAGTACAATTGCAAAAAAATCACATACATTTTCTAAAAGGTCTCTTCATTTTTTTGAGCTTATGAAGTTAAATCATTCAAAGCATCAAATCACAATCTTACGAGGGTCCACTTGATGAGTATAGGTCTTGATCATGATAACTACTGAAATGCAAGGTTGTTTTTCTAAAATACCTTCTAGCTGATATTTAAGCATGCCAAGAGGGTTTTCTTAAATACATCATCATTTGATGCAAGTAGGATTTTAATATAAATTTGTAAAAAAAAGACACAGAAGTGTCATGTTTTGGTACCAAACTAGTAATAAGGATTTAGCTTGGATCTAGTAGTCAACACAAACACACAAGGTTACTTAGTTCACTTGAAAACAGAAACTGAACCGAACTATTTAAAGGAGAGAGAGAGAGAGAGAGAAGAGAGACCACACGGCATGTCAGTGCAACCCACCCTCAAGGGCCCTCTTGCTCTGTTGCCATAGCAAGTACTTACTTTTTTACTTGCACAATGCTGATACAATGACTAGATGCTAAGATACTGAGATGCTAATGGGTACTTGTTGCAGATGCTTGATATTGTTGAGATACTCAAGGGTATTGCGGGTACTTAATGCTTCAAACTACGGGTTCTTGATGCCTGGTAGTGCCGGTACTTGGTACTTGGTACTGCGAAGTAATTTGGGTACTCAAGGTACGTCGGTGCTAAGGACCCAGAGGTCATTATGATTCCGGGGAGGAGCCAAGCCAAAACGCAAGGGATGCTAGATGTTGGGGTACTGCATCGATCACGACAATGAGGATACTTGGGCTACGGTGCTGCTTAGATTCGAATGTGTACTGTAGGAGGTGCTCGGTACTGCAACGACGACGACGATGACGATGTGGGTTGATCGCCGAGGACGGCGATGGTTGAAAAGTTGAAAAGTTGAAAAGTTGAAAACGTTGGTCCTGCTGGCTAATCTAAAAACCTTGTTGATCTACAAGGGCTGATCATTGAATTCAGGGTGCTTAAGGCTAAAAATCGTTGGAGGGAGAGGCTTAGAGAAAACGCCAAGGCTGGCTAAAAACGCTGATGAACTGGGTACTGCAGAGAAGAGGGTGTTGTCGATACTACTTCGTCTTCTGCCTCTTTTGCCTTCTCTAGCGCCCAAAGGGCTTCTTTTATAGGTCTTTTTGGTATTTGCCCTACCTACTTTTACTAAATGTACACAATTGCCAAACTTCTACCTATACTTCTGATGTTGAATGCTTCTAATGCTTGTGGATACATAAGCCGATGAAAATCCTACAATCTGGTGGATACTGCGGATGTAGATATTGTTGCAGATGTAAACGTTGACCATATGAGTTGCTAGGTAGTCTTACTACTCTCGTACTATACCAGCCTTGATGCTGACTCTGCCTTGCGAGCAAGTACTACCACTCGAATAGCCCTATCGTGAAAACATTGCGGGTGAACATGACAGGTAAGGTGCTCAGAGGTATTTCGGAGGGTTCCATGTCCACGGAAGTGGATGCACGCTACATGAAAATGCGAATGCAAAAGAGGGTTAGGGATCCTTTCACCAACTCCTTCCATATCCACATAAGAGGCAAGCAGACCTTGGTACCCAAGATTTGGATTTTCGTGTATCCAATGTCGATCTTCGTTCTAAGACATAGCGATGAAGATGGGACGAAGATTCTTTCATGAAAAAAAACTAGGAGAGGTTCTTTTGGTTCTTGGTTCTACTTGGGTTCTTGATGGTTCTTCCCTTGAGTTCGCGAAGCCAAAACACGCACAGACTTCTGATATCAACGTCAAGTGCAACAGAAGTGTTTAAAGGATTTAGCCCGGATCTAGTACTCCGCACAAACATGAGGTTACTTTACTTCACTTGAAAAGAGAAACTAACTGGATTGAATTAAAGAGAGAGAGAGAGAGAGAGAGAGAGAGAGACGCAAAGAGAGAAAAGAGACGACACGGCATGTCGGGTCCCAACCACACTCAAGGGCCCCCTTGCTCTGTTGCCAGAGCAAGTACTTGCTTTACCACTTGCACAATGTTGATACAATAACTAGATGTTGCGATGTTGAGATGCTCATGGGTACTTGCTATGCATGCTTGGTATTGTTGAGATACTCAAGGGTACTGCAGATACTTGGTGCTTTGTACTACGGGCTCTTGGTGCTTCGTACTGCGGGGTACTTTGGGTATTGAAAGTACGTGGGTGGTAAGGACACAGAGGTCTTGATGATCCCTACGCTAAGCTAGGCTGGAGCCAAGCCAAAACGCAAGGGTGTTAAATGTTTGGGTACTACGTCGATGATGACGACGACGATGATAAGGGGTACTTGTGTTGCAATGCTACTAAGGTTCTACTGGGTACTTCTGGAGGTGCTTGGTACTGCGACGACGAGGAGGTTGCCGCTATTGCCGAGGACGGCGATGACTGAAAAGCTCAAAACGTTGATCTTGTTGGCTAATCCGAAAACGGTGTTAATCCACAAGACTGATCGCTTAATTCTAGGTGCTTAGGCCTGAAAAAGATCGATGGGAGAGGCTGAGGGAAAACGCCAAGCTGGCTGAAAGCACTGATGGTTGTTGGGTATTGTTGAGAAGAGGGTGTTGTCGATACTAGTTCGTCTTCTGCCTTCTCTAGCACCCAAGGGCTTCTTTTATAAGTCTTATAGCCATTTGCCCTACCTACATTTAACAAATCTCATGCCAAAGTCACTTAATAAATGACTTAAGTGACTTTTCATATGCCTATATGCTTAAGTGACATAACTATGCAAGCGAGGGTAGGTTGGTCATCTACCTACATTTAACAAATCTCATGCCAAAGTCACTTAATAAATGACTTAAGTGACTTTTCATATGCCTATATGCTTAAGTGACATAACTGTGCAAGCGAGGGTAGGCAGCTATGACCAACCTGGACATGCATGCCCTGGTAGAGGCTCATAGGGTGCCAAGCTAGGTCCTAAGCTAGAACGCTAGACTAGAGCAAAAGCTGTCCACGTGGCTCAAGTGCAATGCGCACATAACATCCCCCCGTTATAGGTGTGATAGAGTTGCCGAGCTTCTACCTATTCTTTTGATCCTCAATGCTTCTGATGCTTGTGGATGCATAAGCCGATGAAGAGGGTTAGGGATCCTTTCACCAACTCTTTCCATATTTGCATAAGAGGCAAGTAGATCTTGGTACTCAAGATCTGGATTTTCGTGTATTTGATGTCCATCTTCGTTCAAAGACATAGCGATGAAGACAAGAGCTTCGCCTAATGCGGAATAAACTAAGGGTGGGAGTGGCTAATAGGTTCGAATCGGCCACGAAGATTTTTTCAAGAAAAAAAACTGGGAGTGGCTCATAAGTGTGGCTAGTAGGTTTGAGATTGGGACACGAAGATTCTTTCAGGGAAAAAAATAAGAGTGGCTAATAAGTTCGAGATTGGGACACAGATTCTTTCACGAAAAAAAAAATGGGAGAGGTTCCTTGGGTTCTTGGTTCAACTTGGGTTCTAGGTGGTTCTTCCCTTGAGTCCGCAAAGCCAAAGCACACATTGAGCTCTGATATCAATGTCAGGTGCAGCGGGAGTGTTTTAAGGATTTAGCTCGAATCTAGTAATCCCCACAAACACAAGGTTACTTTACTTCACTTGAAAAGAGAAGCTGAATTAAACTGAATGAGAGAGAGAGAGAGAGAGAGAGAGAGAGAGAGAGAGATGACACGGCATGTCGGGTCCCAACTACCCTCAAGGGCTAGCCCCCTTGCTCTGTTGCCAAAGTAAGTACTTGCTTTATTACTTGCACAATGTTGATATATTGTATGATGTTGTTGCGGATGCTTGGTACAGTTGAGATACTCAAAAGTACAGCAGGTTCTTGGTGCTTCGTACTCCGGGTTCTTGGTGCTTGGTATTGTGAGGACTTGGTTCTTGGTACTGGGGTACTTTGGGTACTCAATGTCACTAGGTGCTAAGGACACAAAGGTCCTAATGATCCCTACGCTAAGCTAGGCACGAGCCAAGCAAAAACTCAAGACGATAACGACGACGACGACGACGATGAGGGGTACTTGTGCTACGGTGCTCCTAAGGTTCTTTTGGATACTGCTGGAGGCTTGGTAATGTAATGACGACGACGATGATGAGGACGACGTGGGCTGATCTGCTATCGCCGACGAAAGCAATGGCTGAAAAGCTGAAAACGCTGTTCCTGCTAGCTGATCTGAAGATGCTGCTGATCCGCAAGGGTTGATTGCTGAATTCAGGGTGCTTAGGGCTGAAAAACGTTAGTGGGAGCGGCTGAGGGAAAACGCCAAGTTAGCTAAAAAGGCTGATGGTTGTTGGGTAGTGCTGAGAAGAGGGTGTTGTCAATACTACTTTGTCTTCTACCTTCTCTAGCGCCCAAAGGGCTTCTTTTATAGGTCTGTTAGCCATTTGCCCTACTGACTTTATATAAATGTCATGTCAAAGTCACTTATTAATAAATGACTTAATCGAGTGTTCATTGCCTATATGCTAAACTAACTTAACTGTGCAAGTGAGGGTATGCAACTATGACCAGCTTGGACATGCACGTCTTGATAGAGGCTCAATAGGGTGTCAGGCTAGGTCCTAAGCTAAGACTGACACTAGACTGTAGCAGAAGCTTGTCCACGTGGGGCAAGTGCAATGTGCACGTGACTATTGGACCATCTCATCATTTATCCTTCCTAGGGGGCTAAAGGGCTTTCCCACATGGTGTTAAAAGTTGGGCTTACCCTTACAGATGGTCGTTGGCTTGCTGCCCAAGCCAAAAAGAGGGGGGAGAGAAATCGCCTACTGCCAAACAATGCAAAGAAGAGGGAGCGCCAGCCTTTTGGCTTCTAAATCTGCAACTGGCTACCCACTTATTAAGTGGGCAGCTGCCGGACAAGTTTAAAAATGGTTTAAACATGCCAAAAATTCGGTAAAGACTTGTAAGCTGAAAACCATGTATACACAATGACAACCCAAGCGTCTCTAGATACAATCTCATGCACAAATGCAATGTGACTCCTTTATGGAAACCATCCGCTTTCCCCAAAAGCACTCAAAAAGCAACTTGCTTTCCAGAAAGCAACTGCATTTCCTCAAAGCCTACTTTGAAGCCGTCTCCTTTCAAGTGCTTGTCTCATTTCTTGTGTACAACTCTAGCTCAGTTCAGAATCCCTCCTAACTAAGGAATACTCCCTATCTGCTGCTCCCATTACCCACCATGTGACGCATTAGGAATACCCATCACTTAGTCCCTTCTCACCAAGTTTTCTGTCACCCATCCCATGATGCATCTGAGATGTCCGTTCCAGATGGGCGAATACTCCTTCGCAATGCTCTTTGTCACCCATCCAATGTGACGCATCAGAAGTTCCCTTCTTGGTGGCCTACAGATATTCTCGTTTGCTCTCATCATTTCTATGAATGACACACTAAAAATATATGTACTCGGATGTCTCAAGCGAGAAAACCTTCACTTAAGGATCGACTTATTTGCAATAATTCATTTAGAATTATATTCTTTCAGTTACAACTAATTTAGCAATGTACATCCTCTTCGTGTCCTTCATCAATCTGATGTGATTGATGACAGATGTTGTATTGTTCAGTGTTGAGGATAATAAATGATACAATCTGAGCATTGACACACTCCCAAAGCTTTGCCCCCGCTAAATCCTTTAGCTTTTGAAAGTTGCTATTGACAAAGCGTCAAGGCTAATATGAGTGGTCATAGTCGCTCTCCAAATGGCATATTTCTCGCATTCAATTGTTAATTAGTAGGAAAGGTGGGAAGAACAAGGATCTTGATTGTTTGATCACATGTGCTAGTGTAGAACTAGGACCAATCTCCCTCTCCTCGTCATTTGTTGTTCCATCATTGGCAACCTCTTGATGTATTTCTTCATCATGGACCGAGTTTATCACCTCACTCCATGGTGAGGAAAACTTGGCATGTGAAAATGCTCGAGCCGACTTGGATGAAGAGCGTTCTTAAAATTAGCCACAAACAGCAGAGGTCTAGCTAGGGTGGCACCAAGACCTGCAATCCTTCAATCAGGGTGAGCAAAGCAGCAAGAGAGAGAGAGAGAGAGAGGAATGTGAGAGAGATCATAATGCAAAACGATGACAATCTGCTCTAGAGAGAGAAAACACGGTGAGAAAACACGAGTGCAGGTCGCACAGAAATCGCTAGAGAGAGAGTGATCCCCAACAAATGAATACAAAAGGGGGGACCTCGTACACCTTATAAGGTGTCCCTACCCCATGACCCATAAAAAATAGAGACGCATTGAAAAAGTGCCACATCACCATAAAACGGGATACAGCTGGTCAAGGGATAAAACCTAGTACCGCGCCAAAAAGGTACGTCTACAATGGCCCAGCCACAAAACAACGTTCACTCCCTAAATTGCTCCTAGATACACTGGAGCCACCATACGACACATGATGAAACTCAGGCTGGGTTCAGACTGAAGCGGCGGAAGAAACAAGACTTCGCAAATCTGCGCCGCCTAGTGTCAACAGTGTGGAGGAGGAAAAGTGATAAATTGAAGGGGGTTGAGAGAGGCCATCAACTCTTTGGGGGGGGGGGGGGAGAAAAATGGAGGGCCCCGCGGAAGAGTGCCTCAAATAAAGCCAATCAAATTTCGCCATGAAGAATCCACGCCCCTTTGCATTTCTCTTCCGCCGCCTAGTCTGAACCCACCCTTAAACAGAATCAAGTGTGTGAAAACCAAAACATGTGTAAGAAAAGTCCCCTCACCACACTCCCCAAATCTAACTTCTTCGGGAAATTCCTCCTAATATGCCGCTGTTCTCCACATTTATGGCATACTCTTTCTTGGATCTCTCACCAGTACCAAAAGTATCAATCTTCTGTGCCTTTCACTTCTACTTCTCCTTCTTTATCTAGACATGTCTGTGCAAGAGCTACCAACCCCTTCACGAGGTAGTAGCAATACCTCCTAGCAAGTATCATCAATCCAATTGTTCCATTTCAACATAGGTAGCACAATGATCCTCCTTTCTAACCAAGAAACTAGGACCACCCTCCACGAGTAAACTGTGATCACTTCAACGAATGATGTGACAAAATAAACAGAGGAAACTACAATCTGCAAAACTTTCAAACACTCTTATCACTTCCAACAAATGTGTGACAGAATAAACAGAGAAAACCACAATCTGCAAAACCAGAATAAACTGTAATCACTTCCAATGAATGATGTGACAGAATAAACAGAGAAAACTACAATCTGCAAAACTTTGGAACACTCACTTCAAACAACTTAAACAACTAAACTATAACAGAGAGAGAGAGAGAGAGAGAGAGAGAGAGAGAGAGAGAGAGAGAGAGGATGTCGCAGTTGGACGCCCCTTTACAAAGTTGGCGGCCCTAAACTGCCGTTGTTACCATAAGCACACCCCCGTGTAAGTATTTCTAAACTCTTCTTGTACAAGATGTCTGAGGGCTGAAATCCGACAGTTGGTGCTCATGCAATCATGCGGCATAAATCTGCAAGTATTGTATGTCTGGAAGTGAAGCGCAGGTGTTGCTTTTATGGACCTGCGCGCCGCCGTGAATAGAAGATAAGCTCCAGCAAGATCCACACCACCTCTGGCCAAAAGCCACTCATCTAGCACCAAGAGGCCACATATGGCTCGATATGACTGAGCTCATCACCTACCGAGGAGAAGAAGCGCAAGGATATAGACCATATCCAACCATCTCTCACAACACATCCACCTGAGAAGACCGTGCAAACTCAATCCAAGTTAAAACCACCACGTCTCTCTCGATGTACCGCCATATAGACTCTCCATTGTCCATCTCCGACATAAAAAGTTGATGCCAGGGTACGAGTGTTAAAGACTTGGGCACCCCAAGTCGGAAATCTGGCACGACACACGAGAGAATCGCTTGAAATACTTCACAACTTTCACACTTAAATAATTGGAGTCGACACGGCCCTGCGTAGTTCCGTGCCCAGAGGTATTGGCCCCAAAATCCGATGCCCCTTTCGGTATATATTTTTATATTAATGCTTGAGCAAAGTACAACACTCGAGAGCAGAGGTCCCCTCAAGAGTTGTACTTTGCTCAAGCATCAATATAAAAATAAATACCGAAAGGGGCACCAAATTTTAATACCTCTGGGCAAGTGTTGTAAGTGATTCTCTCGTGTGTCGCGTCGGATTCTCGTCTTGGGGTCTCCAAGTCTGTGACAGAGAGAATGTCCACCGATGACATGTGCAAAGCGGGTTCCAAGGCTGCAAGCAACCTCCCATCGAAAGCGATCTCCAAATTCCTCAGCAAGGGCAATCTTGCTGAACTCGATCCAAAATTAGTCCCCCTCGACCGCACAAGAATCAATAACTGGCTGGTTAAGAATCTGCGAAGGTACCCAGCATGGACTGTCGCACTAGAATCACCTTCTAATCTTCAAAAGACAGCCCAAATTTTGTCCAACTCAACGCTGAAAAAAGAGAAACACTCCTCGGTCAAAAGCCGGCTGAAAAACCACGTTTACAAGGTTTCTTTACAATAAAAATGTTATAGAGACTGATCAGCCCCCTCTTGCTGCCAAAACACTAGTCCAAGGATGCTCTCCACCACGAACACACAACCGGAACTTGTCGTTCTAGCTGAGACCAACCCCTCATGCTCCGGATCCAAAGGAATTGTCTGTTGTAATCATTTTCGGTGAGGGATCGGACAAGAACACAAAGACAACTACAATCTGGCAATCTACAAAACCTGGGATTACTTTATCACTTCAAATAACTTGACTAATTGAACTAAAACAGAGAGTGGGGGGGGGGGGGGGGGGGGGGAGAGAGAGAGAGAGAGAGAGCAAATTTTGGAGTTGGATGCCCCTATACACGGTTGGTGGCCCTCAACTGCTACTCTCAGCACCTCCGTTCGAGTATTTCTTTATCAAATAGAATTCTTCTCGTTCATGGATCAGAGGGCTGAACCCAGAGAGTTGGTGCTCATGCAATCGCCCGGCGTTAATCTGCAAGTTCTGTGTGCACGTGATACCCCAGACCCCACACGGTTGCTTTTATAGGCCCAAAGGACTTGCAACAATAGCAGGTCCCCAAAAAGTAGGGGCTCTCCAAAAACAGTTCCCCCCCCCCCCCCCCGGGGCCCCCTGCTTTTTCCCTAAAAAAACGGTTTTTTTAAAAACTATTCTGAAATCAGTTGTAGAGAGAGAAAATCGTGGATTCTAGAGTGCTAAAATCGCAAATTCTAGAGAGAGACAAACAATGCGGATAGAGAATTCCGGCCCTAAAAAAGATTAGCAAGGACCACCGTTCTAGAGAGAGAGAGAGAGAGAGAGAGAGTCTGTAACTGGCCAAACAAACGCAATGATAAGTTGCGTCTATGGCCTTGACACAAAACCCTATTCCTAAAACCGTCACATACACCCTCTAAAATCAAAGCAATCGTCCTCGATTGTAGGATATAGCAGAAGTGAACCCATGTCATGAAGTAGCTTGTCCACGTACACATAGGATTAGATGTGCACGTGACACTCAAGGTAGGCAATAAGGGCTGCTCATGCCGTTGCCTATCCTTGAGAGACCATTTGAGGACATAAGCATGGATTTTGTAACTAGTTTGCCTCCTTCCACGTCTGCAAGGAACACGCAACGTAGGTTCAGCAAATTTGTCACGTTGATCCCTTGCAAGGCCAATGTCACTGCACAAGATGTTGCACGGTTGTTCATCAAGTATTGGTATTGTAACAAACTTGGACACCCCTAGTCAAGATTCTACCGCGACACAACAGAGATTCACTTCAAAACAGTTCACAAAGACGACACGGCCCGGCGTAGTTCCGTGCCCAGAGGTATTGGCAGACTGGCGCCCCTTTCGGTATTTCTTTTTATATCAAAGTACAACGAGGGCCCACGGGTCTCACTCTCAATCTCTACGTCCAGATGCTCAGAAATGTGAGCTCCAAAAAACTGCCAAAAAGCAGCCAGCGTAGTTTATGGAAATCCGTACAATTCTGCCACGTTAGCAGCTGTCAGCGCATTTTACGAAATTGTCCGTACAGTCAGCCACGTCAGCCTGTCGGCATAGTAATAAAAGGATGTCCACACTTCTTAACATTTACACAATGTTCCCCCAAAGTAAATCCCGGAGTGATCATTCAATCATGCATACATGTACAAGGATGGCAATGTGGTAAAAGGGATAAGCTAGCTACAGACAACTCAAGGGCGTCTGAAAATCTGTCATGTGGCCAGTATCATAGCCAATGCTTATAAAACGACACTGGAACATGCTTGGATGCCGATCACACATCCAAGATCACCATAATCATAATCATCATTTGTCATAACTACATACAAATGGCATAACATAAAACAAAATTCATGGTTCATGTTTGCATCTCCCATGCTCCCCAATGATTGTAAATCCATCTTCCTCCATCCTGCCACCAATTATCCTGCAAACAAATAACAAGAGCATCCAAAACATAAATTTGACACATGCTGAATTTCTTTGCAAAAACCTTAATTTGCTGTTGCAAATCCTAATGTTTCCAAGTTGTCAAGATCAAAATCTATTCACGTCGATGCATAGGGCTCATTCTAACACAAGAGCACCACTTGAAAGAAGAGAGGTAGACACGAAATAGCAGAATTCCACTCCCAAAGCACTGGCCCCAAAACCCTAGCGCCTCTTTTATATTACTTCGCAAAGGTGCAACTGCTAGGGAGCTCCGCCTTTGCTTCCGTACGAGCGAGAATGCATGAGGGAGCCCCCAAGGCTAAGACATGAAAAGTTGTGCCCTCCAAAACATCGAATGTGAAAAGCTTGCGCCCTTAGGACTGCCATGGAATTTACAAGATTTCTGTAGAGGCTTGCGATGTTAACAAATTGCGTGATTCACAGGCAGCTTGCCACCGAGATAGGCATACTCGCTGGTATGGCCGGCGATCCGGGCTGGGCAATAGACTGCAAGAAACTTCAATCGACAGGCTCAGAACATCAGCAAGAATACAATAGCGTTAAGGCTGCAGGTCACGGTGTAAAGCATATTCAATTCACTAAAGGCTACGGGCAACAAACGTGACTCAGCAACTGCTCAATTAATGTATGGCAATGAACCAAAGGTATCATGCCATAAATGCGATGACTCAGCGAGCAACGATCAAGCAATAATTGAACGCGATAATAGTGCGAAAGGCAGCTATCGCAGGCTTGGCAAGCATTGGTTAGCATCTCTCTCTCTCTCTCTCTCTCTCTCTCTCTCTCTCTCTCTCTCTCTCTCTCTCTCTCTCTCTCTCTCTCTCTCTCTCTCTCTCACACACACACACACACACCATAGTTACACGGAACGGGAACGGGGAACGAGAACGGGGGGCTCCGGGACGTTTCCGGAACGGGGGGCCCTCGGGGTGGCAGAACGGGAACGGAGGCCGGAACGGTAGCCTTGAGGGAAAGGGAGAGGGAGCCTTGAGGGAGAGGGTGAGGTAGAGAGCTTGAGAGGGAGAGGGTTTAAAGCCCTTCTTTATATAGGAGAGGATGGAAATAACACCCCCCCAAAAGTTCAAAAAATCTGCCCCAAACTGTCATTTTTTAAAACTTTGGTGTTCCGGATTTGCCGTTCCGCCTTCTGGATGCCGTTCCGGGCCCCGTTCCGCCTGCCGTTCCGGTTATGCCTGGGAAGGGAACGGCGTTCCGGTCCCGTTCCCGTTTCGAGGAGGCGCCAAGCTTGGGAACGCGTTCCGGGAACGGGAGGGCCCCGTTCCGCCCGTTCCCTGTTACTATGACACACACACACATTGGTGATACTGGCTTTTCTTTATGGAGTTGAATTGTGGGGAAAAAGCATCTCAAAGTCTACTTTATAAGAGTTTGAGAATGTCCAAAAGCATTTTCTTAAAAACTCTCTCCAAGTTGACACACCCAAAAGAGGAAACAGTACTCAACCTTACAGGCTTGAGACTTGAGCCTATCCCCTTTTTGGCGATACGGACTATCTCAACCATTCAATTTAACTCCCTTAAACGAGAAGGCACCACATGCGAATGGAAAAGAATAGACTGACAAACTTTAGGCGCTTCACAACAACTAAATTGAAAGAGATGCACGACACACAAGATGTGGAGTGGCGAAGTTCCACCCCAAGAGAGCACTGACCCTAAACCTTGGTGCCCCTTCAAATATTTTTGTCACAAATTGCTGACGTGTCAAGCCACTGAAGAAGGGCGCCAACCTGCAGATCCCAGTTGAGAAGCCTAAACCCTAGAAGAAGCAGAAGAAGTTCACACCAACTTGTAGAGTTTGGCTGAGTGGCCTTTTTTAAAGGAGAGTTCCAACCAACTTATGGGACCCCGTCCGTTGGGGCCCAAGTGACCTAAAGATATAAAAATAAAGCAGGACCAGCACAGGGGCGCACACAGGCTCCTTAGCGTAGGAAAGCAAGATCCATAAGGGCCAACCTGAGCGTTGCCCCCCTCTGCTGAAAACGCCAAATCTGGCCAAAAACGCTGGTAGAGGGAGGGGTGTTACGGTGACGAATTGGTTCCAGAAGTGTAGCGCTAGCACTAGAAACAACAGATCTGATGGTTGCTTGCAAAAACGCAAGCGGCAGCTGTCCAGAAGATAGTACCACCCCCTCTTGCAGGCAGATTTACAGAAATGCTGGCTGATTTGATCTTCAGAGGGGGAACCTGATGCAGAAGAAGCGCCTGGTCTTAAGACCATCGAAAGCTCATCGTTCATGCCATGTGCGGAAGCGTGAGAGGGGAGAAGAGAGAGAGACAAATAACACCAACACAAAACGCTGATATGGTGAAGCGGGGACGATCGGCCCCCCATGACTACCATGAGCAGAAGACACAATAACCAGATGATGAAAGCGGGTACCCCCCTCACTCCATAAATAGATGCCCAAGGAGAGGTAGGGCAATTCTTGGAAAAATCCCCCACGACCCAATAAGGAAAGGATATATGGAAATATATGAGGGCGCCCGGACAAAGTGGACGGCCGGCCCAGTAGTGGGCGGCCGGACAGTGCAGTCTAACTGCATATGCAAAGGGTGGCCAGCCCGGAGGCACACTAGCCATACATGCATGCTCTAGACCTGTGAAGCAGCAGAGTGGTGTAAGTCTAACACAGGCATGTGCTTTTCTGAAAGCATATCAATCCTACCAAAGAGCGAGCAAGATGGTGCTTCCACAAAATATTATCAAAGAATCTTCGTTGCCCGACCCCAGACTTATTAGGCACTCCCATCATTACTTCATCGTGCATTGGGCGCGCTCCCGTCTTCATCGCTATGTCTTACTGTCACAAACTGCTGACGTGTCAAGCCACTGAAGAACGGAGCCAACCTTCAAATCCCGGCCAAGGGGCCAAAACCCTAAGAAGAAGCAGCAAAAGAAGAAGAAGAAGTTTCAGATAGGGATGTTAAGTTCACGTCCAATTTTTGCCGCGCACTCTTTGAAAATTTTGGCACTAAGTTGAATTTTTCATCGGCTTTTCATCCACAGTCAGATGGTCAGACAGAGATTTACAATCAGTTGGATTTTGATGTTTTAAAGTCATATATGCATGATCAGCAATCTCATTGAGAGCTCTATCTCCCATTGGTTCATGCTATTTTGAATGACTCTTTTTCCTCTGCCATTGGTCAAACTCCGTATGAGGCAGCTTTTGGTCGTCCGTTCCAATCACTTTTGGCTCGCTCGGTCAGTCAAATGCCTGACAATGCTGAAAATCAGTCGTTGGATAAGATTTCTGAGAGTGTGAAGCTTCGGCTAAGCAAGGCTCAGGAGTCTTACTCCCGACAGGCTAACAAGCATCGTCAGGATGTTTCAATCAAGGAAGGGGATTGGGTTTATTTAAGAATCGTGAAGCAACGTCTTAAGCAAGTTGAAAAGAAATGTCCTAAGTTGTCTTTTGGAATGTATGGTCTATTTCCTGTCATTAAAAAGATAAATGAGGTTTCAATGAAATTGCAATTGCCTAACTCATGGTCAATGCACAATGTTTTCCATGTTTCTTGGTTGAAAGTGTTTCAAGGAACACCTCCGAAGGACATTTCCGAAGAAGAAGAGCCGGAGATCATCGATGAAGCTGAGTCATGAAGCCAGAGCAAGTGTTGTTGCATCGGTTTCGGTATGGTTCAAAGAAGCAAGTCAGACAGTACTTTTTGAAGTTCAAGGATCCAGGAGTTTTTCAAAGATTATCCCGAGTTGTTGGCAGCCTACAAAGAAGCCATGCAGATCGGTACCAGTACCTCACTTTAAAAAGAAGGGGATGTCACGTGCACATCTAACCCTATGTGCATGTGGACAAGCTACTTCAAGTCCAGGGTTCGTGTCACCTTAGGAAGTGTTCTGGCACCTTTGTGAGCCTGTGCGCAGGCCGTGCATGTCCAGGTACTTAGAGTAGTTGTATATCCTTTGGTTGTACACAGGATGATCATCAGCATTGCAGTCAGTAGATATCATGAGCATTTTTTTTTTCCGAGAAAAAGATCCCTCCATTAGTTAATGAATCTGCCCATAGGGCTACAACCACCTCTACAAGAGAGGGCTATAACAATCATGATAGGGAGACTTTCCCAATGAAAAAACAGCATATGTACAATGAGGCTAAATCAAGAGATGGGAGGAGGGAAAAGCCACACAAGTGGATGGTAGTGTCATCTGAGCTCACCCAAAACAATGGTGAAAAAAGGCCCAAGACGCCAGAGTCGAAGGAAAGCTTCTTTGCGCTCCCGCATGCAGTCGAAGCTGCCCTGGAGTCTCTCGAACTATCCTCTGAGAGTATGGATCAACTCTAGCCAAAGATCCCACCATCATGAGCATTTTACAGCGCACAGAACCCATTTTCCCTATTTTAGCCATTTCACTTATTATTAATAAGTGACTTTGTTGGGAAACTAGGTTGGCCAAATTTGCTAGGTTATTATAAAGGAAACTTGGGAGTCACTTAGAGAAGCAGAAGAAACCAAGAGAGCATAGACAGAACCTGCACAGCAGGCCCTCTATAGTTCCTCCTCAGCAAGGCATCAGCAAACCAGCATTTTCTGATCAGCAAAACCAGCGTTTTATATCAGCAAAGCCAGCGTTTTTCAGCAGCCAATCACAGTGTTTTCAGCCCTGCTGAAACCAGCGTTTTTTTCAGCAGATTGAACCAGCGTTTCAACACGAGGAATACAACCTTTTCAGTCAGACATATCAACGTTTTCAGTCCCTGAAGTTAGCGTTTTCAGCCAACCATCGTCAGCATCGTCGTTGGTTTCTTTCCAATGGGTTTTGTTTTATTTTTGAGACCCTCTTTTTGAAGTAACAAACGGTCGGACATTGTATGGCCAATGTGAACGGTAGTTTCACCCGCAGACGGGAAGTGGTCGGCACTGGAATTCGTATAGTAAGAGGATGTCTAGGCTCAGAGCAAGATCATATAGGTCCCTCCGTCGCACCTAGCAAGTTGGTGGATACTAGGAAGTGAACTCAATAAAGGCATAAAGTCAAGGTGGGACTACCATCAGAAAATATCCGGCAGTTGGGCCACATTGCACTTTTGGATGCGGTCCCAATGAGGATAGATGGTCAGATGACCACAGGGAGCCCAACGGAATCATTTCCTAAAATTTAGGGAACTGCTATTTTGGGCCGTGAAATGTGTTCGTGTCATTACCTCCGGTATGACTAGGGGAACATTTTACAACTCTGCCGCGAAGTCAACTGAGCAACCAATCGGGAGATTTTTAGGCGGCAAACCGAAAACGGGAAAATGCTTGTAAATACGCCAAGTGGCACATTTCTGCGCACTTGCCTCATGCATCAAGAAGTGGCGCTGAATTTATAGCTGGGAGGCTCATTTTTGAGTCTCCTGTCAACAGGTTAAGAGCTATGGAGTGCTTTCTTTCCCTCCCATGTACAGTGTGGTGCTAGGAGTGATGCCCTGCACACTACACACTGCTCTCTCTCTCTCCACTCGTGCAGTTATGTGATGCCCCACAAGAGGGCTCTTCATTTGAT
This sequence comes from Adiantum capillus-veneris, assembly GCF_014529385.1. Taxonomy (NCBI): domain Eukaryota; kingdom Viridiplantae; phylum Streptophyta; class Polypodiopsida; order Polypodiales; family Pteridaceae; genus Adiantum; species Adiantum capillus-veneris. Next base: position 173,532,085 of record NC_140931.1, on the reverse strand, counting down.
TGATGTACAGCTGTGTGGTTTCATGCTTTTGTGCTGAGGCAAGAGCCTACTTGAGCAGGAACAAGGGTAGCTAGCTACTACTCCAAAGCAGGCACCGGTGAAGGTCATAACCTCACCGTACAGGTGCAAATTCAGCGTTGTGTATGCGCAGAAAATTGACTGTTTTTCAGCCATACGGACGCTAGAACCCTTGGGAATCGTGCCCCACTGGCAGAGGACAGCTAGGGAACTGTTTGGGGCTGAAAACAGGGCAAAAACCAGTAAATACAGCATGCCGAATTTACTGTTTTCGGGTAGGAGTCAGAGGGTATACGCCAGTGGAAGTGGGAAATTGGTTTCGCGCAAGTTTTGGGGTTGTTATGCTGTCGAAAATGGGCCAAATCAGGTAGTATCTAGCGGGATACGGGTAAAGGCTTTTCAGGGCTCTACTTTGTAAATTCCCTCTCAAAGAATAAAGAAATACCAAAAGGGGCGCCAATTTTGGGACCTACAGGTTGTCGGTGTCTGCTAGCTTTCGAGCCGTGTGTATGTGTGTGTGTCTAAAGTAAAGAATTTCGGGTGAAAGCCAACGCCTACCGCCCTACGGGCCGGTTTCACAAATACTCATGTTTGAAGCAAGCAGGTATTTCTATCTGCACACCAGAAATGGCAAAGTTGATAGCGCAAGGCATGCGGCTTAAGGCATCTACAACTGCATTTGCAAGGCTTGGTACGTATTGAATAATCATATGAAAATTTGCCAAGAACTCAACCCATCGTCCTTGATGAGGATTCATCACTGGTTGAGTAAAAATGTATGTTAATGACTGATGATGTCTGCACCACGGAATCTGCGCCAAGAAGGTAGTGTTTCCAAGTGCGGTAAGCATGAACAATGGCCAAGAATTCCTTGTCATAAACTGGGTATCTCATTTGAATGGCTGAAAATTTGTTGCTGTCAAAAGCAATGACACGCTCATTCTCCATAAGAACACCTCCAGAAGCACGATATGACGCATCTGTCATTACTTGAAAAGGTTGAGTGGGATCTGCAATAGGCAAGGCTGGAGTTGTCGTCAAGGCATGTTTAAGGGCTTTGAACGACTGTTCTGCTTCTTCAGTCCATGAAGTTTATCCTGCTTGGCAAGCTCAGTCAAAGGAGCTGCATATCCAAGAATTTGTGCACCTTGGTATGATAGAAATTTGTAAGTCCCAAAAAAGAGCCCACATCTGAGATGGTGAACGGTAAAGGGCAATCCACGATGACCTGTATTTTCTTGGGATCTACTGCAACGCCATTAGCAAAAATAATATGACCAAGGTATTCCACCTGATTTTTGAAGAAATCACTTTTCTTCTTGTTGATATATAGCGCATTGGTTCGCAGATTTTGGAAGACAAGCTGCAAATGTTCCTTGTGATTAGCCATCGTTCGACTGAAAACTAGAATATCATCCAAATATACGATCATGAACTTGTCCAAGTAAGGTCCGAAGATTTCATTCATCAGCGTCATGAAAGAGGCCAGGGCATTGGTTAACCCGAATGGCAATACCAAAAATTCATAGTGACCATACTTGGTGCGAAAAGTTGTCTTGTACTCATCACCAATGCGAATGCGAATTTGGTGATACCCCTAACTTTAGATCAATTTTGGAGAATAACTGATCAAATAACTCGTCAATGCGAGGTAGGGGAAACTTATTTTTAATCGTCAATTAATTCAAAGCACGATAGTCGATGCAAACGTTGGCTTTCACCCGAAATTCTTTACTTTAAACACACACACAGAGCACTTTGCAAAGAGAACCTGCGACGGGAGTTAACACTTGAATAAACACACGACTCGGAAGCTAGAATGCTCCGAGCAGACGCCGACAACCTGTAGGCCCCAAAATTGGAGCCCCTTTCGGTATTTCTTTATTCTTTAGGAGGGTAAATTACAAGGTAAGGTCCTGGGAATCCTTCACGTGTATCCACCTAGATACCATTTGATTTGGCCAAATTTCGGCAACATAACAGCCCCAAAACTTGCGCGAAACCAATTCCCCTGCTGGAACTCGCTTGCACACGCGTATACCCTCTGATTCCTGTCCAAAAACAGTAAATTCAGCACGCTGTCTTTACTGGTTTTTGCCCTGTTTTCAGCCCCAAACAGTCCCCTAACTGTCCTCTGCCAGTGGGGCACGATTCCCAATGGTCCTGGCGTCCGTATGGCTGAAAAACAGTGAATTTACAGCGCATACACAGCGTTGATTTTGCACCTGTACGGTGAGGTTATGACCCTCACCAGTGCCTGCTTTGGAGCAGCAGTTAGCTACCCCTGTTCCTGCTCAAGGAGACTCTTGCCTCAGCACAAAAGCATGAACCCACACAACTGTACATCAGTCAAATGAGTAGCCCTCTTGTGGGGCATCACATAACTGCACGTAGGGGAGAGAGAGAGCAGTGTGTAGTGTGCAGGGCATCACTCCTAGCACCACACTGTACATGAGAGGGAAAGGAAGCACTCCATAGCTCTTAACCTGTGACAAAAGCTGAAATGAGCATAGTTACCCGGAACGCGGAACGGGAACGGCAACGAGATCCCCGCGGAACGGGGGAACGGCTAGGGGTCCGGAACGGGAACGTCGCGGAACGGGAGGTATAAAAAACACCCAAATAGTGCAATTTTTAGCTCCTTGTGTTTAAATACAAGGAGTATTAGAGTGCTTTGACTCTAATACTCACAAAAAACTCGTTTTGAAGACCATTCAACCTTGCTATGACTAGATGATGAGAGAGAGAGAGAGAGAGAGAGAGAGTGAGATGGAGAGGGAGAGATTTGAGAGAGTGGGAGGGAGAGGAAGAGAGCCTGAAGGCTTGAAGCCTTGAGCCTTGAGAGAGTGAGTCTTGAGAGGGAGAGATCTTGAGAGTGAGAGGGAGAGAGCTTGAGCCTTGAGGATTAGCTTGTGAAGAGAAAGGGGGAGGGGGGTGCATTTTATGAGTCCTTGAGGCCTTGCACACTTTCAAAAGAAGCCCAAACATTTACTTCAATTTTTTCAATTTTTGCCAAATTTGTTTGTAGCCGTTGGCCGTTCCAGGGGCATTCCGGAACGGTCCGGGGGCGTTTCGGAACGTTCCGGAACGGCCGTTCCGGTTTGCATTGGCCACCCGGAACGTCAGACATTCCGGGACATTCCGGAACGTTCGGGAAGGGAATTGCCCCCCTGAACGCCGGAACGGGGGCTAGGGGGCGTTCCCCAGTAACTATGGAAATGAGGCCTCTCCCAGCATTAAAATCAGAGCCCATTTTTCTGCAAGAGGAAAGTTCACGAAAATGTGACACTTGGCACATTTTCAAGCATTTTCCCGTTTCGGGTTCGCCGCTTAAAAATATCCCAACCGACGCGTCAGTTGACTTCGCGGCAGAGATATAAAATGTTCCCCTAGTCATACCGGAGGTAATGACGTGAACACATTTCACGGCCCAAAATAGCAGTTCCCTAAATTTTAGGAGATGCTTCCGTTGGGCTCCCATTGGTCTTCTGACCATCTATCCTCATTGGGGCCGCATCCAAAAGTGCAATGTGGCCCAACTGTCGGATACTTTTTGTTGGTAGTCCCACCTTGACTTTACGCCTTAATTGAGTTCACTTCCTAGTATCCACCAACTTGCTAAGTGCGATGGGGGGACCTATATGATCTTGCTCTAAGCCTAGACATCCTCTTACCATACGAATTCCAGTGCCGACCACTTCCCGTCTGCGGGTGAATCAACCGTTCACATTGGCCATACAATGTCCGACCGTTTGCTACTTCAAAAAGAGGGTCTCAAAACAAATAAAATAAACCCCATTGGAAAGAAACCAACAACCAAGGTTAACAGTTGCCACATCTCTATGACATGGTTAATAACTGCCACGTCCTCGTGACATATCCCCCTCTTGAAATCGCAAATGTCCTCGATTGCATACCATAAATACACGCCACTGATGATCTTGTGCTATTAACACTCTTTTATCATCGCATGTATCCGCAAGAAAGGTCGTAACATACATAGATACAAATGACTTAATGAGGCCTTCATATATGTACATTTGATGTACTAGCTCTATCATTACCCCTCCTTTGCACACGTTGGGTTGGGGCATAAGTAGGCTGTAACCCAAAGGCTTCAAGGTAAAGCTGCAATACATTTGGTGACTCTGATAGTTCATGCTCTTCCATCCACTTTGCATCCATAGGCGGATAGTTCTTGAACTTCACCAAATAGCGTCTTGCAACTTGTCCTTTAACTTTTTTGTCCTTATGTGCCAAAACTTGCTCAGGTACCAGGATCTCATCAAGTTCCTCAACTTCTGGCTGATCCTCAACTGGCATATCTTCTGGCACATCACCCACGAAGGGTCTTAGAAGACTCACGTGAAACGCATTATGAATCTTCCACGCATCAGGCAATTTCAGCCTGTAAGCCACATCGCTGATCTTGTCAAGCACTTGAAAAGGCCCATAGTAACGCATCTTGAGCTTAGGAAACGGCCATTCCTTGCCCTTCATCTTCTTTAACCTTGCCTTTTCGAACCTTAAGAGAACCCAATCACCAGGTGATAGTAGCAATTCACGACGGTGACGATCAGCAGCCTTTTTCTGTTTTGCCCGAGTCTTCTCCAAGGCAACTTTAATCTTCTTATACGTCTCATCCATGTTCTCAACATATCGATCTGCCTCAAAGATCTTGTCCTTTGTGTGCAAAATGGGAGGAACCTTTTTGCCGCCTTCAACAATTTCAAAAGGTGCTTTGCCAGTAGACGAATGCACCGTATTATTGTACGCATACTCAAGCATAGGCAAATACTGTTCCCACTTGCCCTTATTATCTGACACATAGCATTTCAGCAGATCTAAGACAGTAGAATTGGCCTCTTCTGACTGTCCATCAGTTTGTGGATGAAACGAAGACGAAAACTTGAGCGTAGTGCCCATGTTCTCAAACAATCCTCTCCAGAACAAACTGGTCATGCGAGGATCACGATCACTGATAATCGATTGTGGCATACCATGGTACTTAAACACATTGTACATGAACAAGCGTGCCATCTGATCAGATTTTATCTTCTTCCTGACAGGGATAAAATGGGCTTCCTTGCTGAACCTGCAGATAATGGTCCATATACCATCATTCCCTGTTGGCGTCCTTGGAAGATCAAAGATAAAGTCCATAGCAATGCTTTCCCATGGCTTATTCGGAATCGGCAGTGGTTGTAACAACCCTGGTGCCTTTTGCCTGTCAAACTTGACCTTTTGGCAAACTATGCATGCTCTCACAAAGGCATCCACATCTCTCCTCAAGGTAGGCCAATAGAAGAACGTCTCTACCGCTTTAACTGTTGCATCTATGCCACGATGCCCTGCATACGGTGGGACATGACTCTCTTCCATGACCTTATGTCGCAGTGGTCTAGTGACACAAAGTCTGCCATGCATCATCATAAAACCATCTCTGAGGAGGTAGTGCTCATGATGTTGCCCCTCTTGTAACTGCTCAAAGATCCTTGCAAAATCTTCATCAGTAGTATACTGTTCCTTCATGTCAATTAACTCATGATGATAAGGAATTGACACAGCTGAAATTTGTGGCTTTCTTGATAACGCATCAGCCACAACATTCTTCTTGCCTTCCACATGCATAATTTGGAAGTGGAACATGGAAAGAATGTTTGCCCATCGCATATGCTTTTCGGATAACTTTGACTATGTCAAGAAGTATCGCAAGGTCTGATGATCTGTTTGGACAACAAAATCAGCACCTAAGAGGTAGTGCTTCCAGCTAGAAAGCGCATGAATCACGGCCAAGAGCTCTTTCTCATAGACTTGCATAGTCCTCTCTGGCCCTTGCAAAATTCGGCTTTCATAGGCTACTACCCGTCCATCTTGCATTAGCACTGCTCCGATGCTACTGCCACACGCGTCACACTGGACCACAAATGACTTCCTGAGATCTAGCAAAACAATAACTGGATCTGAAGTCAACTTTTCCTTTAAGAGACTAAAAGCTGAAATCTCTTTTTGGGTCCATCTGAAAGTGACCTCTTTCGTTTGCAATGCGTGAAGAGGCGATGCTATCTCTGCAAAATTTCTGATCAACCTTCTATAGTAGGAACACAATCCCAAGAAGCTTCTGACATCGTGCACAGTCTTCAAGTCTGGCCATGTCTTGATAGCTTCGACCTTTGCGGGATCCATTCTAACACCATCCTTTGAGACTATGTGGCCCAGAAAGTGGATCTCTTCGAGGAAGAATTCACTTTTCTTAGGATTGACAAGTAACATGTGACTACGCAGCTCTTCGAACACAATGGTCAAGTGACGCCTATGCTCCTCTTCATTCTTCGAATACACAATCATGTCATCGAAGAATGTTCCAACAAACTGTTGATGCGAGCGGAAAATCCGGTCCATCATTCTGTTGAACGTGGCAGGAGCATTTGTTAGCCCAAACGGCATCACTAGAAACTCATAAAGACCAAATGTCTTTCTAAACGCAGTCTTGTGCACATCCTCTGGGCTTATACGAATCTGATGGTACCCACTCCTAAGGTCTATCCTGTGAAAATTGCAGCACCCTCTAAACGATCGAGAATATCATCAATGCGAGGAATAGGAAACCTATTCTTGATGGTATTCTTATTCAACGCACGATAATCAACACACATGCGCCATGAGCCATCCTTCTTCTGCACTAGGAGCACTGGGGAGCAAAAGGGTGAAGAACTAGGCTGGATAAGCCCCTTCTCTAATAACTCCTCAATTTGGCCCATAATCTCTTTCTGCTGCGCCGCACTAACCCTGTAGGGAGGTTTATTTGGTGGGCTACACCCTGGCACCAAATCTATCCAATGGTCCTCAGGTCTCTCTGGCGGCAATTGCGACGGTAATGAATCAGAAAAACAGTCACTAAACTTTTGCAAAAATGCTGACCTTTCTTTATCTAACACAGATAAATTTGATTGATCACTATCTGAGACATCACGTGCAAAAATCAAGTACACAGAAAGATGATTCTTTATTACAGAAGTGATAACAGAAGCAGATACAATAGGGACTGACTCTCCTTTAAGCTTTACATCCAAGATGTGAGTTTTGCCCCTATGCTGTACAGTGATCTTTTTGTTGTAGGCATCCAAGACTCCATGCACTCGGAACATCCACGGGATCCCCAACAAGGCGTCACAACCTTCCAGCGGCATGATGTAAAACTCTTCAGTGTCCACATACGACTGAATATGCACACGCAGTTTTCCAATGATGGGAGTAACACACTCTGAGTGGCCAGGACATGCCAACCCTGCCTCTGCTGTGTACCCCATCTCTTCAGCTTTGATGCCGAGCTTCATAGCCAACTCTGGTGAGATAAAGTTGGCTTTGGCACCTGGATCAAAGAAGATGAGTGCCGTCTGATCCCTAACTTTACCCCATGCCCTGCATAACTCACTGGCATCTGTGCTGGGCCTGTCACCCACCATGTCTGGCACTAAACCTGCCGTGGGTTTAGGCTTCTTGCCTTTCTGGTCTTCAATTGTCATTATTACATTTGCCAATCAATTCATTTTGCCTATGATGTGTACAATTGTCAATTTTGCAAACAATGCGTCTTGTGGGTGACTATTTTGGGTCTATTATCTACCCTTGCACTTTTTTAAAAAAGTGAATCAAGTACAATATGGTTGATGGGTGGCAGGGCATTCAATGCCCTGCCACCAAAAAAAAAATCTCTCGGGCGTCGCTATAAGCGTCGCTATTTATGGCTCTGTAGCGTCGCTATGAGCGTCGCTATAGTCTTCTGTGTAAACGTCGCTATATCCGTCACTATGGGCGTCGCTATATGCGTCGCTATATAGCGACGCTTATAGCGACGCATATAGCGACGCCTATTGTGACGCTCATAGCGACGCTCTCGTAGCGACGCTCGTAGCGACAGTTTTAGCGACGCCGGGGGTTATAAAAACCCAGTGTATTTCCGTCGCTAACAGCGTCACAAGAGCACACAACCTCTTGTAGTGTTTGGAGACCTGTAGTGACCAAGGGATGAGAAAAATTACAAGTTTCTCATTTTTTCCATATGATGGATGACCCGGATTTTTCTTGGTCTTTCGAGAATTCCGACAAATCGTTGTCCTCTAGTTCCAATGAGAATGAAAAAGGCAAGCATGAACCCACACAACTGTACATCAGTCAAATGAGTAGCCCTCTTGTGGGGCATCACATAATTGCACGTAGGGGAGAGAGAGCAGTGTGTAGTGTGCAGGGCATCACTTCTAGCACCACACTGTACATGAGAGGGAAAGGAAGCACTCCATAGCTCTTAACCTGTGACAAAAGCTGAAATGAGGCCTCTCCCAACATAAAAATCAGCGCCCATTTTTCTGCAAGAGGAAAGTTCACGAAAATGTGACACTTGGCGCATTTTCAAGCATTTTCCCGTTTCGGGTTCACCGCTTAAAAATATCCCAACCGACGCGTCAGTTGACTTCGCGGCAGAGATATAAAATGTTCCCCTAGTCATACCGGAGGTAATGACGTGAACACATTTCACGGCCCAAAATAGCAGTTCCCTAAATTTTAGGAGATGCTTCCGTTGGGCTCCCACTGGTCTTCTGACCATCTATCCTCATTGGGGCCGCATCCAAAAGTGCAATGTGGCCCAACTGTCGGATACTTTTTGTTGGTAGTCCCACCTTGACTTTACGCCTTAATTGAGTTCACTTCCTAGTATCCACCAACTTGCTAAGTGCGACGGGGGGACCTATATGATCTTGCTCTGAGCCTAGACATCCTCTTACCATACGAATTCCAGTGCCGACCACTTCCCGTCTGCGGGTGAATCAACCGTTCACATTGGCCATACAATGTCCGACCGTTTGCTACTTCAAAAAGAGGGTCTCAAAACAAATAAAATAAACCCCATTGGAAAGAAACCAACAACCAAGGTTAACAGTTGCCACATCTCTGTGACATGATTAATAACTGCCACGTCCTCGTGACAGAAACTCGATAAAGGGATTGGTGGAGATTGGCCGGGGATCAAATCTATGGGATGATCCACTGGACACCGAGGAGGCAAAGTTGTTGGTAGCTCGTCGGGAACAAGTCCAGATGGGGTTGAAAGAAGGGTTGTTGCAAATAAGCAACCTTTGAGGAGGATTTAACTTCTTCTGCTGCATCGGGTTTGACATCTCGCAACATTATTAAGACAGTAGCACAATCACGTTTTCGAACCAGATGTTTGACTTGTAAAGCAGAAACCAATATAATGGGTTTGGTATTGAAAAGACCACGAAGCTCTATTTCCTGTTGCTTTTGAAAGAGCCGAATTGAGTGATCTCTAAAACTGATTATTGGATCATACAGAAATAACCAAGATTGGCAAAGGATCAAGTCGTGATGTGACAAGGGCATAACTGAAAAACCAAGCTGATCCTGGTAATCCTGAATTTGAAAATCCAACTTTTTAATCCTTTTGCTGCACTCGAGGAAGAAACCATCAGCAAGTTCTCATTGGTAAGCCGCCTCACTAGGTTGTGTTTGAAGACGAAGTTTAGTAATCAAGGGCGTGCTGACAAAATTAGTAGAATGCCCACTATCCACAAGAACATTGATTGGCTGCTTGCCAACAAAGCCAAGGAGGCTAAGAACCTGGTTCCAAAGATCCACTGGAGCAACGACATGATTTCGAGCATCAACATTAAGGCACTCACCACCTTCGAAACTCGAACACAATGTGCTGCTTTCTTGCCTTTGTCACGGATAGGAGGTTGGTTGTGGATATGTTCTAAAATTGTGGTCTCCATGTGAGAATTTTGACGAGGATTTCAAGGGTTTGGCTTCTTGGGACACTCATACCACATGTGCTGTCCATTGCAAATTGTGCATAATCTTGGACGGTTGGAGTGGGAGGTTGAAGGAGCCGATGAAGAGGCTTGCTGCCTAGAAGAAGTATCCTGCCAAAAATCACGATGACCATTCCTTCTATGATTGGGACAATTGTATTGTCGATTTTGATTATTTGCAAAAGAGGAGGCTCTGGAAGTGGCTGCTCGTCCAGAAGATTGGGGTCGAAAAGAATTTTGTCCAGCACAGTATTCTCTCAAAGATTGAGGTCCTGAGAAAGAACGTTGATTCTGACCACCTTGTCCTTGATGATTACGTTGTGAGGAGCTTGCAAAATTGGAAGCTCGATCGCCAGGAAGGAAGCTTCTGAATGGGCGTCGATTATCGCCGAGACGCTCAACATAAGCAATTGCAGCATCCAATGTGGCAAGGTTAAATTTATGGACATCATCTCGCAGGGAAGGCTCAAGTCCGTCAACAAAACTGTGGAGTTTGTCGGATGGACTGAGAGTCTCTATCTCAAGAGTTACTTTCTGAAACTCCGAGATGTACGCGGCCAAAGAACCAGCTTGGCTCAGGCGGCGGAGACAAGACCGGGTGTGAAAATCTGCATTTGCAAGCTCAAAAGCCTTTCAAAGAACGCGCCGGACTTTATCCCCACTAGCGATGATTTTTCCATCAAAAGAATGCAGTATCCTTTAGCAGGGAGCTTGCCAAAGCAACCTTCTTACTTTCAATGAGATCGGTGTTTGCGAAATAAACATCCATCTTAAAAAGCCAATGGTCCAACACGCGCTTATGGCGGCGACCGTTATATAGCTCCGGCAACTTTGCATCAATTTTCTTTTTTTGTGCTGTGTTTATTATTCAAAAAGGCACTTTAATTCTCGATTGTCTAACTCTGGTTCTCGAGACTCGACTTGCTCAGGAACTGACTTTGCTACAAATAAAACCGAATGTGTAGTTGGCTGCATCCTCGAAGAAGAAAAAGCCTGTAAGACATCCAAACAGGCTGCCATCGATGCAAGACCGCTGGAAAGGGCCTCCTCGAGGACGGACGTCTGCTCTTCGAGGACTGCTATTGGATCGTCGGGTGGAACAGGAGCACTATCTGTCTCTGACATTCAGACAGCTTAGAGGGAATATCTCGGAGAGGCTAGAGAGGTGTAGTTGCCGTAAAAAGGCGAAGCTGCTTGTCACAAAATGGTGACGCGGCAGTGCAGGGGAGCAGCGGATACACACACAGCACACTCTTTCTTTGGCTGCAGCTGAATGCTGACGTAGCAGCCTATATACGAACAGGCCCGCATTTCGCGAAAAAGATGCCACGTGGCAGCATGTACGGACCCCCGCGATTTACAGAAAGCTGGGACAGATTCTCTACACAAAAAAGCTGGCTGCTTTTTAGCCTACGCAATTGCAAGAGACAGATAGAGAGAGCCCTTTTTGCTTTTTCTACGCAATTGAAGAGAGAGAGAGAGAGAGAGAGAGAGAGAGCTCTTCTGCTTCATTTTAAAAACCTATTTTATGGACAGCTTTTGGAACTTGCTTTATTTTACAAGCAAGAGAGAGAAAGAGCCTTTGCTTTATTCTTGGACTTTTGATTTTCAGCTTTTGGGCTCTGCTTTTGGGCATCCCTTGTAATCTTTAAATATGTGAGCAGGCTTCTCACAACTTAGAGCATCTGGACGCAGAGTCTAAGTGTGAGCGCCAGTTCGCACTCTTGTACTTTGAACACAGATTAATACAAAAAGAAATACCGAGAGGGGCGCCAGTCTTTGGGGCCAATATCTCTAGGCACGAAACTCCATCGGGCCAGTGTCGAATCAATTGTGAACTCCGAACTATTTTAAGTATTTATTTGTGCTGTCGCGGTAGATTCTTGACTTGGAGTATCCAAATCTGTTACAGTGGTATCAAAGCATGGCCGATTTCTCTTCTACGGGAAATCCGATCCCTAAAAAAATTTTCCACGGCATCTATGGCTTCAGGCAAAGACCAGTAGACTCCCTCTACATCCGGAGATGCGGGAAGGGATCACAACGAAGATTCACACGAGGAGTATGGCCTGCCTCGGCCCACTCAGGCGGAGCTCGAAGAGATGGAGCGTCAACAATTGATCGGTGACGCAACAGAGATGATGCTCAATTTTGCTAAGGACCCAAAATTTGCAAAATATATCAGCGAGACCTCTTTCAAGGAGGTGCATGTGCAGTGGCTGCAAACCACAAAACCACCCAAGAAACCTCCACTCCCAAGATGTACACGGAGCAAGAATTAGAAGAGGTCGTTGATGCACGAATTGCTCAGCTTTTTGATACGCAAAACAAAGCTAAAAAGCCGAAGAAAGGCGCTGACTTCCCGGGTTATTTGGGTCGTCAATCTACTTTTGAATCGGCAAAGAAACAGAAGAAGTGTGTTTAATTTGAAGGAGTACCCAGTTCTTCTTCTTCTTCTTCTGCTTCAGACGGTTCTTCTAGCTCATCTGACTCGAGCGAAGAAGACAAAAACGGCAAAAAAAAGAACCAAAAAGCAAAGCTTCAGGAGGCAAGAAAAAGGCAAAGAAACCTAAATCTCGCCCTGTGGTTGACAGTTCTACAAAGGAATCGTCTTCTAATAGACAAGACAAGATAGCGCCAGTTAAATGGCTGAAATTCAAAAGGCTTTTTACTTCTTCTTGGCTGACTCGAGAGTATGAACGCGACATACGCACTGCTTGGAACCATCTCCCGGATGACCAAGAAAGATACAGTGGACGCTTATGAAACCGGCCTGTTTAATCCAAAAGGGCGGTAGACCTTAGACTTAAACCTTATTTGCTTTCACCCATTTAATTTGTCGCCCACTTTACCTGTACTTTCAAGACACAACAAAGGGGAGAGGGATACAGGCTGCTAGATTGCACCTATATGAGAGGACCAACACCAGATTGGCCCCTAACTTAGGCGCCCCTTTCGGTATTTCTTTATTGTTTAAAAGAGGGAATAAACGTTGTGGTTCCCTATAAGCTGCCCCGCACAAGCTTGGCTGAATTTCAACTGTTTCGGCCCGATTTCGGCAGCATAACTGTACTAGGACCCTTCACAGTCAGTATTCCCACGCATTGAATGACTTTCCCAACGCATATGGGCACTTTGCAAAACCTGGCGAGAATCTGCAGCACGCTGAATTCTCTGTTTTCAGCCCCGAAAAAGCGCCAGATCACCTGTACAGCGGTCCCCTCGCGTCCCCGAACCTCCTGGGGGTATTAGGGTCCGTTTAGGGCCAAAACCCTAAACCTGCAAAAATACACAGCAGCCTGTAATTTACTGTTTCGGGCTCCGTTTCGCATGCCGGTCGCATCCGTAGCAAGTCCTCGGGCTCCCGCACCTGTAGGGCTACTTGCCCTTTGAATCGGACGAGATTTCTGACGTGAAACCCCTCCGAATTCACCTGTACCTGCGGGGGATTAGCCGCTAGCTAATCCAATACCTGTGCAAGAGGCTCTTGCCTCGGCAATCGCGCATCAACCCACATAACTGTACATTGGTCAAATGAAAAGCCCACTAGAGGGGCATAGCATACTGCCATAGGGGAGAGAGAGGGCAGTGCGTACCGTGCAGGGCATCACTCCTGGCACCGCACTATACATAGGAGGGAAAGGAAGCACTCCATAGCTCTTAACCTGTGATGACCAAAACTGCAAATGAGCCCCTCTCCTTCAAATTCAGCGCCACTTCTTCATGCATGAGGAAAGTGCACAGAAATGTGCCGTGCCACTTGGCACATTTACAGCCTATTTCCCGTTTCGGGGTTGCCGCCTAAAAATCTCCCGACCGGTTGCCCAGTTGACTTCACGACAGAGTAATAAAATGTTCCCCTTGTCATTCCGGAGGTAATGACGCAAACACATTTTCAGGTCCCAAAATAGCAGTTCCCTAAATTTTAGGAGATGCTGCCATAGTAGCTTTCTAAGGTCATCTGACCCCTTTTGTACACTGCAGCCACACCCAGAATTGAAATGTAGCCTCTGTAGCAAAGGATTCCACTTTGGCTAGTCAATGACCCCACTTTGGCTAACCATAGTCCTTGTCCAACATTAGTGCTCTCTTGCCCTCAGGCCTGGACTCCCTCTGAATAGTTCCACACTAGCTATGCAATGCAGGGCAGTTAGATTTCCCAAGGGATGCTTCCAAAAAGTGAAAATGAATAAATAATAAGAAAGAAATCAACAAAAAGGATAGATAGTAGTCACACGCTGGTGACATACCCCCCTATTGAAATCTCAAACGTCCTCGTTTGCATCTATGTCGTACATGCTCACAGTCAACGCTGATGTATTCAACGCCTGTCGACACATATACGACACATACATGCTCATTGTCAACCCTGGCTATTCAACACCTCGTCGACACATGTATCGCCTGCATGTGAACCCTGTCCCAATGACATAGTGGTAGCTTCGCACTCTGCCATTGCTTTGAGTCACCAACGTTCCAATGACAAAATGGTAGCTACATATTTCTCCACTGTCCTATAGTACACGTTGGGCACAGTAACACTTTCGAGCATACCTAACCCGACAGTTTAGGAATGCAGTTACACATGTACCCTTTAATAGAAGCAATTACTGTATCCTTGACAAACTAACAAGAAATACTTACTTCTATAGCACTAACCAAACTTTTGGACATTCCATAAGAGCAATTACCAAACTGACAATCTGTACAGCTCTAACATTCATGTAACATGTACTTGATTTGAGCTCACTTTGAATACCATGTACATCATTTGTTTCAGAAGCCATTGTCACACTGACAATCCATGTAGCTTTGAAACTCAAGGGGTCAAGGTAGGTTGCAAATCGAAGGCTTCAAGGTAAAGTGATAACACAGTTGGTGACTCTGCAAGTTCACCTTCTTCCATCCACTTAGCATCCATTGGTGGATAGTTTGTAAACTTTACCAAGTAACACCTAGCAACCTTGCCTTTCACTTTTCTTTCTTTATGTGCCAAAATCTGTTCCGGGACCAAGATCTCGTCAAGTTCCTCGACTTCCGGCTGATCTTCAACTGGCATATCCTCTGGCACATCACCCACATAGGATGTGAGAAGACTCACATGAAACGCAGTGTGAATCTTCCAACTCTCAGGCAATTTCAGCCTATATGCAACATTATAGATTATTTCGCATACTTGAAAAGGCCCATAGTAGCGCATGTTGAGCTTTGGAAACAGTCTTTTCCTTGCCCTTCATCTTCTTTAACTTTGCCTTTTCAAAGCGTAGAAGCACCCAATCACCGAGTGAAAATACCACTTCACGACAGTGACGATCAGCTGCTTTCTTTTGCTTTGCCTGAGTCTTTTCCAAGGCCACTTTGACCTTCTTGTACATTTCATCCATGTCCTGAACATACTTATCTGCTTCAAATATCTTGTCCTTTGTATGCAGTATGGGAGGAACTTTCTTGCCACCTTCAACTATCTCAAAAGGTGCCTTGCCAATTGATGAATGCACTGTATTATTGTATGCATACTCCACCAATGGCAAATACTGCTCCCACTTCCCTTTATGCTCTGACACGTAGCACTTTAGCAGATCTAGGACAGCAGAATTTGCCTCTTCTGACTGCCCATCGGTTTGAGGATGAAATGACGAAGAGAATTTGAACGTGGTGCCCATATTCTCAAACAAGCCTCTCCAGAACAAACTTGTCATGCATGGATCACGGTTGCTAACAATCGACTGTGGCATGCCATGATACTTGAAAATATTGCTCATAAATAAGCGTGCCATCTGATCTAGCTTTATCTTCTTCCTGACAGGAATAAAATGAGCCTGCTTGCTGAATCTGCAAATGATGGTCCAAATACAATCGTTTCCTGTCTGCGTTCTCGAAACATCAAAGATAAAATCCATAGCAATACTTTCCCATGGTTTATCTGGAATAGGTAGTGGTTGCAATAACCCTGGTGCCTTTTGCCTGTCAAACTTGACCTTCTGGCATATTAGGCATTCTCGCACAAAGGCATTTACATCTCTTCTCAATGTAGGCCAGTAGAAGAATATCTCAACCGCTTTCACTGTAGCATCGATACCACGATGCCCTGCATACGGTGGGACATGACTCTCTTCCATAACTTTGTGTCGCAATGGCTTTGTGACAGACAATCTGCCATGCATCATCATGAACCCATCTTTGAGAAGATAGTGTTCATGACGTTGTCCATCCATTAGCTGCTCGAAGACCCTTGCAAAATCTTCATCGTTTGCATATTGTTCCCTCATATCATCAAGTTCATGATGATAAGGAATTGACACAGCTGAAATTTGTGGCTTCCTTGACAAGGCATCAGCCAGAACGTTCTTCTTGCCTTCCACATGCACAATCTGAAAGTGAAACATGGACAAGATATTTGCCCATCGCATATGCTTCTCAGATAACTTTGCCTGTGTCAAGAAGTATCGAAAGGTCTGATGGTCCGTTTGGACAACAAAGTCTAAACCTAGCAGGTAGTGTTTCCAACTTAAGAGCGCATGAATCACGGCCTGCAATTCTTTTTCATGGACTTGCATAGTCTTTTATGGCCCTTGCAAGATTCTACTCTCATAGGCTACTACCCTGCCATCTTGCATTAGCATTGCACCAATGCTACTACCGCAGGCGTCGCACTAGACCACAAATGACTTCCTAAAGATCTAGCAACACAATGACTGGATCTGAAGTCATCTTTTCCTTTAAGAGATTAAAAGCTGAAATCTCTTTCTCTGTCCATCTAAAGGTGACTGCCTTCTTTTGAAGAGCATGTAAAGGTGAAGCAATCTCAGCGAAATTTCGGATAAACCTTCTGTAATAGGAGCATAGTCCCAAGAAACTTCGGACATCATGCACCGTCTTCAAATCTGGCCATGACTTGATCGCTTCAACTTTTGCAGGATCCATTCTGACACCATCCTTTGAGACAGTGTGTCCCAGAAAGTGAATCTCTTCCAGGAAAAATCCACTTTTCTTTGCATTAACGAGCAACCTATGACTGCGTAGCTCTTTGAACACAATGGCCAAGTGATGCCTATGCTCCTCTTCATTCTTTGAGTAGACTATCATGTCATCAAAGAATGTACCAACAAACTGCTGGTGTGGATGGAAAATTCTGTCCATCATCCTACTGAACATAGCAGGAGCATTTGTGAGACCAAAGGGCATCACTAAAAATTCGCAAAGGCCAAACGTCGTTCTAAAAGCAGTCTTGTGCACATCCTCTAATCTAATGCGGATCTGATGGTACCCACTCTTTAGATCTATCCTGCTAAACATAGCTGCTCCTTCTAATTTGTCCAGAATATCATCAATTCTAGGTATAGGGAACCTATTCTTGATGGTATTCTTGTTCAGTGCACGGTAGTCGATCCACATACGCCATGAGCCATCCTTTTTCTGCACCAACAACACTAGAGAACAGAATGGGGATGAACTGGGCGGAATCAGCCCCTTTTCTAACAGCTCTTGTACTTGGCCCATTATCTCTTTTTGTTGAGCCGCACTAACCTTGTACGGAGGCTTATTTGGTGGGCTACTGCCTGGCACCAAATCTATCGCATGGTCCTCGGGTCTCTCTGGCAGTAATTGAGACGGTAATGAATCGGAAAAACAGTCACTATACTGTTGTAAAAACATTGACCTTTCTTTATCTAGCACAGATAAATTTGATTCATCACAATCTGACACTTCACGTGCAAAAACCAAGTACACAGAAAGATGCTTTTACATTACAGAAGTAATAGCAGAAGCTGATACAATGGGAATAGACTCCCCTTTAAGCTTTACATCCAGAATGTGAGTCTTTCCCCTGCTCTGTACAGTGATCTTTTTGTTGTAGGCATCCATGATTCCCTGTACACGAAACAACCAACGAATACCTAACAACACATCACATCCGTCCAGTGGCATGATGTAAAATTCTTCAGCATCTACATAGGACTGAATATGTAGGCGCAACTTTCCAATGATGGGTGTCACAACCTCTGTATGGCCAGGACATGCCAAACCTGCCTCTGTTGTATACCCCATCTCTTCAGTTCTGATTCCCAACTTTGAAGCCAATTCTGGGGAAATGAAGTTGGCTTTGGCCCCTGGATCAAAGAAGATAAGCATTGTTTGATCCCTGACCTTTCCCCATGCTCTGCAAAGCTCACTTGCATCTGAATTTGGCTTGTCGCCCACCATATCTGGCACTAAACCAGCCATGGGCTTCTTTCCTTTCTTGTCTTCAGAATCAGCTGGCCTTTTCTTTGTAGGACAATTGTAAGCAATGTGGACAGGCTGCTCACACATGAAGCATTTGTTCTCTGACCTCAGGACCTTCTTTTGCTCTTCCAACTTGCAAGGAAAACGTCTTTTCCATTTCTTCGCTTGTCCCTTTTCTGATTCAGCCGAAGCTTTGCCTTTCCCAGCGTTGGCTGGCTCCTGAGTCCCTTTTGGAGCCTCATTGGGAACGTGCTTCTTCGCTGAATTTTTCTTGGCTGATCCTTCCTTGACGCCAGTATTGAATTCACAATCTTCTTCCTTGAGCAAACCATTGCCAATGTTTGCTATCTCGATGAGCTGCGTCAAAGTAGTGACTTTGGTCTTCGTGCAGTATTTTCTCAATCCTTTGGGTAGGCCACAACAGTATTTTTCAATCTGTTCTGTCAATGGCACAAACCTATAGGAAGTTACTAGAAGTAGAGCTTTCCAAAACTTTCGATTGTAGTCATCCAGATTCTTGCAAGTGGCAGCATTAAGCTGGTGCCATTCTGTCATGACATCTGCTTCAAAGTCATCAGATAACCATGCTGCTGCAAAAATCTGCTTGAAGTAAATCCATGTGGACGGAGCTTGCCCTTGAAGCAATAAAGTTGTCCACCATTGTCCCGCATTCCCTGTCAAGAAAGTGGCTGCCTTGCGGACCTTTGAAGCCTCTGTAAAGTTTCCCCCTGCATAGGCCTTGTCAAACTGCTGGAGGAATGAGAGAGCCTTCTTCCTGTCATCAAACCCTGTAAAGGTCGTGAAAGTCACACCTTCACCACCTTCTTTGAACGGAGTTGGCCTCTCCAACGGCATTAAATTGTCATATGGAAGTGACTGAAACATGGGAACATTGTTAGGATTCATTTGTGTTCCCTGACCGCAATTAAGTTGACCTGGAAATGCCATATTTGGCTGCTGATTTGTAATTCCAGCCATACCAAAATTTGCCTATGGCATCCCAAATTGGCCCTGAGTGCTTTGAAACCCTGGTAGCATGCCCGTGACACCATACATAGGGTTAGGCATCATCGTTTGAGCACCCCCGAACATTGTTCCTAGTGTGTAAACTGATTTCTAGGTGCATGACTAGCCATGCTCTGGAATACCGATCCACCTCCAAAATAGTCAGGGTCTACTGAAGGTGGTGGGAAGACTTGTTGCATAGCCTGTAGGTTGCTTCCCTACCCATTAGAACCAACTATAGGCTGCTGAAAGGTGGCGGGCTGAACTGGTACAGCTTGAAAGACTGGCATCTCAGCCACCTGTTCTTGCACCTTAGGCACAGCTTGTGGAGACTGCATGTTCTCCGTCAAGTGCACAGGTGTTTCCATTGACTGTGGAGTATGAATCACCTGTGCTTGAGCCTTAACAGGCTTCTGAATACGATCCAGTGACCCAACTTGCGGAGACGGAAGAGGAGGTTACAGAAAGGCTAAAAACCTCGGGTTCTGCATTACTTGTGTGAACATAGCCACAGCAGTAGCCAACTGGGTCCTGAATATATCATCATCCGTCTGTGGTGGTCTTGAAGACTCACCCACTTCATGTGTCTGTTGACCCTGTGAAGAGAAAACCTCTTCAATCACATCATCTGGTCTGTCAGCCATAATTGCAATTCCCTGTGTCTGGTCTATGATCCCCTGTGTCTTCAAGCCCAAACTGACCAAGGCTCACTTCTATGGGAAAAAGTGATTTAATCCCGTCGATGGAACCATGAAACCGGCCTGTTTAATCCAAAAAGGGCGGTAGACTTTACTTCAAACCTTGATTTAGCTTTCACCCATTATTAGTCGTCTATTCTACCTGTACTTTCAAGACACAACAAAGGGGAAAGGGATACAGGCTGCTAGATTGCACCTGTATGAGAAGACCGACACCAGATTGGCCCCTAACTTAGGCGCCCCTTTCGGTATTTCTTTATTGTTCAGAAGAGGGAATAAACGCTGTGGTTCCCTACAAGCTGCCCCGCACAAACTTGGCTGAATTTCAATTGTTCCGGCCCGATTTCGGCAACATAACTGTACTAGGACCCTTCACAGTCAGTATTCCCACGCATTGAATGACCTTCCTGATGCATACGGGCACTTTGCAAAACCTGGCGAGAATCTGCAGCACGCTGAATTCTCTGTTTTCAGCCCTGAAAATGCGCCAGATCACCTCTACAGCGGTCCCCTCGCGTCCCCGAACCTCCTGGGGGTATTAGGGACCGTTTAGGGCCAAAACCCTAAACCTGCAAAAATACACAGCAGGCTGTAATTTACTCGTTCGGGCTCCGTTTCGCGTGCCGGTCGCATCCGTAGCAAGTCCTCGAGCTCCCGCACTTGTAGGGCTACTTGCCCTTTGAATCGGACGAGATTTCTGGCGTGAAACCTCTCCGAATTCACCTGTACCTACGGGGGATTAGCCGCTAGCTAATCCAGTACCTGTGCAAGAGGCTCTTGCGTCGGCAATCGCGCATGAACCCACACAACTGTACATTGGTCAAATGAAAAGCCCACTAGAGGGGCATAACATACTGCCATAGGGGAGAGAGAGGGCAATGCGTAGCGTGCAGGGCATCACTCTTGGCACCGCACTGTACATAGGAGGGAAAGCAAGCACTCCATAGCTCTTAACCTGTGACAAAATCTGAAAATGAGCTCTCCTCCTCCTAAATTCAGCGCCACTTCTTGTTGCATGAGGAAAGTGCACCAAAAGGTGCCACTTGGCACATTTACAAGCATTATCCCGTTTCGGGGTTGCCGCCTAAAAATCTCCCAACCGGTTGCCCACTTGACTTCACGGCAGAGTAAGAACATGTTCCCCTTGTCATTCCGGAGGTAATGACGCAAACACATTTTCAGGTCCCAAAATAGCAGTTCCCTAAATTTTAGGAGATGCTGCCATTGTATCTTTCTAGGTCATCCGACCACCTCTGTACACTGCAGCCACACCCAGAACTGAAATGTAGCTTCTGTAGCAAAGGATTCCACTTTGGCTAGTCAATGACCCCACTTTGGCTAACCATAGTCTTTGTCCAACCTTAGTGCTCTCTTGCCCTCAGGCCTAGACTCCCTCTAGACAGTTCCACACTAGCTATGCAATGCAGGGCAGTTAGATTTCCCGAGGGGTGTTTCCAAAAAGTGAAAATAAATAGATAATAAGAAAGAAATCAACAAAAAGGATAGATAGTAGTCACACGCTGGTGACACGTTGTCTTGTTTAATAGAAGCGTGGACCACCAAGTTCGAGCATTAGAGGCAACTCTCCGAATCTTGGAGTGCTCTGAGTAACGCCCTCCAGAGAAAGCTATGTCAAATTGTTGTATGAAAGACAGCCTTCGAAGCATCTCTATAACCAAAAAACGTGTCAAATTTAATTGAGTGTCCACCTGCCTTAATTTCTTGGACTTTCTTGCTTTTATCTTCCAGAAAGTCATACTCGTTGGCTTTATATAAATTCGTCTTCTTTGCATAAAAGTTGTTGTCGTCAGAGTCCGAACTATCTGAAGACGAGTCCTCTGTAGAACTATCAACAACTGGGCGAGATTTAGGCTTCTTTGCCTTTTTCTCGCCCTTTCCGAAGCTTTGCTTTTTGCTTCGCTTTTTGCCTTTTCTGTCTACTTCGCTCAAGTCAGAGGAGCTAGAAGAACTCGAAGAAGAAGAAGAAGAAGAAGAAGAACTGGGTACTCCTTCAAAATCGGACACGCTTCTTCTGCTTTCTTGCCGATGCAAATGTAGACTGACGACCCAAATAACCCGGGAAGTAAGTTCCTTTCTTCTGCTTTTTGTCGTGCTTTTCTACTTTGGTTTGCGTGTCAAAAAGCTGAGAAATTTGTGCATCAGCCACCTCTACTAATTCTTGCTTTGTTTACATCCTTGGAGTAGGAGGTTTCTTCAGTGCCGGTTTGAGGGGTGGTTCTGTGGTTTGCCGCCACTGTGCATGCACCTCATCGAAGGAGGTCTTGCTCATAAATTTTGCAAATTTCAGGTCCTTCGCAAAATTTAGCATCATTTTTGTTGTGTCACCGATCAATCGTCGACGCTCCATCTCTTCAAGCTCCACCTAGTAGGCAGAGGCGGGCCATACTCCTCGCGTGAATCTTCGTTGTGATCTCTTTCCGCATCTCCGGATGCAGAGGAAGTCAACTGATCTCTGTCTGAAGCCATAAGTGCCGCGTAAAAAGGATCGGATTTCCCGGTAGAAGAGAAATCGGCCGTGCTCTCATACCAAGTCGAGATTCTACCGCGACACCACAAGAATACACTTCAATACAGTTCACAGTTCACAGTTCACAATAGATTCGACACTGGCCCGGCAAAGTTCCGTGCCTAGAGATATTAGCCCCAAAAACTAGCGCAACTTTTGTTGTTTCTTTCTGTATTAATCTGCAACTCAAAGTACAAGCGAGTGGTCGGGACTCACTCTCAGGCTCTGCGTCCAGATGCTCTGAGAAGTGAGAGCCCAGGCTACTATTGTATAGATTTACAAGGGATGCTAAAAACAGAGCCCAAAAGCTTCAAAATCAAAAGCCTTTTTGAAAATAAAGCAGAAGAGGTTTCTCTCTCTCTGATTCTCTTGCGTAGAATAAAGCAAGGCCACGCAAAAAGCCGCCAGGATTTTCCGTACAGTTGCTGCTGCAAAAAGCGCAACAAAACGCGGGCGTCTGTATAGCATGCCACGTGTCAGCAACCCCCGCGATTTCCGGCATGTCCGTACGGTGTCTGCCATGTCAGCATTCAGCAAGGCCAAGGGTGGGTCTGTGCGTGCACTGGGCAGCCACATCACCATTTTGTGACAACTCAGTATGCCTTACTATGGGCCTTTTCAAGTACTTGAGAAGATCAGCAATGTTACCTATAGGCTGAAATTGCTTGATACTTGGAAGGTTCATAATGCGTTCACCTGAGTCTTCTAAGACCCTTCGTGGGTGATGTGCCACAAGATATGCCATATGAAAATTAACCAGAAGTTGAGGAACTTAATGTAATCTTGGTACCTGAGCAAATCTTGGCACATAAGGAAAGAAAAGTTAAGGGAAAAGTTGCACGACAGTATTTGGTGAAGTTTAGGAACTATCCATCTATGAATGCAAAGTGGATGGAAGAGAGTGAACTGAATGTATTGCGGCTTTACCTTGAGGCCTTTGGGTTACAACCTATGTATGCCCCAACCCAACGTGTTCGAAAGAGGGGTAATGATGGAGCTAGTACATCGAATATACATACGGATTCAGTGCAATAGAAGTGGACATTGCTCTACAAATGCTAAACGTATTATGTACGCTTCTAAATGACAAAAGTATAAAGGTTTCATTAAGTCACTTGTATCTATGTTTTATGACCTTTCTTGTGGATACATGTGATTCTAAAATGGTGCTAATCACACTTAATCATCCATGGCATGTATGTCTGGCATGCAATCAAGGCGTTTGCGATTTCAAGGGGGGGGTATGTAACGAGGCTGTGGCAACCACTAACCTTAGTTGTTGGTTTCTTTCCCTTGATTTTTCTTTAACTTTTGGGACCCTCTTTTTGAAGTCACAAATGGCGGGACATTGTGTGGCCAGTGTGAAACGTCCGACGACCGAGAGTTTCAGCCACAGTCGGCAAGGGTAGGTCGCCACGAGATGGTCGGGCCAATCGGCACTGCAATCCGAGCAGTAAAAAGGTTGTCTAGGCTCAGTTCAAGGTTATTTAGGCCCCTCGCTACACTTTATAAGTCGGTGGGTACTAGGAATTAACTCAAAAGAGGCAAACTGGACACAACGCGACTCCAGGTGCACTTGCCAGGCTCATCCCAAGAGGGAGCCCCCAATTTGAGAAGGGAGGTTGATTCTCTTCATTGTGAGCCAGTGTGTGTGAGTAGTGGGTTCAGGTGATCACAGCTTTAATAGAAAGCTTGCCTTCTGTCTCATTAGCACGATGATTTGCTCTCGTGCATCTCTCTTCCCTTTGCACATATGGTAATGCCCCACTAACTAGGCTTCTCAAATGACCAGATACAGTTCTCGGAATTT
This sequence comes from Adiantum capillus-veneris, assembly GCF_014529385.1. NCBI lineage: Eukaryota > Viridiplantae > Streptophyta > Polypodiopsida > Polypodiales > Pteridaceae > Adiantum > Adiantum capillus-veneris. The sequence continues at coordinate 173,507,971 of NC_140931.1, read as the reverse complement.
TATGCGCGTTTGACAAGGCAAGAGCCTTTTGTACAAGAATCGGATTAGCTAATTGCTAATCCCCCACATATACGCACAGTTCCATCAAAAAGGATTGCTAAATCAGAGAGTTCTCTCGCATGAAAACTCGTCCGATTCAAAGGGGAACTGTCCCATTTGTGCGGGAGCGCGTGCACCTCAGACACGTGTAGATGGCTTGCTTCGCCCAAAACAATCCAAAACAGAAAATTACAGCCTGCTATGTTTTTTTGCAGGATTAGGGTTTCGCTCCTAAACTGCAATGCAAGGCATTGCCAAGGGAGACTCGGGTAAGCCTTGGGATGCTAAAACAGGGCTTTGAGCACCTGACAGTGACAAAACAGGGAATTACAGCATGCTGAAATTAACATGCAGCTCATTGGAACGCTTCCAGAATGCTAAGGAAAGCGTCCTTGATGTGTACTTTTGACCTATGGGTTTTTGCATTGTTATGCTAGCAAAATTGGGTCAAAAACCCGCAATTACAGCCTTGGACAGCTTGGAGAGAGTTAGGAAAAAGCGTTCAGATCGTTTATTTGCAATAAGAATAAAGAAATAACCCCAATCTTTGGGGCCTACGCGGTGTCGTTGTCTGCTTGGAAGCACTCTAGCTCCCAAGCCATGCATTCGTTTGAAGTGTTAAATTCCAATCATTGGTTTATTCGTGAAGCTTCTCTGCGGAACGACCTGATAAATGCACACTTGCAAGATGCAACAATTTGCATGCTGCTTACAAATGCTTGAAATGTATTCTTGGTTTGATATTGTTTTCTAGTATCATAGTACTACCTTGGGAAGGTGCATTTACCGAACTGTTCGGTGGGTGGGTGGATTCCGGAAGGTTAATTTCTTGGTCAGAAAGTTGAACCCAATTTTATATTGTCCATTAAGTTAAGTTAACAACAGGATAAGGGATTACGAATCTATGGAGCGAGAATCAAACTTGGGAACGAGTAATTTGTGTCGTTAATAAATACACTCATCTTAGGGGAACGCTCTGACAGCTGTGCTTGGTCATAACCAAGAAAAAAGTGTCAGTGACCTTGAACCAAAGTTGAATTAGAGAACAGCCACCAGTTGACTTTGGAAGGTTGAGTTCACATTTAGTTTGATGACTTATATTGGAAATAAAGTTCAAGTAAAGATCCGAGTGAAAGCTAAAGTCTACCGCCCTATGGGTCGGTTTCAGCATCAAACGGAAAAATAAAAAATTGGATACACGAGTAAAAAGTGCCAAGGCAAGCTTAGTGGAGAGTAACCTCTGAAGGATATGCACTTCGACCAAAAGCAACTATAAATTAAGAACCCAAGCAATCAACAAAAGTCACCAGGGGTGAAGATGACAGTAAGCAGCTACGAGAAGCTTGGTGTCGGGAAGATGCCCGCCAGCTGATAAAATCTAACAGCAAAAGGTAATGGTGGAACAGAAGGAGCATTTGTTGGCAAGGCAACTGACATCACCAAGATACTTCATAAGTATGGCACTAGGTGAGTAACAAAGCACTCCACCAGAGCTAACTAGGAGCTTTCATCCAGAAGAGCAAGCAGTCCACTTGCTGAAGGTGGTCCTGAAGACCATAATTGAAGAGGAAACTTTGAGGAGACAGTGTAGGAGGCTTTGACACTAGACAAGGTGGAAACCAACAGAAAAAGCTTGGTACACAAAGCCGAGATGAGCGCACTTGGCCAACCGTGAACAAGCAACAACCAAAACTAAAACCCCAAACAAACAACCGAAGCCAACCAAAAGAAGAGGAAAGCAAACAAGCAAAAACGACAGAAACAAAAACCAAAAAAAGCAAACCTTAATCCACACAAACACACTCACGCGCACACACACACACTCGGAAGCAAACCATCAGAGAAACACACGCACACACTCAGACACACGCCAACACAAATACAAAAGCAAAAACAAACAAGAACCAAAAGGAAAGACAAACCCGAGCCTCGCAGGGCATTGATGAACGTTGCAGCATAAGCTTACAACATAGGGAGAAACACCCAAACAAGTTCCAGGGAGTCTGCAGCACGCGGAGGGGGAGCTCGTGTGGGAGCAACGGCGCGGAAGCAGCCTTCTCTAGGCAGAGACAGTTGCCTTGACTCGTTACGTGTTGAAGGAGGTAGGGCGGTAGCTTGGGAATCAAGCATGAAGACGGAGAAGCCCACAAAGCGAAGCTGTCACTAAGCCAGGATCTCCAGAGGATTCCACCCATTGCAGAGGGGAGGGGAGGCAAGGCAGCCTACAAGGGAGAAGGGGAGAGCCAGGCCGCAAGGGAGAAGAGGAACCAGGCCACCCATCGCCCGCACACGAGCAGACAGCAGGCACATCCCTTCGTCCCCTATCCAAAATGCTGTATATCTTTGTAGTTCCAAAAATACAACTTTAGATTTATCTTCGAAAGATTAAAGTAAATACATATATCCAACATAAAACAGGCATTCACTTGGGTCATGAGAAAATGCAAAACATGCTCTTGAAAACAGACAACACTCGAGTGTAGAGAAAACTTTTGGTGTTAATACCTTCCTCTATTTGACTGGAAAAGGCACAATGACTTATTTTACCATGCACCAACATCCAGATATCAATATAAACAAAATTTGATCACACACTTACCCTGTCAAACCCACATGATATTTTCTAAACAAATTCCTCGTAAATAGGGTGGGAAAAGGAATGCAACCAAGCAGCTAGCTGTTCCCATCTTTCCCGAGTAAAAAGCTCATCATGTTTCATCCGATGGGTTGGCTAGGAACAAAATTTGTAGGATCTTTTGAATGGAGCCGCTCAAGAATGATGTCAATGGAGCTCATTGACGCCTCTGACCTTTTATACTCAACCTCCAGCTCTTTCTGCTTCAGATTCAAAGACATTCGCTCATTTTCGAGTTTCATCTTCTTATTATCCAGCCTCAGCTGCTCCAATTCCCTGTATCTCTTGCTGTTTACCCTTTCCCATTTAAAACGTTGCCTTTCTAACTCAAGGGCCTGTGCCAATAGTCCTACCTTTTGCTCCTCTATCTGCACCATATGTGCGCGGATAGAGTGCTGTTGTTCAGCTGTAAGCTTTACTACCCCTTCTTGCATTGTCAACAGTTGATCCATATTTGACGGTGGATCCAAAGCAAACCCCATTGCATACTTGAGAAAGGGGCTTGAAGGCCCATCTGCTTGTTTGATTGGCTTCGTCTGCTTGCCAAAGGCAGTGCTGAAACCGCACCCAGCATCTGGTTGAGAATGTGGAAGATCATGATCCTCGTAGTCCTCATCATCATCTTTATCTCCATCGTCCTCATCATCTTCGTCATCTTCATGACCCCCATCTATACCATTATGGTGCCTTCCCATGTCCAAGTAGTCTTGACTCTGACCCATATTTCCGATATGAACTGAGCGCTGAAGCTCAAAATCAACTGAAGGTAATAACGACTTGCACCCACTATGATACGCACAAATTTCCTTGTAGAAAAGCTGCTTAGAGCTCAAAATCTTCCGTACATCATCTTTTGATTTTGGTGGAATATTATCCATTGTGTCCAGAAGACTTGGCTCTTCCACCACACAGCATGCTATACCCTTTCCAAGAATGTCATTTAACCGCTTATACCGCTTATTTAAGTCATTAAACTTGTCCTCACATTGCTGGGGTGAGACATAACATCCTTTCTCATTCATCACGCGTGATACAGACTTCCATTTCCCCTTTTTCTGCAGAATGCCCGACTTCTTCTTGTTGCAGTCTACCATTTCATTAGTCACATCTTCACCAACAAGAATAACCACATGGATCAATAATTTCACCATAGCATCAGTCCATTTCATACGCTGCCAAGGGGAGCCCTTTTTACTCTTCCCAGCCAGATGCCCATCCCCATCTTCAGTGAAGCTTGGCTCGTCATCATCGCTGGAGGCAACTGACTTCCCTCTGCCACACAAGAGAATAGATTTTGAGGTATCAAATCCTAATGAAGAGTCTAGGTCTTGACCCAAATTCAGATGTTGTGTACTCGATAGTGGGGCCAGTCCTTGAAGATGGTGAGACAAGGCTTGCTGGTGATGGAGTGGATGGTGGTGTAAAGCAGGGTCCAGATCGAGCACACCTGCCTCTGGTGCTGACAGAATAGGGCCCCCAATTATGCTTCCTTCCATTCTAAGCCCAGGATACACTGATGCATTGGTTCATCACAAAAGAGCCGCCCTGCAAAACAAGGTGTCTGCAGGCAAACGATCCGCGGGGGGGGGAGGGGGGAGAGAGAGAGAGAGTTCCGACTTGAGTAAGGGAGACAGACAGAAAAGAATGGGTTTTTTTTTTTTTTTTTTTTTTGGCGCGGCGGGGGCGGGGGTTAAGGGCACGGGAGAAAAGAGATGGGATCCGCGGTGGGGGTCCAAAGGGGGAATCTCGAGGTCACCATGAAAGCCCAATGCTTTAACTGCTACACCCGCGACGGGGAAGTTGATATATAGGCAAACCAAATAATGATAAATAAACTCGGACAGTCCCCCCCTATTTGTCCAAGTTTACCTTTTCGTGTCTTAGTTTACCTCGACATCCTACGGTTGCACGCGTCTCGATCGTCGTGTCTTGACTTCGCTATCGTGGATCCCACCGCTTGAGCTTCAAAAATTTCCCGTGCCCTTTAGTGCTGAGGGGGGGCGGGGGGGTCGTCACTATATGGCACGGCGGGATCTAGGCTATGGTGGGGAAAGAGAAAGCGGGAATCGCAATGCAATCTCAGTCGTCCGTCGACTCGGTGAACTAGGGGCAAAAATGGCACCCCGAGTTTACCCCTGATCCACTCGCCTCGCGGGGTGTGGGTAGAACTCGGGACCTCTCGGTGGCCACACGAATGCCCTACCACCACGTTAGCAGGTGTCGTTGCACATGTTGGCATGGCGCATGATCACACCCTAGTTTACCCTAGAGTCCTTAGTTCACCCCCAGTTCATTGTATGATCCGACAGCTAAGATTAAAGCCGCCTCGCCCTCCCAAATTTGGGCCCTATATCCCCTCTGAGCCTAGAGTCGTGCCATATAGTGACGAGGGGGCCATGAAAAAGTGTATTGGACAAGCAAAGACTCCCTAGGCTAGTGTTTATTGCAAGAGACGCTCTTGAAAGGGAGTCTTGAAGGTCTAAGGCCGGGTTCAGGATTCAGATTGGCCAGAAGCAAGGGGCGTGCGACCCTCGTGGCGCACACCATTGAGCTAAAAAAGGAGACCCACCAAAAAACACGTGCCCCCCCCCCCCCCCCAAAGAGAACAAGTTTCAGGCACTTTTTCAACGCGAAATGCGAGCAACAAAGGTTGACCTCACGCCATGAGGCTTGGAAAGACTTATCTCAACATGTTAGCTAGACAATTGGATGCCACAAAACCCCATCATTTTGATAAAGGATTTTACTCCGCCTCGTCTGAACAAAAGAGCTCGTGGTAGAAGAAGAAGATGGAAACTACCGTCGGGCTCATTTGAACCTGGCCTAAGGCTCGGTTCACAAGAGCCGGTGGAAGAGGAAAGATTGTGAGGAAGGCCAATCATTTAAAAGCATCTGAATATGCATGTCCTCACACGGTGATGGAAGGCTTCATGAATGCTACCCGCAATGTCATCAAAAAAGTGTGGAAGATCCCCCCCCCCCGGCCCCTTTTTCATCTCGAAGAGCACTTCCACCCTGACAACCGAGGTTGCAGCCAATCTGGCCTTGCCAAATAGATATTGCTCAGGGATTTGCCTCCAGGTCGTGTGAACAATAGGGCGAAAGGTCATTGCAACTCTGCACTTTTCGCCTAGAAGTACCCTCAATCTCGCCCATCTTCCACCGTCTCTTATGAACCCAACCTAATACTCTCTCTCTCTCTCTCTCTCTCTCTCTCTCTCTCTCTCTCTCTCTCTCTCTCTCTCTCTCTCTCACACACACACACACACACACACACACACACACACACACTCACGCACACGCACACACACAGGGTGTGCACATGCACCACCAGAGTTCCAAAGCCAATGGGAAAGCGATCAAAAAGTACAAACAACACACCATGCACATGCACTTCTCCAACGTTTAGATGTAGGTTTGCACCAGACCGTCACTCCCCTCGACGGTCATGGTGGCGGGAGAGAAACTGACGGAACATGCGTCACGAACTTCTGTAGCGGTTTTCTTTTTGCTAAAATTGTTTTGCAACTTTTAGTGAACAGCGAGATTTGAGGACACTTGCACATCCCTCTCCATTCCACCCACCTTGTTTATTAATATACTTCATCGGACAAGGGTCATGCATGTGCTCTCTCTCTCTCTCTCTCTCTCTCTCTCTCTCTCTCTCTCTCTCTCTCCAAATTTTCACTCTGCCTAGTGGTCCAAACTGGCCAATAGGTCAATCTGTCCCACTCCGTCACCTTTGGCGATAGTCTTTAGATATAGAAAGCTAGGTAGGGAGGGTTGTGATACTATAAACACTTACATAGACATTTCAAAGCATCCCCTTACACAATCCGTATCATTTGTTCTCGTTAAGATTTATTGTGCTTGCTTCCTTCCCTTGTCACTTGTATCATTTGAGATTTGTGTAGATGGCATCACATTAATCAAAACAGATGACTCCGTCCTTTAAGAGTGCCAGTACAATCTCATAACTGGAAATGGTTGTTTAAGTATGATAGCTTTCTTTTCAAGGGCCTAATGTCCCACTTGTCAAAGTCGACAATGCGGAAGCGTAGAGACCAAGGGGAGTTGGCAATGAATAATTGAATGTGTATACAATGGAGGCGAGGGGTTGCTTACATAGCAATCCCAATAAATTGCCCTACCCAAGACTATGACAAATAAGTAAAATAAATACCTAAAAGCCAAACTAAATAATGGGATCACATTGGGCAGTTCACTTGAGATGCCTAAACTTTAACACCCTCTCTGCAGCTCATAGTGGACATAAATAGTGAGACCAAGTCGATGAAGAAGCTACCATGGACACCCTAATAGAAGGCCTTGAACTACTGGATACACCTCGGTTTTTCTCTCCTCAACTTTGTACCTGAAAGTAATGACATCTCGAGCATTGGTTGCCTTTGTAGAAACTTTGAACTGTAGACCATACTACATCCAATAATCCCCATTTGTGAACTGTGAACACATCATGTCCAAAATATAAAAATCCAAGATAATGAGATGTTGGAACACATCCTGTCCATAATCTGACCAACAACAATGAATTGGCTAGCCCATCCATAGTGTTTTAGACATCCGATTGGTTCCCTGCCAGATGCATGTGCATTGAACTCCGACCTACGGGTCCTAACACCAATAACTTGAACTCCAACACAAGGATCCTAATTAATTATAGAGAGCATATGGTTGCCACTCACAAGCCTCTCTCTCGCTGAAGCTAGTGGTGACACCTGTCATTTGACTAGAAATTTGACGTCGAGGCCACTGTGGCCACCACCACGAGTGCCATCCCAATCTCCTCTGTCAAATCTTTATTACCGTAATCTCTATCTAGCTTGCCTTTATCCTTGTCTTCCTGTGAGTTCATGCTTTTGCCTTTGGCTTCAAACTCTCGAGCCAAACAAAGCGTCGAACACAATCATGAATGTGGTCGTACCTCCCGAGTACGGAGGCAACTAACTGAGTACTCGTATTACCATTCGTGTCCAACTGATCTTTGTCTTTGTTCTCTACCGAACTCCTCCATTTCTTTTTGACTTCACAAACTCGAGCCAAACAACTTGTCGGGTTCCTTGTGAGTTGTGTCGTTGCATAGGCCGCTAAATGGATGGTTGATGATCCGTCATCCATAGCGTCTGGTTGTCTTTGGTCAATGTTGTCACGCCTCGAGCAAGGTAGGGACATATTGAAGTTGCAAGTTCTAGTAATCATGTACCTTCTCGCACTCCAAAAAATGGCCATACAAACCAAGCCGAAAAAGATCCAAGCCACTTCAACTCCACTGCAAAGGGCTCCGCACAATTTGTTATCCCTCATTGAAATCCAAAACTGTGTCACCGATATCCACTTCGCAAGTTTTCCCTGTGGTAGGCTTCGAACAAATCCGAAGCTCCACAATAAACTGTGCATAGCAATGGCTAAGAATTCCATCCAAGCCGATGTCAATCCGCTCCATGACATTATGCCAGACCGCTCCACAACCTTTGTTATCCCTCTCTGGAACTTGAAACCGCTTGAAACTCCCGCCAATTGGCCACTCAAAGCCTAGCACTCCTCCAAGCCGTGTGACAAATCTCTAAGCAGTTTCACCGTCCAAGCCGATCCACTCCAATCTGCACTTCTCCCCAAAAATTGGCCTACAAAGATCGCTTCGTCGAGGCTAATCCTTAAGGATCCTAAGGCCAATGAGCTCCAAGTTGCCTTTGCAAGCAAAACATGGGCTTCAACTGTCCCTACCAATCCACACCTTTATGGATGCTCTCTAATTCCCAGAACCCAGAGCGTTTCAAAACGTTGGCTCGAAGCAAGAAGGGGAGCACGGTCGAAGTGCGTTTTAAAATGTGCAAGAGATGAGGGTTATGGTTGGAAGATAGGGTCACCACTGGAGCATCTCAAAATGCTAAAACCATGAAAGGGATACACCTAGCACTTGTCGCTTGGTAGCATGCATTTCAAAACGCAGGGAAGGGGAGGGTGGGGCAGTCGACAGGGGTGTTTTGAAACGCTCGCAGCAACTAAGGGGTGGGAGACTCAATTGCCTACCTGCATTCTAAAATACACAGGAGCAGAAAGGGGGTCCGACGCCGCTGCAAGAGCAAAACGCCCAGCGTTTTAAGACATGTGGGCTTCATGTGCTTCCGATGACCAGTAGGGGGTTTTCTTCTCTTTGCTCCTCCACTCCAAGGCCTTCAAGGATCACTGAGCTACACCAAGATGCTTTGATACCATGTCAAAGTCGACGATGCAAAAGCGTAGAGACCAAGGAGAGAGAGAGAGAGAGAGAGAGAGAGAGAGAGAGAGAGAGAGAGAGAGAGAGAGTCTCTTGAACCAATCAACCTTGGCAATGAATAATTGAATGTGTATACAATGGAGGCAAGGGGTTGCTTATATAGCAATCCTAGTAAATTTCCCTACCCAAGACTTTGACAAATAAGTAAAATAAATACTTAGAAGCCAAACTAGATAATGGGATCACATTGGGCAGTTCACTTGAGATGCCTAAACTTTAACACCACTCACCCTGGGAGCTTGAGATTTATGTAGCTTAAGTGGCTTGATTCCTCTTCTTCTTTATTCTTTAAGAAAAACACTATGATAAAAATCTTATAGTGGGTAGAAGTTTTCCACAAGGCCCCAAGTAACTTTTGAAATTACAGTTTTAAGAAAATATATTGATGATTTCAACCCAAATAGGCATGCTACTACCAACCCTTCACTACCTCTCCTGCAAGTTACATTTTAGATGTATGTTTAGTGGTTTGAACATAAGATTTGTGTTTATATGCCACAAATTATAGGCTCACGCGTGCACACACACACACACACACACAAAGATGACATAAAGGAAGAGGGTCTAAGGCATTGACTAAGGTCAAGCATTATCTATACTATTATAAAAGGGGGAGGGATTCAAGGCCCCCCCTGACATGTGGCGAAAGTAGATTAATCCGGATGTGCACCTTGTGCCTCCCGACTGTACAACGCACGAGAGAGAGAGAGGCGGCCGAAGGCCGCCAGCTAAACTAGTAAGAATAAAGTTAACTCAATTTAGAAGCCTTCTCGCTTGTTCATAGCTCCAGATTTCCATTATAGTTTATTTGCCCTTGAGGAGGGTCAAGGAGAGCTATCTCAATTAGGATAGCATGCGAAAGAGAGCATCCTTAAACTATAGTCTAAGTCACACACTCCTTGAAAAATTGCCTTAGTCTCATACCCTTTTCCTAATCAAGACCTTAAGAATGGGGGAGATAAGAGAGTTATACTTTTTGATTCAACCCATCGGTTACCATATATGAGGTAGTGATGTGTGTGAATACACTTAGGATTGTCGCGGCATTTTTTCCCTCACCAAGAGGTTTTTTTTTCTACGTGCATTGTATATACGCCCATCATTCTACGGCTAACTTATCTTTTTGTTTTGCACTAAGCAATAGACTCTTGGTTGTGTGCCTTGAGCTTCTTCATCTTGTCCAACTTGTATGTGTTTCCCTACAACCCTAATTCCAACAATTAGTATCAGAGCAGGTTACATCCTCCCAGACATAATCGTTAGTGTCGCGAGCACCTGCCTGCTCACTTTCTTCGATTTGAGTGAGCTTTGGTGAGCGTCAGTAGATCGACAAATACTTCGGGATAGCTCGTGGAGCTTGGTGTGCTAAAAATTTTGGTTTGGGCTCATTTCGACCTCTCTTTCCACTACAAGCAGCACTGCACATAAGTTTTTTTCCTTTTGTGCAAATGTTTTGTCAGTACAATTTTTTGTAGAATAGATCCCTTATGGTCCTCTTTGGGTTGTGCTTTATAGCATGTGTTGGTCTTACTTCGTTTTTCCTCTTTTCAGACAGTTTTCACACTAGGTGAAGTCACTCGCCATGGCTGACAACAACACAATTGTTTTCAGATGTTTGTCGTTGAGGATATATTGGATGGGATAACTACCCAATGGGGGCTTGTATGATGACACATGTTCTTGTGCTAAAGGGAGTTTGGAATGTTTTGCAAGGCATTGATGTACGTCCGCCTTCTAAGGATACAAGGTTCTAGTGGCAGGGATGTTGCTGCTAGAGTTGTTTTGTGTTGCGAGATTGAGCACCCTCCTATTGTATGTGGTTAACTACAATTGGGATAGCTGGCGTGTAATGGTTAATTATTGTAATGCCTTTTTATTTTTACTAACAGTGAGTTGATGCATCTGGTTCGATTCAATTTGCACGTGATTTTTAACTTTACAAAGGAATTTTAAATCGATGGCACCAAATTTGCACAGATTAAACGGTGATTAATAGACCATTAATCGGATTAATTAGAAATTTATTCAATATTTTTTTCCTATCGATAGTCAAAATCGGGTATGTGCAACATTTAATTCCAAGAAGCGACTAAATTTCCTTGGATTTGTGAAGTTACGGGCAAGGAAACGAGAAAAGAAGGAGATCTTGAAGAAATAAATTAATGAGGCAGTGAATCTGACTCGGCAACAACGGAGAGCTTTGAAGGAGTTTTAGAAGGGTGGTACTCCGCATCATTAAAGAAAAGAAGAAGAAGTGGAAGAGAAGAGGCGTCGTGAGAATTAAATTGCTCCAAGAAATTGTCGATTGCGGCTATCCATAGAGGTACGAGCTCAAGATCTTTTAATTCGAAGAAGGGAAGAAGAAAATTGAGGGTCATCTCAAGATTACTCCAAGTCAAAGTTGCGACACCTCGCATCCAAAGCCCAAAAGGAATACCAAAACTAGCATTTTGAGGACCCAATTAAAGTCTAATTGTGGGAATCACCATGGGATTTTGAGCACTTTCTCCTCCTTGCACGCAGACTGAAATTGCCTGCATAGATCACCATCACTTTCTGTTTCCATGCACGCATCCTTTTTCTCTCTTTGCACGATCCAGGCTTCAATCCATGCATTTACCCGCCTTTTAATAAAAGGCGTGGCTTAAAGTAATTGCCTTTGGTCAGGTGCCTAGCAACCAAGTCAAAAAGTAATACCCCCTAGGGGCAATTCCCACTCGTCCTCCCAAAAGCCTTTATTGTTTCAATTCCTTGGTTGGTCACCGGGCACAAGAAGCTGCATATCATCAACAACCTTGGCTACCTCGCTTCAAAATCCTTGGCCGAAAAACAAAACTCTTTGCTGGGATATACCTATAAAAGCTTCATTCAAATCCCTTCAACCTCGGATCGTTAAAAAAACTCCTTGAGCTCCACAATTTTTAATGATTAAGGATCTCGTCGATCGATATTCTCATACAATTCTACATCAAACCTCATTTAAAGTAACACAAGCTGACACTATCATTCAAAATATATTGTGGATACATAATTCTTTGCCGGTTTCCATTTCCATTGGGAACGAGGGAGTTCGGACACCATACAAAATTTAGTTTCTCGCAGACCAACCCACTCAATTGCTCAACGTTTTCAACCGTGCATTGGTATGAAATTTTTGAATCGGATGTCATCATTACTTTTACACTTCAAGATATCCAACATGTCAATCATAGGAAGCTAAATAAGTTTATATCTGGGTTAGCACTAAAAATTGGTGTTGAATGGACATGTTTGAGCCAAATTAATTGTCAAAAGCCATGAATTTGGCACTCAATGTGAAGAAAAAGAAAGGCGGACATCAACTTCATGTTGATTAGTCTAGTAACACTAACCATATCAAGAAAACTCCTTCCTCTCCTAACTTTGACAGGAACAAAAACCAGAGTCGTACTTTCTTCAAGAGATGCAGATTTGACAACTCTGCTACCTCCTCTGAGCCTCATGGCAACAACAACAACCCCATGCAACAGAGGGGCAACCAAAATCCTTCCAACAACAAACAACCTAATCAATCATCCAATGGTAATAAGAAGGTGAAATGTTACAAATGTTTTCAGTTTGGTCACTATGCAGATAAGCATCCAAACAACCTTGCTAAGAGAAACGGTCAAAAAAGCGGTAAATATAATGGAGTCGCACACAACTACAACCAAAGACCATTCAACAACAACCGGCCAATCGGTGCACAAATTAACTTTGCCGAAGATGCTAATATCGAGGACAATGAAGTTGAAGTCAATTATGGTGACAATGACAATACTTCTCTAGGTATTCCTATATCTCCACACACTCTTCTCAAAGTGAAAGACACAGTTAAAGATGAAGACATCACAATTCTCTTAGATGATGGTAGTAGCCATGATTTCATCTCTACACGATTGGCACAACAAATTTCTCTTTAACAACTCTCTTCACCTGACAAAGTAAAAACTATCTTTAATAATCAACGTTTTAACTGTAAAACTCAAGTCATTGTTGAAGTTTTGCAATGGTGAAATTTCTTATACACGTACATTTATAGTCGCACCACTGCATGGTATTGATATGATTTTGGAAATGCCTTTTTGACATGAATTTAATCCACCAATTAATTACAAAACACACACTTTGACTCTCATCCATGAAAAGGAACCTACTCCATCCAAGCAATTTCGGAACATCACTACTCTCTCACACTCAAGCCAAACAAGCAATTTGAAAGCAAGAAAAAACATCTCTAGTGCTTGTAAACCAACTCTCTACTCAAACTAAAACTCCTCAAGTCTCTTCACACGATGATTTTCTCTCACAATATAAACATTGTTTCATGTATGAACTGCCTCCTAAAATACCACCATCACGTCTTGAAGACCATAAAATTGATAATATCCCGGGTAGTGAACCACAGATTTACTTGACTGAGGACTTATTAGACTTGGTAGTTTACCATACAAAGCTCCAGTACTTCTTGTTAAGAAGTAATGCAACCTTTCGTATGTATATTGACTACAAGGCTCTAAATAAGATCACCATTAAGAATAGGTTTCCTATTCCCAAAGTGAATGATTTACTGGACAAATTGAAAGGGGATAATATTTTTAGCAAACTTGACCTTAAATCAAGATTCAACAAGTCAAAATGTTTGAAGAAGATGTTTATAAAACTGCAATGAGAACACAAACGGGGCACTATGAATTTCTTATCATGCCATTCGGTTTGACAAATGCACCAACTACTTTCACTCGAATGATGAACCGAAATTTCTTTGACCATCAAGACTTTGTCATTGTATTTTTTGATGATATTTTTGTGTTTAACACATTTGAGCAAGAGCATAAGGACCATTTAACATGTGCCTTTGACCTCCTTTCACAAAACCACCTACACTTAGATCCCAAAAAGAGTTCATTTTTCCAATTTGAAATTGAGTATTTGGGACATATTACATCGAAAAAGGGAATACATATAGACCCCAAGAAAATTGAAGCTATTCAATCATGGCCTAGGCCCAAAAACCTACATGAGGTACGTTCTTTCATTGGTTTATCTAGCTATTACAAGATGTTTGTTCGTAATTTTGCTTTAAAATCTCATTATTTGACTCTCTTGCTGAAAAAACACCCCATATGTATGGACTCACTTACAAGAAATCTCATTCACTGCACTCAAAAATACTTTGACTAATACACATGTGTTACAATTGCTTGATTTTGATCATCCATTCTTTGTTGTACTCAACGATCCTAGTGGAAAAGGTATCGGTGCAATTCTTATGCAAGATAACCATCCACTTGCATTTGAAAGTCGTAAATTTAAACCCTCTCAATCTAAGTTCAATACATATGACAAATAATTAAATGTTGTAGTACATGCTTTGAAAAGTTGAAAACATTATCTAATGGGTATTGGCTTGATAATTAAAACAGATCAGCAAAGTATCGAGTACTTATTATCTCAACCCTGGATAGACGATAGGTATATCAAGTGGGCTACTTTTATTCAAAGTTTTCAACCCAACATTCAATACTGACCTGGTAAAGAAAACGTTCTGGCTGTTGCTTTGAGTCGAAGACCCTCTCTTAATAATCTATCAATTATTATGGGTACTTAATTTGATTTTATGCTTGATACATATGCACAAGACAATGACTTTAAAACCGCATGGTTTCATATGCTTGAAAATTCGATGCACACATTTCTTGAATACACCATACCGAGAAATTTTAACTTCAAACAGAAACTGTGTGTCATAAAACCATTCCGTGTATTACTCATTAAAGAATTGCATAAACCACCTTATGCTAGACATAGAGTATTTGATACTACTTTTCAGAATCTATGTCGTGATTTTTATTGGACTGCTATGAAAAGTGATGTTAAACAATATGTTTCATCTTGTTTGATTTGCCAAAAGATTAAAGCAGCAACATGTAAGAAACTAGGTCTTTTACACCCTCTCTCAATTCCTTAAAGACCTTGGAAACACATTTCTATAGATTTTGTTATTGATTCCACTCACTGGTCACAAGAATGATATGATTTGGACCGTTATTGATTGTTTTTCTAAGCAAACATATTTTATTCCATGCAAGAAAACTCTCACTACAGATCAAGCTGCAATTTTCTTTTTTTATAACTACTTTTTCTCATCATTGTTTGCCAAAAGTAATCATATTTGATAGAGACTCCAAATTGTATAGTGCTTTTTGGACTACAATTTTTGAAAATCTTGGTAGTACACTTGATTTCACTTTTGCATTCCATGCTCGGTCTAACGGTCGAACAAAAGTCACTAATCGCGCTATTATTGATTTATTGAAAAGTTATGTGTCTTCTCAACCTAAGAAATAAGATGATTACCTGTATGTTTTATAGTTTGCTTATAACAATATCACTCACTCTGCCTACAGGTAAGTCTCCATTTGAGATTTTGTATAGTCACTCTCTTCCTACTCCTGCCTCAAGATTTCTAACATTGTATATGTTGTTGCTGACACTTTCACTACAAATTTTTATGATATTAATGAAAGTGTTCACTCTGCTATTAAGCATTCACAAGAACTTTACACTAAGCATGCTAATAAGCAGTGCAAAGAGCATGAATGTAAGAAGGAGCTTGTGTTATGCTTTGAATTGAAAAGAGAAGAATTAAAGTGTTGATACAAGCGTTTTTGTTAAGCTTTCTCCTTGATTTTATGGTCCATTCAAAATTTTTGATGAGATAAATGATGTTTCATTTTGTTTAGAATTACCATCACACTGGCACATTCACAATCCATTTCACATTAGTTTATTACGACCCTTCGAGGACCCCTACTTACACATCATATATATGAAATCTACCTACACTCGTAGATCAAGAAGAGCAACTCATCCTTGACAAAATAGTTAATCATGATACCACCACCACATGCACTGACATAATTTATAATCGTTATCTTTAGAATTTTAAAGGCCACCCTATAGAAAATGCTAAATGGATGCCTAAATTGTTTTTCAAAACTTTCTAGATCTTCTCCACAGTTTCCATCGCTCACGTTCAGTTGATTCTCTATTGTGCAACCGAGGACCCTGTCTATCCCTGGTGGGAGGGATGTTACAAGATTGGGCACCTCATGTTGTATGTGGTTAACTACAATTGTGATAGCTGGCATGTATATGGTTAATTATTGGCTGTCTTTTTATTTTTACTAACAGTGAGTTGAGAATGTGTAGATTGGAATTCTGGGAGTTGAGGAGAAGGCATCGATAATACATTATTCTCTGCCATTTTCATTTGCATAATGTTATAGTTTATTTTTCCAATAATCCACTATGACTCGCTTGTAAACAATTAGTGAGAACTCACACTATAAAGACCATTCAATAAGTGGTAGCCACCACACAAAGACTAAAGTGGAACTAAGTGTAAAGAGGGGCCTCCAATTTTTGGCACCAATAAAGATAACAAATATTAAATACCGAACTCCACACAGAGGTGCCGTGGAGGTTGGGGCTACAATCTTTAGGCCATTTATGTGCAAGATTCCTCTCTCTTCTCTTTTATGATATGCTATGCTATGTTGTGTAATCTCTTATCTTGTCTACATATTGTTTCCTTTCAATCTTTCACTATCAAGTCTATACTCTGTGTGTGTGTGTGTTGTGTCCTAGTGTAGGTGTGTGTACTTGGTTTTTGGGAGAGATTGTGAGAGATTGATAGGTAAGTGTGAGAGCAAATTGGCATGGTGGAAGCAATCGTTCTCCCCTTTCTCCTCCCAGTAGTGGTATCAGAGCATCTGGTTCGATTCAAGCAGCATGCGATTTTCAATTTTACGAAGGAATTTCAAATTGAACGCATCAAATTTGCAAAGATCATCAATAATTAATTGCCCATTAATCAAAATTAATTAGCAATTTATTCAGTAATTTTTGCTTATCGATAGTTAAAATTGGGCATATGCAGCATTTAATTCAAAGCAATGGCTAAATTCCCTTGGATTTGTGAAGTTACGGGCAAGGAAACGAGAGATCTTGAAGAAAGAAATCAACGAGACGGTGAATCCAACTCGGCAAGGGAGAGCTTTGAAGGACTTTTAGAAGGTCAGTACTCCGTATCGTTAAAAAAATGAAGAAGAAGTGGAATTGGAAGAAGAGAAGAGGTGTCGTAAGCATTAATTACTCCGATAAATCATTGATTGCGGCTATCCATAAGAGGTACGAGGTCAAGCTCTTTTAATTCAAAGAAGGGAAGAAGAAAATGTCATCTCAAGATTACTCCAAGTCCAAGTCGAAGTTGCCACACCTTGCATTTGAAGCCCAAAAGGAATACCAAAACAAGCATTTTTTAGGACCTGATTAAAGCCAGGCCGTGGGAATCAAACCTTGCATGCAAGGAAACTCCCTCTGTCGACCTCCATCAAACCCTACAAGAGTGGTACCAATGGGAGCACCCTGGGATTTGGAGCACTTTCTCCTCCTTGCATGTGGGCCGAAATTGCATGCAAAGATCACCATCACCTTGTCTTTCCCTGCGCACTGCCATTTTCTCTCTTTGCACGTTGTCAGGCTTCAATCCATGCATGTACACACCTTTCATTAAAAGGTGTGGCTTAAAGTAATTGCCTTTGGTCGGCCACCTAGCAACCAAGTAAAAAAAAAAACCCCTAGAGGCAATTCCCACTCATCCTCCTAAAAGTCCTTATTGCTTCAATTCCTTGGTTGTCATCGGGGACACAAGAAACCGCCTATCATCAACAAACTGCTTCAAAATCCTTGGCTGAACAACTTCAAAACTCTTTGCAGGAATATACCTATAAAAGCTTGATTTAAATCCCTTCAACCTCGGATCGTCCAAAAAAAAAAACTCCTCAAGCTCTATTATTTTCACTCATTGAGGATCTCGTCGATCGACATTTCTCGTAAGTTCTAAATCAAACCTGATTTAAAGCAACATAAGTTGACTGTATCACTCAAAATGTATTGTGAACACATAATTCTTTGTTGGTTACCATTGCCATATTGGGAACAAGGGGGATCAGACACCAATTTTTTTTCCAGTTTCTCGCAGACCAACCCACTCAATTGCTCGTCGTTTTCAATCGTGCCTTGGTACGACATTTTCAAACCAGACATCATCATTGCTTTTACACTTCAAGCTATCAAACATGTCAGTCGCAAAAAACTAAAATGTAAGAATATATATGGGTTAGCACTGCAAATCGGTGTTGAAGTGGACATGTTTGAGTCAGATTCACTTTCAAAAGTTGTCAGTTTGGCACTCAATGCGGAGGAAAAATAAGGCAGACATCAACTTCACGTTGATTAGTCCAGTAACATTGATCATAATAAGAAAATTCCTTCCTCTCCTAGCTTTGATAGGAACAAAAACCAGAGTCGTACTTTCTTGAAGAGGTGCATATTTGAGAACTGTGCTACCTCCTCTCAGCCTCATGGCAACAACAACAACCCCATGCAACAGAGGGGCAATCAAAATCCTTCCAACAACTAATGACCTAATCAATCATCCAATGGTAATAAAAAGGTGGAAATGTTTCAAATGTTTTTAATTTGGTCACTATGCAGATAAGTGTCCAAAATACCCTACTAAGAGAAATGGTCATTCCAATGGCCAATCTAATGCAGTTGCACACAAATAAAACCAAAGACCATTCAACAACAATTGCCCAAACGGTGCACAAATTAACCTCGTCAAAGATGCTAATATTGACCACAATGAGGTTGAAGTCAATTATGGTGAGGGCTATGATCCTCAGTATGATGCCAATGACAATACTTCTCAAGGTATTCCTATATCTCCACACACTCTTCTCAAAGTGAAAGACACATTTAAAGGTGAAGATATCACAATTCTCTTAGATGATGGTAGTAGCCATGATTTCATCTCTACATGATTGGCACGACAACTTTCTCTTCACCTCACAAAGTAAAAACTACCTTTAATAATCAACATTTTAACTGTAAAACTCAAGTCACTATTGAAGTTTGCATCGATGAATTTTCTCATGCACATACATTTATAGTCGCACCACTGCATAATATTGATATGATTTTGGGAATGCCTTTTTCAACATGAATTTAATTCACCAATCAATTGCAAAACATGCACTTTGACTCTCACCCATGAAAACAAAACCTACTCCATCCAAGCAATCCTGGAACATAACAAATATCCACTACTTTCTCACGCTCAAGCCAAACGAGCAATTGAAAAGCAAGGAAAAACATATCAAGTTCTTGTAAACCAACTCTCTCTTCAAACTAAAACTCCTCAAGGCTCTCCACACGATAATTTTCTCTCACAATTTAAACATTGTTTCATGCATGACCTGCCTCATGGAATACCACCGTCACACCTTGAAGACCATAAAATTGGTATTCTCCCGGGTAGTGAACCACTTTGTAGAGCACCATATCGTGTAAACCCAACCACACACAGGGAAATACAAAACCAAATCATAGATTTACTTGATTGAGGACTTATTACACCTAGTATTTCACCCTACGGAGCTCCAGTACGTCTTGTTAAGAAGAAAAATGGAACCTTTCGTATGTGTATTGACTACAAAGCTATAAACAAGATCACCATTAAGAATAGGTTTCCTATTCCCAGAGTGGATGATCTACTATGGACAATAGAAAGGGGCATTTTTTAAAGAAAAATTGATCTTAAATTAGGATATCACCAAATCAAAATGTTTGAAGAAGATGTTTACAAAATTGCATTCAGAACACAAATGGGGCACTACGAATCAAAATTTTATTGACCATCAAGACTTTGTCTTTGTATTGTTTGATGATATTCTTGTGTTTAACACATCTGAGCAAGAACATAAGGAGCATTTAACATGTGTCTTTGACCTCCTTTCACAAAACCACCTATGCTTAATTTCCAAAAAGAGATTATTTTTTCAATATGAAATTGAGTATTTGGGACATATTGTATCGAAAAAGTAAATATAGACCCCAAGAAAATTGAAGCTATTGGATTAAACCCAAAAATCGACATGAACTATGTTCTTTCATTGGTCAGCTATTACATGAAGTTTGTTCATAAATTTGATGACAAATCTCATATTTGACTCTCTTGCTAAAGAAAAACACCCCATATGTATGGACTCACTTATAAAAAAGCTCATTCATTGCATTCCATAATACTTTGACTAATGCACATGTGTTACAATTGCCTGATTTTGATCGTCCATTCTTTGTTGTAGTCACTGATGCTAGTGAAAAAGGTAACTGTGCAGTTCTATCTCAACCCATGATAGATGATAGACATATTAAGTGGGTTGCTTTTATTCAAAGTTTTCAACCCAACATTCAATACCAACTTGGTTAAGAAAACGTTGTGGTTGATGCTTTGAGTCGAAGACCCTCTCTTAATAATCTATCAATTATTATGGGTACTTCATTTGATTTGTGAAAGTGTTCACTCTGCTATTTAGCATTTACAAGAACTTTACACCGAGCATGCTAATAAGCACTGCACAGAGCCTAAAGAAGGAGATTATGTTATGCTTTGAATTGAAAAGAAAAGAACTAAAGGTGTTGATACAAATGTTTTTGTTAAGCGTGCTCCTCGTTTTTATGGTCCATTCAAAATTTCTAATGAGATAAATGATGTTTCATTTTTTTTAGAATTACCATCACATTGACACATTCACAATTCATTTCACATTAGTTTATTACGACCCTTTCAAGGACCCCTACCTACACATCATATATATATGATAATCTACCTACACTAGTAGATCAAGAAGAGCAACTTATTCGTGACCAAATAGTTAATCATGAGACCACCACCACACACATTGACACAATTTATACTCGTTATCTTTTAACTTTTAAAGGCCACCCTAGAGAAGATGCTAAATGGATGCCTTGATTTTTTTTTGAAAACTTCATAGATCTTTTCCACACTTTCCATCACTCACGTCCAATTGATTCTCTATGAGAAACTGAGGACACTTTCTATCCTTAGTGGGAGGGATGTTATGAGATAGGGCACCCTCCTGTTGTATGTGGTTAGCTATAGTTGAGATAGCTAGTGTGTAATGATTTATTGTTGTAATGTCTTTACTAGGAGTGAGTTGATGTTGTGTAGACTAGAACTTTGAGAATTGAGGAGAAGGCACCATCAATAAATTATTCTCGACCATTTTCATTTGCATAGTGTTATAGTTTATTTTGTCAATAAGCCACTATAGCTCGCTTGTAAATAACTAGTGAGAACTCACCCTACAGAGGGTCATGCAATAAGTGGCCCCACCACACAAAGACTAAAGCGTAACTAAGTGTAAAGAGGGGCCTCCAATTTTTGGCACCAATAAGCAATAAAAAATATGAAATACCAAACTCCACAAGAGGTGTTGTGGAGTTTGGGGCTACAATCTTTAGGCCATTCATGTGCAAGATTCCTCTCTTTTCTCTCTGATGCTATGCTATGTGCTCTCTAATTTTGTCTACGTCTCTTTTCCATTCAATCTTTTGCTATCAAGTCTATAGTGTGTGTGTGTGTGTGTGTGTGTGTGTGGTGTCCTAGTATAGGTGTGTGTACTTGGGTTTTGGGAGAGATGATGAGAGGTTGACAGGTAAGTGTGTGAGAAAATTGAAATTGTGGAAGCAACCATTCTCTCCATTCTCCTCCCAATATTTTCCCTTCGATTGAGCAATCTCGTTGGGATGTTAGAGATGTGCACGCTCATGCATTAATTGCATTATTTGTAAAGTGCACTATTACTCCTCAGATTCACTCAACTAAATCAACAACATGCTTGGATTTCTTTATGCAAGTTGCTATGAGGCTAGATTTTAGTTGCTACATAAAGAGCTGGAGTCAAAGATTATGCATGAGGAATATGGCATGGACACTTTCCTTGCTGGTATCAAGGATATTAATGAGCAACTTATTTGTGATAGTTCACTTGTGTAGATTGTTCTTGATGCATTACCAGATTCTTACCAAACATCTGCTAGTACTTGGAGACTTATGACCCAAGGAGACCCTTAAGCTGTCAAGTATGATGCATTATGTACATTGATGTTGCAAGAGTCACTTTCAAGAAAGAAAATGGCTAAACAACATGCAGTAGAACAAGCTTTTGTTGCTGCTCAAAGAGGAGGTGATAATCACAGTGTAGCCACTTCTCGTGGTTCTTTAGCAGGTGGAAAGTTACATGTTGCTAATGCTTTTGCTGGCAGCACTTTCTCGAGGAATTTTGGTGAAAAGTCCAAGAAGAAGATGCATTGCCATTATTGCAAGGCTAATGATCACTTGATTAAGCAATGTCCCAAGTTGAAGGCAAAAGAGGCCAATAAGAAAGAGGCTGGTTTCGCTACAAGTACAACTATTGTAGAATATTTTGAAAAGGAGATTGTGATGTAGATGAAGAGTGGAAATTTAGTGCAAAGTGTACTTTTGATCCTTTTGTCCATGATGCATGTATGTCAGTTGCTACAAATTCACATATGTGGTACTTTGATAGTGGTGCTACAAAGCACATTACTTCGCATCGTAACTTCTTTACCTCTCTCAAGGATGTCTCTCATGGGAATGCAGTGATGTGTGCCAACAATGCCTCTTATATGGTCAAGGGAGTTGAAAAGATTGTGCTAATCGCTGCAAACGACATTTCTTTCACACTTGTTGATGGACTTTATGTACCACGATTAAAAATAACCTTTTGTCTGTATTTGCACTTGTGAGACTTGGTCTTGTTGTCAAATTTTAACCTCACTTTTTATAACAAGTGTGGGCAGTATTTTTTGCAAATGCAGTTGTGATTTGAAGGCTGTTTCAGATGCAAAACTTTGGCATGCATGTTTTGGGCATCTGAATTTTGCCAATTTGTCGCATTTGCAAAAATCTGATATGGTTGCTTCGTTGCCACCTCTTGAAGCACCTTCTAAGCATGTTTTTGAAGGCTATATTTTGGGTACGATACAACGTTTGAAGTTTCCAAAGGATGGTTGAGTAAGGGCTACATGCATGTGGAAACTTGTGCATGGTGATTTTTGTGGGCCTATGCAAACTCCATCCTTGGCAATTAGCCATACTTTGTGACTTTCATTGATGATTACTCTAGGCATGCATGGCTGTATCTACTTAAAGCTAAGGCCAAAGTGTTCACGTGCTTCAAGATTTTTTTGGCTATGGTTGAAAATGTCTCTAAATGTACTATGGACACCCTCTGTTCAGATCAAGTGGGGGAGTATATGTCTCATGAATTTAATGCATTTTCGGTTAATTGTGGGATACAACACCAATGTACAATGCCATATACACCTCAGCAAATGGTGTTGATGAAAGGAAAAACATGTCGCTTATGGAGATGGCACGATATATGGTCAAGCTTTGCCACATTTGTTTTGGCTTGACTCCATCATGTGTGCTACTTACGTACTTAACATGTGTCCTATGAAAGATTTGTAGTCTACAACTCCTTATGAAGCATGACATGATAAGAAACCATTTGTTGATCACATGCACGTTTAGTTGTTTAGCTTATGCTTTGGTGCCACAAAGGCAATGCAAAAAATTGGATGATAAGGCTGTTAAATGCATTTTTGTTGGTTACAGTGTTGAAAGCAAAGGTTACAGGTTATACCATCCATAGACAAAACATATCTTGGTTTCACGACATGTTGTGTTTGTGGAAGATTTTCTTCAGCCTTTGTTATCATGTACCAGAGATAGTAATGTGAGCTCACATGACTTTGCCTTTGATCCTAACAATAAGGTCTATGTGGGCTTAGGCTTTGCATTTGATCTCAACACTGAGCTCTTTATTTTAAGCTCTAGTAGAGAAACAAGAAGTTTTATCAGTGGGAAGGTGTTGCATCATATATGAGCTCTATGTGGCATGGAGAGTCTTGAACTAGGGTACTGATTCAATAAGAGGTAAGCATAAAAGAGGCATTTCATTGGAAGCATGATATGGCATAAGGAACACCCCAAAAACCCCCACAAGAACATAGCGAAGTGTCTCTGTCGTCCTAGCAGCCCTGAGAAAATTCAACCAAATCAAGAAACTCTAGGTGGTCCTCGATTAGGTCATTGAAGAAAATTGCAACCTCAAAGCTCACCATACCAAGCTTGAGGCATGATTTGACTCCATGTTCAATACCACCACCAAAACAAGGTGGAGGAGGTGAAGCAAAGGCCACCCAAGCCCACCAAATAATGGTTGCTATGGAAAACAACCAAGAATGACTTTTCAAAGCTTCAGGAATAGAAAAGGTCTACCCAGGTTACTCCAACAATCATGTCTTCTCAAAGACACCGAGATTTGAATCGCAAAGGAACTCACCCTGCTACAACTCAAACACAAAGGCGAAGAGCTCAAGAAAGTGCATGCGGCACAAGCCAAAGGCAAGTGGAGAGTCTATCGTGGAGAGAAGGCAATCATATAGTAGTTTCCCTCTCCCAATAGTTCTAAAACATCGTTGAACACCACCCCTTAGTTCTTCAATTTATTTTCCCTTTCTCACCTTGTTTTGTAAATTTTGTGTTTGTTTCCATCTAGCCACTAGGATCTGCCTACTCATACTGATCTTCATATTGCTACCCCAATGCAATGACCATCTCCCTCTCCATGTCAAGAGGAGATACTCTTTTGTATGATGTGTGGTCCGATGGGTCATGTGTGACATCCTGAGAATTTTAAATCAATTTATCTCCCCCCCCCCCGCCCCCCTGGCCAAATGTAGAGCTTATGAAAAATGTTGAATTTTATTAACTCAAAATGTGTGTTTCTCTAAGATATAGCCAATTTAAGTCTTTCAAGGCACAAAACCATTTAAAATTGGTAGCTTCTTAATAACATGGAATAATTTTTATTTTATTTTTTGGCTAATAATGATTAAAATTTTTAAAAAATAACTGGGTCCAAATTGAGTTTTGGAAGCAAATATCGAGTCTTCAAAATAAGAACTTCAAGCAGATGTCAAATTTTAGGCTTTTCTTCCTTTTACCCTCATTGCAATCAGCTAATCCAGATTTTCCTCATAATACTAACCTCATCGTTTGCACTGCCTAATACTAGTTTGGACAATGGAGAAGGGGAGGGATTCCACTTGGCATTGGTTAAGTGGAGGAGCAAAACAAAAAGTGGAGGTTGCATGGGCTAAACAAAAGGTGGAGAGAGAGAGAGAGAGAGAGAGAGAGAGAGAGAGAGAGAGAGAGAGAGAGAGAGAGAGAGAGAGAGAGAGAGAGAGAGAGGCAAGTAACGTGATTGTATGTATTAAGAGGCACATAGAATACTTGATGATATAAGTACCTTTTTCAATGTCATTTTATGGGGTGTCATCATCTTAGGATTTATCCCATGACTTCCTTCTTGGACCAAAAGCAAGAAGGTGTAAATCCTAAGAAAGTCTCATATTCTCTAAAGACGTGCGGTATTGTAGGAAGCATTGATGAAACAAAGTTGATTCACATGGAGGTTATACACAATGTTTTTGCTAATAATCGAGACATGTATGCAAAATGTGGGAGCTTAGAAGACTCTCATAATGCTCTAAAGACTTTGCAAAACCAAGAGATAGTGTTATGGAATGCAATGCTCGCTTGCTATGCTTAGCATGGACAATGTGGGCTATTTTTTTGGAAGGCAGCATGCCAACAAGGCATCTACAGACATACAATGGCTTGTCCTCTCAATTGAAGAGAGAGAGAGAGAGAGAGAGAGAGAGAGAGAGAGAGAGATTTGTCCTCGAAGGTCAAATATGACCTTTGACACCAAAGATACACATGATGTACTATGTATGGGGTTGATTAGTGATTCGCGATGCTCTAGGATTGTGGTGATGATAATTGCAATGGAGAGCACGCACTCTTACTAGGAGAGGAAAGTGTGTAGGACTAAGTCGTGGGCGAAATTTGTGAGGGAATCTGAAAAAGCATAGGAAGATAGACATGCCAATAACCACCCAACCATACCTATATATAGGCCCTTGGCCCTCCTATATATATCCCCCGTGCCGCATGTGTATCCATCGGCCCTTGGCCAGGGCCGTGCCCTCCTATAGTCTTACCCTTGGCATAACATTACTTCCCCCTTGGAGAAGCGTTTTTGTCCGCGAAAACAAAAGTGGTAGGATCTTTATAAGAACACTAATGTTTTCCAAAGTGGTATCCATCATGGATCCAGCTGTTTGTTTGATCAAAACACGGTATAGTAGGAGGTTCAATGAAATCAAGAATAACATCGTGATTTTGTACATTGTTGTCATTTTGGAACCATCTAGTGCGTGGACTCCATTTAGAATGCACATGAGCATGCTTAAACGAGTTATCACGACAAAGATGTACCTGAAAGAGTACCGCTTTTCACTTTCCGTGAAAGTAACTTGCTGACCTAACTCATCAGCCAAGTGTAAGTCCTTGACTTGTTCTCAAATTTCATCAGTAAACAACCCCACCATAACTAGTGTTCAAGGTTGAGAACTGACTTATACATGAAGAGACTAAACCTAGTCGCAAACATGCTTTAGCTGATGGTAAGCAAACTCCAAGTAGAGCAATAAATGCTTATTAATTGGATTCCTTGGTGCTAATATACGCATTTTGCATATCCTTTAGCACAAGATTACACTTTGTAATCTGGATATCCTCTTGGATAAGTGACAGTACTGAGGTGTGTTTCCCCCACGGTTTACAGACAGTCTTTCTAGATGGCTGGTAAACGGGGATCACAATATTGTACAACATTGCTGAGGAATCAACAATTGGCTGAATAACCATCGTGGTTAAAATAAAAAATCCACAAACACCCAAACCGAGCCATGACCTCTATTGGTGATTAGTAGACCCAAAAAGTAATCTCATAGAGATACTGCAGACAGAGTGCAAAATGCTTCATAAGCAACAACTTGATGAATACGCATGCCGTTCCAAATGAGACTTTGCTAAACACTAGGGCCATGATCATCCTTGCCCATACTTATGGCAAATGTGATGCACCTAGCACACATTAAAGAGGAATGTAAATAGTTCTGAAAAGAAACTAAATACTTTCAGTTGCAATCATTTGCAAGCCTTTCTGAAACGTATGAACCATAATAGATGGTGAAACAATGATCACTTCTAGGTACAAACAATGAAACTTTTTCATTAACAACTCATTTCCTTTCTATATGTAAAACAACCATCTGTAATGTTGTTTAGCAGCACTTGTACCTTAACAAGTCATTCTAAGTATCCGACAATTTTTGGCCACTTGAAATTGCTCCTAATACGTCATGTTGAAAATGGTCTAGAAAACAGATTGGACCGGCACTTAGGGACTTTGTCGTGACACATATTTGAAATTGTGGGTGTCAGTGTCAGTCCCAGAGACTCATATTTGCCACATGTGGAATATGTCTCAACTAAGGATGTCCGAAAAAAGAACATCCTACAAGTACAAGATGTACTTGTGTGTGGAGGTAACTGCAAACACTCTACGACGGGAGTGAGAGGGACCCCCATTAACCTTGCTCCACACTGTCTAAACCGAACTCCTTGAGCCCCTAGACCATGTTGTATCCCATGTGACAACATGTGCCAAATCGAATCCGACAAGTGGATTCATAACAGCATAATGTACATTGGACACTATGGCCTGAAACACTTGTTCCGACATGCCCTTCGCATGGCCCTGGGGATTGAACTGAAAGTTCAATTATCCGTATTCAAATGCACAAGAGCACGTCTCACACCTGTGAAAAAACCAAGCAACCTTGCATTGGAAATCGTGGGTGTTGCCTTCGCAATCCAAGCTCGTTACGTAGTCAAACCCCTTGGTATGATCCTTTGTAGGAATTGCTCAACTAGCAGGTAACGGTAACCAACATAGTCAACCGTGTACAGAATGACGAGAATCAACTTGAAAGGTTGAAGTTGTCCACTACCCCCTGGTAGAGTGCGGACTTCTTTCCTTGAAAGTACAACTAGGATAGATCAAACTGTGATCTTGAATGCCTATGGGGTGATTTAGTAAACACCCGCTGGGTCGTACCCCAAAACTATGATGCCATAGACACTCATAGTGCTATAGAGAGAGCAAGAAATCCACACAAGTGGAAAGCCTAGCTCTTATGGACAGCCATGTTGTCGCAACGGTATGTTGCATCTAAAATCCGTGGTAAAAATCAGCTGAGTTGATTTTATGGTTATCAAAAACTCGACTCGAATGTTGCACTGAAACCATGTCGTGCAAAAATGACACCATAAACATCCATAATGACAGGACTCTTGCTTGTCCATTAACGTCAATGTGTAGCCCATTGGGTAGATCTATTCGATCTTAAGAACAATCCCCCAAGGAATGCCAACAGTTGGGTCATACCCAAGATCTGACAATGACTCTTAGCCAGCGTGTGTGGCTCATAGCCTTTATGGCAATTAGTGTTCAATCGACAAAACGCTGAAGACTAATGTAGAGGGCGTCTTGCCCAATTTCTAAGTGAGAGTTAGAGCACCTTGGCTCATGCTGACTCCCAAACAAAACATGTATCAAAAACTGCGTAGAAAGTTTTCATTATTCATGGAGAAAAATAAGAAAAAGAGAGAGAATGCTGGCATGAGGAACTTTTCGTAAGTAGCGAGTTTGTTTATGTTGTGCCCAATCTATGTGCTATGATGCATCTTATGCCTGACTTGCAGCTTATCCTATAAGCATGCAACAATCTGCCTGTATAATGCTCTCATCGAGAGAGGGAACAGAAGACACAAGCCATAGCTTGACCCACTTACCATGTATGGGGTCGTGACTTTACAAAAATGACTTAATATGGTACTTTGCATGTGGTATTGTGCATTGACAACAACCAAAAATTTAAACAATCCATAACTTAATTTGTCAGTGACAGAGTGTCTGGTGTGATAGTGGAAGCGTAATCTCTAAAGCGGTGGAATTCATGCCACTTGGTTAGCAAGCCGTGCATACAAATTGTTAAGCCCTTGGCGAGATTGATGGCCTCAAACATGAGAGCCAAAATCATTAGTGCCTTGCACAGTCTAAACTGGTGATATTCCCTATTTTGCCAGTTTTTCAAATTTGTGTGCCACTGCCGATGACAATAAAAAAAAAATCAACTGCTACCTCATTAAGCACACCTGTCGACGAATCTTGCCGTCGTAAGAACTGAATGAGTTGCAATCAAGAAGAAAATCGAGAAATTATGTTCCAGACATTATTGTTTGGTTCAAGAGATGCTCTACTTCTTGCCTTCCCGGATGCGCAAACAAATTGGAAACTTGTGAGCAATTCAATGCTCAAGTTGGGTTATACAACTCGTGGCCATGAGCAGCTGTCGACGAGCCTTCTCCTTTCAATAATAAAAAACAGTCTTTAAAGATTGGAGAGAGATAGGCGTACTATCTTTCTCAAATTTTTAGAATGTGTGATTGTTGATTGTCGGCTTCTGAGAATTGTCTTTAGGATCGGCCTTGCCAATCATCAATCCGGCCATGCCAAACAGCTTCGGATCCATTAGCCAAACTAACAGCAGGCCTTGCCGTTGCATTAAAAAGTAACTTTCGGAAACCTATCCGTAGAATTCTGCAAAATATCTTCACATAGGGATTAAGAAAACCTTTGGAGTTCTGAAATGGCAAACCTAATGACCATGGCGTTTGTCCGTGTATGCGGCAAGCATATCTTCATATTGTTGATACCCTTGCGAGAAACATATGGCATGCCACATAACCGACTCGGCCAAGCTTCCCCTTTCAAAAAACCACTTTGGTAAAATTGTGCCGACAAAAATTTAGAAATTTGGATACCTCCTTGACTGGAAATTCGAAATTTGCATTCTGCCTTAAGTACTCTTGGGCAGTCGTTGCCCATGTCCTTGATTGCATCCTTGTTCTATCCCGTATAGTACCACTGCGATGCTGGGTGTGTGCCTGGTGGGGACCCTCCCTTAATTGCTTTAAAACCCTAAGGCCCTTTGCCTTGGGGTGCCCATCGTTTGGAGAGGGGAAAACTAACAAAAAGAGGTAGCATCTATGGCGGCCCAGTGGTGTAGCGAGAGCAGGTCTTGATGGAGCACCGCCAGTCATGGCTCTCGGGCTTCGGCCTGTGTCGAAAACCATTGTGTTGGTGAGGGTGCCACCGAAGAGCCTCTCGTTGCCTGATTTGGTGGAGGTCGAGCCCTTGCTCCCTCCCGGCTTAGCGGCCCTGCCCACGGTCGTCTTCGACCTTTCAAGGGCTGTTGCCCACAAATGATAGGGTTCTCCAAGCATGATAGGGTTCCTTCTTGCGTGACCTCCTCTTCGGTTCGGCAGGGGCAGTTTCCCACATCCATGCACATAGCCTTGCAACTCGTGTCCTCCATAGCCAAGACAAAAGTCATGCTTCGCCATGCGATTCATCCCGAGAGAGAGAGAGAGAGAGAGAGAGAGAGAGAGAGAGAGAGAGAGAGAGAGAGAGAGAGAGAGAGAGAGAGAGAGAGAGAGAGAGAGAGAGAGAGAGAGAGAGAGAGAGAAACACCATGCGAAACCTCCATCTCCCCTCTTCCATAGCTCCCTTCTTTCTTCTCCCACCTTGCTCTGATACCAGTGAAAGAGCATAGGGAGATATACATGCCAATAACCACCCAACCATACCTATATATAGGCCCTTGGCCCTCCTATATATAGCCCCTGTACCGCATGTGTATCCATCGGCTCTTGGCCAGGGCCATGCCCTCCTATAGTCTTACCCTTGGCATGACAGAATCAAGTTTGGGTGTAAGCAAAAGGTGAGCACTCTAGTAGTGTGTGGTACTCAGACTCTCGAGTAGTGACCATAATGTGTAGAATCAATTTCACTATTCTCCATATGCCCTAGCACTCTGTTTCACATCGAAGGGAGTGGGAGCTAAGCCAAATGGTTGTGATTGTGTGTATTGCCGATAAAAGGATAGGCTCAAGCATATAAGGGCTGGTATGGTTTTCTCTTTCAACAAAGAACTAATGTATGAAGCTCGACCCACCGGATTCCTCTCAAGCTGTCATACATTGGCATTGTGGAAGAGCTTCATTCACTTGGGAGTCTATTGAAGCATCATGTAGCAAGTGTAATGCATCCCATCTCCCAAACCACTTCTTTATGTCTTGCATCCATCCCATGCTCAAGATCTTTCTTTTATTGCATCTTTTGAACTTTTTTGCTTGCTTCCCATGCAATTTTAAGAAAATGTGAGGGGTTTTGACGTATCTTTATCATGTCGTCCACAACCATTTCCATGGCCATAACCTCAATTGAAGAGATCTCGACTCAAGAAGTAGGAGCATATATGGTGTTTGTGTTTTAACTTGGATAAAGTTTGTAAGATAATGCTTCTGGACATTCTCAAACTCTTTCCAAGTAGACTTTAAGATGCTCTTGCCCACACTTCATAAAGAGAAATTGGTGTCACCAATGTGTTAAAAAGGTACTTCTTGAGAACCCGACATTTGATATCCCCCACATTACACATGTTATCAAATGCATAGTATGCTCTCTTTCCAGCTTTTAAATGATGCATATCACATTCATGCCACTTGTGATTGGCTTGAACCTCAAGGCCAAGGTACTTAAAGCTCTCAACAACTTCAACTGTCTCATTGTTTTACACATTCATGCCACTTGTGATTGGCTTGAGCCTCAACGAAAAGGTATTTGAAGCTCTCAAAACCTCCAAGTGTCTCATTGTTTTACACAATTCATGGCTTCTCCTTATGGTTGGTTTTCACAAACATAGCCTATGCTTTTTCTTCATCCATAATTAGCCCACTATGCAAGAAAAAGTTATCAAGGACAACAATAAGATTTTGTGCATCCTCTAAAGTGTGTGATAGAAACAACACATCATCCGCGTTCAGCAAAAGCATGATTACGGCATTGCAAATAGTAACTCTTCAAGGCCTTCTTGTTGCGTAAAGTCAAGTTCCATTTTTTCCAATTGATCAATGCATAAATCAGAGAGGGTTAGTGATAACAAACATCTTTATTTAACCTCAATAGTGCTTGCAAAATTTCTAAAATTCATTTTCCCATGCCCAATTGACATATCACCTTCTCATAGATTTGAGAAACCGCAAGCATAAACTCATCTTGTGCTTGGAGCTCTTCCTTTTTTCTCTACAAGTTGTTATTAGAATCGCCTGCTTCAAGTTTCTCCAAAATTTTCCACAAGCACGTCCCTTTTCTTGGACTTTAAAAAATTGACGCTTTACTTCCCATGCTCTTCTTTTGTTTTGCATCAATGCCTTGTATGCATGCAAATGACTTTGATAATCATCTTAGTTGCATCTAGCTTTATCAAGGACTTTTGAGCATCTTGATACTCTTTATCAAACCACCTATTCAGTGATCTACCTTTGTTGATACCATGGACATGCTTTATGGAAAAGCATTCTTTGGCACAAGAACAAACAAGTTTCTTGAAAGCTTCCCATTAAGTCTCCAATGGTGCGTCATATTGGAGCTTTTTCATCCATAACTTTTGCTCAACCATTTCAATATACATTAGTTTTTGTTTGAAATCGATAAAAAGAGATAACTTTTCTTCACTTTGGCTCAGATTTTGATGCTTAGTTATTTGTCCTCATGTAAGGTCAATACATAAAGTTGGATGGTCTTATTCTAGGGTCCATTGGCCAAGCATAAAACTCTTTATGTGATACAGGATGGCTTCAAAGAGCAACATATAGTCTATCACACTATCCCCATTGTGTTTTCGACATGTAAATCCATCGATTCCACTCCTTGAAGATACACCATTGGCAATGAGCACACCTGTACTATTACACATGTGTAAAAGTAACTTTCCATAGTGATCGGACTCTTTCTCATCCATTGATGTACGATCATACAAGTGAAATTTCTCGAAATCCTTTGAAATGTATGTCATATCAAATTGTTGTGTATCATGTTGCAATGTTTCTGTGCGAGCATTCATATCCCCAAAGACAATCACATCATCTTTGCCTTTAAAATAAACAATTTTCTCCTTTAAACAAACAAATGGTTGATCTCTGTTGACACAAGCATAGAAAGGAAAAATTATGTTGAGGAATGCAGATGACTACAAAAATGGGTGCTCTTTTTAGTGTCATAATTTTCAATCATACATAACATTTGTGCTTGCCATCTTCTACAATTGATACAAAATTTCCAACCCTTTCTTAACCATACATGCTACCCCTCCTTGCCCTATTAGTTGCTTGAGATTCTTTGATCATGTCAATGAATGTACATTGTATTCCTCTCGCCCATTAATCCTTTGTGCATCATGCGCCCAAGTCTCAACAAGAAGTACAACGTTGGCTTTGTTGCTTAGTTCATCTATGCCAATCCTGCATTCCATGGGTATCCATTGCAGTTTCAAAAGCATACTTTCAATTGTAACTCGGTTTCGTAGGTCACGTGTTCCTATTTTTTGGAGGGACTCACCTCCTCGTGGGCATGCTTTCTTCATGAGACATGTTCTTGTTTTTCATATTTTTGTCCTCATATGCCTTGATGTGCACACTTCGTTGCATGAGTATTGCACTTGAATGCAATGTCTTATCTAAACTCTTCTTAAGTAACAAGGTCTCATTAAAAAACCCAAATTGATCTAAAACGAAATTTACAATGTTAAATCACATTTTGGGTTGCTTCATCGTTGTGATTTGCAAGTGTGTGAAACAAAGCGTGACCACTAGGGATGAACATACAACTAGAAGAACGAAAAAAAACTAGGGATGAACATACAACTAGAAGAACGAAAAAAAAGCATCGTAAGTTGCCCATCCAATCATAAAAAGTAGCAACCCCTTAGGAGAAGTTTCAAAACAATCTTTGCTCCCTTAGTGACTCTATTCTTTTGGAAATGGTACCCAAAGTGTCAAAAGTTTTTCCTTTCTTACCTGTTAGACGAATTGAAATTGAGTCCTTTGGAGTGGATCATCAACACTGGATTTTACCTAACAAAGTCTTTCTAGCACCAATTCTTAGTGAAACCTGGGTATACTTAGCTAATCTTCTTGCCTCCATAGTTGAGGATTGCAGACTCAAGATTCTGAAAGGAGGGCAATTCCTTGACACAGGGGAACTCATTAAATCCCCCTTTCAGCCTTAATTTTATCGACCATTCCAAATGCTCTTCTAATGCAAGATTGTACATTCGGACAAAAGGTAACATGGAGTTTGCGAAAAGTAATCCTGACTTCTACATAAAATCTATCTAGAATGTATTTTGGCCATATGTTAAATGTGCATGCAAGTTTCTTGACCCTAAAGCCTCATGCAAATCTAGCATTATGTGGTTTGACCATGCTATCTAGTTTATCCTCAACCATCCCGACCAACTTTTTCCCGAGAATCCTGTGGACTTTCATGTATCCCTTATTTGCTCTTGGTTAGGAGGCCAAGCCAAAAAATTGGTGGTTTCTCAAATTGCTTTCAATATCTTTCGTGGGCTTATGCTAGATATCCTAAAAGAGCTCAAATATAATAAACCAGGAATTTATCTTACCACTTATGCCAACTACAAAGGTGTTAAGATAATCACTAGTTTACTCAAACCTTGTATTGAAGATGATGACTCCCCCTCGTTGAAAAGACCTAGCTCTTTAGCCACCCTCAATAACACATTTACATCTTTTTTAACACCTAGTTCTTCCTCTAATTTTAACAGAGAAAGGTCTCATAGCTTTGCTAGGCGAAGAGGAAGAAATACTCCTAGCCAGCACCTCCTTGACTTATGATCATTGATACTATGCAGGTTGCTTTTGGCCCGTGTGGAATGATGCATCTTACTAGGAAGACCTCTTGCAAGGAGAATATCTACGTACATTGTCTTTTCCAAAGTGAACATTTGGATTGACTGCACCCAAAAACAATATTATATGAGTGTTTTGACTTACTCTTTGGCAATCATGAAATACTTGATAATGTGCTCATTGGTTGGAAGTATCAACAACCTATTAAGAATCTTGTCTACAATAATGATTTTTTACAACACAACACTGCTTCAGATAGCTAATTTTTTTTGAACTCTGGTATCTTTAACTAAATCAAGTTCACAAGTGAAGACATGCTTGCCATAAATATCAAAATCTAAAGAGGCATATTTATCACAAGCACATAAGGACTGAATCACATCCCCATTTTTCCAAGAAACCCATACCTTGCTCTATTAGCTTTACTTAGTTGCTTAACCAACCTTGTCATCTCAGTACTCTCTAACTAGAGAAGACAGTCCTACTGGACTTAGTTAAATTGGTTGAACAAAGTTTCTTTCAAAAAATCTCGCTTATACAATACAATGGTTGTCTACTGAATGTTCCTGGATCACACCACATCTCGGAGTTGAATTTCAGAAGCTTTCACAAGATTGGTTTATAGTAGGACTGGATAAATGCTCCAACTCCCCACTCTTATCTGCAAAAATTTGGCTTGGAAAGGAGATCACTCTTGACTATCTGGGAAAGAATTCACACCGCTAAACATATCTCCTTGTGTGGTTACTAATATGATTTCAAAACATGTTTTAAACCTTGGCTATTCTCTTCAAACTACCAAGCTTCTAGTGATTTTTTCCACCTATAAACTTCACAAGCATAAATTCAGATGGATATCAGATGCTTTGAATGGTATTTTTACTGACATTACTAAAGATTTCACCCTTTGCCTTGACCTTGTACTCTCAGAATTTGAATCTGTGTGTGCAACCAAACAAAAAATATGTTCTAACTTTCCCAAAATACACTATAAAACCTTTTGGCTAGTAAAAAACTCCATTGAAGTTACTCTTAACCTCCCGAAATAGGTATTCTATCTCTTCACAACAGATATCACTCAAATCTACGAGAATATACCTCTGGAAGTTGAATTAGAGCTGAAAAATATTCTACTACAAATGATTGGGATAACATTTAAACATGCTAGGAGGAATGGTTTCTTCTACATTTCTCTTTCTAATAAACCTAGATGGATTAAGAAACCCCCACTCCTCTCACCCCTTACACTTCAATGAGAAAAAACTATTTAGAAATATATATTGGATTCTTGATAACTGCACTATTTTTCTTCGGAGGACAATGCTTTAACCAAAGCCTAGGCATTCCTATGGGATTTTCATGTTCACCCCTTATGTGTAATTTATATTTAGCCTTCTTTGAGTACAAATGGTTTCTTAGAACCATGGGTGATAAAATCAACTATCATAAGCTATGTCTATTTAAACACACTTATAGGTATATGGATGGCATATTAAGCCTAACCAATAAGGAGGTAATCTTATTTACCATAACTGCCTTAAGATTGAAACTTTTGGCCAAGGGTTTCCTACAACCTCTGGCTTCTTTTCTACTTTGGTAGAATTCCTTAATTTGCAACCACACTTCATAACCCCTGTAATGGTGGCTATGACTACCATTTCACTTGGAAAAGAGACCTATTGAATATCTTTCCCATAGAATTCATAAAAAAGAACAGTAATTGACCTCATAAAGCAGCTCTTAGTACTTGTGTCAGTCTCTTATATTTGAACTTATATTCTTCCTCTAACTGCCTCTTAGCATGGGAAGACACCAAGCTGCTTATCCACAAGTTTTGCCTTAATGGTTTCAAGAGGAGCGACCTAATAAGCAAAATTACAAAAAATATCTCTTGGAATGATTGGCTTGGCTTACAATTCAGCCATGCCAACCTCATCTCTCTAATTAGGTAGTAGGCCCATACACAATACACCTACTACCGACCCATTGTGTATGGTGTGTGGGACAGGACGGGGGCACACACACACACACACACACACACACACACACATGTTTACCTATACAATAGTTTGATTATATAGAAACAAATAAAGCATGTATTTTTGTAAACAAATCGCTTGTGGTAATACTTTTTGGAAAAGGAATTAATTGAAAAATGGGGGGTTAACCTTCTTCCTCCCTAACACAACATGGGAACCCACCACTTGGGGCTTATTTTGAGGTAGCTAACTTTCATTACCTTAAACCTCACGCCCGCTGGCTCTATTTGTCTCACTTAACTACACTACAATGCATATGATTCCCCCTACACGGGATCCCTCTCCCTCCCAGATCCCCGTATGTAAGCAGGAGTGGCCATATATGCGGCTTGGGAAGCAATAGCTACTACTGAGTACTTGATCGTGGGTGTCTTCACCTTGAACTTGCACGAAGGTGCTATATAAGGTGAGGGTGCTCTGGCCCCTCACTTAGTCTATGGGTTTATTCTCCTTTGTGTGTGTTTTTCAAGTAGAGGTGTGAGGGTGGTTTTTTTTACTGAGAAGCTATGGAGCTACCATCTCAAGCTGTACCCGCCTTGATATCTTGATGAGATACGTTAATGTTTTTTGCTAAAATGAGTAGTTACCACTAACGGTACCTGTTTTTTTTTTTCGACTGCATAACTAGGTATTGTTTGGTTTCTTGGCCATTGTAGGGGAATTAGTTTCTACCTTTTGTAGCTTGTATAAGCACCTGAGTACTATTTGGTTTCTTGGCCATTGTAGGGGAATTAGTTTCTACCTTTTGTAGCTTGTATAAGCACTTGTAAGTCGTTTTTTGATAAAGGTATTTGTTTAAACCATATAAATGGTGCTTGCTCTGGCAATAATTGGAAAAGGAAATGGGGGATCTTATACGAGATACTATCGTATGACTAACCTAGTGTGGGCTATTTGTCACTTTATCAGTTATATGGAAATTTTTGCAATACTATTGCGCAGTGGGGAAGGGCTTGGTTTGTTTTGAGCAAAAAGATGGGTTTTTTTTTGCTTGATCAACACCTGTAACTCTTTTTAGATGGTATGGTAACCAATGCAGAACCAGTATAGTGGTGCTTTAATGTGGCCATACCCAGGCAATAAAAAATGGGAGACCTTATACTTTATACTTTCATTTTTTTGACCTAGAGTCGGGGATGGAAAGACTTTGTACCAGATAAATGGTAATTTCTGCATACTACTGGGTAGTGCAAAGGGGCTTGGTTTATTTTGAGCAAAAGGTTGGGGCTGGTTTTTTTCAACTTGAACAACACTTGTGACTCATTTTAGATGATATGGTAACCAATGCACAACCACTATAGTGGTGCTTTAATGTGGTAGTACTCGGACATTGAAAATGTATGGTGCCTGGGACAGGGCGGGTACACACACACACACACACACACACACACACACACACACACACACACACAAAGTAGTACTTCTAGCTTATCTTTTTTTACCTCATCGCAAAAAGTCCACACCATGGGACAGGACCCATCTTAAGAGACATAGCAGGGTTGGGTTGTTTTTTGCCCAGGATGATTATCACACACAAACACACACTTTATACATCAACCTATTAAACAAACCCGAGTTTACTCTCTTGGGATTCTACTGGATTTTTACCGCCTAATATCTCCACCATATGGCATGGCCCTTGTAAGGACTTGAGTGCTGCATCGTATCTTTACCTCGGGCTGTATTGTGTTACTAAGACTGGCTGGCCTTTCGGACACAGACTCCCTAAAATACACTCGGTTGGGTCTTCACCATGGGACTTAGCACCTCTTTAAAAGTTACTATACCCCTTGTCTTGGGTAAAACCGGCATGCTCTTTATTACTACCGTGTAGGCATTGGTTTAGGAAAAACTCTCATTACTTGGGCGTGAAGGTGGCCCTGCTTCACAGATGGTGATCTCCTCACTCATGGTGACCTGCTCATGACACAGGATTGGCAGTCCCTCCTCCTTCCTCTATTTAAAGAGGTAAGGGTGCATCTCTACCCCTCACTTAGCTCGGGTTGTTTTGATTTGGTTAACTTAAATCCATAATGCATGCTTCTACACAAAAATATGGAGCTCACTACACAAGTCTCTTAGGTTTTTTTCCTTTCCCATGCATACTTCCTTACTGTTCTTTGCTTTTTGATAAGGTTGTGTATTAAACAACACCTGGTTCAGGCCGTTACAACAAGATAAGTATAGTTGATGTCAGATGTTGGCATGGTAATGGTATAAACATTGCTTTAAACCTTTCCTCTAGGTATTGAATGCTTGGTTTTACTGAGGTAGGTGGTTTGTTTTTTTAGCAAAGGCTTAAATTGCTGCTATCGTAAAAAACGAGTTTTTTTCTTAAAACATCTTACAGTAAAACTTTGGCCTTCTATGGCCGCTGTCCATAGCATGACATGGACTCTGATCGAACAGTGGATTATGGTTTTTCCTATTACCAAAAGCCTTGGGGACTTTTTGATATTGTCACCTTCGCATTATGATGCCATCTACAGACTTTGTGTAACATTGGATTATTGGTAAATGCATCTTGTCAGACTACGGTTAAAAAAAAGGGGGGGATTGTTTTTGGTTTTCGAGCACCAAAAGCCTTGGGGATTGTTTGATACTATCGCCCCTGCATAATAATGTCGTCTACAGACTTTGTATAGCATTGGACTATTGGTAATATGTCTTGCTAGACTGGTTAAAAAGGGGGGTGTGGGACCTCTTAGCACATCATTTCATCCTCTGTTCGGCTATGATCGCAAACTATTTGGGGCAGATTGATGTTCTTATTGTAGCTTCAAATATTAAGGTGGTATTTTTTCCGAAAAACATGCATGGTTTGGCTCTCTACAAGGGCTCCCTATCACTTGGTTGGATAACATGAAGATAAAGGGTTGAAGTGGGATGATTCAAAAATCATAAATAGACGTCTGATCTAGGTGAGGGTTTACCCCTCACTTAGCCTTGGCGATAGTTTTTTCTATGTGTGGGTGCATAAAAAGTGACCTCTTTTAGTGCTTGAACAACTGCTTACTGTGTGGCAATGGAGATGGTGGAACACAAGGACGTATCTCAGGTTGGTTAAAAGGCTTATTTTTTTGCAATACTCTGCAAAGCATGCTTGAACTTAGTGGTTAATGGTGGTTACGTTTGTTTACTATTTGGATTAACAGTTTATCTGCATCATCTCTCTGACATGGGTTTGCGCCATTAATTACTGTGTCACTTGAATATTTTTACAATGTCTGGCTTTGATAAAAATTCCACGATAATGATGTTTTGGCTCATGGTTAAGGCTATTTTTTGTACTAGCCATCTTGGCTAGTGCAAACACATCTTGGCGCCATATTTTTTGGGTTTTCTGCCGAACACTCCCTGTCCTTGCTTTTTATGCTGCCGTAAAACTGGTGGGTTTAAAAATTTAGGGTGGTGTACTTTACCCTTGAAAAGTAGATGGAGGTTTTGTACTACTAAACACCAAGGGGTGACTGATTGTCTGTTGACTGCATACCGTGGTGTTACTCCATTTTTTTCTAAAAAATCAAGCTCTTACCAAAGCTACTAGTGTGGTAATGGGGTTATTTTTTATATTGTAGTGTTTTGACACAAGGATAACTTGACTAGATTGGCATATTGATTGTGATATGGTAGATTTCATATAGGATTTGGCTTTGCCTAGCCAAGTTGGCTACCTTGAAGCTATCAATGGTATATCTTTTGGTTTTAAAGCTGTGGATTCGGAGACGTTTTATGACTTATGGTCCTTGGAAAAACAAGACAAAATTTAGGTTAAAAAATCTGGCAATATAATTTGAAAAATGTAAGAAATTTGATATCTTTGGATTTCTTGGGGGATTATGACACCTGGATCAGAAGGGGTTTTGTCCTTCTGATCAAGAATCATATATATGCTAGTACCTTAATTTAAAAAATGGGACTAGATAGAAACCACACCTATAAATACTTTTTTTATTTAGTCCCACACATAGTATATCACATGTATCTTTGGTCCATAGGTCATATAGGAGGATAATAAACTCTCTCTCTCTCTCTCTCTCTCTCTCTCTCTCTCTCTCTCTCTCTCTCTCTCTCTATATATATATATATATATATATATATATATATATATATATATATATATACACACACACACACACACACACACACACATATATACATATATATATATATATATGTATATATGTGTGTGTGTGTGTGTGTGTATGTGTGTATATGTATAGATATACATACACACACACACACACACACACACACACACACACACACACACATATATATATATATGTGTGTGTGTGTGTATATATATATGTGTGTGTGTGTGTGTATGTATATATATATGAACTGGAATACATAAACACTTTGGACAGTTGTTTTAAGTTGAAAAAATTGTAAGTTGGACATGGATAACAACTGATATAGTCCATTGAACACTTGTAAAACACATCCAAGGCTAACATATATGTTGTCTTGTTTGGATGGATGCAGGTGAGGACTCTATCCTTTCCTATATTTTTTTTTGGCTTGAAGCAAATGTCTGTCCATGACTTCACTGTCTCCTACTACTATTTGGGAATTACTTCTTTGATCGGTTAATGTATTTCTACATCAGAATGCGATCTCATTCTTATAGCCATGTACAAAGATAATTCTAAGACTGAGTTGTTTTGGTACTAATCATTGTCACTTTTCTAAAGCCAGCTGTCTTTTGAGCCTAAAAGTTCATTTATGTTTTATTATATATGTAAAATAGCTACACACACACACTCACACACACTTGGTCATGACATCTGACCATGATAGCTATTTTGAGTTACGCTCACTCAACCTATTGGTATTCCTACCCGAACTATGTATGCTGCTAATGCTTCACCCAACACACACATACTCATACACTTCTGGCAGTTGACTAAGCCTTTGACACTATTGCTGCATCAGTACAAGTAGCTTATATTTAGCATAAGGTTGTCCACCTTGAGAATGAAATCACTGCATAAGGGAATTGAGAGTTGATTACTTGATATTGGCTTACACTGCTATCGTGGTTAGCATGGTTGAAAGTGAACCACTAAAAGCTAAACTCATGGGAGCAAACCCTTAAGGATTTAACCTTAAAAGATAAATGGGAAACCCCCTTCCCATTATGGCTCCTCCTGGAATAAATCGATGCGAGGGTATTCCATTCAATATCTGCCGCCCCCACAGATCCCCTTCCCCCGTTTCACTCAAGAGGATTCACGATGGAAGCTTCCCTTTCTGATGATGATGGCGGCTTGGCATGGCATGTAGCTCATCCTTTCATGATAACTCCTCCTCTTTAGGGCGTGTACACGATCTCGATGGGATTGCTCACAGTGGTGAGCATGCATGGTGTGGCCATACCTGTCATATTTTAGGATAACGACAAGTGACGTGCTTCTTTGCTGCCTCATACCCATCCACTGTCCCTATATAAAGGTGAGGGGCTCTTCTCCTTTCACTTAGACTTGGTTTTTTTTTGTCTTTTGCCTTTTAACATACAGGAAAGCAATTATGCTTTAGGGATTGGGCATTGGGTTTGGTTGTGCTGTCCCTTGCAACATTAAAACAAAGATATGGTTGACTTGGTTGTATTGTTAAAAAAAGGGGAAAGAGAGAGTATGAAGTGAATGGAAATGTGCTTGGATTTCTCCGGGCACTTTGGAGACTTTTTGGAATTGCTTCTGCTCCACAGATTCTATATTTCATCAAATCTCAATTTAAGAAACCCTCTAGCTCTTGATTGGATGACTATGATAGGATTTGATTCTGGCCTTAAAACATTGATTCTATGAAAGATGTATGCTTATTGTGGAGTAATGGAGTTAATTGATCATGAAAACACATCTCAAGTCCCTTGCCTAACTGGCTCTTTTTTGCAACTTACATTGTTATTCTTTGCATATTACTACACTCTGCACATGCCCTAAAATGGTTTTTTTTTTTTTTTGCATCATGCTGGGTATTCTATCATGAGCTATACCAAGCTGGGCAATATCTAGCAACAAATTTTTGTTCTTTTACTTGTACTTTTGGTCGCTCTCTGCATATTGTTGAGCCGTCACTTGCACACATCTTACTGGCTAGTTTTGTCGATAGTGAACATGGCCGGGTATATTTTTTTGTATTTGGTGCATTGAATTGCTAAATGAACGAGCCGCGCACACTATGGAATTTAAAAATAAAGTAAAATAGAAGGATAGTGTTGTATCCTAATGTCTATGGTGGCATTCCTAGTTGTCTGACAATAGATACCATGTGATCATTAGCTTATGTATCCTACTTGCATGAGAAGTGTGGCGGTGCCTGTCCTAGCTTTTGGTTTAGCACATCCTACACTAAACCTACTAATTTTTTGTCTGTCACAACAAGCACACACTTTGAAATTGGTTTCGGCCCACCGCCGAGCACGTGCGTAATTTTTTTTTGAAAACAGGGGTGGCATCCTACTGAATATGCCACTACTAATTAAATATGCTTGATGGCTCTTTTTTTTGGAAGTAAGAAGGCATAAAATATGCCTATATGTATATATCTTTTAAAAAAAAATGTTTGGTATATGGTTTACCTGGAGATTGATTGAGCAAACTTAAGCTCCTTCTCTAGGCATAGTTGTATTGTGGTAGTTTACTATTTAGGTTTGTTTTTTCAAAAACTATATATAGAATGTGCTGGATTGATTAAGCAAACTAAAGCTCTATCCCTAAACAAGGTTTCTTTCTGATACAATTTGGTTTATATTCATGTTTAGTTAAATGCATGGCTAAACTCTTTGGATCAAAGCAATGGTTTCTTTGACATAAACAATACTAATTTGACATAGGTTTTCTAAATGATCTTAGGCTATTTAGGAATGGCTATAGTTATCTCAATTCAATCCTATATTTTGGCTGTTTTAATAGAGTAGCGTGTTCCATTGGAATTTCTATGAAAAGATCACAAGGGAGCTCCCTGCAAAAACATTTATGGCCCCATTGATTCAAGTATGCAATCCTATATTTTGGTTGTTTTAATAGACTAGCATGTGCTATTGGAATTTCTATGAAAGGATCACAAGGGAGGTTTTTGCAAAAACATTTATGGCCCCATTGATTCAAGTATGCAAAGATTGATTGCATATATAAACTAGATACATAAACTAAAACCTTTGGGAAAGTATGGGTTTTAAAACACTTGGATCAGAGGGGTAGTGGCCTTTTGATTAGAATCTTATCTATATTAATAGTTATCAAAACTCTTAAAAATTGGGGTAAATAATAACCGTATCTATAACCTACAAAAATTCACTTAAATCTTAAAGGAGTGATGAACATTTTCATTATAAGTTAAATCCTACCAGTTGTTATCCATGTCCATGTTACAACATTTTTTAACTTTAAACCGACTATCCAATGTAAATTTGTTAAGTTTTAAGTATAAGGCTTGTTGTCTTTTTTTTGTTCCTTTTAAAGTTCACATCCATCATCATCTATAATACATATTCAAGGCTAACATAACTGTTGTCTTGTTTGCATGGATATAGGTGATTACTCTATCCTCTCTTGGGTTTACATTAGCACATGTTAAACCATCAGGAGGAGTTGAATGGTCAATGTTAGTTTTTAGTTAGTGTCCAACTTCCCAAAGCTTAGGCGTGGCATATTGGGCTTTACCATCCCCAGAATTTCCAATGTAAAGTACAATGTGCCTTTAAGTTGGGGTGACAATGTATATATACATACAATACATATATAGACCATGACCATGATCATCTACCAAATGTCCATGAGTACCACTATGAAGGTAATGCCTTTGTTAGAAGATTAGCAAGATTCTTAGTGGTTTGAATCTTGGCAATTTGTAATTGGTTGTCCTCAAGCACCTTGCAAATGAAGCGTTACTTCACATCCACACGTTTTGTCTTTGCATGAAACACTAGGTTCTTTGCCAGTTGTATAGCACTTTGGCTATCACAATGTAACACATGCATCTCAACACTGATTCCCAAGTCTTCCCCACTAGCTGACCAAGCCATAAAGCTTCCTTGCAAGCTTTTGAAGCTACACATATTTAGCCTCTGTAGAGCAGACAAGGTAATGCAATCTTGCAAACGAGATCGCCATGAATTTACACCTTTAGTGAATTCAAAGACATAGCCTAAAGTGGACCTTCTCTCGTTCAAGTCCCTTGCATAATCTGCATCCGTGTAATGCATTACGCATGCTTCCCTTTGTCCAAAGA
Organism: Adiantum capillus-veneris; assembly: GCF_014529385.1. Classification (NCBI taxonomy): domain Eukaryota; kingdom Viridiplantae; phylum Streptophyta; class Polypodiopsida; order Polypodiales; family Pteridaceae; genus Adiantum; species Adiantum capillus-veneris. The sequence continues at coordinate 173,462,984 of NC_140931.1, read as the reverse complement.
AAATGCACATGTCTTTTGTACCATTCAAATATTGCATAACCCCTTTCATTGCCTCCAAATTTTTCTTGCCTGGATTTGACATATATCTACTAACGAGTCCCACTGCAAAAGCAATATTAGGATGTGTAGCAATCATAGCATACATCAAACTCCCAACAACAAATGAATAAGGCACTTGTTCCATTTCAACCTTTTCCTCTTCAGACTTAGGGCAATCATTTTTAGAAAGCTTCACATATGGAGGCAATGGAGTACTCAATGCGGTCCCCCTCTTCATTTGAAACGCTTGAGCACTTTATCAATGTACTCAGATTGAAACAGAAAGACCAATTTCTTGCATTTGTCTCACCTAATGTGCATGCCAAGGATATGGCTTGCTTCACCCATGTATTTTATTTCAAAGTTTGCATGTAACTCTGACTTCAAGGATAAAACCTCATCCCTGCATTTCCCAACAATTAACATATCATCCACATAAAGGATCAAAATCATCAAATTACCATCTTTAGATCGCTTAGTGTAGAGGCAGTGGTCCATCTGTCTATTTTTGTAGCCTTGAGAGAGCATGAACGAGTAGAATGTATGATACCACTCCCTTGAGGACTGATTTAGACCATAGAGGGTCTTTTCTAACTGACACACCAAGTGCTCATTGCCCTTCTCAACAAAACCTTCTGGTTGCTACATATAAACTTCTTCTTGAAGATCACCATGCAAGAACATTGTCTTGACATCCATTTGGCCAAGTTCCATGTCCTCTTTTGCAAACCAATGCAAGTACACACCAAAAGTAGTCTTCTTGGCAATCGAAGAAAAGATCTCATCAAAGTCAATACCTTGTTGTTGCTTAAATCCTTTGGCAATAAGTCGTGCCTTGTACTTGAATTTATTATCATGAGGTGTAATTTTTTGCTTGTGCACCAATTTGCATGGTAATGCCTTTTTACTTTTAGGCAACCAAACCAACTTTCAAGTTTGATTCTTATGCAGCGACTCCATTTATGATTGCATAGGTTTCTCTCACTTTGCCTTGTCATCCATTGACATGGCTTCCTTATATCAAAAGGGCTCTCCGCAATCTATCAACATATTGTAGTCCAATGAGGGAGTATTACTATCAAGAGGCCTTGAAACTCTTGTAGACCTTCTAATAATTGGTTGAGCCTATTGTCCCTCAGCAACGTCTTGTACTACAGGAGGATTATAGCCTTATTGTACAACGTTAAGCATTTCAACCCTAGTGTGAACAACTCCATCTTCTTGGAAGATAACTCTCTCGATCTCCATTGTACGCACATGCTTCTTATGCATCTTATCTTCATTGAAGTGTACATCATTGCTACGAACAATCTTTTTAGCTTCAACATCCCATGATCAAAATCCCTTGCAAGGATTGCCATAGCCAAGAAATATGCATTTCTTTGACTTAGGAGCCAATTTTCTTCTTATCTCCTTTGGAACATGGCAACATGCTTCACAGTAGAAGACTCTAAGATGCGTATAAGAAGGTGGCTTTCCATACAAAATCTCTCAAAATACCTTCTCATCTAAAGCCTTGTTGGGAGATCTATTAATAGTATGGATAGCTGTTGCTGACGCTTTTGCCCAAAACTGCCCAAAACCCATAAGGAAACTTTGCATTAAACAACATGCTATGTGGCTTCTCTTGAATGGTGCAATTCATCTTCTTAGCAACACTATTTTGTGGAGGGTTGTTTGGACTAGTCAACTCTCTTTTGATGCCTTTGGAATCACAATTTTTTTGAAAGGCTTTAGTAACATACTCACCACCATTTTCTAACCTTAAGCACTTGACTTTGTTACCAAATTGATTCTCCACTAATGCCACAAAATTTTGAATATTTGAAAGGACTTCATCCTTCTTCCTGAGAGGATATACTTTCCTTGAGAAGTCATCTATGAATGTCATAAAATGTAATATCTAGCTAACCCCAATGATTTTCTCATATTAAATTGATCATTTAATATGGAAGATAAAAGGGGAACAAGAGTTAGGGTATAGATATGTGCTTCCATACCTATCTCAACAGAGGAGCAAAAGGAGAAATGGTTGCATCTCAATAGGGATCCAAAAGGAGATGGTCTACTAAAGAGCAATGTGCAACAAGTGCTTCTAGACTTATCTTAGCAGGGACCAAGAGGAGAGATGGTTACATCTCAATAGGGGTACAAAAGGAAGAAGTCTATCAAAGAGCATTGTGCATCTAATGGAGCTTGAAAGACCTTAGGGTTAGCTTCATTAAAGACCTCAAAAAGTTAGTGTTAAAAGTCCTTAGACCTTAGGCAAGCTAGGGTTGTGCTTGAGGTGGGAACCCCGCCCAAGCTTGAGGTGCTTGTCATGCTTGATGAGTAAGGGTCTTGAGGTGCTTGTCGTGCTTGCTAAATAAGGTGCTTGAGGTGCTTGTCATGCTTGATGAGTAAGGTGCTTGAGGTGCTTGTCATGCTTGATGAGGAAGGTGCTTGAGAAGCTTCCCATGCATGGGAGGTAAGGTGTGATGGTGGCGACTAGGGTGGGTGGTGGCGTGCTTGTCATGCTTGATGAGGCAGGTGCTTGAGAAGCTTCCTATGCATGGGAGGTAAGGTGTGATGGTGGCGACTAGGGTGGGTGGTGGCGTGCAGAAGCCATGGTGAGAGAGAGGGCAAAAAGCAAAACGAGAGAGAGCAGAGAGAAGACTCGATATTGCAAAAAATCACGCTATGTATTGATTGTGTTCCTTTGTTAAAAAGGTTACAATATAAAGCAAAAGTGATAAAGCAAAAGTGGCCATGCAAACTGTCTCTAAACTAAACTTCCCTCTGCATGATATAAGGGGAGTTTCCCACGGGCTTAGACCACACGTCTTGAACCCAACAACCCCCCCTTCATGCCCAAACCACTGACAATGGACTTGAGACAGACCATGGTAGAGTTCAATCACCTGAAACTATGAGTAGAAGTCCCCCCCTTGACTATAACATAGGTGTGTGTGCGCTTCCCTCAAACAACTATCAGTGTGAGACAAAGCAAAACTCAGAACCAAACATAAAAGGGAGATCTTACCACTGATGTGTGGCAGTGTTTATAACCCGTATATTTTATTGACAAATGACTGACATAAAAGGAAACATAAAACATAATAAAAACTACCACACATCACTATCTACGAAAAGTGTTGGTGCTTCACCATCTTCATCACTTTCAACCATGTTGATTTGTTGCTTATTCTTCTTAAAACATTGATCCAAAGGATGATTGGTCTTTTCACAGTGGATGCAAGGATTTTTACTGAAACAATCCTTGGTTTGATGATTGTTGCGGCCACATATCGCACAAGGTCTAGTGCTGGTAGTAGGCTTGGCTGAAGTTGTAGTCCTGGTTGAATTTGTAGTCGAAGTGCAACCACGAGCTACATATGTAGTCGGTACGAAAGAACTAATACGTGGTACTCGTTTCTCTTCTTCCTGCAATGAATTAACAATACCATTCAAAGAATGCATCGTATCATTCTCTTTTAAAATAGTTACAATTTGACAAAATTTTGCAGATAGGCTATTCAGAAAAGGGCTATTATATCTTCAGGTAGGATAGGAGCTTCAACATAAATTAGCTGAGTGCGGATGCTTTTCAGTCTGTTAGCTAAAGCTGCAATATTTTCATCATCACGCATAGAAAGGGAATACAAGTCCATTTTTAGGCTCATTTTGGAGTATTTGGATTTCGGACCAAACAATTTCTCTAGTTCCATCCAAGTAGCGTTTGTAGATTGCACGTTATCCAGATACTGAAAGGGAATACAAGTCCATTTTTAGGCTCATTTTGGAGTATTTGGCTTTCGGACCAAACAATTTCTCTAGTTCCATCCAAGCAGCGTTTGCAGATTGCACGTCATCAAGATACTGAATAAAATCATCCTCAAGAGATGTCAAAATAATACCTCATGCTTGCTTGTCCTTGCATTGTTGCTCGGCAGATAATGCTATGGTAACTGCAGCCGATGTACCTGCTTCATCGGTTGATAAGGGTTTCACGACACTCTATAGGTTCTTCCGCATAACATAACCTTTCACCTTTATTTGCCATGTATGAAAGCCGGATCCATTGAATTTGTCCACTTTTGACGTCATTTTGAAGTCTTCAAGAAGCCTTTAGGTGCTTTGTTATCGCCTTGGCAAAGCTTCTTCACAAGCATCTTTTCAAGATGCTGCAAAAATGGTGGACAATTTCTCTCTCCTTTGCCAAATGCTATTGATGATGACTAGCCAAACTGTACCTTTGTTAAGAGCGTGTTGATATGCTGCTAATTTGCTAGTATTTCTCAAGGCTTGCCAATGGCTTAACCATTATTGAGCTACTAGCAAGCTCAACAGGAACTATAATCAATCGAGCAATGTTACACCCTCTCCACTAGTCTTTGCAATCAATAGTGTCTAAACCACGGGGGTGGCTGCTTGAGAACTAATTTTCAAAGGTAAATAAGAGTAGCGACTAAGGTTTTTGAGGGTACCAAAGCACAAAGTAATTATCTACATAAGTATAATTAGCATGGCTGACACAATAACCAAGAGAGTAGAATGAACATTGATAAATTTGATCTTGCACATGAAAGTGCTAATGATGATCCCCCAATCTTGTTACGAGGTTGCAACAAGCTATGGGAAACCCTGCTTTGCAAGCCGAAGTTACTCAACAACTTCGTGCTTATGGGATTTCCCTTCCTCTCCAAGAGGAGAGAGAGCTTAGGAGGCCTCTTGATGAGATTCCCAAAAGAAGACTCTCTCCCATAAGAGAGGAGGAATCCAAAGAACGAGAAATAAGTGAATCCCTAAGTTCCTCTAAAGATGTGGCTCCATGAAGACGGCGGTCTAGACAATTGGAAAATCCTCCCAAGAGGAAAAGGTCAACCCACAATCCTTCTCCTTGTCACTCCAAAAGGGAAGAGAGGAAACGAAGGAAGAAAAGGGTAAGAAAGAGGTCACACTTTTCTCCCTCTTCTTCACCTTCCTCCTCTTTCGACGAAAGCAATAGCTATTCTCCTAGAGAATACAAGAGGGGAGGACATTGCAAATCTTACCTTGCATGGTGAAGTCACAAAAGCTCAAGAAGTTCAAAGAGGGAGGAATGAGTGTCTCTTTTCTCACCTATGATGGCGCGTTTGGTGCTACGAACAACCTATTGGCCTTCATCCAACAATTTGATGCATCCTTTGCAGACGAGGGCTTCACGGAGTCCTCCAAGCTACTTCATGTAGCTATGCCCTTCCAAAACTCTACTTGTTGTCGATGGTGGGGTAGCCTTAGTGTCAACGGCGAAGCCCCAAAGACATGGAAAACTCTACGAGTTTCCATCATGAAGCAATTCCTTGCAAGTTGCAAGCGATGCAAAGGACAAAGTGCTTACCGAATGGCGGAGTTTGAAGCTTCTCTCTCATGAGTCTATCCACAAATATCTGGACAAGTTTTGGGATTTATATCTCAAGGCTACTGTCTTCTAAAAAATAGACTTCACCAAGCAAAAGCAACAATTATGTGCAGGATTACTTGAAGAAATGGCCGAGCATGTCAACTCCCAATGGCGTGCTTCTATCATGGAAGTAATTCGCGCATCAGTTTCCAACAAGGGGCTAAAAGGAATGCCAAGCCCATGGAAAACAAAGATAAAAATGAAGCAAAGGGGAAAAACAATGTTCAAAATTCTTCCCAAGGCAACTCTATCAACAACAATAAAGTTAAGGAGAAAGGAGTCTTAGAAAGGCAAGAATCGACTTTCTCCCGAGGAGCTAGAGTGTTATCGCAAAGATAACCGGTGCTTCAAGTGCGAGGAGCAAGGACATGCCTATCGTGCCTGCCCCCGAAGAAATGTGCACAATGAGCCGCCTAGAGCCTCTATGGTTGAAGCTCCAAAAGAGGATGCTCATTGCCAAGGATTTCTCCTTTCCTATAATTTGAGAAAGATACAAGGGTACTATGCCTTTATTTTGTTTGACCGTGGTTCAACTCACAACTTCATATCCACGGAGTTGACCACCAAGCTAGGCATACAAGCCCACAAGATGGGAGATACATTGAAATCCAATGGAGCTATCAATGGACAAGACATCTCAGTTACTCCATAATTGGAAAATTGAGGCTTCATGTCCAAAGCTATGTGGACATAGAGGATTTCTTCATCTCCCCTCTCAAACATGAGGATGTTATCATTGGGGCACCATGGTTTAACTGCATGGCTTCCAACATGAAGTTCCCTGAAAGGAGAATCTACTTCAACTACATGGAAAAAGAGCATGTATATAGATGCTAATGAGTTGGGAAACACCATATCCCTGGTAAATACACTTGCTTTTGATTTAAGTCCATGAAAAGCTCTCCTTCTGCGTATATGATTTTTGTTGGAGAATCTGTAAATGATTCCAATGGTTTCACAAACAGCAATAAAGGGAATCAAAAGGAGTTAGAGTTGTCTAATTTCCTTAATGATTGCATGATGTTTTCATTGATGACATCCCTAGTGAGCTACCTCCAAAACGAGGGATGATGACCATCCAATAGAGCTCCTACCAGGAAGCTCATTGCCTGATAAACCTCGCTATTGAGTTTCACAAGTTCAACAAGAGGAGATCATGAGGCAAGTGCATGAATTGGTGGAAAAAGGGATGGTGAGGCCTAACTCCTCTCCATTCTGGGCACCAAAACTTTTAGTGCAAAAGAAAGATGGCACATATCACATGTGTGTTGACTATAGAGTACTAAATAGGATCACTATAACAAAAAGATTTCTTGTGCCACGGGTAGAAGATCTATTTGATAAGTTACAAGTTTTGGCATGACAGATGCTCTAGACACATTCAAACTCATGATGGACAAAAAATCTCCCGGCCACTCAAATTCTCTTAAGGAGTATAAGCGACACCTTTAGGTAATATTTCAAGTTGTGAGAGAGAATAAGCTTTTCATTAATCAAAAGAAAAGTGAATTTTTCCTATAAGAGATTCAATATTTAGATCACATTATCTCTAAAGATGGCACTTGTATGGATCCAACAAAGTTAGGGATAATAAAAGGATGGCCTAATCCAAGGAATCTACAGGAGGTACGAAGCTTTATAGGTATATGTGCATACGATAGATGGTTCATAAAAATTCTCACTAATAGCAGGCCCATTACACGACTTAACAAAAAAGAACGTTAAGTATTCATGGGTCAAAATACCACACATGTGAATCTGCAGCAACCGACATGCATGCATCATGGCCAGTAGGATTGTAAGTGCACTCTGCACTAAAAGCCCATTCTGCATCAACATCATCATCACAGTCTCCTTTCATAGAAGACTCAATAAGGGCTGCATTTGTAGTGGAACCAGCATTTGCAGTGAAACCACCCTCTATCTTCTTAGCCTCTTTGGCCTTCAACTTAGGACACTGCTTGATGAAGTGATCATTAGCTTTACAATAATGGCGACGCATCTTCTTTTTACCCTTATCACCAGAATTTCCAGACCAATTGTTGCCAGCAGTAGCATTAGGAACATAATTTTTTCCACTCGCAGCAGAACCATAAGAAGTGGTTGCACTGTTGTTACCACCCTTTTTTTGAGAAGCAATAAAAGCCTGCTATTTTTTCTGGAAAGTGACTCTTGCAACAACAATGTGCATAGTGCATCAAACTTGACAACTTCAGGATTTTCTTGGGTCATAAGTCTCCAAGTACTAGCAAAAGTTTGGTAAGAATCTAGTAAGGCATCAAGAACCGTCTGCACAAGGGAACTGTCTAAAATGACTTCACCTGCAGAAATAAGTTTCTCTTGTTATCCTTAACACCAGCAAGGAAAGTGTTCATATCATCTTCCTCATGCATAATCTTCGATTCCAGCTCTTACGTGCAACAAAGCAATTTTAGCCTCATTGCGGCTTGCATAAAGACCTGCTAGAAAATCCCAAGCCTGTTTTGCAGATTTTGTTTAACGAACGTGAGGAGTAATGGTGTGCTTCACAGACAACGCAATCAATGCATGAGCCTGTGCATCCTTTACATCCCAATCAGCTTGTTCTGCCGTAGGTAAAACAACTCTAATAGCATCAGTTCTTGTAGCAAGACCTGCAACATCCTCAACATCGCCTACATCCTTGGAACCAGGATGTACATCAATGCCCTACACAATATTCCATACGCCCTTTGACACAAGAACATATTGCATTATGTAAGCCCACATAGGGTAATTGTCTCCATCCAACCTGTCCTCAACAGCGAACACCTTGAATACATTTGTGTTGTTGTCAGCCATGGATAATGTATGTACCTGATGTGAAAACTGCCCGAAATGAGGAGAAATTGAGTGAGACTAGCACGTGTTATATATATAGAACAACCTACAATAGACTGTATAGGACTTGTTATGCAAAAAACGGCACTGATAGAAATTTTTCACAAAAGACGAAATTGCCTGTGCAGACCTTGGGGGGGGGGGGGGGGGGGGCTGTAGTGGAAACAAAGGCCGAAATGAGCTCGAATGAGAAATCTGAGCAGACTCAGCTCTATGAGCTAACCTGAAATTTTTGTTGACCTGCAAACGCTTGCCAAAGCTCACAGAAATCGGAGAAAGTGAGTAGGCGTGTGTTGGAGCTGCTGGCGACTAAGCCCGGGAGGACGGCACCTGCTCTGATACCAATTGTTGGAATCAGGGTTGCAAGAAAACACACACAGCTTGGAGAAGAAAAAGAAAGATCAAGGCACACAACCGAGAGTATATTACTTAGTGTGCAATGGAAAGATGATAGCCCTAGAGTGATGGGCGTGTATACAATGCATGGGGGGAAAAACCTCCTAAAGAGGGGAAAAATGCCATGGCGGTCCTAGTGTGTTCACACAATCACTACCACATGTATATGGTAACATCTTTGTGGAGCCATCTCCACCGAGTTGGCAGGAGACTTGCTTCTTCCTCTTTCTTTTGGTGGGGGCTCTACCGTTGAAACTTGGGCTCTCCTTTGAGAAAGAGATGCCCCATCGAGTAGTAAGTTTTTGAGCCCTTCGTATGGATCCTCCTCTTCTTCCCTTATTGGAGAGAGTCCTCTTTTGGAAGTCTCACAATGAGATTTCCTAGGTACTCTCTCTTCTTGGTGGGGAGTTTGGAGAATACCGTGGGTGCGCAATTGCTGTAGCACTTCACCTTGGAGGGATGGATTTCCCAGAGCTTTTTGAAGCTTAGAAACAAGATAGTTTACAAGCATAGGGGCATCATTAGTTGCTCTATCATTAGCAAAATCAAAGCTATCAATATTCATTTCAATCTCTTTACCCTTGTCAGTCATAGTAGCAAATTTTAGATGTAAATTTTTACTTGTACTTTGGCACTTCAAGACCTAGTTGCTACTCCTCTTTACCTTCAAAGGTAAGCACTCAAGCATCTATACCCGTGGCTCCAATATTATTAATTGCAAGGAATAGAAGAGAGGGTTTCACAGAGCCGAGTCAACACCGATTCTTGTCAAGCTTCTAATAGCTCAATAATGGTTAAGCCGCCCCGTAGGACTCCATTATTAAGACCATAGCTCCCAAAGGTATCCCCGTTAACTGCATAAAGCAGGCGTGCCTTCAAGGATGAAAAATACCTATTCTACTTACTCTTTTGCAATTAATAACACCAACCATTTGTAGCAAGCTTGAAGACCTCTCTTATTGAGCAAGAAAAGAGAAACCAATAGCTCTGATACCAATGTAACATTTAATGCACTAGTAACTTGTGTGTAGCGGAAAATGATAACATAGTGAGCATTTCATTAAGAACAAGTTCCTAATGAGCATAGAGAGAGTACTTGGTTGGAGAAAGCAACATAGCAATTACACCTAGCTATTTTGTCATAGACAATACTTCAAAAGAGAGAGAAATAGAACAATTGACAAACAATTGAGGAGTGGATTTACATGGAGCCGGTCCCCCCTCCAAAAAGGCTTTTGTATTATATCTTCTTCCATCAAGGAAGACTTTTGTACAATACAATCTTTGTGCTCCTTCACAAAACTCGTTGGTGCAATAAGATGGAAGCTTCATGCACCAAATTATGCAGCAGGGAACGAGGAAAGATGAAGAGGAAGAAGATGTATCTTACAAGAAAGAAATATTATCCTCACATAAGCACTCTTATAACATAGCTTATCTTAGTAATTAGCATGGTAGAGGAGATGAGCATGCCATTGAAGCTTGGCTCTTGGTTGGATTTGCATTCCATAGCCAAGAGTTGTTGGTTTCTTAATGCTTGGAGAAGGAGATGGAGTCCTTTCTCAACACATGAGTTGTGTGTGTGTGTAGCAAAATGAGTTAGACTAAAAATGCCAACTCTCTCTCTTCTTGGTTGACCCCTCTTCTCATTTGCTCTTGTTGGCTTCCCATCGGCTCCTGCAGAGCTTAGCCAATAGCAATTATGAGGCATAGTTGATATTTTTGTGACAAGTGTCCCCCTTCCCCTTTTGTGAGAGCTTTAGATAATTAAAATAATTTATTTAAACTCTCATTGGACCTTTGAGTCTTCTGGCCAATAGGAATCAAGCAAGCCATTGGGCTGCTTGATGCTCATTGGACCCCTTGGTAGACTGTCCAATGGTTTTCTAAGGAGCTTAATTTCTATTGGTTCTTTTATCAAGCATTTTTAAATTGAATAGACTAATTTCACTCTAGCCTAATTCTCATTGGTCCACCTCTATGGCCATCCAATAGGATTTGAGGGGAGATTGGGGGCAACTAGGCTAGGAGCCTGCCATGTGTCCAATATTCCCTTTGTGTAAAGGGAGAGCTTGGGTGTGTGTGTGTGTGTGTGTTTCTCTCTCTTCCCCTACCTTTAGGGCTTGCCCCCTCCTTCCTAGGGATGTGGGAAGACTTTTTAGTCTTCCCATAACCATCCAATTTTCCCCACTTTTGGCCATTGGACGTTTTAATTAAATTTTGGAACCTTAGCCTATGGAAGTCTTAATGGAGCTGAACCTTAGGTCTTTTAAGCTTCATTGATGCACATTGCTCTTTTGCAGACTGTCCCCCTTTGGATCCCTATTTTTATTCCTTTGGATCCCTACTGAGATCGGTCTGGCAGCCTTACCAATACTCTCACTTTTTTGAGTGTTGCCTCTCTTGTGTGGTGACTATGTTTATTTACCATAAAGACAATGCTCACAAACTAAAAAGTCTAAGAAATTGAAGCTAAGAACATAACCAAAACAAGACAATATTTTCATTCCCTTTTGAGACATATGTCCTAACCATGGGGATGCCACAAGAAACACTTGGCTACTCGGTTACCCAAATTACATGGTTTTTTAACACTGGATACATGTAGCATATACAAAGTTCTAGACTTTGAACCATGTGCTACCACTAAAGAACCTTTGGTGATCTTCCACGAACTATCACCAAATGTGCAGTAATATCTTGTCTCATCCAATTGTCATGTACTAATCAAGCTTTTGGTACGCTTTGGTACATGTCTCACATTCTTGAGCATGAATGAAGAACCTTAATTTCAGTTGCACATCACCAACACCAACTATGTCGCAAGCAAAATCATGGCCAAGACAAACGTGACCTTTATGGGCTACATCATATGTAGTAAACTACTGCCTGTGAGGAGTCACATGAAAAGATGCACCTAAGTCAAGAACCCAATCTTGTAAAGCATAGTCATCAGCGGCAACCAAAAATGTTGAATCCATGGTGGATGTGAGATAAAAATGTCCATCGAAAACTTCAACAAAAACATTGTTGATCTCTTCAATCTTCACACTGCTTTATTTAGTATTTCCTTCTTCTTGCTTCTTGTCTTTACCTTTCTCTTGTTTTCACTTTCGACAGTCTTTCATCATGTGGCCCCTTTTGTAACAATGATAGCACTCAATTTCTTTTTGGCCACATGATATTCTACAAGAATTTCCCCCTGATTCTGCTTGTACTTTTCTTGTGATTGAACACGAACAACAAGAGCATTGCTACTACCACAAGAAGCATCAAGATTCTTCTTGCTAACCTCTTCAGTAAGCCAATTGCCCTCAACATCAACACATGTTAAACCATTAGGAGGTGCTTTATTGTGTTTCTCACGCACTTCAACTGGTATCAGTGTGAGAGCAAGAGAGAACATCTTGGCCCTCCTCCAGCATAGCTTCACCATCTACCTTACTCCATCAACCATTCCGAAGTGATTTTTCTCCAACAGACATCCTCGACACCCCAGCTTCCCGACCTTGACCTACTCAGCGATTGACTGATCAAGCAAGAGTGGCTTTGGCTCTCCTCTACCCCATCCTGAGTAGCTTGGCTCTGTATTGTTTCCTTGGTGACCCCTCTCAACCTCCATTTAGCATTGTGGCTTTAACAATTTCCCATTTTCCTATTTTGGTGGCACACATCGACACATACAGCCTCGACATACCATTTTGCAGTAGATTTTCCTCGAGCGCACTCGGCTCTTGGGTGATATTTACAACCACATGCTACTGGTTGTACTTTATGTCTAGTTTTTGGTCGACGTGTTTATCAATTGACGAGGTAGTGTGCACTAGATTCCATGCATTTTTCTCTTAATTTGTGCGTTCTTTTGAGTGAAAATTATGCAGCACATGTAGTGCTCATGTATGACTATTTGGGGCATCCCAGAGAGTGGTTTTAGCCCAATTTTGTGCAAATCATGCTATGCATGCATATGCAGATGCAAATTGAGCTAGGTATGGCTTGCAAGTAGTAGATTCATTGGTTTACAGGTACTTTGGACATGTGCAATCGTTCATAGAGCCACTCGTTCAAAAGTGAGCTATTTTTCTAGGCTTTAGTAAGTTATGTATACCATTTGTGGATCTGTCTACTAAGACTGAGTGTCTATTCATGCTTTACGCAGTATTGGTGAGATTTTTGAGTTTTTAGCTCTACTAATTTTTCCCCAGATTCACGCCATGTTTTATGCATATCTACAATTTACTCTCTGATCGTTTAGTGGTTGAGCATGACTCCCACTTTGATAAGTTTTATTAGTTTCATATGCTCATGTAACTACAAATCACAAGATTTACAAGTTTTTGTAGGGAATTTTTTTGTGGGATACGTTTTGAGCATGTTTTCTCACTACTTGTCTTTATGGTTATGCGCTTTACGCTCGGTTGAGTTGTTTGTCCTAGATAGTATGCCTACAAATTGCAAATTGTGGAGCTCTTTTATGCAAATGTGAGCATCAGTTTTGATGTGATTGATCATGGGTTTCATGATTGTGTAGTGGTTGAGTGATCTCCCACTTTGCTGCCATTTTGACACGGTCTATGGTTGAGATCTCTCCGAGGTTTTCTCTCCATACTTTGTTTCTTGGAATCCATATAGCAAACATGTGGATAGTTCAGGATCTACAGTGATGACTCATGAGAGACGGCGGTCTCACAGTTGCTGATACTTGCGATAGTGGCATTGTGGTCACACATGGCAGATTAGATGTTATTGTTTCAGACATATGAGGCAGCAATCGAGATTTATGCATGATGCATATGAGGTTTTGACACATGCTAGTGGTGGGTTCATAAGCTAGTGACGATGATGTCATGTTTGCCTTTAGCATTCCTCATGCTTACATGTGTTCTAGAGGTGACACTTCTCCCAGTTGGTTGCTAGATGAGGATGCAGTTTTCGACATCACACTACATGATGATTGGTCTAGCATTTTCTTTAGTGGGAGCTTTGGTTGTCTACACTTGGTAGATGGTTTGATGTTTGACATTGCAAGTGTAGGAGATGTTTGCTTGTCATTACCCAGTGGTGCATCCTATACGCTACAACATGTGCGCTATGTTCCTCAGTTGAGACAGAGCTTGAGCTCAGTGAGATAGCTAGAAGATTGTGGGTGCCACACACTACTTAGAGAACATTCTTTCTAGATGCATCGTGAATCATTAGTGATTTCTAGGGGATCCCGCATCGGCTTGATATATCCTATGCATACATCTGAGGTACAAGACATTGTGTTCTCAGTTTTGTTGTTGGCATGCATTGAGGGAGAGACAAGACGTGTCTCCTTCACAGGTGAGCTCTAGTATTCTCAAGAGAGAGAGCATTTAGTTGTGTAGGACATGCCAGTAGACTCTATAGAGAGAGAGGTAGAGTGACATTGCTCTAGTGCAACATAGCAAGTGTTATCAAAGTCCGTGCAAGCAGAGGTATAGTAGGTTTGCTCCCTAGAAACAAATGCAAAAATGACAGACATGGAGTTCTTTGATATGCTCATGCTAGAGGTTGATGAGTCGATGCTAGGATGCATGGTTCCAATTATGGATGAGAGGGATGTAGCCATCCGAGTGTCAGTGATGACACATCCATACGTGATGAGTAGTCTTGATGATATGGTACATGCAGATAGCGTAGTGGAGGCTAGGATAGCCAGTTTTGCACATATTTCACCAGCATTTGGGTGTCTCACGTACAACCTACTAGTGTCACGGACCAACCTAACAGCTGTAGTGGGAGCATTTGCCAGTAGGAATTGTCAGTTGTACGGTGACTGACACTAGCATGATCCATCGTGGAGCTTTGCAGACCATAAAGACTTGTCTGTGGGATTTACATGCAGGCTCTAGCATGGATATACACGCTCACCTATCACTAGAGCCAATAGGGTTGCATATAAATTGATATAGTGAGCCAGTAGACATAGGTTGAGAGTCTCTCACGTGGTTTCTTGTACATACTAGTAGTTTAGCTACTAGCACTCACTTATCGACGCATCGTCTTTAAGTAGGAGTTTGTTGGGGTAAAGGCGTTACACATTTGCCCGTGAGACCGGGCGGCCGATCGCCCACCCATTGTAGATACTTACCTTATTTTTTGGTATACTAAAGAATAAGGGGCTCCTCAACATTCTTGAGGCCTGCTTCACCCACACAATTGGGATGGTAAAGCCCAATGTGCCACTCCTAAGTTTTGGGCGGTGGACACTAACTGGGAACTAACATTGACCATTCATTCTACATAAAACAATAAGGACTCATAACCCTTAACACTATTGTGTTTGGAGTCCACGAGCTATGTCTCCTCTTCTCCTCTCTTGTCCATTACTGCGCGCGCACACACGCTCTTGCTCGCGCACTTCAAGTTTAATCTTAGAGTTACGGTTTAGTTTTAGTTTTGCATTTTTTAGTTATGCATTGCATTTTAAAATTTAGGTTAAGTTTTTGGTTTGCATCATTCCATTTAAGTTTACATTAGGTTTTTGATTTGCATCTTTTACTTTAGAATTATATTAGGTTCACAATTTGCATTTTTAAAATAAAGTGTGGGTATAAGTTTTCATTTGCATTTAGGTTTAGGTTGCAAGTTTAGATTTGCATTTTAAATTTGGGGTAAGTTGTAAGTTTAAATTTGCATTTTTGAGTTAGGAATAGGTTTGGTGTTTAATTTAGATTTAGATAGTAGATTTGGTTTTAGGTTTGCCTTTTTCTAGTTTAAGCTAGATTTATAGTTTAAGCTTATGTTTAGATTTACAAATTGCATTTTTATGTTTAATTTAAATTTAAGTTTAGAATTAAATTTATGGTTTAAGTTTTTTAATTTAAATTTAGATTATATTTATGGTGTAATAAAGATGATGTTTTTAGATTCCAATTTAAGCTTTATGGCTATGCATGAATGTCATCAAGCTCAAAGGGTGATGGCACAAAGCATCACCCAACGAATAGATGTTTGAGCTTGAGATGGACGAAATGATTGAAACAGTCACCGGCTCAGAGAGGCTTATTTTTTATGACATGAAACTTGAGGCTGACACACCACTGTATGAGGGAGCTAGAGTGTTTAAATTGAATATGCTCTTATTCCTCCTCAATATGCAAGCAAGGTTTGGATGGAGTGACACCAGCATTAGGGAATTTTCCAGGTGACTATCTACGTTGTGTTAACTGCAATTATGCAATGAATTTTTTTGAAAGGTGCACTGATGCTTTTTCATATGTAGAGTGCCTAAACAATACATATTGCCATCTACTAATATGATCCCAACCTCAAGAGATGATGCAAAAAAGGTCCAATAAAATTTAGGGGTGGATTATAATTCCATTCATGCTTGGCCTAATGATTGCATGCAACTTAGAGTGGAGTGTGTAGACATGGAAAAATGTCCTAAGTGTGAAGCAAACAAATATAAAAAAGAACTTCAACAACAAAAAGTACCACATAAGGTGCTCAATATTTTCCTCTTTTACCTTGTATCAAGCACTTCTTCCAATGCAATTCAATGGTTACTCCAACATCATGACATAAGGAGAATCAATCTTCACATTCATAGAGATAGTATAGCTTGGAAGTAAATCGATGACACATGGCCAAATTTTGCGCAGGATTCAAGGAATTTGTACCTTGACTTGGTTATGGATAGCATAAACCCATTCCAGTAGCGCTCAATATCTTATAATGTATTGCCAATTGTCATTATAAAAAACTACAGTATTCCACCATGGCTAGCAACTAAGAAAGGATATTTATACTTAGGCTTGATTGTATCTAGTCGATATAAACGCTCCCACCCTCACTCCAATCCTGGATCTCACCGTCACTGTCTCCACCCTTACCATCCCCATCCTCACTCCCACCATGGCCATTCCTATGGTCACTCGCATCATCGTCATCAACAACGTTGCCATCACCAAAATCTTTATCCCCACTCCCATCGTGGCCAACCCATCCTCCTCATCTCCATTGTGATTGCTCCCTCCCTTATCATCACCATCCTGAATGCCACCATGTTCGCTGCCATCCTCCTCCTCACTATGTGCAATGAACATCCCCAATTTGATCCGTCGTTGGACCAATGAGAAAATTAGTGTAAAGCTACAAGAAGATAGACCCACACAAAATAACCCAGATTGTGTAAACCTTGGCAAAATAGAAATGAATTGAGGCATGCAATTTCTGCCCAAATACCTTACCTTTTCCTCATAGCCTTCCTCAACATTACCCATGATCTCCCTTTTTCACTGCCTTTTCATTTTGATGGACCTCCTCCATGTGGTTGGTCACAAACTCCATGACAAACATTTCCCTTGTCATGTCCTTCTGAGCCTTTTTGGGAATAGAGGACCAATAGGACTCGGCCCTTCTCTTCTCTCTCTCTCTCTCTCTCTCTCTCTCTCTCTCTCTCTCTCTCTCTCTCTCTCTCTCTCTCTCTCTCTCTCTTCAATCCTCTTGCGGTTTAGTGAAAACTTTCGTCCACATGTGTAAACTTTTCTTGGTCTCGTACTTGATCGTTTATGCTTGACTTGGGCACCACATTGTTAGTAGAACCTTGGGCCTCTCTCCAACCATTTGAGGGATAAACACATCAAACCCATGCAACTTCTTTAGGCATTTGATCATCCATGATTGCTTATTTATTTAAATGTTAGGGCTTGCACAAAATAGTTGAGCACCACCAAGCCACCGGCTTACCCCTATCAATGACCTCAGTATAGGGCTTCTCATCATCCCTCTTTGATGTATGCACGCAAAACATAACAACATCAAGCTAGTGAACCTAGGCAATGATAACATGAGAGAGAGAGAGAGAGAGAGAGAGAGAGAGAGAGAGAGAGCAACACACACAATCCACTGTGGGCAGTGATAGGGAAACTCTAGCAGTGAGTGTTATTTCCTAGGTCAACAAGAAAAGACCTAAACAATGGGCGATGATGAAGAGGAAGAGGGTCCCTCAACAATAAAATGTCAAGAAGTTGAAGAAGGGGAAAGAAGTGGAGTTCGAGCAAAATCTTCATATTCATGAGGTAAGGTAATTAAGTGTTATGCTTGCAAGAAAACTAGCCGTCTTTGTCCTTTATTTTCATGGTTTTTCTCTTCCTCTTTGATGACATGGATAGGTTAAGGTGAAGAATAAGGGGGGAAAAGCACGTGGAGAAGGTGCAACCAAAGAAGGGGCTGGAAAGTCACAAAAGTGACTGCCCTTTCGCCGAAACGATCAACCACCACTTGGTCTAGAGCGATTGAACTATTTTCAAACACTCCCCAAAGAAGGGGCCGGAGGATAAGTCTATTGTCAAGAAAGGCAAGGGAAAGGAGCAGTGTCTGGGAAAAATTAACTTTAGAAACATACAAAATTCCTTTCAGGGTAGATTCAAAGAGGAAAATTTTCAAAATAAGCGGTATTTTTTGCAATTTTACTCTATTTTCTCAAAATTTCCAAGCGGATTTTCTCCTTCTTCTCCTTGCTTCAACCGATTGTTTGGATTTTTCAAGTGGCTCAAGGCTAAACTGAGGCCACTTTTCCCAAACACTGGAAAGGAGAGAAAGGTTTGTTATACTTCCCTTATTTCTTTTGGCCTTGCACTATTATTTTATGCCATGTTCCAAGCTATGCCTTGCATGTCCTAGGTGAAAAGGGCACTCGATGGTGATGAGGGCACCCCCTTGCTTCTGTTGGTTTGTCAAAGCGGCCCAAGCTTCAAGTGAGGAGAGCACAACAATAGAAAACTTGTACCACTTCCACGATTGTGGTAAGCCTTTTGCATTTAGTCCAGTCCTTTTGTGTCTAGGTTTACCTACCTGCAGCCTTCTGTGCCTACACAATGTCCAAATGTGTCAATGCATGGCTCTTTCCAAGTCTTGAGGCAAACCGGGGCACTAACAAATAAATAACCCCGAACATGAATGAATGTGCGATGTGTTTGTGTGATAGCGCTTTAGGTTTTAGTCGCACAAAAGTTACACTACATGTTTATCTAGTATCGGACAATCCAACTATCAACTATTGATAGCTCTAAGCCTACTAAAATAGAAGTTTGGTGCCAAATTAGTGCATGTGGTGCTACCAAAAGTCCTCCAACCCTAAACAAATAAATCCGTGCAATAGCAAAATATACCTCTTTCGTCTGTCTCATTGTTTGACCCTTCCTCGAACCTTACACCATGTCCTTGGGGAATTTTGACAGGGCTTTCACCTTCTCCTTGAGAAAGAGGCACCGAAGCAGTTGTTTTCGTCTTGTCCTTGGGCTATTTTTCCAGGGCACTCTCTTGGAGACACCTTTGACCACATTCAAAACCTACACAATTTGCAAACATTTACACACTCAAAGCCCGCACAATTTGCAAATATTCAAAAATGTGAAGGAAAGCATGGGCAAAACAACCTCGACCAAGCTAACCTATTTGGTATGCTGGGCCTTTGGACCCTCCTTCATCGTCTTCCCCTCAGTTCACGACATCGGCTTCACATGGTAAAAGCGCAACAACCACTTTCTAGTTGCTTGGCTCTGGATCTACATCCGTTGACGGAGGAGCGGTTGCTCTACTTGTGAGATGGCAATGTTCACACCACATTAGGAGAAAGCTGGACTCACTTTTGGGCCTTTCAGTTCTAGAGAGAGAGTGGTGCTCGACCAATGAGGAAGAGGCTAACGTTACGTTGAAAATCGACATTTTGGAGTCAAGCTCTTTTAAAAAAAGGGAGAAAATATTATTTTGGTTCATCAAATTGCACAATTTCACGCTTTCAAGGCATAAATGCCGTAAGTCGTACTAACTCTGTACCGAGGAATTTCAGAACTTTCATTGAAGACTCTATCTAGTATCTTTGTTCCCGCCCAAATGTGACTTTGAGTAGCTCTACTTCCCTCTCAAAACTTCTTCCCTTTTTCATATTTGCACTAACCTTTCTGTGTATTCATTCTACTGCACACCATGTCTACTTCTCGAAGGCCTAGCACTACCATTGACTCTGTTAGCATTTTTAACAGTTATACTACAGACGATCAAGCATGGATTCCATCTCGAATAACTATTGGAAGTTGGGTTCTACTGCAAACTAGGAGGAGGAAGAGGAGGCAACGCAATGATTTCGTGGAGGCTTTCAAGGGTCAAGTTAAAGAGTTTAAAGTGTGTGCACAAAGCAAGCAGGTGAAAGAGGTCCTCATACAACATGCTTTCCAGCATGCAGACTTAAGGTTGCAAACATCTCCTCCAAGTTTTCCAAGGCATCGACCCAACTGTAAGTTATTTCAGCATCTCGCTTAGTGCATGATTATATTCGAATATTAAGTGGTGGATATCATCTTTGGTATGTTTCAGATATTTATCCATCGAATAGGACAAATTGGCAACCAGTTGAGAGCATAGTTGGGATTTTTGATGCTTTCCATGCGTTTATTGGTGAGCAAATGTACCGAGGAAGACAACACAAGGAACTTGCAGATAATGGAATTTTCTTTTATGATATGTCATATGTGGAACCGAGAACTTCCATTGGTTGGGGTCGTGTAGCTCCTTTGTCACTTCCATCCTTTGACAGTAAGGATTGGTCCTTGCCTGCTTCGCAAACTAGTGAAAGCTTTAGGAATAAGTTGTTTCAGGATATACAAAAGTCCCTCAAGTATTCAATTGCCACAAAAATAGTTCGGCTTGCACTATTTATGCCTCTTGAAGTGTTTGTAGATTTTTTCTTCGATGAGCAAATAAGAACTACCGCAACAATGTTCATTTGCAAGTCTGAGAGCTGTTTGGACTTTTTAGATGATAATTGGGATAGGAAACAATCACAGAACAAAATCTGTATTTTGCAAAAGAAGTCCATAATTTGCAAGCTCATTATAAGCTCTCAAAATTTCTTAGTATCGTTTTACTATATTAGATATCATCTTCTTAGTGGGCAACTTATTCCAGTCGACCAAGATACAGAGAACAGCCTTGAGAATAAACCTTTATCAATGGAGCTCTACTTTCGAGACATCCTACTTACTGTGATGGAGACAATGTCAAGCACAACTCTTGCACATCTCAGGATAGATCTTACATGTGAAGAACCTCCACTTTTGTCGGAATTATATGCATTCAGTCTCAACAATAGAAAGGTGCTTACTAAATCGATAAACTTTGATTGTCTTTAATACATTAAGACATAATCTAACTTTTTCTTCTTTTCAGATTCCAAGGTGCAAGGAGAAAACAACATTGTGCAAGGAGTCACTAACAAATACACTTCACTTAATTGCTTCCATCGAAAGCTAGGTCACATACCTTGTGCACGCAAAGAGCTTTGATGCCATGCAAACCACTCTTCAAAATGACTAATGCAGAGACATTTTTTGGCGGTCAAACAATGTTTCAAAAATGTACATTGTCAATGTTTCAAAACTTAACATATTGTGTTGTTTCTGTCAAGATTTATACAAGTAAATTGCTCCCTTTCCCTGCTACTGTCCTCTCCCCCGGTTTGTGCCACTCGTCCTTTGCCCTCTGCTCTGGTTACTACTACCTCTGCCCTCTGCTTCGGTTGCTACTACCTCCCCTGCCCTCTGCTTCGGTTGCTACTACCTCTGCCTCTGGGGACGCTGGTCTCGGGCATCCTTTCGCGTTGCTCGAAATCATGGGCCTCTTCCATGGCTTCCCATGCTTCTTGTCGCTGTTCTTGCTCTTACCGTCGACGTGTAGCCCATTCCTCTACTTCTGCGGCGTCCACATAATATTGATTTATTGCTTCTTGCATATTTTGAACTTCTTCTTGAGTCTGATTGTGGCGTTGCGTCATTTCGTTAATGCGAGCCTCTTCGAACTCCTCAGCTCTCGCCGCTTCCTCTCTTGTGCGTCTGTTTACCGAGATTATAATATGTTGGATGGCCATTACAGAAAAATGTCGCACATCGTTGGGGGTGTAGTTATGTAATCGAAGTTCCTGTAGAAGCGTGATACAGACATTTATTGCTTCATACATACGTTGCAGCAAACAATAAAATAGCAGATTACTTACGTTTGGTACATACATAATTTGACTGATGAGCAATAGGGCATTCAAACAGGTTTGCCAGCCCATGGCTATAGTCATCAGTCTGCGTGGGCACGATTATCCGTTCGTGGCAGACTATATTTCCTAGATCATGTTCTAACAAAAGATGCTCTACACAGCATACAAGTTTTTTCGCGGCACTACATACATAACCACTTGAGTTAGCAACACATTACAAAGAGACAATGCTTTCCAAATGTACCCAAATGGGCCTTACGTTTTTACACGACCGTGAAACGCCCTGCTTTGCCCGGAGTTTGTGTAGTAAACAATCTTAGCTTCCATGTCAAATAACATCAGACTCCAATGATCACTACAAAGACACCATTAAAGATGAGGAGAGATTCTAAATGCAACATGTTTTTTACAAGGCAAGAAAATACTCACGATTGATTATACACAGTGACCAGAAAGCGCGCTAGATCAAAGTTGACTCTGCTAAACGAGTTCATCAGACTCAAAAAGGAAACTGAGTTGTTCTGCAGATAAGGCGATATCAGCGGATCTATTATGTATACTTTGTCTTGAACCTCAAGGGGCAGAAGCGAGACAACGTGGCTAACATGAACAAATGGCAGATATTAGACTTGAGGTATTTCAATGGGCTGTCACACTGCCACAAACCCGTGAGTCAATACCGAGCGAGTGGGGCAGCTATCGAATTCCATCTGCCACTGACTCGCTTGGTATTGACCCATGTCTTAACGGTAGTGAGCCATTATAAAGAAAAACTTGACGACTGCCGCAAAGACATGCGTTAATACCGAGCGAGTCAGTGGCGGATTCCAATTTCATAAGCCATTGATTCGCTTGGTATTGACCCATGTCTTTAAGGTAGTGAGCCATTATAAAGAAAAACTTGACAACTGCCGCAAAGATATGGGTCAATACCGAGCGAGTAGTACCACTATCCAATTCCATAAGCCATTGTCTTGCTTGGTATTGACCCATGTCTTGGTAGAGACCCATTTAATGAACCAAACGTGACCATTAAAGAGCATGAGAATTACCACAAAGCAACGTTGATGACCTCATTCGTTGCATTGGAGTTGGTGAAACTGCGCATGCACCGGAAATCTAGATGATCGAGGCTGAAAATGCAGGCCTCCTCTGACCTTGCAGGCAACTGTATCTGCGCATGCAGAGACACTGAGCTCAACAGAACTCTCAACTACTCTTCATTCTCTTCGTTGATTTGCTCTAAAATAATTGACTCATCCAATACGTTGGATGGCCCTTGTGATGCAGAGCCTTGCCCTTGCCTTTCTTGAGCTGGCTCCTTGGCTGCCTGAGGCTCCTTCCTAACAGCCTCTCTAACAGCCTCAGGCTCCTCAGGCTCCGGATCATTTTCCTTCAATATTGGTTGCTCCATAGATGCCTCAGGCTCCACCCTGGCCAGCTCTTGCCCCTCATCATCCCTTACTGGCTGCGGATCCTCCATGACTTGCTCATTTTGGTGTCTAGCTGGCTCCTCGATAACTGTCTCTGTTTCTTCCATGACTGCCTTGGGGTCCACTCTGGCTTGCTCATGCCCCTCTACGGCTATCTCAGCCTGCCCATCTGTGTTGTTTCTCTCGACCCGTGATCGGGTCCTTCTGCTGTTTGTTTCAGCCCTAGACGACTCTGTCTGTCGTGCACGAGGATGGAGAGGGGGGATGTTGAGAATATCCATGGTTCTACTATCTCGGATAGGCACTGGCTGAAGCAGCCCATCGTAGCGAAAATGCAGCCTATGAAGAGTATCGAAATCCCGCGGCATGATAGTGACGCAGTGTGCATGGGCAGCCATGATATATCCATCGCTGAAGAATTCCACGAGGTAGTCTTTAGCAATTTCTTGAAGGCAGAGTAGTGCACTGCTGGCCCATCGCATGCCGACTCTCCACTGCTCGCAAATCTCCCGCACTACTCACTGGAAAGGGAGACGCGGAATAGCAGGTTGAACGTGTCGTTCTATCCTGCACAGCTCTTACAGTACACCTCTGTGCGCCTCATATCGGCGTCTTCTTGCTTGAGCATTCAAAGATTTACCTGTTGCCCTCCTAGCCGTGGCCTTTACACGAGGCATCTCTACAAATAGCATAACACCAAAAAAAAAATCATTTGTCAGCACAAGGGACTTTAGATTTGAGAAAAGGTCAGTACCAAGCGAATAGGTGCATAGGAAAGAGTTTGCCTTCCCATATTCGTTCGGTAGTGACCTCAGAAAATAGTAATAGCAGACATGACTTATATTTTCTGAGGTTAGTACCAAGCGAATAGGTGCATAGGAAATAGTTTGCCTTCCCTTATTCGCTCGGTAGTGACCTCAAAAAATAGTAATAACAGACATGACTTATATTGCATGAGGTCAGTACCAAGCGAATAGGTGCATAAGAAAGAGTTTGTCTTGCCTTATTCGCTCGGTAGTGACCTCAAAAAATAGTAATAGCAGACATGACTTATATTTTCTGAGGTCACTACCAAGCGAATAGGTGCATAGAAAATAGTTTGCCTTGCCTTATTCGCTCGGTAGTGACCTCAGAAAATAGTAATAGCAGACATCACTTACATTTTCAGAGGTCAGTACCAAGCAAACAGGTTTGCATCCCCTGCAACAAAATACCTTATTCGCTTGGTAGTGACCTCAGAAAAGTGTACAAGCAAGCGAACAGGTTTGCATCCCCTACAACAAAATACCAATGTGAAGGAGACATTTTAAATCCATACGGTCCTAACTGTCATGTCGTTCCCTCCCATCACCTCCCCTAATCTCGGGGGGATGGTACCATTGATTCTCTCTCCCACGTCCACCTCTCATGAAACCACATGGCGGTACCACCCCTCACAGACCACTCACTCATAAGACAGAACCCAGGCTCTGCTTTTTAGGCATGTCCATCTAGTCTATTTAACCAACAGTTGTTTCAGAACCTCCCTTAGGGTTTCGCAGAACAACTACAAGAAGCTTAGGATAGTGGTAATGCTTGTCCAAGGTATACTCCCGCAGTGCCAGCAGCACCGCATCCGGGTCCTCCTCATGAGGTCCCCCCTTGGCCCTCCCCCGATGTTACCCTTAATGTTCTCGATCGACACAGCCCGGGAGTGGCTGCTGTCAACACGAGAGTCAATTCTCGAGGTAAGCCGCTGGTAATTCTTTGCTGTCGGCTCCCAATTTCCAAGCTCCTAGTTTGAAGAGCTTATTTGCTAAATGCTATGTGCAGGATGCTAGCCTGAAGCTGCAGCAAATGCTGATCGTCAGGCGCAGCACGGGGTGTCAATCCTTAAAGACTCTCTGGAAGCAAGAAGGCCTGAAGACATGTAGCGATTGCTCGCCAAGAATGGCTCTGTAGAGGCTATCTTTAATTGGCTACAGGAGATGAAGGATGAAGTGCTTGAGCTAGCCAGTAAATATGAGGAAGATTTACTGAGGAAGCCATTAACTTTGCCAACAGGCTTTAGGAAGAGATAGTCTGGCTGTGAAGGAAAAGGACTACATGGTTATTGCAAACCCTAAACCCCCTGAAATTAGTAGGCCACTCTTTGTAAAGTCTGAAGTGTTTTCTAACTCAAAACCCGGTGTTAAGTTGTAATTTTGTTTCTTTCTTGTAAATTCAAAACGCGTATTTGGCAAAAAAAAAACCCTAAATCCGCAACAAACAGGGTTTACCTTCCCCTTATTTGCTTACTATTGACTTTTGTACTAGCAGACATCACTTAACTTTTCTTTTGGTCAGTACCAAGCGAATAGGGCCCTTTGGACTAAGTGACCTTCCCTTATTCGCTTGGTACTGACCAAGGACGATGGTCAGTACCAAGCGAACAGGTGCAGCAAACAGGGTTTACCTTCCCTTATTCTCCTGGTACTAACCACACAAAATACAAGTGCACAGAAGGGTAGTAAGTAGCATACCTCTTCACTGTGTGTAGAGTTCCGCGTCACCGAAGCACTACGGAACAAGAGTAAGAGAAGGAGGATGCACGAGAGTAAGAGGTGATGGAGTTTGCTTACCGTGTAGCGTCGATGGGGGTAGAGTTAATTAGAATGATGTGCAGTAGAGGACGCGAAAAGAGGCAGAATAGTTGAAACTTGAGTTGTTTGGCGGGGGTACTGCCTCAACTTAGAATGCTTACCTCGTGGAGGGTGACAACTTCACTTATGCGTGAGATTGTGGTTGGTAAATCGTACTACATGGTAATCTGAGACCATTTATTACCAGTTGTCCTTGTGAGCGCAACCCACGTGCCTTTTTGAGTGACCGTTTAGGGTCAGACAGATGCCAATCGCCCTTGTAGTCGCCATCTCCATCTCCAAGTGGAACAAACAGATCGCCGCTGCCTTTGCCTTTTCTGCGCTCTTCCCCTTGGCCAGCTCTCGTGATCCTGCGTTTAGAGTCAAACGTTGATCGCCCTTGCATTCGCCATCTCCATCTCCAAGTAGAACAAACAGATTGCCGTTGCCTTTGCATTTTCTGTGCTCTTCCCCTTGGCCACTTCTCGTGATCCTGCGTTGAGAGTCAGACGCCGATCGCCCTTGCAGTCGCCATCTCTATGTCCAAGAGAACAAACAGATCACAGTTGCCTTTGCATTTTCTGCGCTCTTCCGCTTGGCCACCTCTCGTGATCCTGCGTTGAGCGACCTCCACTGGGTCGAGTCCTTTGCTACCGCGTCGCCATCGCCACCTTCTGGTTCTTGCTGTCGGTGGCCTGTGACATCACCATCCAACTCGGCGCCATTGGATATTGCAGAGATAAGTTCTTTCTCCCTGCCTCTCCCCTTCCTGTGTGCTGTTAACTATGTGCGCACCGAAGCCATTGCGTTAGGGTAAAATTAAAAGTCTCAAACCGCATGCATGGTTGGAATAATTACTCCTTATGTGACTGTGCCTGAGTTTGGGCATAGTGAGTGAGTAGGCGTATAAATCTATCACTCATAACATTAAATGCTCTGTTCTTATCCACCTGTTCCGAATGCTTGGGTCATAGGACAAAACCAAGCGAATAGGGCCCTTCGGAGATTCTTGGGCCCCTATTCGCTTGGTTCTGACTCAAGAGCCGTCACCTTTTATGACATTAGCGCACGGGATAGAACCAAGTGAATAGGGCCCTTCAGAGATTCTTCGGGCCCCTATTCGCTTGGTTCTGACTCAAGAGCTGTCACCTTTTATGACATTAGCGCACGGGACATAACCAAGCGAATAGGGCCCTTCGAAGATTCTTGGGGTCCCTACTCGCTTGGTTCTGACTCAATTAACGTCATCTCTTATGACATTAGCGCACGGGACAAAACCAAGAGAATAGGGCCCTTCGGAGATTCTTGGGGCCCCTACTCGCTTGGTTCTGACTCAACTAACGTCACCTCTTATGACATTAGCGCACGGAACAGAACCAAGCGAATAGGGACCTTCTGAGATTCTTGGGGCCCCTACTCGCTTGGTTCTGACTCAACTAACGTCACCTCTTATGACATTAGCGCACGGGACAGAACCAAGCGAAAAGAGACATTGAGGGGTACTCGAGGCTCAATATTCGCTTGGTTATGACACCAAATAGTTTTGGCTTGCTTTTTCTTTCAGTCATGGGGATCATAGTCTTAGAGACAGACGTGAGCAAGGATACATGTGAAGAAAAACCATTCACATTCTTATATAACGTCCGTGCTCATCACCGTGCACCAGAACTATCGGGAATGTTCAATGCAGAGTTTTCTATACAGAGGATTATAGATTGCTCATTTGAGTACCTACAAACCCATTTGCAACAATATGAGGCAGTCACTTGTGACAATTCCATGACAGTTGATGGCATGAGATATGTGCACCCAGCCGACCTTGACCCTGACAAGAGTGCTTCAAGGAGACTGAATCGCTGTCTAGAAAAGTGTCCCTCCAATGCACTGCTTGTACAAGACAGGTGTATGAAGCACTTCAAAAAGTGTCGCTTAGTGGAATTCTACCATGGTTTTGTCTGTTACTTATACTTGCAGACGGATGGTGAGTCAGAGACTTCCCAGTCAACAACTTTCGGTAGTTGTCCATTGGTGCCGGAGGAAGAGGTAGAGGATGTGGAGGTGCAGTTCGACCCAGAAGAAGAGCGGGTAGAGGTACTAAAGGAAACATTTGATGCGGGCTTAACTCTTGTTTCTCTTGCGGATGCAGCAATAGGGTGCAAGCAAGAAAGTCCAAGTAAGGAAGTGACTTTGCCTTTGAATTGTGCTCCCAGCTTTGCTATGGCGGGCGACACCCGCTATGTTCTGCTCACAGATATCATGCATGAGCTCAATATACGGGAGGACTACTGCCTAGCGGCAATTGTGAATTTTTGTGAGGCAAACATGGGGTTTGTGGACGATGATGGAGTGGACCAACATCTTATTGCTGACACAGCTCTCCGCGACTCACAGTTCACTTCAGGGTGGCAACTGATCAAAGATACTTTCAATGAAGCGAAGTCCAGAGAGGCCACTTTGCCAACAGATGAGCAGTTTGAATCGACAACAAAACAACTCGGCTTGGAAAACATGGGTAGGCATGTGGCACCCAAAGATCAGGTAATGAATAGTCAGTCTATTCACTTGTGGGGGAGGTCGATGCTAGAAATGGACGAGAATCAGATGGTAACTTTTGTCGTGCATTCAGATGGTATTAGAGATGGCCCAATGATAAAATATCATGATCAATTTTTTTGCTGCCAGGTGCTAGTGTATGACGATAGTTTCCTTAGAAGAGCGGGAGGCTCACGGCAAGGGCTTGTCACTGGAGTCCAAGGCAAGGATGCGGCGTTGTCTCACTACATCGGGCGTTTCAACCACAAAAAGGTTTGTAGAAACAATTCAAGCACTTGGCAATTGTGCTCATCTCACTTACGGCCCATAAATTCATTTACAATTTTTATGTAGATCATAATATACCACAAGGAATACTCCGATGACAATGCAAAGTTCCCACTGTTTGCAATGAAAGTTATTACAAGATTGTGTGGTGGGCACCCCCTCCCACTAAATGTAGAAAGAATAATTTTGATTGAGAAATAGTTTGCTCTATGCCTATTTGGAATTGGGTATGGGTGCCAAGCACTCAGAGCCCCCTATTTCATCTCCTGCACAGCTCAGGCTCTGGCTGCAGGGGTTGAAGACCCGGAAAGCTTAGATCCATAAAACAAGCGGCTATTTCTGAGGGAAAGAAGACGCCTGATGCCCGTGGGGATGCTGCCATCAACAGAGGAACGAGCTCGTCTACAGAGCTTGCACATCGAAGAGGTACAAAGTGAGGAAGAAGGAGGTGCATCGAAGAGGATAAAAACGACAGGCTCAGGTCCATTTTCTCCCGTTCCTGACTAGTGACCGTTGCCACCTCGCATGGCGCTCCGCCGCATTTGAAGCTCCCCAAGTCATTTGTTTCTTCTCTTTGCGGATGTGTTGTAAAGACCGTGTAATTTCTAAACTCTTAAGAAGTTCCTTCTGCCTTGCTCTATTGATTAGTCGTCTATAAGTCCATTGGTGTAACTCTAATAGGCTTTTGGCCTTTTCTTTTCCTCCCCCATGTCTAGTGTGCTTAAAATAACTTGTTCTTGGCATGTAGTGGGTTTTTTCCATGCCTTGTGTGGACCATATTGATAGTGAGCCGTATGTCTTAGCAAAATATGGACCATGGTTGAACAATATGTGCTACATTGAAATAAAACAAAATGGTCAGTAGAGTACAATTTAAAATTTTGTTTTGTATACGTTGAATGCCAACCCACCATGTAATGTGTGATATGTTGCCCACCCACCCTGTAAGGTACGCCTTTTTCCAATCGAGCAAAGCTGCTTGAAATGATGTGAGCTTACTTTGGTCCCAAGAATGCTGCTTAACGTAATGGAAAATTTTATCTAGTGATTTCCACACGTTCGCCTTGTGATTCTGGATTGCCCCACCACCAGCATTGTCTTTAACCACTTTATGTAACAGTTCCATTTGTTGAACAGGTTTCTCCTTTCTTCTCTATCTGAATCTTTGAGGCTAAACCCAAGAAACCTTCTTGCCTTCACTCCGCCTATCGATGCTTTCCTGGGTACCTTGTACCGACTTTGAGACATCTTAGGGTCCTCTTCGATTTTGACATTGCCTCCATGCAAACCAATATCTGAGAGCACTCCCTATAATGCTTTGATCACTCTTTTTGACTCACTCTTTGGCTTTAATGTCACCAAATCCTTCCACTGAAAGAACGGCTCCGTTTCTTTATTCACTGATGATAGAAGGAATTTGGGTTTGACTAAAAACCCAATCGAGGATTTTAAATTTTTTCTTATCAACCTGCAGTGAAAACCGAAAACACAAAATCAACAACCAAATAATCAATATTTTTGTTATCATAGAGTGAACGAAGTATACCTGAAATGATCCTAGAGTTAGAATGTTGTTTTCTGATTGCACACTGAAGTATCGTGGATCCTCTTTTGTTATTGATGGATCCAGAGCTCCGTTCATGAGGGTAATGGTGACTCTCTCCAGCTTCTTGTTCTTCAGGACCTCGCACTCGTCGAGCTTCAAAACAAACTTGAGAACCCCACCGCACTCGTCTCGACTGATGTCAAAGAAGTGAACTGCATACCTTTGCAATGCTTCAAGATCAACGAAGAGGTTGTTGTGCTCGTTAAACTGTACCTCTCTGCCGTCCTTGCCTAAGAACGTTGCTTCAATATGGAATGGTGACCCAAGTTTCTCAAACACCTCATCGTTTACGTGGCGGCGAGCAGCCTTTACATGTGATGGCTTTGGTAGCAATGATCCTCTCTGTAGTTTATTTTGAGACTTTTTAGCTAATGCTTTGAAGAGTGCCCTGTATCCCATCTGCGAGATGCCACTCTCATCAATTATTGCTTGCACTTCCATTGGTTCCAACTGATTCTCGTTCATGAAGGAGGTAAGTAGCCTCCCTTTCAACTTACGAATTTTTTTCTGAGTTATCATCTCTTCAACTACTTCTTTTGGAACTAAACGCTGTAATGCACTCCGGCATTGAAGCCTGCACCGTTCGAGTTTGGATGCAGTAAAGACCTGTCAAAAAAGCACCATGCGTTATGATCATATATAGGAAAGTAAGTGTATCCATTTCTTAATGAAACACATTGAAGAAACAAACTTCGAGTTACCTTAAAGCTCGTATTCGTTTTTTCAGGCCACCACTACCAACCTTCATGTTCTCAATGTTGCACAGATCTCGTTTTCTTTTCCGGCTACCAAGCACGATGTCTTTCTCTCGCAAACTTGTGATCTTCTTCTCAAGGCCTTGGATTGTCTCTCTGTTTTATGAAATCTTTTGAGAGCATGCTTCATTAAGTTTCTTCAGCTGCATGTTCTCCATCGCCAGGAAGTTTCTTTGCCTTTCCGCATTTAATCCTCTCATTTCCAAATGTTCGGTGTATCCCAATAGCCCATCCTTGCCATCGCCTGTGAAATGTAAGAGGTTAGTGATATTAGCAAAGGGAGGTGGCGCATTTGTCGTAGGATCCTTTGGATAAATAGACCCATCGGTCCACAAATCCAAATGATGTTCCTTGTTTGTCCTTCTAAGTTCTTTCTCCTGTTGAGATAAGAAAGACTCCCTCCTACGTTTCTGCAACGGTGCGTACTCTTGCAATACATTAACATGAAGATGATGTGTGCTCTTTCTTTGGGTAAGTGTTAAAGATGAAGGGGCTGAGGATTGTAAGTTCAAATTAGTGTTTTCATCAGGAAAAGATGCGTTCTCCATTCCTAGAGTTGATAGAGAAGAAGACTGCGAAATATCTCAGGTTTTGGGAGGGAAGGCCATATTCTCAAGTTTAGAGTTGATAGAGTTTGTGTAGCTTATGTTTCTGGAGGGAACGCTTGTAAGTTGGCATTTCAAATCATTAGTCATACGGTTAGTTGGATTCCTGACAAGAGAACGAAGGATAAGAATGATAAAGACGGCGGCTACCTACCAAAGAATGTCATTTTGGCTTTTTGTTGCGCAGAAAAGTATCACATAAAATGCACAATTTAACATTTTCATTTTCTCTCTCTAAGCCGACGTGGCACTTCTTACAGGGCCCAAAAGTGAGTCCAACTTTCTCCTAATGCTTAGCTTCACTCTTTGCTTCATCCTTCGCTTGAAAACCCTCTCACTTCGAGCATCGTCAACCGTCATCAATGTGTCAACTATCTGCAATGGCATCTCCTGCACGGGAGGCACCTTCTTCCCAACGGGTTTTGGCACTGCCTTGGCTTGCATGGCTCTCGATACAGATGACGGTTTGGCCCCCCTCTTGTCCCTTGCAAATGATGAGCTATCCTTCGATGGAGGCATGTATAAGCCCCCTCATCGGATGCTTCCCCCCTGCCCCCTTCGTTGCCTTGCTCGCCATACCTACATATAGTGCTTTGCTTTCGCATCTCCGTCCTTCCTTAGTCGCCTCCTATGACGCCATTCTCCCTCTTCAACTCCCCTTGAGCAGGCTTGTGTAGGGTGCTTCTAAGTCCCTCCCTCACATGCAAACTCTTTCCCCCACACAAATCCCGCGAATATACTTTGAAGTGAGGTGATAGCCCTCCCATCAGTCTCATGAGGTACCGATGCCCACAACTAGTACCCAAAAACATGACCCCCTTCTCACTAAAATTACGCGTTGGCGTCTTGACATCTAGAGATCTCCACCCGTCGTCATGGGACCGGCCATCCAACCTTCTTGCTCGGTTTTACTTCTTGCGTAAACCCGGACCGCCTACCTTTACCTGCCACGCAAATGGCCAAGATGCCCTTGCTGCTTGAGTCTCAGTTCCTTGCTATATGGCTTCATTTAATACGATTGCCATATAGTCTTGAGGAATGGCAAGAGTTTGAACTTCATTTAGTGCCATTGGCATGTGGTTCCAAGGAAAGACAAGACTTCAAATTTGATTTAATGAGATTGGCTTCTTTTTTTTTGTAGCACATGAGATATGATACCCCCCATCCATGTGTATGGAAGCTGAAGGAAGCCTTCCCGCACTCCTCTCTATGATGTAAATTTTTTATCTCTCTAAGGGAACCTCTACACAAGGGAGAGGGTTTAACGACTTACCCCTTCCCCCTCCACTTCGAGCCTTGAGGTGCAGTTCGAATATAAGGTTCTTAACTCCCCCAACCCCCCACCCTTTGTGTGTGTGTGTGTGTGTGTGTGTGTGTGTGTGTGTGAGAGAGAGAGAGAGAGAGAGAGAGAGAGAGACTGAGCTTGTCAAATCTACGAGTTGCCCAGTCCCGTGTGGGGAGTACTTAATATGATTTAAAGGCAAGACTTCCCTAAGCTATATCTAACATGCGCATGGGAGATGGGGTCGAAGGCTTCCATCAATTTAGGGCCCCGATATTAAGCGGGCGCTGTAGATCTTGTCCCAAAAGTAGACTTGGGTATTTTTGTAAACTCAAGTATGTTTTGTAACTGAGACATCCCCTATACATTTCCACGTCAAAACTCAATGAAAACATCTACATTCCACAAGAAGCGTGCACGGACGATGTGGTTAAAGCACGATCAATCCTGGGGAGGCGGGGGGGGGGGGGGGGGGGGGGGGGGGGGGGACTCCACACTATCTAGCACGGGCATGCTCAAATGGGATCACGGCTGAGGTGATCTGGGCCGTCGGATATGCAATTGGTAAATTCGGGGCGTTTGATAAATTCGGGAAGAAAAGTAAATTCGGACAGGCTTGTAAATTCGGGTCGATCCACACCTCATGTCTCAAACCCCCGACCTCCCCACCACGAACCATGTGCACTAACCACTACACCTTCATGTGTATGTTGAAATATAGGCGATTCGAGTATGTCATATTGTAAATGTGGGCCGATTAGTAAATTCGGGGCAACCTCAAATTTGACGGTCTATAATTGATGCGCATCGCCTTTTCCTCCTTCACCATTGATCCCATTTGACCATGCCTGTGTGATACAGTGATGAGGGGAGGGGAGGCGAAGTAAACTCGAGTGCCGTAGTTTCCCCAGAGATTAGTGTGCCCAAGATTGTGCGAGATCTACCGTGCTCAATCATCCCACATCTCCTCCCAGGCTAGGTGAGGTCTTGCCTCCGAAAGTTCGAAGTTCGAGGCTGTGATTGGAATTTAGCAGCGGAGTCTGAGCGGACAAAGAGGACCGACGGCAGCGCACGTGCCAAGCGTGCGAAGTACAAAAAAGCGAGCTGGCCTTTTAAAGACTTTATGTGTGTTCGACAGAGTTGCCGGACTTTCAGCAGTCGCCGGCAATTTGGTCGTATCCTTGTACGCTTGAAAGGCGAGCTTCTTCAGTGTACCGACGACTGCCCTTCTCTTTGTCAGGCAGCGGTCTGCATGACATGCCGTTGCGGCGATTTGGTAGCTGTTGTTCCGGCCGCCGGATCTAGAGGCCAGCTCTTTGTCGATCATGGGTGCGCTGGGAACGCTGGGCGTGGGCCTGAGCGTGCTCTTCGGAATCTTCCTGGCTGTTCTTGCTGGGGAGATTTACTACATGCTGTGCTGCCGAAGATCATCGGCGGCCATGTCAGGCAGAAGGGTACTGAGCAGGCGCGTTCAAGTAGGCGCCGTACTGGAGGACGTGGAGGCCGCCTCTGCCTGCACCTGCGCGGTGGATGAAATGGGGGGCTTCGCCCGCGAAGCTGCTCTGGTAGGTTCCTTCGGTGGCTATCCATCCTCTCTTCCCCTTCAATATCACTCACAATTTGTGTCCAAGTTCTTCCCCCCATCTTCCCAGCTGCCCGAGATCGACGACGACGCCTGCTTGCCCTTGCCCCACTCTCTCCTCTTCCCCATTGCTGAAGAGACTAAGGAAGAATTGCAGGAGCTGCAAGCAGCTGGCGCTGCAACATCCCCCAAGAAGAAGCTGCCAGCTGGTGCTGTTAGCCTGCATGTCGTTGATCTTCCCCCATCATCGGCTGTCACCGCCTCAATGACGGAGCCCCTCTCCCTATGTGCCTCCTCCACCTCTATCTCTTTCTCTGCGACCCCGGAGGCCACCCCTTTTGCTACCCCTCCGTCGTCGCCGACAACGTCGGACACTTCATCCGACAGTGAGATGTCGTCCCCGGCAACTGCAGCATCGCGATTCTCTACTCACTCATGGTCTCCGGCGTCTGCTTCGAGCTGCTCTCCAGCGACAGCAGCATCTAGATTCTCCCTGTTTTCACAGTCGCCGTCGTCTGCTGGAGTGTCTCCGGCCACGGCAAACTCGCGGTTCTCCGTCTATTCGCCCAGCTCTGTAGCTGTGTCTCCGCCAGGGCCTCGGTTCGCAGCAGTCACTCCAACTTCTTCTTCGCCCGGCTCGCAGCGCTCCTCCGTGGATGCAACGTCTTCGGTGTTATGCGACCATGGCCCTTTAGGCGCTCTGTTCCACCGACACTATAATTCTCCATCTCGGTACTCGCCCTTGCGGCCCGTCGCCTACGTCACAGACTTCCGACACGCCCTACCTTTCAGCTCTGAGTAAAAGTGAAAGGTAAGTCGAACAGTTTTGGAGTAATCTAGCTTTGATCTGTAGATAGGCTATTGCAGTTGATCACTTCATGGGTTTTGTCTGATATATTAGAAGTTGCCACAGTTTAACTTTCTAGCTTGGTTGCTTCTGAAGGCTCTCGTTTGCTGTGAACAAGAAGGCATGTAGTATCAGTCGATGGAAAGTCTGCTCATGTGCTGATTGCTGTTGTACTAAATATGAACAATCTAATCTGATTCACCGTTTGCTATGAATACGAGAAGAGAGAAAAGTTGGTAAGGCTTGCAACTTGCAAGATTCAGAACCTTCGAAGAGCATCATTACAGTTTGCATGTCTGTAGATCCTCTAACATTGAGTATTGCAAACAGTTGGTTACCTCGTTGACTTGGCTTCTATGGTAAAGGATTGGCAATAGTTCTTGCGAGTCATAACTCATGTATGACTCATGACCAACAAACTCGCGTGCTCTAGTGTCAAGACTCAACATGTTTTGCACCAACACTAAAAGAAATTATGGTGTTGAGAGTTCCCATTGCCATGCGTGAGTCAATGGCTGTGATCATGAGTCGAGCTTTAGTGTCACCACAAAACGTTTATGGTCACTTATGGGTGAAAGCATGTTTAGGTGGTACCACTTTTTGCATCTTTTGGTGGTACCACCAATAGCACTTATGTGGAGGGAAATTCAACGTTTTCCAAATTTGGGTAAAGAGAGAGATAGGAATTTTAAATTTGTATGCTATATACTTTATGTACCTATAATCTAAATGCGTGTGAGTCATTATGGGGTGGAGTGGATTCCTTTTTTGGAACTTACAATCATCATAGCCTAAATACTCCTTGTCCTCTTTCTCCTTTCCTCTCACGCAATGAGCTTGTCACTCGAACGTTCGCCTGTACTTGTGTGCTCGCTCTGCTCCCATAGCTCGTGCTCCTCCCATTGCTTGTGCTCCCCTCATTGCATGCTATAGCCGTCGCGCTCTACCATAGCCATGGTTGTCCTCACTGCCTTCGGCACGGAAGCATAAAGGCCACATCAACACCCTCTACAGAGATGACTCCCAAGAAGAACACTTCTTCCAGGAAGCGCAAAAACCCGACTCAGAGCACGAAGGTGGTATAGCAGACAATCCTTGCAACAAATACCACAACACAACAGACCCCTGTTAACAGCCAACACACAACAGACTCTCACAACACATGCGACACAACAGACGCCTTCAACAACCATGACACAACAGTCCTCTGCAACCAAAACGACGCTGCAGACCTCAACAACAAACATGATCGTCGAAACTTCCCTCTCCAAAATCATGTTGTTGGCTGAAAATATGCTCAGAAAGGTGAGTTCTACATTGTGTTTTGGTCATGTCGATACGTCTCATGGCAATGTATGGCAAAAAATTCCTATTTTTCAGCATTGGTTGCTCATCGTTTTTCTCCATGGCTTTGCTTGCACCAACAGGAGTATCCGGCACTTTTCAGGTTTTGCTATTCTGCATTGCAGTTGCATTAGGAATATGGACTGAACATGGAGAGCAAGCTGCCCAAGGATTTAACAAATAAGGACTTGCTACCTGAACAATTGTCAAAAGTGTTCAAGGTGTCAGAGAAGAAGAAGACTAAGATTTTCCTCCACCAGGCATGACCATCTTTTACGATCCATGCAAGCTTTTGTATCAGAAGGTCTACCAGGGCTGTCCCCTTCGACGACGAGCTCATGACGAGGTTTGCGAGGGGGTTTGCATATGAATATTGCAATGCTGCCAAAGCAGACCCCCACAGCCATAAGCTTGTATGGGTTTTGGTTGGGGATCAAGTATTAGAGAATGTTAAGAGCCAGAAAGGGGGGCTCAATCAAAAAATACAGAAGTTCATGTCTGATTACGGCGTGAAGGAAGCTCCCACATGTGAAGGGCTGATAGAGAATGCTGTGGATGGTCCTGCGACGTCCAGTCTCTCTCTACAACACATTTGAACAGTCTTTCAGCCCCTCTACACAACATGGGTGGATAATCTTGCCGATGACCTTGAGGAGTAGGCAGCGAAGACAGAAGAGGAGGTGAAGTCTGCAAAGACAATCCTGGCTGCAAAGCGGAACTTATGGTTGTGTAACAAAGGTGCCTCCTCAGCTTGTGCACCCATCACTGTAGAGGTGGAGAGCCTCAGAGAGGAGGCGGAGAAAGTGAAAGCCCCTCCAACAGAAAAAGTAGCTGCGATTGTGGAAAAAGAGGCTGAAATCGGAGCCCTTACAAGGGTACTCTGCAAGTCCTTTGGATTCAATGATGCTGCAAGAATGAAGGAGGAAGTGTCAGCCATGCAGGTACTCCAGTCTTCTCTATTTGTGAAGTGTATAAAGTGCTAGAAAGTGCTCACTTTTTAAGCCCTTGCAACCACTTTCAGTCACCTACAGGCTCTTTTAAGCACATGCAAACACCTGGAAATGCCTACAAGTGCTTGCAGGTGCAGAAAAGTGGTTTAAAAGTTCTTGCAAGTGTTAAAAAATGCTTGACTATTTAGCACCTGCAACCACTTTTAACCACCTGCAAGCACTTTTAAACACTTACAAATGTTTGCAAGTGGTGAAAAGTGCCTAACTTTTATGCACTTGCAAGCACTTTGAACCACCTGTAAGCACATCAAAGCATTTTAAACCACTCGCAAATTCTTGTAAGTGCTTGAAGGTGCTTCAAAGTGGTTCAAAGTGATTTTTGCAATCACTTCAAAGCACTGTCAAGCACTTCTAACCACTTTTAAGACCCTACAAGCACTTGCAAGAGTTTGTAGGTGGTTTGAAGTGTTTCAAAGTGCTAAAAAGAGCTTCCAAGTGCTAGCAAGTACCTTTCAAAGTGCTGCACATGGACAAATAGAGCACCTGCAAGTACTTCCAAGCACTTTTAAACACCTACAAGTGCGTGCAAGTGCTAAAAAGTGCCTAAGTTTTATGCACTTGCAAGCACTTTGAACCACATGCAGGCACATTAAAGCACTTTGAAGCACTTTCAACCACTTGCAAAGTCTTGCAAGTGCTTGAAGGTGCTTCAAAGTGGTTAAATTGCTTCAAAATGCTTTCAAAGTGCTTAATACTTTATTATGTAATCACTTCAGAGCACTTTTAAGCACTTTTAAGACCCTGCAAGCATTTGTAGGAGTTTACAAGTGCTTCAAAGTGCCAAAAAGAGCTTCCAAGTGCAGTAAGTGCCTTTCAAATTGTTGCAAGTGGACAGATAGAGCACTTACAGGCACTTGCAAGTGTGTACAAGTACTTGAATGTTCGAGCAAGTGCTCCAAGGTGCTTGCAAGTGCTTGCTACTAGGGTCTGCATGTCCCCCATTTTGGTTGGTTATGCAATAATCTTTCTTTGTTTTTCATTTTGTACGAAAAATAGTTTAAGAAATGGACAGGGAGCTTGGTGAGTTCAGAAGGCATGCCTCCTTTATGAAGGGGTCCAACAAGTTAGAGGGCATGGCCCTTCTAGTGCCCACTCCACCTACTAAGTCTAAATTTAGTGTGGATACTGTTTTATTGCGTGGCCTGTGATCAAGAACTATCAGACAAATATGCGGTCGATGTCTTTCAGCTATTGTGTACCCACAGATACCATCCGTTCTGCTTTTCAGTGGTCAGCACGACTGATCCAAAGTTGTTGTACCAGACTGTAAATGAAAGATACCCCATATAGCAAGATGCTGGGCACTTGAGAATTCATATGAGGAGCTTGAAGGTAGGTTGGTCATTTTATACAACAGAACTTATGCTAATATGTTGTGGAGACTAATTGTGTGCGTTGGTTTAGCTAAGCCAGTGGCTGAGAAAGAAGCTTCCACATCATCCATGCACGATTTGGATGAGGTCTTTGACCTTGACGCCATGCTGTTGGAGTACAAGAACTTTGAGGGTGGGAAACTGTTGAGGGTGGTAATGGAGACATTTTGAAGGAGACAAATCCGTCCGCAAGCAACCAAGGCAATGTCAGTTTTGTATATCTGTCTCCTACCATGTGTGAATCATGGTGACCGTGCTCATTGTGGTCACAATATGATGCCCAAGAACTGAGGCCTATAAGAAGGATAGTATAGCTGAGGCAGAGGATCTTGAAATGGAATCTACTGTGCAATTTGTAGCGGTGGAGATGCGGAAGAAGAGAAAGAAGCAGGTGGAGGACGAGCTGTCCCGGGACCCCAAAAAAGTACTGGCATACTCTCCGCAAAAACCAGAGCATGCAAGAAGCTTGAGCTTCTTGCAGCTTTGTATGCCATTTTTTTAGATTGCAGCTTTGTATCTTTTTCCCCGGCAATATAAATGTAAGTATTTTCTCTTAGTTTCTGTCCATTTGTGCTCTGTAGTTAAAATTCGTGTGGTTGGCTCAAAACCCCTACCGCCCTTTGATGAGGTAGAGCACATTGATCACCAGCTTCCATGCTACGGACCAATGTCTCGCTTCCCAATCCCATAGAGATTTGGCAGTAATTGTAGACTTCAACATTGTGCTTGCTTGTGTGCATGATAAGATTAGAACCCCCAGATTTAAACACGCTATACTTTGACAAAGCAAAGGGGGATGATAATGTCACCTACTATGTACGGAACGATGTAAAATTATTCTTGCTTGGATTGAGTCAGATAGCAGAGACTTTTCTGTGGTCGTCGCGCGCTTGCCACAATCTTGAGAAGGGTATGGATAAGTGCCTATCTCATGCCAAGCGTTGTCTGAGTGGGTGGTTGGCACATAACTGCTGCTATATTAGCAGTTAGGAATATGGAAACCCCCCAAAGAAAATGTTTTCAAAAAACTAGAAACCTTTTGGTACCTCTTTCATTGTTGGATGATTCCCTCTATAAGATGTACTTCAATGATCCCAGTAACTTTGTCATTCTGCATGGAATAGAAAAGCAAAATGAGAGGCAGTGGGAGAATTTTCTCAAGGAGGATGTTGCCTCATTTATAATACTGTGGGTTGAGATTCTTGACAGAGCCAAAACTGTTAGGGAATGTCCATTTGATGCCAGGAAGGATGAATTTGCACAATTGGATTGGGATCTGGCACATGGAAAAGTACGGGTAGAACATAAAATTCTTGCACTGAGATTGCCACCTCCAACAGCCAAGTATAAGCGGCCACCTCGGCAAGAATGGCCGAAGCCGTCTTCTAACTAATTGACTTTAATCCTTGAAAAAGCTAACTCTCTGTAAAGCTAACTATTCTTGTATCTAAGCCTGAATATACTATGAAATTTTTTTTGCAAGTCAATTGTTTCTACTGCTGTCAACTAGAGTGGGTGTTAAGTGTTGGTTAAGTGGTCAAGTGGTTCAAAGTGGTCCAAAGTGGTACAAAGAGCTAGTCAAGTGGCGCAGGTGGTTGTTAAGTGGTGGTAAAGTAGTACAAAGTGCTGTCCAAGTGGTTCAGGGGGTTGGTCAAGTGGTTCAAAGTGCTAGTTAGGTGGTTCAGAGTGCTTGTCAAGTGGTATAAAGTGCTGGCCAAGTGGTTCAGGGGGGTGGTCAAGTGGTTCAAGGGGCTTGTCAAGTGGTATAAAGTGTTGGTCAGGTGGTCCTAAGTGGTCCAAAGAGTTGGTCAAGTGGTTTAGGGGGCTGGTAAATGGTGGTCAAGTGGAACAAAGTGATGTCCAGGTGGTTTAGGGGGTTGGTCAAGTGGTTAAAAGTGTCGGTCGGGTGGTTCTGGCTAACCATCAAGGCATCGCTTAGGTCATCGTGGTGGCCAACATACATGGAGGCGTATTCATTCTCATCCTTGCTCGACGCTTCTCCATCACTTTCATTCGTAATTGTGGGTTGTGTTTGCAAGTATACCCACCTTGCACATGATCTTTGTTGGCACATCTCCTCCATTGACCTTCGATGCACGCACCGCAAAAGCAAGATAGCAGTCTGTGCCTTACCTTAGTCCGTGCATATTTGTCTAATTGTAGCCATTGACACAGTGCCAGGATCAAGACCTCGTCATGCGCTTGCAATCCCACGCTATAACTCTATCGACATCACCGAGCTTGACCTCCCAGAAAGCATGATCAACTTTCTTGCCTGTCTGTGGGCATTGATTTTTGAGAGTTGCATTGATGAATGCAACAACGCTTGAAGCATTATGCAGCACACACTCGTCAGATTTCAACTGCTCGTGTGTGAGGGCTCTTTTGACCACTGCACCAACCCCGTCGTGTTCACCCTTTCCATGGCCTGAAGCAAAGAAATTGTGTGTCATTTCGACACCTGTCATATTGAATAATCGTGCAACAAAATAGAATGGCCGCCTTGCATTGAATTGTGATGCAACACCATCCGACCACACCCAATGTCGCTTGACACTATAGCCGTGTCTTTTCAGCCATTCATTGTGCAAAAGAAAACAATGCTGCACAGACAAAGTGTCACGTGTCTTGTCATCAGAGATGTAGAAGTGAGTCATCTTTTGTATAGCACCAACCGCATCAAGTAAGCATGAAATGTGAACAAAGATTGTGACTTGAGATGAATACCAATGCATTGACTGGATCTCATTCTGCACGTATCTCCTCTGCAGTCACTGCAAAGTTCTGGCCAACCATCAAGGCATCGCTCAGGTCATCGTGGCGTCCAGCATACATGGGGACGTATTCATCCTCATCCTCATCCTCGCTCGACTCTTCTCCATCACTTTCATCCGTAATTGTGGGTTGTATTTGCAAGTATACCCCACCCATGCACATGATCTTTGTTGGCACATCTCCTCCATTGACCTTTGATGCACGCACCACAAAAGCAAGACAACATTCCGTGCCTTAGTCCATGCATATTTGTTTGATTGTAGCCATTGACACAGTGCCAGAATCGAGACCTCTTATGTGCTTGCAATCCCACGCTATAACTCTATCGACATCATCGAGCTTGACCTCCCAAAAAGCACGATCGACTTTCTTGCATGTTTGTGGGCATTCATTTTTGAGAGTTTCATTGATGAATGCAACAACGCTGGAAGCATTATGCAGCACCCACTCGTCAGATTTCAGCTGCTCGTGTGTGAGGGCTCTTTTGACCATTGCACCAGCCCCGTCGTGTTCACCCTTTCCATGGCCTGAAGCAGCGGAAATTGTGCGTCATTTCGACACCTGTCATATTGAAGAATCGTGCAACAAAATAGAATGGCCGCCTTGCATTGAAGTGTGACACAACACCATTCGACCACATCCAATGTCGCCTTACACTATAGCCATGTCTTTTCAGCCATTCATTGTGCAAAAGAAAACAATGCTGCACAGACAGTGTCACGTGTCTTGCATCAGAGATGTAGAAGTGAGTCATCTTTTGTATAGCACCAAGCGCATCACATAAGTATGAAATGTGAACAAAGATTGTGACTGAGATAAATATCAATGCATTGACTTGATCTCATTCTGCACCTTGAAGGAGTAATTTTTCGAAAAATCCATTGTAGACACCACTACATTGTCAGGAAAATCGGCCAAACACTCCTTGAACTATTGAGCTTACCACTTGTACAAGTAGTTGTGTTTGATGAACTTCCCTAGTTTCCCTTGGAGCACAAAAATGAAACTCATCGGATTGAGCTACTGAACCACGAGATCTTTTCGACATTTTGCTAGACCTTCTTCATCCTTTTCTTGTGTAAGAACCTTGTCAAAAAGCTTGACAGTCACTCTAGAGATACCATCACTCTCTTCGACGGGACACAACAAGAGCCTTTTAATCCTGCAATCAGTGCATCTTCCCAAAAGACATTTTCTACAATGAAAAGCACTATCAGTTGGCTTTGGACACAATATAGACTCCCATAGTTCTATCAAGGATGAAAAGTTGGCTTTTGATGCTGTACACTGCGCTGTTTCACCACTCGGACTGCACATAAGACACTGGCAAAAACATGACGTTTCATGTACCCGTATCTTCCATGGCGCATCTGATTTCAGCCTTCCTTCAAGTAAACAAGCTGAACATGGTATTGACAATAGCAGGTGTTGCGGTCCTTCAACTTGCGTACGAAGTATGGCTTCAGACCCTCAAAGCATCTAAGGGACATCCTAATGTTAGGATAAGCCTCTTGGAACTGCATGTACAAATCCCTCTGTCACACAAAAGATATTTAAATTTACTATAAAGTATTGAAATCTAATTGCAACACTTACCTACTACCACCTCAGGGTGTATTTTTGAGGTATTTTCACAAAAGTAGGTATGACTTCACCTTTTGTCCACAAAAAAAGTAGATATGTCATTTCTCCACCTTTTCAACCAAAGTGAGGTGGGGTTGGTTGAGCAGTGGGAGTTGGTGTCTATTTTTGGAAATTCAGAGTTTCTACTTTAATTTTTTGTAATGTTGAACTTCTATCCACTAGTGAAGCACTTCAATGCACTTGGAGAACACTCTGAAGCACTGTGGGATACTTTGGTGCCCACACATTTAAGCACTCTACAACACTTTAAAGCACTCTGAAGCACTTTGTGGCACTTTCAAGCACCACGAGGCACTTTCAAGTAACCTGTCATGCACTTTGGTGCCCTTTGAAGCATTATGTAGCATTGTAAAGCACTTTAGGGCACTTGAAAAGCACTTCAATGCACTTTAAGTCACTTTGAGGCACTTTGTGGCACTTGATAGCACTCTAAAGCACTTTGGAAGCACTCTAAACTACTTGGTGACACTTTCAAGCACTTTGTGGCACTTCAAAGCACTCTTAGGCACTCTGTGGCACTTTCAAGCACTATGCGGCACTGTCACTTTCAAGCACTATGAAGCACTTTACGACAGTTTTAAGCACTATGAAGTACTTTAGGGCACTTTGGTGCACTAAATAGAATTGTACGGCACTTTGAAGCACACTGAAGTACTTTTGACACTTTCAAGCACTCTGAAGCACTTTGAAGCACTCTGCAACACTTTAAAGCACTTTGGACACATGAAAGCACTCCGAAGTGCACTTTAAGAGCTCTTTGAAAGCACTTCAGTGCTACTTAAGAGCACTTTGTGGCACTCTGCAGCACTTTGAAGCACTCTATACTTTGTGGCACTTTCAAACACCATGAAGCACTTTAGTGCACTTAGGAAGTGCTCTGAAATACTTTGAAGCACTTTTTTGGCGCTTTCAAGCATTTGCAGGTTGTAAGTGATGCACTTTGAAGCACTTTGAGACATTTATAAAGCATTTCAAAGCTTTTGTAAGCACCCAAAATTACCAAGTAAAGCACTATGACACACTTTGAAGATGTTCTGGGCTGATATATCTGAGGTAAATCGAGGAGATGCTAGTCCATTTCATTCTCCCAAAGTAGAGTGACAAATTCTACCTGGTATTTGAGAGACGTCGTCATCACAA
Organism: Adiantum capillus-veneris; assembly: GCF_014529385.1. NCBI lineage: Eukaryota > Viridiplantae > Streptophyta > Polypodiopsida > Polypodiales > Pteridaceae > Adiantum > Adiantum capillus-veneris. Next base: position 173,418,437 of record NC_140931.1, on the reverse strand, counting down.
ACATGATTGAAAGCATGCATACTATTTAAATTTGTGCACAATAAAAAGAGAATTAGTCTTATAATACAAAAAGATTGGTCATTTATAAGAAATATGTACATTTGCTTACTCTAATGTAGCATTGTAAGCATTGACAAGGTTCATACTATCCTTAAGCTATATTCCTTGCATCCATCTAGCATCTTAATTTTGGGACTCCATAAGATACTGTTGAATAATCTTACCATGTCGTAGTACCTTGTCTTCATGCCAAAGGATAACTTTGGGTTGTGGCACCACTTCTTGGTCTTCGAATTCGGGAGGGTCTCCAATAATTGGTTCAATTGGTGGCTCTCCTTTGCAGGGCTTAAGTAGGTTCACATGAAAAGCATTGTGTATGAGCCAATGGTTGGGTAGCTTGAGTTGATAAGCTATCTCATAGATTAGCTTCAAAATTTGAAAAGGACCATAGTATCTTTTTGCTTGTTTAGCATAATACTTTTGATGGCTCGTAGGATTTTTACCCGTTGTTTGCCTTAATCGAGCCTTGGGAAACTTAAGTAAGACCCAATCATTTTCTTTGAAAGTGAAGGCCCTTTTGTGCTTGCCAGCAACAACTTTTTGCCTTTGTTGAGAGATGGATGTAGCTAATCTTTTGGAAAGATTCATGTAGGTCACGGCTATCCTCATTGGCAGTGAAGATCTTCCCATGTACTTTAAGTAGCAAGGGGCTTTTAGGTCTTCCCTCTATGATTTCAAAAGGTGCTTTTCTCATAGAAGTATGGACAATATTATTGTATGCATACTCTACAAGGGATAAGTACTTCTTTCCATTGTGAGCGTTGATCTACTTTTGTAACGTAAGTCTTTAGTAGATCGAATATCGTAAGATTGGCTAACTCACTTCGGCCATCCATTTGTGGGTGATAGGCCAAAGAGAAATTCAATCTTGTACCTAGATTTTCAAAGAGACCTTTCCAAAAATTATTGGTCATTCTACGATCTCTATTTAACACGATGGATATTGGTAATCCATGGTGTTTGAAAATCTACGATATAAAGAGAGTTGCCATTTGGTGTGTCTTAATAGTCTTTTTGACAAGAATAAAGTGTGCTTGCTTACTGAACCTGTCGACTATTGTCCATACTCTCATATTCTCATGGATAGACTTGGGTAATCCAAAGATAAAATCCATGGGTATACTCTCCCATGGTGAATTAGGGATCGGCAATTGATTGGAGTAATCCAGGTTGCTTCCCTCTATCATACTTAGTCTTTTGGCATACCAGACATTTTGAAACATATTCTTGTATGTCCACTTTCATGGTAGGCCAATAGAAGTATGTCTCTACTCCTCGAAGGGTAGGTTGAATGCCTCTATGCCCCGTATATGGAGGAGCATGAGATTCATACATGACTTTCTCACGAAGGGAGTGGGTAACACATAGCCTATTGCTATGGAAAAGATAATCATCATGCAAGGTGAATGGTTATTATTTCTTCCCCAATGCAAGGGCTGACATTATATCTTTAAAGTTAGGGTCAGTAGCATACTCATCGATCATGGAAAATAGATCAACGTGAGTTGCTATAGACACCGCATTAACTTTTGGTTGTCGTGAAAGTGCATCGGCCACTTGATTGTGCTTACCAGTAATGTGAGCAATATGAAAATAAAATTGTAAAAGAAAATTTGCCCACCTTATTTGTTTGTCAGAAAGCTTGGTTTGCGTCATTAAGTACTTGAGACTTTGGGGGTCGGTTCACAAAATAAATGGAGTTCCCAATAGATAGTGCTTCCATGTGTCTAGGGTATGTAGAACAGCTAAAAACTCTTTTTTGTACATGCCTAAGACTTGGTCATTGGCATTGAACGTTCGGCTCTAATATGCTATATCATGTCCTTCTTGAAGTAAGACTGCTCCAAGGCAATCACCACAAGCATCACATTGGACCTCAAATGACTTTGATAGATCTGGAATCATAAGGTCTAGTTGGGAAGTAAGCTTCTCTTTGAGGTTGTCAAAAGCATATTTCTCCTTAGCAGTTCATGAGTACTTAACGTTCTTTTTTGTTAAGTCATATAATGGTCCTGCTATTTGAGAGAATTTTGCTATGAAGCGTTTATAGTATGTACATATACCAATAAAGCTTCATAACTCTTGTAGATTCCTTGGGTTAGGCTATGCTTTTATTACCTCCAACTTTGATGGATGCATACGGATACCATCTTGAGAGATAATATGACCTAAGGATTGAATCTCTTGAAGGAAAAATTTGCTTTTCTTTTGATTGATAAAAAGCTTGTTCTACCTCAATGCTTGAAAAATCATCTGGAGATGTCGCTTGTGTTCCTCCAAGGACTTGGAGTAGATGATGATATCATCAAAGAACACTCCAGTGAATTTGCGGTAGGATCTAAAGATTTTCTCCATTAAATGATTGAAGGTGTTTGGTGCTTTAGTTAAGCCAAAAGGCATGACTAGATATGCATGAAGACCAAACATTGTACGAAACGCGGTCTTTAGAATATCTTCATTCACTATCCTTATTTAATTATAGCCACTTTTAAGGTCAATCCTAATGAAGTAGGTAGAACCTTGTAGCTTATCAAACAGATCTTTTACATGAGGTACGAGAAATTTGTTTTTGATAGTGATATGGTTTAGTGCTCGATAGTCCACACACATGAGGTATGTACCATCTTTCTTTTGCAATAAAAGGACTAGAGAACAAAAGGGAGAGGAACTAGGCCTCACCATCCCTTTGTCTACCAATTATTGTACTTTGCACATGATGTCCTCTTGTTGAGCTTGGGAAACTCGATAAAGAAGCTTGTTAGGCGGTGAGCTTCTTGGTAGGAGCTCAATTCGATGGTCATCATCCCCTCGATTTGGAGGTAAGTCCATAGGGATATCATCGATGAGCACATCTTGGAATCCATTTAGAAAATAAAACAAGTCTAGCTCTTCTTGATTCTTGACCTTTTAGGGACTCTTTGACAAAAATCATGTACGGAGAAACTGAGCTTTTCATTGATTTGTCAAAAGCAGGGGGATTTACAAGTGGTATAGTATGACTAGACTCACTAGCATCTATATACATGCTCTTTTCCCTGTAGGTGAAATAGATTCTCCTTTCAAGAAACTTCATGTTGGCAGCCATGCGGTTGAACCATGGTGCCCCTACGATAACATCCTCAGTTGAAAGCTGTGTCAGTAGTTACAATATCTCCCATCTCAAAAGCTTGAATGCCCAACTTGGTGACCAACTCCGTTGATATCAAGTTGTGAGTAGAGCCAAGGTCAAACAAGATGAAGGCATCATGCTCCCTTACCTTTTCCTAAGCATAGGAGAGAGGCGATCCTTTGCATTGAGCATCCTCTTTTGGAACTTCAATAGTGGAAACTCTAGGAGTCTCTTTGCGGGCATTTCTCTTGGGGCAAGAATGATAGCCATGTCCTTGCTCCCCACACTTAAAACATTTGCGGTCATTGTAAAAAGCTTCAAGCTCTTCAAGAGAGAGTTTATTTTTGCCTTTGTAAACTTCCTTCTCCTTGGAGCGACTGTTGTTGTAACTCTCTTCTCCTTGGACCGATTGTTGTTGTTGTTGTTGTTGAAATTGCCTTGGAAAGAAACTTGGGCATTGGTTTTCTCCTTCCATCACTTTTGTCTTTGCTTTCCATGGGCTTGACATTCCTTCTAGCCCCTTGTTGGAAATTGATGCGCGAAGCAACCATAGTGTGGTGGATTACTTCAGTGATAGAACCAGGCTGTTGGGAGTTGACGTACTCAGTCATTTCTTCAAGTAATCTAGCACAAAATTGTTGCTTTTGCTCGGCGAAGTCTATCTTTTGAAAGACACTTGCTTTGAAATGTAAATTCCAAAACTTGTCCACATATTTGTGGATAGACTCATGGGAGAGAAGCTTCAAACTCTGCTATTCGGTAAGCACTTTGTCCTTTGCAGCGCTTGCAAGGAAATGCTTCATGATGGAAACTTGTAGAGTTTTTTATGTCTTTGGGGCTTTGCCATTTCCATGAAGGCTAGCCCACCATTGACGAGCAGATTTCTAGAAGTACATAGCTACATGGCGTAACTTGAAGGACCCCATGAAGCCCTCGTCTCCAAAGGCCGCATCAAATTGCTAGATGAAGGCGAATACTTTGTCGGTAGCACCAAAAGTGCCATCATAGGTGAGAAAAGAGGTACTCTTTCCTCCCTCTTTAAACTTCTTCAGCTTTTGGAACCTTCGCCATTCAAGGTAAGATTTGCGATGTCCTCTCCTCTTGTATTCTCTAGGAGAATGATTGTTGCTTTCATCGGAAGTGGAGGAAGGTGAAGAAGAAGAAGGAGAAGAGGGTGACCTCTTTCTTACCCTTTTCTTCCTTTGTTTCCTCTCTTCTCTTTTGGAGTGACGAGGAAAATGACTATTGGTTGACCGTTTCCTCTTGGGAGGAGTTGGTGATCGTGTAGACCGCCGTCTTTGTGGAGCCACTCTTCAGAGGAACTTAGGGATTCACTTCTTTCTCGTTCTTTGGATTCCTCCTCTCTTATGGGAGAGAGTCTTCTTTTGGGGTCTCATCAAGAGGCGCCCTATGCTCTCTCTCCTCTTGGAGAGGAAGGGAAATCCAATAAGCATGAAATTGTTGAGTAACTTTGGCTTGCAAAACAGGGTTGCCCATAGCTTGTTGCAACCTAGTAACAAGGTAATTAACAAACATAGGGCATCATCATTAGCACCATCATGTGCAAAATCAAAGTTATCAATGTTCATTCTACACTCTTGGTTATTGTCAGCCATGCTAATTATACTTATGTATAGGATTACTTTGTGCTTTGGTACCCTCAAAAACCTTAGTGGCTACTCTTCTTTACCTTTGAAAATCAGTTCTCAAGCAGCCAAACCCGTGGTTTAGACACTGTTGATTGCAAAGACTAATGGAGAGGGTTTAACATTACTCGGCTGATTATGGTTCATATTGAGCTTGCTTATAGCTCAATAATGGTTAAGCCAAAGGCAAGCCCCAAGAGGTTCCATTATTAAAACTACAGTTCCAATGGTGTGCCTTGAACTAAGTCCTTCTCAACTAAGATAATAGATCCCTGTCCCACTTACCCTATTGCAATAAACATGCCCAACCTTTCATGGACAACTTGAGGACCTCTCTTCTTAAGCAAGAAAGAGAAACAAATAGCTCTGATACCAATGTAATGGAAATGGCCTATGAATTTTGAGAATAGTGAAATTAAGAGAATTAGAGTGAACATTTTTATGAGACTACTTTGAGAACATAGAGGGCGAACTTAATTAGCGGTAGCAATATAACCATAGTACTTAATTAACTTGGCATGAACAATACTTTTGCAAGAGAGAGAATTTAGAGAACTTGACAATAGTTGAGGACCAGACTTATGTGGAGCCGGTCCCCGCTCTAATAGGCTTTTGTATTATAGATTCTCCCATCAAGAGAGACTTGGTACAATACAATCTTTGGGTTCCTTGTGACCTAGGTGATACAATGACGATGGGAAGCTTCATGCATCACGAGCATAACATAGTTTTTGTAAAAAACATTAACCATGCTTGGTTTCAGTCCCAAGGCCTCAAACACCTTCCAAGGTGGAGAGAGCTAGCGGGGAATGAGGATAGGGAAGATGAAGAAGAAACATTCATAGAAGAAAGAAATAGTTCGTCACTTATCATCACTCTTCTTTCTTAACATACATAATAGCATTGTAATGAAGATGGAGAAGATGACAAGCTTAAGCATTGGAGCATGACTCTTGGTTGGATTTGCATTCTATAGCCAAGAGTGTTGGTGTAGGCTCTCAACTTCTCTACAAGTTGGGAGAAGGAGATGGAGCTCTTGCACTTTGCCACTCACACAATGAGAGTGTGTGTGCGCGCGTGTGTGTGTAGGGGGGGGGGGGGGGGGGAGAGAGTATACCCCCAAGCTAGCCCCCTCCTTGCTTTGGTCGACCCTCTTTTCTAGCTCAAGATGGACGCTCATCGGACCCCTGCAAGCCTGGCCAATTACATGTAGAGTGCATATCAAGCACTGACAGAGAGGACTTGATAAATGCATAAACAATTAATTTAATTAAATAAATTAGCATTGGACCCCTTGGGAGGCCAAACATTTGGCTTTAGACACAACATGAGGGCAACATGAAGAGGAGCTTGACAAGTGTCCTAGCTGCCTTCTTTATACCAAGCTTGCCTTGTGTGAGGGTGTGTGTGTTCTCTCTTAGCTACTACAAAGAGGGCTCGCCCCCTCATGATAGGGATATGCTTAGACTTTTGAACACCTTAACGCAGCAAGCACCTTAGTCATGGAGCACCTTAGCACCTTAGTCATTAAGCATCTCAAGCACCTTAGTCAGCAAAAGCACGACAAGCACCTCAAGCACCTTAGTCAATAAGCACAAGCACCTCAAGTTTGGGCCGGGTTCTCTCCTCAAGCACATCCCTAGCTTGCCTAAGGTCAAAGGAATTTTAACACTAACCATTGGAGGTCTTTAATGAAGCTAACCCAAGGTCTTTAAGCTCCATTAGCTAGCTTTGCTCTTTGAGAGACCATATCTCATTTAGACCGCTTTAACCTTGGCTCCATATTGAGATAGATCCATAAGGACATGTCTATATTCTAACCCTTGTTCTTGTCTATTCTCCCACATTAAATGACGAGTTTAATATGAGAAAATCATTTGGGTTGGTTGGATATTCGATTTTATGACAAGAACCATATCTATTTCAAATTGTTATGCTACCTACCCGCAAAGCCTTTGGAAAGGTAACTTAAGAATTTTTAAAGTAAAAGCTTTTTGTGTTCTCTTAACCTCCCTCAAGCATTTCATTTTTTGAGAAAATATGCTCTTCTTTGGTTCTTTGGATGTGGAAGTTTGATATCAACTCCTTTTTGGGTGGTTGATTTTTAATTGCAACTTTTTTCTTTTGCTTTGGCTCGTCAAGCTGTTCCACCCTCTTGCTGTTTTATGTATGGATCTTTTGACAATTTGTTTTGTCTTTTGCCACCATCAATTAATATCAATCTTACATTATCAACCAAAATTCAAAGGAAAAGGTACTAAGTGTTAATGGTGTTGTCCTTGCGCAAAATTGAAAGAAAAAGGTACTCAATGTTAATAGATGTTGTCCTTGCACAAAATAGTTTAAGCAAAATTGAAAGAAAAAGGTACTCAATGTTAATAGATGTTGTCCTTGCACAAAATAGTTTAAGCAAAATAGTAGATGCTTGTCCGAACATGCTATTTTTACATAGGGAAACACACTTAAAAAAAATATCAAGGTAATAATTTTGCCCTTGCGTAAAAATAGTGTAAGGAGATGTCCATCTGTGCGAGCCATTTTCATATAGAGATGACACACCGTTTATGAAAAATGTGTTCAAAAAACACATGCTTGGTGAATGAGATTGAAGAGCTCTATAAAGGTGGAAGAGTACCAAAGAAAACCTTTTGATATGAAGATGGATTATAGCCACCACTATAGAAAATCCGCTTCAATTTCAATCTAGAATAGAAGTTGGGTGAGTGAGGAAGAAGAAGAGTGTTTAAAAATGCAAAAGAAACGAGTGGGAAATAAAGGAATGCTTCGCTAAAAAAAAAGTGAAAAAATTGTTTAAGGGCTCTTTTCTATCTATAAAAGTGTGTACAAATATGATATAATTTGATTTTGTACTGTAAAAAATAGCCGTTTTGTTATAGATTTGATCGTTTGTCACAATTTTTGAAGCTATATTAAGCTTAAATTTTTTTAAAGCGTCATCTTTAATTAATCCATTTATTTTTCTCCCAAATTTTGAGCTATACAACTTACCCAAAATGATGTTTAGAGGACATCAAGATGCGGTTTTCTTTCAATATTTTTAGTTGATGTCTCCCATATGCGAATTTACAAAGCATAGACGTCTATTCAAAGACACTAAATTTTCATATGGAGGAGATTCTTTACTCAATTTTAATCATATATGCTATGCATCATCCAACTTCAAGGGTGTCCTTATGCGAATTCAGTGTCCTCGGAGGTCATTCGAGCATATTTCACGTAAGAACAACTTTCTTTATGTATATGAAAGTTTGTTTGTATTTTTTTCCAACATTTGTGAAGTTCTTAGGTGAACATCCCCAACTCCAAGGGTATCCTAGCGCAGTTTTAGCTATATTGGAAAGTCTTCCATTTATACTAAACTTGCATAAGGTAGACATCCTTTACAAAAGTCTTATGTTGTGAGTTAACAATAGAAGGTGGTGTGATGACTATGGTGGATGGGTGAAATTGATATTATGCTTATTTTGTCTTTCCATTTTTTATAGAAAGCCTTTTGACAAAGAGGAACTTGAAAGGCGTGGACATTGAGGATGTTGAGGAAACAGTCAATGATAGATCGATGACCCTACTCTAACAAGTCAACCAATTGCCAAAGTTTTTTTATGTCACGAAAATCTTCAATGTTCCCTTCCAACCAGAGAGCTTCCTTGAAGGGTTCAGTCTTGGAATTTCATACCTTTATAAGGTGTAAATTAACCTGACAAAGGAGCACAAGGTTGGAAACTACACACTTTTCAAATATATTCAAAGTAAGAACCTTGACAAACAACACATGGTCTAAAAAATTGCATTACTCCTAAAGGAATGGAAGAAGATTCATAATCCTTGTAAGTGGCATGGAAACCATGATTGTAAAATTATGATTGAATACATTGTATTCTTGGTATTTTTAAGTTTTATTCTAGTAGAGGTGAGAGAGTCCGAGCCCTTCCAAATAACGTTAGCTCTAAATGACATAGAGGTTGAAAAGACACACCTAAAGCAAAGAGATTTTGGACATGGTAGAGATCAAAGAAAAAAACATCACAAAAGTAAAGAAATCCATTCAAATCCCAAAGGAAGAGGTTGATCCCTTGCTATGCATAGCAACCGTGTCTACTTACAAGATTACATGTAACTGCTCTATAATATACAAACTTTCTTTGATCAAAGAGAGAACTACTATCTTGCTATTCTTGTAAAGTGTGTTGAACATGACAAAAGGCTTTGTAGGGTACAATATGCCATGTTTATTATCAATACTTGATACAATGTTTGATAAATGTATTGATCAATCTTTTGTTGGAAAGCATGTACTAAATGTTATCCGAAGGTACTAAGAGCAAGGGCTCCCAAGAAGGCAGAGTTTCATTAAATGCTTAAAAGATTGAAAATAGAGCACATGGGTAGAGAAGGTTCAAAAGAAAGCAAAGAGAAAAAGACTAGCTTTTCCATTGACTTCTGAAAAAAGGAGCTTTTTGAAGATGATCAAGATCCTAAGGTAAGACAAACATTTTGTAATCACAATGTTTATGCCAAAGAAGCTTTGTTGTCATTTAACTAATTTTTATTTCTTTACACAGATTGACATTATGGACTCCAACAAATGTTTGGGGAGAGGAAAGGGACCAAGGTCTTTGGATGTGATTGGAGGCGAGAGGGTGAGCCATTACATTGAAAATCTCAACAATGAGACAATGGCGCTTTTCCAATTACCCACTCTCCCCATGCTTGCACTACTGGCTCTATCAAGAGTAGTAGGTTGACATCCAATACGCTTTGGAGTGGACAAAATCATACTTCTCAAAAAGCAAGAAGCTATTAGAGTTTTTGGACTTGCTCCATGATTTATGGGCTCAAGAAGTGTATACTATGACTCTATGGGAGACTATGTCTTTGCTTCTTTTAGGTAACATAGATACACAATCGCTCCATTACAAGAAGCAAAAGTACTTGAAGTGGAGAGGAAAAATTGAAAAGCAGGATGTTGGCTCAAGCAGCCAAAACTAATCCTTGTGTTATTCCCTATTTGCTTCCTTGCCTCTGTCTATTGGAAAGCCAGTATAAAGAGTTTTCACTTGTAGATGACCTATTGTATGCATCTTTCTTTTTGTACATACTTTTTACATAGATGCGAAAATATCAATTTCTTATAACTTTTTCTCTTCTTGTGATCTTATCCTATACCATGCTTGTTTGTAAGACCACTGGAATACTTTAAGCAAGCTATTAGCTTTTTGAACCCCTCCACCATATTACGTGTGGTTAGAAAACCCTTGCTCTTACATGGTGGTGAGACTTCTCCAGACCTTGAGTAAACTAGATTGACAAGCTTATTTCTATAATTTGAGGAGTGATCGTAGATTCAATGTGGCACCAAAAAGAGAATTCATCTAGCCACGTATGCAAAAGTGGTGAAGGAAAGTAGCAAAATAATAATTTATAACTTTTACCATGTAGTGTGTGAAGTTCTGTAAGCTTTAAGAGTTTGTCATAGCTCTCTTAATTTTTTTGAGCTCTTTTTTGAAGTTGGAGTGCTCATTCTTTATGACGTTTATCAAAGTAAGAGAAGATTGCGTCCAAAGCTTCCTACACTTTTGAATTCTTGATTTCTTGCTCTACCATAAACTCCATGGTTCTTCACAAAATTATGTAGGGCCTTCCATTGGTTGTAGTGGAGGTTGGATGCATCCCTACCCATTTTCCCATGGAATCGCAAGAAGGTTCAAGCCTTCACCCTACTAGTAGAAGCCTTTCTCGAAACATTATTATCTAAAATGCTGGTGTCTATCTCAATCATCGCTACATTTCCCCATGAAGTCCAATATCAAACAATACTCTTTCAATAATGTTTATGGCAGTTTCCTTGACTAATAAAGGTTACAGCGTATGTGCAAACCCTTATGTAAAAGTGCACAATCTTCTCAAGGATTTTACACAGTGCATGCAATGTGCACATGCAAAAAATTGAGAGTGAAATATCTAAAAGTGCTTGAAAGTTTGAATCTTTAGAGTGTCTATATGGTACTTCATTCCAATAAGCAAGATTTAACTCCTTTGTTGCACCCATATATAGTAGATACAAGGCCTTTTTGCATTGGCACACTTTGACACATTGCACATACACTTTAATACCTTTAGGTATTTCCCCATGTGCCATTTCCCTTGTACCTTCCAAAACCTTCAACATCTAGGCGTTCCCAGCTTAATGGGCTTTGATTATTTCAAGGATACTAGTATGGTGGAATACCCAATTGAAGACATTGAAATCCTCACAATCAACCTCAAAAGCACTTGACCACCAAATGTTCTTCTTTGACTGAACACTAAAATTTTTAGGATTTTTTTGTCCCTTCTTGGCATCAAGAGCTTTACTCATGAGGGTTATAAGCACTCTCTCATGTTTTCTTCCCTTCACAATTTCACTTTCATCTAAGTTGATCACAAAAATGGTATGCCCACGTAGAATTTATATATTTCATTGATGTGAGAAGGCTCTCCAACCATATCCATGAGAGTAGAATTAATTCTAAGCCTTGCATGTTAAACAATTGATGGCTTTGGTAGCAAGTATTCCTTCAATCTTGAGTTCTCTAGGTCTTCATTCGTGACCTTGAATAGCTATTGGTAACCTACCCCATTGATTCCAACTTTGTCCGTAGTCCCTTGAACATCATCCTTGTCCAAGGTAGAACTTTGCCTGAATCCATCAATGCATTTCTTCCTAGCCTTCTTGAGCCTTCTCTCATCCAATAGGTTCCCAACAAGAACTTATGGAATCACTTCTCTCATCCAATAGGTTCCTAGTAGGACAGATGGAATCACTTAGGAAAATTATTGTGATGTATTACCTCTCATGTTTCTTTGTGAATAATCTGATTGAGCTAAGGACCTAAGGTGAACAATAATAAAGATTATAGCACCCAAGAATACCAACTTGTAAAACAAAGACACCTACTTGAAAAAAATTGGTCTTATCTCAGTGCTTTGATTTTTTTGCTGCAGCCTCCACCTCTTCTCTTGAGACTCAATATATTATTCAACTTCCTTTGTCCTTGTCTAATCCCAAGGTCTATCTGCCTTGTCTTGGTTACATTCAATAATGATTGTAGGTTCTTTATCTTCTCTTTGCTTTCTTGAAGTTGATGGCTAAGAGAATCCTTGAACTATTGTAGCAAATGGTTTCCCAACTTAAGAATGTCCTTCTTTGCTCAAAGGGTTTGTGTATAGCATGATAGCCCTTTTATGACATCTTCTACAAACCTCTTTACTAAAAGGGTTTGTGTATAGCATGATAGCCCCTTTATGCCATCTTCTACAAACCTCATCCGGATCCTTAAACCTAAAATTTTTCAACTGCTCCTCATTCTGCTCTAACATGAAAGGCACCATGATGAAGGTATCCACAAGATTCCTGACACCTTGAACAAGAGATTCTCCAAAAGCTAGGGTTGCAGTTCCCAAAAGTGCTTTGGGTTCTTGAAGAAAATGGGATTTTTGATGCGAAGATTAGACTGGGAACAATGCACGCCTCCTACCCAATACAATCCTTAATCTAGCACTAGCCCAAGAGAAATGCAACATCAATACGTTGCTAGAGGTCATCCAATATCTTTCTTGACCATGTACATACATATGCTATCTTGGTAGCGTTCAATTGTTGTCGTTTTTGATGTACTACACTAACAATAGTAAAAGAGTAGCTTAAATAACTTGAACATTAGTGCAAGAAGGCAACATACTACAAGAGCAAGCAAGACAAAAAGCTTTAAAAAAGAAACGCTAGCATCGCTAATATAAAAAGGAAATACAACATAGCACTAAGCATTGCACTTTTTTTACATGCTTGGCTTTGGGCAAATGTGCATCAAAGGCAAGGACACTAGTGGGGTGTATTACTCTTATTTTTCTTTAGTGTACAAACAAGTGCATGCCACATGTTCTTTTCAACAACCTTTGCCTTCCTTCGCTTCCTTTTTATGGGTGTGCTTGCCTTGGGGATCTTGAAGTTGCCCCTTTTGTTTTCCCACTTTATCACAAGCATATGAAGTGTTTGTATATTATATCATCATCGCTTGAGACACTACCCTATTCAACCACTGCCTCAATATCTGCATGTGGTTGGAACCACTTCATCAGTAATGGGTTGCTCCTCACCACCTGTCTGTGCCTTATTTGACTATTCCATGAACACCTACAAAGTTATCTTCTCTACCAACACTGGCGTGCCCCCAGCTAACATTTGATGGTCTTCTCGTATCATCATAGGTGGACGATCAACTTCAAACCCTAAAGAGCTTGCAACAATTCTAGGTGTCTTGTCTTTCTCTAATCCTTGCCTTTGCTAGGCCTATCACATCTACCAGTTGTAGTCTGGTCCTTGCATGTTTTGGTCTCCTACTTGAAACCTACACATTACTCCTCTACAAGCCAAAAAAGAGGACCATCGCTAATAATAGAAAAATCTACAGGTCTAAATTTTAGCAAGTGCACAATACAACTCATATTTTAACTTTACCTTCCACACGCCCACCCAAGACCTGGTAAGATCAAGCACTAGTTACTATCACCTCGATTGCGCATAGGTAGTCCTCATAGCACACACATATGCAACAATAGGGGTGGTATTGATGAGACTAAGCCAACATATACATACCAACTACTTCTTTGGCCTCCAAGGGTGAGCTACAACCAACACATTGATCGCTAAGATCAATTAAAACAAGCAACACTGATGGAACATGCGACGTTGGGGTAATGATGTGCACCACTCCCCTCCTAGGGTCCTCAACAATGCTTTCTATAAAAGCACAATGCATGATCGCTTACTTCTCTTCTACCAAAGCGGTCTCATGGTGCTGCACACATCATCATGGAGAGAGTGAGACTCTAAAAAGATGCTTATTGCATGCTTAAAGTGATCTCTAGTCAACTTGAAGCAATTTCCAATCAAAGAAAGTGCTTTTGGGCCATAGAGAAGTGCTTTAGCAATGCAAAAAAAAGTATTTTGTCCCAAATAAAGAGATTCTAGTTTAGATAAGGTGCTTTTTGTAGTGCACAAAGTACTTTTGGTTAACTTACATTTCTTTTGGGGACTACAAAAGTACTTCTGGACAAACAAAAATGTTTCTTCACCACCAAAACTTCTTTAGGGGTTACAAAAAAGCGCTTTATTTGGTATGTTGTGCTTTGGACCCAGACAAAGTGTTGTGGTTAAGTTCAACTTACTTTGTGCAATTGACAAGGTGCTTTTTTATCTACAAAAAGTACTTTTGCACTAATTCAAAGCGCTTCAAGACCAAAGAAAGCACTATAAAAATTACAAGAAGATCATTCCTTATCAATATAAGTGCTTTTCATTTATACTGACGTTCATAACAGAGTAAGGTTGATCTTTGAGTAGATTCGCTTGACAAAAGAAGATGTGTAGTTGCTATGGCAAAAACGTGGTCTTGATTGTAAGCCATAATATGTTAGATACACCTGAGGAACAAATAAGCTTGTGATGTTACTTTGGACTCGGTTTTGTTAAAATAACACATGTCTTTTATAGACCCACGTTTTGACTCTTAAACCAAATTAGAACTTATAAAGAAGTACCCTCAATTGACTTCTCTAAATAAGACTAACTCGCACCATTGAGATCGGTGCATGTATACTATATGGCATAAGCTCACTGTATGGTTCTCTCGAATAACGAGGTATGTAGTATCACCCAGGGCTAGGTACAATAAAGGCGCAACAAATTACGAACCGGGTATCGAACATGTGAATGGAGTATTATATGCTGACAGGGTAAAAATTGGGGGTTGTATGACGTGTCCTTGCAATTTACTTAACTCTATCTCTACATTACACTCAAAAGCAATGCTCTGTAGCGTTGAGGTTTCTCTGCATTAAATTTTCGTGCTTTCTACTGCACGCTACTGCCTGTGTATTGGGGGAAGGGCCTGCAGGCATATACTGTATCAGATATTGCGCGACATAGCCTGTAACCTTCAGATCTTTGGCTGGAGTAATCCCTGAGAATAAGGCCGTAGTGACGACCTCGATTGGGGGAAACCCATTCGACTCTGTGTCTGTGGCGTGTCTTCTACATATGGGCATCATCAAGTATAAAAACATCTCAAGGTGAGTACTCATACTCACTTAGCATTGTGCTCTATTAACACCTGTGTGTGCGTTCAAAACTGTGTGAGTTTGAATCTATTGAATACTGAGAGGTCAACATGCCGAAAAAGACTGAAAAGCGGATTGTGGACGCTTCTTCGTCTTCTAATCTACAGGTTAAACAAAGTTTTTTTGCTCTCAAGACTGTTGAAAGAAACTATGAGCCGGAATTTGTGGTTTTGTTGAAAGTGCTTGAATCTCAGTAAAATGTAAAGCTGTGTAAAACCATTAATTAGGCTCTGTTTTTAAACAAAAATAATAAACCAGGTTCTGGAAACTGGCTCTTCCTGGTTATGAGAAGAAATGTGAATGGCTCATTTAAAACTAAGAACTACCAGGTTTTTTTATGATTTATGGACGTAATGAGTCTGATTTCCATGAAATATGCTGTAAAACTGGTTTTTTTGAGGAAAAATTTGTCCTTAAATTTTGTTTAAAAAGACTTCCAGGTCTGAAAGTTATCTTAACATATGGCTGCATTGAATATAGGATGGTGTGGTATCTAAAGGGAAATGGTTGTATATATGGTTGAGGATGCTATTTTTTGTAAAATAGCTACTCAATAGGTGTAATGTACTTATGAAAGGGATACTGCAGGTCTTGTAAAAAACCAGAAATTCACAAAAAATGACCTGTAATGGTCTTATAAGATTGGTAGGATTTTTTGGTTAGTTGTAATACTACAGGTCTGAGGTACTTTGGGTAAGTGGACAGACCCTGGAATGATTCGTTTTCTAGTTCGGGTGCCTATTTTATTGAAATGGCTAAAGATTATTTTGAGGTCATTGAATATTGGTTTCGGAATTGTTGCCCTATCTTCTAATATTCTGTAGGTAGTGTGTGGCATCACATACCCTATTGTGGGAGTAAATATCGTTTTTGCAAATCGACTCGACCTTTTTTACCGTATTACATCACCTACTAGTAAGATTGATTTTGAATTTGCCGAATACTGACTTCGGATATGTTGCCCTATCTTCTGATATTCTGTAGAAATTGAGTGGCATCACATACCGGATTGTGGTAGTAAAAAGCTGGTTTCAAATATACTTGATCTTTTTTTACATCACATGCTGGGAAGATTAGTGAAAGTTTCTGGTGGCTTATCATTGATTCAGCGTAATGATGGGTTTCTGCTGGCCATGGTTGGTTTGACCCTCAGCTATTCAATAAAATATGCTTGCCATCATCTACTCGCTTCTTATTCTCACTCAAGTATATATGAACTGGTCTTTACCTACCATCTTGCAGTATATACAACAAATAGCTTCTAGTGGGTTGGTTTAAAAGGTTCTCGATACTATGAGGAATGTCATATATTTCCCTTTAGCTGATCCTGGCTGGTTACTCTTATGTCATTTCTTTCTCGGATGAGGTCTGAGCTGGCTCTAGGGACTGAGTCGTCTAGGGTATTATGGTATGAAATACAGTTTATCGCTGGCTTGGGCTACAGTATGTAAGACATGTTACCATATACATGTGGTAGTGATGTGTGTGAACACACTAGGACCGCCGGGGCAGTTTTTCCCTCTTTAGGAGGTTTTTCCCCCCGTGCATTGTATATACGCCCATCACTCTAGGGCTATCTATCTTTCCATTGCACACTAAGTTATACACTCTCTATTGTGTGCCTTAAGCTTCCTTCATCTTCTCCAAGCTGTGTGTGTTTCTCTGCAACCTTAATTCCAACAATTGGTATCAGAGCAGGTTGCATCCTCCCGAGCTTAGTCGCTAGCTGCTCCAGTACACGCATGCTCACTTTCTCCGATTTTAGTGAGCTGTGGCGAGCGTTCGCAGGTCGACAAATACTTCGGGAAAGCTCGTAGAGCTTGGTCTGTGCAGATTTTTGATTTGGGCTCATTTCGGCCTCCGTTTCCACTACAAGAAGTACTGCATAGGCTATTTTGTCATTTTGTGCAAAATTTTTGTCAGTGCCGTTTTCTGCATAACAGGTGCCTTATAGTCTTCTACGGTATGTGCTATATAGGACGTGTTGTTCCCGCTCCGTTTCTCCTATTTTCGAGCAGTTTTAACATCAGGTGCAACATTTACCATGGCTGACAACAACAACACAGATGTGTTCAAGATGTTTGCTGCTGAGGACAGGTTGGATGGGGAAAACTACCCTATGTGGGCTTATATGATGCAACACGTTCTTGTGTCAAAGGGCATCTAAAATATTGTGCAAGGCATTGATGTACATCCTGGTTCTGAGGATGTAGGCGATGTTGAGGATGTTGCAGGTCTTGCTGCAAGGATTGCTGCTGGTAGAGTTGTTTTGCCTACGGCAGAACAAGCTCGTTGGGATGTTAAGGATGCGCAGGATCATGCATTGATTACATTGTCTGTGAAGCACACCATTGTTCCTCACATCCGTTCAACAAAATCTGCAAAACAGGCTTGGGATATTCCAGCAAGTCTTTATGCAAGCCGCAATGAGGCTAAAATTGCTTTGCTGCGTAAAGAGCTGGAGTTGAAGATTATGCATGAGGAAGATGATATTGACACTTTCCTTGCTAGTGTCAAGGATATCAATGAGCAACTTATTTTTGTAGGTGAAGTCATTTCAGACAGTTCCCTTGTGCAGACTGTTCTTGATGCCTTACCAGATTCTTACCAGATTTTTCCTAGTACTTGGAGACTGATGACCCAAGGAAATCCTGAAGTTGTCAAGTTTGATGCATTATGCACATTGTTGTTGCAAGAGTCACTATCTAGAAAAAACAGGACTAGGCAGCGTGCAGTTGAATAGGCTTTTACTGCTTTTCAAAGATAGGGTGGTAACAGTAATGCATCCACTTCTTATGGTTCTGCTGCGAGTGGCAAAAATTCTGTTCCTAATGCTTCTGTTGGTAGCAATCGTCTGGAAATTCTGGTGATAAGGGCAAAAAGAAGATGTGTTGCCAATATTGTAAAGCTAATGATCACTTGATCAAGTCGTGTCCTAAGTTGAAGGCCAAAGAGGCTAAGAAGAAAGAGGGTGGTTCCACTGCAAATGCTGGTTCCACTACAAATGCAGCCATTGTTGAGTCTTCTGTGAAAGGAGACTGTGATGCTGATGTTGATGCAGAATGGGCTTTTAGCACAGAGTGCACTTACAATCCTGCTGACCATGATGCATGCTTGTCAATTGTGCTGCAGATTCACATGTGTGGTATTTTGACAGTGGTGCTACAAATCACATTACCTCACATCGTGAATTTTTCACCTCTCTCGAGTCTGTCCCTCATGGGAATTTTGTCACTTGTGCCAACAATGCCTCTTATCCAATTCAGGGAGTTGGAAAGATTGTGCTTACTGCTGCTAATGGCAGTTCTTTCACACTTGTTGATGCACTTTATGTACCTGGGATCAAGAAGAATCTCTTGTCTGTATCCGCACTTGCTAGACTTGGACTTGTAGTCAAATTTGTGGATGACAGATCTACAGTTCATGATCTCAGTTTTGGTGATGAAATTGTTGTATCTGACCTCTTGTGCCGTGGGCTGTATAAGCTCACTTTGTATGACAAGTGTGGACAAAATTTTGCAAATGCTATTTCAGATTCAAGGGCTATTTCAGATGCAAAACTTTGGCATGCACGTTTTGGTCATCTGAATTTTGCTAGTTTGCTGCGTTTGTAGAAATCTGATATGGTTGCTTCTTTGCCACCTCTTGAAGCACCTGTCAAACATGTTTGTGAAGGCTGTATTTGGGTAAAATGCAGCGTTCTAAGTTTCCAAAGGATGGTTCAGCTCGGGCCACATGCAGGTTGCAGCTTGTGCATAGTATTGTTTGTGGGCCCATGCAAACTCCGTCCTTGGGCAATTACCTGTACTTTGTGACTTTCATTGATGATTACTCACGACATGCATGGGTATTTCCGCTTAAAGCGAAGTCCGAAGTGTTTATGTTCTTCAAACAATTTCTGGCTATGGCTGAAAATGTCTCAAAATGTACTATGGGCACCCTCCGTTCCGATCGAGGGGGGGAGTATATGTCTCATGAATTTAATGCATTTTTGGCTAGTCATGGGATAAAACACCAATGTACAGTGCCTTATACACCTCTGCAAAATGGTGTTACTGAGAGGAAAAATAGGTCACTGACAGAAATGGCACGATGTATGGTCAAAAGTCAAGCTTTGCCGCATTCTTTTTGGCTTGAGGCCATCATGTCTGCCACTTATGTACTTAACAGGTGTCCTACAAAAGCTTTGTAGTCTATTACTCCATATGAAGCATGGCATGATAGAAAGCCTTCTATTGAGCACATGCGTGTTTTTGGCTATTTGGCATATGCTTTGGTGCCACCATAACAACACAGAAAATTGTATGATAAGGCTATCAAATGTATTTTTGTTGGTTATAGTGCTGAAAGCAAAGGTTACAGGTTGTATCTCAGCAAGCAAAACGTATTCTGGTTTCATGGGATATAGTGTTTGTGAAAGATTCTGTTCAGCCCTTGCTGTCATGTACTAGAGACAGTAATTTAAGCTCATAGGACATCTATGACACTTTGTTGCCTCTTTTCAGTGGTGGAAATACGAATGTAATTTCCAATGAGGCAAATGTACAACCTATGGGGGTTTTTGAAAATGTTACAGATCAGCCTATTACTGATGCAGATGTACATGATGTACTTGATGAGGAAAGGGCTGAAAATGAGCAGGCTAGAGGTATGCCAAAATGGCTGGTGCACACTTTGCGTGACAGTAAATTGGATGCACCTTTGTCTAGTCGTACTCGTTTAGGCTCTCACCATGCATCTTATGCATCAGATTGTTATGCTTTGGCTGTGTCTAGCTTACATGATGTTGAGGAGCCTCTGTCTTTTGATGAAGCACAAAATTCAGAAAATTGGATGGCTGCCATGCAATCAGAATATGATGCACTTATAGAAAATGACACATGGACTTTATGTGATTTGCCTCCTGTCAAAAAGGCCAGTGGTACGAAGTGGGTTTACAAGTTGAAACGCAAGCCGGATGGTGAGATCGATCGCCATAAGGCTCGACTTGTTGCAAAGGGTTATGCATAGCAAAAAGGCATAGATTATGAAGAGACTTTTGCTCCCACTTGTCGTATGACTACTGTGCGTTTTCTATGTGCATTGGCAGCTCATTTTGGTTGGGATGGACATCAATCAGACATTGTTACTGCTTTCTTGAATGGTGTGCACATGTAAGAAGGCCTTGTATGGGTTGAAGCAATGTCCTCGTGCTTGGTATGAGAAAGCTGACACTCATTTGGTTAAACGAGGCTTTCGTAACAGTCCAACAGAAAGCACATTGTATGTAAAGCGTGAGGATGATGTACTTCTCATTGTGGTTCTTTATGTCGATGATTTGCGGATCACTGGACCAAATGAGAGACATATTGCTGAATTTAAGGCTGATTTGAATGCTACTTTCAAGATGAAAGATTTGGGACTGTTGCATCATTACTTGGGTATACAGTTTAAGCAGTGTGATGGTGGTATTGCCTTGTGTCAGAAAAGTGACATAGAGACATTGCTATGTAAATTTGGACTTGAGGATTGCAAACCTATTGCCACTCCCATGGAAACAGGTTTGAAGTTGAGTCTACATGATGCTGGCGATCTTGATGATGTTACTCTTTATCAAACTATTGTTGGCTGCCTCATTTATGTATGCAACACGAGACCGGATATTCTGTTTGCAGTCTCACAGGTCAGCAGATTGATGCATAGCCCAGGGTCTAAGCATTGGCAGGCTGTCAGGAGGATTTTTCGCTACCTTAGTGGCACTTTACATCTTGGCTTGTTTTATCCCAAGGGGGATCATTGCCGGCAGACTTACATGCTTTTTCGGACTCATATTGGGCTGGTTGTTTTGACACGCGAGTGTCCACAAGTGGTTTTTGTTTCATGCTTGGCAGTTCATGTATATCATGGTTGAGCAAGAAGCAACCTACTGTGGCCACTTCGAGTTGTGAGGCTGAGTACAGGGTAGTCTTCACCGCTACGGTTGAGTGTGTATGGCTCAAACGCCTTATGGCAATTTTGGGTGTTGGAGAGGACACTGCCAACACTATCTACACTGACAATCAGAGCGCATTGGCAGTTGCAAGGACCCCAGTTTTTCATGCTCGCACAAAGCAGATTGAGGTGCATTACCACTATGTCAGGGAGAGGCTCTCAGCAGGAGAGATCAGCTTGGCTTATGTGCCAACATAGGACAACCTTGCAGATCTTTTCACAAAGGCATTGTCTCGTGAGAAGCTTGAAGCTTTTCCCAAAGCTTTGGGCTTACTCCCCTTTGTGGACTGATCATGTCCTCAAGGCATGG
Source organism: Adiantum capillus-veneris (assembly GCF_014529385.1). Classification (NCBI taxonomy): domain Eukaryota; kingdom Viridiplantae; phylum Streptophyta; class Polypodiopsida; order Polypodiales; family Pteridaceae; genus Adiantum; species Adiantum capillus-veneris. Next base: position 173,397,163 of record NC_140931.1, on the reverse strand, counting down.
CACTTCCCTTTACTCATGTGCCAGCTCTCGTTCACCGCATCACTCCAGGGGGGATTTGTTACCATATACATGTGGTAGTGATGTGTGTGAACACTCTAGGATCGCTGGGGCATTTTTTCCCTCTTTAGGAGGTTTTTTTCCCCGTGCATTGTATATACTCCCATCACTCTATGGCTATCTATCTTTCCATTGCACACTAAGTTATACACTCTCTATTGTGTGCCTTGAGCTTCCTTCATCTTCTCCAAGTTGTGTGTGTTTCTCTGCAACCCTAATTCCAACAAGACATGACATAATAACATAGATATTTCTTGATAAAGGAAGTGAATATAACTAAAGAAAAAGAGGGAGCTCTGGTTTGTAAATTGGTAAATTCTTAGATGTTTTTTTTTGGGATATCTCAGCTTGTTTATAAAAGGGTTCTTGAAGTAGGATCTATTCAAAAAGATTGTTTTTTCAAACTACAAGGAAGAGGTGGTCCTTAATAGACGGAGATCTGGCTCAAGATTACTTGTGCCTACCTCTATAGAGTGAAATTCTCTCCAATCTGATTAAAGAAGAAGTTTCCTTTTTTTTAATCCCCCTAAAAAACTCCTAAAATCTTAGGTTTGGCAAAGAAAGTTTTTTTAAAAAAAAATATAATTGAGAAATAACCAGATATATAGCTGCTCTATGGGGTTTTCACTTTCCTCTATCAGATTGGCAAAAAAGCCAAGGAACTTTTTTTCTAAAAGAACAAAATATAAGTGAAGAACTGTGTGTTTTTTTTATGGTGACATGGATAACAATTGGGATGCCCAGCATCACCTGCGTACAGTCACGTGCTAACGAATTATTTTCTTGTGGCTATGGGTGCAGGTGAGGGCTACCTTCTTTGATTAAAACATTCTGTTCTTAACGTATGGTAGATCTCTTACCGTGATGCAAAATTTCCCAGACTGTGGGATTGCGGTTTCCCGCGTTGTATTCTGTTATCTTCATTACCTTGTACAAAATTGATTTGCAACTGCAAATAAATTATTGTACAAATCCATTGTATTATTCTAGAATTGTTGTTCTGTGAACATGTAGTGTTCATTTGCGTATATTTATAGATTTAGAACTACTACACACACAATAAACGCAAAAGAGAGATTTACTTAGTTGTTGATCTCTCTCAGACAATAACTCTAGAAATAAAAACGCCTATTACAATATAATTTATTATACTTTAGTAGGCTGGAGTGCTATCACACAGTCTTAGTGGTTCTTTTTGACCTGAGTGGTGAAAGACTGCTAGCACGACTAGTCCACTCTATATTCGCGATTCTTGTTCTCACTTTACTTTAATTACTATCATTTCACTAGTTATTACGTCTATTTTACCAGGTTGTGGGAAAGCTCACTGCAAGAATTAAGGTCTGCTCTGACCCAGAGAAGAGAGCTATGATTTCGGAGAAGTTACGACTTGCTAAAGAAATAGAAAAGACCTTCCCTAATATCTCTCATAGGATTAAGCCTTATCTACATAGGGCTGTAAAATTCAAAAAGATGTAAGTCTATGTATTAGATCCTCTGATCTGCTCATATCTTCCAAACTTACGGAAATCTAACTACTGTTATTTCTGCAGATTGTTTCCCTTTCCCAAGGGCTTGCTCTTCCTATGGAACCCCTTTCCCTTGCTTCTCATCTTGTACTGAAATGTATACAAGACAAGGATGCCTCTTCCTTGATTTTTGATGCTTCGAAGGAGTCTAGTATGTCTCTTATCCAACTTATTTCATTTGACCTCTGGGTAAAAGTTCTAACTCTCCTCGTTAAGAATAAATCTGATGGTATCAACCTTTTGATGGAATTTACTCCTAACTTGGGTGGTCTTTCCAAAGCCCATATTCAGGACTTAGCATCATTCTCCTCCAAAGGCTCTGAACTATCCAATCTTCTTAGAAAATTCTGCGGGCTTAGTCCCATCTTTGTTACAGCTCCCTCGACACCTATAGTCCCTCCACCTAATAGCCTCTTTTGCAGAGATGCAGCTGCATTGGAAGCTGTAAAAGAATTTCAGAAGGACCTTTGTTCACTCACTGAAGCTTCGCTTTTGTATATGGTACCGAAAGTCTTTAGGGCCTTTCCTTTTTTACCATCATGGCAGATTGAAGTAGAATCCTTGGGGGTAGAGCACAGGCTATGGATGTTCCCAAATAAAGGGTTTCTTGCACCCATTTCTATGGAGACTTGGGTGTTCCTTGCCAATTGGCCCCTGCAACTATTGAAGAATGCAAACTTAAAGTTCTTAAGGGGATTCAACTCTTGGATAAAGGGAATCTGATTAAAGCTCCCTTCAATATGAGTTTCCTTGATGATAAAAAATGTAGTTCGAATACAGGTTTATATGCAAGAACCAAAGGAGTTATGACCTTTAGTAAAAATAATGCTGAGTACTACACTGAAACAGTGTGGAATGTGTTCAGAGCCTTACCTTAAGTGTGCTTGCAGATTTTTAGACCCCAAAGCTGCCTGTGAGTTAAGCATCATTTGGTTTGACCATGCTATTTGGTACGCCCTCAACAATCTGGCTAGTATCTTTCCTGACAAAGCAGAAGAATTTCACCTTTCCCTCTTTTGCTCATGGCTTGGTGGACAAGCTAAGGAACTGGTCTTAGCTCAAATTGCCTTTATTCAGTACATATCAATTATGTGCGACACACTTGAAGAGCTTGGTTCTGATGGGTGTGGTACTCTGCTAACCACATATGGCGGCTTTAAAGGAATCAAAAGTATGGTTGGGCAAATCAAGCCTAATATTGAAGATGATGAATCTCAAGTTTCCAAACGACCTAACACTCTTGCCTCTCCAGCGGCCTCTTACACCTCTTTCTTAACTCCCTTCTCGAGTGAATCTGTTTTTGGGAGATGGAGAGGTAGAAGTTATGTTAGAGGAAGAGGTAGAAACCTACCAATCAGAAACCTTTTGGATATGTGATGTGCAGGAACGAAGGAACGCATGTGGAAGACTTTACCTACCTCCAAAGGAAGAAACATGTAATAAGATAATCTCACATTGCTTGTTTACTAGTAAGATTTTGGACTTCTTTACTCCCCAAGCTATTTTCTCAGAATGTTTTGGACATATTTTTGGATCTAATCTGTTACTTAATGATGTGATGTTTGGATGGAATTACTCACCACCTATCAAGAATCTTTTTTACTCAACCGATTTTCTCCAGAATAAAGTGATTCCTATCTGCTCTTGTCATCTATTTCAGAAATTCTTTAAAAGTTTCACTAACTTTGGATTACATGTTTGTACTTCTAACTTAGAAATCATTTCTGATCCACAAGTAAGGAGCCGCCTCTTAAGTAAAGGCTTGAATCATATACCTCCCTTTCCACTAAATCCTCAGATCGCCTCATTGGCTCTACTTGAATGCCTAGCCGACTTGGCCTTAAAACTCCAACTGGAGGAGGAAGTTCACATTCAACTTACCGCAACACTCAAAGAAATTTTCTGGCAAAAGATCAGTCTTATGCCGCAAGTATGGCTAAGTACTGATACTACATGGCTTACGCCTAAAATTAAGACCTCTATTTCTGACTCTAAGGAGAAATGGCTTATTATTGGGCTAGATAAAGCCTCAAATACTGCGTCCTTTATATGTAAAAGATTAGCATATGAGGCCGCCTATTCAAGACTCAATAGTAAGGATTTTCTTAAACTTGAGACCTCTCCGCTTATTACAGCTACACTATTAAATAATGAATTATCGGGACTTGGTTATTGTCCTAACCTTTTGAAAATTCTTATACTATTCCCAACTTATAAGAATCATAAGCATAAATTTATATGGATTTTTGACGCATCCAATAGCCTGTTCTCTTGTGTTACGAATGACATCACCTACTGCTTAAATTTTGTTCTACTAGAAATTGAAGCTATCTGTGCCATCAAGCATAGTGATCTAAAAAGATTCAAAAATATAAATTATAACCCATTTTGGGTTATAAAAAATGCAGCTGAGGTGTCTATCAACCTCCCAGAAAACATTTTCTCTATCTTTACGGCAGACATAACTTAGTGTTACGAAAATATCCCACTAAATGGACCTTATGGGCTTTTTGATACCCTATCTAATCTTATAAGGATTGCCTTTTCTCACAGAAAGAAACTAGGGTATACATGCATCTCACTAAAAAGGAATAAAGGATGGGTGAAAAAATCTAATAAGTCTACACCTTTAGTCTTTAAAGAGGATGATTTGTATAAGTATATCTTTTGGCTACTTAATAATTGTTGTATCCAAGTAGGGGTAGGTGATACCTAATACAAACAAATTTTAGGGATCCCAATGGGATTTGCATGCTCTCCGATTATGTGTAATCTTTATCTTTGTTACTTCGAATACCAGTGGCTCTTAAAAATAATAAATAACCCTGATAGTGCTTCGTTACTCACACTCTTTGAACATTCGTTTAGATTTATGGATGACCTGTGTAGCCTTAACAATCCCATGTTTGAGGCTACTCTTAAAGATATATATCCACCTTGCCTTAATATTGAACCTACATTCTCCGATAGAGTTCTATGGCAAGATAAATGGGTAATTTCTAGGACTCATTTCCTGAATATTGAGTTTGTGTTGACTCCCCCTTTCTTGGGAAATTTTTATACTTGCTTTTATTGGAAAAGAGAAAAGCTCAAGCTGGTATCCTCAGAATTTACCAAAAGGAAAAGCAATAGACCCTTCAAGAATTCTCTACACACCTGTCTAGGAATGATTTTTCTTATAATGTATGCCTCGTCTGACAGTTTTATTGCATATGAAGAAATCAATACTTTGATTACCAAGTTCATTAATAATGGGTTTTCTAAAAAAGACCTCGTTGCGTGTATCTGCAATTCCCTAAAAAAACACAACTGGACCTACCTTAAGTTCAACTTACAGAATTTGATAAATCTCCTTAAATCAGAATAAATTTAACTACTGCATCGCATGTCGCAAACACTTCTTGAGGTAGTAGGCCCCTATTCTTTGGGGTCTACTGCCTCATAGAATATGGTGCCTGGGTATGGGTGGGCGTGCGCACACACATACACACACACACAAAAGTACTTGAGTTATTTCACTTGACTCGGCTCTTAAATTAGACAAAAAAAAGCCTGGCTGGTTTTTTTTTTATAAAAGCGGGATCCCTTCATCTCCATCTCAATTAAGCCATCCATTACATGATCACACAAATAGCTATCACAGTAAAAACATGTGTTTGGACGCTCGGCTAAAGGAAGGATACGAGTCACCAAGACTACCCCATACTCCCGGGTGCGAGGTGTACTGTTAAAATATCCTCTTAGTGGATGGCCATAACTACGATACAAATAAATCTTATGAGGAGGTAAGAACTGAGCTAGCAGGTATAACCGCTCTGAAAAACCTTGCTTCAGTGAATGTTCTATGTAATAATACTGGGGCCCTAGACCCAGAGCCTCAGTTACTATCGCCAAACGAATATTGTTCTTGAAATGCTCGTGACCCCAAAGGGTCACTCGCGTCACTCGGCCCTGATATGTCCACCACTTAGTTTGGGAATCAGCAGTTCCTTATTGCGGAAATAGATGGCGTTCATAACGGAGTAAGGTTGATCTTCGAGTAGATTCGCTTGACAAAAGACGATGTGCAGTTGCTATGGCAAAAACCTGGTCTTGACTGTAAGCCATAATATGTTAGATACACCTGAGGAACAAATAAGCTTGTGATGTTACTCTGGACTCGGTTTTGTAAAAATAACACATGTCTTTTATAGACCCACTTTTTGACTCTTAAACCAAATTAGAACTTATAAAGAGTACCCGCAATTGACTTCTCTAAATAAGACTAACTCGCACCATTGAGATCGGTGCATGTATACTATATGGCATAAGCTCACTGTATGGTTCTCTTGAATAACGGGGTATGTAGTATCACCCAGGGCTAGGTACAATAAACGCGCAACGAATTACGAACCGGGTATCGAACATGTGAATGGAGTATTATATGCTGCCAGGGTAAAAATTGGGGGTCGTATGATGTGTCCTTGCAAGTTACTTAACTCTATCTCTACATTATACTCAAAAGCAATGCTCTGTAGCGTTGAGGTTTCTCTGCATTAAATTTTTGTGCTTCCTACTGCACGCTACGGCCTGTGTATTGGGGGAAGGGTCTGCAAGCGTATACTGTATTAGATATTGCGCGACATAGCCTGTAACTTCCAGATCTTTGGCTGGAGTAATCCCTAAGAATAAGGCCGTAGTGGCGACCTCGATTGGGGGAAACCCGTTCGACTCTGTGTCTGTGGCGTGTCTTCTACAGATGGGCATCATCAAGTATAAAAACATCTCAAGGTGAGTACTCATACTCACTTAGCATTGTGCCCTATTAACACCTGTGTGTGCGTTCAAAACTGTGTGAGTTCCAATCTATTGAATACTGAGAGGTCAACATGCCGAAAAAGACTGAAAAGCGGATTGTGGACGCTTCTTCGTCTCCTAATCTACAGGTTAAACAAAGTTTTTTTGCTCTCAAGACTGTTGAAAGAAACTATGAGCCGGAATTTGTGGCTTTGTTGAAAGTCAAACTACAAGGAAGAGGTGGTCCTTAATAGACTGAGGTCTGGCTCGAGATTACTTGTGCCTACCTCTATAGAGTGGAATTCTCTCCAATCTGATTAAAGAAGAAGTTTCCTTTTTTTTAATCTCCCTAAAAAACTCCTAAAATCTTAGGTTTGGCAAAGAATTTTTTTAAAAAATATATATAATCGAAAAATAACCAGATATATAGCTGCTCTATGGGGTTTTCACTTTCCTCTATCAGATTGGCAAAAAAGCCAAGGAACTTTTTTTCTAAAAGAACAAAATACAAGTTAAGGACTGTGTGTTTTTTTTATGGTGACATGGATAACAAGTGGGATGCCCAGCATCACCTGCGTGCAGTCACGTGCTAACGAATTGTTTTCTTGTGGCTATGGGTGCAGGTGAGGGCTACCTTCTTTGATTAAAACATTCTGTTCTTAACGTATGGCAGATCTCTTACCGTGATGCAAAATTTCCCAGACTGTGGGATTGCGGTTTCCCGCGTTGTATTCTGTTATCTTCATTACCTTGTACAAAATTGATTTGCAACTGCAAATAAATTATTGTACAAATCCATTGTATTATTCTAGAATTGTTGGTCTGTAAACATGTAGTGTTCATTTGCGTATATTTATAGATTTAGAACTACTACACACACAGACACAAAACTCTTAAAAGTGTTGTTTTATGAGTCATGGCATCTTCTTCGGGAAGGCAAAGGAATGCATGGAGGTGACAATGCGAGGCAACGAGCTAGCTTTGGGTCCTCTCAATCACTGTTTCCTTCCTCTGAGTAGGGGGAGACATTTCATGGTGTGCCCCGACGCAACAGAGAGTTGGACATGCCGTTTGTGAGCATCACAGTGGAAAGGGGCAAAGCTTGAGAATTAAGTGGCAGTGGTACCGTGCTTTGTTGGGAGAGACAGGCGAACGCACGTAGGTCCGAGGCAATAGCTTAGGACAACTGTGAGACTATATTGGTGAGACAAGAGGAGCACACATAGGTCCGAGGCAATAGCATATGACAGCTCCCATTATGTGGGTGGCAATGCAAATGAAGGCACCTACACCATGCTGCAGACCAGCGCAGGGGAGGTGAGCCAGCACATGGGGCAACTCTCTACGTGGGAAATGGGGAGAGATGGGAGGCTTTAGGTTTGCTAAAGGTAACTAGAGGGAATCTCCTCGATGAATTAATGAATAAGTTCAAATTGGACCAAATTTAGGGCAACCATATATGGATATCTGTACAATCTTTTTTTCATTTGTTTGATAGAAATCTATGGAGATACCTTTGTTTTAAGAACATAAAAGTAAAGCTAAAAGTAAATCTAAGTCTTTTAGTTTGAATAGGTAATCAGGTAGCCCTCCACGTGCATGCTTGTGAGTAGGGGAGGACCAATTATTCCTAAGAGGCCCTTGTATCTATTTTTCTAATCTTATTCCTTTTTGACAATTGAGATCACAAAATACCTCCCCAAAGTACCGGCATAACATGCAAAACCAAGTCAAAATCTAGTTTTAGCATCTTGTATTGATAGACAATCAAGGGTATTTTGGGAAATTTGAAGAGACAGCTGAAGTTGAAGTTGAAGGGGTATTTTGAGAATTTTCAAGAATTAGGGGGGTGTTTTGGTAATTTTTCCAGAAACGTATGAATGGGAGATGCCGCTTGAGGTGGCAAAGCACAAGGAAAAAACGACTGACACAGAAGCACAGACATTGGAGTTTTTTTTTGTGTCGTCTTTGATAGGAGGTGGTTGAGATTGTCAGTGTTGGGAGTAGCCTTGCATAAGCTCCGCAAGAGATTTCGTTTGCAGTTGTTCATTCAAGATGCTTGTTTGCAGCGTAGAAGCAAAGGGCCAATGGTCTCCGTTTGTATCTCTCTGTCGGCTGAGCACACATAGGCAACTCTCTGTGTGTGCAGAGTGCACGCATCAAGGATCGGGTTGTCGGTGCCGGCTTGAAGCGGAGCAGTGCACACACACACACACACACACACACACACACACACACATATATATATATATATATATATATATAGAGAGAGAGAGAGAGAGAGAGAGAGAGAGAGAGAGAGAGACATAGAGCGCATGATATTTTCCTATGTCAAGGATGAGGAGGAGGCTGGACTCTGTATTACACGTCTGCCTTGCAATTGTGTATTCCAGGGCTGAGCTTGGTGCGATGGTGTTCCCTGCTATCGGCAAGGCATGGCAGAGTGGACGAAAGTCAGAGGGTTGCGAAGAGGAAGAGACAGATGTAGGTGAAGAAAGAAAGAGCGAGATCTCAGGCATCGGGTGGGAGGAAGTGTACAAGGGAAGGGAAGCGAGGTGTGCACACGATGAGGGTGCTATGTAGACTCTCTCTCTCTCTCTCTCTCTCTCTCTCTCTCTCTCTCTCTCTCTCTCTACCAAGGGGGCATTGTGCTCCGTGTGCAGTACTAGGCGAGTACGACTGTCTCCAACTCTCAAAGGTGGAGTTGCGATGAGGGAGGTAAGCGGGGTCCGTCTATGCATGGGAACATGGGAGAGATGTCAGAGTATGCTTTTGCGAAGTGAGTGAAGAGAATCTTGACGTCAAATTAATGTGAAAGTTAGAAAATGGACCTATTTTTTAGCTCTATACATATTGTGCCAAGATTACTTAGTAGGATGTGTAGATCTCTCTATGAAGTGCAAGTAATGGTATAATTTCATTTGATGTCAAAGGGTGAGCTTCTATTTCTCTATTTTTGGCCTGCCCCAAAGGGGTGAGGCCTTCCTCCCCTTTTTGTAATAAAAAAGGAAAAATTATTTCAACAAAAAAGCTTGAAAAAAAAGGAAGGGGTGAGGCCTTCCTCCCCTTTTTGGCTTCATGGTTCATGGATGGTGAGATATATTCCAAGTTTGATTGGATGGCTCTCATTGCGTGTTATGTTTTCATTGGGTGGTGGGATTGTACTCAACGGAATGCTAGGGTTATGAGAACTTCATAATTAGCCACTCATATTTTGGCTTCCCTCTTTTGGTGCGGACTCCTACACCATGGAGCTTCTTTCTTTGCATCTTGGCTTTGCCCTCCCATGCCATGGAGCATGTTCCTTTTCTCTGTGCTTTGACCTTGCCTTGCCAGTTACGCCTGGTCCTCCCCTTGTGAAGGCGCATCCATAGCTACAACATCAAAGACGCCATCCTATCTTGAGTGTGTTGTTGCTTTTGTTGAGGAGGTGAGCTCTCTGATTTTTGGGCAACCCTATCTTCCCTCTTAGGTAGTGCAAGGGGATGTATTTTTTATGTGTTGCTTGCTTGCTTTAGCTCTCATAAATTTTACTTTTGCACAACAGGATGTTCGCACATATCTGAGCCCAAAGCACTTTGACCTGCTTTGCAAGGTCTATTGCATATCTAAGCTAATGCAGATTTGAGCTAGTGGAGGCATATGTGTGGGGATTGTCCCAAAGCAATTCCACTTGTTGCAGTGTATGTTGCAAATATAAGCTAGTGGAGGCATACATGCAGAGGTCTGAACTAGTGTAGGCATAAATGCTAGTAGAGGCATAGATGCACATATCTGAGCTAGTGCAGGCATTTGTCCATGGATCTAAATTGCAAGGACCTGTTTGGAAATAAATTTGAGCATTTTGTTGCCCTACGCTAATGCTTATCTCATTTGAGTGCTCTTTGGGAAGTGGCAAGCTTAAGAAACACCATAGAAGCTCCACAAGGAGCCTCATGAGGGCCATAGATAAACTTTGTGTTATAGGTATTTGGGAAGCATGAACTTCAACCAATCTCTTGATGAGGGTTTTGTTCGGCTAAAATCAAGCCTAAATGGTATGGCAAGGTCTTCGTGTTGATTTCAAAAGCTTGCCATACTGTTTTAAAGTAATGGTTTATGTTCTTGTTGGAAGTCTAATGGCTTGCTTATACATGTCTTGTAGGTTTGTCTCTATTGAATGTGGATTCTTGTGCTGTTCTTGGTTTAGAATGCCATGATATGCCTTATCATTAATGATTGTTGGATATTTTGTTGATTCAATTGTAATGCTCTTGTTGAGGCTTGCAGGTGTGGATTAATCAAGCAACAGAGAATAATATCCAGCCGTTATGTTTTGGGGATTAATTTTTTTGTTGATGTCTTTTTTTAGAGTTTAAGGAGTGTTTCCTTTATGGGTTGTATATAATAAGAATGGATACATTTTTTGAGTCCACAGACAAGGCTTTGCAGTGATGGTCTATTATAATTATTGAAATTCCTCCAAATTATCATAACATATCGTGTATATATGCTATTGACCGAGAACTCCTATGTGGACAAGTTCTCGCGATGATTGTGTTGGAAAGGATTTTATATGGTTTGAAATCCTTAAGAAAAGCAAGCATATGTAATGGCATGGAGCCTTTTTATAATCTGAGTATCAATTTAATCACTGCTCCATAAACTTTTCGTGAAAAATGCTTTGAGAATTGTCAAGTTTAATGTTCTAGTTTATTGCATGCTCAATTTTCTTGTATTATGTGGATTACAAAAAAGGGAAAAAGTAAATGTTTATAGACCTATATTGTAGTACTTGCTATTATTCATTAGGAATTCTTATCCTTTAGGGTTTTTTCTCTCTCTTCTCTCTCTCTCTCATCTAAGAAAAAAGAAATCCAAATTCACTCCTCTCCCTCTATGACTCATGATGTTTCCATTTATTGTACACTCTTTTAAATCTCTATCTCTTTCGTAGATGTTTGCCAAAAAAATCACTATTACTATATCTCAGAGTTATTTCACCTTTGAAGAGATGGACATCATCATTAGGCAAGGATTTTATAATGCCCTTCTTTGTGAGGTGTTAGCTCACACCACTTGCTATAAATTCTCCTATGCCTTTGTTATCAACTTGTTTCATCTCATTAGTGGTGTAATCTATCTCTGTATCACTCTTGATGAGTTGTAGGTAGTGTGTGTCAAGCTATGATATTCAGCTATGATTTGTTGCTCATTTTCTTAGTGCTGATTGTTGGCTCTTCCCTGCAATTTGAGAGAAGATATAGAGTGCTAGACTTTCATAATTGAATATCCTTGGTCCTTTTTTGAAATACACAGAACAATGGACTGTTTGATGAACGATTGAATCTCACACTTGCATTCGTGCTACCTTGTTCCCTGAATCTTACTTTGAACATTTTGATTAGATGTTCAAAAATATATTTTGGTGAATGAGAGTTTTCTTGCCAATCTGTGTGAGACGACTAACAATAAACCTAATGAGCATACTATTTTCCATCTACTGCCGTTAAGCCCTTAGCTAAGCTTGTATTGGAACCCCAAATGTTTCACCCTTCAAAATTCTTAATAATAAAACAAAGCTAAAAACAAATTCATTTAACAATCCTCTTTTGCTAGAGGTAATCTTTAGGTAGATTTTCATTAGACTCTTGCATGTACGTCAAGCGACTGCTTGTGTTGTTGGCAAAGTTGGAAAAAATATTAAGCATGAAGCTCATTTGGTAAGCAAAGTTGGTGGAGGTTTCTGTGATTGAAAAACTTTTTGATGCTATCCATTCGTAATTTTCCTTTGAAGGAAGGTCTCAACCAAGTATGGGATATACAAGGATAAGAATGCCTTGTATAATAGATTTTTAAAGGCAAACTTGACTGATGAGTACCAGAGGGCCTACAAGGGGAGGTCCTTATCCATTCCAAATATTAGCCATGAAACATGGTCAGGCAAGGACTCCATACCATCGGGCAAGAGCCATGCATAGGCACCACCATAGTCACCTAATTGATGCACCATGTGCTAGGAACAATGGAGAGAACTTGTAGCAACCAGCTAGGAACCTCCTCCTCGGGTGACCCACCCTAGGAGGAGTATGCACTCGATTGATAAGTTTTCTAATCATAGTATCACTTTTATCGTCACTGAGAGATATATTTCTCAATCTGTTGAGTTATTCAAATTCAATGATGTCTTGTGAATAGAGGGTGCATGCATTAGGAGAAATAATGCTAATGACAATAGAACCTCTCCTTTTCTCTTTATGTTGATGCTACTATATCAATTATGAAAGCAAAGGAAAAGGGTGAATGTGTGCTGTATTTATTTCCTAAGTACAAAATCAAAGAATTTGTGAGCCGTGGTTCATCTTTGTCAACCATTGCATTCACTATTGTGCAAATTGAGAGTCTTATAGAGAGTGATGGTACAAGCTCTTCACTATTGGTCATAGCTAATGATCCCTCCTTTACGATAGAGCAAGTGTGAGTATTATTATGGCTACTTGTTTTTTAGCTCTCAATTGGTTTTCTCCTAATATTCATATTGTATGTATAGCCTGTGTTTGTCCCATCGAGGAGGCTTGATTACCACCATCACATGGTCAATGAAGTTAAAGACCATGGATTCTATGCATGCGTTGCTCATAACATAAATGTCTTCAAGCAATTTTCCAACTTGCTATCAATCGTGGATTATACTATTTTGTGCCCTTCGCATGAGAAGATATACGTTAAATACCTTGCACTATTGGGTTTTGGGAACAATATGAGCACAACTTTAGAGTTCTTATGTGCTAATCCTTTATGAACTGCGTATGATTATGTTTTGAAAATGTGTAGGACTTTGCACTCTCAAAGTAGTGAATGTGAATAGCTTTGAACTTGGAGTATATTTTTAGTTTTTGCAAGAGCAATCAAGTTAGCCATCAAAGGTCCAATCCATATTGTTTGCTTGTGATAAAGTGGCTCAAATCAATCAAGTTCCTATGCTTCATCTTCCATGTATTTTCCTACAAGTATATGAGAGCAACCTTGTTGAACTAAAGTTTTTGCTTCTAGAAAATTGGTTCATTTATGATTGATAAACAAGGTTATGTAAATAGCTACAAACTCAAGGTGTAGAAATTGACAAATATCTTATTCTACTTTCCATTTTGTAATCTCATATATGCTTTCCCCTCCATCTCCTTTTAAAGCCTAACATCGATGATAGCTTACTATTGCAATACTTCAAACTATCATAGTTATTTATCTATATCATTTTGCACCTCTTCATTCAAAGTATTGTTTTGAACAAAAGGTGGTTAGGATGTGTTGTGGGATCTTCTTTTCATGTTTGGTCATGATTGGTCATTGAGTATGTAAGAAGACTCCGTTGTTCAAGTTATTTTGCAAGATATTGATAGGCACGATGAAAAAACTTTGAATGTATGGTTCAAAATTTGGGATAAAGATAGTGTGATTGAAACTCGGGATGACGCTATGCTTATATCTATTTTACACGCTCGTTTGAGTACAAGAAACACATTTTCTCTTTTGTCCATTCACTTAGTTCTCGTGTGTGTCAAGTGCTAAGAGAAGAGTGCATTGTCCATTTATTTGGGATGAGCATTCTTTTAAGAAATCTTTGGTTGTTAACCAACCCTTTTGGAGAAATGGTCTCAAAAAAACATGCAATGCTTGTCTTCAATACTGATTGTGACATATTGACTATGCTCCCTCAAAAACAAGTACTCTCCAAGTAGAAGCATTGTGTGTGGTCAAAAGAGCTTACCATGAGCTTGGTTGACTTTTTTTGTTGTCTCCCACAATCCAATGCTTTTGAGATAGCATCTAAATTTCAGATGGATATGGCTTGCCCTTACACCTTGAAACATTTTTTTAAAAAAAATTCATTCATTATGGAAGTTGTTGCATACTAAACACGGCTTTACTCCTCCTCGACAACCTAAAAAACAAAAATATATAGAGGAAATTCTTGATACACCTTCTTTTGCTTGGTTTGTTATTGCTCTCGTGTCTTCAGGAGAAGTACATCTACATTGCTTAACTCCATTGGAAGGGTCTTGGATCCAAAGCATTTTAGCTTTATCAAGCTCTTGTGTGAAACAATATAAGAGTATGTATATTGCAAGCAAAGCTTGTGTGCTCAACAAGCTCAATGTTTTAGAATGCGTGGTGCTTTAAAGTTTATAAAGACACTCTCAAAGTCACAACATTGAACCCAACTGAGAAACGCCTTGTATCCCCTCGTATCCCTTTTCCCAAAGACGAGAGCTTAATATGAAGGCCAATATGGTTTGCGTGGGAGTGTTGTGAATGTAATGGTAGATTTATCTAGGGTTCAATTTTTTTTCCATGCTTTGCTGATGAACATGCAACCATCCTCGTTGAAGTGGAACAAAAACTAATTTCAACCATGCATATCTTAGTGGAGCAGTCCGTCCAATAATTGTGGTTTGAGCTTTGACATCTTTGATTCAAACTCCACTATATGTTGAGCACAATGTCTCTATAAATGACTCTTTGGCTTCCACTTTCCACATAGTACCTTATGTTGTGTTTCTAGGAGAAAAAAAGGCTGAGGAAGCCACAATCAATGAATCCAATACACTTATACATAGAATCTACTCTTCACAACAAGTTGTTGATCATAGTGTGCATGCGCATAGTGTTTCACCTTGGAAAGAAATGAAGTTACGCTTATCTTACCAAGGCTAAATATCAAAAAGTTTCTCAATGGGAGTTTAAAAACAAAGACGAATGCTTTGCATTGGACATTGAGAACATTTTCTTCAAAGTTATGTAAATGATTATTGGCAAAGTCTTGAGCTCCATATGGGTTCATCTTTCAAAAGGAAAATTGCAAGGGAAGGAGTTGCAAGTAAGTGATGTCCAAGGAAACACTAATATCAAGCAAATGCTCCAATCACAGCTTGGCTATCATGATTTTGAAACCTTGTATATCATGTGATTATAAGGCTAAGCGTAAACGTACTGTCTTTGCAATGATTTGAAAAGTAGAACAAGCTACCTTCTTCACCACCATATTGTGTGTAGAGCAAAGGTGGAAACCTCTGCATGATTGCCTTGCACTACGTAATTTACACATAAAGAGAAATGACTTCCAGACTAGTGCCGCTTTATTGTGCATTGGTGAGATTTGATCCTATCCTGACTGCTTACTACTATGTCCACAAGTTCAAAGCTTTGAGGAAAGACCTTAAATGCAACCCTAGAATTCTTGATCAAGTTATTGACTACTTATTCCAACACAGAGGTAGCCAACAAGACCACGGGTTGCTCTGGATAGAATGCACCACAATTTGGTGTGTCTGAAGATCGAGATTTCATCACCTTTGTTGATAAATGCATCTCACTAGCAAAGATAGATTTTTGGATGAACTCAAAAAATTTCAAGCCCATTCACGCATGCAAGAAACATAGAAAAGCCATTTGGCTTTCCCCACCCACCTATCAAACAAACTAGCATACTACATCCAATTGAGATGAGCAAGCCAAGGAAAAATATACTTCTTGCAAAAAAAAAAACGACAAAAATTTGCAAGAATGGGCCATGAGACAAAAATAATCTTTGATGAATGGTTGAACTATTTATCTTTGGATGAGAAATCATATCTTGATGCCCATTCATCACCACTAACAAAGCCAACACTTTTACTTAGGCAACATCCAAAGGACATTTACACAAATAATTGGGATGGAAATATTGACATATTTATTTTCAACACTCATGGACTTGCACCTTACTGCACATCCTACATGACAAATCTCTACTCCACAACAAGCAAAGCATTCAGAAGTGTTCTTTTGACAACTCTAAAAGACATAGGCTTCCCACACTGGAGTGGCTAAAAGAATTGAGAGTGCTTTGATCAACAACTAGGAAATCATGGCACAACAAGCATTACATATTACACACTCTTTCCATGGCATAGCACTAGTCATATCCAATCTCAAAGAATATTGCTTTGTTTAAAAGACAAGCCGCTCTAGAGACACTTGATCCTATTGATAGACACATTTTCTTGGATGATCTTGTCACTAAATACATCAAAAGATCAACCGATTTGGCACACCTATGCTTGGATGAATTTGCAAAGACAATTTAACATGGTGCACACCATAGGCAAAATAAACCTCGAAATAAATTGCATGCTATGAGATATGCAAGCTTCAATGGAGAATTGGATGTTGAGAGACATTGCCATGAGATTTTTATTTCGCCCTTTCACATGCAATGAGACTCAATTTGACACATCCCTCATAACATAGAGAGATAACTAATCCAAAATTGGCACAATTAATGAAAAATAAGAAAATTTTCACAAAACTTGAGCTCTTGACAAATAGTAAGCAGCAATCCTGATCTAATTCTTCATCAAGAGAGGGCCATCAAGAAACATTCAATTATAAACTCACCCTTGGCTTGTCAACAACTAGAGTGGACAACACAAAAATTGCAACATCATCAAGACTTCTTGGCATCCCAATGAAGAGTCTCACTCACTTGAAATGATCTTAAACATTGAACAAAGACATTTGTACAATGATATCATGACAAGGAAAATATTGCAACCATACAATCCTATTCATATTTTTTTAAACATGCAGTGGTGGCACTGGGAAGACATTTACATTGCACATTGTTGTGCAAGGCTTGGTTTGGCACTACAATACATTGATTGCAAGAAATAATGAGCTTCCAGAAACATTGCTAATGGCTTACATACGCAAAGCAACCTATACTTTTTGGTGGCACTACCATTCACTTAGCTTTACGCCTTCCATTGATGTTCAACAAGACCATTTCTCTTTTAAAAAAAACGCTAAGCAACTTGTGACAAATGTATATGAATCTCAAGCTAGTTGTCTTTTATTAAGACTCTTTGATAGGCAATAGATTGCTTCATAGTATTGACACACCATGTCGAGCTATCAAACATATCACACTCAACCATTCGGTGGATTGGGCATACTCTTCTATGGTGATCTTTGCCAAGCAAGCCTTGTGCACGACCATTGGATATTCAATGGCTCAAACAACACTATAGATATCCTCGTGCCTTCATTTTGGAAGACCCACATAAAGTGTTGTGAGTTCATGGCACTGATGCTCCAATCAAATAAAGTGTTCATAGAGGCCATGAATCTAATCTCAGAGTTGCAAAGCAAACAACTGGTCACTCATCAACACCACACACACAAACAAGAAATTTGACATTGTGAAAAACTCCATCTTTTTTTCACTAACATATTAAAGAATCAGCATAGCCAAAAGGTTTTTGAGAAGCTCCATAAAAGTGCATATATCATCAAAGCCCACGACAAACCACACAAGACATGCTCAAAAAGTATTCTCATTCCAAACAACCCATAATTAATTACAGGATTGGTCATAGTTCTTGAGCTAAAGCTAGGGATGATAGTCAAAATATTCTCTAGAAATATCAACATTTTGGATGGTTTAGTAAATGGGACATATGGGATTTTCAATACAATAAACAAAAATCAAATTTCCTATGTGGCATGGATAGCCTTCTTTAACAAAACAATAGGGAAAAAACAAAGAGCTCAAAATCAACATCTGCCCAATAGCCACATCAAGATACATTGGACACCCATATTGGATGCAACAAAAGAGTTCCAAGTTGGGAGAAATCAACTCAACACAGTCTCTAGAACAAAACTAACAATACGACCCACCCATGCATGCACAATCCATAGATTGCAAGGCCTGAGAATGATTTCTGTAGCATTTGACCCTGTTGGCATATAAGTCCATCGTTTTATCTACATTATTGCACTATCGCATATTAAAGACCCTGCCAATTTGCACATTCTGAGCCCAGTACCCAACACCCACATTTAAATTGACATGCAGTAGTGAAAGAACTCGAGCGTCTTCGTACAACTACAAGATGGGAGCACTTAAATGAACCTCTCAATCTACTTGAGGATAGCCATCACATTATTCGGTCATCGAATGTGTTCTCGACCCAAAAACACATTGACCACATAAAAATCGATCTCAACTTCACCTTATCAACAATCCTTTGTTTACAAGAAACAAGACAACAAAATGAAAGAAATTTGCTTGCACCAAACTTTCTTTACATCCATTATCATAACGAGTATGGTCTATTAATGTACCACAATAATAACATCAAGTTGCATAAAACGCCTATATTTTTTATCACCAAGGATCGTAATAGAAGTCTTCATTTCCTTGACCAACGACAACAACATCCACATTGTGAATGTATACACCCAAGATGCCCATACAATCACTCCTTTCACATTTGCAAATTCTAATTAAATCCATTGATACTAGCATCATCATCATTATCATTGGGGACTTCAACGTTCATATTGGTCACACAAACAATCGATACATGAATTTGTATGCTTTCCTCCACGAAAATAGCTACATCCAAAAAATTCAGCAAACAACAACTATGTACAATCCAATTCTTGACCATATTTGGGTAAGAAACTCAAAATCACATTCCACAAGTGCCACAAGAGTTTGCTTTTGGTCTGATCACTCATCAACATACATACTACTCCTATAATAAGCAACCACTTAAAGGGACCTTGGCCCCTCAATCCCCCCCCCCGACGGTGCCTCTGAGATTACCAACACCCTAATCCTCTATCCTAGCTCTCATTAACCCAATCCATCTCATGACGTATAAAACATTGGGAGTTTAGATTTCAACACTCTCCTTTACAAAACTATCGTATCTCATAACATATAAAAAATTGGGAGTTTAGATTTCAACACTCTCCTTTACAAAACTATTGTATCTCTCTTTTGAATGCAACGATAGTTTCATAATATACATTTGTTTGTGGCATTTTAGTCTTGAATTTTGTATTCTTCTCTTGTGGATTGCAAGTAAATTTCAATGGGAAAGCCTCGTGATTTTATCACTTGTTAAATACTTTTGAATCTACAAGCTGTTATATACTTTGCCTTAATATCAACATAATGCTTTTTTGTTTCCACAACGTGTTCTATTGGGTTAGGGTGGAAGAAGTAGAAATAATCATGCATGCAATAGGGCTAGATTTAGACTTACCTCAAACGAATATCGAAGAAGCATGACAATCTAGATGTTCCAATGTTTTTTCCAATCAATTGTACTTGCCATCCTCTAGATTTACACAACAGTTGCAAAACCTCTTCTAAACTTGCAAAGTCCAAACCAATAGGAGTTACATACTTTAATATGATGTCACACCCATGATTGATTGGTCACATATCATGGCCTCATAGAGCACATGTTTGATGGCATGTGCCAAGTGAAAGTGGTGCTATGAATATAACAGCTCTATGTTAGAAAGTTCTCTAGCCTTTCCTTACTAGCTACAACTATATTGCATGCTTTCAAGCTATCTAGGAGGCCATGTTTGGAGAAAAAACCTCGCCTTTGATTCATTGAAAAGATCCTATGCTTCCAACCCTTCCCATTTTGGCCATATCCCAATCATTGCATTCCAAGGACCACATTGCAAAGTGTCATACACAAGGCTAGGCTTTGAGAGAGAGCCTTATTTTGCATCCTGTGAAAATAGCATTGAGCTTCCTTGCCCTTTTGGTGTTGAGGCATCTCACAAGCATTGTTTTCCAAATGCCACATTTTGGACACGATGATCATGATTGACTTTGTGAGTAAAGCTTGAGAGAAATCCTCTTGTTGCATCCAATGAAAGAGCATTGAGCATCTTGGCCCTTTCCTCCTTGGGCATGTCCAGCTATCGTTGCATTTCAAAAGACTGCATTTTAGAAATGAAGCTCATGATAAAGCTTTTGACGTATAGCTTGAGAGAAACCCTCTTCTCACCTCTCTTTTGCAAAATTTTTGGAGTTAGGAAATAAGTCAAATTATTAGCTAGCACTCATATTTTTTGGTTTCTAGAGTTAGGAAATATGTGAAATTAGTAGTTGACATTACATTCTTTGGCGACATACTGACGATCGGTAAAAGTGACAGAGTAGCAATAGTAGAGAGGGGGAGCACGTGAACATTGTGATTGGTGAGAGCATGTTTTTGTCTCTAATCAGGCTTCTCTATTGAACACAAGCCACGGATTCTTGGCCCTCTTTTACTCTAGGTTGCAGACCCGTGGCCAAGGCCCGATCTTTGTGGTGAATAGCAATGACAAGGGATGATCTATGCTTGCTTGTTGCTCATAGTTAAGGCACCATCTATGGTCTATTGGCGATTGCATATGTTTCTCAAGCCTAATGGATTCATCTTTGGGATCTCTTGGAATGTATCAATTGCAAAAAAATGCACAGCAAGTGCAACACCAAGACGCTCTTGACCATTTTCATAAGATGCATGCGATGGCTTCTCCTCAAAGCTATCTTGAAGGCATCTAACACTACGCAAGGTGTTGATGTGGGTCAAGAAGAGAATTCTAGTGAAGGGTTATTAAGAAAATCTTATGGTTGTTTTTAATTAGGTTCTATCCAAATTTGTCATCGCGAGAGAGTGTCACAAATCATCCCTAAAAGTACCCTTCTTTTTTTAAGCCAAGGGATTCAACTGACAATACAATCCTTCCCACAATAGCAAAGCATGATGGTTTTAGAGTCTACCTTTCATGAGAGTGAAGAGGAGAAAAACCATGAAGAAGTAGAGCTCAGGAACGACACCAAAGAGGATGTTTTCTCTGAGGCGGATGATGAAGAAGTAGCTAAAATAGAAACCATGCAACTCATGCAATAGTTTCTTGTACCTACTAAGTATACAAAGCTTTCAAAGTTCATTCCAACAAAGGATCTTGGTATGATATTAAAGTAGTGGAAGTCAAAAAGCCACAACTTTTGCCAAGGGCGTCTCAAGAAAGATTGGTTGCATCAGAATGAGAGGCCCAAAGTTCAACTCAAGATGGGGTCAAACATATTTATGGGGAGACACTTTGATTTCCTTGAAACTGCTGATGATTTGTGTTCTTCTCAGTAAAGTAGAGGTTTCTATGGAAATCTTGAACACAAAGCAGGTGATCATTTTGTTAAGCATCTGGAAAATGAGTGACTTGGAGCTAGAAATTCCACACAACAATCTTTGTCGTACAGTTCCTTTTGATGGATTGAATCTAGTGAGCCTCCTAAAAGACTACAAGGAAGGAGGCAAAATGTAAAGCTTTCCATCTTTGATGGCAAACAAGATAGAAGAAAGCACTCACCTTTATTCAACACTTTGATGCACCTTTTATAGGTGGTCACTCCACAGAGGCTTCCAAGATTAAAAAAATCTACATCTTTTCTCAAGGGAACTACTTTGAAATGGTGGAACCCTTTGCTTACTCAACACAAGGTGCTAAGAACATGGCTAGGATTCAAACGGCATTTTTCTTAGAGTTTGAAGTTGATATCCTTAAGATTGGAATCATTTCAAATTGAACCAGAAGAGATATTCAATCATCCGGTACAATCAAAGATACTAAGAGGCGTACTATCTAGTGGCATGTTTTAGACAAGTTTAACTTACAGAACATATTGAACAGTATTGTTGTGGCTTTTTTACAAAGCTTAATCACTAGTGCTTGAAGCATAAAAGTTGAAGCATTCAAGAGATGATGCAACATGTAGCAAATGGTTTTTCTATTCTAAAAGATAGGATGACTTTCTCTAATGAAGAAAGTTTTGGGAAGTTTAACAAAAACTTCTCCAAGGAAAACTACAAACAAAAATATAACCAAACTAGATTGACTTCCAAAGTCAATCAAGAGCGGAGAAAGCAATGGATCAAAAAGGGAAGGTGTGTAATGGAAATGGTCTATTAACATTGAGAATAGCGGAATTAAGAGATTTATAGTGAGCATTTTTATGAGACTACTTTGAGAACATAGAGAGTGAACTTAATTAGCGGTAGCAACACAACCATTAAACTTAATTAACTTGGCATGAACAATCCTTTTGACAGAGAGAGAATTAGAAAACATGACAACAATTGAGGACCGGATTTATGTGGATCGGGTCCCCTCTCCAATAGGCTTTTGTATTATAGATTCTCCCATAAAGATAGACTTGGTACAATACAATCTTTGTGTTCCTTGTGACCTAGGTGATGCTATGAAGATGGAAAGCTTCATGCATCACGAGCATAACATAAACTTTGTAAAAGCATTAACCATCCCCGACCTCGGTCCCAAGGCCTCAAACACCTTCAAAGGTGGAGAGAACTATCACTCTTCTTACTTAGCATAGCATAATAGCATAGTAATGAAGATGGAGAAGATGGCAAGCTTAAGCATTGAAGCATGGATCTTGGTTGGATTTGCATTCTAGTGCTGGTGTAGCTCTCAACTTCTCAACAAGCTTGGAGAAGGAGATGGAGCTCTTGCACTTTGCACTTCACACAATGAGAGAGAGAGAGAGAGAGAGAGAGAGAGAGAGAGAGAGAGAGAGAGAGAGAGAGAGAGTATACCCTGCAAGCAAGCCCCTAGCTTCCTTGGTTGACCCCTCATTGTAGCTCAAGCTTCAAATTGATTGGACCCCTAGAAGCTTAGCCAATCACATGCAAAGTGCATATCAAGCAACCATGCTAGCCTTAGGAAAAGTGTCCCCCTTTCCCCTTTGAGAGAGAGGACTTGATAAACGCATAAACAATTAATTTAACTAGCTAAATCATCATTGGACCCCGTAAGAGTCCAACCAATAGGATTTAGGCACACCATGAGGGAAACATGGAGAGGAACTTGACATGTGTCCTTGTTGCTTCTTTAGACTAGGCTTGCCTTGTGTGAGGGTGTGTGTGTTCTCTCTCATGCCCCTACAATGAGGGCTCACCCCCCCATGAGTAGGGATACTTGTTGAATTTTGGAACACCTTAAGCCCCTCAAGCACCTTAGAAATGGAGCACCTTAGCACCTTAGTCATTACGCACCTCAAGCACCATAGTCAACAAGCACGACAAGCACCTTAGTCAGCAAGTGCGACAAGCACCTCAAGCTTTTGGGCCGGGTTCCCACCCCAAGCTCATCCCTAGATTGCCTAAGGTCTAAGGACTTTTAACACTAACCTTTGGAGGTCTTTAATGAAGCTAACCCTAAGGTCTTTAAGCTCCATTCTAGCATTGCTCTTTAACATACTATCTTTGATTTGGACCCTTTGACTTTGGCCCCATGTTGAGATGGATCCATAATCCATGTCTATATTCTAACCCTTGTTCCCATTTATTCCCACATTAAATGATCAGTTTAATATGAGAAAATCATTTGGGTTGATTATATATTAGATTTTAGGACATTACCTCTCTCTTGAAATCATAGTCATCCTCGACTATGAGGTAGAAGAGATAAAGTCTTAGTCATTAGTCGATGTTTCTTAGTGGATAGAGGATCCCTTTTTACCATTTCAAGATGGATGACTAATCCATTTGGGGCTAGGGAGACTTAGCCACCCCACAAGCATGTCTGCTCTTAACTCCATTTCATTCTCCCAAAGTAGAGTGACAAGTTCTAGTTGGTGTTTGAGAGACGTCGTCATCACAAACATGATTCTAAGCATGCATACTACTTAAATTTGTGCACAAGAAAAAGAGAATTAGTCTTATAAGAAAAAACCATTGATCATTTGAAAGAAACATTTACATTTTCTTACTCCAATGTATCATTATAAGCATTGACAAGGTTCATACTATCCTTAAGTTCTATTCCTTGCATCCATCTAGCATCTTTAAATGGATAATTTGTTAGCTTAACGTTGGATAATCTTACCATGTTGTAGCACCTTGTCTTCATGCCAAAGGATAGCTTTGGGTTGTAGCACCTCTTCTTGGTCTTCAATTTTTGGGGGGTCTTCAATAATTGGTTCTCTTGGTGGCTCTCCTTTGTAGGGCTTAAGTAGGCTCACATGAAAAGCATTATGTATGATCCAATGGTTGGGCAACTTGAGTTGATAAGCCATGTCATTGATTGGCTTCAAGATTTTAAAAGGACCATAGTATCTTTTTGCTAGTTTAGCACAATACTTTTGGTGACCCGTAGGATTTTTGCCCGTTATTTGCCTCAATCAGGCCTTGGGAAACTTGAGTAAGAACCAATCATTTTCCTTGAATGTTAAGGCCCTTCTGTGCACATCAACATTAGCCTTTTGTCTTTGTTGAGAGATGGATATAGCCTCCTTAATCTTTTGGAAAGATTATTGTAGGTCATGGCTATACTCATCGGCAGTGAAGATCTTCCCATGTACTTCCAGTAGCAAGGGACTTTTAGGTCTTCCCTGTATGATCTCAAAAGATGTCTTTCCCGTAGTAGTATGGACAGTATTATTGTACACATACTCTACAAGGGGTAGGTACTCCCATTGTGACCGTTGATCTACTTCTGTAACATAAGTCTTTAGTAGATTGAGAATCGTAAAATTGGCTATCTCACTTTGGCCATCCGTTTGTGGGTGATAGGCCGAAGAGAAATTCAATCTTGTACCTAGACTTTCAAAGAGACCTTTGCAAAAATTACTGGTCATTCTAGGATCTCTATCTGACACAATGGATGTTGGTAATCCATGGTGTTTGAAAATCTGTGATATGAAGAGAGTTTCTATTTGGTGTGCCTTAATAGTCTTTTTGACAGAAAAAAAGTGTGCTTGCTTGCTAAACCTGTCGACTATTGTCCATATTCTTGTATTTCCATGGATAGACTTGTGTAATCCAAAGATAAAATCCATGGATATACTCTCCCATGGTGAATTAGGGATTGGAAATGGCAGGAGTAACCCAGGTTGCTTCCCTCTATCATACTTGGTCTTTTGGCATACCACACATTTTGAAACATACTCTTGTATGTCTACTTTCATGGTAGGCCAATAGAAGTACGTCTCTACTCCTTGAAGAGTAGGTTGAATGCCTTTATGCCCCGCATTAGGGAGGAGCATGGGATTTATACATGACTGTGTCTAGGGCATGTAGAACATCAAAAAGATCTTTTTTGTATATGCCCAAGACCCGTTCATCGGCATTGAGCCTTCAGCTCTCATATCCTATGGCATGCCCTTCTTGAAGCAAGACTACTCCAAGGCAATCACCACAAGCATCACATTGGACCTAAAATACCTTTGAGAGCTCCAGAAGCATAATCTCTGGTTGGGAGGTAAGCTTCTCTTTGAGCTTGTCAAAAGTATTTTGCCTCTTTAGCAGTCCATGACTACTTAACATTTTTCTTTGTTAATTTCATGTAATGGCCCTGCTATTTGAGAGAATTTTATTGTGAAGCGTCTATAGTATGCACACATACCAATAAAGCTTTGTAGCTCATGTAGATTCCTTGGATTAGGCCATGCTTTTATTACCTCCAACTTTGATGGATCCATACGAATACCATCTTGAGAGATAATATGACCTAAGTATTGAATCTCTTGAAGGAAAAATTTACTTTTCTTTTGATTGATACAAAGCTCGTTCTCCCTCAAAGCTTGAAAAATTACCTAGAGATGTTGCTTGTGCTCCTCCAAGGACTTGGAGTAGATGATGATATCATCACACTCTAGTGTACTTGCGGTAGGGTCTAAATATTTTCTCCATCAAACGATTGAATGTGGCCGGTGCATTAGTCAAGCCAAAAGGCATGACTAGATATTCATAAAGACCAAACGTTGTACAAAACACGGTCTTTATGACATTTTCATTCACTATCCTTATTTGATGATAGCCACTTTTAAGGTCAATCCTAATGAAGTAGGTAGAGCCTTGTAGCTTATCAAACGTACCTTTGACCCATGGTACGGGAAATCTGTTTTTGATAGTGATATGGTTTAGCTCTCGATAGTCCACACACATGCGGTATGTACCATCTTTCTTTTGCACTAAAAGAACTGGAGAACAAAAGGGAGAGGAGCTAGGCCTCACCATACCTTTGTCTACCAATTCTTGTACTTGCCTCATGATCTCCTCTTGTTGAGCTTGGGAAACTCGATAAGGAGGTTTGTTAGGTGGTGAGCTTCCTGGTAAAAGCTCAATTCGATGATCATCATCCCCTGGTTTTAGAGGTAAGTCCAAAGGGATATCATCGATAAAAATTTCTTGGAATCCATTTAGAAAATTAGACACGTCTAACTCTTCTTGATTCCTACCATTTTCATTTGATAAAACAATAGCATCATTTAGAGACTCTTTGACAAAAATAATGTACGAGGAAACATCGACTTATCAAAAGAAGGTGAATTTACAAGTGGTATAGTACAACCGGACTCATTAGCATCTATATACATGCTCTTTTTCCTGTAGGTGAAGTAGATTCTCCTTTCAGGAAACTTCATGTTGGCAGCCATCATGCGGTTGAACCACGGTGCCCCTAGGATAACATCCTTATATTGGAGAGGAGAGATGAAAAAGTCTTCTTTGTCGACGTAGCTTTGGACATGAAGCCTCAACTTCTCAATCAAGGGAGTAATGGAGGCTTGCTGTCCCTTGAAAGCTCCATCGGGAATTATAGTATCTCCCATCTTGAAAGCTTGAATGGCCAACTTAGTGGCCAACTCTGTTGATATGAAGTTATGCGTAGATCCAAGGTCAAACAAGATAAAGGCATTATGCTCCCTTACCTTTCCCCAGGCATAGGAGAGTGGTGATCCTTTGGAGTGAGCATCCTCTTTTGGAGCGCTCTAGGAGTCTCATTGCGGGCATTTCTCTTGGGGCAAGAACGATAGCCATGTCCTTGCTCCCCACATTTAAAACATTGGTGGTCCTTACGAAAAGCTTCAAGCTCTTCAGGAGAGAGTTTATTTTTACCTTTGTAAACTCCCTTCTCCTTTGATCAATTGTTGTTGTTGTTGTTGTTGGAATTGCCTTGGGAAGAATTTTGGGCATTGGTTTTCCCCTTTGCATCACTTTTGTCTTTGCTTTCCATGGGCTTGAAATTCTTGCTAGTCCCTTGTTGAAAATTGATGCGTTACGCATATCTATTCCGTCAAATTTCGGTTTAGAATGCTTGGTTGTGACAGTATTATAAGGCTCTAAAGTGAAAAGCAAGGTTGTTTCCATGTTCCAATAATTTAGACGGACGTTTAGTTCAGTTTTGAGAAAATCCGCTAGTTTTAGTTTTTTCATGCTTTTTATGCTTTTAGGTGCTTTTTGCAAAACACAAGGTCGACCTTAGCCTACGTGCTCTAGGGAAGCTATGGTCCAATTTTGTAAAAATTTGCTTTTTGAGTGCTTTTCACGCTATTTTTACCTTTTATGAATTTTAGTGCTTTTTAGTGAAAGCAAGTCCACTTTCTTATTCCAGTGGACCCTTAAGGGGAACCTGTGGTTCAAATTTTATTTTTATTTTTCTTTTTACGCAATTTTTAGCTTTTCTTGCTTTTCGATGTTTTTGAAAAGAAATGTGCTTTTTAGGATGACCTAAACATAAAAATATAAATTTTAGTCTCCGTTGGATTTTAAAATGACCACTTGGAGCAAAAACGGGATTAAACGAGATTTTTACGGGGATTATTTTTATAAAAAGAAGTACCGTAAATACGTCGGATAGTACGGAAAAGTCATAATTATGTCGTGACATCACGATGCGGCTTAGTCTTGTCATGGCTTCATTAGTTGTTGCAGGGATACTATCCAGTTAGTCAATTTTTACTGTAAAAATTGAATGGTACATGGGAGAGTTGATTGCCAAAAGCTGTGCCATGTTTTTAGAAAAGACTGGAGTCTTTTACCAAAAGTTTGCAGCTAATCCAAGCTGAGAGAATGTGCTAGTAGCTTGCCTTGGGCATCACTCTGGCTTGCTGCAGTGCCTATAAATTGGCAGGGAGTGCTCAGTTTTCAATGCCGTCTGTTGTGTCTACTACCGCAAGGCAATACATACCTATTATACGGAATACATAACTTTCTCACGAAGGGAGTGAGTAACACATAGCCTATTTCCATGGAGAAGATAACCATCCTGCAAGGCGAATGGTTCTTCTTTCTTCCCCAATGCAAGGGCTGACATTATGTCTTTAAAGTCAGGGTCAGTAGCATACTCATCTATCATAGAAGATTGATCATTGTGAGTTTCTATAGACATCACATTAACTTTTGGTCGTCGTGAAAGTGCATCGGCCACTTGATTGTGCTTACCAGCAATGTGAGCAATATGAAAATAAAATTGCGAAAGAAAATTTGCCCATCTCATTTGTTTGTTGAAAAGCTTGGTTTGCGTCATGAAGTACTTGAGACTTTGGTGGTCTGTTTGCAAAATAAATGGAGTCCCCAATAGATAGTGCTCCATGTGTCTAGGGCATGTAGAATAGCTAAAGGCTCTTTTTTGTATATGCCCAAGACTCGCTCATCGGCATTGAGCCTTCGGCTCTCATATGCTATGGCATGCCCTTCTTGAAGCAAGACTGCTCCAAGGCGATCATGACAAGCATCACATTGGACCTCAAATGGCTTTGAGAGATCCAAAAGCATACGGACTAGTTGGGAGGTAAGCTTCTCTTTGACCGTGTCAAAAGCATTTTGCTCCTTAGCAATCCATGAGTACTTAACATTCTTCTTTGTTAAGTCATGTAATGGTCCCGCTATTTAAGAGAATTTGGCTATGAAGCATCTATAGTATGCACACATACCAATAAAGCTTCTTAACTCATGTAGATTCCTTGGATTAGGCCATGCTTTTATTATCTCCAACTTTGATGGATCCATACGGATACCATCTTGAGAGATAATATGACCTAAGTATTGAATGTCTTGAAAAAAAAATTCACTTTTCTTTTGATTGATTCAAAGCTTGTTCTCCCTCAAAGCTTGAAAAATTACGTGGAGATGTTGCTTGTGTTTCTCCAAGGACTTGGAGTAGATGATGATATAGAATAAATATTTTCTCCATTAAACGATTGAAGGTGGCTGATGCATTGTCAAGCCAAAAGGTATGACTAGATATTCATAAAGACCAAACCTTGTAGGAAACACGGTCTTTAGGATATCTTCATTCACTATCCTTATTTGATGATAGCCACTTTTAAGGTCAATCATACTGAAGTAGGTAGAGCCTTGTAGCTTATCAAACAGATCTTCTACCCGCGGTACGGGAAATCTGTTTTTGATAGGGATATGGTTTAGTGCTCGAAAGTCCACACACATGCAGTATGTACCATCTTTCTTTTGCCCTAAAAGAACTAGTGAACAAAAGGGAGAGGAGCTACGCCTCACCATCCCTTTGTCTATCAATTCTTGTACTTGCCTCATGATCTCCTCTTGTTGAGCTTGGAAAACTCGATAAGGAGGCTTGTTAGCGGTGAGCTTCCTGGTAGGAGCTCAATTCGATGGTCATCATCCCCTCGTTTTGAAGGTAAGTGTTAGAAAATAAGACGTAGCTAAATAGATAATTGAGCAGATTACTTAATGGAGAGAGATAGATTTCACACACAAGAGATTATAGAGTAGAGAGAGAGAGAGAGAGTACACACGATATACGTGGTTCACCCAATGTGGGCTACGTCCACGGGAAAGTAGCCACTCAATGGCTTTAGCACTTCTAAAGAAGAAGTAGTTTACAAAGGGGTTAAACCCTTGATAGAGCTCCCGCCTTGCTTCACTCTCACCACCTCACACTCACCTTGTTGCATCAACTTCACACTATGAAATGTGTGTAGAAATGGCCTTCTTTTATAGGCCAAAAGGGCTACCCTCTCTTATGAGAGGCAGCCATGTGTAGTCGCCCTTGTGTGAATAAGTCCAAATCGGACCCTCCAATCCGCCCATGTGTGGCCGCCCTTGAGAAGACAAGTCCGCTTTTGAATTCGGCCACCGGCCACCGGCCATTGACTTCCGACCACCGACCACCGGCCATTGACTTCCGACCACCGGCCATCGGCCATTGACTACCGGCCAACCAACCGGTTGTTTTTCGACCACTTTTCGGCCGCCGTCCGGCCATAATATTCCGGCGAAAAAGAATATTCCGGCGAAAAAAATCTCAGGGGCCTCCACCCCCGAGGCCTCTAAAGTTGCCCCTGATTCTTGTCCGTGAAAATTTTGGTTTCCGGTGAGTGATTTTCCTTCACGCACGATGGCTTCTCCTCATAATGGGGGCCTTACAAATGTGCGCTTTTACCACAGAAAATTACAAGGGTAAATCAGGCTCCATACTTAACAGTAAGTCCATAGCGATATCATCGATGAACACATCATGGAATCCATTTAGAAAATTAGACAAGTCTAACTCTTCTTGATTCCTACAATTTACATTTGTTATGAAACATTAGGACCTTTTAGGGACTCTTTGAAAAAAATCATGTACCCAAAAACTGAGCTTTGATTGATTTGTCAAAAGCATAGTACGACCAAATTCACTAGCATTTATATACATGATCAAGTATCTGAGAATTGACTTGACACCATCCCAATGCTTTTTACCAGGGTTAGACATAAATCTGCTGACAACTCCCACTGCATGTGCAATGTCAGGTCTTGTATCCACCATGGCATACATGAGACTACCACAAGCTGAAGCATAAGGAACCTTAGCCATCGCAACTTTTTCCTCAACAGATTTGGGACAGTCATTCTTGCTAAGTTTCAAATATGTAGGCAATGGAGTACTCAAAGCCTTCCCCTTCTGCATGTTGAAACAATCAAGAACCTTGTGTACATACTCTTTTTGAGAAAGGTATAACAACCAATGCTTTTTACCAGGGTTAGACATAAATCTGCTGACAACTCCCACTACATGTGCAATGTCAGGTCTTGTATCCACCATGGCATACATGAGACTACCACAAGC
This sequence comes from Adiantum capillus-veneris, assembly GCF_014529385.1. NCBI lineage: Eukaryota > Viridiplantae > Streptophyta > Polypodiopsida > Polypodiales > Pteridaceae > Adiantum > Adiantum capillus-veneris. Next base: position 173,366,087 of record NC_140931.1, on the reverse strand, counting down.
TAAAGCATAAGGAACCTTAGCCATCGCAACTTTTTCCTCAACAGATTTGGGACAGTCATTCTTGCTAAGTTTCAAATATGCAGGCAATGGAGTACTTTGTGAAACGATCAAGAACCTTGTGTACATACTCTTTTTGAGAAAGGTATAACAACCTCTTCTTACAGTCACGAGTAATGCGCATACCCAAAATGTGATTGGCTTCACCCAAATCTTTCATGTCAAATTGACTTTTCAGCTTGGTTTGCAAGTCAGCAATGTCCTTCTTGGAATGACCAGCAATAAGCATGTCATCTACATAAAGGATAAGCATAATAAGCTGTCCATTGGGTTGTCTTTTCACGTAAAGACATGGATCCTCATTACTGCGCTTATATCCTAGGGAATGCATATATGCATCAAACTTTTGATACCATTGTCTGGATGATTGCTTCAAGCCATATAAACTTTTCAGAAGCTTATAGACCAAATGTTCCTTGCCCTTTAGCACAAACCCTTTAGGTTGCTGCGTATAAATCTCCTCCTCAAGATCACCATGTAAGAAAGCTGTAATGCTATCCATTTGTCAATCTTCTTCTTGTAAACCCATTTACAAGGCAATGCTTTCCTACCTTTTGGCAACGGAACAAATTCCCATATTTTGTTCTTTACAATACTGGACAACTCCCTCTTAGTTCCCACTGAACCTTATCATTGGCTAGCATAGCCTCTTTGTGATAAGAAGGATCACCACCATTATCTGTTACCAGAACAAAATCCACGCTTGGAACAAAACGTTTTGGCAGATGTGAGACTCTTTGAGATCTCCACGGCTGATCAGAACTCATACTAGCGTGTGTAGTAAGTGGATCAAGAGCTGTCTGGACAGGAGGTGATACATCAAAAAATGTCACTTTTCAAAATTCAACCTCTTTCACTGGGTGGATGTTTATGCATCTAGTCTCATGAAAGACAACATCATTGCTACGGATCACTGATCGAATTTTCGGATCCCATAAACGATAGCCAAATTGACCATCTACACCATAGCCAATGAAGATGCATTTCCTAGACTTAGGATCTAGCTTAGTATGCAACTCCTTGGGTACATGTGCATAAACTTCACAGCCAAATGTGCGGAGTTTTTCATAAAACAACTTATGTCCTGACTATAACTCCAAAGGTACATGAAACTGTAATGAAGCATGTAGTGATCTATTGATCAAGTACATGGCTGTGTATAATGCTTCAGCCCAAAACGCTTGCGGTAAATTAGCATGTGAGGATAGCATAGATATAATCTGGATCTTGGATGGTCCTATTCATTCGTTCCGCAACACCATTTTGTGCAGGGTACAAGGAGCTGTAAACTCACTCTTAATTCCCCTACTTGAACACACGTCTGTAAACTCTTTGGAGACATACTCTCCACCATTGCTTGAGCGCAAAGCTTTCAACTTATGTTCACAATGAGTTTCAACACTAGATAAGAACTTTTTGAAGCAAGAAAAGGTCTCATCTTTAGACTTCATGGAGTAGACCCAAACATGCCGTGTTGCATCGTCAATGAATGTAACATAGTAGGATGCACCACCATGGGATTTAGAAGGCAGGCCCACATAATCATTGTGCACAAGCTCTAAGGGTTTTCTTTCTTTGTCAAAAGAATGTGTACGATGTGTCCGTGTTTGCTTTCCATATTGACAGTGCTCACAAAAGGGAAAATAAAAAAATGAAAAAAATGGTAAGTAGCCCTAACAAGAGAGTGTCTCCATTCCCTTCTTTGACATATGTCCTAACCGGCTATGCCACAAAGCAACGGTTGGTAGCTCGGTTACAGAAAGAACACTGTTTTTATCAGATACATAAAGAGGATAAAGTGAACCAACTTTAGAACCATGGGCTATAATAAGATGACCCTCCGCAACATGCCAAGATTGCTGATTGCGTGTCAAGGCTGGAACATGACGCATATTATTGATGTTAAACTTCACCCCATTGGCCATAACCATGGCAATATCATTGACAACAACAATGTCACAAGAGTAACTGTCACCAAGCGTGGTTTCCTCATATGTAGTAAACCAATGCATATGAGGTGTGACATGCAACGAAGCACCCGAATCAAAAATCCATGTATGGGATACTTCACCACTAATAAGGAGTTCAACCGGCATAGAACGCTGCATAGATAGAGTTTCCTGTGCATCATAAAAGACATCATTATTTTTAGTCAACATATTAATGTCTTGCGCATCACTGTCATCCTGAACTACGTTCAGCTCTTCAATCTTAACCGAACTCTTTGGTTTCTCCTCTTTATCATCATGATCTTTGCTTTTACCTTTGCCCTTCTCTTTGTCACGCTTCCAAGTATAACAATCCTTCTTAATGTGACCAAACTTATCATAATGATGGCATTGAACATTGCGGCGACCACGAGAATTTGATCTACCTTTTGATGCATGTCTATTTCCCTCTTTCTTGGACTCACGTTTTGAAGAACGGCCCTTACGTTGCTTATCATCCCTTTGCACATAATGACCGTCACCAAAATGCGAGCTAGTCATGGTCTTCCGACGCATCTCCTCTGACAAAAGTGCACTAGTAACATCATCATACTTTAGCGTACCATTAGGAGTAGAGTTACTAATAGCTGTGCAAAAGATATCACAAGAGGGTGGCAACAAACAAAGTAAAAAGACTGCTTTCATCTCATCATCAATTGCCATGCACTGTGCACAAATCTGGGCAAAAAGAGAATCAAAATCATTGATACGGCTGGCAACGCTAGCTAACTCCTTCATACGAAGGTTGAAAAGTTTTCGCATCAGAAAAACCCTATTGCTAGTCGTATCCTTTTCATAAGTGTCGCATAGTTTCTGCCATAAAGCATGAGCAGTCTAGCATTCTAACATTGAAAAGTACACGGACTCACCAAGGTGCAGTCTAATCGTAGACCTGCATAGCTCATCAAGCTCCTCCCACTGAAACTGAGTCGTGCATATCTTCAGTTCTAGCCGCATAGGCAATAGGCAACTTTTGCTTGTTTTGGACAAGCAAATCATGCCTTTGGTTCTTCCAAAGCTAAAAATTAGTGCCGTCAAACTTCTTTATGTCATAAATGTCATGGTCTTTGCTAGTAGGCATGGTGAAAAAACTACCAAAAGATTCTCGGAAAATTTCGGCAGAGTCTCCTTTGTATTTGGGATTATGTCAACCAAACTACGAGACAAAATGACCAAGTATGTCACTCACAAAGCATAAAAGAGGGCAATGCCTCTCAAAAGAACACTGTATAGAGACCAACTGAGGTGTATAAACAGTCAAACTGATCATAGACCGCCAACTCGGCCTCAAAAGCACTTATACCACTCTATACATGTCTTATGGAAAGGCCTCGTAAGGGATGCTCCAGCTACCTGTATCACCGAAGGTATCTCCACATTTGAGAATACCCCAGCTCAATGAAAACGTCACACTATCGACCCTCAACAACATAGGTTATGCAGGAAAACATATAGCCAAGTCTCAGAAATGGCTATCATCCGGACCAAGGCTAAAAAATGACCGGGACTGCCGTACAAGTCTGTCATGACGCTCAAACAGGCGCCAAAAGCATGTACATGCAAAGAAATATCCCTGCGGAGAGTCAAACCGCTCTCAAAAGAGCTCAAACACTATCAAAAGTGCTAACATATGCATGTACGCATGAAAAAATGCTCCCATTGGAACCAGAATATCACAAGCACTAAAACCTGTAGCCTGTGAGTCGATGTCGATGCCATAGCTGAAGCCAAAATCGAGGCCAAGAAGCACAGAGAAAGCTAACCAAGATGCTCTATGTACCTGTACGTGTACTTGTATCTATACCTGTAGTAGTCGAAGAAGACAGTGCCGTCAAACTCCCACTCTATGTGTGTGTATGAGGCCACTCCAAAAGAGTCTACACACTCCCGAATGAGCCGTGTGCTCTCGTAGATGGAAGAGACTGCGACAATGGTACCTGTAATGGCTATGGAAGCTTTGCAACACAAACTACCAAAAGAGGGCTGAAAAATCCAGCTCCTGAACTGTAGCTCGAATGAGGTTTCTAATGGCACGAATGGCTCCGAAAGGGGGGTAAAACTTCAAGACACCTACTGGGAATGCTCTCGGAATGCTTAATTTGCCGATGCCGAAGTCGGAACCCTGTTTGCACTCTTGAAAGTGCGCATGTGCACGGAAGAGATTTCGAGAATGAAACCACTTTGATACCAGATGAAGGAGAGGAGCCAAGAGCACAGTAGAAGAGGAAGATGCACACACTCTCACCACCATAGCCACACACACAGGTTGGAGGGGGAGAGCTGACACACATTGTGTACCCCCTTCCTTTCTTCTCTATCTTATGCACTAAGGCACAATTCACATTGTACTTAGTGTTAGTGGCTCACACAAGTGTATAGCTGTACACTTAGGATTAGTAGCAGTTAGTGATGGGCGGTCGGCCACATGATCATTAAACCTAACACTTAGGGATACAATTCTTTCTTGTTCTTTGGATTCCTCCTCTCTTATGAGTCTTCTTTTGGGTGTCACATCTCAAGAGGCCTCCTAAGTTCTCTCTCCTCTTGGAGAGGAAGGGAAATCCCATAAGCACGAAGTTGTTAACTTCGGCTTGCAAAGCAGGGTTGCCTATAGCTTGCTGCAACCCAACAACAAGATAGTTGACAAACATGGGGGCATCATCATTAGCACCTTCATGTGAAAAATAAAATTTATCAATGTTCATTCTACACTCTTGGTTATTGTCAGCCATGCTACGTAAACTTATGTATAGATAACTTTGTGCATTGGTACCCTCAAAAACCTTAGTTTCTACTCTTCTTTACCTTTGAAAATCAGTTCTCAAGCAACCACACCCGTGGTTTAGACATTGTTTGCAAACACTAGTGGAGAGGGTCTAACATTGCTCGGTTGATTATGGTTCCTGTTGAGCTTGCTCGTAGCTCAATAATGGTTAAGCCAAAGGCAAGCCCTGAGAGGCTCCATTATTAAGACTATAGATCCCAACGGTGTACCTCAAACTAAGTCCTTCTCAACCAAGATAATAGATCCCTGTCCCACTTACCCTATTGCAATAAACAAGCCCAACCTTTCATGGAAAACTTAAGGACCTCTCTTCTTAAGTAAGAGAAGAGAAATGAATAGCTTTGATACCAATATAATGGAAATGGCCTATGAACTTTGAGGATAGCGGAATTAAGAGAATTAGAGTGAGCATTTTTGTGAGACTACTTTGAGAACATAGAGGGTGAACTTAACTAGCGGTAGCAACATAACCATAGTACTTAATTAACTTGGCATGAACAATACTTTTGCAAGAGAGAGAGTTTAGAGAACTTGACAACAAGGACCAGATCGCGGAGTCGGTCCCACCTCCAATAGGCTTTTGTATTATAGATTCTCCCATCAAGAGAGACTTGGTACGATACAATCTCTATGTTCCTAGGTGATGCAATGAAGATCGAAATCTTCATGCATCACAAGCATAACATAGACTTTGTAGAAAGAATTAATGATCCTCGGCCTCAGTCCCAAGGCCTCAAACACCGTCAAAGGTGGAGAGAGCTAGCGGGGTACGAGGGTAGAGAAGAGGAAGAAGAAACATTCATAGGAAAAAGAAATAGTTCCTCACTTATCATCACTCTTCTTGCTTAGCATACATGATAGCATAGTAATGAAGATGGAGAAGATGGCAAGTTGAAGCATTGGAGCATAGCTCTTGGTTGGATTTGCATTCCATAGCCAAGAGTGTTGGTGTAGGCTCTCAACTTCTCTACAAGCTTGGAGAAGGAAATGGAGCTCTTGCACTTTGCACCTCACACAATGAGTGAGTGTGTGTGTGTGTGTGGGGGGGGGGGGGGGGGGGGGGGGGGTATACCCCCCAAGCTAGCCCTCTCCTTGCTTTGATCGACCCCCTCTCTTAGCTCATGATGGAAGCTCATTGGACCCCTTCAAGGTGGCCAATCACATGCAGAGTGTATAGCAAGTAAGCATGCTAGCCTTGGGACAAGTGTCCCCCTTTCCCCTTTGAGAGAGAGGACTTGATAAATGCAAACACAATTAATTAAATTAGCTAAATTATCATTGGATCCCTTGGGAGGCCAACCAATAGGCTTTAGGCACACCATGAGGGCAACATGAAGAGGAACTTGACTAGTGTCCTAGTTGCTTTCTTTATACCACGCTTGCCTTGTGTGAGGGTGTGTGTATGTTGTCTCTCTAGCTCCTACAATGAGGGCTCGCCCCCCCTTGTGTAGGGATGTGCATTGACTTTTTAAACACCTTAACCCCTCAAGCACCTTAGTCATGGATCACCTTAGCACCTTAGCCATTAAGCACGACAAGCACCTCAACAAGCTTGGGCCGGGTTCCCACATCAAGCACAACCCTAGCTTGCCTAAGGTCAAAGGACTTTTAACACTAACCTTTGGAGGTCTTTAATGAAGCTAACCCTAAGGTCTTTAAGCTCCATTAGCTAGCCTTGCTCTTTGACATACCATCTCTCATTTGGACCCCTTTACCATTGGCCCCGTGTTGAGATAGATCCGTAAGCACATGTCTATATTCTAACCCTTGTTCCCGTTTATTCTCCCACATTAAATGATCAATTCAATATGAGAAAATCATTTGGGTTGGCTAGATATTAGATTTTATGACATAAGTATTCAAATAAATGGTTGTGCAAGATGCTAGTCACCTAGGTGTGGAGGGTTGTAATTGTTGTAGTGGGGGGTGTTAGGTAAAAGCGGTGTGTCTCACCGTGCTTTGTCCATGTCCACCAGCCAGTGTCCGGTTGCCCATACTTATCTCCTTATTCTTTATACATACAAAGAATAAGGAGCTCTCACTCAGACTCTCACATGGTGCTCACACAGTGAGATTTGGGAGTCGCCCCACATCGTGTGTCTTGCTCTCTCTCTACCTCTCTCCCCTTTGCACTCTCTGCACACGTGCACCGTATCTGTGCACTCACAATTGATATCAGGGCGGGTTCATTTTCGAAATCATTTCTGCATGCGCGCGCACTTTCAAGAGTGCAAATAGGGCCCTTCAACTTCGGCATTGGCAAATTGAGCTTTTTGAGAGTGTTTTCACTAGGTGTTCTGGCGTTTTACCCCCCTTTCAAAGCCATTTGAGCCATCAAAAACCTCATTGGAGCTACGGTTCAAGAGCTGCATTTTTCAGCCCTCTTTTGGTAGTTTATGCTGCGTTTTTGGGTCGAAACGGAGGTTTTTGGCATATCTTTCACACCCGGACTCGAATACATGTGATCTAGGAGTCGCCTTCGGGGTTTTGGCACGTTCCGAATGTGTTGGTCACATCAGAATTTCAAAATTCTGAGCACTGAATTTTTTGCAGTAGCAATTATTTATTGTGTGTCGAGGACTCCACACATGGTTTGCTCTCGGATGTAAGAGTGGTATTTGCTACAAGTTTCCTCACAGGTGGGAGGATACGATGTATGTCTTATGTGGTTTGATGCTCGAGGAGACTCATGTGATTGCAGTTTGAACTCAGCAATGTATGCCTTGAGCATGTTTTTTGGTAGTCACAGCTAGAGCAGGTATTTGTATACTAGGTTTGCAAGTGTTTGCAATGATGTATGCAAAGTGTGGAGATTGGTGCATGCATTTGGAGTGCGGTTTGATGCGCTTTGGTTGCTCATGGTTTTGAGCATACAGTCACTTTGGTTACTGGTTTTGTAGCCGTTTTGCTGACAAAACTTTGGTGAAATTTTCCCAGCAGTTTTATGCGCGTTGTTAATGCGATCGAGATTGTGATTGCTTGTAGCACTCAGGATTTGCGTGCAGTGTCTTCCCTTTTGGGTGGTGCATCACGAGTGTGTTTCGCTCTGCATTTTTGGTCTTGAGCTGTGAGTGCTCAACCATTTGGAGCTTCCAGTTTTGACTCCCAGCTATAGGTTGAGTCTAGTACTCCCACATAGGTGTTGCCATTTGCAGTTGAGGACATCTTCTGCACACACATTGACATGTTTTGTCATTTTGGAAATAATTTGGTGTTCTTGTACCCACTCTCGCAGGAGTGAGGATTTGCATATGCTTGTGTGGCTACAGACTTTGCTAGTCACAGGTTTCACAGGTTTTTACAAATTTCTGCAGGCAGTTTCTCTTGTGGGCGCGTTTTGAGCTAGTTGCTCTCTACTTGCGTATATGGTTATGTCCTTAACGCTCAGTTGAGCACTTTGTCCCTTGGAGTTTGCAAATTGTGGAGTTGTTTTATGCATATGTGAGCATCGATTTTGACGCGATTGATCATGCTTTTGAGCATTGTGTAGTGGTCGAGTTACCTCCCACTTTGTTAACAGTTTGTCATGGTTTATGGTTGAGATTGTACTTGAGGTTTTTCTCAAGTTACAGGGGAGATTCTGTCAAATTTTTCCCAGATTTCTCGCCATACTTTGGTTCTTAGCCATTCACTTATGGTTGCAGATATGTGTGACAGTGAGAGACAACGGTCTCGTTCTTGCCGATACTTGCATTGTTGGCATTGTGGTCACAAAGTGCACATTAGACGTCGTTGTTTGAGATGTATGAGACAACAACGGAGATGTATGCGTGATGCAGATATGGCTTTGACTCAGGTTAGAGAGGTAGTCCTAGGGGTAGTCTATGCCCGTGACGGTGATGTCACGCTTGCCTCCAGTGTACCTTTTGCATATTTGTCTATGATTAGCACACTTTCTCCGTAGTGGTTACTAGATGGCGATGCTGCTTTCCACGTCACACCATGTCGTGAGTGGTTTAGCACATTTTCTAGTGGGAGACTTGACTGTGTGCACTTGGCCGATGGTTCGGCGTTTGACATAGAGGGTGTAGGAGATGATTGTTTGTCTTTGCCTAGTGGTGCATCATACACGCTACGTCATGTGCGCTATGTTCCTCAGCCGAGACAGAGCTTGATCTCAGTGAGACAGTTGGCAGCTTTTGGTTGTCATGTAGTACTGCTTAGAGAGCAGTCTTTCCAGATGCATTGTGGTTCACTAGTGATTGCCAGAGAAGCACACAGCGGCCTGGTATATCCTATGCATGTGTCTGAGGTTCGAGACGGCATAGTCTCGGTTTTGTTGCAGCCATGTTTGGAGTGAGAGACGAGGCGTGTCTCTTTTGCGGATGTGCTGCGTTGTGCATTTGTCTTGTGGTGACGTTCACACAGACAATGGTATCTCTGGGGATGCACAGATTGGTCAGTCCTCAGTTGAGATGACATCAGTTGAGCCAGAGACCGATGCATTGTTCTATGATGCATCTGATACGTTTGAGAGTGACAGTGTCCTTCAGACAGCTGTGTGTGATTGCAGTGGTGTTGATTTTTCGATTTTACAATCATTCTCAACAGATATGTCTTTGCCAGATGATGCTGACATGGTGATGCATAGTAAGGTGGTTCCTGATGAGGATGCATATGGCACTGAGGTTGTTGACAGGGATAGGTTGGCACACATAGTGCATGTTTCGTCGGCTTTCGGGTCTCTCATGTCTGACCTTTTGGTCTCGAGACCCGATCTTGCTTATGCGGTTGGTGCATTTGCAGTGGGAGTTGTCAGTCATGTGAGGACTGACACTGGCACTGTGCATTGTGGAGCCATGCAAGTTATCACTCGATACCTGCATGAGGAGTGTCATTGTAGCTCTAGTCCTAGTAGTATGCATGTTGCATCTACACTAGAGCGGTTACAGAGTGAGCCAGTGGGCATAGATTGAGAGTCGTCTTCTCTCACCCCTTGTATATACTAGTTGTAGGCTAGTCTTCTCGCCACTTATCGGCATACAACCTTTAGTGGGAGAATGTTAGATAAAGGCGGTTTGCCTCACCGTGCTTTGTCCATGTCCACCGGTCAGTGTCCGGTTGCCCACACTTATCTCCTTATTCTTTATACATACAAAGAATAAGAAGCTCTCACTCAGACTCTCACATGGTGCTCACACAGTGAGATTTGGGAGCTCCACCCCACATCCTCTCTCTCTCTCTCTCTCTCTCTCTCTCTCTCTCTCTCTCCTTTGCACTCTCCGCACACGCACACCGCATCTGCGCACTCACAGGGGGGAGGTGGGGTTGATTAACATTCAAGAGATGGACTCAAAAGGATATAGAGGCGTTTTTGCATACCATGAAATGGTGTGCCAATATTGCAACTGCTCAACTACAATAGGGTTACTAACTACACTTTGCCTAGGGTAAAGGAGCTAGTTAAAAGACGGGTCGTTGTTTTGGGACTCAATCACCCCTAGATGATTTAATTAGAATGCACCAATGCTGGAACAACATGAAGCGACTGCAGTGTCGTTGGTTAATGTAGCTCAAATGGGATCTCAATTGTCACAACACGGGCTCAAGCATTGCTAGCATTGTTGCCTCTAAACACCCCTTGGAGGTCATCCCATTGGCAAGCGGTTTTTGTTACACAGGAATGCGAAGAACATGTCATTCATCAGACAATAACGATGGCCTTTTTGCTGTAGATACCTGTCGCACATGGCTTTCGGTTGAGCCCCTCCAGGCTCCAAATGATTCAACAAAGCCTTTTCAATTGTTGGCCCCATTTGGGCATCTCTAAACGGGCTCCTTTACTCTATAAAATTAGTGTAAGTGCAAATTGTTTGATTCTCCTCCAAGTGTTTCCTTGCTAGTAGTTTGTTCTTTTTGGCTCCCTTGCTTACAATTTTTATTGTTTGTACACAAGTGGAAGAAGTGAGCAGTACTACTAGATGTTGGTTACAAACGACTGAGAATTTGCATCTAAATGTACAAGCCAAGGGGGAGAGATCCTAGAAGACATCTTATGCATACTCAAACGTGTGTTAAGGGGGGCAAGCAATGATCTCTACCGCGGAAAAGGAGTTGTCTCTACCTTCGATAGTGGAGTGGGATAAACTAGTCAATCGACGATGTGAACCACCAATTGATTTCAATACACCTAGAACGAATTTGGACTTGAAAAATGTGTGCTCACCAAACTGGAAGTGCATTTAATATGAGTGAAGTAGTTCCTCTAGCTAAAGAAAAGCAAAAAAGCGCTGCTCAACGGCTGGTGGTGGACACTGGTCTATCTTTGCTCGGCCTAGGTGGGAATCCATACATACATGTAGCGAAGGTGGTGTGTTGGGCTTGACAACGACTGAGGAAGCACCCTCGTAAGGTGTGATATACGCACTGAAGTGTTGCCATAACCTCAAAACCCCAGATCCAAGCTTCGTCGTCTCCTGTGAGTTCTCTCTCACCCTTTCGTCCAGTGTGTGTGTGTGTGTGTGAGAGAGAGAGAGAGAGAGAGTGTGTGTGTGTGTGTGTGTGTGTGAGAGAGAGAGAGAGAGAGAGAGAGAGCATATCAAACTGAATCTGCAAACCTCAACCAGTCTTTGAAGCTGGGCCAAGAGCTGGGCACACCGTTGTGGTTCTGATCTGTGCAGCGATCAAGTTCTACCATGGGAGCTTCCACATTCGTTATCATTATAATCTTTGTTTTGGACTTGATTGCATTCGGGCTGGGCATTGGAGCTGAACAGAGGCGTGCTGAAGTGAGTCCCTTTCCTTTTCAGCACCTGTTTAGTTGTAGAATGAAGGGTTTTGGGCTTCCACTGTGTTTCAAGCAGATCAATGTTTTTTTCTTGGTTGTAAAGCTTACTTGAAAAGGTTACAGTTACATGCCCTTTGTCTTGTTGTATTTAGGTTGATTGTGCTGGCAGGTTCTGCTCTTTGTTTTGTGAGCGCCTTTGTCTTTTGTACTTGTTGCAACATACTGATTTTGTTAGATCTGTCGTTGATACTATATACACTTTTTATGATAGTTATGCCGAGCAGTTGGACCTGCTTGATCTTCAAATTGGTGGATTGTGTTATGTTGTGCTCGCATTTCTTCCAGATTATGCAACTTGAGAATTATTGCATCCATAGTACCTTGATTGCAGATGTGATGAGTATTTGAGGTTGCTATTGGTGGTTATCTGTGTTGTTGTCAAGACCCACTGATGTGTTGGTGAAAACCTTTACATTCGGTACACTTGTATCAGGTTTTCTGCTCTTGGCACAGGCCGGCTGCTGCCTTTTGTATCATGGACTCATTGTTCAGATCTGGTGACAGATCTTGCTAATATGCGCTCTGTTTTGGGTAAAACCAGCAGTGTCTAATATTATCCATTGTTTCCCAAATGATAGGGGTTCTAACTTTCTGTTGCAGTTAATGGCTGGTTTCCATGTAACAATCAACTGTTTTTGTGTGTTGAGATAGCTACTTTGCTTGAAGCATTCTGATGCATTAGTTATTTTTCAGGGAAAGTACGTGACAGATGATCCTTCAGACTACCAGTGGTGTCAATATTCTTCGGACATTGCGACAGGTTTGGCTACTGGAGCTTTGCTGTTCCTTTTGACAAGTCAGGTGTTGGTCCTTGGAGCTACTCGTTGTCTTTGCTGTGGAAACTCCTTGAAACCGGGTGCAGCACGTGCTTTTGCTGTCATCTTCTTCATTCTCAACTGGTATGGTTTATTGGAAATATCAGCAGCATTAGGCTCTTCATCACAGCCTTGGTATATTTGATCGCTGAGTGAGACCTACTTCTGACATTGTGTTGTGTTCAACACTCTGTTGCAGGTTATCGTTCTTGGTGGCTGAAATTTGTTTCTTGGCGGGTGCAGTGCAGAATGCCAAGCACATTCGTTACTTTTCTAGCATACAGGTGACTAGCAAGCCCACATGCTCTGCTATCCGGAAGGATACTTTTGCTGCTGGTGTAGCATTCACTTTCTTCACGTTTATTTTGAGTGTGGCTTACTACCTTTGCTGCTCAAAAGCACAAGAAGGAGGATCTTGGAAGAATCAGTACAACAACAGGGGTGAGACAGGTGTCAACATGGCATCCTATTCTTAAGTCTCCCTTCCTGATGCAGTTACTCGAGTCTTGTAATCTTTTGTGCCCTTTCAGGCAGTGCCTTGGAGTCTCCGTTTTAGAAACCGTCACAATTGTGCCGAGCATATTATATAGCTCTCTGTATTGATGTCACACAGGACAGAGTTAGTTTTGGAGTGTCTGAACTGATGAAACTACATATTTTTTGACGGATTTCGAAAAAGCCAAATTATTTGTAGATTTGTAACTCGTTTCATTCTCATCAAGTCTTGGGACCAGGAACATTTGAGAAGCTCTGCCTCCATTTTTGTTAGCTCTATGGGGCTTAAAATTTTTGCACTCGATTTTTCGTATGTACATTTTTCCAATGCATTCGATGTAAGATGTCTGGAGGAGTTGAAATGAAACCAGGTGGTTGCCTTGTGAAATTGGGGCTTCACTCTGAGTAATTTTTGAGCCACAATGGCCATTCTCAGGTGAGGAGTGGGGAGAATAAATAAGCCCAAGAGTGCTGTATGTTAACAGCAACTCTCTCGATTAGAATCCTTTCTGTACGTTGAGTACAGATGGTACATCAAACACTTCCAACTTGAAAAGTGAGAGAGACCAAACACGCCTTCTGTAGAAGTGATGGCCCCGAAGGTGAGTGCCCTTGGAGGGTATTTCTTCTACTCTGCAAAAGATGGTCGATACAAGTTGTCACAAGTGCTCACGGTTTTCTCGATCTTCAATCTGGAGTTTTGTGCAAGCTCAGGTCTAATGTCCATCTTGATATGCACAAAAGCGCACACAAGAGGAGAGCGATAGCGGGGCACGTTGTGTAGTCAAAGCTCTTATAGTGAGTTCCCCCAAATTTATTTCTTGGAGTATCAAAAAATTAATACCCTGTGTGTATATGTGTTAGTGGTGAGTGTGCGCACTTTGATCGGTTGGCCGCTTGGCCTCTAACCACAACAGCCTCACTTAAAAGCCAATGTGCTTTTAAGCAAAATCAATCATGACGAGTCTCATCCTTATGCCCACCAAAGATTGGAAGTAGACAACCTAATTATATTACGAGTGTATAACCATGCACATATGCTGCATGTACACCAAAGAATATGTGTTAACACTTGAGTAGCACCCAAGTACCTCAAGAGATCAAGCATTGCTCGCCATACCCATTGTCATGGTCAACCATGTGTCAATATACTGCTCATTGTGAAAGCAATCTTTGGCTCAATTGTATTCATGGCATACTTCCACTAAAGCATGACACCTTGTAAACATAGACTTATCATCAAAGGACAATCCACTAGCTATCAAATCGATGTCATGCATATGTGGACCATACCTAGCAATAGATCTAGGTACATGCACAAAATTACACACCCGTTGCATTGAAACTTTGGCTTATTGTCCAAACCCATTCGCAACACATGAACCTACATCTAGAGGTCCAAAATCACCATCCATGGTTGACATAGTGGCACAACATCACTGACAGCATCACAACCAATATCCTCGTCACCTATCTATGACCAGGTTTCATCAATGACTACTCGTATTCTTGTTTAGACATTGTGTATACCTCTAATGTGATGCCATCATGTCGTGTACACATCTCAAGAGAAAACATCTCCTTGTATCCTTCAATGGTATTTTCAAGATGTTTGTTGATGACATACTTGGACGGGGTGGATGGAGACAACTATCCATTGTGGGCTTACATGATGCAACATGTACTTGTTTCCAAGCGTGTATGGAACATTGATGTACGGGCATTCTCAGGAGGATGTTGCAGGTTCTAACAGTTCCGCTCCTATTGCTAGTGTTTTTTTATCTACAAATGAATAGGAGGATGTTGCAGGTTCTAACAGTTCCGCTCCTATTGCTAGTGTTTTTTTATCTACAAATGAATAGGTTTGTTGGGATAGTAGAGATATGCACGTGCATGCATTGATTGTGTTGTTATCAAGCACACCATTACTCCTCACATTCATTCAATCAAAATAGCAAAACAAGCTTAGGACATTTTACTTGCAATTTAGGCAAGTCACAAACGAGGGGAAAAGATCATGTATGTGCAAACACCTAGAATCCAAGGTCATGCATGAGGAAGATAAACTGGACATTTTATTACTGAAATCAAAGATATCAATGAGAAACTCATTGTCGTGGGTGAAGTCATTCCCCACCATTCACTCATGCAGATTGTCTTAAAGATGAATTACAAGATTCATATTAAACTTTTGCTTCTACTTTGAGGCTTCTTGCACATGGAAATGACAATGTTGTTAAGTTTGATGGGTTGGTCACTTTTTTGCTATAAGAGGCTATGCCAAGAAAAAAATAGAGCTAAGCAATGTGCTATTGTAGGGTAAAGCCTATGGCTTCCCTAATAGACATAATACAGAAAGGGAGGTAGATGACGAAGAAGATGAATAGTAGCAAATAGTTTTGCACACAAAAGAGAGGTTGAATCAGGTTTCTTGGTGCCTTATACAAGTTCTTACATGTTCACACATACATGACCACCCAAGTTGGGTTGAACCACCCCAACAATCGCCCCCTTCAACCAAACTTGACACTCATGCAAATATCATCGCCCCCTTGAACTAAGCTTGCCACACTCATGACACATAGAGTTTTTGTTATACTCAAAACCGAGAGTTCTAGGTTTTCTCACAACCAAAGATTTTAGGTATACCCATAACCTAGTAGTACCACATTGGACCTCCCCTAAAACAAAGGGTGTAGGTCAATGTATGTACCATAATAATCAGGGTTTTTGGTTTGCTCCCAAACCTTGAAATTTTTGGTGACTCCAACCAACCTTGGGGTTTATGGTGTACCCAATAACCTCACACGAAGTGGTTAACAAAGAGGTGGAATTTCTTTGGAAAGGTCTTACCATCATTTTTTATTGTCGGGGTAGTGTCTAGTCCCATACAAAATTTTGATAAGCATATTAACATAGGGATGAATGTGGGAGTTTTGACAAACAAACATACATATCACGACATACAAAGCATAATATTAGTGTAAAGACTGATCAATGTAGAGGGATGTCAAAACAAAAACACCAAAATGAAGCCAATGCCAGCAAGGAGAGCCGATGCCGATGTCGGGGTAATTCAAGTGTCAAAGCCGTTGATGTGAAGTCGAGATGCACAGAGAAAATATATCTTTCTATGCCGTTGGGCTCATCAATGCTCAAGGAAGAGATCTCCGCTCAAGCGTGTGTGAGTGTGATAGACACACACTCAATTTTCCCCTTTCTCATGTTTTGTGTGTGTGTGTGTGTGTGTGTGTGCGCGCGCACACACACACACACACACACACACACACACACACACACACACACACACACACACACACACACACACACACACACACACACACACACACACACACACACACACACACAACCTCGGCCATGGCGTCCTCAAGCTCACTTGCTGAGATTAGCCTAGCCAAGATACATGAGATCTTGCACATGCAGGGGGGGCAATGCATCAACCAAATCGGTTATAAGTTGTGGGAGGTGGTATGCATAGAGCACAAAATTGATCCCACGTGGTCTTACAGTAGCAACGCTCACGTGCAAGTGGAGAGAATAAATTTGTACTATAACAAGGTAGGCTACGAGCGCTATGTGCCTCTCACCATGCTCATGGATCTAGAGCCAAGTACTATGGACAATGTTTTGAATTGGTCCCTATGGGCAGATCTTTCGCCCTGATAACTTTGTATTTGGTCAGTCTGGAGTTGGAAACAACTAGGCCAAGAGTCACTACACTAAAGGCGTTGAGCTCATTAATTTTGTCCTTGGACGTTGTCTGCAAAGAGGCTGAAAATTAGGATCGCCTTTAAGTTTAGGGAGGAATACTAGACAAGATGATGTTAACCGTTTCTATATTCCCTCTCTTCTCTGTGAGCTCTTAGAGAGTACACAAACTCCACCACTTCAAGCCTCTACACTGCTTAAAGTTTTTTTCTTGCTCTACATAGCTTAATCGATTATCGATTTCCTTGCACAAAAGGCCTTAATCCAAACTCAATTCAAGCCTTTTCTGGTGTAGAGGGTGATACATGTGCCAGGAAGCAAGGGATATCGCCAAAGCTTTGATACCAGATGTAGGGTAAAGCATATGGCTTCCCTAATAGACATAGTAGAGAAAGGGAGGTAGATGAAGAAGAAGATGAATAGTAGAAAATAGTTGTGCACACAAAAGAGAGGTTGAATTAGGTTCTTGGTGCCTTATATAGGCTCTTACATGTTCACACATACATGGCCGTCCAAGTTGGGATAGGTTGCTTAGCCTATGCTCTAGTATTGCAACAACAATGCAAAAAATTGGATGATAAGACTGTCAAATGCATCTTTGTTGGTTACAGTGCTAAAAGCAAGGGTCACATGTTAGATCATTCGTAGTTGAAATGTATTTTAACTTCACAAGATGCTATCTTGTAGTTCATCCCTTGTTGTCATGTGCTAAAGAGACGGGTATAAGCTCACATGATATTTTTGATTCTTTGTTGCCTCTTTTCAATGGTGGAAATACAAATGTAAGTCCAAATGAGGCAAATAATTTCCCTACATAGGTTTCAAGTGATATTTCAAATCATCCATTTTTTATGCAAATGTAAATGATGCACTTGATGAGGATAGGGCTGAAAATAAGATGGATTAAGGTATGCAAAAATGCATGGTGTATACTTTGCATGTCAATAATTTGGATGCACCTTTGTCTAGTTGTACTTGCTAGGGTTCTCATCATACTTCTTGTGCATCAGATTGTTATGCTTTGGTTGTGTGATGAGGAGGAACCTCTTACATTTCATGAATTATAAATTTAAAATAAATTATATGCATGCTATGCTATGCAAGATGAATATGATGCACTTGTGAAATGTTAACACTACTTGGTTTTTATGTGACTTTCCTCCTGGCAAGAGGGCCATCGGTAGAAAGTGGGTTTATACGCTAAAACATAAACTAGGTAGTAGTATTGATTGCTACATGGAAAGGCTTGTTGCAAAAGGTTATGCTCAACATGATTACAAAGAAACTTTTTCTCCCACTTGTCATATGATTAATGTTCGTTTCATTTGTGCAATGGCAGCTTATTTTGGATGAGATGTAGATCAATTGGACATTAAAACCACTTACTTGAATTGACTTGTATGAGGGAGTGTATGTAATGCAGCCTCGTGGTTTTGTCAAAAAAGGACAAGAAAAGAAACTGTGCAGATGTAATAAAGCATTGTATGGTTTAAATCAATCTTCTCATGCTTGGTATGAGAAAATGGACCATCATTTGACTGCACGTGGATTTTGACATAGTCCAATTGAGAACACTTTGTATGTAAAACGTGTCGATGATGTATATCTTATCGATGTTGTGCATGTGTATGATTTACTACTCATTGGTCCAAATGAGACACATATTTCTAAATTTAAGGTCGATTTGAATGCCACATTTGAGACATTAAATTTGGGGCTTTTGCATCATTATTTGGATATTCAATTTAAGTTATGCGATGAACTTACTGCATTATCTCAAACAAAATATGTGCAAACTTTGCAAAGCTAATTTGGACTTGATGATTGTAAGCTATGGAGACAAGTTTGAAGTTAAGTCTACATGATTTTGGAGATCTTGCAAATGTTACCCTCTATTGATGGTGGACGACTATTGGTTGCTCATTATGTATGCATTATTGGTTGCTCATTTATGTATGTATTACAAGGCTAGGTATTCAGTTTGCAGTCTCACAAGTTAATGCATAGCCCAGAGTCTAAGCATTAGCAGGTAGTTCAAAGGATCTTTCCTTGAGTGGAACCATACATCTTGGGCTGTACTATCCCAAGGGGGAATCATTGCCATCAGATTTGCATGCTTTTTCTAACTCACATTGGGCTCGTTTCTATGATACACAAGTGTTTATAAGTGGTTTTTGTTTCATGCTTGGTAGCTCATGCATATCTTGGTTGAGCAAGAAGCAACCTACTATGGCCACCTCTAGTTGTGAGGCTAAGTATAAGGTAGATTTCATAGCTATGGGTGAGTGTGTGTGTGGCTTAGACACGTTACAAATTATTTGAGACTTGGGAAAGGAGTTTGGCACTCTCATCTACATTGAAATTTGGAGCACATTGGAAATTCTGAGGAACCCACTCTTTCATTCTCACAAAAAGCACATTGAGGTGCATTATCACTATGTTAGGAAGAGATTCTCAACTGGAGAGATCAACTCCGTTTATGTATTGACACAAGACAACCTTGCAGATATGTTCACAAGGGAAGTGCCTCATGAGAAGTTTGAAGATTTGGGCTTGCTTCCCTTTGTGGGCTGATCATGTCCATAGGGCATGTCACTACCCTATACTCTATGTATTGGTGCTCTCATTCACCATATCACTCCCAGTGGGGATTTGTTACCATGTATATGGTAGTGATGTGTGTGAAGACACTTAGGACTGTCGGGACACTTGTTTCCTCACTAAGAGCTTCTTCTCCATCTCCAAGTTTCACCCACCATAGGTTGCTGCACCTAATAGTGGTATCAGATCGCATGTGGAAATCATGGAGGCATACCAAAATGCTATCAAGAAGCTTTTCTATGAAAATGAAGCTATGACTTGTGATCCCAATGCGTTTTGAAACGTAGTCGAAGGCAAGAGCCATTGCTTGTTTTTACTTGTGCGTTTCAGAACATCGTTGTGGAATTGCTTGCCAATTGTGCCCACTAACCTAGCATTTTAAAATGCTACTGCAATTAGCCTTGGCAATTGCAGTCCCAAGCCAAAGTTGCACCATCAAGGGGTGGGCTTGTTTGGCAGTTTTTGCAGCATCTCAAAAAGTCACCGATTCTCAACTAGTGGAAGACTTTGGATACATGGTGGTCTTGTTGAGCTTAACAACTTCAAAGAATTGCTAATTGGAGGTGCAAAAGAACTATTTTTTTCTAACAATTGAAGTCTCACTGCACGTGTAGCGCTCAACACTACTCATAGTCATCAAGTTGTTTGAAGATTAAAATATGGCTACCCGTACCAAATTGGGGAAACCTAATGAAGATCAAGAATGTGATAATATTTTTTATACCGTTCTGCATGCAAAATTAATCATGTTCTCAGGGATTACAAACAGTTCAAGAACAACAAAGATTTTCAACAACAAGAAGATACATCAATCTATGAAATTTTCAACAACAAGAAGATACATCAATCTATGAAATTTTCTATAAATGTTTTCTCATCATCTTTTTTGTCCAAGTCTTGTTTTAGTTTGTCAATTGTCAATTATTGTCCAACAAATTTGTATGAGTATAAACATTTCCACACAAATGCCACACAAAAAAGTGGTAAGACCTCCCAAGTTGTCTGTTTGGTTGAGTTCTTGTTGTCCCACTCTTATTGTTATCCAAGGTAAGTACACACACCTTGATGTTGTTGTTGGGGGGGGGGGGGGGGGGGGGGGGCTTCTACTCATTGTTTTATGTGATTGGAATCTTCCATGGTCTTTACTTCTACTCATGATTGTTGTCCCACTCTGATTGTTGTTTGAGGGAAGTACACAAACCCCGATGTTGTTAAGGGGGGGGGGGGGGGGGGGGGATTGTTGTGTTCAAGCCCTATTTGGTCATCTAACCCTTGTGGGAAACCACTCTATCAATTAACAAATATGCACCACACTTTGGTATGTTGAGTCTGCATGGTAAAAAGGATGACCAATATTGGTGTAACTAGTCTATTTATATGTATGTGGTTTTTGATCAAAATAGTGTAGTCTTTTGGTTTTGCATATGCTATCAAAGACACTCTCTCTCTCTCTCTCTCTCTCTCTCTCTCTCTCTCTCTCTCTCTCGCTCGTTGGTTCTCTTCCTCTCTCTCACCATGGCCCTTCCCTGGTATCACACACCCACCATAGGCCACTGCACCTAGCATGATCAAATGAGATTATTATTTTGGATGATGATGGAAGTTCTAAAATTGAGTAGTTCTCCATCTGCATTAAAAGTTAAAGCTTCATTTCAAATCACAAGATATATTAAAACACAATCAATAAGAAATTTAGAAGTGTAAATAGGGAATGCAAAGAGGCAAGCAATTTCTTTATATTAAAACACAATCAATAAGAAATTTAGAAGTGTAAATAGGGAATACAAAGAGGCAAGCAATTTCTTTATCGTAAATTTGCATTCCACAAATTTCATTCTAGGTTAGCCTTTTTGTCATCAATACAATCCTTTTCTTAATTACTCCACATACACAATGGCTTATAAAATTAATGAAAAATTAATCATACTCTCGTATGACAAATTACTTGAAATGTTTCTATTGATCTCTCGCACACAAACTTGCTATGCATTAGGAAATCATAGGAAAGGATATTATATTTTGATGAAGCTGAAGATTTCTCTCCTTCAACAAGTGTTGCATCATATTGTTCATATCTTTCACAATATCAAGATTGTTTTGCTTCAAGCTACCCTTTGTGTTTACCTCCCTCTAGAATTGAGGCTCCTAGGATCCTAGTCAACCTCCTTGTCATAACATCTTATAGGTAAAATCTCATTCAATAAAAATAAATACGAAGACAAGTCATTGAACTACTTGAAAAAGTCTTGATATAACGTTTTTTCTTTTTGTTTGGGAGCCCCTATCTTAATAGTCAATAAGATCTACAGGATGTGATTTTTAGTAAGATTGACTTAAAGTTTGGTTATCATCAAATAAGAATAATAAGAATAGATGCATTTGACATTTGTGAGATTTCTTTTTGCACTCAAAGTGGTCGCTACTATGAGTTTCTTGTTATGCCTAGATAAATAAGAATAGATGCATTTGACATTTGTGAGATTGCTTTTTGCACTTAAAGTGGTCGCTACTATGAGTTTCTTGTTATGCCATTTAGACTTGTAAACACACTTGTTACTATTATTCACATGATAAATAACATCTCTATTCATAATCAAGATTGTCTAATTGTCTTCTTTGATGATATCTAGTTTTTAGGAGATCGCATAAAGAATATATAAATATATATTTTTTTCTTTAACAAATTGTGCAATAATAATTTGTATATTAACCTTGAGATTCTTTTTTTTGAATGAAAATGATTGTTGTGGTTACACAATATTTTCTAAAAAGATTTTTACTATTAGAGACTGGCCAACTCTTCTAAAAAAAGGTTCACAAGGTTTGATATTTCTTAGGTCTTCCTACTTTTAGCATAAATTTATTAGAAATTTCTCATTGATTTATCACTTTTCATTGGGGATGAAAACCAATGTAAATATTTTGAGAAACTTAAACACAACCTCACACATGCGTATGTTCTTCAATTGCTTGATTTCTCTAGACCCTTGTTTTTAGTTGTTACTAATGCTATTGGGTCAAAAATAGATATTGTTTTGATGCAAAATGATCATCTACTTTTTCACAAGAGTCAAGATAAGTAGAGTAGTTATGACAAAGAATTGCTTGCTATTGTTCATGCACTTGGTATGTGAAAACATTATCTCATGGTTTCTTATTTTCCTATAAAAATTGATCAGCTAAGCATATAACACTATATAACACAACCCTCACCTCAGATAGGCACATCAAATGGATTACTTTTGTTCAATATTTTCAACGTTTGATTTAGTTTCAACCTGGTTGTGAAAATGTTGATGTGAATGTACTAGTAGATGTCCTTTAAGCACTAACATTATCTTTTTAGCTTCTACGCATGACTCTCATTATGATGAGGTTGATTTTTCTTTTTATTTAAAATCTACAATGTATAAAAATTGGATTCCAACAAAATATTACTCATACATTGATGGTTCTCTCTTTTTTTCGTAACTACTTGTGTATGACTACACCGTTTCAAACACTAATTTCAGTAAAAATGTATATGCCAACATACATTGGACACATGGGTATTTCAACAATACATTTTTCTTGTGAAGAACAATTTTATTGCCCTCACATGAAACATGATGTGCATCACTTTGTCTCTACTTGCATTGTGTATCAATGTGTATATGGTAAGCCCAAAGTATTTCTCATGCCTTTGCCTATTCATTATGAGATTTTGCAAAATTTATCCATAGCTGTTTCTTCAGTAATATTTGGAAGGCCAAGAACTGCTGCCTGTCTTTGATAGCGACCTCTCTATGGCTAGCTTCTCAGAGATTGTACAAGAAATTAAGGAGATTATATATGTGGTAGGTAAAAGGCAGGACTCGGATGGTTGGCTTAGGGCGACCCTCACCATTTGGTCAAGCCTTGTAGGGTAAATGATTGGGCTTTTGGGTACTTTTAACTAAGCTCTGTTTGTGACCTTCTGTCCCTCAAGGCTTGGCATGAGCTTGAGGTTGATTTGTATATTTCTTGGTGACATTATAATACAATCACTCACAATTGTGAGTTAAAAAAAAAAAAAAAGATGGAATGTAGAACTAAAACCCATTTCACATCCTAAGTTGAAATATAGAGCTACTCAAAATTGATTACAGAAACATGAATCTCTATCAAGATGACCAGTTTGGAAAGACCATGATGAATACATATTTTTTATGAAAAGCCTTTTAGCTTGTGGTGCAATAAATGTTTTCTTGAATGCAATAAAATGTGCAATTTTGCTAAATTATAAAAAATTGTCCATATCATGCCATAGTTGACAAATTGAGTACATATTAAAATTGTAGAACTTCAAATCTACTTTTCACCAAAGCACAGATCCTTCTTGAAAAATTCTATCTTCCATGTTCTTTGTATCCATTTGCAAATCTTTCCTGCTAGACCTCTAATTGCTGGGCATTTCATGAAAAGGTGGGCGAGGTCTTCGCTAACCAATCTGAATCCTGAACATTTATAGGATCCACCTGTCAGCAAGACCCCCCACAGTACCTTCCACAACAATATCCTCATAAAATGAGGCCACTATGGATTCGAAATGTTCTTTGTGACCTCAATCCATCGAGCCTCTGACCATTATTTCTTCCACTGCTTGTTCAAAGGGGCCAACCAATCAGTCGTGTGAACTAACACTTGATAAATGTCCTTGGTATGAGGTTTAAAGAATTGGCTACTCATGGGCCATTTCCAAGCTTTCCACTCAAAAGTAGATTCACATATCGACATCAAAATATTGTCCATGCCTTCTACAACTCTATTGACGAGTAGCTTCTCAGTTCCATTGAGTTGAAACTAGGAAACCACCTGGTCAGAGGATTTCCAACACTTGCTATTTCATCCCAAAATTGGCTCAGCCCACTGGAGTCATTTATTGTTCATCCTTCTTGCAGTTTCTCTCCAAATAAGGGTTCAAGATAGCACCAATATCTTTAGATAACCAAGGGACGAGTGCAAGATTGATTTCTAGAAGTATTTGGTTAATTCACCCCATTCCAGTACCCATGTTTCTTTATTGCACTTTTGCACTAGCTCTCTCGTGATGCCACCCAGTTTCAGGCTAGACCACCAATTGGCTAATAGTTTGTTGTGCACCTTGATCCTTTCCACTGACCATCTTCAATGAAAAGTTTTGCCTTGTCTATCATATCCTTAGCCATGATAGCCCAAGAGGCACACCTATTCAAAGACCCTCTATTTAGAAGGCTTACCAAGAAAGCTTTGAGTAAACTCAATAAAGATATTAATCTTGAAAAACCTAAAGCTTGGGACCTCTTTGCTTGGAGTATACAATTCTACATTCCATCTTAAAAGTAATAGTCAAATTGAAGCCATAATAAACACTCTAACCATTGTGATTTTGTATCTTATATTTTAGCCTTAGTTAAAATAAAGAATACTGAATTATTAAATAAAGAATAGTGAACTTCTTGATTCAAAATAGTTTTTGAAATTATTAACAATCATGATGTTACAATGTAAACCACTGGCATGAATGTCTCAAAATTATGCTATGTATTATCTCGCATGATGGAGACAAATATGGACTTAGTGATTGATGGAGATGATCAATTGTAGATAGCCAATTTGCTAGTAGTCTTCTGATTTAGGGCCATTGTCCTTTGCTACACTATTCACACATGTATAATTGATGCTTTGCTTGATTGGACCTCCTCACCACCACCTCATCTGCTACCTTCTTGTAGAAGGGAGAAATCTTCTACTAATAGGAAAAGAAGAGAGAGAGAGAGAGAGAGAGAGAGAGAGAGAGAGAGAGAGAAGACACAGAGTCATGTGAGCCACATACAAGCCTGTGAGTAACATTTGGAGAGAATGAGAGCATCAATAAGAGGAAGGGAGAGAAAATCTACATTGATTCTCTTCATTTGGATTAAAAATGAACCAATACCCCCTACTTCTATGCACACGGTTGTGAGCCTTCTATTTACTTGGATACTGGTTGATAATTTTTTTGAGGCATTGCGATTGGCTCTTATGGATACCATTGTCTACCGTCACGTACCTTTTAATAACATAGCTAAGAATTTGGGTGGTCATGATTAAAGAGGAGCATGGAGAGAAGCCATTTCTTTCTAGCATGTTATTTGGAGCTTCTTTGTCCGCATAAAGGAATTGTGCTTGAGTTGGGTTGTGATAATGTTTCACTTCTTTGAGCATCTACTTACAACAATCATTTATGTGTGGCTATGGATGTTGATGACATCGTTGTCTTGTCACATTTACTGCCTCTTGTTGTTGTAAAGAAGAGGAAAATTGGTGATGTGGGAAGCTCATCTCATGTTGGAGATGATGAGGATGATGTGGATATTCCTCTCCTCATATGATTATTGAGTCTCTTATTCTTTAGGTCTTGACATGTTTTTTTTCGGCACTTCATGGATTAAACTTTTGATTTCCACCTTTGAGCTTTGTATCTTTTTATGGTTTTGTTGTAAGTTTTTTTTTGGTATGTGAATCAAGATTTCTGGAAGCTTGCAATATGTATGACCTAGTGGTATTTCTGGCTTTTATTCACATGTCTAGTTTTGGGAAAGAAGTAATACTTGTAAAGGAATATCTATTAGAAATAGTAATATACATCAATCCATGTCACTATTGAAAAAATTATTTATGGATATAAGGTTGTTCTTTGACTTTAATATACTTGCTTTTAATGATCTCTATTGTTTATACATTGCTCTTTGTCGATGTGTAGTGCTTTGCCTAGCTATGCAAGACTTTTTGCCATAAAGATGGTAGAGGATCCCAAATAGGATCTCATGAAAAAAGCGCATCGTTGACAAGGATTGTAACATTTAATGGCCTAGTAACTTATGTGTAGTGGAAAATAGCATGAACATAGTGAGCGTTTCATTAGAATAGATTCCTAATGATAATAACAAGAGTGCTTGGGTGGAGAAAGCAACAAAAAGCATAACACCTAGTTAGATAGCATGAACAATACTTCAAAAGGGAGAGAAATTAAGCAATTGACAACAATTGAGGACCGGATTTGCATGGAGCCGGTCCCCCCTCCAAAAGGCTTTGTATTATGGTTTCTCCCATCAAGAGAGACATTTTACAATACAATTTCTTGTGTTCCTTCAAGACTAGCTAGTGCAATGCAGATAGAAACTTCATGCACTACGCAAAACACTTATCAAACACAACATCGATTCCCTCACGGTCTCAGACCCAAGAACTCACACACCTTCGAAGATGGTGAGAGCTAGCGGGGTATGAGAGTAGATTGAGAGGAAGAAGGAGTATTCTTACGAGAAGATGTACATCTCCTCACATAATCACTCATATTAGCATAGCTTATCTTAGTAATTAGCATGGTAGAGGAGATGAGAATGCATTGAAGCTTGGCTCTTGGTTGGATTTGCATCACAAAGCCAAGAGTTGTTGGTGTATGCCTTCTTTCTCACAAGCCTGGAGTAGGTGATAAGCTTTCCATTAAAGCTTGAGAAGGAGAGAGAGTCTTCTTTACTTCACACATGAGATAGTGTGAGTGTGTGTGTCAATAATGCCTTGCAAAAATCAGCCCCCTCTCTCTCTTGGTCGACCCCCCTTGCTAATTACTCATGCTAGCATCCTATTGGACCTCCCCAGGCTTAGCCAATGACAATTAAACAGCATAAGTGATAGCCTTCTAACATGTGTCCCCCTTTCCCCTTTTGTGAGAGCTGTAGATAATTTAATAATTCAACTAAACTCTCATTGGACCCCTTTGCCTCCTGGCCAATAGGAATCAGGCAAGCCATTGGGATGCTGAATGCTCATTGGTCCCCTTGGGAGACTGTCCAATAGTCTTCTAGAAAGCTTAATTCTTATTGGTTATTTTATTAAGTGTTTTCAAATTAACTAAACTAGATCTACTCTAGCCTAATTCTCATTGGTCCACCACCAAGGCCATCCAATAGGATTTGAGTACACCTTGTGGGCATTTGGGCTAGGGAGCTGACATGTGTCCCTCTTTCCCCTTGTGTACAAAGGGAGCTTGTGTGTGTGTGTGTGTGTGTGTGTGTGTGTGTGTGTGTGTGTGTGTGTGTGTGTGTGTGTGTGTGTATGAGTTTCTCTCTCATCCCCTACTTCTTGGGCTCGCCCCCTCCTATGTAGGGCTTCACAAAGACTTTTGGGACACACACAAAGCATCCAATTTTCCCTAAAGTTGACCTTTGGACACAACCTTTGAATTTTGGAACCTTAGCATTTTGGAAGTCTTAATGGGTGAACCTTAAGGTCTTTTAAGCCCATTGTTGCACATAGGTCTTTTGCAGATGGCCCCCCCTTTGGATCCCTATTTTCCCTCCTTTAGATCCCTATTGTGGCCGGTCTGCTAACTTAACCAATATTCTAGCCTTTTCTCCCCTGGCGCTTCCCCATATTAAATGATCACGGTTAACATGAGAAAATCATTTAAGAGAATTAGATATTGATTATTATGACAAGGATGATTATTTCTAGATGATGAGGATTCTATTATATAGGATTCATGAGAGCTCTATAATATAGAATTTAAGTTTTTAGAAATGGTGAAGAGATGTTTTGCTCTCTCTCTCTCTCTCTCTCTCTCTATATATATATATAAAGACTCTACCAAAGACAGGTTGAGCTCTACCAAAGATTCAAGAGTACTCATCCTTCATTGCAACTGTTATTAAGATCCTTTGAGGCACTAAAACCATCTTCATTTGGAAGTTAAGAGAGCAGCATACTTGCTACTGTGTATATCATGTCCTGATGATATATTTTAAAGAGGCTTTCAATCAAATGCGGCAAAAAAAGTTTGGGCACCATGAAAAAGGACATCTTTGTACATGCTCAATTCGTTGTGCAAGGGGTAATCCAGGTCAGTGTTCTCCAAGCCAGGTAGTATGTCAGTACATTAGTGATATGTGGGAATCCATATTGTGCCCAAAGCCTCTGGACAATGAGTACCATGCAACAAAATGTCTATTTGAAAATTTCCCCGAATGTAGTGTAACCAGGTTGACATTTTGCCTAGAGGAAATTTCTACAGATAGTAGGGAGTTGATTGTGAAGGCATTTAAGGATGTTGGGACCACAAAGGTTGATGCCACCGGCGGTGAGAAGAAGAGAAAGGACTTGCTCATGGAGCGAATGCAAAGTGCTTATTTTCTTCACCTCTTTTCAAATCATCTCAAAAGATTCATCAAGCGTAACTTCCTCTTTAGGTGGAAGACCCAACAGTTCAAAGACTTCTTGCTTAACTTTGCTAGTGATGTTGTTGTGTTGATTGTTGATTTTGCAAAGAATTATTCATTTAAGACGTAGAATAAGATTCAATCCATGCATTGGTGGTCAACCCAAGTTACCATATTGGTGCACATCACTTATGTGTGAGAAACTCAACAGGTGCTGTTGAGAAGACACTACATTTTTACATTTTAGATAACAAGATCCATGACATGTTTTTTTGTTTAGCATTGCATTTTGCTTCATGATAAGTGGATGAAACAATAGAGACATAACTTTGCGATATCATTGGGTGAGGTCAGATGGTACTGCCTTACAGTTTAAGGCACGCGAACTTTCTATTTTGTGGCAAGGCATTGTCAATTGACAAGGTTGGACATGATGCATAACTTCTGCACTTCAAGACATGGAAAGGGAGAGCATGATGGTACACGTTCTATTATCAAAAGAACCCTCATTCATGAGGAACTGAAACCAGATGGTTGGCTCCACAAACTTGATCTAAGCATGCATACTATTTCATTTTTGTGCACAGAAAAGAAAAAGAGAGTCTTATAAGACAAAAACTTTGTTCATTTTTAACATTTTGTACATTTGCTTACGCTAGGGAAGCATTGTAAGCATTGAAAAGGTTTAGGTTATCCTTTAATTGTATGCCTTGCATCCATCTAGCATCTTCAAAAGGATAATTCTTAAACTTAGTAAGATATCTTCGGATAGTGTTACCGCCTCTTAGTACCTTGTCTTCATGTTGGAGAATGGACTTGGGCTGCAGCACCTCTTCTTGGTCCTCGATCTCTGGTGGGTCTTCAATAGTTGGTTCTTGAGGTGGCTCTCCTTTGTAAGGCTTGAGTAGGCTCACATGGAAAGCATTGTGTATGAGCCAATGGTTGGGCAACTTGAGTTGATAGGCCATCTCATTGATTGGCCTAAGAATCTGGAAGGGACCATAGTACCATTTTGCTAGCTTAGCATAGTACTTTTGGTGTCCCGTAGGATTCTTGCCCGTCGTGTGCCTTAATCGAGCCTTGGGAAATTTGAGTAAGACCCAATCATTTTCTTTAAAGGCTTGGGCTCTTCTGTGCTTGTCAGCAACAGCCTTTTGCCTTTGCTATGAGATAGAGATAGCATCCTTAATCTTTTGGAAAGATTCTTGTAGGTCTCGGTTATACTCATTTGGAACGAAGATCTTCCCGTGTACCTTAAGTAGCAAAATTTGATCTTCCCTCAATTACCTCAAAAGGTGCTTTTCCCGTGGAAGTATGTACAGTGTTATTGCAGGCATACTCCACTGAGGGTAAGTACTTCTCCCATTGGGATCTTTGATCTACTTCCGTTACATATGCTTTTAATAGATCGAGAATTGTTAGGTTAGCTATTTCACTTTGGCCATCCGTTTGCGAGTGATAGGGCGAAGAGAAGTTTAGCCTTGTTCCTAAATTCTCAAAGAGACCCTTCCAAAAATTACTGGTCATTCTAGGATCTCTATCCGACACTATGGACATTGGCAAGCCATGGTACTTGAAAATTTGTGAAATGAAGAGGGTTGCCATTTGATGGGCTTTGATAGTCTTTTTGACATGTATAAAATGAGCTTGTTTACTGAACCTGTCTACTATCGTCCATATTCCCATATTCCCATGGATAGACTTAGGCAATGCAAAGATAAAATCCATGGATATGCTCTCCCATGGTGAATTAGGGATTGGCAAGGGTTGAAGCAATCCAGGTTGCTTCCCTCTATCAAATTTTGTCTTCTGGCATACCACACATTTAGAAACATACTCTTGTATGTTCGCTTTCATGGTAGGCCAATAGAAATATGTTTCAATTCCCTTTACGGTGGACTGAATCCCTCGATGCCCCGCATAAGGAGGAGCATGAGATTCATACATTACTTTTTCACTTAGTAAGCTAGTAACGCATAGTCTATTGCCGTAGAGAAGATAACCATCTTGTAAAGTAAATGGTTCCTCTTTCTTCCCTAGTGCAAGGGCTAAAATCACATCTCTAAAATCGGGATCAATAGCATACTCATCTATCATAGAAGATAGATCATTGTGAGTTGCTATGGGAACCACATTCACTCTCGGCCGTCTTGAGAGTGCATCGGCTACTTGATTATGCTTGCCAGCAATGTGAGCAATATGAAAATGAAATTGCGAAAGGAAATTTGCCCACCTCATTTGTTTGTTGGAGAGCTTGGTCTGCGTCATGAAGTACTTAAGACTTTGGTGATTCGTTCTTTCGTAGAATGAAAGGAGTCCCCAATAAATAGTGCTTCCATGAGTCTAAGGCATGTAGAACTGCAAGGAGTTCCTTTTCATATATGCCTAGAGCTTTCTCAACAGGGTCGAGCGTTCGACTTTCATAGCCTATGGCGTGCCCTTCTTGAAGCAAAACAGCTCCAAGGAAATCACCACAAGCATCACATTGGACCTCAAATGGCTTTGAGAGATCTGGTAGTGTAAGCACAGGTTGAGTGATAAGCTTTTCTTTAAGCTTTTCGGAAGCATTGTTCTCCTTGGCAGACCATGTGTACCTAACATTTTTGTTTGTTAGGTCATGTAATGGTCCTGCTATCAGTCAGAACTTTTCTATGAAGCATCTATAGTATGCACACATACCTATAAAGCTTCTTAACTCATGAAGATTCCTTGGTTTAGGCCATCCTTTTATTACCTCTAACTTTGATGGATCCATTTGGATGCCATCTTGAGAGATAATGTGACCTAAATACTGAATCTCTCGTAAGAAAAATTCACTTTTCTTTAGATTAACATAAAGTTTATTCTCTCTTAGAACTTGAAATATTACCTGGAGGTGTCGCTTGTGTTTGTCTAATGAATTAGAGTAGATGATGATATCATCAAAGAACACTCCAGTAAAAGTTCGGTGAGGCCTAAATAGCTTCTCCATCAAGTGGTTGAATGTGGCTGGTGCATTGGTCAAGCCAAAATGCATGACAATGTATTCATAAAGACCAAACGTAGTGCGAAATGCGGTCTTTACAATGTCTTGATCAACTATCGTTATTTGATGATAGCCACTTTTTAGGTCAATCATTACTGAAGTAGGTGGAGCCTCGTAGCTTATCAAATATGTCTTCTACCCGTGGAACGGGAAACCTATTTTTGATAGTGATCCTATTTAGTGCTCTATAGTCGACACACATATGATATGTGCCGTCTTTCTTTTGCACTAGTATCACAGGAGAACAAAATGGAGATGAGCTAGGCCTAACCATGCCCTTCTGAACTAACTCATGCACTTGCCGCATAATCTCCTCTTGTTGAGCTTGAGAAACTCTATAAGGAGGTTTGTTAGGCGGTGAACTTCCTGGAAGAAGTTCAATTGCATGGTCATCATTGCCTCGTTTAGGAGGTAGCTCACAAGGGATGTCGTCAATAAAGACATCTTGAAACCCCTTGAGGAAATTGGATAACTCTAATTCCTTTTGATTGTGTATATTTTCTTTTGTTAAAACATTAGGTTCATTTTGAGAATCTTTAACAAAAATCATGTACACGGAAATAGAGCTCTTTATTGACTTGTTGAAAGCTTGTGTATGTACAATGGGTATAGTGTTACCCATTTCCTTAGCATCTATATACATATCTTTTTCCTTGAACTTAAAGGAGATTCTCCTTTTAGGGAACTTAACATTGGCAGCCATGCGATCAAACCATGGTGCCCCTAGGATTACATCCACATGCTTGAGAGGAGAGATAAATAAGTCCTCTTTGTCGACATAGCTTTGGACATGGAGCCTTAGTTTCTCAATTAAGGGAGTGACTGAAGCTTCTTGCCCCTTAAAAGCACCATCTGCGGGTAGGACATCTCCCATCTCATAGGCTTGTATGCCTAGCTTGGTGGCCAACTCTATAGATATAAAATTGTGAGTAGGACCGGGGTCAAAGAGAATAAAAGCATCATGTTCTCTTACCTTTCCCCAAGCATGGCATAGACGAGATCCTTTGTGGTGAGTTTCCTCCTCTTGGATTTCGACCAAGGTAGCTCTAGGAGGATCATGGCGGTTGTTCTTTTGGGGACAAGCGCGGTACGCATGCCCTTGTTCGCCGCACTTGAAACACCGGTTATCCTTGCGATAATGCTCAAGCTCCTTAGGAGAGAGTTTATTTTTGCCTTTATAAACTCCCTTCTCTTTAAGCTTTGTTGGAGTTGCCCTTAGGAGACTTTTGGACATTGTCCTTCCCCTTAGGCTCATTGGAACCCTTGTTTTAGGGGGCTTAGAATTCCTCTTAGCCCGTGTTTGGAAATTGATTCAAGAGGCCACCATAGTATGATGTATTACTGCCGATATGGTCCGTGGCCTTTGGGAGTTGACATACTCCGCCATTTCTTCGGTTAAGCCCGCATGAAATTGCTGCTTTTGCTCTCCAAAATCCAACTTCTTGAAGATAGTGGCTTTGAGTTGTAGGTCCCAAAACTTGTTTACATATTTGTGGATGGATTCATAGGGAGAGAGCTTCAAGCTTCTCCATTCGGTGAGTACTTTGTCTTTGGAATCGATGGCCAAAAACTGCTTCATAATGGAAGCTCTTAAAGCTTTCCATGTTCGTGGAGCTTCACCGTTGGCCCGTAGGCTAGACCACCATTGTCTGGCGGACTTTTGAAAGTGCATAGCTACATGGCGTAGCTTAGAGGACCTTGTGAAGCCCTCATCTCCGAACACCGCAGCAAATTGTTGGATAAAGGCCAAGACTTTGTCCGTAGCACCAAAAGTGCCATCATAGGTAAGGAAAGAGATGCTCTTCCCTCCCTCTTTGAATTTCTTGAGCTTGAATGACCTCTTCCACGCGGCATAGGATTTCTTATGGCCTCTTCTTTTTGATGGTTCAAAGGTTGCACCATCACTTTCTTCAAAAGATGAAGAATTTGAGAAAGATGGAGAAGAGGGTGACCTATTTCTTGCATTTTTCTTTCCTTGATCTTCTTTGTCTTCACCATCACTTTCATAAGAGGAATTCTTATTGGTTCTTTTATTAAGTGTTTTTAAATTAATTAAACTAGATTTACTCTAGCCTAATTGTCATTGGTCCACCACCAAGGCCATCCAATAGGATTTGAGTACACCTTGTGGGCACCTGGGCTAGGGAGCTGACATGTGTCCCTCTTTCCCCTTGTGTACAAAGGGAGCTTGTGTGTGTGTGTGTGTGTGTGTGTGTGTATGAGTTTTTCTCTCATCCCCTACTTCTTGAGCTCGCCCCCTCCTATGTAGGGCTTGACAAAGACTTTTGGGACACACACAAAGCATCCAATTTTCCCTAAAGTTGACCTTTGGACACAACCTTTGAATTTTGGAGCCTTAGCATTTTGGAAGTCTTCATGGGCTGAACCTTAAGGTCTTTTAAGCCCATTGTTGCACATAGCTCTTTTGCAGATGCCGCCCCCTTTGGATCCCTACTGTGTGGCCGGTCTGCTAACTTAACCAATATTCTAGCCTTTTCTCCCCTGGCACTTCCCCATATTAAATGATCAGTTTAACATGAGAAAATCATTTAGGAGAATTAGATATTGATTATTATGACAAGGATGATTATTTCTAGATGATGTTATATAGGATTCATGAGAGCTCTATGATATAGAATTTAAGTTTTTAGGAATGGTGAAGAGATGTTTTGCTCTCTCTCTCTCTCTCTCTCTCTCTCTCTCTCTCTCTCTCTCTCTATATATATATATATATATATATATATATATATATATATATATATATATATATATATATATATATATATATATATATGTATGTAAAGACTTTGGTATAGTGCTTACTACATCATCTTTGGCAAAATGATCAAGACCTCTGGCTATGGATGGAGATTAGTGTTGGACTAGGAACCAAGTGTTCTAGGGTGGAAATAGGGATAGTTGGGTGCTAATGATTGACACTCTACACCATACTTGATAGTAATATTGTTAAATGGTGCACCCAAAACTTTTTCAGTACCAAATTTGGAAAACTCATTTATGATATTAATCATCTTTGGTACTAAATAGTACCAAGTTGCAAACTACTTATCGATTTGAAACTATGTGCCGTGTTGGTACTATATAGCGGTTTGGTACTCAATACTACGAATTTGGTAGTATGCACCACTTTGGTATTATCACTACCAAATTAACTGGAGGTATAAGTTTGGTACTTATTACTACCTTATTGGTACTCTGTGCAACACTTTAGTGCTAAAGATAAGACTTTCAAGTACCATATTTTTGCTTGCTAGTACACAACTTAGGCTTTGAATGTTATTTTGGTACTATCTACCACTAATTTTGGTACTTTTCTCCACACATGTGTTGTAACTTAAATGATTGGAATGCTTTGATGTGAAAAGTCGAGCTCTAACTTGAACTATTTTGATGTGACAGGTTGAGCTCTACCAAAGATTCAAGAGTACTCATCCTTCATTGCAATTGTTATTAAGATCCTTTGAGGCACTAAAACCATCTTCATTTGGAAGTTAAGAGAGCGGCATACTTGCTGCTGTGTATATCATGTCTCGATGATATATTTTAAAGAGGATTTCAATCAAATGCGGCAAAAAAAGTTTGGGCACCATGAAAAAGGACATCTTTGTACATGCTCAATTTGTTGTGCAAGGGGTAATCCAGGTCAGTGTTCTGCAAGCCA
Source organism: Adiantum capillus-veneris (assembly GCF_014529385.1). NCBI lineage: Eukaryota > Viridiplantae > Streptophyta > Polypodiopsida > Polypodiales > Pteridaceae > Adiantum > Adiantum capillus-veneris. Next base: position 173,330,926 of record NC_140931.1, on the reverse strand, counting down.
GGTAGTATGTCAGTACATTAGTGATGTGTGGGAATCCATATTGTGCCCAAAGCCTCTGGACAGTGAGTACCATGCAACAAAATGTCTATTTGAAAATTTCCCCGAATGTAGTGTAACCAGGTTCACATTTTGCCTAGAGGAAATTTCTATAGATAGTAGGGGGTTGGTGAGAAGAAGAGAAAGGACTTGCTCATGGAGAGAATGAAAAGTGATTATTTTCTTCACCTCTTTTCAAATCATCTCAAAAGATTCATCAAGCATTCCTCTTTAGGTGGCAGACCCAACAATTCAAAGACTTCTTGCTTAACTTTACTAGTGATGTTGTTGTGTTGATTGTTGATTTTGGAAAGAATTATTCATTTAAAATTTAGAATAAGATTCAATCCATGCATTGGTGGTCAACCCAAGTTACCATATTGGTGCACATCACTTATGTGTGAGAAACTCAACAGGTGCTGTTGAGAAGACACTACATTTTTACATTTTAGATAACAAGATCCATGGCATGTTTTTTGCCTTCATGATAAGTGGATGAAACAATAGAGACATAACTTTGCGATATCATTGGGTGAGGTCAGATGGTACTGCCTTACAGTTTAAGGCACGCGAACTTTCTATTTTGTGGCAAGGCATTGTCAATTGACAAGGTTGCACATGATGCATAACTTCTCCACTTCAAGACATGGAAAGGGAGAGCATGATGGTACATGTTCTATTATCAAAAGAACCCTCATTCATGAGGAGCTGAAACCAGATGGTTGGCTTATGAAATGTGCGATTGATGTTAATTTTCTTAATGCAAACTTTCAGTCCAGAAGGGAAGAACATAGGTGCATTACTTAGAGAATATTTTGGCTGGTTTTAAAGATGATGTGCAATGCAATTTGTAGTGGACTATCAAGCCATTACATTTCGTCGCTCATTCCATTGTGTCTATGGATATTCAACAGAAAACCCATGTGCTCTATGCCTTCAAATGCTCTCATGCTTTTGTAATCCATGTGTGTTGGGATAGTGGAGGAGATGCAAATATAGACAATACATAGAAAATTGAAAATCTGTCTCCATTGTGTCATTTCCAGAGACGGTAGAAGTAGACTACGACAAAGATGAAGATGAGGAGGAGGGAAGCACTGCTGTATTGGCCATGCCAATAAGCAAGGATTCTAACCTTGTAACCATGAATTGTTGTGTGAGATGTTGTACTGGGGAAAACTTTACAGTCAAAGCTACCAAGGCCAACAAGGAATTCTACCTTTTGAAGTGCACAAAAGCAATGTAGCAAACAATGAAAACCTAGAAAGACAATTGGTATAATAGAGTTTTCCATGGTGGAATAGTAGTTGAAGGCTTGTACTATGGATAGATTGAGGGGAAGTTTGATACATATCCCCTAATGGATCAGACACCTCTAGTGATGATCTAATCCCAAGATCCATGAACTTTCCCTTGGAGCCTATCCTTGGATTCCATAACCACTTTAGATCGTCCATTGAGATATATGAAAACACATACAATAGTATTCCATTTGATGAGATGAAAGTGACCAAGATGTTGGCATTTCAGCCTTCAACCCACCTCCTAAAATTGCAAGTAGGAAAATCTGTACTTCTTCCAAATTGAAAATTACTTATGCTGATTTCTTGTTTTTTACTTCAGTGTCTGTATTTCACTAACTTGTGACTAAAATAAGAACCTAGAATAAAGAAGTATCAACTCAACACCTTATGATCATGTACATCTATTGATTTTCAAGCAGTACCAAAATTGGGAAAACAAAATACCAAATGTATCAAAGATGCAAAACAAAGAATGAATTAATCATGTACACCAAAAAGGGGATTTCCATTAGCTAGTAACACATAGCAAAAGGGTATTTGGTTATATTTTTTAATCAATGTCATGGGGGTCAAACCTATAGGAGTGCCCCTCTAGCTCTATGAAATGGTTAGCAACTATAGGGGTGATGTCATCCTCTACATCAAACAAGGGGTTCTTGTGAGAGTAAGCGGTTGGGTATTTGGAGCATTTATAATTTCAAGTAAATCTTTGAGTTCTTTTGGTACTTTTGCTAGATCACAAACAACCATTGATCAACATGTAGATCATTGTTATGGGGGTCAAGCATATAGGAGTACCCCTCTAGCTCTTGAATTGTTAGCAACTATAGCGAAGATGTCATCCTCTACTTTAAACAAGGGGTTGTTGCAAGAGTAAGAGGTTGAGTATTTGGAACGTATCCAATTTCAAGTAAACCTTTGAGTTCTTTTGGTACTTCTGCTTGAACATAGATAGACATTGATAGGAAGGTATACCATCATTATTGAGGTCCTTTGGGAGCACCCCCTGTTGCGGGAGTTAATCACACCAACTATAAAGTGCATGCAGCACAACCTAGATCAATAGAGCGTCAATCAAGGACACAAATGAAACGATAGGCACATGGAGGAAATCTCTTTAGCTTGTCAGGTTGAGACCATCCCACACATACAACATTCTAGAAGGCTAACTAAACCACAATCTAAAATCTCACTACTGTCAACTACACCATCCAACCACACACACACAAATGGAAGGAAACTTATCAAATCATACTAAAATCATACAAAAGTTATGGAACATCATCCCCTCACTAGGATACACTTGTCCCAAAGCCTCTACACTCAAAACCGTCACTCTTGACCCATCTGCAAAAAACACGTATGAAGACAGATCCAAAATTTTAAAATGCCCAAAACCAAAATATATGAGTACCTATGCGTAGCGTATGCTACCATGATTCTAATGACTACTTGCATGCAGAAAACAAACATCGTTTGCTATAATTACGGCCACAAATAACTCATAGATGCGCAGGCAAGTTTGCTCCATCTCGCGTGGAATGCTTGGCATTGTTGTGTATCTTTTGCCGAGCCTATCATGATGGTGCAATCGGATCTCCAATGCTATGAGCGAGTGAGGAGTAGTGCCTGGATGAAGCTCATTCTCTCTCTCTTCTCTCACGCACACAATCGACGGAAACTTAAAACTTGATTATGATAAAAGTTCTCTTTACTAAAGGACCTAGGTACCTTATATACTAAGGCTACCATAGGTTAAACCTAAAATAGAATTCAAGGGGTAAAATGGCTTTGTATGTACAATCTGGAAGTGCCATTGCATCTTGGCTTCTGCAACAACTAGACTAGCTACTCATTACAAATGATTTTTTAAACCATAATCCATAGCATTTTATAAATCTCAAAAAATAAGGCTTTGTTGAGTTATGTCATGCTGTTGACCCACGGGTCAACACTCCCCCCCTCTGGATTCATGTCGTCCTTGACATGACCTAGTGGTCAATGTTGGTGTGGTTTTTGTTGTTGTTCTTGATTTCTTGTGGTCCATTGTTTGTACTTTTGTCAAACCACAACAAGAACTATGATCCATGAAAAGCATAATTGATGATGAATTTTATGTCCTTCACATCCAAGACTCAAGCTACAACATCTGCTACTGTCATTATAGGGCTATTGCTAGATCTAAATTCAGAGCGGACCCAATCTCATTCAGCTTGACTCTTATCATTATGGATAAATAAAGCTCCATCCATCACTTGCTCCAGCAGAGTCAATTTTGAGTATTTCTCATTCTCAGAAACAACTTCTACATTTTGTAGAATTGAATGATTGGCTTTCAGATCATGTGAGCCAATGACAACTTTATAAGGATTCTGTAGATTTTTTTGGTCTAAACCTTCAACTTCTTTAGGCCAAGTTGCAATCCAATACAAAGTATGTCTGTCAGGCCGAATCTGGGAAATAATTTTTTTGATTTGGGGTTCAAAACCTATGTCAACATTTGATCCGCCTCATCAAGGACAAGATATGTAACCCTGTGAAGGTTGGTTTGTTTACCATTTGTGTCTACTCTTCTTCATTGGTGACTCCTTTGTTCCTGCATCAAGGTGATCAAAGTTTCATTTGCCACTATTAGCTTTTGTGTGATGTGTAAATCAGTATACTGCTTCTAATTGATACATGACTTAATTAAAGCCGGACGAACCCCAGTTAATTTCCCAAGTTAGTAACTTGCTTCAGAGGGCCTTATTCGACATCATTCACGATAGATGACCATCTATGAGCTATCATTGTCAATTTGTCCCCAAAGCTCATATACATGATGTACATTGTAAGTAGGTGGCTATCATTGCTTCAGCTTTGAAAAAAATTGCATTTTTCGCTAGCTAGGTTTTTTGTTTGTTTTTGGTTTTTTTTTTTAACCCTTAGCTTGTATTTTGTCATGAAATCTAATATCTAACTAACCCAAATTATTTTCTCATATTAAACTAATCATTTAATGTGGGAGAATAAACGAGAACAAGAGTTAGAATATAGACATGTGCTTCTAGATTTCCACTAGCCCTTTTCCCCATAAGAACTGGTACTTGCTCTGACACTTTACTGATTCTGTCACACTGACACTGTTTTATCACGCTGAGACTTTTCTGATACCGTCACTGCTTCTGGTATTGGTTGTACATGGAAGAGGTTTAGAATGGCTGGGTCTAAAAGTTCCTAGTCACCAGTACCCAGAATGCCAATATCTTCTTCTCTGGAGGTCTCTCTCATTAGAATAATATAGCTTAATTTTGGCCCCATTATAAACACATGGCAACAGTAGTCCAAATAAGTCCTTTAACCTTACTGTGCCATTGGAAAATACCCAATCGACTTCATATAGAACATTCCAAGCTATCTTTAAATTTGGTTTCTTAGGACCCAGTTTGGATTGATAAAGCAAAACTAAGTCTCCCTTTTGGAACTCCCTAACTTTGATTCTTCTATCATGCCAGTGCTTTCTTCTTTGCTAAACAATCTCCTGTTCCAGCATGGCACGTTGTCGCAACTCATCCAACTGGACTAATTCTTCCAGTCTATGTTTAAGATTATAATTAAAATCTAATCGATACTCCACCGCCATTTTGAGATTAAGAATCACAAATTCAATAGGTACTACAACTTCAGTACCGTACACCATTATGAAAAGTGTCATTCCAGTGGTGACTTTGTAAGATGTTTTGTAGGCCCATAGAGCAGTCTGGAGCTTAAGATCCCACTGATGTGGTTCCTTCTAAACAATCTTGGTTACAATGTTCTTGATGGTTTTGTTACTGCTCTCTGCCTGACCATTGCACCTCTAGGTCAATAAGGGAGTTGATTTCATGTGCTTAATTGAGAGCATTTCCATCAGAATTTCCATGGTATCATTGATGAAGTGTGTCCCTTGATCAGACACAATTTCAATGGGGCATCTATTGCGGCAAATAATGTTTTCAAATAGGAAAATAGCAGTGGATTTTGCAATATTATCTGGAAGAGCCTTGGCCTCTACCCATTTGATGACATAACAGGTAGCCATTAAGATATACCGGTTCTTCCTTGGAGTGACCTTCTTGAACGGTCCCATGAAGTCCAAATCCCATTTAATAAATACTCCCCAGTGGTTGGACTGGAGTAAGTGGAGTCATATCAGCTGTTGTTGGTCTGCCCATTCTCTGACATACATCACAAGTTTTGCAAAAACTTCGAACATCAGATATCAGAGTTTTCCACCATTATCGAGCCTACAAAATCTTCTTGTAAGTAATATCAGTGGAGAAGTGTCCTCCAGAATCCATATCGTGTGCTTCAAAAATAACTTGCATTCTTCCTTCCATTGGCACACACCTTTGAAGAACCCCATCTACTCCCTGTTTATAGAGCAATCCTCCTATGATGGTGAACTTCAAAGTCTTAATAATCAGAGCCTTTTGATTCTGAGTCCAGTTTTTTGGGAATCCTCCTTTGGAAAGGAAATGATATACATCATACCATTTTGGATATGTGTTTTCCTCAACTGTCACCTGAAACAACTCTGCATCTATTGGCTCATCTCTCAAGAATATTTCTGAGTAGCCGTCAGTACTTTTGGACAAGAAATTAGCACCATAGTGAGATTTACCTGGCTTGTGGAATATGCGGGATTCAAACTCCATCAAGAACATCATCCATTTGATCAATCTTCCTTGGATAATAACTTTGTTAATAAAAAATAATAATGCCTGATGATCCACATAGAAATGCAATAGCTTGCCCAGTAAATAATGTCAAAACTTGGCGGCACTGAAAACCATTCCTAAGGCTTCTCTCTCCGTAGTAGTATATACTTGTTCAGCTTGACTGAATCTTCGACTGGCAAACTACATCGGATAATCAATCCTCCCTTCTGGTTGAGCCAGTATTGCTCCCATTGCCAGTCCCGAAGTATCAACATGCACATGGAAGATAACATCCAAAACCAGTTGTCGGAGTACTAGCTTACTGATAATGGCATTTTTAAGACAGTGGAAGCTCTCCTCACATTCAACAGTCCAAATGAGCTTCCTGGTTTTCTTGGTGAGCTCATATAATGGTAATGCTTTGGAAGCAAACATATGAACAAATCTTCTATAAAAATTGATATATCCCAAGAATGAACTTAATTTTGATGTTGTACGGGGTGCCTTGGCCTGCTGGACACACTGGATTTTATCATTGGCCATATATATGCCATTCCTGGACACTATATGCCCCAGTAATTGTCCCTTCTAAACCATGCAAACAGATTTGAATGGATTCAAACAAATCCTCTTCTCCTTACAACGTTGGAAAACCATTTTCAGAAACATCAAAAGCCTCCTTAGTTGAGAATATAGTGAAGTCATCCATAAATATGGCAAAAAATCAGTGCAGAAATTCATTGATTATCTCCATCATGCAACGTTGGAATGTTGTTGGAGCATTGCAAAGACCAAATGGCATGACTAAATACATGAATGCACCCCATTCAGTAATAGAAGTGGTTTTACTCCGATCTTTCGAGGACCAATCTTTAGTTGATTATAACCACTATAGCCATCCATAAAGCTATACATCTCATTGCCTGCAATCTCATCAAGAAGCATACCCGTAAAAGGTAATGGAAAAGGATCTTTGATGGTTTGAGGATTCAACTTTTGATAATCCACATAGACTTTGAGCTTTCCATTCTTCTTTGGCACTACCGCAATAGGGAATAGTCAGTCACTAATGGCGACTTCTGTGATGAAATCAGCCTTCAGAAGGTTGTCGGTTCCTTCTTTGACCTTCTTAGCATAATTTGGATTCATTCTGTACCATTGTAGACGCACTGGTCTGGCATCTGGATTCAGAGGTATTCTGTGTTGACAAACCTCTCGATCTACTCCTTTTAAATTAGTATGTTCCCATGCAAATACGTCTTTGTATTTCAAGAACATAAGTCGAGCTTTTTCTTTCATTCCTGGGTTCAGGTGCTTATTCACTTTGATCAATTGAGGATTGTCTTCAGAACCCAGATTCCATTCTTCGATTTCCTGATCATCTGGAAGAAACCAGTTTGGCCCACCTCCCTTCCTTTTGGTTGACTCCTCAACATAATACTAGGATGGACCTGTTAGTTCTAAACTGTCATTTGGAACTCCAGTAACTTCTTCAAAGTGCACCTCTTTAGTAACCGCTGGTGTACTGGAATCTGAGAATTCTTCTTTAGAGTCAACTAGTTTCTCTGGCCGTCCAGTTAGCTAAACAGGTCGTTCTCTAAGATTCAGTTCAGTGAACTGATCTGGAAATTGCTTCCTTTGCTTTTCAGCCTCATCCTTGTCAAGTAATACTACATTTAGGTCTATCTTGGCCAATGGAAAAATATTTATTGCTACCAGCATCCTCTTAATCTTCTTTACCCCATACTTCTGGCAAAGCTCTTCTGGTTGCAGTGCCTTCCTCCAACTTCTAGTGTTGTTTTGGATTTGAATTCTTCTAATGGTGCCCTAAATTGTTTGATTGGCATAATCATGAGTGGCCTGTGCCGTTTGCAACCATGGGCATCCAGGTAGCATTTTATATGTGGATTGCACATCCAGTACCAGGAAGGTGGTCTTGAACTTTTCTCTCCCCACCCTTATCTGCATATTTTTTATCATCCCAGTTGCTTGCACAACTCTGTGGTTGGCCATTTGAACCTTAAAGGGTACTGGTTTCAAGTTTGTGATACACATTCTTTGCTGAAGATGTGTCCCCGGGATATTTACACCTGCCCCTCCATCCAGTATGACACTGGATAGAGGCTCCCATTGTTTCCTGACTTTGTAGTCTACGTGGATTACCGACACTTCATCATCTTTGATAGCTGCCAAGTCAATTGCTCTGGCATCGGCTTCATCCTTTCTTCGCTGTCTGATGAATTTTGCTGCTTCAGGCAAAGTTTTTCTAATGTCTTCTAATTCAACTGTCTGTTTTTGAAATTTTTCACAGATTTTAACATGAATTTCTTCTCTCTCTTGATCAGAGCTATTATGAAAACTATCTTCACAGTGCCAATCCTCTATCTGGTGTTTGCTTTGCCTACTTCATTGTTTCCCATTGTAGTTAGATTTGATTTAACGTTTTCTAGATCTTCCAACAGTCCTTGGACTGCAGCAAGCATAGTCTCAAGGATTCGAGATCTTGACTGATCTGGCTATCTTTTCTCAGAAGACTGGGCTAGTATCTTTTGAATGACGTGAGCATCAGAACTTTCTGGCTGCTCTGGTAGCTTCTTAGCCAGATCTTATGTGATCTTAGCTACCAGTTCTCTCTGCTCTTGCCATTCATCTACTACCTTTTCTTTGCCTTTTGCCTTCCATACCTCTCTCTGCTGAGTCTATTTGCTAGTTTTAGGAATGACTGGTTTCATCGGCTCATCTAGGATTTTCTCAATGACTACCCCTTTACTGAGTGTAACTGCTCATATTTGAAACTGGCTTTGGGGATTTCACATCAGTAGCCGCAATACTGGGCGCCTCTAGACACTGAGCCACAAAGTGTCCATACTTGCCACAAGTATAGCAATTAAGGCTGCGATTTTGAAAATTACCACGACCCTGGCCTCGGTCAGTACCTCCTTGGTATCTGCCGCATCTAGTACCAGTGCCACTGGTACCTGATTTCTCCTCTTGGGGTACACTAGTTGTCTCTACCTTAGCGGGTTCAGCATTGGTAAATGCCACTAGAGACAGATCCTTTCCCTTCTTGAAGTGATGAATTCGAATGCCACAATTTTTCCATAAATGACCATATGCTTTGTAATAGGTACACTGTGGACATTCATTGGAAACATGATCTTTAGATTTGCACCTTGAGCACCAGGTTTCCATTCTCCTAGCTTGTTGTCTGGTTTGGCTGATTTTAGCAATCTGCCAGGCCATTTCATCAAGCTTCCTAGACCAAGACCCTTTCTTAGCCTTGTCCTTGCTCTTTTCATCAGAGCTGCTAGAGGCCTCACTAGAATCAAAATTCTCAGTGGAAGAACTGCTAGTGTTGGACCTCCTCTTCTTGTGGCTTTTCTCGTTCTTAGCTTGTTGTTCAAGCTTCAGAGCTCTCTGCACCAAATCATTAAATTTCTTTATTGGTGCAGGTACCTCTTGTTCTTTGAGCTTCTTACTGCGGAACCCATTTAGAAACCATGCGTGTAGCCTCTTTTCTGATGGTGACTCCTACAACTTCCTGGTTAACTCCTTGATTTTTTCAACATAACTTCTCACAGACAATTTTCCTTGTCTGATCTTGTCTAGCTCATAGAGGATGTCCTCATCTCCTCTGTTGTCTAAATACTCAAGTCTGAAAACCTTGAGCAGTTTGTTGTATGATTGATTTGGCAAGCTGGGTAATGGTAATACCATTTCCTTGCTGCACCTTTCAGTGTCTAAGGAAAATATTCTCCCCAGTCATCTTCATCAATATTCTTCAACTCAACATACTCCTCAAAAGCTTGAATATGAACATCTGAATCATCTTTCTTTCCGCCTTTGAACACTGGGAAAGAGATCTTCAATGAAGAAGTATAATCATGCCGGTCAGCATCATCTCTGCTTCTTTTGACCTTGGGAGCCTGACTTCATCTTGAAGATTTCCTATAGTGATCTGTGTCAGCATCCCAATCAACTTTTTCTTCAATTTTAGTCTCCATCTCTTCTCTGGCTTTCTTGCTGGAACTGTGACGGTTGCCCTTGCTACCCTTGGCCTCAACCGCCTTGTGTGTGGACCAAAAACTCATGGTTTTGTGTTCCTCACGCTCATCCCTTCTCCTCCTGGAATGACTAGAGTGCTGAGAGTCTCTGGCCTCTTCAACATGACTGTGCTCCTCCTGAGTCTCAGTCTCACTCTCAGGGTCCTTTTTAGGATCAGATTCTCTTTCTGATATCTCAGGAATAGGGTCAACACGGTTGGAATCAGTGCCTAACTGGGTTGACGGTTTGCAACCACGACTGACTTTGGGCGCCATGTGTAAAACTGAAAATTCTAACTGGGAGATAAGATTTTTCTAGTCGAAGAGCGCACAACTCTAACCATTGTGATCGCGAAAGTGGAATTGGAGCTACTCTCTTTAGAAAACTTATTCCAGTGTTAGAATTTAGAGCTACTAGTTATGTTGTCAGTTCAGTTAGTGAGACTAGAACAAACTACTGGACTGAAATAGAGATTTGAATTGGAACCTTTTACTGAAACGAGAGACATAACTGAAAGATTGGAGATGGTATTTGCAGATTCAATTTAATAGCTGAAGGATGACTAGTACAATATACAATGGGTTTAAGCTCAGATGATTACAGAAGCAATGATATGGGGTGAAGCTAGAAGCTAAGAGTTTGTAAACCCAAAAGTGTTTAGAAAGCCAAAAGCCAAAAAGACAAGAAGTCAAGAAGCCCAATTACAATGTAGAGGGTCCTATTTATAGCTCTCAGGAGTTACTATAGTAACTGCCTGCAATAATTACTGCCAGTGTGACTGCTCCCCGCTGATCGACCTTCTAAGGGGCAGTTCCGGCTTGCTGGGACTATCCTCGCCTTCTACAATGTTTCATAGCTAGATTCTCCCAAATAGCAAGACCACTACATGACTTGACAAAGAAAAATACTAAGTAAATATGGACTGTGAAAGAGCAAAGTGATTTTGACAAGTTTAAAGGAAAGCTTACCTCTGAACTTGCACTTACACTACCGGATCTCTCAAAACCATTTAAGGTCCAATGCAATGCTTGTGGAGATTGCCTTGGAGCAGTTTTGGTTCAAGAAGAGCAAGCCATAGCATATGAGAGTCAAAGACTCAATTCCAACGAGCAAGTATTGGGCATCTACAAAAAGGAGCTACTAGCTATCCTACATGCCCTCAACACATGGAAGCACTATCTTTTGGGGGCTCCATTCATCATACGCACGGATCACCAAAGTCTTAAGTACTTCATGACGCAAACCAAGCTCTCTGACAAACAAATGAGGTGAGGAAATTTTCTTTTGCAATTCAATTTTCATATTGCTCACATTGCTGGCAAGCATAATCAAGTAGTTGATACACTATCACGATGGCCAAGAGCCAACAGGATGTCCATAGCAACTCACAATGATCTATCTTCTATGATATATGAGTATGCTACTGACCCCAATTTTAAAGATGTAATTTCAGCCCTTGTCTTAGGGAAGAAAGAAGAACCATTCACCTTGCAGGATGGTTATCTTCTCTATGGCAATAGGCTATGTATTCCTCACTCTCTTTGTGAGAAAGTGATGTACGAATCCCATGCTCCTCCCTATGTGGGGCATCAGGGGATTCAACCTACCCTTCATGGAGTAGAGACGTATTTGTATTGGCCTAACATGAAGACCGTCATACAAGACTATGTGTCAAAATGTGTGGTATGCCAGTATGATAGGGGGAAGCAACCTGGATTTCTCCAACCTTTACCAATTCCTAATTCACCATGGGAGAGCATATCCATGGATTTTATCCTTGGATTGTCCAAGTCCATCCATGGGAATATGGTAATATGGACAATAGTAGACAGGTTTAGTAAACAAGCACATTTTATACCTATCAAAAAGACTATAAAGGCACACCAAATGGAAACCCTCTTCATATCCCAAATTTTTAACCACCATGGCTTGCCAACATCAATAGTGTCAGATAGAGATCCTCAAATGACCAGTAATTTTTGGAAGGGTCTCTTTGAGAATCTAGGTACTAGGCTTAATTTCTCTTCGGCCTATCACCCACAAACGTTCAACCTTATGATTCTAGGTCTACTGAAGACCTATGTTACCAAAGTATATCAATGTTCCTAATGGAAAAAGTACTTACCTCTTGTAGAGTATGTGTACAATAATAATGTCCATACTACTACAGGAAAGACACCTTTTGAAATCATTGAAGGAAGACCTAAAAGTCCCTTGCTACTTAAGGTACATGGGAAGATCTTCGCTGCCGATTAGTATAGACGAGATCTACAATAATCTTTCCAAAAGATTAAGGAGGCTATATCCATCTCACAACAAAGACAAAAGGCTGCTACTAAAAAGCACTGAAGGGCCTTATCTTTCAAGGAAAATGATTTGGTCCTACTTAAATTTCCCAAGGCTCGTATGAGGAAAACTACGGGCAAAAACCCTACGGGCCACCAAAAGTATTATGCTAAACTAGCAAAAAGATACTTTGGTCCTTTTCAAATCCTAAAACCAATCAATGAGATGGCCTATCAACTCAAGTTTCCCAACCACTGGCATATTCACAATTCTTTTCATGTGAGCCTACTCAAGCCTTACAAAGAAGAGCCACCACAAGAACCAATTATTGAGGACCTGTCCGAGATCGAAGATCAAGATGAGGTGCTTCAGCCTGAATCTATTCTTTGACATGAAGACAAGGTACTAAGACATGGTAAGATTATCGGACGATATCTTATTGAGTTTAAAAACTATCCTTTTAAAGATGCTAGATAGATGCAAGGAACACAACTTAAGGATAATATAAACCTTGTCAACGCTTACAATGATACAATAGAGTAAGCAAATGTAAATACTTTTTAAATGAAAAATGTTTTTTCCTTATAGACTAGTTCATTTTTGTAAATTGTTGTGAACAAATTTATGTAGTATGCATGCTTAGAATCATGTTTGTGATGACGACATCTCTCAAACACCAAGTAGAGTTTGTCACTCTACTTTGAATTCAAGCGAAGATGCACTGATAGTAGTTTTGTTGATTTCCTTTGGGACCCACTTCTTTGTGATTACTAGCTATTTTGTTGATGCTGCTCATTTGGGAACCCATACTTGTCCCTGCTTTGTTTGTGTTTGAAGAGACTTCTTTGGGATCCACCTTGTATTTGTGTGAGTCTGTAGTGGTCTTTGCTTGAAACCTTGTACGCTTGGTTGAGGATGAGATTCAAACTTTGGGAGTTGATATTCTAACTATTTTAGAATCCAAATAAACTCTTCACCTCTTTGTGATTGAATTAACTTCTTTGGACCCAAATTTGATTTGCAAAAGCTTGCAACTTTGTGTTTTTCTTAACCATTCTTGGAGACTTCAATTGTTTTCTGTTTGGCGTTGGATCTTGTGGTTTTTCATTAGAGATCGTGTCTTCTTGACCTATACCTGCTTTTGGCCAAGCTGGCTCTTTTGTATCCAGATTTCTCAAACTGTTTGGTTTTGACTTGATGTTCTTTTTTTTGGCCTTCTTTAGTTTATGGAAGCTGCTAGTGATAGTGATGACTTGAGTTTCTGGTAGGGGATGTCATAAGAATCATCACTGTCGCTGCTATCCTCAACAATGTTGCATTCTAGCACTTTCCCTTTGTGGTTTTGCTGGTTATGGAAAGTCACTGTTTGCTTGCTCCTGGATTGTTGTTTCGGGGATGACTTTTCTATCCACTTGATTAGATGATTTTTAGCCCATTGACATGGTTGTGTTCTTCTTGGTTGGGTTGTTTCTTCCTATATGGGAGCCATGTATGAGGATGCTTGTTGCAGTTGCGTTTCCACCAAGGATTCTAGAATCCAATTTTGATGCACTTTATTCTTGTAGTGGTGACATTGGTTCCTGGGTTTTTGATATGGACAATAAAAATTAATTTATTTGTTAAAGTTTTGTTCATGTCACCTGTTGGGTTGTCTGGATTTCCATTGTAGACATCTTCTTGAAGCTCCAAGTGTTCTACAGGATTGTAGAACTCGTCTTCTTCTTCATCTTCATTTTCTTGGATCACACTCACTGCCAAGTAAGGAATGACATCATAGCTATTTTCATCCACAAAACTTTGTTGTTGGATCTTCTTGCATAATCCTTATCTTCAATTTCCCTTTCTAAAATAAACTCCTCTCGCTTTAAGATTTCGCATTGCAAAGTCCACATATCCATAGTTTTTTAGGCTTACCTATCCATGTTGGAAGTTATGATCTTGCTACAGTAGTGGAATCAAACTCCTCCATAGGGGTTCTCATCACATCCTTGTAAGTATGGTCCTTCAAGTTTATCCTTGTCATGGTTTCCATATGTCTCAGGCAGATATGGTCATAACCCCAGTCTTGGACCATTTTCAATTGTCACATGAATGGTCTTCCTAGAATGATTTCATAGTTGTTCTTCTTGCCAAAATCAACAAGAGCAAAGGTTTGCTCATATTCAATTCCACAAGAAGAAACAACTGATTTTTCTAGCAGTCATATGGGCCTTTTGTGTGTCCATTTGCAAGTTGCAGTTTCATCCCGGTATCCCTCACTACTGGTTTTTCCCATTTTTTCCAGGTCTCTTTTGTTGCGATGGCAGTGCCAACTCGACTATTAAGGATTTCCATGGTTTTTACACCTTGGAATTCCACAGGAAGAGTGGTGTTTCCATCTTCTCCCTCATAGTACTCGTCTACCTTGTTTTATGGCACTAGCCTAGTATGCTCATGAGCTGAGGCATTTCCAACTCTTTGCTCCCTTCCTTGATTTGAGTCATTGGTTTTTTTAACACCAAATCTCTCTAGGCATTATCCCACAGTAGCCCACATGTTTGGTCTTATTCTAAGCAACTCAACTGACATAATCGCACATGTGACTGGTGTCGACAAAATGTCTATCAACCCTTTTGAATCGATGACCTTGTTGGAAGATAGTCTCTATGATGGGACTACAATAACATTTGACTTGGCCTCGTGCTCTCTTGTATAGAATGGTAGTGTTCTTAGAAAATAGGGTTGACTATCCATAGACTGTACAGATCCTTTGTCTCCCCAATACGATTCCACTTCTAGATTCATTTGAGATCAAGCCTCAAATTCCTCTCTCGGCGGAAGAGACACTCTTCTTCCATTACCCGTCTGGTTTACTCGTTTGCTTAGCTCACTGACTTCATTGGTCTCTTTGTCTTGTTTTCACAGTTCTTCAAGACCATCTATTTCTTTACAACTATCAGGTATAGCTATGTGAAATCCCTTGGAAGAGTTATCTGTGTAAAATGAACCTAATGCTTTAGCAAAAGAAAATAAAAGAAACCAAAAGGAATTAGAGTTATCCAATTTTCTCAAGGGGTTTCAAGATGTTTTTATTGACGACATCCCTTGTGAGCTACCTCCTAAACGAGGTAATGATGACCATGCAATTGAACGTCTTCCAGGAAGTTCACCGCCTAATAAACCTCCTTATAGAGTTTCTCAAGCTCAACAAGAGGAGATTATGCGGCAAGTGCATGAGTTAGTTGAGAAGGGTATGGTTAGGCCAAGCTCATCTCCATTTTGCTCACCTGTGCTATTAGTTCAAAAGAAAGACGGCACATATCGTATGTGTGTTGACTATAGAGCACTAAATAGGATCACTATCAAGAATAGGTTTCCCGTTCCACGGGTAGAAGACCTATTTGATAAGCTACAAGGATCGACCTACTTCAGTAGGGTTGACCTAAAAAGTGGCTATCATCAAATAAGGATAGTTGATCAAGACATTGTAAAGACCGCATTTCGTACTATATTTGGTCTTTACGAATACATTGTCATGCCTTTTGGCTTGACCAATGCACCAGCCACATTCAACCGCTTGATGGAGAAGCTGTTCAGGCCTCATCGAACCTTCACTGGAGTGTTCTTTGATGATATTATCATGTACTCTAATTCATTGGAGGAACACAAGCAACATCTCCAGGTAATATTTCAAGTTTTGAGAGAGAATAAACTTTATGTTAATCGAAAGAAAAGTGAATTTTTCTTGCAAGAGATTCAGTATTTAGGTCACATTATCTCTCAAGATGGCATCCAAATGGATCCATCCAAGTTAGAGGTAATAAAAGGATGGCCTAAACCAAGGAATCTTCATGAACTAAGAAGCTTTATAGGTATGTGTGCATACTATAGACGCTTCATAGAAAAGTTCTCACAAATTGCGGGACCATTACATGACCTAACAAAGAAAATCATTAGGTATACATGGTCTGCTAAGGAGAACAATGCTTTTGAAAAGCTTAAAGAAAACCTTATCTCTCAACCTGTGCTTACACTACCGGATCTCTCAAAACCATTTGAGGTCCAATGTGATGCTTGTGGTGATTGCCTTGGAGCTGTTTTGCTCCAAGAAGGGCACGCCATAGGCTATGAGAGCCGAAGGCTCGACCCTGTTGAGAAAGCTCTAGGCATATACGAAAAGGAACTCCTTGCAGTTCTACATGCCTTAGACTCATGGAAGCACTATTTATTGGGGACTCCTTTCATTCTGCGAACGGATCACCAAAGTCTTAAGTACTTCATGACGCAGACCAAGCTCTCCGACAAACAAATGAGGTGGGAAAATTTCCTTTCACAATTTCATTTTCATATTGCTCACATTGCTGGCAAGCATAATCAAGTAGCGGATGCACTCTCAAGATGGCCGAGAGTGAATGCGGTTTCCATAGCAACTCACAATGATCTATCTTCAATGATAGATGAGTACGCTATTGATTCCGACTTTAGAGATGTGATTTCAGCCCTGGCATTAGGGAAGAAAAAAAAACCATTCACTTTACAAGATGGTTATCTTCTCTATGGCAATAGACTATGCGTCACTAACTCACTACGTGAGAAAGTAATGTATGAATCTCATGCTCCACCTTATGCGGGGCATAGAGGCATTCAGTCTACCTTAAAGGGAATTGAAACATATTTCTATTGGCCTACCATGAAAGTGAACATACAAGAGTATGTTTCCAAATGTGTGGTATGCCAAAAGACAAAATTTGATAGAGGGAAGCAACTTGGATTGCTTCAACCCTTGCCAATCCCTAATTCACCATGGGAGAGCATATCCATGGATTTTATCTTTGGATTGCCTAAGTCTATCCATGGGAATACGGGAATATGGACGATAGTAGACAATTTTAGTGAACAAGCTCATTTTATACCTGTCAAAAAGACTATCAAAGCCCATCAAATGGCAACCCTCTTTATTTCACAAATTTTCAAGTACCATGGCTTGCCCATGTCCATAGTGTCGGATAGAGATCCTAGAATGACCAGTAATTTCTGGAAGGGTCTCTTTGAGAATTTAGGGACAAGGCTAAACTTCTCTTCGGCCTATCATCCACAAACGGATGGCCAAAGTGAAATAGCTAACCTAACCATTCTCGATCTACTAAAAGCCTATGTAACGGAAGTAGATCAAAGATCCCAATGGGAGAAGTACTTACCCTTAGTGGAGTATACTTACAATAACACTGTACATACTTCCACGAGAAAAGCACCTTTCGAGGTAATTGAGGGAAGATAAAAAAGTCCCTTGCTACTTAAGGTACATGGGAAGATCTTCGCTGCAGATGAGTATAGCCGAGACCTACAAGAATCTTTCCAAAAGATTAAGGATGCTATCTCTATCTCACAGCAAAGGCAAAAGGCTGCTGCTGACAAGCACAGAAGAGCCCAAGCCTTTAAAGAAAACGATTGGGTCTTGTTAAAGTTTCCCAAGGCTCGATTAAGGCACACGATGGGCAAGAATCCTACGGGCCACCAAAAGTACTATGCTAAACTAGCAAAAAGGTACTATGGTCCCTTCCAGATTCTTAGGCCAATCAACGAGATGCCCTATCAACTCAAGTTGCCCAATCATTGGCTCATACACAATGCTTTCCATGTGAGCCTATTAAAGCCTTACAAAGGAGAGCCACCTCAAGAACCAACTATTGAAGACCCACCGGAGATCGAGGACCAAGAGGAGGTGTTGCAGCCCGAGTCCATTCTCTGACATGAAGACAAGGTATTAAGAGGCGGTAAGACTATCCGACGATATCTTATTAAGTTTAAGAATTATCCTTTTGAAGATGCTAGATGGATGCAAGGCATACAATTAAAGGATAACCTAAACCTTGTCAATGCTTACAATGCTTCCCAAGAGTAAGCAAATGTACAAAATGTTAAAAATGAACAAAGTTTTTGTCTTATAAGACTCTCTTTTTCTTTATTTGTGCACAAAAATGAAGTAGTATGCATGCTTAGATCAAGTTTGTGGAGACGACGTCTCCCAAACACCAAGTAGAGCTTGTCACTCTACTACGGAAGACTGATAGGACTAATGTGTAGACATGCTTGCGGAAGCCTCAGGCTCTCAAGCGCCAAATGGACTAGTCATCCATTGTGGAATGATGTCATAGGGTAACATAGGGATCCTCTACCCGCTAAGAAAAGGACTCATGAATATGCTTTATCTTCTCTACACCATAGTCGAGGACGACTATGATTTCAAGAGAGAGGTAATGTCATAATAATCAATATCTAATTCTCCTAAATGATTTTCTCATATTAAACTGATCATTTAATGTGGGGAAGTGCCAGGGGAGAAAAAGCTAGAATATTGGTTAAGCTAGCAGACAAGCAACAGTAGGGATCCAAAGGAGGGAAAATAGGGATCTAAAGGGGGGGCCATCTGCAAAAGAGCCATGTGCAACAATGGGCTAAAAAGACCCTAAGGTTCAGCCCATTAAGACTTCCAAAATGCTAAGGTTCCAAAATTCAAAGGTTGTGTCCAAAGGTCAACCCTAGGGAAAATTGGATGCTTTGTGTGTGCCCTAAAAGTCTTTGCACATCCCTACATGGGAGGGGGCGAGCCCTAAAGGTAGGGGATGAGAGAGAAAGCCACATACACACACACACACACAGGCTCCCTTTACACAAAGGGAATGAGGGACACATGTCAGCTCCCTAGGCCAGATGCCCACAAGGTGTGCCCAATTTCTATTGGATGACCCTTGAAGTGGACCAATGAGAATTAAGCTAGAGTAAATCTAGTTTAATTAATTTAAAAACATTTAATAAAAGAAACCAATGAGAATTAAGTCTCCTAGAAGACTATTGGGCAGTCTCCCAAGGGGTCCAATGAGCATTCAGGAGCCCAATGGCTTGCCTGATTCCTATTGGCCAGGAGGCAAAGGGGGACACATGTCAGAAGGCTATCACTTATGCTGCTTAATTGTAATTGGCTTGACTTGGGGAGGGCCAATGAGGCTTCAGCAAGAGCAATTAGCAAGAGGGCTCGCCCAAGAGAGAGAGGGGGCTGATTTTTGCGAGGCATTATCACACACACACTCACACAAGCTCATGTGTGAAGAAAGAGAAGACTATCTCTTCCCAAGCTTTAATGGAGAACTCATCACCTACTCCAAGCTTGTGAGATAGAAGCCTACATCAACACTCTCTTGGCATGTGGATGCAAATCCAACCAAGAGCCAAGCTTCAATGCATGCTCATCTTCTCTACCAAGCTAATTACTAAGCTAAGCTATGCTAATATGAGTGATTATGTGAGGATATGTACATCTTTCTCGTAAGATACTCCTTCTTCCTCTCAATCTACTCTCATACCCTGCTAGCTCTCACCATCTTCGAAGGTGTGTGAGGTCTTGGGTCTGAGAACGGGGATAATTCAAGTTGTGTTAGTTAAGTGTTTTGCTTAGTGCATGAAGTTTCCATCTTCATTGCACTAGCTAGTCTTGAAGGAACACAAAGAATTGTATTGTACAATGTCTCTCTTGATGGGAGAAACCATAATACAAAGCCTTTTGGAGGGGGGACCAACTCCATGAAAATCTGGTCCTCAACTGTTGTCAATAGCTTAATTGCTCTCTCTTTTGAAAGTATTGTCGATGCTATCTAACTAGGTGTTATGCTATTTGTTGCTCTCTCCACCCAAGCACTCTTGTAATTCTCATTAGGAATCTATTCTAATGAAATGCCCACTATGTTCATGCTAATTTCCGCTACACATAAGTTATTAGGCCATTAAATGTTACAACTTAAGCTCCCTTGGATCAGACGTTTCAAAAGGAGTTAACCTCTTGACCATTTCATGGATAAGCTTTTCTTGATTGATAGGTGCCGTTGGTTTTTCTATGGACTCACTCATCTATGAATCATTGTGCTAAGAGGATGTGTCATCCTCTTGACTCTTACAATCCTTTTCTTTATATTCCTCACAATTATCCACTAGATAAAGAACTTCTTTGATCAATTCGTTTAGCGTCAAACTCCTTATCATATGCAAATCCTTCTGAAGACTCGTATGTCTTATTCCTTGGATAAATATCATCATTAATCATGCTTGCGTAGGAAGTTCAGCTCTCAGGCAAAACTTGATATATCTCTTGAGCAATAATGCCACTTTGCGTACTGATTCACCATATTGCGAGACTGTATTGTGAGCTATGCCTTTCTGCAAGAATTCTTTAATGGATTCCTCAAACAACTCGTCTAGAGTCTCAAAATCGCATCTTTCCACTGAGTTGAACATGTAGCCACGTCATCTTCCAGAGTCAGTCCAAATCTTGCAAACTGTGTCACAAAATCCAAAACTTCCTTGCTCTAAATACTCTTCTGAAAGGTGCAACATGATCTCTCGGATCTTTATCTCCGGTGTATTTCTTGTTTACCCATTTCTAGATCTAGGATGGTCTAACTCACCGATTGTCTACAAGTCTAACCATAGACTCTCCCAATCCTTCTCTCACTTTAGGCCTTCCACTATGCCTAGTTTCTTCCTTGAAGGGATTGGTTGTTTTGCTGGAGATTGGTCCTCAAGAAGGCATGTCTGCCATCTCTGTGATCACTTGATCTCTCGTTAAATTGCTCTAGAAGGAAATCTAGGTGGCTCTCTTTTTGGAATTCTTGTAGGAATTCTCATGTTTGGTGGGGGTGTCTGTGGTCTTTCATTGACCAAATATCCACCTATTTTGAACGCAAGCCGTGGATTTGTGCTTTCTATAACTATGTATTCTCGTATATACTTTTCAACAACTATAGATTTCCATTGACAATCAACTCTGTATGTATAGACATATAAGAGCTTGTAATCTATCAGCTCTTTTGGGTATGGCTCTGAGCACCTATAAAGGATGACCTCTCTGCCATCAACGAATCTATACAGTCCTTCACTCTCATGATCTATCATCCAAACTCTCTCAACAAAATTGGTCTTTATCAACTGCAAGTTTGGAAGATCCATTATGGGCAGATGCTCTTCTATCGCTAGGATCTCAAAGCTTGTATAGGCTGAGTTTGAATCTAAAGAGACATGATTTCTGGGCGTTTGGAAGGTCCATTATGGGCAGATGCTCTTCTATCACTAGGATCTTGAAGCTTGTATAGGCTGAGTTTGAATCTAAAGAGGACATGATTTCTGGGCTTAATAGATCTAGCTTGATGTAAGAAGACTTATATCAATGTGTTCAAGTGATTTGGTTAGGGAAAAGTCAAAACTATGTCCAAAATTGTGATCGTTTTCTCACAATTCTCTCAAATTGTTAGTTTTAGACCCCCTAACTTCCATGTGAATTTTGAGACCTTAAACGACATTTTTTTGGACATTGATTAACAATGAATGACCCGAAGGGTCTTTTATTGTTGTTCATGGTTGACAATGAATCTTGTAGAGCTACTCTGCAGTTTCATTTTGATAAAAAAAGGTTTATGAATTTGATATCGAAAGCTCAAGTTATGGCCAAAATAGTCAATCTGTGTCTAGAGACTTCATACATGTATGATGTCTACTGACTCAGTTTGGTCCAAACTTTATGTGTAGACTCTACTTGATGTATTCTGCCCAATCCAAGTCTTATTTTGTGATTCTGACACTTTTATATAGGTCCATTAGTCCTTTTTCTGTTTGGTTGCCTGCAACTTCCCTGGGAGGCTAACTAAGACAAAAGTGATCAATTTGAATGAAACTTGGTCTCTGGGCTTATTTTGTGATGGCAAACACTTCTATGAGCTCAGATGTGAGTTTTGACCTCTAATTGGCACTTGAGACATCATACACATATGATGTCTTCTATGGCCAAATGAAGTGACTTTTGTCCCAAAGACTCCTTATCACTCAAGCAACTCTTAGCAACTTTCAGAATTCAATTTGAACACTTTTTGTGCAAGTTATGGCCAATACAACATAAATCTTGCCCAATTTTGTCTTTTGGTAGTTTTTAGCCCAAATGTGCTCCAAATAATGCAATAAAATTTTGGCTAGGGACTTCTTTTATGCTCTAGGAAACTAGGGTATAGGCAGATGTCTGATTTGACCCAGATCTGGCCTCTCAGACATCATACACATATGATGTCTTTTGGTTCACAGTTCACTTATATTTGTACCCAAGGTACTCCTTGATGCATACAACAAGAATATGTGATCACAACAAATTTTGGATGTCAAAATTGCTCAAAATCACCACTTTTTCACCTTTACCTTTTTGTATCTGCAAAAACCTCTTTAAATATAAAAGTAGGTGACTAAATGAGATGAAATTTTGCAAGCAAGCTTAAATCATCATTCCCAAACCCCTTGTGTGGTCAAAAGTGCAATTGGACTTTCAAATCTTTGCTTGAGACATCATACGCGTATGATGTCTATGTGCTCAGAATTAGATGAAAGTTGGTCTAGAAGCTTGTTTTGTGGTGCTAAACACCCTGGTATGCTCAAATGCCAATTTTGGTCCCTAAAAGTGCCCTCATACGTGTATGATGTCTAACAGGTCAAATGCAATGAAACTCACTCCGGAGGTCCCTCACTACATTGGCAACTCTCAACAAGTTTTAGGATTGAATTTGACCACTTTTTGTGCAAGTTATGATCAATTCAAGCCTTCACTTTGCCTAAATGTGTCTTATGGTCTTTGCAAGCCCAAAAATGCTTCAAACTCAATGAAATTTGGCCTATATGCTTCCGAAATGCTCTAGATCACAAGGGTGCACTCATATGTAACTTTTGACCTTAGACCTGGCCTCTAAGACATCATACACATTTGATGTATACCTGGTGGTGAGAATGAACATTTGTTTCTACCACAGGTGCCCCTTGATATGTAGATCCTGATTATGTGCCCACATCAAATTTTGGAAATAAAAATTGGACAAAATCACGACTTTTTGACAAGGAAATCCCCAAAAAGAATTAAATCCCCTGAACACTCAATGTAAATACCCAAATGAAATGAAAGTTGGTGTATGTGCTCAACACAACATGCAAAATAGGAATGTAAAGTCAAAATTTCTTTTTTGCTGCTAGAATCACCCTTCAGACATCATACGCATATAATGTTAGTTGATGAATTTTCGGACAGAATTTAACCACAAGCATCACCAAGTCTCTAGCACTAGTTTTCAAGCACTTTTACCAATTTTCATGCAAAAATGTGCTCGGTATCACTAAGTTTTCTTTTTTCTATATTTGACACTCCATATTTTGTCTTTTGGATGTCAAGAGTTGGTCAAAACTCTAGTCTCAGTGTATACTTAGTATAAAACCCCCCTTTTGAACACTCTGGTGCAGTCAAATTTTTTTAATTTGGTCTCCAAATGCCTCTTGAGACATCATATGTGTATGATTGTCCAAGTTTACAGAATTGTAAATTTTCTTCACAGAACCCTTGCACATGCTCTCTTATATGCACAACGCCAATCAGTCATGCAAAAATATCAACATTTGTTAATTGCATTTTTTTCCTCAAAAGGAGATTTTTTAATGATTTTAAATGCAAACAAGCACTTCAGCAAATAATTCAATGATGAATAGCTCTAGATCACAATGAAATCACTTACCTAAAGCTACTCCTACACATCATATGGGGTTTTGCATTTATAAGTAGAAAAACGCTTAAATGCCACACACGAAACACTTTTACCACCTCACAAATCACTTGACCACCAACAACTACTCTAATCTATAACTAATACTACACATCCTAACTAAATCTACCTAGTCGTAGACCCTCGGCAAGACACACACTTCCTGGCTATCCACTTGATCTCAGAATAACCTCTTCCAGATCCACTTAAGAAAAATGCTTTCTTTGGCTAAAACTAAAGCAAGCAACCATCACACGAGTGTTAGTAGGATTACCTACTCAAGTCCTTGTGTCCCTGACAATGGTGCCAATGTTGCGGGAGAAAATCACACCACCTATAAAGTGCAAGCAATACAACCTAGATCAACATAATGTCAATCGAGGACACAGATGACACCATAGGCACACAAAGGCATTATCTTTAGCTTGTCAAGATGAGTTCATCCCACGCATACAACATTCTGGAAGGCTAACTAAACCACAATCTAGAATCTCACTACTCTCAACTACACCATCCAACCACACACACACAAACATAAGGCTAACTAAACCACAATCTAGAATCTCACTACTCTCAACTACACCATCCAACCACACACACACTCACCAAATCATACAAGAATCGTACAAAAATTATGGAACACCATCCTCTCACCAGGATACACCTGTCCCAAAGCCTCTACATTCAAAACCCTCACTCTTGATCCATCTACAAACAACATATATGAAGACAAAGCCGAAATTTTGAAGTGCCCAAAACTGAAATCTATGAGTACCTATGCGTAGCTTATGTCACCACAATTCTAATGACTACTTACGCGCAAAAAAAAAAACATTATTTGGTATACTTACGGCCACAAATAGCTCGTAGATGCACAAGCGTGTTTGCTCTGTCTCGCATGTGGAATGCTTGGTGTTGTTGTGTAGCTCTTGCTAAGCCTATTGCGATGGTGTAGTCGGATCTCCAATGCTTTGAGCGAGCGGGGAGGAGTGCCAGGATGAAGCTCATGCTCTCTCTCTTTCTCTCTCACACATGGTGGATGACAACTTAAAACCTGATTATGATAAAATTCCTCTTTACAAAATGACATAGGTACCTTATATACTAAGGCTACCATATGCTAAACCTAAAATAGAGTTCAAGGGGTAAAATGGCTTTGTATGTACAATCTGGAAGTGACAGTGACCCCGGCTTTTGCAACTAGATTAACTACTCATTACAAAATGATGTTTTCAAGCATAACTCGTAGCATTTCATAACTCTCAAAAAATAAGGCTTTGTTGGGTTATGTCGTGTTGTTGACCCATGGGTCAACACCCCTCAAGTCACATTTCTCATGTAGGTCTTTGTTGTGTAGCAAAACCTAGTGAGTAGAGGATATTGTTTTAACTTGTAATGTGAAAGACATTTTCCACCAGCTAGACATACCTTACAAGCTTCAAAGTGGTGGCATATAGTACCAAATATTGTATTTTTATTCCAAATTTGGTATGTTATGGACTAGTTTCACAACATGAAATAGGTTAGAAATCTGCCTCCTACAACACATAAGGTTGTGGCACATTCAGACATGCATACCTATTTGTGTATGGAATTAATTATCATGTGGTGTATATTGTGCTCAATACTACCAAAATTGATATAATGTAGTAGAAGATTATTGATAGTGTGGAATATAATTTCACAACATGCATACTATACAAATAATATCAATCTTGGTACTATTTAAGACAAAATTTGGTACTATGTGGAATATAGTTTCATACTACAAGCAATAGTACCAAATTTGATACTATTTTAGACTGAAGTTGATATTGTGTGGAATATAGTTTCATACTATAAGAAATAGTAGCAAATTTGTTACTATTTAAGATAGAATTTGGTTTTGTGTGAAACATAGTCTCATACTACAAAAATAGTACCAAATTTGGTACTATTTAAGATAGAATTTGGTTTTGTGTGGAATATAGTTTCATACTATAATCAACTCAAAAATGTATGCCACTTGACACACATAATCTAGGTTAGGGTCTTCCTCAAAGTTGTAGCATGTGCATTCAAACATGGACACCTAGTATCATATAGCTAATTATTGAATCATACAAAATTTAACTAGGTGGGGATTTTTCCACGGTTACCAAAACACATATTTTTTGAAGCCAATGACATAGTTGATTGAATACACATGCATACAAAGGTGCACTCAAACATGCATGGATCAAAAACAAGGAAGGCAACAAAGTAACAATAGGGATATTTAATGTTCACCTCTTTGCCTCCCTATGGACTTGCTTGGACCCTCTTCACCAAAAAGGATAGATGCTTGCTCTGAACATTCCACCAACACAGTCTTCTTGGTACTTGTCCTTGTGTTTGGGGTGCTTTTTTGCTTCACCTCCGTTGTAGGTGCCGATGTCTTGTTGGTACTCTAAGGGGATTTCATTGCACTGTCCATGCCCTTTGGTTTTATTTTGGGCCTAGGTGAGGCTCTGATAGAAAACTTGCATGATGGGGTCCTCATCATGGAATAACAATGTGAGCTACTTAAGAAGAGAGATAACTAGCACAATTGGGGTAGAGCTAGAGTTCTACCCATTGTATCAACAGAGAAACCTACCCTTCATGGAGCGACTGCAAGCAAAGCTTGACACGACGTTTTTAGAAATGGTGCTACTCTTCTCTTTTCCACAGTTCAAACATTCACCACTCCTCAATAATGAGCCCATCACCTTATGTTTCTTTCACACATATGGTCACACTTTTGATTTTGTGTTTATTTGGCTTCAAAATATTTTTATTTTGATTTTTGTATCTAGTGGATTCCCTCCAAATTTTCCAAAGGCTATGTGGTCAAAGCACCAATCAGGTGGAGTAAAAATTGGTTCTTTCTTTTTGTCCCACCAAAGCGTGCTTTTAGTGTGAGGTCCCCACCCCGTTACCATATCCATTTGGCAATAGGAGAGTACCTGAGAGGTCGCTAGGCCCTAATCGCTTGAAAAAACATAGTCAAGAAGGAATTGATTTCCAATGTATGGTCTCTCGTCACCAAGTAACTTGAGTCCAAACCATTGAAGAGGGTTCCTAGCTCTGTCTCGCAGGGAAAGCATGAACTAATACAAGAATTTTTTACGTCCCTAATTCTCACCTTCCAAAAGAGAGAAAATCCAATTACTTTTTACCATAGCTTTCAAGGGCACCTATATTTGGGACTTCTCGACTCTTTGCACAATGAGTCTCTAATTTCTCTTTTCTTAATAAGATGGAGTGGAGAGTTTCTCGACTAATCAAGACCACCCACCCTTGACTGGCAACCTCAGGTTACCAATCCCCACTTTCCACCCCACACTCACACTTTTTAACTTGTTTTCTAATTTACCACATGATTGTTCATACACAAATCTTTTTATGGTTCCCATCACAAGTTTGTTAAAACAACCCTTTAAACATGATCAAAGCAGCACCAAAATAACCTTTTCTAGAAGAAAAACAAAATACGATCCTTCTTCATTAAAATGTCCCAACCCTAAGAGTTCACTCCTCTTGGTGAGAGTTTATAGCTCCCGGTGTCTTTAATTCCCCATCCAACTAAATTGTCCTGCAATCTGGGCACAAACCCGCACTAACTAACTTGCAACCTGGCCACAAATCCGCAAGATGTGTACACCCATATGCATTGCTTTAACATTCACTCCGCTAAGTCCTCCTCCCTAGATATCAAAGGGAGTTTTTACTATATCGGTATAGGATTTTGAATATGAGGTTCAAGAGTTTTCCTACTAGACAAACATTTCTTTCCTACTTCGATAGTTTATCCTCAAACAATCCTTCCATATAAATACAACTTAAAGAAAATTAACAAGTGAAATTGATGTAGTTTCAAATTAGGATTGACCCAATGTTTAGGTAGTTTTCTCCTTTTTAATTACTCATGATGTATTGAACAAAAAAGAAGTTTCCTATCTGTTCATCAGCAATAACATCACTTCGTGTTCGTTGACTAAGTGGCACATCCTCATTCATCGGGGCCTTTGCCTTTACCATCACTGGTTCTGGCTTCATGATCGTGTGATCCACCATAGTGAGTTCTCTTGGGTGCCATTCCCACTACTAGATACTTAACTTAACTTGAAAATTTGTAAGCTAAGTAGGCTACTCAATGGTGGAGCTGAAGAATAAAGTAACAATGCAATTTCTGCAAGTGTCCGACAAAGAACGAAGAATCAGATACCAGAAGGCACTGGACGCACTTAAAGATCGCCTCGCTAGCCGTCGACCCGAAGACTATTTCAGCCCATAAAGCTGTGTCAAGGGACGACACAAGCAAGGAAGGGGGGAATGTTAGCAGCAAGCTAATACGGACACCATTTTTTGGAGTTCTCTTTGTAAAACATTTATTATTTTGATAAATCGAGAATATTGTAACTCCTATTTTCTCAGATAAACTTGATAGTTAATGAGCCGAGGCTACAAGCTTTTGGATTGTATCAGTTAGTCATTTCTCAGCTTTGGTAGAACTCCAGATTATTAGTTTTGACCACCCAAAAACCTTGGCTAAGGTATAAAAGCCAATTTTTGTAAGTTTTTTACAAGTTTTTGGATAAGAAATACACAACGTGAGATCACTTCTCTCCTTCTTGCGCTTCCTACTCCCTCTCTGGTTGTCACATTGTGATTGTGTTTGTTGCATTGCAAGCGCAGGTAAGAGCTCTACGCATTGACGTAAGCCATTTACATTATTTCATAGCTTTTGGCATCGCCGACCCGTGGCCTAATTTCATCATAACTAGGAATTTACACTTTTAAATCAAAAACTAAGCATAGGCAAGGTATTGGGGCATCATTGCTAAGCATTTAGATGCATTCTGGGTCGAAAATGAGTAGGTCAAAATTCCACTACTGTTAATAATCGCGATTTTGGAACTTGACCTAAAGTGGGGTTTGAGACCATAAGCATATGTGCTTAGGTCTTATAAAATTGTCCTAGAAGTTTTGTTACGTTTGGATGTCATTTGATGCTGTAACGGATGTGATTTACTTGCCGATGAGCGATTGGCTTTTGGTGATTTCACTCACTTGAGTGTAGCCCGAGTTAGATGCAAGTTGTTAGTTGTTTTTCGAGAGATTGACAACCTCTTGTAGCCTCTATGCACTAGTTGAGTCAGCTTCATCCCATGGTTTGACAAATTAATCGTGGTTCTCGATAATACTGCAATAAGATAGGATGCTGAGGTTAGACATGCGTCCCATAGCTTCCGCTATAGGCATGGTGCAAGACTCTTGTGTTTCCATGGTAGAGAATTTGGGTTCATGCTATGTTTGAGGCTCATGAGGTTGAGTCTTAGGCACTATTCTAGCCTCAGGAGGGTGAGGCTCTTCTATTTGCATGGGAGAGGACTCACTTTAGGACTTGGGAGTATCCATTGTTGAAAAAACTTGTTCTCCTTCCTTCTACTCAACCCCTCCTTCTGCATGGTGAGTGTGCTCCTCTTCATTGTCAATGTGTACCTTTTTTCATCTTTCATGGGCTTCTCCTCCCTATCCCCCTCCTCCTTGGAATTTTGAGGGTATGTTCAAGGCTTTTCCTTCATATTCCCCTCCTCCTTGGTGTTCTCTTGAAGTTGACTCTTTATTTTCTTTGTCATCCATTGGCTAAATTTTTTCATCTACTGGATTAGGACCCTTGCCAATCATTGTTACCTTCATTGCATGGTCATTCAAAAAGCTATCTTCTACAGCCAAAACTCAAGGTTATGAGATAACTACTAGATGTCAAAAAAGTGTAGCATGATATTGTTGTTTTGTACATAATAAATGGTGTCTGTCTCTAATGCACTCTATGAAATTAAAAGAGTTTTGGATCAGTCTTTTGATCTATATACAACCAAATTACTGTAGAACATTGCAAAATGGCTACCTTTGACATGAATGGCTTTATTGTAATGAGGCTATGCAATATGTAATCCACATGGAGGAGACATCTCCATCGACAAGAATTTACATTTTTTTGATTTGGCACCATGAATTCTTTGATATCTGCATTGCCATAGATCTTCTCATATGCATGCAAAAATTGATTTATGCAACTATAAACACACAAAATGTTTGGACACGCTAAAATAATTGCAAAGCCTTAGAATACTAATTCCAAACTTAGAACACTCACAACCTTAGTTCTAAATGAGTTCCTCAAAATGAATTACATTATTGGTGTACCAAGACTATTGGCTTACCAAGTTCAATGCATATTAAGCTCCAGTGATTATTGCTTTCATATTGGAAAACAAATGTTGTTACTTGTAGCATGGGGCAATGAAAAAACCATTTCTCTAATGTATCGTGAGGGTTATTTTTATTCAAAGAAGCACAAATAGTTGTGGATCCAAGTCATATATCTTGGACTAGATTTGTTGAGAAGTTGGCTCTTTATTACACTACAAACAGTAAATGCTATGTCGAAATCTCCCTTATTTGAGTTTATGATTTGTTGAGAAGTTGTCTCTTTATTACACTATAAACAGTAAATGCTATGTCAGAATCTCCCTTATTTGAGTCCCATTTATCTTGGACTAGATTTGTTGAGAAGTTGTGGATCCAAGTCATATATCTTGGACTAGATTTGTTGAGAAGTTGTGGATCCAAGTCATATATCTTGGACTAGATTTGTTGAGAATTTGGCTCTTTATTACACTACAAATAGTAAATGCTATGTCAGAATCTCCCTTATTTGAGTTTATGATATCCCCCATCTTCTCCTCTTGAAAGTTTCTAAGTCCTTCTATGTGTTTAAACGATGCAAACATTATTAAAATATTTTGATAAGAATTCCTTAGCTGGCTCTTGAAGGGCCAACAAAGCAACATTTTTCCACCTCATTGTGCTCACACATGCCTCTTTACAAATGGACCTCACCAATGCCTGAAATGTGAGCTTGGGGATACATAGCTCAATGCAGGTTTGAGCTTTTCTTATCTCTCTAAACAGCCCCAAGATTCTTTGGGACTTTGTCATTCTCGGGATCTTAAGAATCTTCATTGGCTTTCTAAGACGTTTTTCTTGCTAGCTAACTTACACACTGCTTTTGCAGCTAACCTACGCACTGCTTTGCAGCTAACCTATGCACTACTTTGCAGCTAAACCTAACCCTTGCTTTTTGTGCACAAGCCTTCATTCTTGCCATTATTCTACAACCATGTCTACCTTTAAACAAGGTTCTCTCTCTCTCTAGAGAGAGAATGGCATTATGGCATGCAAGGGAGCTTTTTGAATGAATACAAGGGCACTCGTGTGCCATTTGGAGAAGAATAAGGATGTATAAATGTTTATAAATACACACACACACACACTCACATTACTAAACCAATTGAATACACTAATACTCCTACACAATAACACACACACATACTATTGGACATGAAAACTATGGGCCCACTTACACTCTCATAACACACACACACACACACACACACACACACACACACACACACACACATGTTGTTGTTAATATAAGGATAATCTCCTTTTGGATATAGGAGTGGGTTGTTGCCACGGCCTCGGTGTAATTAACTAGGGATTAGCCTCAATATCTTGTATTGACGTAGAAAATCTCTTGTTAAAAAAAGGGTTTGTATTTACAAGGTGAAATTCTTAATAGGAAATTTGTGGGTGGTTGCATAATATATTGTATCTAACACCTAGTGAATTAAGGAAGATGATGGGTTTTAGACGAGCTTGGCCTAACTCTGTATAATGTGTCCTCAAATGCTTGATGATGCGATGGCTCCCTCCTGCGGCATCTGCTCTGTGTGTGTGTGTGTGCGCGCGCGCGCGTGAGTCGGTTCTGTTGGTTCTTCCCCATCTTGCCCTCTTGAAGATGGAACCACCTTGCTGCTATGAATGGAGTGTGGCTACAGGCACCGAAGCCTATAAAAGGTGAGCTTCCATGCTCACTTAGCATTGGTACAAGTGTGCATCTATGTTTTGTGTGTGTACTAGTGAAAGGATTTAACTCGCAAGGGTGTGTATTGTTGGCTCTATGGCAAAAGGCAAAGACAAGCAAGCTATTGTGGAGCTAGCTGCTTTGACTCAATCTCAGGTGACTTTGTGTCCAATATAGACTATTGTCCGAGCTGCTTGGTTGTGTTGTGATTTTTGATATGGTAGTAGAACTCATGCATGTTCTTGAATATACTAAGTCAATGTATGACTGTTATGGGAAGACTCAAGAATAGTTGTATTTGTAATGGAACCAGTCTCTTTCTTCTTAGCCTCTTTTGTCTTTAACTTAGGACACTCCTTGATCAAGTGATCATTAGCTTTACAATAATGGCAACTCATATTCTTTTTGCCCTCTTCACCAGAATTCCCATACAAATTGCTGCCAGCAAAAGCATTAGGAACAAATGGTTTACCACTCACAAAACAAACATAAGAAGTGGCTACATTGCTATTGCCACCTTTTCTTTGAGCAACAATAAAACCATGCTCAAGTACATGCTATTTAGTGACTCTTGCAATAGCAATGTGCATAATGCTTCAAACTTGACAATTGCTGGATTTTCTTGGGTCTTAAGTCTCCAAGTATTATAGAAAAAGTCTGATACAAATCTAGCAAAGCATCAAGAACAGTCTGCACAAGGGAACTGTCAAAAATGACTTGACTTGCAGGAATAAGTTTCTCATTAATATCCTTTACACCAGCCAGGAAATTGTCCATCTCATCTTCCTCATGCATAATCTTCGACTCCATCTCTTTCCGGCAGTAATGCAATTTTAGCCTCATTGCGACTTGCATAAAGACCAACCAGAATATCCCAAGCTTGTTTTGTAGATTTTGTTGAATGAATATGAGGAGTAATAGTGTGTTTCACAAACAACGGAATCAATGCATGAGCTTGAACATCTCTTACATCCCAATGAGCTTGCTCAGTCATAGGCAAAAGAGCTCTCACAGTAGCAACTCTGCCACCAAAACCTGCAACATCCTTAGCATTGCCTGCATCCTTGGAACCAAGACGAATATCAATGCCCAATACAATATTCCAAGTGCCCTTTGACACAAGGACATGTTGCATCATGTAAGCCCACATAGGGTAATTATCCCCATCCAATCTATCCTCAGCATGAAGCATCTCAAACACATCTATGTTGTTGTCAGCCATGGTGAATGCCTACAGCTGATGTGAAAACTGTCCGAAAAGAGGAGAAACAAAGCGAGACCAACATGTTCTATATAGCACAACCTGTAGAAGATTGTAAGGGACCTGTTATGCAAAAAAATAACCCTGACAAAAATGCTACACAAAATGAAAAAATTGCCTCTGCAGCACTACACCTATAGTGGAAACGGAGGTCGAAATGATCCCAAATCAAAAATCTGACACCCACCAAGGCTCATTGAAATCTAAGAAAGTGAGCAAGTGTGTGCTAGCAATGCTGACGACTAAGCCCAAGATGACGTAACCTACTCTAATACCACTTATTGGAATTAAGGTTGCAAGGAAACACACACGGCTTGGAGAAGATGAAGGAAGCTTAAGGCACACAACAGAGAGTATATTACTTAGTGTGCAATGGAAAGATAAGATAGCACTAGAGTGATGGGCATATATACAATGCACGGGGGGAAAAACCTTCTAGTGAGGGAAAAAATGCCTCGACGATCCTAAGTGTGTTCACACACATCACTACCACATGTATATGGTAACAATGTGTATGCCTACAAGAAACCAAAGTGAGACTACAACTCCACACTCCTCCTCCTTCATTACACAAGCTGGACCAATAGCCGCTTGTTGAAAAGGTTTCCTCCTAGTCAGGCTCTAGTGCAAAATGCATGGTGTCGATAATGACAAAGAGAATCAAGAAAAGCAAGAAGCTGCTAACTGCTCATCTCCTCCACCAATGTGGGTGTACATGAGAGTGAGGCAAGATAGGATCAAATTAAGTGTGTCTTAAGTGATGCAAGGACCTCCTTATATTCTGATTAGCTAGGTACAAGCCAAGATACATCTACCAAGTGTTCTCCCACACTAGGTGGTCAGACACTCCTACTGGACACACACACCACATCAAGACACCCAAATCTCAATGTGCTCTTTCTGCCACATAATTTATTAAAAACTTCTTTCATTATATTCAATACATAGTGTGTACATTATGCCCAAACCAACCGTACAAAAAGGTGAGTATAACTCATCTTTTAATATGTAAACCATCACCATACCATTTATGTGAATAGTTAGTAATGCACAATACTCAAAATTATCACACCCTAACCAGCATGCATTCAAAAGCCATATTCCACTAGCAATGAAAGTGAGGAGTAGGTTTCCTGAAAACACCCCCTGCCAATGTAGCACTCTATTTTTTTTATCAACTTGCAATCCAAAGGCCCCGCCAAGCATAAGCTATTAACCATGTCTAGGTATTTTTAGACAAATTTATGAAGAATTGTGTAAAATATTATGTATGCAAGTAAATATTTGTAAAAGTATTGGTAGCATTTTGTTTGAATCTACTCCATATTTACAAAAATTCTATCAATGTCATCTCACATGAGACCCTCACATGAGGTTGCCCGGAAACCAAGCATCAAATCAAAAAGTACATCAAATCATCCAGTCTTATGTCCCAACATGATATTAATGCAAATTTGTATGGAAAAGATGACATGGCCATCAGATAGGAGACCAATCCTTTCTCAAAATTTTATGAGTGCCAAGATCATGCTTATGCAAAAAAATGTGCAAGAGATCATGTTTATGCTTATGTATAAATTTATGGTATGCCATGAACCTCAATACCAACTAAAAAACAAGCCAATATTGTATCAAAAAGTGTATTGAGTAGGTGCAGTTGCACCTACCTGGATTGCGTCTTTTCTCGGATGCATCATAGATTGGGTTGGTGATGAAGGTTGGATGTACCCAAGCACTCAGTTCTACGACCACCAAGCACTCGGTTCTGTGGCCACCAAATGTTTTTGCAATAAGAGAAACTTTGTGTTGAAGGATGCTTTCCTCGAATTATACACTCGCAACAAGAGATGTAATTTTTCAATAGCCAGGGAGATGAAGGAGTCCGCAAGTGCTATCATCTTTCAAATAGTTTTGCCAATCCATGTTATCATGTCAGCCATCAAAGCCATACATTCATTGACTTGTGCACACCTCTGTGCGTGTGTATCTGTTTAATCTTAGATAATAAGACATAATTGAACTTTTACAATCGAAAGACAGCTGGCAATGGATCAAAGAACAGATAAGTATAGAAACAACTCATCCAGTATACATAAAGTTGAAAAACTTCCCGAATCATAAGTAAGTGTGCATTCCAGTGTAGGTCAGCTTGCCAAAGTCAAAAACAACCTCCAAGATAAGATAGTCCTTACCTGCATCCATCCAAACAAGACAACAAATATGTTAGCCTTGGATGTGTTTTACAGGTATCAATGGACTATACTCGTTGTTATCCATGTCCCATCTCTTAACTCTTTTTAGCTTACAAGCTTAGTCCAAAGTACTTATGTTGTTTTCTAAAAGGTTTATTATCCCAAAGTTTATTTAGTACTTTATTCTTTACTAGAGGGCCATACCCCCTTCTACTCCAAGTGGTATGCTCCCCCAAAAAAACAAACTTCTTGAGTTTTTATCTGCCAAATTAATAAATCTCTGTCTGTAAAGAAGCCTAAATATCATTAACGAGTTTAAGCTTGTTGTTCTATATTTAGAACTGATAATGTTCATGTTAGAATGGAATTGAGTCCTTCCTAATTTTATAAGTCACAATCTCATAGAAAGCCAAGTAGTAGAGACCTTTTGTGGTATCCTAGCCCATCCAATTGTCAAACCAAAAAACAAGGGCAAGCTGTGAATGCAAATAGGGTATTGCATTATCTCAAACAATCAAACTAATATCGAACAGGTCCATACATAGAATGAAATCGGGCCATATTCCCCCCAAAGTCACCATTATTTATAAAAACATGCAACATCAGCATGTTTATGGGCAAATAACGGCCCAAAAATTTACTAAGCCAACCCAAACGGAGGGTTTTACCAGATTTTATAAGCGACAGTCATCATGATACCAAGTTACAACAACGACAATACCAAGTGTAAGAACCAATAATCATCTGGGGTATACCCCCCATCCCAACGCTCCATTATGTACCGATAAGATATTTACTATTCCAATGTCAGGCCAAGCGGCAGTTACCATATACTTAACTTCAACATCAGTGCGTAGAAAAACCCCTTCTTTGTACTTAGTCAACCCAAAACGGTGGGCTTTACCATGCTTAAAGCCACAGTGGTCATGATGCTAAGCTTAAGTGATATTCACACTCGAAAATTCAGTACACAGAGTATCAAATAGTCCCCAAGGCTTCCGGTGCTAAAACCCAAAAAATAATCCCCATTTTTAATACAAAAAAACCGCAGTTTGACAAGATGTTTTTGCCAATAATCCAATACTTATAAAAGTTTGTCAACGGCATTATATTGCAGAGGCGACAGTATCAAAAAAGTCCCCAAGGTTTTTGGTAATCAAAAGACCATAAACCATTTGTTGGATCAGAGTCGTGTCCTGCTACACATAGCGGCCATAGAAAAAATTTTACTATAAGATGTTTTTTTATAAAAAACCAATTTTTTACGACGACGACAATTATAAGCAAATGTCAAAAATTCAACCATCATACCTCAGAAATACCAGGCAGTCGATACCCAGAGGCAAGGTTCACAGAAATGTTATACCATTATCATGCCAACATCCGACATCCACTATACTTACCTTGCTATAACGGCCAGAACCTGATGTTTGTTTAATGTACAACCTTATCAAAAATCAAATAACAGTAAGGAAGTACGCATGGAAAAGGTAAAAAACCTGAGAGACTTGTGTAGTGAGTTCCATAACTCCATGTAGAAGCATGCGGTAGGTTATTTAGTTTAAACAAGACAGAACAACCCGAGCTAAGTGAGGGGCAAAGATGCGCCCTCACCTGTTTATATAGGGGAAAGGAGGAGGGACTGCCAGTCATGTGTTATGAGCGAGAACCATGAGTGAGGAGATCGCCATCTGTGAAGCAGGGCCGCCTTCACGCCCAATTACTGAGAGTTTTTCCTAAACCAGTGCCTACATAGCAGTAATAAAGAACCTGCCCGACTTACCCAAGACAAGGGGTAGTAACTTTTTTAAAGAAGTGCTAAGTCCCATAGTGAAGACCCAACCGAGTGTATTTTTAGGGAGTGTGTGAGCGAAAAGGCCAGGCAGTCTTAGTAACACAGAGTCCGTGCATGTGTGTGTGTGTGTGTGTGTGTGTGTGTGTGTGTGTGTGAGTGAGTGAGAGAGAGAGAGAGTTGATTTATTACCTCCCAAGGAGTCGGATCTTGTGAGATGTGTTCTCGATATGTGAGCAAGGAGCCAAGAGCAAGAAAAGCAAGTATTCACGCTACCAACGGGCACATATCTCACAAAGGGTAACTCGAGCATGCAGGTCAAGTATTAAGCCAGGAGCACAACTAGGAAGAGGAATGGGGAGAGGGGGAGCATCGGTGCATGCATCACCAAGGGGACACAAAGTGCAATTGAGGGGCGAGGAAAGACGCTAAGCAAAGCTTAGGGCATTTAGGTGAAAATAACACAGATGTTATTAAAGTCAATTATCGTGATTTGTGAGTAGGTAGGTAGCATATGTATCCAGGCCTACACAAATGTGCCCAACTTAAAGTATGCTAGCTTGCTATCAAAAGGCATATAGGGGAGCGCATTTATGCTATAACTCAAACCGTCCCAAAGCGCAGACCTTAACCATAGTGTAGGAAATCGTCTGTTTCCATAAATTCGGCCATGTGTGTTGTTAGAAATCCGATGAGACACCGAAAGAAGTCCAACTTTCTGTCAACCCCCATCGTGGACTTTTATATAGATGTCACTATTATTTCCAAGCTCCCATTCATGGAGAGGATGTGGGATTAAGGGCTATGACGGTTGTACTTGACCATAGGAGAAGGGACTATGAAAATACGAGAGGATCTGTAATTGTCTTATGCCCAAAGGACTTCTCAAGCATGCATGTTGAAGGTAACAACCATTCAGGGTGCATGATTTGGGAAAGGAAAATGAATTCAAATATAATATAGAGCATAGATGGAAATAGCCATAACATTTATGAGGTCTTCTATCTAGTGGATATGCTATGCATCCACATTCAAACAATGGTTCCTATGGTATCCTCGAGTTGTCTCGCATATTAACCATACAATGTTTGATTAGAAAGCTATTGAACCGTATAATGAGCAGGAAAATCTCTCATATAAATTAGGTCCAAATGGAGCCAAGTACTAATTAGTATAATATATGTCAAGTGAGAATGTGTGTGTGTATGTGTGTGTGTGCGTGCGCGCGCGTGTGCTTGTGTGTGTTTACGCACTTCAAAATCAGATTGGCACCATGTATCTACAAATCAAGGGCCAAAATCACAAGCCCCAACATCAATTAGCATGAAATTAAATTACTTGAGTAGTAATTATGCATCTACAAATGCACATTGGAAATCAAAGTAGGGGAAAGGTTACTAATTGCTGATTTGAACCTATTATTAATTATGAAAGAAATATAATTAACACAAAAACACTCAAAAATTAAGCAAAAAAGACTAATCTACTCATGTGAATGTGCATCCATGGTGTGTGTGTGTGTGTGTGTGTGTGTGTGTGTGTGTGTGTGTGTGTGTGTGTGTGTGTGTGTGTGTGTGTGTGTGTGTGTGTGTGTGTGTGTGTTTTGGAGATCTCACAATCCTAGGTTGCTCTAAATTACTCCAATCATGCAATTCCCTAACCTATCTAACTAATTTTATAATTGGTTAGATTTCTAATTGTGACTAATTAACCTAGATTCTAGTGTGTAAGTGAAGCTACACACTAGCTTAGGTGAGCCCCAAGGGATTCACCATTACCTATGAGGGGACGTCACTTGCGAGCAACCCTCGAGTCAGAGATGATCAAATTGCATCCTAAAGGGACATGTATCTGGTGCAAATCAAGCAAGAAAGTAAATATCAATATGTGTGTTAAAGGAGCTTCATTCAAAAAGTAGCTTTTGCAAGAACAAGTGGAAGAAGAACATACCATGAACAAATTTGAGATGGCACCTCATAAGCACACTTCATGACATATTCCTTGTTGAAGTTCCTACATGGGACTATTATTTCCACCTTTTTTTACATATAAAACAACTATTCCTATAAGGAAAAGACACTTAAAAATCTCTTTGCTCCATATGGAAAAAAATCTTCATACGGAAAATCTTCACAAGAGATACTATACACCTAGCTTCCTCTTTCTATGATGCTGCATCATCTTTCAAAGAGTTCTGAGAGATCTTACCCTTATCTCTATCTATATAGCTACATTGTGAAAGATGGTGCCCTTAACTCCACTTAAAATTTCAATTACTAAGGAAATAATTATTGAATTGAGCTAAATAAGAAAAGAACTACTATTTTATATAGAAAAAGATAGACTTACCATATTAACACATGACAATTTCATATAATAACCCCAATTTTAACCTCATATAGTTCCTCCCAAATACCACATGATAACTTTCAAACCCAATTTCCTTTGTCATCATCTCTATTAAACCACCTATATCCAAATGGAAAAATTAAACCACCTTTTCATAATCTAACAGTGTACACATTACCATGGAAAAAAACTCAGCTTGCAACTTACATTCCCAAGGAGAATCAAAATACCACATGTTGACTAAAAATAATTAACTGAGTTCTTGTGGTAATTTCTATCAAACCATTTAAATCTAAAAATGAAAAAATAAACTACCTTCTCTAAATGTAAGAATAGCATATGAAAAACTCATAGGTGAAAAAGTAACACCCATATCTACATTAGTATATGAAAATTTAAACTTAAAACTAAATCAATATGATTCTCAAATTGATGAGCAAGATTACTTCATATGTGGAATTGGAGCTGATCTCTTGAGACAACTAATTCCAGTGTTGAAGGATTTCAGCTGCTAGTGTGGGAAGATTTCAGACAGCAGACTAGATAGAAATCAGAGACTAGCCTGTAATGTGGATACTGAAATAAGAATCAGACTTATACACTGGAATAAGGTTCAAATTCAGATTCAGATTCAGAAGACTGGTCGAGAAGTAAGTATCACTGAAATATATACCATGATTGAGATTACAGATCAAGATTACAGTGAATATGATTACAGAGAGAAAGTATAGCCGACAACACTGCCACTGATGCTCAATTACAATTATAGCCCAAAGTGCTAATACAAGTGATAACAATTGCCCCCCGATAATGATGTAATGGGCCCTATTTATACACTTCGGTTTTACTGTAGTAATTACTCTAGTAATTACTAAGTAATTCGCTTCCCATCTTCTAAGAACACGTTCCCACATGGTGATTATCCAGCCGTCTACATCCTTCCCTTCTTTCTTGAATTTTGGCAAGATTCCAAAATTTCTAAAAAATTCCCGTCTGATTCTTATGTGAGACTGAAAAATCCATCGTCGGGTTTTGGTGTGGAACTGAAAAATCCATTGTCTGGTTCTGATGTTGGGGTGCAAGAGTTCAAGAAGGACCAAGGATTGCGGGAGGCAGCGGAAAAGTCCAAGGTGGATCTCTCACCAGGCCAAGGTAGAGCTGTCATCTCTCCCTGCCTGCTGAGAAGAAAAGTCGCCACTGAATTCTGAGATGGAACTACCCAGTATCCTTCCATTGGACCGTCTTCCTTTTGCCTTTGCTCTTTGACCGGGATGGTGCCTAAGAAGTCCCAGCACCAACATTCTCCTTCAGAATCAGTCGGTAAATGGCCTCCTGCTCAAGCTGATCCCGTCGGTCTGTGGTCATCTCTACCTCATAAGGCGTGTGACCACTGAATTCTGAGATGGAACTACCCAGTATCCTTCCATTGGACCGTCTTCCTTTTGCCTTTGCTCTTTGACCGGGATGGTGCCTAAGAAGTCCCAGCACCAACATTCTCCTTCAGAATCAGTCGGTAAATGGCCTCCTGCTCAAGCTGATCCCGTCGGTCTGTGGTCATCTCTACCTCATAAGGCGTGAGAGAATGATAGGTTTTGGCGTCAGGATCATAGAGTGTACGCATGTCCTTACACAGTCTGGTTCTGGCCAGCTTATGACAATGCGAAGCAGTATGGATCCATCCTTCTGGAAGAGGCTGATTTGTTTTGACGCGAGCCATCTCCTTGTACTGTGGTGCCAAACCCGGCTTTGCTGCAATGTCTTTCTCAGGCAGTTTGGAAGATTTGATCATAAGCTGTAGCAACTGATTAGTAATCCTGGTCAATCCTCTGACCTGAATCTTCCACTGGCCCATACACAGCTGAATCCTATGCAGCTCCTCTTTCATTGCCCGAATGTCATTGATTTGGAGAGCATCATTGAGCAATGTCTGCCAAGTCTTCCATTCCACAGTTGATCGCTCATACCAATCCTGAAGCTCATCAGTTATTTTGAAATATGTGAGTCGATCAACTGGTTCTTGATGTTGAGGATACAGTGCTGGAAAGAATCTTGGCAGCTCAGTTTCTCTTGCTGGAACAGCATACAAGAGAAGTGGAGAATCAGGCACAAATTCCAGGAAATTGAGAACAACCTGGTTCTCCTGCTGTATCATCTTTCTAGTGATTCTCACTAGCTGGAACAGGGTTCGGAGAGCAGTTGCCTGTGCTCCTACTGACATTCGTGTTTGAGGTCCTCTGCTAGTGGTTGTCTGGTCCTCAAGGATGGCTTTGACTCTCTGATCCAAAACACCTCTGACAGCTTGCATTTGTACCAGAACTTCCTTGAGTTGTACCCTAACATCCTTCATGCAGCGGTAAGTTGGTTTGTTACCCAGCAGAAGTTCCAGTTCTAGAGCCAAGGACCGACAATCTGCAGTAGATTGCCTTTGCCAATGCGGATTTACCACTTTCTCATCAGCATTGAGTATCCATTCCGGAACTCGTTCCAACAACTGGACTGTACTGGGATGCGCAGGTAGTCTACAAGCTTCTTTATCATGGAAAGCAGTTGATTTCCAATGTTCTACCATTTCCCTGGCTCCCACATATAGTCTTTGAAATCTTTCCAAGTCAGTCTAGAGAGCATCATCTTCCAGATACTGTCTGGTAATGGAGGCATGTTGATGTCTCAGTTGCTTATTCAGAGTAATGAGCTGCAGTGAATGCTGATGATCAGTCACTGCTCCCTCATCGTGAACTTTCATTTTCCCTTTAGCCGCTCTGTTGTGATGGGACTGATCAGTTGGCTGATTCCCAATGTTACTGGGTGGCTGCTCTTCAGTCTGCTGATTACCCAACTAGTGCTCTTTATCCTGTCCTTCCTGTTGACCCTCATTATGATCTGGCTGGTCTGGCTGTGACTGGCCTCCTTCATCTGGCCATGTCCCGCCAGTACCCAGTCCTGGAGGTGGAGATGGTGGTGGGGCATCATCGTCGTCCTTCGTATGTCCAGTTTCTTGATCATCCCCCTCCTGATCAGCTTCATCTTCTTGATCTTCTTCATCCTCATCCTGGGAAGTCTGTTGCTCAATATAATCCATTATAGCTTGGTTCATTAGAGCATTATTGAACTCACCCACCTTGTCCTACAAATCGCTCTGCATACTTTCCATCAAGGACTTTAAATTTTCTAAGTCAAAAACAGCATTTCATGAGGGGTTTAAAATTTCAGACAAGCTATTGTAGATATATCTGTCAGTCAACGAACGCTTCAGAGCTGTATGGTGCAATAGCAGCTTTCTGAATTCTGCCCGCTTCATCTTGAGCATTGTTTCAGCTCGCTCGGCAGCTCTCAGTGCTTTATTCCTTTGACTTTTCATGATCATAATTTCAGACTCAGCCTTAGCCAACTTTTTGTTCAACAACTCCTGAGTCCTTTCTGATTGAGCTTCCAGTACCCTGTGTTGTATGTTCTGCATTTCCTGGGCTTTCTGGAGTGTTTCAATCTGATGATGTGCTTCTGCCAAGTCAGCTTCAAGCATTTTGACTTCGTCTTCTAATCCAGCAGCCTCCACCAATTGTCCCATACAACTGACAATGGTACTCCAAGAAGACTGTATCAATACTGAACATCTGTCTTTGACCGTGGTTGGATCAGAATCAACAGGTTCATATATTGCCACTGGAGCCACGTAGGGTAAAGTTGCATAATCAGCTTTGCTGAGCAAAAGATGCCCTCTTAATTTTTGAGTTTGCATTTGCTGCAACTTATCCTGTTTTACGAGTTGTAGAGGATTTTCAGTAATGGAAGGGACTCCACCATACAAAGTTGAGAACGCTGTCCCTTTGTCCAGTTGACTCTTGCCTTTGTCCCCTGACTGGTCTGGTAACTTTTCAACAGTGACTGGCTTGACATGATCTTTCCCAGATACAGTAGCAACTGTATTTTTGACAACTGGCTGGTCAGGCATAATCTTCTGAGCAGATTGCTGCTCAGTTTTACTCATCTCAGCTTTCTCAGTGCTTACTGCCTTAACCTGGCTTTCTATTTGCTTCAAAAATTCACTACTTTTTGTCAGTGTGATTCTTGGCTTCTTTGAACTGCCAGCTTCTTCCGCCGTGGCTTTCCTTTTTAGGTCAGTGGAAATTGTTTGACTGTCTGTTTCCTCGTCGTCTGAGGACAGCTCAATTTTTGTTGGTTCATAAATGGGCTGCTCACTCCAAGCCTGTTTTACGTGCTCATTAACATCTGCAGCAGTAGCCCAATACAGAAATTGCCAAACATACCATGCCTTGAAAACACTTTGAGATTTCAGCTTGGCAGTCTATTGGAGTACATTATGCGAGAGTATTTGACAAAGGTTGATATGGACTTGTGGATCCGGTATCTTGGCCAACAGCATAGCAAACAATTTTTCTGACACATATGTTGGGTTGTTCTTAAGGCTTACTGCTTCGGCTACAAACCTGTAAGCAACTGAGGCTTCCAGTCCTGCTACTGGAACTCCTTGAGCACTTGCCTTGCGCTTCTTTCTAGCCATTTCATCCTCCTTCAGAGCGATGCTGATTTGTTGCGCAGTTGCCACATACGGTTTGGGCTCATTAGGCATCCATTGGTATACCACTTGACTGTTGGCCACTTAAAAATTGGAAAGTGTGTCCATACTGGTTCTAAAATAATTCCCACTCTGGCTGGACCATACTGGTACTGGTTCTTAGGTCAGCCTGGTCTGGTTCTGAAGCTGGAACTGGTTGCACATGGAAAAGACCAAAAATGTCTGATTCCAGTATCTCTTGATCAACAACCTCCAGTTACTTAGTACCTTGTTCCATCCCAGTTTCTCTGGTCTCTGAATAATAAAGTTTGATCTTTGCTCCATTATATACTCCCGACAACATCAGTCCAGATAAATCTTTCAATCTGATTGTGCCATTAGAGAAGACCCAATCGACCTCAAAAGGTCCTGCCCAGGCAATCTTCAAATTCGGCTTCTTTGGACCCAATCTAGACTGATAGAGAAGCACTAAGTCTCCTTTCTGGAATTCTCGAACTTTAATTCGGCGATCATGCCATTGCTTCCTTCTTTGTTGAACAATCTCCTGTTCCAATATAGCTCTTTGCCTGAGTTCATCTAACTGCATCAGTTCATCCAACCTTTTCTTAAGATTATGGTTGAAGTCTAATCCATACTTCACAGCCAT
This sequence comes from Adiantum capillus-veneris, assembly GCF_014529385.1. NCBI lineage: Eukaryota > Viridiplantae > Streptophyta > Polypodiopsida > Polypodiales > Pteridaceae > Adiantum > Adiantum capillus-veneris. The sequence continues at coordinate 173,286,279 of NC_140931.1, read as the reverse complement.
TCTCAGACTGGGGATGACAAACTCCATAGGAACCACAGCTTCAGTACCATACACCATTCTGAATGGTGTCATTCCAGTAGTTACCTTATAAGCTGTCCTATAAGCCCATAGAGCAGTCTGAAGCTTCAAATCCCACTGGTCTGGTTTCTTTTGCACCACCTTAGTGAGAATAGTCTTTATTGTCTTGTTGCTACTTTCAGCATGTCCATTGCATCGAGGATAGTAAGGAGTAGATTTCCGATGCTTGACTGAAAGCATATCCAATAGGATTTCCATAGTATCATTGATAAAATGTGTGCCTTGATCAGTCACTCTCTACTGGACATCCATATCGGCAGACAATATTCTCAAACAGAAACCTTGCAGTTGACTTGGCTGTGTTTTCAGGAAGAGCCTTAGCGTCAACCCACTTGGTAACATAACAAGTAGCCACCACAATGTACTTGTTCTTCCTGGGAGTCACTTTCTTAAAAGGTCCCATAAAATCCAATCCCCATTTCATGAATACTCCTAATGGTTGTATTGGCATTAATGGAGTCGTATTTGCAGCTGTTGGTCGGCCCATTCTTTGGCATATGTCACAAGTCTTACAAAAACTTCTTACATCAGCAATCAGTGTTTGCCACCACATACCTGCTTGCAGAATCTTCTTGTAGGTTACTTCGTTGGAAAAGTGTCCACCAGACTCACCATTATGCGCTTCTGAAATCACTTGCATTCTTCCTTCCATAGGGACACATCGTCGAAGTATACCATCCACACCTAGGCGATAAAGTACTCCTCCGATGATGGTAAATTTCAGGCTTTTTATAATCAGAGCTTTCTTCTGATTCTGTTTCCAATCCTCTGGAAAGGCTCCTTGGGAAAGGAATGATAAATATCATACCATTTAGGATCCACTGATTCTTCTGCTTCTAACTGAAATAACTCAGCATCCACTGGCTCATCTCTCATAGGTGATTCTGAATATCCCTCCGTACTTCTGGAACATCTTTCTTTTGCACTAAAAGGACTAGAGAACAAAAGGGAAAGGACATAGGAATCACCATCCCTTTGTCTACCAATTCCTGTACTTGCCTCATGATATCCTCTTTTTGAGCTTATAAAACTCGATAAGGAGGCTTGTTAGGCGGTGAGATTCCTGGTAGGAGCTCAATTCGACGGTCATCATCCCCAAGGTAAGTCCATAGAGATTTCATTGATGAACACATCTTGGAATCCTTTTAGAAAATTGGACAAGTCTAACTCTTCTTTATTCTTACCATTTACATTTGATGAAACATTAGGATCTTTTAAGGACTCTTTGACAAAAATCATGTATGCAAAAACTGAGCTCTTCATCGATTTATCAAAAGCAGGTGAATTTACAAGTGGTATAGTACGACCAGACTCACTAGATCTATTTACATGCTCTTTTCCCTGTAGGTGAAGTGGGTTCTCCTTTCAGGGAACTTCATGTTGGCAGCCATGCGGTTGAACCATGGTGCCCCTAGAATAGCATCCTCATGTTGTAGAGGAGAGATAAATAAGTCTTCTTTGTCGACATAGCTTTGGACATGAAGCCTCAACTTCCCAATCAAGGGAGTAACGAAGGCTTGTTGCCCCTTGAAAGTTGTATCGTCAATAACACTATATCCCATCTCAAAGTCTTGAATGCCTAACTTGGTGGCCAACTCCGTTGATATAAAGTTGTGAGTAGAGCCAGGGTCAAACAAGATGAAGGCATCATGTTCCCTTATCTTTCCCCAAGCATAGGAGAGAGGTTATCCTTTGCAATGAGCATCCTCTTTTGGAGCTTCGATGGTGAAAGCTCTAGGAGTCTCATTAAGAGAATTTCTCTTGGGGCAAGAACGATAGCCATGTCCTTGCTCCTTACACTTAAAACAATTATGGTCCTTGCGAAAAGCTTCAAGCTCTTCAGGAAAGATTTTGTTTTTACCTTTGTAAACTCCCTTCTTCTTGGACCAATTTTTGTTGTTGTTGTTGTTGTTGGAATTACCTTAGGAAGAATTTTGGACATTGATTTTCCCCTTTGCATCATTTTTGTATTTGTTTTCCATGGGCTTGACATTCCGTCTAGCCCCTTGCTGGAAATTGATGCGCGAAGCAACCATGGTGTGGTGGATTACTTCGATGATAGAACCAGGCCATTGAGAGTTGACGTACTCGGCCATCTCTTCAGGTAATTCCACCAAAAATTGTTGCTTTTGCTCAATGAAGTCTATCTTTTGGAAGACAGTAGCCTTGAGATGTTAATCCCAAAACGTGTCTACATATTTGTTGATAGACTCATGATAGAGAAGCTTCAAACTACACCATTCGGTGAGACTTTGTCCTTTGCATCGCTTGCAAGGAATTGCTTCATGATGGAAACTCGTACATTTTTCCATGTCTTTGGGGCTTTTCCATTACCACAAAGGCTAGCCCACCATCGACAAGCTAGTTTCTGGAAGTGCATAGCTACATGGCGTAGCTTGGAAGACTCCATGAAGCCCTCATCTCCAAAGGTCGCATCAAATTACTGGATGAAGGCCAATACTTTGTCGGTAGCACCAAAGGTGCCATCATAGATGATAAAAGAGATACTCTTTCCTCCCTCTTTGAATTTCTTGAGCTTTTGTGACCTTCGCCATGTAGGGTATGATTTATGATGTCCTCCCCTCTTGTATTCTCTAGGAGAATAGCCATAGCTTTTGTCGAAAGAGGAGGAAGGTGAAGAAGAAGGAGAAGAGGGTAACCTCTTTCTTGCCCTTTTCTTCCTTTGTTTCCTCTCTTCCCTTTTGGAGTGACGAGGAGAAGGACTATGTGTTGATCGTTTCCTCTTGGAAGGAGTTGGCGATTGTCTAGACCGTCGTCTTCATGGATCCACATCTTCAGAGGAACTTAAAGATTCATTACTTTCTTGCTCTTTGGATTCCTCCTCTCATATGGGAGAGAGAGTCTTCTTTTGGGGGTCTCTTCAAGAGGCCTCCTAAGCTCTCTCTCTCTCCTCTTGGAGAGGAAGGGACATCCCATAAGCGCGAAGTTGTTGAGTAACTTCAGCTTGCAAAGCAGGGTTTCCCATAGCTTGCTGCTAGTAACAAGATAATTTGACAAACATGGTGGCATCATCATTAGCACCTTCATGTGCAAAATCAAACTTATCAATGTTCATTCTACTCTCTTGGTTATTGTCGACCATGTTAGCAAAATTTGTGTACTTACTTAGTGTATGCTTTGGCAATTCAAAACCTTAGTTGCTACTCCTCTTACCCTTTGAAAATCAACACTTATCTACACCCACGGCTCAGATTGGTTAATTATAGAGAGTAGTGGAGTGGGTCCAATATTGCAGAGCTGCCGAGGGCTAGCTCCTTTTGGAGTTCTTATGACTCAATAATGGTAAAGCCGTAGGAAAGTCTAAAAAGACTCCATTAGTAAGACTAAAGCTCTCGAGGTGTGCACCATATCCCACATAGTCGGCTCAACAAAACCGATAATAGATCCCAATCCCACTTACCGTAATATAATTAACAAAATCAATCATTAATAGGCTACTTAAGGACCTCTCTTCGTAAGCAAGAAAAAAGAAACCAAATTCTTTGATACCAATGTATTGAAAATGGCCTATGAACTTTGAGAGTAGAGGAATTAGAAAATTAAAGAAGCACTTTTGTGAGAATACTTTGTGAGCATAGAGGGTGAACTTTATTGATGGTAGCAACATAATATAGTATTTAGTTAACTTGGCATGAACAATACTTTTGCAAGAGAGAGAGTTTAGAGAACATGACAACAGTTGAGGACCGGATTTATGTGGAGCCGGTCCCCCCTCCAATAGGCATTTGTATTATAGATTCTCCCATCAAGAGAGACTTGGTACAATACAATCTTTGTGTTCCTTGTGACCTAGGTGATGCAATGAAGGTGAAAAGCTTCATGCATCACGAGCATAACATAAACTTTGCAAAAAGCATTAACTATCCCAAGGCCTCAAACACCTTCAAAGGTGGAGAGAGCTAGCGGGGAATGAGGGTAGGGAAGAGGAAGAAGAAACATTCCATAGGAGAAAGAAGTAGTTCCTCACTTATCACCATTCTTCTTGCTAGCATACATAATAGCATAGTAATGAAGATGGAGAAGATGGAGAGCTTAAGAATTGAAGCACGGCTCTTGGTTGGATTTGCATTCAATAGCCAAGAGTGTTGGTGTAGGCTCTCAACTTCTCTACTAGCTTGGAGAAGGAGATGGAGCTCTTGCACTTTGCACTTAACACAATGAGAGTGTGTGTGAGTGTGTGTGGGAGAGTATACCCCCCAAGCTAGTTCCCCTTCTTGCTTTGGTCGACCCTCCCTTGTAGCTCAAGCTTGAAGCTCATTGGACCCCTGCAAGACTGGCCAATCACATGCAGGATGCATTACAAGCAACAATGATTGTCTTCGGACAACTGTCCCCCTTTCCCCTTTGAGAGAGAGGACTTGATAAATGCAAAAACATTTAATTAAATCTACTAAATTATCATTGGACCCCTTGGGAGGCTAACCAATAGGCTTTAGGCACACCATGAGGGAAACATGAGGAGGAACTTGACAAGGGTCCTATATGCTTTCTTTGTACCAAGCTTGCCTTGTGTGAGGGTGTGTGTTCTCTCTCTAGCCCCCTCTTGTAGGGCTCGCCCCCTCCTTGTAGGGATAGTTGTTGACTTTGTGGAACACCTTACTCTCAAGCACCTTCATTAGCAAGCATGACAAAGCATCTCAAGCTTGGGTAATTTTTCCACAAGCACCTCAAGATCCCTAGTCGACAATCACGAGAAGCACCTCAAGCATCTTAGATAGCAAGCACGACAAGCACCTCAAGCTTGGGCCGGGTTTCCACCTCAAGCTCGGGCCTAGCTTACCTAAGGTCAAAGGACTTTTAACACTACCCTTTGGAGGTCTTTAATGAATCTAACCCTAAGGTCTTTAAGCTCCATTAGCTAACCTTGCTCTTTGACAGATCTTCTCTCATTTGGGCCCCTTTACCATTGGCCCCGTGTCGAGATAGACTCGAAAGAACATGTCTATATTCTAACCCTTGTTCCCATTTATTCTCCCACATTAAATGATCAGTATAATATGAAAAAATCATTTGGGTTGGTTAGATATTAGATTTTTATGACATTGAGTGATAAGGAGTCAGTGGGATAAAAGTCACTTCATTTTGCCAAAAAAGACATCATACGAGTATGATGTCTCAAGTGCCAAATTAGAGGTCAAAACTCACATCTGAGCTCACAAAAAGTGTTTTCCATCACAAAATAAGCCTAGAGACCAAGTGTACATCAAAGAAAGTCTACAGTTAAAGTTTAGAGCAATTCTGAGTCAGGAGACATCCTACTTGTACGATGTCTCTAGGAGTTACCGGTATCGGATTAAGAAACTTGCAGTTGATAAAGACCAATCTTGTTGAGAGTTTGGATGACAGACTATGAGAGTGAAGGATTGTATAGATATATTAATGGTAGTGAGGTCAACCTTTATAAGTGCTCAAAACCATACTCAGAAGAGCTGACGGACCACAAGCTCCTATATATCTATACATACGAAGTCAATTATGAATGGAAATCTATAGTTGTTGACAAGTATGGACGAGAATACATAGTTGTACAAAGTAAAAAACCACATGCTAATTAGAAAGTGGTGGAAATTTGGTCAATGAAGGACCACAGATACCTCCACCAAACATGAGAATTCCTACAAGAATTCCAACAAGGGAGCCACCTAGATTCCCTTCTAGAGCGATAATGAGAGATGAATTGATCACAGAGATGGCCAGCATGCCTCCTCAAGTGAATCTTCCTAATGCACCCATCTCCAAGAGAATAACCAATCCCTTTGAGGAAGAACCTAGGCATAGTAGAAAGCCTGAAGTGAGAGAAGCGTTGGAGAGTCTATGGTTAGATTTGTAGACAATGGGCGAGTTAGACCATCCCAGATCTAGAAATGGGTAAACAGGAAATACTACGAAGATAAAGATCCGAGAGATCATGTAGTGGCTTTCAAAAGAGTAATTAGAGCAGAGGAAGTTTTGAATTTTGCAACACAGTTTACGGGATTTGGACTAACTCTGGAAGATGACATGGCTACATGGTTTGACCCCGTAGAAAGATGGGATTTTGAGACTCTAGACAAACTGTTTGAGGAATTCATTGAAGAATTCTCACAAAAAGGAATAGCTCACAATATGATCTCAAAAATCCATAGATTCAAATAGAAATAAGGTGAGTTAGTGCGCAAAGCGGCATTACGGCTCAAAAGATACATCAAGTTCTGTCCAAGAGCTGAACTATCTACACCTAAGCACGATTGATGATTATCTTTATCCAGGGAATGAGAGATGTGGGTCTTCAAAAGGATCTGCATACGATAAGGAGCAAGACACTAAATGAATTGCTCAAAGAAGCTCTTTATCTGGTAGATAACTGTGAGGAATATAAAGAAAATGATTGTAAGAGTCAAGAGGACAACATCCTCTCAGCATAGTGATTCATAGATGAGTAAGTCCATAGAAAAACCAACAGCACCTATCGATCAAGAAAAGTTTATCGATGAAATGGTCAAGAGGTTAACTCCTCTTGTAGGTCTAATATGAGGGAGCCTAAGTGGTGCAAAATTGAGGGAAAATGGACAAACCATACAAGAGAAGAGTGCTACTATAGCATGGAATATGCTATAGTAGGGAGAGGTATGTACAACATGTTCCAGTAGCACCTACTCCACCTAGATACATTACGTGGAATGTGTTGAGATTAGTAGGAGTTTTGAGGCCACAACATGTCTTAGGTCAACAACCTCCGCTGCCAGGTGCTAGAATACATATAGACATGAGATACACGCTGATGATGGAAGCATCTAACAAACAAGAGCTAGTACCAGTTACAATGTGTTATAACAACCAAAGTGGGTACTGCCCTTTGAAGCGACAAAAGATGAGAAAAACACATGGAGTGGTGAGACCGGTACAACCTCCACCTCCTGCAATTCAACATGAATAAAGAAGGTATGACATGGACGAAAGGACATTGCAATTCATTTGTGAATAAAGGCTTAGCTAGGTTAGAGCCTGTTTACAACCAAGAGGAAATGGAAGAAAAAGCTCCTCAACTAGAGTGTCACAAAAAGCTATGATAACCACTTGGTCAAACAATGTCCTTGGAAATCACACAAGTAAATGCCTATTGTTTTGATTGTGGTGTCATTCACTTGATCCCTCACCATCCAAAAAACCCAAACCAAATCAGAAAGATCATAATGAATGTCTCAGGAATCGTTCGGCTACCCAATAGCTCAAAAAATGAAAACATCATACCAGTTCAAGTAGTTACGAGAGCGCAAGCTCAAAAGGAAGCTAATGAGAACCTAAAGACAAAGAAACTGAAAACTAACACGAGTCCAGAGACGAGTGAACCAAATACCAATGCACCTAGTCAAAAAACCAAAAGCGAAATGGAATAGTTGGAAAGCTAAAAAGGCTAGGATGAAAGCACGAAGGGAACGAGAGCAAAAATCCCTAGCTGAAAAGCTTACCGAAGCTAAAGAGAAGATAAGACAACATGAGGAGAGGGTTGCACCTTCTCTTACGCAGACGTCTCAACCTCCAAAAGAACCATCCATAGAAGAGAAACCAAGAAGTGTTAGTTCAAGAGGATCAGTCTTGGTAGAAAAATTCAATGAGCCATTAGATGCCCTCTTGCAAGCCAATGAAGTGCGGTGCAAAACAATCAAACCCAAGAACAGAGGTGGATGACATATCCCTATGCAAAACTAGAAAAGCAAATACTTGAAATGTGCAAGAAAATGATTCAAACATCCCAAGCTTTACTAGAACCACCAGTGGAAAAACCTGAGGATGTGATCCTTGTCCCACCTACACCAGTAATCCCACCAAACCAGCAAAACAAAAAGAGCTAGATTCAAGTCACGAGCACGGACCAAAGCTCAAGGACCCAACATTAGAACCAAGGATAGTGTTGAATACCAAGGATAACTCTTCCAAGGGATTTGACATAGCTATACCTGAGAGGTGTAAAGAAATAGATGGTCTTGAGGAATTGTGGAAATAAGTCATAGAGGCCAACGAAGCAAGTGAGCTAAGCAGACGAGTAAAGCAGACTGGTGATGAAAGAGGAGTGTATCCTAGAAAGGGCGATCGAAGATAAGGACTATATCCCATAACCATTTCCTGAAGAAGCGTTAGAGCCACTTGAATGGAAAGTTGGGAACACACCTTGGCTACTTTGGATGTGTGTGCTATTCAAGACGGTCCAACAATGAATTTTTTGATGAAGATGGCTATGATGTCCTTCCTTATTTTGCAGTGAGTGTGATCCAAGAAAACAAAGACGAAGAAGAAGAAAAGTTCTATGACTCCGTAGAACACTTAGAGCTTCAAGAAGATGTCGACAATGAAAATATGGACAACCCAACAAGTGACATGAACCAAACCTTAACTAATGTATGGTCTTATGATTATCCATATCAAAGATCCATGAATCAATGTCACCTCTACAATAATAAAGTGCATCAAAAGTAGTTTCCGAAATCCTCAGTGGAAACGCATCTGCAACAAGCATCTTCATATGTGGCTCCCATACATGAAGAAAAGACTCAACCAAGAAGAACAAAACGATGTCAACGGGCTAACAACATTCTAATCAATTGGATAGAAAAGCCATCCTAAAACAACAATCCAAGAGTAAACAGATAGTAGCTTTCCATAATCAGCCAAACCACAAAGGGAAAGTGCCTTTTATCAACCTTGTTGAGGATAGTAGCAACAGTGATGATTCTTATGACATCCTCTACCAAAAACTCATATCATCACCATCACTAGTAGCTTCAGTAACAATCAAGGAAGGCCAAAAGTGAAGAAAAACAACTCAAAACCAAAGAGTTCAACAACTCTAGATACCAAAGAGCCAACTCGGCCAAAAGCAGGTATGGGTCAAGAAGATGAACATTTCTGATGAAAAATCACAAGATCCAACACCAAAAGGACAACAGTTAAAGTGTGCAAAATTGGCTACAAAAATCACAAAGTCTCAAGCATTTGCAACTCAAATTTGGGTTCCAAAGAAGTTGATTCAAGTACAAAGAGGTCAAGAGTTTATTTGGATTCCGAAACAGCTAAAGGATCAACTCCCAAACTCTGAATCCCATACTCAACCAAGCATACAAGCGTTGAAGCGAAGACCACTAAAAACTCACACAAAGACAAGGTGGATCCCAAAGAAGTCTCTTTAAACACAAACGAAGTAGGGACAAGTATGGGTTCCCGAACGAGCAGCATCAATGAAACAACTAGTAATCACAAAGAAGTGGGTCCCATAGGAAACCAATAAAACGACTGTCATTGCACCACCGCTTGAATTCTTTCAATTCCTCGTACGATTACAATACAATTAGAAGAGAACCCACGATGAGGAACAATTTTCAAATACAACGACCAACAAAAGGCTAAATGGATTCCAAAGAAGCAACAAACAGAAAAGTAGGTCTTCAAAAAATCTCTCTACAACCCTCAATCAAGCAAACAAAACAAGAGCTTCAAAGACCACCATATTGCTTAGAATAGGATGCCTCACCAGCAAATGCCAATAAGCACATTGCTTATACCCACATCTTGCACATCATAAATTTTTTTCATGCATTGACTGTGTATGCATAATAGCGCTACATTACAAGGCCTGCACAGGCACAATTTTAATTTCCCAAGCACAACATATACCCTTGGCAATACCCTGTCATTGAGGAGGACTCCAAATAGGAGGAAGAGAGGCATTCTAAATGCAGACCTAGTATAATCAATATTAGAGGGCAATGTTTTGTGAGTTGTATTGAATGTTTGAGTTTGATTGTGATAATTTTTTGACAAAATTCAAAGTATATGCCCTCATAGTAGCGTTACAAGATAAGTACGGGAACAAAATCCATATATGAGCCCCTAAGGACATGTGTGCAGTCTACATAGCGTTCATAATTCTATTCGAATGATTTTGCTTTTTGTTGAGTTGATTTTTGGTTTTATTTAGTTATTTTTTGAGATTTTTTTTTTTAAAGCAGGAAAAAAACCCATAATCTAGATGAAGAAAAGATTGAAGAGATGTATGAGCAGTACAAAGAGAAGAAAACCCATAATCTAGATGAAGAAAAGATTGAAGAGATGTATGAGCAGTACAAAGAGAAGAAGATACGGGAAAATGGCAAAACTTCACAAGGAATGTCTCAAAAGCCATATGCACAAGGCTATACTGATAGAAATAAGGAAAGAATGCTGATCAGTTTTCAACAAAAATATGAGGCCAAAAATGACTGAGAATGGTCATTAAACTCTAGGATAGACTACAAGGACAAAGAAAAGTTGGTGATGAGACTAAACAAAAGCACTTATCAAGTGTAAAGTTGCCTATCAAAAACACTTCATGCAACTACAAGGCCTTATACAAGAAGTAAATCTTTATACTATAAATCTTCTATCTTGTATATAACTTAATGAAGCCTAACAAAGAAAGGGGACTAACAATACTGACAAGAACAAAAGGGGCAGAGATGACAGTTCAGTCATCTATCGCAATAGATGTCTACAAGAGCAACCAAGGGTCAAGCCAAATTCTAGTCATCATCATTAGTTCTACATGTAATTGGAAGTCAAAAGGTGCCATGGATGCCCATCATTAATTCTTGAGACTGACATCCAAAAAAGTGCCAAATACAAGTCCAAATCAAGCCAAACTTTGTGAGGAAGCTATGAACAGAGAACACAAGCTAAGGGTTTATCTTTATTTTTTTTTAATGTCTAATCCCTAGTCAAAGCTGCAATTTTTTCAAATCTAAAGCCATGATATCCATCTACATACTATATATCATGTATATGAGTTTTGGAGACAAATGGACAATGATAGCTTATCGATGATGAATGATGTCGGATAAAGCCCTCTTGAACCAAGTTACTAACTTGGAAAATTAAATGGGGTATTAAGTCATGTATCAAGTAGAAGCAATATAATGATTTACTCATCACACAAAAGCTAACAGTGGCAAATGCAACTGTGATTACCTTGATGCAGGAACAAAGGAGTCACCAACGAAGAAGAGCAAATACAAGTGGTAGACAAACCACCTTCGTAGGGTTACATATCTTGTCCTTGATAAAGCAAATCGAATGTTGAACATGGGTTTTGAACCTCAAATCAAAAAACAAATCTCCGAGATTCGGCCTGACAGACAAACTTTGTATTGAAGAGCGACTTGGCCTAAAGAAGTTGAAGGTTTAGCCAGACAATTTCTACAGAATCCTTACAAAGTTTTCATTGGCTCACATGATCTGAAAGCCAATCATTCAATTCTACAGATTGTAGAAGTTGTTTCTGAGGAGAAATACTCAGAATTGACAGATTTGCTGGAGCAAGTGATGGATGGAGCTTTATCTATCCATGATGATAAGAGTCAAGCTGAACGGGATTGGGTTCTTTCTGAGTTTAGATCTGGCAATAGCCCTATAATGACAGTAGCAGTTGTTGAAGCTCGGATCTTGGATGTGAAGGACCCTTAAAATTTGTCTTCAATTATGATTTTCATGGGTGAGTTGACAAACGTAATGTATGCAGTGGAGCACAAGAAAGCAAGAACGACAACAAAGACCACACCAACATTGACAACCATGTCATGTCAGGGACGACATGAATTCGGAGGGGGGAGTGTTGACCCATGGGTCAACAGCACGGCATAACTCAATTTCCATACCAAAGTCTTATTTCTTGAGAGTTATGAAATGCTACGGATTATGGTTAAAAACATCATTTGTAATGAGTAGTTAGTCTAGTTGCAAAAGCCGGAGTGCAATGGCATTTCCAGATTGTACATACAGAGCCATTTGACCCATTAAACTATATTTTAGGTTTAACCTATGGTAGCCTTAGTATATAAGGTACCTAGGTCATTTTGTAAAGAGAACTTTTATCATAATCAAGTTTTAAGTTGCCATCAATTGTCTGTGAGAGAGGAAGAGAGAGAGCGTGAGCTTCATCCTGGTGCGACTCCCCGCTCGTTCATCACATTGGAGATCCGAATGCATCATCGCAGTAGGCTCGGTGAGAGCTTTGCAACAACGCTAAGCATTCCATGCGAAATGGAGCAAGCACGCTAACGCATCTACGAGCTATTTGCGACCGTAAGTATATCAAACGATGTATGTTTTCTACGTGCAATTAGAAACATGGAGACGTAAGCTGTATACACATAGGTACTCATCACAGACTTCAGTTTCGGGCACTTCTGAAATTCGGCTCTGTCTTTATACATGAAATTCCGCTCTATCTTCATATGCCTGCCTTGAATAACGGACATTTGAGTATTGGAATCCCTTGAACGGTGGGTTGCGGCCATGGACAACAATGCATGGACTCCTCATTGGATGCCTTGAATAGCAAGCAAACCCCTCAATCCAAAAAGAAGGTCCTCGTCAACTCTCACAAGCTCCCCCACCTTTAGAGAAAAGTCTTTAAGAGAGCCTAATTTGGTTTTGGTTAGATTCGGTGAACGTTTGAGCTCTGCTTGTAGTAGCACCTATGTTGCTCTAATCCACTAGGCTTCGCAAGTGGTCATTGGCATGTGTGCACAGATATATTGTGGTGAGTTCAAAGTGATCATTGCAATCTAGATGGGATGTGCAATACTAAATCCAGTTCACCAACAAGTGAACAATAGCCTTGATGGGTTGTGAAGAAAGCTATAGTAGAGAGGATGAACTCTGGAAGGTGCAGTGGACAAAGTATTCACTCTTGCCTCCCTCTGCATGTTCGATCTATATATATATATATAGAGAGAGAGAGAGAGAGAGAGAGAGAGAGAGAGAGAGAGAGAGAGAGAGAGTTTGTGTGATGCCAATGTTTCTAGTGGCACTTCCCTGGGTGCTCCCTTGGTTGAATATTGTTAGCAGTGGATTTTGCCTAGTGCATACTATTTGTAGTGGATTCAAATTTAGTGATAGAGGATACTCACGCAAGGCTGAAAATTGTTACCTTTGTGTTTGGCAGCTCTTCCTATTGGGCTGATTAAGCAGTGTTGTTAGCCTTGAACTACAGGTAAATGTAAGAGAGTCTCCTTTTTTGAGTATTTGGCTATCGTTGGTGAGCATATTTTATTGGGGCAGCTGAGTTTCACACCATTAGAGTGTTTGTGCTTGCTATCTCATGCTTTTATAATTTGGTTTCCTCGTGTATTTGTGAATCAACCATCATATGCTTTACTTCTTGTAGTACTTGATGGTTCAGAAATGTTGGTTTGGCAATGGTAACATGTGTTAGCAATGTTGGCTATGATTGGGCTTGCTTGCGTTGCACCTCACATGTAGATGAGATCATTGGCCACTATGCTTGGGCGTCGTGTATGTATGGTGTGCACTTTGTGCTTAGAGGTTTTGTTTTGGTTTTCTAGTTGTTGCACTTCCCAAGTTCTCACCTTGGCAACGGGGCACATTGAAATTTGAATATATTGTTGCGAGATACCATACATGCTTTGGAGCCTCATGCCCAAGAATTACTGGTTTTGGCTATCGCACGCAGTTGCAATACTTTGCACCTTGTGACTAATTTAATTTGGAAGGCTGGATGATATTCAACCAGTGTAGTTGTATTCACCTTGTATCCGGATGATCACTGGCACCATGGACTTGCGTACACAGGCTAAATATATGTGAGCCTTCTTCCAGCTCCACTCTAGGTTCCATGAGTTGAGGTGTTGTAGGCTTCTTACAATTCTATGTCTTCACAACCCAATTATCCATGGCTCCATCAATGTTGTCTGCGCTCTTGGCAGCCCCCCTAGCTCTCATATTCCACTTGCATGCTCATAATCTCGTTGGACCCAGCAGCATCACTATAGTTCTTGAAGACATCATGGTTTCCCTGATCTCATCTCCAGTGGCCCAAGAGGGGGGTTTTCAGGTCAAGGAGCCGGAAGCTGACTAAGGAGAGAGTGTTGAATAGAGTGAGGAAGTCGTTCAGGGTGTTCATCACGGGCTTGTCACTCAAAAGCCTATCTTCGATCCAATTTAGACAGGATGTGATACCGCTTCCACTTCATCTATTCCTTCCTCAACCAACCATTCTCAGAGAGAGAGAGAGAGAGAGAGAGAGAGAGAGAGAGCCTCCACGTGCAGTTGCCATGTTGAGAGATTATCTCTCATATTGAGAGAGAGAGAGAGAGAGAGAGAGAGAGAGAGAGAGAGAGAGGGTACTGCGAACTGCTAGTCACCTTGTAGAGAGGGTGTGTGGTCATGTCAAGAATGTTAAGGGGTGGGAGCAAGAGGAATGAAGAAGAAGACAAAAAGTATTGTCGTGATACGGCCCACCAAGTAACACCCTCCTGTGATTTAGGTAGTGACAACTCTCTTTAAAGTTTAGAGTCTCCACTGTGCAGCTAAATGTATCCACCACGGATGCAGGTGTGGTCGATGGTGCTGATGAAATACATGTAGCTTGATGCTTCCATGTTGGTGTAGCTTCAAGGGAGCAGCCTACGGTTATGCTAGTGCCATCATTCAAGGGAAAGAAGGTAGTAGGCAGAAGGGTAAATGTCCCAAAAAGGACTGCCCTTTCGTCAAAACTAATTAACACTCTTTGGTGTAGAGCGATTGTTCTTATTCAAACACTCAACCGACATGATGTGGGTTCAATTTGCAGGAAACCTCTGAACGGGTAAGCGTCGTAGCCAATCAGTCAAGTCGTGGGATAGTAGGCGGAAGGGTAAATGTCCCAAAAAGGACTGCCCTTTCATCGAAACTCACTAACACTCTTTGGTCTAGAGCGATTGTTGTAATTAAAACACTCAACCAAGGGAAAGAAGGGACAAGCTACATTGACTTGTGGTCATGTAGAAGTGAGGCTTGTCTTTTTAATAAGTATAAGATAAGAAGATATAGATATTATATATATCTTCAATAACTACTAAATCTTTTCATTGCTTTCTCCTAGATAAGGTCTCCTCAATCTCAAAAAGTAAAAATTCTTTCAAAATATATTAAGTGCATAAGTGAAGGGTGAGTTTAAGAAATGAAAAGACAAATAAAGGTGAAAAGTCAAAAGACATATGAAGGTGAAAATCAAAAAAAAATTGTGTCCATATAAAGAGGTTTTTTTATTTTTTTCTTTAACTTTTTTTTATGTTCTCATTAGCGTTTTCCTTGCTCTCTCTCTCTCTCAATCAATGTTGTATCTGTCCTTCCCAGTTAATACTGTTACAAATCTATGTGCTTTGTCATTACCCGTTGTTACGTGCTATAGACTAGCACATCGTTTTTTTTGTTGTTGAAGAAACCTTTGAATTAAAAATATCTTTTAATTTTTTTGAAACCATTAAGAATACCTTTTAATAAAAAACTAATCAATTTCAAAATATATATAAAAAATTAAACCTTTTAATAAAAAATAATCAATTTCAAACTTTTAATATTTTTTTTTAAAAAAATAACTCTCTGTCGAATCACTAAAGTCTTAGCCTTTTGGGGCAGGCCAAAAAGTCTGGAGTAAAGCTTCTCGTGCACGTGGCTGCAAATCCATGCACTCGTGGCTATTCCTCTCCCTCCCTTTGCCCTCTCTTTGGCGAACAACTTAGCTCAGCTCGCATGCGAGCGGCAACACCAGCTTTCTGAGTGCCTCAATGTGCGTCTCAAGTTGCGGGTACGCATCAAGCACCTCAAGCTATGATCTGCAGTTAACGAACGCCTTGAGCAAGGGGTCATGTGTTGCCATATGCGTTTGTGTTGCAAGGAGCTAAGGTTATCAGAGTAGGCGTTCACATGGCTGGGTCACCAAAGAGAAGCCTTGGGAATAACGATGGTTAATCTTAATGGGATTGCATTGCATTTGGCTCGGACAAACAAATATTTGATGGGATTTGTACTCAGGAGCTGCCTAAAAGCAATATTCTACTGGCGGGCATTAATGCTTTGGCAAAACAGTATGCATGTTAAGTGTGGTGTACTTTTAGAAGCTTAACAAGTTTGTGACTAGCTTCCTATCCTAGATGTAGTCACTTGGATTGAACGTATGTCCAACATCGGCGGCAAGCCGAGAATGCTCTTAGCTGATTTCAGTGAATGTGCAGCTGGCATTGCCCACCAAATTTCTCAAAGGAGAACCCCTCCCCCAACTCTACTGGATTGTCTTGCTTCAAAGTCTAAGCAGACTAACACCTGAGGAGATGGCCTATAACAGGTGGAATTGTACAATTACGATACCTTGGGTGCTCTTATTGCACCTTAAGGATTCATCTCTGAGATAATATACCAAAAGCAGATAGTCTCTTGATTAAGATTTAATCTGTCATGTTTTGAACCATTTACTGGTAGTGTGTGCATTTTCCTTTTTCTTGCAGTGACGGGTTTGGAGGAAAGTTTGTTAAGTTTCTCAACCAACGTTTCAAGGTCCATCACATTTGGGGCCAATGTGGCATCGGAATGCTGCACCTTCAGGCAAGTATCCCAACTTGAAAGAGCAAGTTCAAGCTGATATAAATTCATTATATTAGCTTTCATTGTGTTCTAGAATGATCAAGATCAATGAGGCCATTAATAATCGATGGAGCTACGGCATTACTGATGGTCGCATCTTTTATTGGTGGCTAACTCATAGAGATGGCACAATGTAGATGACAAGATAGGTAGTGGCTAGCTAGGCATGGGATCCAACAAGGTGCAGAGAGGTCCAAAAGAGTTGCTAGGGTACCAACTGTCCAAATGGTATTGATGGCTAAACTGTTCATGAACAAAAATCCCTCCTCTCCTTTTCTCACTTGCTTTGCTAGATGTATGGGTTTTTGGATGGTTGCAAAATTTGCAATAGTAATGGTTCTTTGCAGCTATAGTGCAGGCAGCATAGCAAAGCACGCCAAGGATAATTCCATAATGAAGAAGAATGCAGACTCATGCCCAAGCCCTCTGCATTTTCGCAGTATGTGTTTAGCATTGAAGATTAGAGTTTATCATCTCATGCAGGGCCTGAAAGGCCAAGGATACAATGGTTCTTTGCTAAGAAATGACTAGCACAAACTACAGAAGGCTCCTTCCCAGCCCTTCTGAAGCGATGGCAGAAGGCTCCACAGCTCTTATTAGAGAGAGAGAGAGAGAGAGAGAGAGACCTCTTTGCCGTCCCTCTTCCCTCCACTCCGATCCGATCTGTGCTATGCCTTGCAGCCCTTGCAGGGTAAGGGAGCGCAGAAGTCGACATCACACTGCAATGGCATGGCAACAAATTACGAGGAAGAGAGCATCGCAATGGACATGGCTTGTCCATGGCATTGTGAGGGGCAGTGACAAAGCAGGAGCACAAGAGCATCACGAGGTACAATTGCAGACGTCTCTCTCTTTCTGCATGTCCAGAGCGTTTAAGCTTGTATGCAGGATCCTCGAGTCGATGGCATGGTTCTAGCCTCCTTAATTAATATAGCCTTGGCATGAGCGCAGCATCGACTTTCGCCGCCATACTTGGGCGATCCCAGCAAGGGTCATCTCAAGCCATTTGAGGTAGATCGACTCACACTGGCATGGCCCTTTGAAGAGTAGGGGGAAGATGGAGGACCTTGCCCGCTGTTGTTCTGTGGGTGACGACTCTTAATTGGGGTATTGCCGAATTCAGGGCAAGAAAATAACCAAAAGCTTCCATCGCTTCTGTGCCGCGGCTGCGCAGGGAGATCGAGGTATACTCGCACGCGATGATAGATTCCTACGACGTTAAAACAATCTTCTTCTTCTTCTTTCTCTCTCTCTCTCTCTCTCTCTCTCTCTCTCCCCCGGCTCTTCCTAATGCATTGCAGCTTCCGACAACGTTAAAACAAGGGGAAATTACCAAAATACCCCTCTAATTTGAGTAAATTCCCAAAATACCCCTCAAATTTCAAAAATTCCCAAAATGCCCTTCAAATTTTCCAAAATTCCCAAAATACCCCTGGTTGTGCGACTAAATTTCTCGAAAAATAATTTTTCTGTAGGTCTTCACACGAAGAGTGATTGTCTATCGTACAAGATGCTAAAACTACAATTTGAGTTGGTTACGTAGGCTTTGGAGATGAATTGCTTCATTATTTTTAGACATAATTGCCTTTTTTGCGATGGTAACTCGTGACAAATTACATGCGCTCACACTCAAAAACGGATCTCAATTGTCAAAAACGAATGAAGATTAGAAAATCTTGAACATTCCAACCAAAATAGATACAAGGGTATTTTGGGAATTTTTGAAATTTGAGGGGTAATTTGGGCATTTCCTCAAATTAGAGGAGTATTTTGGTAATTTTCCCAACAATCTTCTTCTTCTTCTTCTCTCTCTCTCTCTCTCTCTCTCTCTCTCTCTCTCCACACACACCAGTGTGCCACCTCCTCCCTTTTTCACCTAGGTCCTACACTAGTTTGTGACCGGCGCGTTGCTGTGGCCAATAAAAGCATGGGCTCAATTCTTGTACACGACTCGTCTTCCCTCTGAAGTAGCAAGTTGCAACCCATTATATGCACATTTTTGGCATGCCCAAAGGGCAAAGGCTATAGCGATGCCTTCTCTTTTTGCTGACTAAAATAGAAAAAAGATTGAGTTTGTATTTTCAAACATTTTTTGATTGGTCAAAAATGATGATTCGTTGAAATAAGATAGTGGATGCTCATTTAAATGAAGAGTCACTTCTACTAGTAGGGATACCAACTGATTTTTATTCATAAAATGGTTCATTAGTGCGAGGTTGAAAAGGTAAGGGTTATAGTTGGCTCGCCAAATTAAAAAGCTTGAAGGTGACTAGGAAAAGGATGGACGAGGCCTTACGAGTACTCCTTTTCTCTCCCTGTCACACACGTGGGTGGACAATTACATAGCAAGCGAAGGCTGCTCTCTCTCTCTCTCTCTCTCTCTCTCTCTCTCTCTCTCTCTCTGTGTGTGTGTGTGTGTGTGTGTGTGTGTGTGTGTGTGTGTGTGCAGAGTTCTCATGCATTCGCCAACAATTCAGTCCCTCTCTCATGCGCTCGCCTCTCAAATATATGACTCTCGATAGAGCTCCCCTCAAGTTCTCTCTCAATCATATGCCTGACAAGGCTCTCATGTCTCTTTTCTCTTGCCCATGCGCCTATTCACCTAAGAAGGGTCAAATTGCTAGTCGGGGCTGTTGTTGGCAAGAGATCGAGGGATCTCTTCACAAGTTGGGGATTGCGGCCGGCAAGAAGACCGAGGGTTGCAACACTAGTGAGGGAGGGGAAGCGTCCTGCGAAAGGGAGGGAGGGGTAGACTCCAAACGCAGGACGGGTCATGGTGCAAAGGAGATTGGTTGGAGCTTGAAGACAAAGGGAGAGGGAATCTAGACATTTAAATGATTTTTTAAAAAAGTCTCCCTACTGAGTGGTGAGATATAAATGGAGGCAGAGGGCTCGTACCAAGCTTCTATTCCTGCAGCAACCATGGAGCATTTGCATTGTAGGGTTTTTGCTATTTGCGTGTGGTTGCAACCCTCCTGGTCCCTTGCTCAACATATGATCTTTGACTAGTGTTGGGTGAGACTCATACTCTTATCTTTTTACGTGTCCTGCTTTCATTCTCTTGCACTTCTGAGTACTTGCAATTCGATTTCATCTATGCAAGATCACTGTTGTTATGGCTTGTGGCTTTCCTCAACAGTGCTCAACCTCTCTTGGTTCTTAATTTTCCATGCTCGCTTGGTCAGATTTTTGGTAAGGTTGCACGCGTTTGTGGATTTGTGATGTGAGGCTTGTCTGAGGAGCTTTGGTGTTTCTGTTGTGTACGATGGAGTGGAGCAGCCCCAGATGGGCTTGCTACGCTCGGGTTGTCGTTGCTACACGTGACGTCGTCATATAACGGCGGTCTGTTTTATTGACACTTGTGTTGTTAAGGCATTTTGCATCATTTATTCGAGTAGATCACTTCTTTGGGGATCAAATTAATTTTGATTACTAAAAATCTTCTAGATTGTCCACGGACTCACTACAGATGTTTGAGATAATGTATGATTTCTAGATCCTTGTAAATTCACTCTGTATTGCTTTTGGGAAAAAAATCAAAAAAGCACTATTTTATTTTATTTATGTAAAAATTGTATTGTCATTATTTAAACTTAAGTTTCATATTTAAAGCTTCTACTCTACGTACCTGTTACCTTGGCCTGCCCAAAGTGCAAAGGCCCATAGAGATGATGGTTCTTTTTTTTACTAGTTAAAATTATAAGAAATTCTTTTGGACTAGAAAATTGACAGATTGGTTTTTCAAGGTAATTGCATGGATCGACCTGTGAAAAAATAATTGGAAGAGATCTCAAGATCATGATTCATAACTCATCACTAGGAGAGTGGATTTATCGGCTCTAGCTACGAGAAAATTATTACATGCACATTGCAATGATAATTGTGATCTCAAATGACCCCAGCTTCCCACAATGCTTGCATACATTTAGCATGTACCTAATTGGGGTGCAACAGATGTATGATATGCCAAACAAGAGTAAAGCTAGCTAAGGAATATTGGAAAAACCACCAATCCAAATTCTGGTTTTATCATCTTGTATTTATAGAAAATCAGTTTCCTTATGAAAAGCTATGATATTTTTAAGTTTGGAGAAATTTAATCTCGCAATTAAGGTATTTTGAAAAAATTGGAAAATAAGGGCATTTTGGAAAGTTGACAATATTGGATGCAGTGTAGGCAAATTGAGGGGTATTTTGGAAATTCCACAAATTAGAGGGGTAAGAATAATTGTTGATGGGGTTAGAAAGCCATCATCGTGCTGTTTTGGTGAGCCTCATAAAAGGCAATAATTAAAGGAGGAGACCATGATGCAAAGATACATTAATGATTGTATACATTAATGCCCTATATAAGGGGATAGAATTCTTGACTGCTTACAACTAGTTGAAGAATATTTAATTTTGTAGCTAGAGTCTGAGAATTGTTGTTGTGAATTTAACAAAGAAATGAAAATAGCAATGAAGGTTGAGCTCCAACTAGCATACCTCGAAGGGGCAAGCCTTGTGATTAATCACTTGTTCATTCACTAACGAAAATAAGCCTATTATATAAGTGGGCACATTTTTTATGCACTAATGAAAAGATGCCTATTATATAAGGGGCATTGTAGTGTTAACTAAACCCCTCTCTCTCTCTCTCTCTCTCTCTCTCTCTCTCACACACACACACACACACACACACACACACACATAATGCTACATTCACTCTTTAGTTGCACTATAATAAGGCTACATGATATGCCCTATGGTTCGTGCAAGGAGGGGATAATGGCAAATCTAGATTGTAGCATTTCTAAAAGGCTCGACCTTCCAAATTAGGAAACATACGATTGTAGATAAACATATGCCTTAGTCTAAGACATCTCTTTTGACTCGCGATGTTGAAACTATTATGTGTCATTACCAACATTGAGATAAAATACTTGCTTTGATTTATGTCAACTACTTGAAAAACTTAATGGCAAGTTTCCCATTGACATGACTACCTTTGCCTCTACTTAAAGATATAGTGTCCCTGTGCTACTAAAATAGTGTTGTGAACTCTAAACTTGGGACTTCTTGTCAACATGGTTTCCTTATATTGCAAGGTTTCACCTCAATGCTTGTTCAATTTTTTAAACACTCTTGTTCTCTAAAAAGAGAAATGGTATAACCTTTCTATCACCCAAGTGTGGCACATTGATTATGCCATTTCCCTCTTAAATAACAAGTCTTCAGTTCAACTCTCCTCGCCAGATAGATCTTTAAGGTCTCTTGGGATAGTTTTCTACGACGTGAAAACACTCTTCTTCTTCTTCTTCTAAATTACATATGTACCCCAAGTATCTATCTACGTATGCCAGTGCTCATAGAAAGTTGGAATAAAAATGTGACCTTTGTATCCCTTATGATGTCATTACCTTGGTCCTAATCTAGTATATTGTATAACCAAATAATCCCCTTTCAAATACAACATTTATTTGAACACAGTTGCAAAATGATAACATGTGTATAAACCAAGCAAGGAGAGTTAATTGAATTTTGATGTTCACATGAAGCACTTGTAAGAAAGGTTATATTGTCCGTGTAAGAAAGGTTATATTGTTCGAGTTAGTCTTGGTACCCTTAGGGACAATATATTTGGCAAGGTCTCCAACCAAGATAAGGTGCATGGCATTCACATTTTTAGAGAGAGAGAGAGAGGGGGGGGGGGGGGGGACTCTGGAACGAAGAGTCCCTTTGTGTATGCCACTTTTAGGTTTGAGAGTTTGGACATCAAAAAATCACAACTTGAATGCTTCTAAAATTTCATCACAATTTAGCTTGCATCCCTCACATACTTTTAGATTTGGTCACTCCCTACAAGCTTAAAGCAAGCGAGCTCAAAAAGCTGCATGACACACATAAGCAAGGTAAATGGGCAGTCTACCGTGACGGTAAAGCCATCATTCAAGAGTTTCGAACTCCAAAGCCAGCTCCCCCTCCACCGGACCCCCCTTAGGGCTCTCCTCTTTATCTTATCCTCCTCCCCCCTTGATGGACCCTCAATCCCTAACCGATATGTATCCAACGCCCTCACGAACAGATGTAATGTTTTGTTTTGGTCCCATAGGTCATATCTGACCTCCGTGTACGATAATTCATCTATCTCTCTCTCTCTCTCTCTCACACACACTCAAAATAACACAAAAGAATACCAATACATCATTGTCCTAGAGAACTCTTTTCATGTCAAATTCTTATATTACTGAGAATTGTTACATGTTCCATTCTTGGGTAGGAAAAAACAATGCCCCATTTCTGTATATTTGAAACAATCTCCACAAAGAGAAGATGTGCACTTGTTTAGCCATACCTATATGCTGTTAAATTGAGAGTGTATGACATCGATCAAAAGGACGATCGACACACTTCTATAGGTGAACTTCAGATGGAAAGCACAATTTTCCCATCATGTTGTTGATTATACAGATTCCCATATAGTTGATTTGATCATTCCCATCAACAATTGCCTCATTAGTCTTACTTAGCTTCTCCTCGAGGTTGGTTGCAACATGGTGCAACAATTGCAAAAATAAACCACATACTCCTTGATCTCTATCCGGATCCTTCATTTAATCGGTAGTGAGGTTGAGAAACCATGGAACATTGTATCTCTATGGATTAATCGCAGTGTATTTGTTTCATGGTTCACAAACCCTAAATCTCTATTAGAATCATCCAAAATGTCATTTAGACATGCGCTGTTTGCTTCCTACTCTATGATGGTGTAACGTCAATAAATAAAAGTACTACACTTTAGCATTCATACTATTCTTCTTAGCTTTGACAATCCAACGGAGTTATCACAACAGCTTTCCTCTTGAGGTGTGCTCATAAACATTTAATAAAGTTGCAAAATGCCCTGAAACATCAACACAAATCGGTCACCAATATCGTCATCCTCATAGGTCTTCCTCTACCGTCTCCGTAGCCCGCAGCCTGTCTTTCCAATTTCTACTTTCCGGGGGAGAGTTTTGAAACGTGAGACGTGAGCAGGACTATGATGTTGCAAGGGCCGAGGCCATCTTTGAGGATCCACACACACACACACACGACGTTTCAGCAGATAACGACGTCTCTCTCTCTCTCTCTCTCTCTCTCTCTCTCTAGAATTCACGTAGACACAACTTCGCACAACAATTAGTCTATGTGCGAAGTCTTGAGTCACTGTGAGTTTACACAAGAATTACTCCCTGATCACTGCGTGTTTGGAAGGACTCAAACCTTACATGATTGTCAAAGCGCACGACAATCTCATTAGTGGCAGCATTGCTGGTTGGAAATCATTAAGTAATGCGCCAGGTTAAGCATAAGTAGTAGTGCAGGTGCATGTTGCACTCAACTTTTTGTGGCCTCTTCCAGCTTTTTATCAGCTTCCCTCACTGAGCGAATCAAGTGGATGACTCGGTATTGAAGTTTGGCATTCTCAATAACAAGTCTCTCCTGGTATTTCTCCCACTGTTTTCTCCTCCACACCCAATCATTCATATGAGAAACACTCACTCAGTGCAGACTCTTTAGGTGATCAAAACAACATTCTTACTTACCTGATCTCTTTCAGCTGCATGCTCTTCCCTCACTTTTTCCAATCTTTCACGCAATTCAAGTAAAGAACTCAGCAATTCACCATTCTGATCAGCGTGTACCCTGCCTACAATTTAAAAGTACTAACCAGTCTTAGCACAAAATCAATCCAAGCCTAATCCCTAAGAATCCAGGTTAGGGCTAACCAGCGGTGGCCTTCAAGGCAGCCTCCAACCTTGCAAGTCTTTCCTGCGAGCCATAAGCAACACAACTTTATTGAGAAGCTTTGAATAAATTCATTGAAGTTTATAAGAAATCCAAAATGCTGCAGTTGTTCAAGTACAAATATTTGGCCCCATTTGAGATAATTGTCCTAGTATTTTCTTCCATTGGTCACAACTCTTTCACCTCCTTGTGTCGTAGCTCAATAGAAACGGAACTTGAATCCTTTTACTAGAAAAGCATATCTTTTATGTTTTCCTTCTAAAACAAAGATAGCTAGCAAAGTGCATTTGAGATGATCACCGATGTTTATGGTGGATAGACATAGTGGATTAAGAGCAAAGATAGTGCACACTCACCTGTGACATGAAAACTCGTGTAAATTGTGGTCAAACTCGAACTTAGAAAAAATTATTGCCTTGGAGTGTGGGCTAGATCGGCCATAACAGATAGTTATAATCAATAAGATGCCATGATCCTGAAAGATTGTTCAATATGCATGTGGGTTGATTACATGAATTCTTTAATTGTTTTTCTAAAGCTAGGATTGAGTTGTACTTGAAAAGTTCTTTCATTTGATACCCATATTGATGTTTCTTTTTGTTGCAGTTTTCTCTCGAAAGAAGATTCTAGGAGAACAAGTGGTTGGACGCTTGTTGCGATGCTTCCAAACGATGGGACACTTGTGAAACCGGCCCATAGGGCTGTAGACTTTGGCTTTCACCCGAAACATTACTTCAAATTTTAGGACACAGAGAAACTTTGCAAATAAAACCTGTAATTGGAACTAACACTTCGCACACGGCTTGGAAGCTAGAGCGCTACCAAGCAGACGCCAGCAACCTGTTGGCCCCAAAGACTGGCGCCCGTTTCGGTATTTCTTTATTCTTATCAAAAAGGGCATAAAACCTGCAATTTCCTACGAGCTGTCCCGCATAATCCGGGTTGAAAAGGACTTGTTCTTGCCCGATTTCAGCAGCATAACCGTACAAGGAAACTTCACAGACAAAATCTCCACGCATTGGATGACTTTCCCAACACATACGAGCACTTTCCCAGACCTGGCGAGAATCTGCAGCACCCTGAATTCTCTGTTTTCTGCCCCAAAAATGCACCAAATTGCATGTACAACGATCCCCTCGCTTCCTGGGGGTATTAGGGATTGATTGGGGCCAAACCCCTGGACCTGCAAAAATACACAGCAGGCTGTAATTCACTATTTCAGGCTCCATTTTGTGCGGTCGCATACGTAGCAAGCCCTTGAGCTCCCGCACCTATAGGGCTACTTGCCCTTTGAATCAGAAGAGATATCTCGCGTGAAATCTCTCTAAATTCACCTATACTTGCCTACGGGGGATTAGCAACTAGCTAATCTAGTACCTGTGCAAGAGGCTCTTGCCTCGGCAATCGCACATGAACCCACACAACTGTACATACATATGAAAAGCCCTCGATCGGGGCATCACGTTTCTGTATTCAAAGGGGGAGAGAGATGAACAAGAGCGGAACCATCGCGCTACATAAGACAAGGGAGAAGACAAGCTTTCCATTAAAGCTGTGAAACCTGCACCCACTACTCACCCACACTCTGTAGTCACTTATGAGCAAAAATCAATCCCCTCTCTCATTTTGGGCGCCCTTTCTTCATGCAAACTTGGCAAAATCATCTCTAGCTGCCAAGTGTCCACTTTGCCTCTTTTGAGTTAATTTCCTAGTACCCACCGACTTATAAGTGTAGCAAGCGGGCCTAAATGACTTTGAACTTAGCCCAGACACCCTTTTACTGCTCGGATTCCATTGCCGGTTAGCCCGACCAACTCGTGGCGACAAGGCCTTTCAGTCTGCGGGTGAAACTCTCGGCCATCGATTGTTTCACACTGACCACACACTGTCCGAGCATTTGTGACTTCAAAAAGGGGGTCCCAAAAATTAAATAAAAATCACGAAAAGAAACCAACAACTACGGTTAGCAGTTGCCACGTCCTCGTGACACTTGTCCAAATTTTTGACATGTGGTTGAACAATTGTCACAATGCTCCTTCACTTTCTTTTGTTCTTAAGGCATCTTCACCTATAAATACAGACCTTTCTCCCTCACTTATACATCTCCCCTTTCTCTGAAAATTCTCTCTACATCAGCCCAAGAGAGCCTCTATGCCATCCCTACCATCTTCCTCTACATCCACCCTCTCCTCCTCTTCAAGGAGCATTCTCTCTCTATCTCTATCTTGTTTATGTTTCACGCAGAAAACCTGCAGGGCCAGATTTAATAAACTTCAACAAAACCTGTAAGAAATCTCTCTCTCTCTCTCTCTCTCTCTCTCTCTCTCTCTCTCTCTCTCAGCGCCAGATGCAAATTTCCCCCGCAAGTCTATAAGAAAGAGCTAGCGCTACCTATTGGGGATGCTCTACAACAGTTTCCACCAACAGACAGAGTCTTCTTTCTTGGCTCTAAGTTCAGTCCATTCTCTCTCCCCTCACGATTTTCTTGCTCTGGCATCCGTGAAGGCTCTGTAGAGGCTGCGAAGCACGCAGCAAAGGTAAAGTGCAGCCATAGGAGCTTGTGTACGTCCTTGCAGGGAATAGCCGCAAGACCAGCTGCCCACGAAAAAATCAGCACTCTGACGCATTCCAAAAGCAGATTTCAACCAAGGACGACTCGTCTAGGTATTCCCTACGCGAGCCGTAGGAACTTCCGCCCAAAAGATTCCAATACGAAGCAGACATAGTGGTTCACGGCTACACGTTCAAGGAAGGTCACAGACTAATCTTCGGGAGACTATCTACCCCCTGGTCGGTGCACCCCGCATGCAACACCTGGTATAGAATCGTGTAAGGTGCAGCGGAATGAATGTTGAACTTTGCTCAAGATGAATGCTCCGAGTTGTGCTCAAGGTTCCTTTTTACTTAGGGAAGGGAGAGCCTTCCGTTCTTTAATAAGAGAGTGCAAGTGATCACAAACAAAGTGAATGAACGCTGTGAATGATGTGTTGAGACTGAGAGATAGAGAGAGAAGAGAATGCGACACCAGAATGTTGTCAAACCCTCCTCGGAAGGCCCCACTCTCTATGGCGGGAGCGGTCTACTATTAGATTAGCGGATTAATGCAAAATCTTCAAAGCTCTGACACCAATGTCAGGTGCAGCAGAATTGAAAGATCTAGGTTTTACACTCCACAAATCTTTGCTTCTTTCCTTGTGTTAGTGATTGCTTTAGCATGCATCATGGTTCGTTTTACTTTCCTTGAAGAGAGGGAATGAAAGAGAGCGGTAGTGTCAGGTGCAACGGAAGAGAATAAGGATTTGCTCGGATCTAGTACTCCGCACAAACACAAGGGACACTTTACTTCACTTGAAAGAACTGAACTGAACTCAAAGAAAGAGAGAGACAAGAGAGAGAAAGAGACGACACAGGGATATCGAGTCCCAACCCTCAAGGGCCCCCTTGCTCTGTTGCCAGAGCAAGTACTTTCTTTATTCTTGCACAAATGCTACTACAATGACTAAATGTTGAAATGCTGATGCTAATGGGTACTGATGCTACTGATGCTCGGTACTAGGTCCTGAGGTACTCAAGGGGTACTGATGTTCTATGTCGATGACGATGATGTCTAAGACGAGGTGTTGATGGTTTATGTCGACGACGATGACGACGGGTACTGCTGGTCTATGTCGAAGATGATGATGTCGACAACGGGTATTGTTGGTCTATGTGGAAGACGATGATGTTGACGACAACGGCGATCGTCACGGACACGATGAATGCCGTGACGATGACGACGACGCGAGGCTAGGGCTGAAATCTGAAAACGCTAGGGCTAAAAACTGAGATCGCTGGGAAACTACTGCAATCGGGTATTGTGCCGACGATGACGATGACGACGATGGTCGTCGTCAAGTCGAGGACTTGCAATGACGACGACGATGGCATCAAGGCTGAAAAACACCAAGGCTGAAAACTGAAATCAGTCGCGATGGATGGCTTTCCGGCGAGAATCTACTGCCAGGAATGGAATCGGGGATGCGACGAGGCTAAAGGGATGGTACTATCGCAAAAAAGCTGATGGCCAAAGTTGTTGGGGTACTGCTGAGAGAGAGACCACCTACTGGGTACAACACTTGGTGCATGTCACAAACTGGTGACGTGGCTGCCATGTACACACACACACACCCGCCCAGGCTGAGATGCTGATGTGGCAATTTTCGGTTTTCACACTGCTAGGGCTGACGTGGCATGGCTGTACGGAATCCCGCTTTTTGCGGCAGCAACGGCAATTTTTGGGCTTGTTTTTTATCTACACAATTAGCAAGAGAGAGAGAGAGCTTTTATTTTTAAAGCTTTGCTTTATTTTTACCAAGCAAGTGAGAGGAGTTGCTTTATTTTGAGAATGCTTCTGGGACAGCTTTTGGGGCTTTGCTTTTGGCATCCCTTGTAAAACCTTTATAAGTGTGGGTAGGGCTCCCACTTCTCAGAGCATCTGGACGAAGAGTTTGAGAGTTTGACCCTCCCACTCCCTTGTACTTTGAGTTGCAGATTAATACAAGAAGAAATACCGAAAGGGACGCCAATCTTTGGGACCAATATCTTAGGCACGGAACTCCGCCGGGCCGTGTCGAATCAATTGTGAACTGTGAACTGTTTTGAAGTGAGTTCTTGTCGTGTCTGGTAGAATCTTGACTTGGAGTGTCCAAGTCTGTTATAGTGGTATCAGAGCATGGCTGATTTCTCTTCTACCGAGAAATCCGATCCTTTTTACACGGCACTTATGGATTCAGACAGAGATCAGCCGACTTCCTCTGCAGCCGGAGATGTAAGAAGAGATCACGAAGAAGATTCATGCGAGGAGTACGGCCCGCCTCGGCCTACTCAGGTGGAGTTTGAAGAGATGGAGCGTCGACGATTGATTGACGATGCAACAAAGATGATACTAAATTTTACGAAGGACCCAAAATTTGCAAAATTTATGACCCAGACCTCCTTTGACGAGGTCCACTCACAGTGGCAGCAAACCACAGAACCACCCCTCAAATCGGCACTCAAGAAACCTCCTACTCCAAGGATAATTAAGAATTAGAAGAGGTGGTTGATACACGGATTTCTCAACTTTTTGACGAGCAGAACAAAGCCGAAAAGCACGACAAAAAGCAGAAGAAAGGCATTGACTTCCCGGGTTATTTGGGTCATCAATCTGCATTTGCCTCAGCAAGAAAGCTGAAGAAGCATGTGCGATTTGAAGAAGTACCCAGTTCTTCTTCTTCTTCTTACAATACTTCTAGCTCTTTTGACTTGAGCGAAGAAGACAAAAAAGGGAAAAAGCGAAGTAAAAAGCAAAGTTTCGGAAAGGGCAAGAAAAAGGCAAAGAAGTCTAAATCTCGCCCAGTTGTTGACAGTTCTACAGAGGACTTGTCTTCAGATAGTTCGGACTCTGACGACAGCAGCTTTTATGCAAAGAAGAAGAATTTCTATAAAGCCAACCAGTATGACTTTCTGGAGGATAAAAGCAAGAAAGTCCGAGGGTTTAAAGAAGGTGGGCAGTCAATAAAATTTGACACGTTTTCTGGATTTCGAGATGCTTCGAAGACTTTGGCGTTAATACAGCAATTTGACATAGCTTTCTCTGGAGGGCATTACTCAGAGCACTCCAAGATTCGGAGGGCTACCTCTCACTCCAAGGGAAATGCTCGAACTTGGTGGTCCACGCTTCTATTGAACAAGACAGCGCCAGTTAATTTGATGAAACTTAAAAGGCTTTTTATTTCTTCTTGGTTGACTCGGGAGTACGAACGTGACATACGAACTGCTTGGAACCATCTTCGGATGACCAAGAAGGATACATTGGACGCATATTGCGAGAGATACTGGAGCTCTTTTCTACCAGCCCCTTCATTTAAGAAGATCTCGTTCAAAGAAAAGATTGAGCGGTTTACCTTGGGACTTCCTACACAGATCCGAGATCACTGCTTAGAGCAAAAATCAGACTCCATTCAAGAACTAATGAGTCATGCGAAACGGGGTTTTGCCATTCATTCAGGCAGTTTGACCTACCCCACAAATGAAATCATGACGCAAAGGACCAAACAGAATTCGAACAATAAAAGTAGAAAGAAGAAGAGCAACCCACAAAAGAAAGAAAAGGATGCACGACCCAAGCTCACTCTTCGAGAGAGAGCTCTCTACATCAAAGAGGGGAAGTGCTTTGGATACGGAGAAACTAAGCACATCTCCGCGAAGTGCCCTAAAAAGGCACCGAACAAACAGAACGACAAAGATGAAGACAGGCCTGAGGAACGTGGACGAAAAGGCAAGATGAAAGCAGGACTGGTTCCAGATTGCATGGGTACTGACCCAAGCACGATTCACAAGAGTACAGAACTTTGCCGAGCTTGGATTCACACCCGATCGGATGGAACCACAAGCAGAGGCAGTTCTAGCGGCACCCGGCAGGGACGTAGCCATCACATCTGTCATTGGCAATCTTCGGTTGCATTGTCAGGGGTATTTGGCGCACGACGACTTCTGCATAATGCCCTAGGAAGGTTGTGATGTCCTCCTAGGAATTCCCTGGCATCATAAGAACAACGTCGTGGTCGACTTTCGGGCGAGAAAAGCGACTTTGACTACAGAGAAGGGCCGAACTATTGTACTTGATGTAAAACTTTAAGGGCGAGTCTGTCCCTATTGTATCAACTTCGGCCGTTTCAAAATTAATGAGATCCAATCTATTTGTTTACTCGATCTTTTCGAGAGAGTTGAATGATGAGAATAGGACAAATATGTCTGAACTTGGTAAAGAACGCCAAGATTTTCTCCACACTCATGCCGATTGCTTTTCAGAGGGCCTGTCAGGCGAGTTACCACCGGCTCGTCCTGAGGATCATACCATTGATCTGATACCTGGAAGCACACCACCGAACCGGCCACCTTACCGTGTGAGCAAAGCCCAAAACGAAGAAATTATGAACCAAGTGAAAGACCTCTTGGAAAAGGGTCTTGTCCAGCCTAGTACTTCACCGTGTTGCTCTCCAGTGTTGTTGGTTTTGAAGAAAGACGGATCTTGGAGAATGTGCATCGATAATCGAGCTCTCAACAAAATCACCATCAAGAACAGATTTTCGATTCCTAGGATCGATGATATTCTTGACCGACTACAGGGATCCTCCTGTTTTAGCAAGATCGATTTGAAGAGGGGATATCATTAGATCCAAATAGCGTCGGGAGGTGTCTGCAAGACAGCGTTTCGGACGACTTTTGGGTTATTTCAGGTTTTTGTTGATGCCTTTTGGCCTAACCAATGCTCCAGCAACATCTGATCGGATGATGGACAAAATTTTTTGAGAGTACAGACTATTTGTTGGCACTTTCTTCGACGACATCATTGTTTTCTCCAAGGATGAGGAAAAACATAGAGAACATCTGCTACACGTATTTGAGGCATTACGAGATCACAAGTTGGTGATTATGCAAAGAAAAGTGAATTTTTCCTACTTGAGATACACTTTTTGGGACACATTGTCTCAACAGCAGGAGTGCAGATGGACCCAGCCAAGATAGAGACTGAAACCGGCCTGTTCAATCCAAAAAGGGCGGTAGACTTTACTTTAAACCTTGATTTAGCTTTCACCCATTATTAGTCGTCTATTTTACCTGTACTTTCAAGACACTGCAAAAGGGGAGAGGGATACAGGCTGCTAGATTGCACCTGTATGAGTAGACAGACACCAGATTGGCCCCTAACTTAGGCGCCCCTTTCGGTATTTCTTTATTATTCAAAAGAGGGAATAAACGCTGTGGTTCCTACAAGCTGCCCCGCACAAACTCGGCTGAATTTCCACTGTTCCAGCCCGATTTCGGCAGCATAACTGTACTAGAACCCTTCACGGTCAGTATTCCCACGCATTGACCGACTTTCCCGAAGCATACGGGCACTTTGCAAAACCTGGCGAGAATCTGCAGCACGCTGAATTCTCTGTTTTCAGCCCTGAAAATGCGCCAGATCGCCTGTACAGCGGTCCCCTTGCGTCCCCGAACCTCCTGGGGGTATTAGGGTCCGTTTAGGGCCAAAACCCTAAACCTGCAAAAATACACAGCAGGCTGTAATTCACTGTTTCGGGCTCCGTTCTGCGTGCCGGTCGCATCCCTAGCAAGTCCTCGAGCTCCCGCACCTGTAGGGCTACTTGCCCTTTGAATCGGACGAGATTTCTGGCGTGAAACCTCTCCGAATTCACCTGTACCTGCGGGGGGATTAGCCGCTAGCTAATCCGGTACCTGTGCAAGAGGCTCTTGCCTCGGCAATCGCGCATGAACCCACACAACTGTACATTGGTCAAATGAAAAGCCCACTAGAGGGGCATAACATACTGCCAAAGGGGAGAGAGAGGGCAGTGCGTAGCGTGCAGGGCATCACTCCTGGCACCGCACTGTGCATAAGAGGGAAAGCAAGCACTCCATAGCTCTTAACCTGTGACAGAGACTTGCAAAATGAGCCTCCCAACTATAAATCACGTTTTTGCCTTCTCTATAAGTAGTAAACTGGCCTCAAAGTGCCAAGTGTCACTCATTTGTGCATTTTCCCGCTTTAGACCCTCGGGTCTAAAAATATCTCACCTGCAGCCTCTGTTGACTTGGCCACAGAGTAACAAAATGATCCCCATGTCAAACTGCACGTAATGACGCGAAGACATTTTCAGGTCCCAAAATAGCAGTTCCCTAAATTTTAGGAGATGCTGCCATTGTATCTTTCTAGGTCATCCGACCCTCTTTGTACACTGCGGCCACATCCAGAACTGAAATGTAGCCTCTGTAGCAAAGGATTCCACTTTGGCTAGTCAATGACCCCACTTGGCTAACCATAGTCCTTGTCCAACCTTAGTGCTCTCTTGCCCTCAGGCCTGGACTCCCTCTGGACAGTTCCACACTAGCTATGCAATGCAGGGCAGTTAGATTTCCCGAGGGGTGTTTCCAAAAAGTGAAAGTAAATAGATAATAAGAAAGAAATCAACAAAAAGGATAGATAGTAGTCACACACTGGTGACATACCCCCCTCTTGAAATCTCAAACGTCCTCGTTTGCATCTATGTCGTTCATGCTCCTAGTCAACACTGATGTATTCAACACCTGTCGACACATGTACGACACATACATGCTCATTGTCAACCCTGGTGTATTCAACACCTCGTCGACTCATGTATTGCCTGCGTGTGAACCCTGTCCCAATGACATAGTGGTAGCTTCACACTCTGCCATTGCTTTGAGTCACTAACTTTCCAATGACAAAATGGTAGCTGCACATTTTGCCACTGTCTTATAGTACACGTTGGATCCCGTAACACTTTCGAGCATACCCAAACCGACAGTTTAAGAATGCAGTTACACATGTACTCTTCAATAGAAGCAATCACTGTATCCTTGACAAACTGACAAGAAATACTCACTTCTATAGCACTAAGCAAACTTTTGGACATTCCATAAGAGCAATTGCCAAACTGACAATCTGTACAGCTCTAACATTCATGTAACAGGTATTTCATTTGAGCTCACTTTAAATACCTTGTACATCATTTGTTTCAGAAGCCATTGTCACACTGACAATCCATTTAGCTTTGAAACTCAAGGGGTCAAGGTAGGTTGCAAATCGAAGGCTTCCAGGTAAAGTGATAACACAGTTGGTGACTCTGCAAGTTCACCTTCTTCCATCCACTTAGCATCCATTGGTGGATAGTTTCTGAACTTTACCAAGTAACGCCTAGTAACCTTGCCTTTCACTTTCCTTTCTTTGTGTGCCAAAATCTGTTCAGGGACCAAGATCTCGTCAAGTTCCTCGACTTCCGGCTGATCTTCAGCTGGCATATCTTCTGGCACATCACCCACATAGGGTCTGAGAAGACTCACATGAAACGCATTGTGAATCTTCCAACTGTCAGGCAATTTCAGCCTATATGCATCATCATGAACCCATCTTTAAGAAGATAGTGTTCATGACGTTGTCCATCCATTAGTTGCTCGAAGACCCTTGCAAAATCTTCATCATTTGCATACTGTTCTCTCATATCATCAAGTTCATGATGATAAGGAATTGACACAGCTGAAATTTGTGGCTTCCTTGACAAGGCATCAGCCACAACATTCTTCTTGCCTTCCACATGCACAATCTGAAAATGGAACATGGACAAGATATTTGCCCATCGCATATGCTTCTCAGATAACTTTGTTTGTGTCAAGAAGTATCGCAAGGTCTGATGGTCCGTTTGGACAACGAAATCTGCACCTAGCAGGTAGTGTTTCCAACTTAAGAGCGCATGAATCACAGCCAGTAACTCTTTCTCATAGACCTGCATGGTCATCTCTGGCCCTTGCAAAATTCTGCTCTCATAGGCTACTACCTTGCCATCTTGCATTAGCACAACACCAATGCTACTACCGCAGGCATCACATTGGACCACAAATGACTTCCTAAGATCTGGCAACACAATGACTGGATCCGAAGTCATCTTTTCCTTTAAGAGATTAAAAGCTGAAATCTCTTTTTGTGTCCATCTAAAGGTGACTGCCTTCTTTTGAAGAGCATGTAAAGGTGAAGCAATCTCAGCGAAATTTCGGATAAACCTTCTGTAATAGGAGCATAGTCCCAAAAAGCTTCGGACATCATGCACCGTCTTCAAATTTGGCCATGACTTGATCGCTTCAACTTTTGCAGGATCCATTCTGACACCATCCTTTGAGACAATGTGTCCCAGAAAGTGAATCTCTTCCAGAAAAAACTCACTTTTCTTTGCATTGATGAGCAACCTATGACTGCGTAGCTCTTTGAACACAATGGCCAAGTGATGCCTATGCTCCTCTTCATTCTTTGAGTAGACTATCATGTCATCAAAGAACGTACCAACAAACTGCTGGTGTGGACGGAAAATTCTGTCCATCATCCTATTAAACGTAGCAGGAGCATTTGTGAGACCAAAGGGCATCACTAAAAATTCGTAAAGGCCAAACGTCGTTCTAAAAGCAGTCTTGTGCACATCCTCTGATCTAATGCGGATCTGATGATACCCACTCTTTAGATCTATCCTGCTAAACATAGCTGCTCCTTCTAATTTGTCCATAATATCATCAATTCTAGGTATAGGGAACCTATTCTTGATGGTATTCTTGTTCAGTGCACGGTAGTCGATGCACATACGCCATGAGCCATCCTTTTTCTGCACCAACAACACTGGAGAACAGAATGGAGATGAACTGGGCTGAATCAGCCCCTTTTCTAACAACTCCTGTACTTGGCTCATTATCTCTTTCTGCTGAGCCGCACTAACCCTGTACGGAGGCTTATTTGGTGGGCTACTGCCTGGCACCAAATCTATCGCATGGTCCTCGGGTCTCTCTGGCGGTAATTGAGACGGTAATGAATCGGAAAAACAGTCACTATACTGTTGTAAAAACATTGACCTTTCTTTATCTAGCACAGATAAATTTGATTCATCACAATCTGACACTTCACGTGCAAAAACCAAGTACGCAGAAAGATGCTTTTTCATTACAGAAGTAATAGCAGAAGCTGATACAGTAGGAATAGACTCCCCTTTAAGCTTTACATCCAGAATATGAGTCTTTCCCCTGCTCTGTACAGTGATCTTTTTGTTGTAGGCATCCAGGATTCCCTGTACACGAAACAACCAAGGAATACCTAACAACACATCACATCCGTCCAGTGGCATGATGTAAAATTCTTCAGCATCTACATAGGACTGGATATGTAGACGCAACTTTCCAATGATGGGTGTCACAGCCTCTGTATGGCCAGGACATGCCAAACCTGCCTCTGCTGTATACCCCATCTCTTCAGGTCTGATTCCCAACTTTGAAGCCAATTCTGGGGAAATGAAGTTGGCTTTGGCACCTGGATCAAAGAAGATAAGCACTGTTTGATCCCTAACCTTTCCCCATGCTCTGCAAAGCTCACTTGCATCTGAATTTGGCTTGTCGCCCACCATATCTGGCACTAGACCAGCCATGGGCTTCTTTCCTTTCTTGTCTTCCTTGTCTTCAGAATCAGCTGGCCTTTTCTTTGTAGGACAATTGTAAGCAATGTGGCCAGGCTGCTCACATATAAAGCATTTGTTCTCTGTCCTCAGGACCTTCTTTTGCTCTTCTGACTTGCGAGGAAAACGTCTTTTCCATTTCTTTGCTGGTCCTTTTTCTGATTCAGCCGTAGCTTTGTCTTTCCCTGCGTTGGCCGACTCCTGAGTCCCTTTAGGAGCCTCATTGGGAACGTGCTTCTTGGCTGAATTTTTCTTGCCTGATCCTGCCTTGACGCCAGTGTTAAATTCACAATCTTCTCCCTTGAGCAAACCATTGCCAGTGTTTGCTACCTCGATGAGCTGCGTCAAAGTAGTGACTTTTGTCTTCGTGCAGTATTTTCTCAATCCTTTGGGTAGGCCACAACAGTATTTTTCAATCTGTTCTGTCAATGGCACAAACCTATAGGAAGTTACTGGAAGTAGAGCTTTCCAAAACTTCCGATTGTAATCATCCAGATTTCTGCAAGTGGCAGCATTAAGCTGGTGCCATTCTGTCATGACATCTGCTTCGAAATCATCAGATAACCATGCTGCTGCAAAAATCTGCTTGAAGTAAATCCATGTGGACGGAGCTTGCCCTTGAAGCAATAAAGTTGTCCACCATTGTCCCGCATTCCCTGTCAAGAAAGTGGTTGCCTTGCGGACCTTTGAAGCCTCTGTAAAGTTTCCCCCTGCATAGGCCTTGTCAAACTGCTGGAGGAATGAAAGAGCCTTCTTCCTGTCATCAAACCCTGTAAAGGTCGTGAATGACACACCTTTGCCACCTTCTTTGTACGGAGTTGGCCTCTCCAGCGGCGTTAAATTGTCATATGGAAGTGACTGAAACATGGGAACACTATTAGGGTTCATCTGTGTTCCTTGGCCGCTATTAACTTGACTTGGAAACGCCATATTTGGCTGCTGATTTGTAATTCCAGCCATACCAAAATTTGCCTGTGGCATCCCAAACTGTCCCTGAGTGCTTTGAAACCCTGGTTGCATACCCATGACACTGTACATGGGGTTAGGCATCATCGTTTGAGCACCCGCAAACACTGTTCCTGGCGTATAAAACTGATTTCCAGGTGCATGACCAGCCATGCTCTGAAATACCGATCCACCTCCAAAATAGCCAGGGTGTACTGAAGGTGGTGGGAAGACCTGATGCATAGCCTGTAAGTTGCTTCCCTGCCCATTAGAACCAGCTATAGGCTGCTGAAAGGTGGCGGGCTGAATTGGTACAGCTTGAAAAACTGGCATCTCAGCCACCTGTTCTTGCACCTTAGGCACAGGTTGTGGAGACTGCATGTTCTCCGTCAAGTGTACAGGTGTTTCCATTGACTGTGCGGTATGAATCACCTGTGCTCGAGCCTTAACAGGCTTTTGAATATGATCCATTGACCCAACTTGCTGAGACGGAACAGGAGGTTGCAGAAAGGCTAAAAACCTCGGATTCTGCATTACTTGTGTGAACATAGCCACAGCAGTAGCCAACTGGGTCCTGAATATATCGTCATCTGTCTGTGGTGGTCTTGAGGACTCACCCACTTCATGTGTCTGTTGACCCTGTGAAGAGGAAACCTCTTCAGTCACATCATCTGGTCTGTCAGCCATAATTGCAATTCCCTGTGTCTGGTCTATGATCCCCTGTGTCTTCAAGCCCAAAACTGACCAAGGCTCACTTCTATGGGAAAAAGTGATTTAATCCCGTCAATGGAACCATGAAACCGGCCTGTTCAATCCAAAAAGGGCGGTAGACTTTACTTTAAACCTTGATTTAGCTTTCACCCATTATTAGTCGTCTATTTTACCTGTACTTTCAAGACACTGCAAAAGGGGAGAGGGATACAGGCTGCTAGATTGCACCTGTATGAGTAGACAGACACCAGATTGGCCCCTAACTTAGGCGCCCCTTTCGGTATTTCTTTATTATTCAAAAGAGGGAATAAACGCTGTGGTTCCTACAAGCTGCCCCGCACAAACTCGGCTGAATTTCCACTGTTCCAGCCCGATTTCGGCAGCATAACTGTACTAGAACCCTTCACGGTCAGTATTCCCACGCATTGACCGACTTTCCCGAAGCATACGGGCACTTTGCAAAACCTGGCGAGAATCTGCAGCACGCTGAATTCTCTGTTTTCAGCCCTGAAAATGCGCCAGATCGCCTGTACAGCGGTCCCCTTGCGTCCCCGAACCTCCTGGGGGTATTAGGGTCCGTTTAGGGCCAAAACCCTAAACCTGCAAAAATACACAGCAGGCTGTAATTCACTGTTTCGGGCTCCGTTCTGCGTGCCGGTCGCATCCCTAGCAAGTCCTCGAGCTCCCGCACCTGTAGGGCTACTTGCCCTTTGAATCGGACGAGATTTCTGGCGTGAAACCTCTCCGAATTCACCTGTACCTGCGGGGGGATTAGCCGCTAGCTAATCCGGTACCTGTGCAAGAGGCTCTTGCCTCGGCAATCGCGCATGAACCCACACAACTGTACATTGGTCAAATGAAAAGCCCACTAGAGGGGCATAACATACTGCCAAAGGGGAGAGAGAGGGCAGTGCGTAGCGTGCAGGGCATCACTCCTGGCACCGCACTGTGCATAAGAGGGAAAGCAAGCACTCCATAGCTCTTAACCTGTGACAGAGACTTGCAAAATGAGCCTCCCAACTATAAATCACGTTTTTGCCTTCTCTATAAGTAGTAAACTGGCCTCAAAGTGCCAAGTGTCACTCATTTGTGCATTTTCCCGCTTTAGACCCTCG
This sequence comes from Adiantum capillus-veneris, assembly GCF_014529385.1. Classification (NCBI taxonomy): domain Eukaryota; kingdom Viridiplantae; phylum Streptophyta; class Polypodiopsida; order Polypodiales; family Pteridaceae; genus Adiantum; species Adiantum capillus-veneris. The sequence goes on along the minus strand of NC_140931.1, from coordinate 173,247,182 downwards.
GGTCTAAAAATATCTCACCTGCAGCCTCTGTTGACTTGGCCACAGAGTAACAAAATGATCCCCATGTCAAACTGCACGTAATGACGCGAAGACATTTTCAGGTCCCAAAATAGCAGTTTCCTAAATTTTAGGAGATGCTGCCATTGTATCTTTCTAGGTCATCCGACCCTCTTTGTACACTGCGGCCACATCCAGAACTGAAATGTAGCCTCTGTAGCAAAGGATTCCACTTTGGCTAGTCAATGACCCCACTTGGCTAACCATAGTCCTTGTCCAACCTTAGTGCTCTCTTGCCCTCAGGCCTGGACTCCCTCTGGACAGTTCCACACTAGCTATGCAATGCAGGGCAGTTAGATTTCCCGAGGGGTGTTTCCAAAAAGTGAAAGTAAATAGATAATAAGAAAGAAATCAACAAAAAGGATAGATAGTAGTCACACACTGGTGACAGAGACTATCCGTGATTGGCCCGATTTGAAGAATGTCCATGAAGTTAGAAGCTTCTTGGGCTTGTGTTCGTACTACAGGCGGTTCATTAGAAAGTTTGCAAAGGTTGCTTCCCCTTTGCATATCTTGGCACAGAAAGGAGTCCCTTTCTCGTGGGGACCCACAAAGGTGACTGCCTTTCAGACACTGAAAGAGAAATTGACTACAGGACCAATTTTGACTTTGTCGGACTTACAGAAGTCATTTGAAGTATATTGTGATGCTTATGGTTGTACTTTGGGTGCGGTCTTAATATGCAAGAAGGCATGTCATTGCCTAAGAGAGCCGATTGTTCTCAAGGCCAGAATTGACAACACAAATTCATGAGAAAGAGCTTTTGGCGGTTATCCATGCTCTTACTCAGTGGCGACATTACCTACTCGGAGTAGATTTTACTGTCTTCACAAACCATCAGAGTTTACGCTACTTCTTGTCACAGAAGCAGCTATCGGAAAAGCAGATGCGATGGGCGAACATCTTGTCACAGTTTCACTTCCAAATTGTCCATGTGCAGGGACAGAACGATTTGGTGGCGGATGCTTTGTCTCGGAAGCCGTTGGTTCTGGCTACTTCCGCGATTCATCATAGGAGCTTCGAGGATATGGTCGATCAATATGCCACGGATACAGATTTTGCAAATATTTTCACTCGAAAACAGAATGGGGAGATACTAGCAAGATATTCCATTCGGGATGGCTACTTGATGAGGAAAACGATGTTGTGCGTTACACAACCGTTGACGGAAAAGGTTTTATCCGAATGCTATTGTCCACCTTTTACAGGTCACCGCAGCATAGCTACCACCTTGAAAGGTGTGGAGAGATACTTCTTTTCGTCGGGACTCAAGAAGGATGTGGACGATTTTGTACGCAGTTGCTTGGTATGCCAGAAGGTCAAGTTTGACAAACATAAAGCACAGGGATTGTGACAACCTTCACCCATACCCACCCGCCCCTGGGAAAGTATTTCAATGGATTTCATTTTTGATCTCCCGAGAACACAGAGTAACAAACTGACGGGCAATTTGGGAGAACATTGTCACGAGTTTGTTTTGGAAGGCAATTTGGGAGAACATTTGCACGCAGTTGCAGTTCTCGTCATCGTTCCACCCGCAATCAGAGATTGCCAATTTAGTGGTACTAGATTTATTAAACTCTTACATCTCAGATCAGAAGACTCAATGGGAAAAGTATTTACCTTTGGTGGAATTTGCCTACAATAACACGATACACTCTTCGACGGGGAAGGCGCTATTTGAGATTATTGAAGGTGCTACGAAGGTTCCACCCTTCCTAAGCACGAAAGATAAGATTTTTGAAGCCGATGAGTACACGCGTGACTTGGGCACGGCTTTTGCCAAGGTTCGCGAGGCTTTGCAGAAATCTCAAGAAAGACAGAAAAAGGCAGCAGATCGCCATCGTCGCGATTTGAAATTGAAGGAGAACGATTGGGTGCTCTTACGTTTTGAGAAGGCACGTATGAGAAAGAAAAAGGGAAAGGAGAGGCTTTTTCCAAAGCTTAGTATGCGATACTAAGGACCTTTCCAGATTTTCGAAAAGATTAATGATGTCTCCTTTCGCTTGAAGCTGCCCGATACTTGGAGGATTCACAATGCTTTTCATGTGAGTCTCTTGAAGCCTTTTAAAGGCGATGTGCCTGAAGAAGGGGAGCGTGATGAGCAACCCGAAGTGGAAGAAAACGCAGATCCTTGTTCCAGAACAGATATTGACACATAAAGACAAAAAAATTAAGGGTAAAGTGATAAGGCGGTTCTTGGTTAAATTCAAGAACTATCCTGCATTGGATGCGAAGTGGATGGAGCAGGAGGACCTAGCAGATACTCCTCAGATTGTGAATCTTTACCTTGAGCATTTGGATTAGCATAGTCTATTATAAATGAAGCCCCAAACTCAGCTTGGGCGGAATCTGGTGCAACGGGTATGCACAAGAGGGGAGTTGCTCCACTCCTTTGTCAACAGATTGCCTCGATTTTTGATATTAAAGTCACTGATGTTTCTTTGAGTTTCAGGGATTCAGTGAGCTGACAGTATTCTACTATATGACTTTATGAACTGGAATTCCCGATAATATGATAATGATTTGTTCTTGACTTGTTTAAGTGCAGGAACTGATAGACAAAATGACTGCAACATTTTGGTCTGAACGATCTCGATAGACATGGTTGCAATAGGGATTAGTCAATCGGGCATCTGTGAGGTCCCGAGAGGACCTAGATGCGATTGCTAAATACGTTGCCGATCAATCATGATCTGAGATCCGGATGTATTTTGAATATGACTTGTCATGTGATATCCTGTGATGTCGTGTGATGTAACTGTCGATTGGTACATGTGCTAGATGTGTGTTCCTAGTGCATCGGTACTAACAATCAGTGTCTACTAAGACAGTTTATGGCTTCTGTTTATTTTGCAGGCGTAATTGAGGGCAATTACAATGCTTTCAGGAGGGAGGTATGTCACAAACTGGTGACGTGGCTGCCATGTACACACACACACACACCTGCCCTGGCTGAGATGCTGACCTAGCAATTTTCGGTTTTAACGTTGCTAGGGCTAACGTGGCATGGCTGTACGGAATCCCGCGTTTTGCGGCGCTTTTTGCAGCAGCAGCGGCAGTCTTTGGGCCTGCTTTTTATCTACGCAATTAGCAAGAGAGAGAGAGAGAGAGAGAGAGAGAGAGAGAGAGAGAGAGAGAGATTTTACTTTTAAAGCTTTGCTTTATGTTTACCAAGCAAGTGAGAGGAGTTGCTTTATTTTGAGAATGCTTTTGGGACAGCTTTTGGGGCTTTGCTTTTGGCATCCCTTGTAAAACCTTTATAAGTGTGGGCGCCTTTCCCTTGTACTTTGAGTTGCACATTAATACAAAAAGAAATACCGAAAGGGGTGTCAGTCTTTGGGGCCAATATCTCTAGGCACGGAACTCCGCCAGGCCCTGTCAAATCAATTGTGAACTGTGAACTGTTTTGAAGTGAATTCCTGTTGTGTCGCGGTAGAATCTTGACTTGGAGTGTCCAAGTCTGTTACAGTGCACCACCTTCCGCTGCCTCCTTTGCCTCTATTGAGTGACCCATGGGTTTCTTTTATAGTTTCTTAGCAATTTGCCCTACCTACTTTTCCAACAAAAGTCACCTATTAATAAATAAGTGAAAAATGTGTACTTTGGCAAAAAGGGTTCTATGCTCTAGAAAATGCTCATGCTGAAATGATTGTACTGTGCAGAGAGGGTATATGACCGGCACGGCATGGGTATGCACGTCCTACTAGAGGCTCACAAAAGTGCCAAGCTCAGTCCCAAGTTAGACTATGATTGATGCTACACTATGGCAGAAGCATGTCCACGTAGCGCAAGTGAAGTGTGCATGTGACAGGTAGAGATGTGTAGAGAGAGAGAGAGAGAGAGGATGCAAATGACACCCGATGGGGTCCCAACCAACCCTCTCAAGGGCCCCCCACCGTCACCGATGTGGTATTTGCTTTTGGTTGCGTAAATGGAATGTACACACATGCAATACCTTAAGTGCAGACTCTACTGAGTCGAATGGGGAACGCACACACAACTGATGACATGGCAACAGATGTACGGAATTCCGCAATTTACGCTAACATGCTGACGTGACAGGCAGTACAGAATTCCGCATTTTACGCTGGCAGTGCCGCGTGGCACCTGTATGGATTTCCGTGTTTTGCGAGCTGGCAGCTTTTGGACAAGTTGGGCTCAATCTCTTGCACGCTTCAGTGAGAAGGTCCAGAGCGCGAGTACCGACATTGTACTGAGTTCTAGTAATATAAAGAAATACCGAAAGAGGCACCAAGGTTTGGGGCCAATACTCTCTGGGGTGGAATTTCACCCCTTTGTGTCGCGTGTGGTCTCTCTTTCAGTTTTAGTTGTTATTGAAGTGTTAAAAGTCTGTTCAATCTGTTCTTTTCTATTGGCACCTGGTGCCCGTTTTGTGACAATGATGCCGATGATGGGCAGCAATAAGAGCACTAGATGCAGCGAGGAAATGACCGAGGAGAGGCTCAATGGGCTGCCAAAGCACCAGACCGCATCTGGATGGCTCGAGATTGCACATCTCACACACCTCCGACAAGGGAAGGGCTGAAAACTGAAAACGTTGGCTGATCTGTTGTGCTTGTGCTAGCGCTAGGCTGAAAACTGCAACTCACGGGCTGATCTGCTACCAAAAAGGGTTGATTTGGGAGTGAAAACGCTAGGGCTGGTCTACTCTGCTAGCTAGCGCTTTCTCATCTAATGCCAAATCGATGGAGTAGCTGGCTCCCTTTATAGACAAAATTTGGGTTTATAAATCTCTTAAGGCTCAGGTAGGAAAAAACATTTGTCAAATACCTAAAAAATAAATCACTAAAATGATTTATTAATAAGTTTGACAAAAATGAAGTTTCTGGGTGAAAATGTGGCACATCTGCCCACCCGAGAATCTGATCAACGTGGGGAATGACTCGTTGGATTCCCCTAACCCAAAACTATATGCACGTCATGCCAGATGCCCACCAAAGTGTAATAACATTTATCAAAATGAGTGTACAAATAGGCTCACAAAATTGCCGGTACTAATCCTCCAAGGATTCTAGACACTCCTATCTAGGGATAAGTGGAAAACCGGCTCTAGAGGTCGATGCAGCATGTCCACGTGGCACACAGAGCCATGTGCACGTGACAATAGATGGACAAGATAGAGACTATTCAAAATTGGCCAAAACTAAAGAATGTGCATGAAGTTCGAAGCTTTTGAGTTTGTGCTCATATTACATACAATTCATTACAAAGTTTGCAAAGACTGCTTCAACAAGGCATACCCTGACTCCGAAATGTGTTCCGTTCACTTGGGAGAGGACATTAGGCTCATTTGTGAGCTATCTTTTGTGATACCACACTTAAACTATAGGCCCTTGGCAGCTCTACCCATACACCCGTATTGGTGGAGCGGACATCAAGCTCACTTCCCAACCATAGAGGCAATACGAGCTCACCCCCGAGCCAGGGGGCTTGCCGCCAACGGGTTAGCCTAAAACTGCAAGGGCTAGTGTCCCATACCACCAAGCCCACACCAATAGGGGGGTGTGGGTAGAGTTGCCAAGGGCCTAGAGTATAAGTGTGGTGATCACACAAGATAGCTCACAAATGAGCGGAGAGTCCTCTTTATAGGATTCATTAACCTCCCAAACCATAGGGCCATGTTCACAAGTAGTCGGACATAGCTTAGGCGTGCATCTTCATTTCTAGGAACGTAACACTTCCCCCTTATTTTTAGTTGTTATCCTCTCCGTAGATTTAGAGGGTCTAAATAAAGTCACCCTCAAGAACAAGTATCCGTTGTCGAAGATGGATGACCTCATGGATTGAGTTTTCTTATGACAGTACTAAGCACTCGGCTACAGCCTATAGCCCGTTCATGCTTATTTACAATTATAAGCCAAAACTACCAATTGCTACTAAACTCAAGGAGATTAAGCTACAACTTGTAGCCGATTTCTTACGCAAAATGCAAGAAATGTCACGTGCACATTTAACCCTATGTGCATGTGGACAAGCTAACTCCTTCTTCTAGGGTTTAGGACAGCCTAGGAAGTGTCATGGAACCCTTGTGAGCATGTATGCAGGAGTGCATGTCCAGGCACTTTAGAGTAATTGCATACCCTCTGACTACACATGAGCAACGCCACTGTCTACTAGGTGTAGGCACTAGGGATTGTTCCTAGACTTTGGCATTAGTACCTGGCCTAAGTTTATCTGCATATAAAGCACCTCTTATTAATAGTACCCAACTTATTAATAAGTGTCATTTTAAAGCCAAGCCGTAAAGTTATCTATAGCTGCAATCGACCTACCCTTTTTGCCCTATAAAGGGATCACCACTTGCATGAGCCAGTACCGTCAGAAACAACATGCGGATTCCTAGCATTTTCCAGCATCCATCAACCTCGACCCATCAGCACCCTCGCGTTTTTCAGCATGATCACCAACAATAGCTGATTAGCACCCTCATTATTAGCAATCCCTCAGATCAGCCAGCGTTAGTATTTTCCAGCCATCAGTAGCAGAACAGCCTGGCGATTTCAGCCCATGCATCAGCACCAGCGTTTTCAGTTTTTAGCCCATCGTCAACATCGGCAATAGCAGATCAGCCCATAGCCTTGTCAATTGTAGATCCAATTCAGACCAGCTTTAGCGTTTTCCATTTTCAGCCCTTAGCTTCGCAGATTCAAGCATCTACCGCAAGATCCCATCAGCATCTCAACATCTAGACCCATTGTACTAGCATTTGTGCGGTTCAAAGAAAATACCTCTCTAACAATAGAGAGGGGGGGCCCTAGAGGGAGGTTGGGATCCCATCTGTGCTAAGTCTTCTTTCTCTATCACTCACAGAACCTTCACTCGCAATAGTATTCTCCTCTCTCTAAAACCAACCCGTAGGGCGGTGGACTTTGGCTTTCACCGAAACTTTAGACTTTAGGACACAGAGAAACTTTGCAAATAAAAACCTGTAACGGGAATTGACACTTCAAACACACACGGCTCAGAAGTTAGAGCGCTCCGAGCAGACGCCGACACCCTGTAGGCCCCAAAGACTGGCACCCCTTTCGGTTTAGACTTTGGCTTTCCTTTAGACTTTGGGACACAGAGAAACTTTGCAAATAAAAATTTGTAGCGGGAATTGACACTTCAAACACACACAGCTCGGAAGCTAGAGCGCTCCGAGCAGACGCCAACACTCTGTGGGCCCCAAAGACTGGCACCCCTTTCGGTATTTCTTTATTGTATTCAAAGAGGGAGTAAGACATGTGATCTCCTACGAGCTGTCCCGCATAATCCACTTTGCAAAACCTGGCGAGAATCTGCAACACGCTGAATTCTCTGTTTTCCGCCCTGAAAATGCTCCAGATCACCCGCACAACTGTCTCTGGCTTTACTTTAGACTTTAGGACACAGACAAACTTTGCAAATAAAAACCTGTAACGGGAATTGACACTTCAAACACACACGGCTCGGAAGCTAGAGCGCTCCGAGCAGACGCCGACACTCTGTGGGCCCCAAAGACTGGCACCCCTTTCGGTATTTCTTTATTGTATTCAAAGAGGGAGTAAGGCATGTGATCTCCTACAAGCTGTCCCGCATAATCCACTTTGCAAAACCTGGCGAGAATCTGCAGTACGCTGAATTCTTTGTTTTCTGCCCTGAAAATGCACCAGATCACCCGCACAGCAGTCCTCTCGCCTCCCCGAACCTCCTGAGGGTATTAGGGACCGTTTAGGGCCGAAACCCTAAGCCTGCAAAAATACACAGCAAGCTCTATTTCCCTGTTTTGGGCTCTGTTTTGCAAGCCGGTCGCATCTGTAGCAAGTCCACAAGCTCCCACACCTAAAAAGCTACTTGCCCTTTGAATCAGACGAGATTTCTTGCGTGAAATCTCTCCGAATTCACTTGTACCTGCGGGGGATTAGCAACTAGCTAATCCCGTACTTGTGCAAGAGGCTCTTGCCACGACAATCGCACATGAACCCACACAATTGTACATACAGATGAAAAGCCCTCGAGCGGGGCATCACGTTTCTGTATTCAAAAGGGAAGAGAGGTGCACGAGAGCAGAATCATCGCGCTACATAGTGCAAGGGAGAACGCAGGCTTTCCATTAAAGCTTCAAAACGTGCACCAACTACTCACACACACACGGTAAGTCACAGTGAGAGAGAGAGAGAGAGAGAGAGAGAGAGAGAGAGAGAGAGAGAGAGAGAGAGAGAGAGAGGCAGCCCTCAAGTGGATTTTGCGCAAATTTCAAGCTGAGGTGGCAATATTTGACTTCTGCAGAGGCTCTGGAGCTGCCAAGCGTCCACTATGCCTCTTTGAGTTAATTTCCCAAATACCCACTGACTTTTAAGTGTAGCGAGGGGGCCTATGTCACAAGTTTGGGCACCCAAAGTCTAGACTTTGTCGCGACACGAGAGAGATTCACTTAAAATACTCAACTTTAAAATCACTATTCAATTTGGCCGGCGTAGTTCTGTGCCCAGAGAGATTGGCCCCAAAGACTGGCGCCCCTTTCGGTATTTCTTTTATATTAATCTTTGAGCAAAGTACAACTCCCGAAGGGTCCTCTACTCTCAAACTCTGCGTCCAGATGCTCTCAAGAGTGAGGCCCTTAGGACTCTTTTATTCTCACAAGGGATGCCAAAAGTAGAGCCCCAAAATCAATCAAACTCAAAAGCAAAAGTTAGAAAAGCAATTGATCCTCAAAAACTGGCAAAAAGCAACCAGCATAAATTATGGAATTCTGTAAATGCTTGCCACGTCAGCAGCCAACGTGAAACGCGGCGTCAGCATGTCAACGCAAAACTCGAAAATCCGTACAGAAATCCATACAGTACTACCACGTCATCTGTCGGCGCAAAATCGGGGATTTCCCTATAGTCAGCCACATCATCACTTTGCCGTGTGTGTCCCGGTTGCATTGCCACGTCATCAATTTGTAACAACCTAAATGACTTTGAGCTGAGCCTAGACACCCTTTTACTGTTGGGATTCCAGTGTCGGTCGGCCCGACCAATTTGTGGCGACAAGGCCTTCCCGTCTGCGGGTGAAACTCTCGGTCTCGGCCGTTTCACACTGGCCATACAATGTCCGGCCATATGCAACTTCAAAAAAGAGGGTCCCAAAAATTAAATAAAAATCATCGGGAAGAAACCAACAACTAAGGTTAGCAGTTGCCACGTCCTCGTGACATACCCCCCTCTTGAAATCGCAAAAGTCCTCGATTGCATGCCATATATACATGCCATTGATGATCTTGTGTTGTTAGCACGCTTTTATCATCGCATGTACCCGCAAGAAAGGTCATAACACATAGATACAAATGACTTAATGCGACCTTCATACTTTTGTCATTTTCATCTATGATAGAAGTGAGCATAATACCTTTAACACTTATAGAGCGATGCACACTTCTATTGCATTGAATCCGTATGTACATCTGATGTGCTAGCTCCATCATTACCCCTCCTATGAACACGTTGGGTTGGGGCATATGTAGGCTGTAACCTAAAGGCCTCAAGGTAAAGCTGCAATACATTTGGTGACTGACAGTTCATGCTCTTCCATCCACTTTGCATCCATAGGTGGATAGTTCTTGAACTTCACCAAATAACGTCTTGCAACCTGTCCGTTAACTTTTCTCTCTTTACGTGCCAAAATCTGCTCAGGTACCAAGATTTAAAGTTCATGGACTTCTGAATGATCTTCCTGTGGCATATCTTCTGGCACATCACCCAGAAAGGGTCTTAGAAGACTCACGTGAAACGCATTATGAATCTTCCAAGTGTCAGGCAATTTCAGCCTATAAGCGACATCACTAATCTTATCAAGCACTCTAAAAGGCCCCTGGTAACGCATATTGAGCTTCGGAAACAGCCTTTCCTTGCCCTTCATCTTCTTTAACCTTGCCTTTTCAAACTGTAAAAGTACCCAATCACCACGTGAAAACAGTAATTCACGACAATGACGATCAGCAACCCTTTTCTGCTTTGCCTGAGTCTTCTCCAAGGCAAGCTTAATCTTCTTATACATTTCATCCATGTTCTCAACATATCGATCTGTCTCAAAGATCTTGTCCTTTGTATGCAAAATGGGAGGAACCTTTTTGCAACCTTTGACAATCTCAAAAGGTGCCTTGCCTGTGGACGAATGCACCGCATTGTTGTACGCATACTCAAGCATAGGCAAATATTGTTCCCACTTGCCCTTATTATCTGACACATAACATTTCAGCAGATCCAAGACAGTAGAATTAACCTCTTCTGACTGGCCATCTGTTTATGGATGGAATGAAGAGGAGAACTGAGCGTAGTGCTCATGCTCTCAAACAATCCTCTCCAAACCAAACTTGTCATGCGAGGATCACGATCACTAACAATCGATTGTGGCATACCATGGTACTTAAACACATTGTACATGAACAATTGTGCCATCTGGTTAGATTTTAACTTCTTCCTGACAGGAATGAAATGGGCCTATTTGTTGAACCTACAGATAATGGTCCATATGCCATCATTCCCAGTTGGAGTTCTTGGAAGATCAAAGATAAAAACTATAGCAATGCTTTCACATGGCTTATCCGGAATCGGTAGTGGTTGTAACAACCCTCGTGCCTTTTGCCTGTCAAACTTCCACCTCATGGCAAATCACGCATGCTCGCACAAAGGCATCCACATCTCTCCTTAAAGTAGGCCAATAAAAGAATATTCCACGATGGCCTGCATATGGTGGGACATGACTTTCTACCATGACCTTGTGTCACAATGGCCTAGTAACACAGACTGCCATGCATCATCATAAAACCGTCTCTGAGGAGGTAGTGCTCATGACATTGCCCATCTTGCAGTTGTTCAAAGATCCTTGCAAAATCTTCATCACCAGCATACTGTTCCTTCATGTCATCAAGCTCATGATGGTAAGAAATTGACATAGCTGAAATTGGTGGCTTCCTTGATAACGCATCAACCACCACATTCTTCTTGCCTTTCACATGCATAATCTGGAAGTAGAACATAGAAAGAATGTTTGCCCATCGCATATGCTTTTCAGATAACTTTGACTGTGTCAAGAAGTATCGCAAGGTCTGATGATCTGTCCGGACAACAAAATCAACATCTAACAAGTAGTGCTTCCAACTAGAGAGTGCATGAATCACGGCCAAAAGCTCTTTCTCAAAGATTTGCATAGTCTTCTCTGGCCCTTGCAAAATTCTACTTTCATAAGCTACTATCCGTCCATCTTGCATTAGCACTGCTCCAATGCTATTGCCGCACGTGTCACACTGGACCACAAATGACTTCCTAAGGTTTGGTAACACAATCACGACATCTGAAGTCAACTTTTCCTTTAAGAGACTGAAAGTTGAAATCTCTCTTTGGGTCCATCTGAAAGTGACCCCTTTCTTTTGCAAAGCGTGAAGAGGTGAAGCTATCTTTGCAAAATTCCTGATAAACCTTCTATAGTATGAGCACAATCCCAAGAAGCTTCGGACATTGTGCACAGTCTTCAAGTTTGGCCATGTCTTAGTAACTTCAACCTTTGCAGGATCCATTCGGACACCATCCTTTAACACTATGTGGCCAAGAAAGTTGATCTCTTCCAAGAAGAATTCACTTTTCTTAAGATTGACAAGTAAACTGTGATTGTGTAACTCTTCGAACACAATGGTCAAGTGACACCTATGCTCCTCTTCATTCTTCGAATAGACTATCATGTCATCAAAGAATGTGTGCCAACAAACTTTTGATGCGAGCGGAAAATCTAATTCATCATCCTATTGAATGTAGCAGGAGCATTTGTAAGACCAAATGGCGCCACTAGGAACTCATAACAGCCAAACGTTGTTCTCAATGCAGTCTTGTGCACATCCTCTGGCCTTATATGAATCTGATGGTACCCACTCTTAAGGTCTGTCTTGCTAAAAATTGCAGCACCCTCTAAGCGGTCAAGAATATCATCAATCGTTGGGATAGGAAACCTGTTCTTGATGGTATTCTTATTCAACGCACCGTAGTCAATACACATGCGCCAAGAGCCATCCTTCTTCTGCACTAGGAGCACTGGCTGAATCAGCCCCTTCTCTAAAAGCTCCTCAACCTGGCCCATAATCTCTTTCTGCTGAGCCGCACTAACCCTGTAGGAAGGTCTGTTTGGTGGGCTACACCCTGGCACCAAATCTATTGTATGGTCCTCAGGCCTCTCCGGCGGCAATTGTGACAGTAATAAATCAGAAAAACAGTCATTAAACTCTCACAAAAATTTTGACCTTTCTTTATCTAACACATAAATTTGACTGAGAATTATCTGAAACATAACGTGCAAAAATCAGGTACACAGAAAGATGATTCTTAATCACACAAGTAATAGCCGAAGCAGATACAATAGGGACAAGACTTCCCTTTGAGCTTTACATCCCAAACATGAGTTTTGCCCCTATGCTAAAGGGTGATCTTTTTGTCGAAGAAATCCAGCACGCCATGTGTTCGGAACATCCACGGAATTCCCAACAATGCATGGCACCCTTTCAATGGCATGATATAGAACTCTTTTGTGTCCACATACGCAGACGTAGCTTTCCAATGATGGGAGTAACACACTCTGAGTGGCCAAGACATGCAAACCCTGCCTCTGCCGTGTACCCCATCTCTTCAGCTCCGATGCGCAGCTTCATAGCTAACTCTGGTGAGATAAGTTTACTTTGGCACCTGAATCGAAGAAAATCAGTGTCGTCTTGTCTCTGACTTTACCCCATGGTCTGCATAACTCGCTGGCATCTGTACAAGGTCCGTCACCCACCATGTTTGGCACTAAACCTCCCGTGGGCTTGGGCTTCTTTCTTTCTTGTCCTCTTTATCATCACAGTCAGCTGGTCTTTTCCTTTGTGGAAAATCTGCAGCAAAGTGACCATAGGTCACTTGGCCCCATCGGACAAGGTCTCGTAAGTTGGTGGGAACTCTTCTTTAAAAATAGGCCGCTTGGCAAGACTTTGCAAGTTGATAAAACTTCTTTTGCTACTTCTACTTCTTTGCCTGCTTCTACTTCTTCTACTGCTTCTAGGGTTAAGGCTCCTCGGGCAAGATCTGCATGTTGGCTCCGTTCTTCAGTGGCTTGACACACGTGTGCAGGTGAAACTCTCGGCCGTCGGCCGTTTCACATTGGCCATACAATGTCTGGCCATTTGCAACTTCAAAAACAGAGTCCCAAAAATTAAATAAAAATCATCGGAAAGAAACCAACAACTAAGGTTAGCAATAGCCACCGTGACAATAGGCTTGCATGAGGCGGGACCCTTGTTCCTAGGGTTTGTGGGGTCAGAATCTCCATTGTTCTGCATTTGTGCTACTAAATGTGTGTTGCAGGTCACTTTCAGTGAGTTTACATATTTATTAGCATTTAAGCCATTTATTAAGATCGTGGGCATTTCTGGCTGGGTAGGGCAATTTCCATATTGCCCTATATATGTAGAGCCACCCCTTGTACTTTTGGCATGTTGTGATCAATGAGCATAGCTTCCACGTTTTGGACTCTCTCTCTCTCTCTCTCTCTCTCTCTCTCTCTCTCTCTCTCTCTCTCTCTCTCTCTCTCTCTCTCTCTCTCTCTCTCTCTCTCTCTCTCTCTGTGTGTGTGTGTGTGTGTGTGGAGTTTTCAACCATCAAACCCAAAGTTACCCGGAACGGAACGGGGAACGGGAACGAGAGGGAGGAGGGGTGCCGGAACAGGAATGCGGTCAGAACGGTAGACCAAAGAAACTATATATATTATATGTATTATAGGCTCATGTGCTAGTGGAAAACTATAACCTAAGCTTTGAATTCGACCATTCTAATTACAACCATATTTAGGCATGTTTTACGATGATGGAGCTTGAGAGAAGGATGGAGTTTGACACGAGAGAGAGAGAGAGAGAGAGAGAGAGAGAGAGAGAGAGAGAGAGAGAGAGAGAGAGAATGACTGGAGCTTGAGGCACGACAGGGAGGCATGGAGCTTGAGAAAGAGAAGTAGAAGCCACATTTGTTCTTTGAGGGTGTTGTGCTTTCCGCCAAAAAAGAAGAGATAGAAGCTAGAGCTCCATGTCCAAACTTAAAGCTTTAGCAAGGAGAGTAGCTCAGTAGAGACGTTGAGAGCTTCAATAGGAGGTGAGACGAGCCCCAAATCAACCCTCCAAATAGTCCCCCAAACTTGTCCCCAAATAGCCCCAAATCTGCCCCCAAACATGCCCCTAAATGGCTAGTTAAAAAAACATTGACTTTTTTGGTTGACCGTTTCGGGTGTCCGTTCCGCAGTTCGGCGTGCTGATTCCCCACGTTCCGGATCAGCGTTCCGGTTGCACCCTGTTCCGGAACGGTGTTTCGTTCCCGACTCCGTTTCAAGAGCCGAACCAAGCCGGAACGCCGTTTCAAAACGTTTAGGGCGGGTTCCGCCTGTTCCCTATTACACTAATCAAACCGCCTTCCTCACTCTAGTGCTCCCCTTTCCCTCTGCTTAGACACCCTACACGGCACAGTTACTCACATTTTGTGCACTTGTGCCCGTTCAATGGACACTACGCGCTAGAAGCTTGTGTACGAGGAGATCTACCACGATAGATCTAAGATCTATTGGCCACCCGGTGGCGAGAGGAGGTTTGCTCACAGTTGTAAACGAGATCATCACCCGATTCACGCTTTTCCACTGCACCTTTGACAAGATGTGTATGTGACAAACAGAGGAGGTAACATGAATTCAAAAACTACTAAAAGCTCTACAGGTCTGTTGAGGGTGCCTTGAGAGTAAGTTGCGAAGTCCTCGAGGAGGAACTACAAGTGCTTCCAGAAGTCCATCTTGCTCTATTTGTTCTTGGAGGGAGGTTTGTTTTCTAAAAATCAGACAACTAAAGCTCTGACAGAGATGAGGCAACATGTAGTTCAAAAAGCTTTGATACCTCTGTAATAGGAGGGCACCACGTGCCAACTGAAAGGAACAGATTAGAATAGACTTTTAGCACTTGAAACAAGTAAACTGAAAGAGAGAGAGAGAGAGAGAGAGAGAGAGAGAGAGAGAGAGAGAGAGAGAGAATCCATTCAACACAAACTGGCAGAGTTCCACTCTGAGACTGCACTTGCCCCAAATCCTGGCACCCCTATCGATATTTCTTTATATTGCTTCCACAATCTACTTCGTTACTTGTAACTAGGGTGCCAGAGAGAGTATCCACTCCACATATTTAAAGGCCCTTGGCCTCCCAAAAGCATACACGTGAAAAGTGTAACAAACTTGGACACTTCAAGTTAAGATTCTACCGCGACACAGCGGAGATTCACTTCAAAACGGTTCACAATTCACACTTGAGTCAACACGACCCGACGTAGTTCCGTGCCTAGAGATATTGGCCCCAAAGACTAGAGCCCCTTTCGGTATTTCTTTTTGTATTAATTTGTGTTCAAAGTACAAGAGAGTGGGTAGGTGCTCACTCTCAAACTCTACATCCAGATGCAAGGGATGCCCAAGAGCAGAGCCCCAAAAGCAGTAAGTGAAAAGCTTCTAAAAATAAAGCATTGGAGCCAAAAGCTGCCAGTAATTTTCACCCAGCGCTAAAGCATGAAGTCTGTACAGCATCTCCGCCAAAAGCGGAATCTCCGTACACTCTGCCACATCACCTTGTCAGCGCGTTTTGCAACGGAAATTCTGGAAGTCCTTACGGTATGCCACATCAGCATGTCAACGCAATGTACGGGGGTCCGTACTACTGCCAGCCGGCGTGAGTGTGTCCGGGCATGCCACGTCACCAGTTTGACATACCCCCCTCTTGAAAGCATTGTGATCGCCCTCGATTAGTACCATAGTCACAAGGGACGCATTCCGGGACGGGGAACGGGGGACGGGTCTCAAATGGATTTTTAGTGTAAAAAAGAGGGCGGGACAGCAAGTGGGGACGGGAAGCCCGAAAAAGGGCGTCCCCTGTTACTATGTCCATTATGCCTGCAAAACAGACAAAGGCCATAAACTATCTTAGCAAACACTGACTGTTAGTACCGACGCACTAGGAACAACACATCTAGCACATGTACCAATCGATAGTCACATCACAAGACATCACTTGACATCATAGGACATCACATGACAAATAACATTAAAAAATAATTCCAAATCTCAGACCATGATTAATCGGCAACGTATTTAGCAATCGCATGTAGATCCAATCGAGACCTCCCAGATGTCCGATTAACTAATCCATATTGCAATCATGTCTATAGAGATTTATGAGACTGAAATGCTGCAGTCATTTTGTCTTTCAGTTCCAGCACTTAAACAAGTCAAGTACAAATCAATCAGTATCATTTTCATTATCGGGAATTCCAGTTCATAAAGTCATTATAGCACAATACTGTCGGCTCAGCAGTATCCCTGAAACCCAAAGGGACATCGGTGACTCTATATCAAATCAAAGTATCGAGGCAATTTGTCGACAAAGGAGCGGAGTGACTCCCCTCTTGTGCATACCTGCTGCACTAGATTCGCCCATGCTGAAATCGAGGTTCTATCGGAGTAGACTATGCTAAACCGAATGCTTCAAGGTAAAGGTCCACTATCTGAGGAGTATCTGCCAAGTCCTCCTCCTCCATCCACTTCGCATCCAATGCGGGATAGTTCTTGAATTTAACCAAGAACCGCCTTATCACTTTACCTTTTATCTTTCTATCTTTATGTGTCAGTATCTGTTCTAAAACGAGTATCTTTATATCTTTATGTGCCAGTATCTGTTATAAAACGAGTATCTCCTCGCTTTCCTCCACATTGGGTTGCTCATCTGGCTCCCCATCATCGGGCACATCGCCTTTAAAAGGCTTCAAGAGACTCGCATGGAAAGCATTGTGAATTCTCCAAGTATCGGGCAGCTTGAGTCTAAAGGTGTCACATGACACATCCAACCCTTCATGTCCGTGGACAAGCTACAGCATGACGAGGGTTCAATCAGTCAAGTCAGCTACAGCATGACAAGGGTTCAATCAGTCAAGTCAGCATTCCCATCGGAATCCATCAAGGGAATTTTCCAGTGCATTATTAAGTGACATTTTTCACTTCTTTATTAAGTGACTTTTGTTGGGAACTAGGTAGGGCAATTTTGCTAAGATAATATATAAGCAAACCAAAGCTAGCACTATCTGGCAGAAGAAGAAGGAGAGCAACAAGCACTCAAGTGCAGCAGGCCCTCTGGAGACCTTTCTCAGCAAGACGACCTTCCCCATAGCCTCCTAAAAAGCCAACGTTTTCAGGTCCTTGAACGAGTGTTTTCAGGCCCTTGATCCAGCGTTTTCAGCAGTGGTTGCAGCAACAGTACTCAGCCCTACCAGCGTTTTTCAGCCAGACACTTCAGCGATTTTGGCCAATTTGCATCAGCATTTTTGCATTGCCAAACCTGCGTTTTCATCAAGGCAAATTCAGCAGTACCAGAGAGTTTGAAGGCAGTAGAAATCAGTCAATCTTAGCGTTTTGGACAGTAGTACAACAGCGTTTTAGAAGCATTCAGTTTTCAGCCATAGTCTCGTCCTCGTCGTCCACACCGTCGACATCAACATAGCAAGCATTTGAATTTCCATCAGCCATTGTACCAGATTGTGCAATCAATAGTGGACCACTCTCGCCATCGAGAGTGGGGCCCTTGGAGGAGGGGTTTACAACTCCCTAGTGTCATATTCTCTTCTCTCTCTATTGCTCAGTCTCATGCACCTTCACGCGCAGTGTCCATTCACTTTGTTTGTGTCCATTGCACTCTCTCACTAAAGGAACGGAAGGCTCTCCCTTCCATAAGTAAAAAGGAACCTTGAGCACAGTTCGGAGCACTCATCTTTAGCAAAGTCAACATTCACTTCTGCTACACCTTACACTGGTATCAAAGCTTTGGCAGTGTTCTGTATCACTCAAGGAAAGAACCACAGAATTTTTTTTCGCTTGTTGCGGTCGCACGTAACCCAAGTCTACTTGGACATGTCAATTCCTAATCGTGTTTTTGAAGAGTGACAAGAAACCAAAGAAAGAAGGGCTTGTCCATCCTCCCCTTGTGCCTCTTTTTAGTCATTGAGAACGGACCGTGCACTTAGCGGCCAGCCAATCGACGTGAGGTGGGAAAAAGCCACCTTGGTGTGAGCGCAAGGCCACCAAGGGGTGCGCCCGCGGAAAAGAGCAGAACTCGAGTGAAGAGAAGATCCTTCTCTAACACAGATTGCAAGCGAAAGAAGAACCCCAAGAACCTCAAGAACCTCAAGACTCGAGACTCAAGAACCTCAACAACTCAAGACCCCCAAGAACCCAAGACCCACAAGAACCCAAGTTCCTCGTGAACTTAAGAACCCAAGACCACAAGAACCCAAGACTTCAGTGGATGGTCATCACCCAAAGCGGAATGGATACTTCGCATGGAGGTGGTGAGCATGGGAGTGGCGAAGAAGAGTTTTCCCCACTAGGAAGTTTTTCCGACCCTCCCCCTTCCCCATCTACGCAAAGGATTGCACTAACTCCTATGGAGGCTTTGGACAAAATGATGATGGACAAGAAGTTAGAACGCGAAGCAAGAAGAGCAAAAAGAATGGCAGAATTTGATCGTGAATGCGCAGAAAGAGAAGCAGAAATGGATCGCGAGAGCAAAGCAAGAAAAGCCATGAACGACCGACACATGAAAGAGATGTTGCGACTCTTTTCTCAAGTGCAGGCACAGATGCAAGAGATTTGGGAAAAGGAGACTCTCTCAGTCTCTTCGTCTCAAAAGCATGACACACAGGAATTACATAATTTGCATAATGAATTGAATAATAACGATCAGCATGATAGTTTGGATGACAATGACAAGCATGCTGATTTGCATGATGATCAAGATGTGATTTCTCACGAGCATGATGATAAGCATGATGATTTGCATGATCAAGATGTGATTATTCACAAGCATGATGATTTGCATGATCAAGATGTGATTATTCACAAGCATGATGATTTGCATGATCAAGATGTGATTATTCACAAGCATGATGGTTTGCATGATCAAGATGTGATTTCTCACAAGCATGATGATTTGCATAAAGATGATGTGATTGTTCACAAGGATGATGGTTTAGTTGATACTTTCTTTAGTGAAGCTAACCTCATTGCAGATTCGATCAGTCACGAAGAATCGATCTTGGCTCTTGAGCCGATGTCCACAGAACCTCCTCAGGAAGAACCGATCTTGGCTCTCGAGCCTAGGTCCAAAGAACCCTCTCAGTAAGTATTATGTGTTCGCATGATTAGTGAGCACGCATTGTTCGAGTGTTTCATTCGTGATTGTTTCCTGTATTTTAGTCAGCGTCTTTATGTGATCAATGTGAATTCCTTGAATGCAAACATTTCATCTTTTCATAAGTAATCCGCATACATCCGTGCTCATTCATGAGTGAATCGTGCTCAACGTACAATATGGCATACCTATGTCTCTTCCTTGGCATGACACAGTATCCGAAAGAGCACAAGAAAGATTGAGCATCAAGCATGGGCATGTCCATTGTGATTTGCCACAATTGATTGATTTAGATCAGAAACACAAGATTCGATCTCATTGTTTGCGTGTGTGTGGTGAACGGGTTGGCACTCCGTCTATTTGTTCATCTACATTGCATGCACAGTCTTTCGAGAAGACAAGATTTTTTCCAGTCACTTTACATGGAATGGATATGTTCATGTTTTTGTGTTGGAAGTGGTTTCAGGAATTTTCAACCTCGGAGATTCTTGAAGAAAGTAGACGCATGACTATAGACAAAGACGAGGCATTGAAGGAGCCACAGATGACTTTGTGTCGCTTTCGGCGCGGCCCAAAGTAGCAAGATTTACAGACCTTTATGAAGTTCAAGTACCTCACGTCCCACACATCAGAGTGGGCCGGCGAAGAGTCCCTTCCAGGATTCTGGATGCTATTGGCGATCTCCCTCGATGCCAAACAGTTCGGTACTAGTACCTCACAGGACGCTATTGGCGATCTCCCTCGATGCCAAACAGTTCGGTACTAGTACCTCACTTTGAAAAGGAGGGGATGTCACGTGACACATCCAACCCTATGTGTCCGTGGACAAGCTACAGCATTACAAGAGTTCAGTCAATCAAGTCATTCTAGAATAGGAAGTGATCTGGTACTTTTGTGAGTTTGTTTGCAGACCGTGCATGACCAGTCACTTAGATTAGATGCATATCCACCGGTTGCACACAGCATGATCATAAGCATTCCCATCAGAATCCATCAGGGGAGTTTTCCAGTGCATTAAACCTATTTTCCCTATTTTTGACATTTTTCACTTATTTATTAAGCGACTTTTGTTGGGAACTAGGTAGGGCAATTTTGCTAAGATAATATATAAGCAAACCAAAGTTGGCACTATCTGGTAGAAGAAGAAGGAGAGCAACAGGCACTCAAGTGCAGCAGGCCCTCTGGAGACCCTTCTCAGCAAGACGACCCTCCCCATAGCCTGGCGTTTTCAGCCCTAAAGAGCCAGCGGTTTCAGGTCCTTGAACTAGTGTTTTCAGGCCCTTGAACCAGTTTCAGCAGTGGTTGCAGCAGCAGTACTCAGCTCTACCAGCGTTTTTCAGCCAGCCACTTCAGCGTTTTTGCATTGCACAAACCTGCGTTTTCAGCAAGGCAAATTCAGCAGTACCAAAGAGTTTGAAGGCAGTAGAAATCAGCCAACCTTAGCGTTTTGGACAGCGGTACAACAGCGTTTTCGAAGCATTCAGTTTTCAGCCATAGTCTCGTCCTCGTCGTCCACACCGTCGACATCAACATAGCAAGCATTTGAATTTCCACCAGCCATTGTACCAAATTGTGCAATCAATAGTAGAACACTCTCGCCATTGAGAGTGGGGCCCTTGGAGGAGGGGTTTACAACTCCCTGGTGTCGTATTCTCTTCTCTCTCTATTGTTCAGTCTCATGCACCTTCACGCACAGTGTCCATTCACTTTGTTTGTGTCCATTGCACTCTCTCACTAAAGGAACGGAAGGCTCTCCCTTCCATAAGTAAAAAGGAACCTTGAGCACAGTTCGGAGCACTCATCTTGAGCAAAGTCAACATTCACTTCCGCTGCACCTTACAAAAGGAGACATCACTTATCTTTTCTTTTATCTGGAAAGGTCCATAGTATCTCATGCTAAGCTTTCAAAAAAGCCTCTCCTTTCCTTTTTTCTTTCTCAGGTCTGCCTGCTCAAATCCTAAGAGCAGTCTTCCTTTAATTTCAAATCGCGAGATTTCTCTAAAGCCTCCCGGACCTTGGCAAAAGCAGCGTCCAAGTATCTCGTGTAATGGTCGGCTTCAAAAATCTTATCTTTCGTGCTTAAGAAGGGTGGAACCTTCGGAGCACTTCAATAATCTCAAATGGCGTCTTCCCGGTCGAAGAGTGAATCGTGTTATTGTAGGCAAATTCCACCAAAGGTAAAAACCTTTCCCATTGAGTCTTTTGATCCGAAATGTAAGACTTCAATAAATCCAGTACGACTCAATTTGCAATCTCAGATTGCCCATCTGTTTGCGGGTGGAAAGATGACGAGAACTGCAATCGTGTGCCAATGTTCTCCCAAATAGCCTTCCAAAACAAACTCGTGAATTGGGGACCTCTGTCGGAGACAATTGTCTCAGGCATGCCATGTAATCTGAATATCTAGGCAATGAACAGTCTCGCTAAATGATCCGGCTTGACTGTTTTCTTCGCCAGAATAAAATGAGTCTGTTTGCTAAATCTGTCAATAACAGTCCAAATACCATCGTGCCCACTCTGTGCCTTCGGGAGATCAAAAATGAAATCCGTAGCAATACTTTCCCAGGGGCGGGTAGGAATGGTAAAGGCTGTAACAATCCTGTGCTTTATGCCTGTCAAACTTGACCTTGTGGCATACCAAGCAACTGCGTATAAAATCGTCCACATCCTTGAGTCTCGACGAAAAGAAGTATCGCTTCGCACCTTTCAAGGTGGTATCAATGCCGCGGTGACCCGTAAATGGTGGACAGTGGCATTCGGTTAGAACCTTTTCACTCAACGGCTATGTAACACACAACATCATTTTCTTCATCAAGTAGCCATCCCGAATGGAATATCCCGCTACTACCTCCCATTATGTATTCGACCATATACATCTGCAAAATCTGGATCTGTGGCGTACTAATCGACCATGTCCTCGAAGCTTCTATGATGTATCGCGGAAATAGCCAAGACCAACGGCTTCCAGGACAAAGCATTTGCCACCAAGTTCTTTTGTCCCTGCACATGGACAATCTGGAAGTGAGACTGTGACAAGATGTTCGCCCACCGCATCTGCTTTTTCGATAGCTGCTTCTGTGACAAGAAGTAGCGTAAACTTTGATGATCTGTGAAGAACGTAAAATCGGCTCCGAGTAGGTAATGTCGCCACTGAGTAAGACCATGGATAACCGCCAAAGCTCTTTCTCATGTATTTGTGCTGTCAATTCCGGCCTTGAAACAATGACATGGCCTTCTTGCATTAAGACCGCACCCAGACTACGACCACAAGAATCACAATATACTTCAAATGACTTCTGCAAATCCGGCAAAGTCAAAACTGGTCCTGTAGTCAATTTCTCTTTCAATGTTGAAAGGCAATCACCTCTGTGGGTCCCCACGAGAAAGGGACTCCTTTCAGAGTCAAGATATGCAAAGGGAAAGCAACCTCTGAAGACTTTCTAATGAACCACAGGTAGTAACAACATAAGGCCAAGAAGCTTCTAACTTCATGGATATTCTTCAAATCGGGCCAATCACGTATAGTCTCAATCTTGGCCGGGTCCATCTGCACTCCTGCTGTTGAGACAATGTGTCCCAAAAAGTGTATCTCTGATAAGAAAAATTCACTTTTCTTTGCATTGATCACCACCTTGTGATCTCTCAATGCCTGAAAGCCTTGTAGCAAATGTTCTCTATGTTCTGCCTCATCCTTGGAGAAGACAATAATATCATTAAAGAAAGTGCCAACAAAAGATCTGTACTCTCTGAAAATCCTGTCCATCATTCGGTTAAAGGTCGATAGAGTGCATCACCAAAAACTCGATTAAAACGAAGGTCGTCCGGAAAGCTGTCTTGTAGACATCTCCCGGCGCGATTCGGATTTGATGATATCCGCTCTTCAAATCGATCCTGCTGAAACAAGAGGATCCCTGTAGTTAGTCAAGAATATCATCGATCCTCGGAATCGGAAATCTGTTCTTGATGGTGATTTTATTGAGAGCTCTATAATCAATGCACATTCTCTAAGATTCGTCTTTCTTCAAAACCAACAACACCGGAAAGCAATAAGGTGAAGTACTCGGCTGGATAAGACCCTTTTCCAAGAGGTCTTTCACTTGGTTCATAATCTCTTCATTTTGGGCTCGGCTCACACAGTAAGGTGGCCGGTTCGGTGGTGTGCTTCCAGGTATCAGATCAATGGTATGATCCTCAGGACGAGCTGGTGGCAACTCATCTGGCAAGCCCTCAGAAAAGCAATCGGCATGAGTGTGGAGAAAATCTTGCCGTTCTTTATCAAGTTCAAACATATTTGTCCTATGTTCATCATTCAACTCTTTCAAAAAGATCGAGTAAACAAACAGACTGGATTCATTAATTTCCAAACGGCCGAAGCCGATACAAAAGGGACAGACTCACCCTTCAGTTTCACATCTAAGTACAATGTTTCGACCCTTTTCAGTAGTAAATGTCGCTTTCTTCGCTCGATAATCGACCACGGCATTGTTCTTATGGTACCAAGGGACTCCAAGGAGGACATCAGAACCTTCCAAGGGTATTATGTAGAAGTCCTCGTGCCCCAAATACCCCCGACAATGCAATCGAAGTATGCCAATGACGGGTATAATGGCCATGTCCCTGTCAGGTGCCGCTAGAACTGTCTCTACTTGTGGTCCCATATAATTGTCACGTGACACATCCAACCCTATGTGTCCGTGGACAAGCTACAGCATAACAGGGTTCAATCAGTCCAGTCAAGTCTAGATTAGAGGTGATCTGGCACTTTTGTGAGTCTATTCGTAGACCGTGCATGGCCAGTCACTTAGCATAGATGCATATCCTCTGGTTGCACACAGCATGATCATCAGTATTCCCTTCAGAATCCATCAGATTCAGTCAGGGGAATTTTCCAGTACATTTAGCCTATTTTCCCTATTTTTGGTATTTTTCACTTATTAATTTAAGTGACTTTCCAACAAAAGTAGGTAGGGCAATTTTGCTAAGTTAATATATAAGCAAACCCAAATTAGCACTTTCTCGCAGAAGAGGTAGCAGGAGCACATGCTCAACAGGCACCTTCTCAACAGAACCCCTAGCAGATCCTTGGCGTTTTGGTTCCTCCATCATCGTCGTAGACACATCAGCCTCAACGTTCTCTCAGTGCATCATCGCCATCACCACAGCTTGTGTAGCGTTTTGCAGACCATCCTCAGCATCACAAAGTCCTAGCGTTTCCATAGCATTGCATCGCCTCAGATAACCAGCATGCTAGCGTTTTCACTAACACTACCATCAGCCCAAGATTTTGCTAGCGACAGAGCAACACCAGCATTTTTGGTTTTCAGCCTGTTCTGCAGCAGAATACTCAGCATTTTCAGCATGCATAGGAGGTAGCAGATTCAGCCCCATTGGATGCAGAAGAACCCCCATTTTCAGCCCTCGAAAACGCAGCCAAAACAGTCATTTTCAGCCACCCGAAACAGCCCAAAGATTAGAAGAAATTCAGCAGTTAGAAGACCACAGATTTCAGCCCTAAAGTCGTCATCGGCATAGTCCCAGATTGCATCAGTCCATTGCATCGTCATTGTACCACTTTGTGCAATCATGAGTAGACTACTCTCGCCGACGAGACTGGGGCCTTCGGAGGAGGGTTTTACAACGTCTCTAGTGTCGTATCTATCTTCTCTCTTTCTCTCAGTCTCATACACTTGCACGCACAGTGTCCATTCACTTTGTTTGTGATCATAGCACTTTCCATTAAGAACGGAAGGCTCTCCCTTCCATAAGAACTAAAAGGAACCCTTGAGCACAGTTCGGAGCACTCATCTTGAGCAAAGCGCAACAATCATTCCGCTGCACCTAACATTGGTATCAGAGCTTTGGCAGTGTTCTGTATCACTCAAGGAAAGAACCACAAGAACCACAAGAATTTTTTTGCTTGTTGCGGTCGCACGAACCCAAGTTCGCTTGGGCGTGTCGATTCCTAATCGTGTTTTTGAAGAGTAACAGGAATCCCAAGAAAGAAGGGCTTGTCCAGCCTCCCCTCGTGTCTCTTTTCACTCATTGAGAGCGGACCGTGCACTTAGCGGCCGGCCAATCGACGTGAGGTGGGAAAAAGCAACCTTGGTGTGAGCGCAAGGCCGCCAAGGGGTGCGCCCACAGAAAGGAGTAGAACTCGGGTGAACAGAAGATCCTTTTCAAACGCGATTTGCAAGCGAAAGAAAACCTCAAGACCCTCGAGAACCTCAAGAACCTCAAGACCCTCAAGAACCAATACCCGCAAGAACCCAAGTTTCTCGTGAACTTAGGAACCCAAGACCACAAGAACCCACGACTTCAAAATGGCATCACTCGAAGCGGAATGGATACTTCGCTTGGAGGTGATGAGCATGAGAGAGGCGAAGAAGAATTTTCCCCACCAGGAGGTTTTTCCGACCCTCCTCCTTTTCCATCTACGACAAGGATTGCACTAACTCCTATGGAGGCTTTTGACAAGAGGATGATGGACAGGAAGTTAGAAAGCGAAGAAAGAATCGCAGCCATCGAGCGTAAGTACCAAGAAAGAATGCCAGCCATAGCACGTGAGAGCGAGCAAGCACGCTTGGAAGCCAAAGCAAGAGAAGTGGAATTTGATCGAGAGAACAAAGCAAGAGAAGCAAAATTTGATCGCGAGACCAAAGAAAGAGAAGCAAGTTTTTATCGCGAGAACAAAGCACGAATGCAAGAGATGTTGCGACTTTTTTCTCAAGTTCAAACACCGATGCAAGAGATTCGGGAAAAGAAGACTCTCTCAATCTCTTCTTCTCCAAAGCATGACACACAAGATTTGCATGATTGTGTGAAGCATGATGATGATTTGATTGACAATGCCTTGCATGATGTTTTGATTGACAATGATAAGCACAATGATTTGCATGATGATTTGAATAACAAGCATGATGATTTGGATGACAAAGATAAGCATGATGATTTGAATGATATTGCTAAGCATGATGATTTGGATGCCAATGACAAGCATGATGATTTGCATGATCAAGATGTGATTTCTCACGAGCATGATGATTTGCATGATCAAGATGTGATTTCTCACAAGCATGATGAGTTGCATGAAGATGATGTGATTGTTCACAAGGATGATGTGTTAGTGGATGCTTTTTCTAGCGAAGCTAACCTCGTTGTAGATTCGATCAATCACGAAGATCCGATCTTGGCTTTCGAGTCGAGGTCCAAAGAATCCCCACAGGACAATTCGATCATTCAGGAAGAAGCGATCTTGGCTCTCGAGCCTAGGTCCAAAGAACCCTCGCAGGAAGTATTATGTGTTCGCATGATTGATACGCACGCATTGTTCGAATATTTCATTCGTGATCGTTTCCTGTATTTTAGTCAGCATCGTTATGTGATCCCTTTTCCTAGGCATGACATATTGTACATTGAGCACGTTTCACTCATGAATGAGCACGAATGTATGCGGATTGTTCATGAAAAGCTGAAAAGTTTGCATTCAAGGAAGTCACATTTCATGTCTCTTCCTTGGCATGACACATTGGTAGAAAGAGCACATGAAAGTATGAGCACCAAGCATGGGCATTTCCGTTGTGAATTGCCAAAGTTGATTGAATTAGATCAGAAAGAAAAGATTCAATCTCATTGTTTGCATGTGTTTGATGAACGGGTTGTCACTCCGTCTCTATGTTCATCTACCTTGCATACACAGTCTTTAGCGAAGACGAGATTTTTTCCATTCACTTTACATGGAATGGGTATGTTCATGTTTTTGTGTTGAAAGTTGTTTCAGGAATTTTCAGCCATGGAGATTCTTGAAGAAGAAAGAAGCATGACTCTCGACGAAGTTGAAGCAAGGAAGGAGCCACAGAAGACTTTGTGTCGCTTCGGCGCGGCCCAAAGAAGCAAGCGTTGCAGACCTTTATGAAGTTCAAGTACCGCACGACCCACACAGCAAAGTGGGCCGACGAAGAGTCCCTTCCAGGATTCCGGATGCTATTGGCAATCTCCCTCGACGCCATACAGTACCTCACTTTGAAAAGGAGGGGATGTCACGTGACACATCCAACCCTATGTGTCCGTGGACAAGCTACAGCATAACAGGGTTCAGTCAGTCCAGTCAAGTCTAGATTAGAAGTGATCTGGCACTTTTGTGAGTCTATTTGTAGACCGTGCATGCCCAGTCACTTAGCATAGATGCATAACCTCCGGTTGCACACAGCATGATCATCAATATTCCCTTCAGAATCCATCAGATTCAGTCAGGGGAATTTTCAAGTGCATTTAGCCTATTTTCTCCATTTTTGGTATTTTTCACTTATTAATTTAAGTGACTTTCCAACAAAAGGCAATTTTGCTAAGTTAATATATAAGCAAACCCAAGTTAGCACTTTTTGGTAGAAGAGGCAACAGGAGCACATGCTCAACAGGCACCTTCTCAACAGAACCCCCAGCAGATCCTTGGCGTTTTGGTTCCTCCATCATCGCCATAGACACATCAGCCTCAACGTTCTCTCAGTGCATCATCGCCATCACCACAACTTGTGTAGCATTTTTGCAGACCATCGTCAGCATCACAAAGTCCTAGCATTTCCACAACATTGCATCGCCTAAGATAACCAGCATGCTAGCGTTTTCACTAACGCTACCATCAGCCCAAGATTTTGCTAGCGACAGAGCAACACCAGCATTTTGGGTTTCAGCCTGTTCTGCAGCAGAATACTCAGCGTTTTCAGCATGCATAGGAGGTAGCAGATTCAGCCCCATTGGATGCAGAAGAACCCCCATTTTCAGCCCTCGAAAACGCAGCCAAAACGGTCATTTTCAGCCACCCGAAACAGCCCAAAGATTAGAAGAAATTCAGCAGTTAGAAGACCACAGATTTCAGCCCTAAGTCGTCGTCATCACCATCGTCGTCATCGGCATAGTCCTAGATTGCATCAGTCCATTGCATCATCATTGTACCACTTTGTGCAATCATAAGTATCCCACTCTCGTCGACGAGAGTGGGGCCTTCGGAGGAGGGTTTTACAACGTCTGTGGTGTCGTATCTCTCTTCTCTCTCTTTCTCTCAGTCTCATACAGTTGCACGCACAATGTCCATTCACTTTGTTTGTGATCATAGCACTTTCCATTAAGAACGGAAGGCTATCCCTTCCATAAGAACTAAAAGGAACCCTTGAGCACAGTTCGGAGCACTCATCTTGAGCAAAACGCAACAATCATTCCGTTGCACCTAACACCGATCGGGTGTAATCTCGAGTCGCGCCGCCAATTCAGGTGAAATGAAGTTGGCCTTGGCTCCTCCATCAAAGAAAATCAGGGCTTCTTGATCTTTCACTTTGCCCCAAGGTCGACAAAGTTCTGTACTTTCATCAATCGTGCTTGGGTCAGTACCCATGCAATCTGGAACCAGTCCTGCTTTCATCTTGCCTTTTCGTCCACGTTCCTCAGTTGCTTTCGAGCTCTCTGGCCTGTCTTCATTCTGTTCTTGTTGTGCGTTTTTGGGGCACTTCGCGGAGATGTGCCCATGTTCCCCACATCCAAAACACTTCCCCTCTTTGATGTAGTTGGCCCTCTCTCGAAGAGTGAGCCGGGGTCGTGAATCTTTATCTTTCTTTTCTTGGGGACTCTTTTTCTTTCTACTTTTATTATTAGAAGTCTGTTCCGTTCTATAAGTCAAGATCTCATCTGTGGGGTAAGTCAGATTGCCTGAACGTATGGCAAAACCCCGTTTCGCATGACCCATCAATTCTTGAATAGAATCTGACTTTTGTTCTAAGCAATGATCTCAGATCTCTGTAGGAAGTCCACAACAAAACCGCTCAATCTGTTCTTTAAACAAGATCTTCTTAAATGAAGGAGCTCATAGAAAAGAGCTCCAGAATCTCTCGCAATACTCGCCTAGAGAATCTCTCTTGGTCATCCGAAGATGATTCCAAGCCGTTCGTATATCTCGTTCGCACTCCCGAGTCAACCAAGAAGAATAAAAAGCCTTTTGAATTTCAACCATTAACTGAAGCTTCCTTGTTCAGTAGAAGGGTGGTGGTTCTTAAATGAAGAAGCTCGTAAAAAAGAGCTCCAAAATCTCTCGCAATACACGACTAGAGAATCTCTCTTGGTCATCCGAAGATGATTCTAAGCCGTTCGTATATCTTGTTCGTACTCCCAAGTCAACCAAGAAGAAATAAAGAGCCTTTTGAATTTCAACTATTTAACCGGAGCTTCCTTGTTCAGTAGAAGGATGGACCACCACGTTAGAGCATTTCCCTTGAAGAAAGAGGTAGCCCTCCGAATCTTGGAGTGCTCTGAGTAATACCCTCCAGAGAAAGCTATATCAAACTACTGTATGAAGACCAAAGCCCTCGAAGCATCTCGGAATCCAAAAAAAGTGTCAAACTTAATTGACTGTCCACCTTCTTTAAATTCTCTAACTTTCTTGCTTTTATCTTCAAGGAAGTCATACTCGTTGGCTTTATAGAAATGCTTCTTCTTTGCGTACAATCTGTGATCGTCGCAGTCTGAACTATCTGAGGACGAGTCCTCTGTAGAACTGTCAGAAACTGGGCGAAACTTAGGCTTCATTGCCTTTTTCTTGCCCTTTCTGAAGCTTTGCTTTTTGCTTCGTTTCTTCCCTTTCCTGTCTTCTTCGCTTGAATCAGAATAGCTAGAAGAACTGTCAGAAGAAGAAGAAGAAGAAGAATTGGATACTCCTTCAAATCGCACACGCTTCTTCTCCTTTCTTGCTGATGCAAAGGTAGATTGACGACCCAAATAACCTGGGAAGACGGTTCCTTTCTTCTACCTTTTGTCGTGCTTTTTGGCTTTGTTATTTACGTCCAAAAGCTAACTGATCCATGTATCAACCACCTCTTCCAATTCTTGCTCTGTAAAAATCCTCGGAGCAGGAGGTTTCTTGAGTGCCGCTTTGATGGGTGGCTCTGTGGCCTTCTGCCACTAGGTGTCCAAGTCAAAAATTTTGCAAATTTCGGATCCTTCGCAATGTTGATCATCATCTTTGTCGCATCGTCAACCAATTGTCGATGTTCCATCTCTTCAATCTCTGCCTGAGTAGGCAGAGGTGGACTGTACTCTTCGTGAGAATCTTCTTCGTGGTTTCTTCCCGCATCCCCAGATGCAGAAGAAGTCGATTGTTCTCTGTTGGATCCATAAGTGTCGCGAGAAAAGGATCGGATTTCTCAGTAGAAGAGAAATCGGCCGCGCTCTGATACCACTATAACAACCTTGAACACTCCAAGTCAAGATTCTACTGTGACACAACAGAGATTCACTTCAAAACAATTCACAATTCACACTTGAGTCGGCACGGCCCAGCATAGTTCCGTGCCTAGAGATATTGGCCCCAAAGATTGACGCCCCTTTCGGTATTTCTTTTTATATAAATCTATGTTCCAAGTACAAGAGAGTGGATAGGTGCTCATTCTCAGACTCTGCGTCCAGATGCCCTGAGAAGTGAGGCCCTGCCCACTTATTTATTGGTTACAAGGGATGCCCAAAAGCAAAGCCCCAAAAGCAGTAAGTGAAAAGCTTCTAAAAATAAAGCATTGGAGCCAAAAGCTGCAAGTAATTTTCAGCCAGTGCTAAAGCAAGAATTCCGTACAGCATCTCCACAAAAAACGGAATCTCCGTACACTATGCTACGTCACCCTATCAGCGCGTTTTGCAACAGAAATTCCAGAAGTCCGTACGGTATGCCACGTCAACATGTCGACGCAATGTGCGGGGGTCGTACTGCTGTCAGCTGGTGTGAGTGTGTTCGGACATGCCACGTCATCAGTTTATGACAAAAAGTTGTGCATCTAAAAGCAACATACCCAAAATCTTGCACCGAGAAGGCTACAACGTACCACCCAGAAATTCGAGCAACTTGTCGACGCTAAATCCAGGTCTATCCATACAGAGTGCCACGTCATCAGATTTACGTAAGTTAGGGATTATTGACTTCTTTTAAGGTTTTAGGCCAAGGTAGGGTTTTAGGCCCCCTTGGCCAATTTCTGTAAGTTGGTTAAAAATCCCAACCCTCTTTGGAGAGTTTAGGACCCTCACCGTCTTCAGCAAGTTGGTCATATCTTCAATGGTTGCCACATCAGCAATTTGTGACATTTAAAGAGATGTTTCACGAAGAGCTAGCTCGTGCCTCTTCATTTTAATCTGAGTGGGTATGTGTCACAAAACAAGCAGCACGTGGCAATAGAAAAGAACAAACTAAACAGACTTTTAGCACTTCAATAACCGAACTGAAAGGGGGAGAGAGAGCACGACACGAGACGGGGTGTAAGGTGCAACGGAAGTGAATGTTGAACTTTGCTCAAGATGAGTGCACCGAACTGTGCTCAAGGGTTCCTTTTACTTACGGAAGGGAGAGCCTTCCGTTCCTTTAGTGAGAGAGTGCAAATGATCACAAACAAAGTGAATGACACTGTGAATGAAGGTCCTGAGTTGTGGCATAGATCATTTAATTGCCCAATGTTCTAATAATCAAATGCACCAAAGATCACACCATTGAACTTAATTGAGATTACCGATGGGACATCACAAACTACATGTGTGATACCAATAAATATACTCACACAATTGATGCTTTAAAATCAAAATCATAGCCTCAGATATTGGGGTTAAAGGTGGTCAAGCCTTGAGGTGACTGGCTTAAGGCTAGCTTGGATTTGGTATGATCTAGATTTTACACAACTTTGTTATCCTTTAAACCTCTTCTTTTCTCGTTAATCTTGGTGGGAATTTTCCAACTCTCTCATGTCACCTTCTTGCCCTTTACCACCTATTTATTATTTTCTTGTTTATGTATTTAATTTCTTTTTTTCTCTTATTTCTTTTTACATATGCAAAACGTTGATGCTCTATGCTGATCTGTCGTCGGGAATCTGCAAAATGCTAGCTTGGACTGCAATCTGCAAAAACGCTAGGCTGGTCTGTTGTTGCAAAAACGCCATGGCTGATCTGCTGTGTGCAAAACGCCAAGGCTGATCTGCATCTGCTGAAAACGCTGGGCTCAATCTGATGCCAAATTGTTGGTCTTGCTCTGCTGTTGACTGGAAACGCTAGGCCTCCTGCCGGTCTTGCTGAGAAGGTGCCTTTGAGTTGTGGACTCCTGCTGCCTCCTCTACAAGAAAGTGCTAGCGCTAGGTTTCTTAAATAGTCCCTTGCAAAATTGCCCTACCCGGTTTCCCAACAAAGTCACTTATTCATAATAAGTGAAAAATGGCTAAAATAGGGAAAATGGGTTCTATGCACTGTAAAATGCTCATGATGGCTCTTGACTGTAATCTGATGATCATGTTGTGTGCAACCAGAGGATATAAAACTACTCTAAGTGTCTGGACATGCACGGCCTGCGAACAGACTCACAAAGGTGCCATAACACTTCCTAAGCTAAATTGAACACTAGTCATGAAGTAGCTTGTCCACATGCACATAGGGTTAGATGTGCACGTGACATCCCCTCCTTTTAAAGTGAGGTACTGGTACCGAACTGTATGGCGTCGAGGGAGATCGCCAACAGCGTCTGGAATCCTGTGAAGGACTCTTCGCCGGGCCAGTCTCGTGCGTGGGTCGTGCGATACTTATCTTCATAAAGGTCTGCAACGCCTGCTTCTTTGGGCCGCGCCGAAAGCGACACAAAGTCATCCGAGGCTGCTTCAATGGTCCAACTGAGTCTATGGACGTAGGTCCACCTTCATCAAGAATCTCCGAGGAGGCCAAAACACAAAAACATGAACATACCCATTCCATGTAGAGTAACTAGAAAAAGACTGTTCTTTCGAAAAAACTGTGCATGCAGATGAACAAAGTGACGGAGTGCCAAACCGTTCATCAAACACACGCAAAAAATGGGGTCAAATCTTGACTTTCTGATCTAAATCAATCAACTGTGGCAAATCACAATGGAAATGCCGATACTTGATGCTCAATCCTTCTTGTGCTCTTTCGGATATTGTGTCATGCCAAGGAAGAGACATAGAATGTGAATTCCTTGAATGCAAACATTTCATCTTTTCATGAGTAATCCGCATACATCCGTGCTCATTCATGAGTGAATCGTGTTCATTGTACAATATGGCCTGCCTATGAAAAGGGATTACATAAAGACGCTGACTAAAATACAGGAAACTGTCACGAATGAAACACTCGAACAATGCGTATTGACTAATCATGTGCATACACAATACTTCATGTGGGGGTTCCTTAGATCTTAACTCGAGAGCCAAGATCGATTCTTTGTGATTGATCGAATCTGCAATGAGGTTGGCTTCACTAGAAAAAGCATCAACTAAACCATCATCCTTGTGAACAATCACATTTTTATCCTACAAATCATCATCCTTGTGAATAATCACATCTTTATCATGCAAATCATGTGTGTCGTACTTTGGAGAAGAAAAGACTAAGAGAGTCTCCTTTTTCTTTTTCTTTTCAAACTTCGCCTGCACATTAGAAATGAGAGATGAAGAATGAACAACTTCCTCCCCATGAATGACAATGGGAGAGTCACTTTTGGCATTGAAAGTGAAAGTATTGGCTACCCAATCAATGAGAGGGTTATGCTCACGAAACCATCGAATGCCTAAAAGCATACCACATCCCAAGAGAGGAGATACTACAAATTTTCTGCGGAAGGACCCTTGTTAAACCGTGAATAACACATCAAGGCACTCTCGTGTAATAAGAGAGTCGATACCGAGAGCGAAGCCCGACACCTCGAAAGGAGATGTTTTGCTAGCCTCCAAGCGGGCTCTTTCGACAAGAGTCACTTATCACATCATGCATACTGCCTGGGTCAAACAATATGACAAAACGCTGACCCTTTACATGACCATAACACTTAATGAGAGACTCATCAATGGGAGGACCATGAGAAACTTGGGTCACACTCGTGTTCTCATTTATGGCATTAACAGAGGATGTGGGTTCTGTGGGTTCTTTAGATTCGCTAGATTCTATCTTAGGACATATTTTCTTTATATGACCCTTGACGTGGCAATGATAACATCGACCTTCCTTAGAATAAATGCTTTGATCTTCTGACGTGATGTATCCTCCTAAAATTCCTTGTGTTGCTTTTTCATATGGAGTGAGCTTAAGTTTAGCAATTGTGTTAGCTTTACCCTTAAATTCATTTTGTGAGAGGAAGATTGGTTAGAAGAGTTACCATTCTTACCGTTCTGCAGGTTCTGAGGAGTCTGAGAGGTACTTTGAGAAGTCTTGGTCTCCTTCGGCTTTCCCTTATTGTGCTTCATCTCCTGCGCGAGAGCAATCACTACCGCCTTGTTGAGATCTACGGGGTCGAGGACTTCGACATCAAACCTGATATAGTCATCCAACCCGAAAATGAAAGCCTCCTTGCGCTCATCATCCGATTTGCGTAATTGGGTGCCGAGCTGCAAAACACAGTTAGAGAAAGACATGACCGGCATACCATTTTGCTTGAGG
Organism: Adiantum capillus-veneris; assembly: GCF_014529385.1. NCBI lineage: Eukaryota > Viridiplantae > Streptophyta > Polypodiopsida > Polypodiales > Pteridaceae > Adiantum > Adiantum capillus-veneris. Next base: position 173,212,438 of record NC_140931.1, on the reverse strand, counting down.
CTGCGCCAATTGTCCTTCAACCGTGCTAGGTACTGTGCTGGCATAAACCGCGCCTTGAGCTTGTCTTGGAAGTCGAACCAATTGAAGGAAAGGGGCGCGCCTTCGTTGGCTTCCTCTAGGTGTGCGGCCAACTGTGTCTCTTGCCATGCGTGGTTTCAATTAATGGCATCACCGGCAAGGTACATGGCTGCCGTCAAAACCTTGCTATTTCCCGTCTTCTTAGTTGTCGCAAAATAAGCATTAAATTGATGCAATCAAGAATGAATAACATTAGCATCCATCTTACTGTCATACTTACTGAACGTGATCTTCTCTGTGACGGGGTTGTTGGAGTTCGCGTCTGCTACTCGATGAACTACCAACATCTTTGACCGGCTGGGTTTCGAGGTAAGTACCTATAGGACCAACTCTTGCATGCATTGGTCTCTCTGTGCCTCACGCTCTAACTCCAAGGCCGCTCATCTGTCTTTGGCCGCCAAGCGCACTTGCTCACGCTTACGCTCCAAGGCTACCCTTCTGTCTTCGGCTGCTAAGCGCGCTTGCTCACGCTCACGCTCCAAGGCTAACCGCCTTTCTTCGCGCTCGCAATCCAATTCAGCCTTTCTTTCTTCGGCTGCCAAGCGCCCTTGCTCACACTCTAAGGCTGTCGTTCTTTCTTCGCGTTACGATCCAATTCTGCCTTTCTTTCCTCGCGCGCGCGCTCCCGGGCGGCACGTTGCGCTTCTTGTTGTATTATCATATCCATCATTATCTTGACCAAAGCCTCCATAGGATTTGGTGCAATCCTTTGCGTAGATGGGGAAGGGAGACGATCCGAAAAACATCATGGTGGGGAAAATTCTTCTTCGCCACTTCCATGCTCATCACCTCCATGCAAAGTATCCATTCCGCTTCCGGTGATGACCATACACTAAAGTCTTTGGTTCTTAAGTTCACAAAAAACTTGGGTTCTTGAGGTTCTTGAGTTCTTGGGTGTCTTGGGTTCTTGAGGGTCTTGAGGTTTCTCGAGGTTCTTCTTTAGCTTGCAATCTGTGTTAGAGAAGAATCTTCTCTTACTCGAGCTCTTCTCTTTCCCATGGGCGCACCCCTTGGCAGCCTTGCGCTCACACCAAGGTTGCTTTTCCCACCTCACGTCGATTGGCCGGCCGCTAAGAGCACGGTCCGCTCTCAATGATGAAAAGAGAAACAAGGGGAGGCTGGACAAGCCCGTCTTTCTTGGGTTTCCTGTCACTCTTCAAAAACACGATTAGGAATCGACACGCCCAAGTGGACTTGGGTAACCTGCAACCGCAACAAGCAAAAAAAAAAAATCTTGTGGTTCTTTCCTTGAGTGATACAAAACACTGCCAAAGCTCTGATACCAATGTAAGGTGCAACGGAAGTGAATGTTAAACTTTGCTCAAGATGAGTGCTCCAAACTGTGCTCAAGGATTCCTTTTACTTACGGAAGGGAGAGCCTTCTGTTCCTTTAGTGAGAGAGTGCAAATGATCACAAACAAAGTGAATGACACTGTGAATGAAGGTGCTGAGACTGAGAGAGAGAGAGAGAGAGAGAGAGAGAGAGAGAGAGAGAACACGACACCAGAACGTTGTCAAACCCTCCTCCAAGGGCCCCACTCTCTATGGCTAGAGAGGTCTATGCTATTGATTGCACAAATCTCATATAATGGTCTATATGCAATAGACTTGCCGACGATGTCGACGACGATGATGACGACGACGAGACAGGCTGAAAACTGAAACGTTAGGGACTGAAATCTGCAAATCTTGTATCTGCAAAATTCCGATTCTATATCGGTGATGACGACGGTGATTGTAACTATGTCAGACTTTGTAAATAATTAATTTATTTACGAGAAAAAGATTATCTAATTAGTTGTATGCACATCAGAATAGATCTAGCAATTCTGTGGCCTCAGGTGCACCCAAGTTTGGGCCAGAGCACCTCAAGAAGACCCTAGCAGAAAATACCCTGAAGCCCTAGTGATTGGGAAATCGGGTCTCCAATGAAGGGGTAGATAGTACCCTCAGATTTCAAGCTCAGAAAACTACGCGTGCTAGTGCAAGCACAGGAATGAGATGGGGTCCTTAGAACAACAGTAACCCTAAGGCCTGAATTATTTTTACGGCCTTAGGATAAGTCAATTAAATTATTTTAAATGATTTGCGCTGGACCAAATGGCCGGACAAGTGCGAACAGGTAATGCCAGAGCAGTGTCGGTACGACATTGTGTTGGGGAGCACCTAACATTTCATTAATAGCATCTGTGTGTGCAGTTGTGAGTTAATTTGCACATTTCATTAATAGCTTAGGGACTTTTAAATGTGAAAGTTGAATGGTTTTGAAGTTATTAAGTGTGCCACTTGGCAAGTGAAGTGTGCCACTTGGCACACTTACCAATGCAAAACTAGCTCTCCCATTCTCACTCAATCTCTCTCTTCCTAGCGCCCCCTCTTCCCAATGGCTTGATAAGAGCACCCCCTCCCCCATTTCTCAATGTTTGTAGTGTTCCTACTCCCCCTATTGTGAGTATGCTCTACGCATTGGAGCCCTCCATAGAAGCTTGAGATCAGCCCCTTGCGACATATGTGGTGGCCTCGTGCTCCCATTGTCTAGAACAAGGGTTCTCATAGCCATAGCCAGCTTTTGGTGAAATTTCATCGCGAGAAGTTGCAGCAAGCACTCTCTTCGTAGAGTGTGGTGGCTGTAAATTCTCTGTTTTCAGCCCCTAATCATCTCTTAAAGGGTGAAATTCAGCAAAATACACATAGAATCTAGTTCTTCTCTACCTACACTACGCGTACACAAAGTTTGGTGCAATTCCATTGCGAAAAAGGTCTCTATTTCGGCTTTGGAAGGTGCTCAGGTAACATTTTCAAGTTATGTGCAGAAAATTACAGCAAGTATGTGTGCGTGCATTTTGCGTGTTTCTCCATTGTTTTTGTTGCAGGGATGATTATACATAAAGGGACACAGCTAGCGGAAGGTAGACTCTCATTTCGAGAGCTTCCATTGAGTTTTGTGGAAGATGTCTCTCTCGTTTTCAAGAGCTTCCCAAAATCTCATAGCAAAGGGAAAACCCTCTCAATATTCAGAGAGTAGCTTTCGCACTCTCTCAGTCAAAAGCAGAAAAGAAAGAATAGAGGACGGGCTATTGCCCCGTTCCTGTGCTTGTAAAGATTCTCCCTTAGTAATAAAGATAATCTGTCACGGGAACGTGGCAACTGTTCACTATGTCACGAGGACGTGGCAACTGCTAACTTTAGTTGTTGGTTTCTTTCCAAGGGGTTTTGTTTTATTTTTGAGACCCTCTTCTTGAAGTAGCAAACGGTCGGACATTGTATGGCCAATGTGAACGGTAGTTTCACCCGCAGATGAGTAATGGTTGGCACTGGAATTCATATGGTAAGAGAATGTCTAGGCTCAGAGCAAGATCATATAGGTTCCCCCGTCGCACTTAGCAAGTTGGTGGATACTAGGAAGTGAACTCAATAAAGGCCCAAAGTCAAGGTATGACTACCAACAGAAAGTATCCGACGGTTGGGCCACATTGCACTTTTGGATGCGGTCCCAATGAGGATAGATGGTCAGATGACCACAGGGAGCCCAACGGAATCATCTCCTAAAATTTAGGGAACTGCTATTTTGGGCCACGAAATGTGTTCGCGTCATTACCTCCGTTATGACTAGGGGAGAGGGGTATGTCACGGGAACGTGGCAAATGTTAACTATGTCACGAGGACGTGGCAACTGCTAACTTTAGTTGTTGGTTTCTTTCCGAGGGGTTTTGTTTTATTTTTGAGACCCTCTTCTTGAAGTAGCAAACAGTCGGACATTGTATGGCCAATGTGAACGGTAGTTCCATCCACACATGGGTAATGGTTGGCACTGGAATTCGTATGGTAAGAGGATGTCTAGGCTCAAAGCAAGATCATATAGGTTCCCCCGTCGCACTTAGCAAGTTGGTGGATACTAGGAAGTGAACTCAATAAAGGCCCAAAGTCAAGGTTTGACTACGAACAGAAAGTATCCGACAGTTTTGGATGCAGTCCCCATGAGGATAGATGGTCAGATGACCACGGGGAGCACAACTGAATCATCTCCTAAAATTTAGGGAACTGCTATTTTGGGCCACGAAATGTGTTCGCGTCATTACCTCCGGTATGACTAGGGGAACATTTTACAACTCTACCACGAAGTCAACTGGGCGACCAGTTGGGAGATTTTTAAGTGGCGAACCCGAAACAGGAAAATGCTTGTAAATGCGCCAAGTGGCACATTTCTGTGCACTTGCCTCACAAAGGAAGAGTTGGCGCTGAATTTTAAGCTGAGAGGAGCCTCATTTTGCATCTGCACAGGTTAAGAGCTATGGAGTGCTTCCTTTCCTACTTATGTACAGTGCGGTGCCAGGAGTGATGCCTTGCACGCTACGCAATGCTCTCTCCCTCCCCTACGAGCAGTATGTTATGCCCCACTAGTGGGCTTTTCATTAGACCAATGTCCAGTTATGTGGGTTCATGCACGATTGCCGAGGCAAGAGCCTCTTGCACAGGTACTGGATTAGCTAGCGGCTAATCCCCCGTAGGTACAGGTGAATTCAGAGAGGTTTCACGTAAGAAATCTCGTCCGATTCAAAGGGCAAGTAGCCCTACAGGTGCAAGAGCTCGAGGTCTTGCTACAGATGCGATCGGCACGCGAAACGGAGCCCAAAACAGGGAATTACAGCCTGCTGTGTATTTTTGCAGGTTTAGGGTTTCGGCCCTAAACGGACCCTAATACCCCCAGGAGGTTCGGGGACGCGAGGGGACCGCTGTACAGGTGAACTGGCGCATTTTCGGGGCAGAATACTGAGAATTCAGTGTGCTGCAGATTCTCACCAGGTTTTGCAAAGTGTTTGTATGCATCGGGAAAGTCCCCTATTGCGTGGGGATATTGACTGTGAAGCGTCCTAGTACAGTTATGCTGCCGAAATCGGGCCAGAACAAGTGTTTCTTAGCCTAGATTGTGCGGGGCAGCTTGTAGAAGATCACAAGTTTTATTCCCATTGTTAAAGAATAAAGAAATACCGAAAGGGGCGCCAATTTTGGGGCCTACAAGTTGCCGGCGTCTGCTCGGAGCATTCTAGCTTCCGAGCCGTGAGTGTACTTAGGTGCTAATTCCTGTTACAAGTTACCTTTGCAAAGTGCTCTGTGTGTGTGTCTAAAGTAAAGAATTTCGGGTGAAAGCGTTGCAACGCCTACTGCCCCACGGGCCGGTTTCATAATCTCTTTATGGGGGGGGACCAACCCATCTTCTGGTCCCCAATGAAGTGTCAAGCTTTTCCTCTCTCTATAATTCTCTTGAGTATTTGAAATACAATTAAAAGTCAGTTAACGCTTTCGTATTTTTGTGACAGTGATGACGACGCGACGACGCTGCGCTGAAAACGCAGATGCTGAAATCTGCGAATAGCGGACTGAATCTGCAAACTCTGGCTGATTTGACCGTGCGGCGAGGATCTGCTGCGGGAAGGTGAGAGCTGCCAGGTTTGGGGGCTGCGATAGGGAGTCTTAACTGCTGAAAATGCAAATCGCTGATGCTCTATGCTGATCTGTCGCCGAGATCTGCAAAACGCTAGCTTGGTTTGCAACCTGCAAAAACGCTAGGCATGGTCTGCTATTGCAAAAACGCCATGGCTGACATGCTGTGTGCAAAACGCCAAGGCTGATCTACATCTGCTGAAAACGCTGGGCTCAATCTGATGCCAAATCGTTGGTCTTGCTCTGCTGTTGGCTGGAAACGCTAGGCCTCGTGCCGGTCTTGCTGAGAAGGTGCCTGTGAGTTGTGGACTCCTGCTGCCTCTTCTGCAAGAAAGTGCTAGCGCTAGGTTTCTTAAATAGTCCCTTGCAAAATTGCCCTACCCAGTTTCCCAACAAAGTCACTCATTAATAATAAGTGAAAAATGGCTAAAATAGGAAAAATGGGTTGTAAAATGCTCATGATGGCTCTTGACTGTAATCTGATGATCATGTTGTGTGCAACCAGAGGATATGCAGCTACTCTAAGTGCCTAGACATACACGGCCTGCGAACCGGCCCGCGAACAGACCCACAAAGGTGCCATAACATTTCCTAAGCTGAACTGAACCCTAGTCATGAAGTAGCTTGTCCACATGCACATAGGGTTAGGTGTGCACGTGACACAGGGAGTGGCGAAGTTCCACCCCAAGAGAGCACTGGCCCAAACGTTGACGCCCCTTTCGGTATTTTTTTATTATTGTTGATTCGCAAAGTACAACAGCCGAGGAGCACCTCAGCACCTCCTCTGCAGTCTGTGCACCGAAGAGTGCCAGAGAGGGCCCCCGAGGCTCATATTTAAAGGCCCAAAGCCTAAAAGCATCAAATATGAAAAGCTGATCCCAAAAAAACACTTTCCTAAAGTTTCGAGATTTTCCTAAAAATCTGCCACGAATTGCGGAACGTCCGTACAGCTGCCGCATCATCATATTTTGTTGTGCAAAGTCTTATGAGTGAGTTTTGCTTTATTTTTAATGTCTTTAGGTCACTTGGGCCCCATCGGATGGGATCCCGTAAGTTGGTGGGAATTATTCTTTAAAAATAGGCGACTCGTCAAGACTTTGTAAGTCTATAAAACTTTTTCTTCTTCTGCTGCTACTTCTTCTTAGGGTTTTGGCCCCTTGGCCAAGATTTGAAGGTTGGCTCCGTTCTTCGGTGGCTTGACACGTCAACAGTTTGTGGCATCCCCCCTTCTTGAAAAAAAGTAATCATCCGCGATTACAACATATCTGCAAAACAACTCAAGTTAGCTCAAAAAATTCCAAGGGTCATTCCGATGGACAATCCGAGGAACAATCAATTTGCTCTCTTGGCTTCTCCTCTCGGCTCTTTTGTTAAGGAGTTGGCTTCTCCTTTCGTCCTGATCGGAACTCTTGATATTCTAGCATAGTAAACTTAGCCATCACACCTAGATCGCACCGATCTTCCACGGGTGTCTTGATACACTAAAATTACTTACCCACGCAATCTCATCCAATTAGGAATATTCAATGGTTGGCACATCACAATGCAGCACAAATGCTCACATATGCATGTTACAAGAGATAGAAACATAAAGCCGCCGATGAACACTCCCCCCGCAAATAACCATCCAGGTACGGGCCATGAGCAGTTCAACGACTCCCTCATCACTCCTCCCGCAAATAACCTGAAAAGGTCCGGGTCATGAGATATAGAGGCCTTTTACAACCAAACGCCTCGCCAGACCACAGCTTGCGTCGTTTGGAGGTGCTGAGAGTAGCCACTGCTTAGACTTCTTAATACTCTCCGCGTAAATAACCACAAGGGTCCGGACCATGAGTAACAACAACAATACTCCCCCCTGTAAATAACCACAAGGATCGGGGCCATAAGTAACAACAACAATACTCCCCCCACAAATAACCACAAGGGTCCGAGCCATGAGTATGAACAAGTATTCTCAAACATCATTTCTTACTACTCCACCCGGGACAAGTGGAGTAAATGTAACAGACTTGGACGCTCCAAGTCAAGAATCAAGATTTGCACTGGCCCGGCGAAGTTCCGTGTCTAGAGATATTGGCCCCAAAGACTGACGCCCCTTTCGGTATTTCTTTATGTATTAATCAATGTTCAAAGTACAAGAGAGCGGTTAGAATTTCACTCTCAGACTCTGTGTCCGGATGCTCTCTAGAGTGAGAACCCTCTTCGCTTATTTATTTGTTTACAAGGGTTGCCAAAAGCAGAGCCCCAAAAGCTTCAAATCAAAAGCCTAAAGAAAAGCAAAGGCTCCCTTCTCTCTCAAACTCAGTTGAGTTTTTAAATTAAAGCAAATCAATTTCTCTCTCTCTATTCTTCAATTGCATAGTCAAAAGCTGACGCAAAAGCAACTGCCATTTTCAGCGCCACAATTTCTAAAAATCCTGCCACGTATCAGCTGGGAAATCATCGTTGCTACAATTTTAGGGTTAGGGTTAGGGTTAGGGTTTCTGCTGTTTTTAGGGTTTTTGGCAGATTTTAGGGTTTGCAGATTTAGGGTTTTCAGCAGCAGTCAGGGCTAGGGTTTTTTGCATGCTCTCGAGCAGACACGTCATCACTTTGTGACATACCCCCCTCTTGAAAGCATTGTAATCGCCCTCGGTTACGCCTGTAAAACAGACAGAAGCTATAAACCGTCTTAGCAGACACTGACTGTTAGTAACTACGTACTAGGAACACACATCTAGCACGTGTACCAAATCGACAATCACATCACACGACATCACAAGACATCACTAGACATCAAAGGACATCACATGACATTCAACATTCATTCGGATCTTAGACCATGATTTATCGGCAATGTAGCTAGCAATCGCATCTAGATCCAATCGAGACCTCATCGATGTCGGATTGACTAACCCCTATTGCAACCATGTCTATTTGAGATCAATCAGACAAAAATGTTGCAGTCATTTTGTCTATCAGTTCCTGCACTCAAAAAGAAGTCAAGAACAAATCAGTATCATAATCAGGAATTCCATTTCATAAAGTCATCCAGCAGAATACTATCAGCTCTCAATATCCCTGAAGCTCAAAGAGACATCAGTGACTTTAGTATCAAAATCAAGGCATCTGTTGACAAAGGAGCGGAGTAACTCCTCTCTTGTGCAACCCACTGCACCAGATCTCCGGCCAAGCTGAATTCTGGGTTCCATTTGGAGTAGACTATGCTAAACCAAAAGCATCGAGGTAAAGTTTCACAATCTGAGGAGTATCTGCCAGGTCCTCCTCCTCCATCCACTTCGCATCCAATGCAGGTTAGTTCTTAAACTTAACCAAGAACCGCCTTCGGACTTTACCTTTCTTCGTATCCTTATGTGCCAAAATCTATTCAGGAACAAGGGTCTCCTCGTTTTCTTTCACTTCAGGTTGCTCATCAGGCTCCATCAAGCACATCACCTTTAAAAGGTTTCCAGAGACTCACATAAAATACATTGTGAATCCTCCAAGTATCAGGCAATTTCAGTCGGAAGGAGACATCATTTATCTTTTCAATGATCTGGAAAGGTCCGTAGTATTGCATACTAAGCTTTGGAAAAAGCCTCTCCTTTCCCTTTTTCTTTCTCAGGCATGCCTTCTCAAAACGTAAGAGCACCCAATCATACTCCTTCAATTTCAAGTCGCGACGATGGCGATCCGCTGCCTTTTTTTGTCGTTCTTGAGATTTCTGCAAAGTCTCGTGAACCTTGGCAAAAGCCATATCTAAGTCTCGCATATATTCATCCTCTTCCAAAAATCTTATCTTTCGTGCTTAGGAAGGGTGAAACCTTCGCAGCACTTTCAACAATCTCAAATGGCGCCTTCCCCGTCGAAGAGTGTATCGTGTTATTGTAGGCAAATTCCACCAAAGGTTAGTACTTTTCCCATTGAGTCTTCTGATCCGAGATACAAGACTTCAATAAATCTAAAACCACTGAATTGCCAATCTCAGATTGCCCCTCGGTCTGCAGGTGGAACGATGACAAGAACTGCAACTGCGTGCCAATGTTCTCCCAAATTATCTTCCAAAACAAACTTGTAAATCTGGGGTCTCTGTCGGAAACAAGCGTCTCAGGCATGCCATGTAATCTGAAAATCATCGTGACCATTCTATGTTCTCGGGAGATCAAAATTGAAATCCATTGCAATACTTTCCCAAGGGCGGGTGGGTATGGGTAAAGGCTGTAACAATCCCTGTGCTTTATGCCTGTCAAACTTGACCTTCTGGCATACTAAGTAACTGCGCACAAACTCTTCCACATCCTTCTTGAGTCTCGGCCAAAAGAAGTATCTCTCTACCCCTTTCATGGTGGTAGCAATGCTGCGGTGACCCATAAAAGGTGGACAGTGACATTCAGTCATAACCTTTTCCCTCAATGGATGTGTAATGCACAACATGGTTTTTCTCATCAAGTAGCCATCCCGAATGGAATATCCCGCTACTGTCTTCCCATCCCGTATCCGTGTGAAAACGTCTGCAAAATCTGTATCTGTGGCATACTCGTTGACCATATCCTCGAAGCTCCTATGATGTATCGCGGAAATAGCCAGAACCAACGGTTTCCGAGACAAAGCATCTGCCACCACATTCTTTTGTCCATAAACATGGACAATTTGGAAGTGAAACTGTGACAAGATGTTCACCCACCGCATCTGCTTTTCCGAAAGCTGCTTCTCTGACAAGAAGTAGCGCAAACTCTGATGGTCTGTAAGGACAGTAAAATCCGCTCCGAGTAGGTAATGTCGCCACTGAGTAAGAGCATGGATAACCGCCAAAAGCTCTTTCTCATAAATCTGTGCTTTCATCTCCGGCCTTGAGAACAATTGGCTGTAGTAAGCAATGACATGGCCTTCTTGCATTAAGACCGCACCCAGACTACGACCACAAGCATCACGATATACTTCAAATAACTTCTGCAAGTCCGGCAAAGTCAAAACTGGTCCCGTAGTCAATTTCTCTTTTAATGTCTGAAAAGCAGTCACCTCTGTGGATCCCCACGAGAAAGGGACTCCTTTCTGTGTCAAGATATGCAAAGGGGAAGCAACCTCTGCAAACTTTCGAATGAACCGCCTGTAGTACGAACACAGTCCCAAGAAGCTTCTAACTTCATGGACATTCTTCAAATCGAGCCAATCACGTATAGTCTCTATCTTGGCCGGATCCATTTGCACTCCTGCTGCTAAGACAATGTGTCCCAAAAAGTGTATCTCTGGTAGGAAAAATTCACTTTTCTTTACATTGATCACTAACTTGTGATCTCGTAATGCCTGAAAGACTTGAAGCAGATGATCTCTGTGTTCTGCCTCATTCTTGGAGAAAACAATGATGTCGTCAAAGAAAGCGCCAACAAATAGCCTGTACTCTCGAAAATTCCTATCCATCATCCGGTTAAATGTCGCAGGAGCATTGGTTAAGCCAAAAGGCATCACCAAAAACTCAAATAACCCAAAAGTCGTCCGAAAAGCTGTCTTGTAGACGTCTCCCGGCGCGATCCTGATCTAATCCACTCTTCAGATCAATCTTGCTAAAGCAGGAGGATCCCTGTAATCTGTCGAGTATATCATCGATCCTAGGAATCGGAAATCTGTTCTTGATGGTGATTTTGTTGAGAGCTCTATAATCGATGCACATTCTCCAAGATCCGTCTTTCTTCAAAATCAACAACACTGGACAACAATACGGTGAAGTACTAGGCTCGACAAGACCCTTTTCCAAGAGGTCTTTCACTTGGTTCATAATCTCTTCATTCTGTGCTCGGCTCATACGGTAAGGTGGCCCGTTTCGGTAGTGTGCTTCCAGGTATCAGATCAATGGTATGATCTTCAGGCCCTCGAAAAAGCAATCGGCATGAGTGTGAGAAAAATCTTGGCGTTCTTTTGTTCAAGTCAAAACATGTTCGACCTTTATCCGTCGTTCAGTTCTCTCCCAAAAGAATGAGTAAAGAAACTGAAGTTCATCAAGTACAATCTCTGAGCCCTTCATTTGTCAAAGTCGCTTTCTCGGCCCATTAGTCAACCACGGCGTAGTTCTTGTGGTACTAAGGGATTACGAGTAGAACGTCACTCGCGTGCCCTAAACACCCCCGTCATTGCAAACGAAGTTTGCCAATGCTCGGTGTAATGGCAACATCCCGTATCCGGGTGTCAGTCGAACTACCTTCGCTTGTGGCCTCAGCCTGTCGGGCGTAATTCCAAATCAAGCCGCCAATTTCAAGTAAAAAGAAGTTGGCCTTGGCTCCTGCAAAAGAGGTTCCTGATCCTTCACTTTGCCCCAAAAGCGGCAAAGTTTGTACTTTCATTCATTTGATTCGGTACAGGTCCCACGCCATGAGGTACCAGTTCTGCCTTTTTTTTTTCTGCCTTTCTGCCACGTCTCTCAGCTACTTTAGAACTTTCTGGCCTTTCTTCATCTTGTTCATTCGGTGCCTTGTTAGGGCATTTCGCGAAGATATGTCCATGTTCCCTGCATCCAAAGCACTTCCCCTCCCTAATGAAGCGAGCTCTCTCCTCAAGAGTAAGCTTGGGTCGTGCATCCTTCTTTTCTGGGTTGCTCTTTCTCTTTCTACTTTCATTCGCTGAAGTTTGTTCAGCTCGTTGTGTCATGACCTCATCGAAGGGGTGGCTCAGACTGCCAGAGTGAATGGCAAAGCCCCGCTTCGCATGACTCATCGACTCCTGAATAGAAGCTGACTTCTATTCCAAGTAGTGATCTCGGATCTCTGTAGGTAGACCCAAGGTAAACCGCTCAATCTGTTCTCTGAACGATATCTTCTTGAATGAAGAGGCGGGTAGAAAAGAGCTCCAGAATCTCTCACAGTAAGCATCCACTGTATCTCTCTTGGTCATCCGAAGATGGTTCCAAGTAGCTCGTATAGAGCGTTCATACTCTTGCGTCAGCCAAGAAGAAATAAAAAGCTTCTTAAATTTCAGTCATTTAAATGGCGCAGTGTTGTTTAAAAGAAGTGTGGACCACCAAGTTCGAGCATTCTAGTTCAAGTAAGAGGCAACTCTCCGAATCTTGGAGTGCTCTAAGTAGCATCCTCCCGCAAAAGCGATGTCAAACTGCTGTATAAAAGACAAAGCCTTCGAAGCATCTTGGTATCCTGAAAAACTGTCAAATTTGATCGACTGTCCACCTTCCTTAAACTCTCGGACTTTCTTGCTTTTATCTTCCAGAAAGTCATACTGGTTGGCTTTATAAAAATTCTCCTTGTTCGCATAAAACCTTTCGTCACCGGAGTCTGAATTGTCTGTAGACGAGTCCTCTGTAGAACTCTCAGTCACTGGGCGAGATTTTAGACTTCTTTGCCTTTTTCTTGCCCTTTCCGAAGTGTCGTTTCTTACTTCGCTTTTTGCCTTTTCTGTCTTCTTTGCTCGAATCTGAAGAGCTAGAAGAACTGTAAGAAGAAGAAGAAGAAGAAGAATTGGGTACTCCTTCAAAGAGAACACGCTTCTTCTGTTTCTCTGCTTTGTCAAACGTCGATTGACGACCCAAATAACCCGGGACGTCAAAACCTTTCTTCTGCTTTTTGCCGTGCTTTTTGGCTTTCTTCTGCGCGTCAAAAAGCTGAGCAATCCGTGCATCAACCACCTCTTCTAATTCCTTCTTTGAATATTGCTTGTGATCAGAAGGTTTCTTGAGAGCGGGTTTCGGGGGTGGTGTTGTGGTTTTCTGCCACTGCGCATGCACTTCCTGAAAAGAAGTCTCGCTTATATATTTTGCCAATTTCGGGTCCTTCGCAAAACTGAGCATCATCTTTGTTGCATCGCCGATCAATTGATGACACTTCATCTCTCGTTGCTCCGCCTAAGTAGGCCGAGGCGGGCCATACTCTCTGCCGGAATCTTCGTTGTGATCCCTACCCGCATCTCCCGATGCAGAGGAAGTCGACTGATCCTTGCGTGAAGCCATAGGTGCCACGGGAAAAAAATTGGGGATCCGATTTCCCGTAGAAGAGAAATCGACCGTGCTCTGATACCACTGTAACAGACTTGGATACTCCAAGTCAAGAATCAATCACAACAGCACCAAATAACCACTTCAAACAATTCACACATCACAATAGATTTGCACTGGCCCGACGGAGTTCCGTGCCTAGAGATATTGGCCCCAGAGACTGGCGCCCCTTTCGGTATTTCTTTATGTATTAATCAATGTTCAAAGTACGAGAGCGGTTAGGGTTTCACTCTCAGACTCTGTGTCACAAACAGGAGCGCATAACAATATAAAAAACATTCGGATAAATAGGATCTATCACTTATTACTGAAGCCAGAGGATATAGAGAGAGATAGATAGAGAGAGAGATAGAGAATGAGAAGATCAACACAGTACTGGGGACCATAAGATGGGTTGGTCCACCCCCGTAATAGTATCTTTATTACTAAGGAGAAGTCTATACAAGCACTTGAACCGAACGTATTACCACGTTCGTTCTAGAATAAGACTTGATGGTTCCCGAAAGCCTCAACTTCCGATTCCTAGGGCAAAACCCTATTCCAAGGAACTTTCGTTCCTTATTCCAAATCCTTGAGAACCAAGGTTCTCGCCTCTGGATCTCACTGAATCTCACCTTCCAGACTCAGGGCATGACATCCCTGCAACTCTCTTTTCCAACTCTGTTTCCAGAGTCCTCTTCTCGCAGAACAACCTCTGCTTTCCCGGACGCGAAGTCCTTACTTGGGAATCTCAACTTCCGGATCACAACTTGAGAGACTACCTCTCTCCGATCAGTGGATCTACTTCCCAAACTTGGGTACGAAACCCTTGGGCTGATCTGGCTCTAGTTCCTCAGAGCGCTTTTCTCCTGCAGAGGCTCATGCCTTCCTCTGCTCCTACTCCGTCACGAAGAGGAAGTACACCTGCAATCAAATACTCAGAGATCATAACATGAAAATCGTTACCTTCAAAGTCTCGACGCTCGAAACGCAACTCGGTTCTCGAAAAGCAATTCCCCGGAAGAGATCTCTACATAGAAAATCCTCTCTTCCAATCCTACACAAAAGAGGTGTGTTCTCGGATTCCTTCTCGTAAATCAGCCCAGTCTACGACGTTTATGGGCTAAAAAACAGCAGCTTGTCGCGATGGAAACACGCTCCGTAGGCACTCCTTCGCGAGGGAACTCGCGCATTGGGTCTTGGCGACATCGGGTACACTTGGGGCAGCCATGGGCATCACTGGCAACGTCTTCTTTACGGCTGAAATCTGCAGCAGCATCTCCTCCTTGTGAAAACTGATCCCCCCCTTTGAGTGAGGGCATGTGATGCTTTTCTAGCTCCTGGCCACGGCACGAATAGCAGAGCATTCGTTGCTCGGGTAGAGATTGCAGCCGTTTTTTCTTTTTTTTTCTTTTTTTTTTTTGGGGGGGGGGCTTTTCTGCCAGAAAAACAGAGAGAAAAAAACGTTGGCTGATCTCTTGCCTTATTTATCAGATGGCTGCCCACTTATTAAGTGGACGGCCGGTCACCTTTAAAAATGGTCTGAATCTGTCCAAAAACTCAATAAAACCTTATAAGTTAAAACAATGCTTTCACAGCACTTCCCACGCGTCCCTGGATGCAATCACATGCACAGTTGCAATGTAGACATAGATTTCCTCGACTTCCTTGCGGGAAAGCATCTACTTCCTGAAAAGCAATCCCGCTTTCTCAAAAAGCATCTGTTTTTCCTCAAAGTTTCCTCTGAACTCATCTTCATTCAAGTGCTTACTTTTCCTTGTGCAAAATTCTAACACAGTTCGGAATTTCCTCCCGACTATGGATATTCCCTTTCCGATGCACCCGTCACCCACCTTGTGACGCATCAGGAATACCCATCACCTAGTCCTTTCCTACCGAACTTATGGTACAATCTCCTTGGTCGGATACTTCTTCCCGATGCTCCCTGTCACCCATCCGATGTGACACACCAGAAGTACCCGTTCCTGGTGGCCTCACAGATATTCCCGTTCACAGTGCTACCATCATTACTCTGAATGTCTCTAGTGAAAAAAACCCTCTCACTTAAAATCCAATAATTCATTTAGAATTATTTTTCTTGGTGTTCCAAGCGAGAAAACCCTTCTCACTTATAAATCCAATGATTCATTTAGAATTATTTTCCTGTCTGATAAAGCCAATTTAGCAACATCCCTCTCACTTATAAACAGTTGTCCTCAATTGTAGAGGTCCAATTGAATTGTCGGGGAGAAACCAAAAAAATTGCAAATCTTGCTCAATGGTGAGTTGAGCTTTGGTGAGCTGAGCTGGTCCTTTCTCAGTAGAGAACTTAAAAAGTAAATTAAACAAAAATTTCATGTACCTCGAGGATATCCACCATTCATTAAACTTCCGAGCCATGTACAAACTCGTCATTCACGTTACCGAGAATCTGTTAACTCAATTCCACCTTCTCAATCGCGAGAAGAATAATCCTCCTAAAATCAATCTAGGTCTATGTCCTTGCGCATAGCCTTGCGCTATTAGTCTTGAGGATATTAAACCTCTTCTTCCTCCCGCATAGAGCATGTCAAGAGCATTAAGCTCATGTGAATCTTCCTGTGGCAGACAAAGTGTGTCATCTTACCAAAATAAGTTCTTATTCCGGGCCTTTGCTTTGGGTAGGCCAATTGTTCTGATCCAAAGTTTCCTTATCCGAGACTCTGTTAACTTCATTCCATCTTCTCAAACTCGAGAAGAATAATCTTCCTAGAAATCAATCTAGGTATCTGTCCTTGCGCATAATCTTGCGTTGTTAGTCCAGAGGGTATTAAACCTCTTGTGTCCTCCCACATAGGGAATGCCCAAGTCATAGAGCATTAAGCTCGATGTCTCTTTTTCACAAACAAAGTTTGCGATCACCTTAAAGAAGGTTCTTGTTCAGGGTTGTCGCTCAACGTAGGCGGACGGTTCCAATTCGAAGATTCTTCATGCACGGCGGCACTTCCTTCCAATCTTTTCCTCCTGCGAGTTATTACCACCAACAGTGTTTTCCCGACGCCCATTAGCGTCTCTTCCTTACAAAATCATCAAAAATGATTCACCTTGCGAGCATCAATGATGACTTGCAAAATCTCAGGCAGATAGGATTCTAGCCATAGCATTTTCTGAAGTACGTTCAGACCTGGTTCACAATAGAGCAAACCCTCTTTGATTCTCAAGGATGTTCTCCCATATGTAATTCTTACCATTTTGAAACGATCGGCGAACTATATTCTTACGAACATAATAGTTCGAATTTATTTCAGCAGCGTGTAAATGCTACTTGACCTGCTCATGGAGAAACATATACCGCAACCAAAAGTTGCTTCTGTAATGGTAAAAGCACATAGCGTACTCAATAATCAACGATCATCAGAAAACCTCTTCTCCATAGAGACTCAAAGTCCTTCTACCGAACACATCTCAAATAGAGATTCTCGTGTCGGAATATCCTTGCGCGCAAAAAGGCGCTCAAGAGGATATAACAAACTCCCGTCCAGTTCCTTCGCATGTCTGCATCTTCTGTGTTATCCATGTACCCAAAGGTCGTATAAAACAATGTTCTGACTCAACCCTACTCTCATAAACACTCCAGAGTGATTGTCCTGGTTAGACACGTGCATATGTCATGCATAAAAGCAATACGTAGTTGAAGAGTTCCTCAAAGATTTAATTTTGATCATAGACCTGCCCTCTCACTTAAAGTTTGAGGGTCTTCTATTCAAAAACTCAGAAGTTAGATTGAATTCCCTTACTCCAAACCTTCTCCGGATAGCAACGTATCCTTCGAGGAGAGGTAACAAAAATTCGATGTTTCTGTGTTCAATGGTTCTCGTCCCATTGTGGGAATTAGATTCTATGTACAATGAGGTGTACACTTTCAGCTTGTATTGCTGACTCCACCATCCGCTGCAAAGTATCTTGCGGATGTATCTACAAAATTCGGACAAAAAGTCCATTAAATTTGTTCATCTTTCCTTCCTCGGAGAGGATCAAGAATGGAGCTACCTTGGCAAGAGTGAACCACTACTTGCTTTGACTCGCTCATGTTTCTATTGGACAAACGGATCCCAATCTTCTTGAATGCCTTCCTCAAAGCGTAGAGGAAAAAAGTTTGTCGGAAAATTCAGCCTTGAATTGAATCCAAGTCTTGTTGTAAGTTCCTTGCAAAGCTTTGGTATACCACCAAGTACTTGCAATTCCCCTTGAGGTGTTTGGTCACATGCCTCACCTTCGACACTTTTGAGAAATTGCAATTTGCAAAGGAAACTTCAAACTGTCGAATTAAAGTGGTAGCTTTCAAGGCATCTTCCCTTCCGTCAAAAGTATGAAACTTGATAGGAGTGTTCTGAGGTCTAAAGACCTTCTTTATATCCTTCCCGAAATGACGGGATTTCGTGGCTATGGTTCTGGATTGATGTTCATGGATATTTTCTGGATTCTGAAGGATCTTGAGGATTCCGCTCCTTGGATTCTCTAGGTTCTTAAGCATCATGCTCTTGTCGCCTTCTCAGAGAATCCCAAGTCTTGTGTCGACTTCTTGTAGAGAGAGAAAAAAATTCCAACTCTACGAGCTTTTCCTGCAGGACTTAGGTTTCCGCCTGCTTACTTCTCTCTTGGCTTGTCATGGCTTCTTCCCGTACCTTCCCAGAGTCGTCCTCCTTTATAGAGAAAGAGAGGAGACCATGCTCTGATACCACTGTCACAAACGGGAGCGCATAACAATATAAAAAACATTCGGATAAATAGGATTTATCACTTATTACTGAAGCCAGAGGATATAGAGAGAAATAGATAGAGAGAGAGAGAGATAGAGAGTGAGAAGATCAACACAGGACAGGGGACCAGAAGATGGGCTGGTCCCCCCCCCTAATAGTATCTTTATTACTGAGGAGAAGTCTACACAAGCACTTGAACCGAACGTATTACCATGTTCGTTCTAGAATAAGACTTGATGGTTCCCGGAAGCCTCAGCTTCCGATTCCTAGGGCAAAACCCTATTCCAAGGAACTTCCGTTCCTTATTCCAAATCCTTGAGAACGAAGGTTCTCGCCTCTGGATCTCACTGAATCTCACCTTCCAGACTCAGGGCATGACATCCCTGCAACTCTCTTTTCCAACTCTGTTTCCAAAGTCCTCTTCCCGCAGAACAACCTTTGCTTTCCCGGACGCGAAGTCCTTACTTGGGAATCTCAACTTCCGGATCACAACTCGAGAGACTACCTCTCTCCAATCCGTGGATCTACTTCCCAAACTTGGGTACGAAACCCTTGGGCTGATCTGGCTCTAGTTCCTCAGAGCGCTTTTCTCTTGCAGAGGCTCATGCCTTCCTCTGCTCCTACTTCCTCACGAAGGGGAAGTACACCTGCAATCAAATACTCAGACAACATTACATTGAAAATCGTTACCTTCAAAGTCTCGACGCTCGAAACGCAACTCGGTTCTCGAAAAGCAATTCCCCGGAAGAGATCTCTACATAGAAAATCCTCTCTTCCAATCCTACACACAAAAGAGGTGTGTTCTCGGATTCCTTCTCGCAAATCAGCCCCGTCTACGACGTTTATGGGCTGAAAACAGAGAAAAAATAGCAGCTTGTCGCGATGGAAACACGCTCCGTAGGCACTCCTTCGCGAGGGAACTCGCGCACTGGGTCTTGGCGACATCAGGTACACTTTGGGCAGCCATGGGCATCACCGGCAACATCTTCTTTACGGCTGAATCTATAGCAGCATCTCCTCCTTGTGAAAACTGATCCCCCCCTTTGACTGAGGGCATGTGATGCTTTTCTAGCTCCTGGCCGTGGCACAAATAGAAGAGCATTCGTTGCTCGGGTAGAGATCGCGGCCGTTTTTCGTTTTTTCTTTTTTGGACGTTGTTCTGCCAGAAAAACAGAGAGAAAAAAACGTTGGCTGATCTCTTGCCTTATTTATCAGATGGTTGTCCACTTATTAAGTGGACGGCCGATCACCTTTAAAAATGGTCTGAATCTGTCCAAAAACTCAATAAAACCTTATAAGTTAAAACAATGCTTTCACAGCACTTCCCACGCGTCCCTGGATGCAATCACATGCACAGTTGCAATGCAAACATTAGATTTCCTCGACTTCCTCGCGAGAAAGCATCTGCTTTCCCAAAAAGCATATGTTTTTTCTCAAAGTTTCCTCTGAACCCATCTTCATTCAAGTGCTTGCTTTTCCTTGTGCACAATTCTAACACAGTTCGGAATTTCCTCCCGACTATGGATATTCCCTTTCCGATGCACCCGTCACCCACCTTGTGACGCATCAGGAATACCCATCACCTAGTCCTTTCCTACCGAACTTACGGTACAATCTCCTTCACGATGCTCTATGTCACCCATCCTATGACGCATCAGAGATGTCCGTTCCCGGATGGTCGGATACTTTTTCCAGATGCTCCCTATCACCCATCCGATGTGACATCAGAAGTACCCGTTCCTGGTGGCCTCACAGATATTCCCGTTCACAGTGCTACCGTCATTACTCTGAATGACGCACTAGGAATACTCTGTACTCGGATGTTTCTGGTGAGAAAAACCCTCTCACTTAAAATTCCAATAATTCATTTAGAATTATTTTTCTTGGTGTTCCAAGCGAGAAAACCCTTCTCACTTATAAATCCAATAATTCATTTAGAATTATTTTCTTATCTGATAAAGTCAATTTAGCAACACTGCGTCCAGATGCTCTCTAGAGTGAGAACCCTCTCCGCTTATTTATTTGTTTACAAGGGTTGCCAAAAGCAGAGCCCCAAAAGCTTCAAATCAAAAGCCTAAAGAAAAGGCTCCCTTCTCTCTCAAACTCAATTCAATTTTTAAATTAAAGCAAATCAATTTCTCTCTCTATTCTTCAATTGCGTAGCCAAAAGCTGACGCAAAAGCAACTGTCATTTTCAGCACCGCAATTTCCGAAAATCCTGCCACGTCATCAACTGGGAAATCATTGTTGCTGCACTTTTAGGATTAGGATTAGAGTTAGGGTTTCTATTGTTTTTAGGATTTTTGGCAGATTTTAGGGTTTGCAAGTTTTAGGGTTAGGGTTTGCAGATTAGGTCTTCAGCAACAATCAGGGCTAAGGTTTCCCGCATGCTCTCGGGCAGACACGTCATCACTTTGTGACAGTAAAATCACCAATCATTGAAACCAATATTAAAACTAGAGTCAAATAATTCAAATAGGCACCAAGACAGGTTCAAAACGGATACCATCCATTTCACACAAATTCCAAACAGGTCACCAAACAAGTTCTCAAATAGAACTCAAGCTTAAAAAGCAATGTCGACATCAGCCAAGCTCGAAAAGTTGATTGACTTTCCATCCTGAAACTTGCACCAAAAATTAGGATTAGGTTCCTTCCTTAAGGTCGTAGCCGACCGCAACATGATCCACAAACTTTTGAATAGTCGAAACAAGCCTCGACAAGCAATGTTCCCGTGGCGATGATGGTAGTCCCAAGACATGGCAATCACAATAGACCTCCAAGGTTTTTAGCTCGAAAAGAGACACCTATTGAGAGATGTCGAGAAATTTCAAGTTATAATCTGCTAGGATTTCCATGGCCAGCATTTCAGGATACCCCACTCTGCCAGAAGTTGCACTCCGAAGGAAGATATCAGAAACACTGTAACTTTGGGCAAAAAAAATTTTGAAAGCTTACCAAGTCCTTTGAGTGTGTTGCTTGGTAGCTATAGACTTCCACCACTACATGACACTGCCTCTAAGAAAAACGACAGCTCGAAACAAATCTTGGATCCTTCTCTTGCAAGTGATCTTTATGGCTTATGCCCTGTAAGACATGAGCGGTGAAGAGGGGAGCGCGTCCGATGCGCGATGAAGTAAGGGTTGGAGTGACTAATAGATCCGTGGTCGGGGTCCAAAGATACTTGAAATAAAATTCCAGTAGTCTCTGGTTTACTCTGTCTACTCTTTTGTAGAACCGATATGCTTTCAGAAAAGCACACGCCTGATGCTCTGTTACCGCTGTCACAAAACGGGCACCACGTACCAATAGAAAAGAACAGACTGTACAGACTTTTAGCAGTTTAATAAAAATTGAATTGAAAGAGAGAGAGAGAGAGAGAGAGAGAGAGAGCACGACTCGAGACGGGGAGTGGCAATATTCCACCCCAAGAGAGCATTGGCCCCAAACGTTGGCATCCCTTTCGGTATTTCTTTATTATAGCTAATTTGCAAAGTACAACAGCCAAGGAGCACCTCCTTTGCAATATACGCACTAAAGAGTGCCAGAGAGGGCCCCCAAGTTCGTATTTAAAGGCCCAAAGCCTAAAGCATCAAATATGAAAAGCTGATCCCAAAAAGACACTTTCTTAAAATTTCAGCATTTACCTAAAAATTCACCGCAAATTGCGAAACGTCCGTACAACTGCCACATCATCATGTTTTGTTATGCAAAGTCTTTTGAGTGAGTTCTACTTCATTTTTAATGCCTTTAAGTCACTTGGGCCCCGTAAGTTGGTGGAAACTCTTCTTTAGAAATAGGCCACTCGTTAAGACTTTGTAAGTCTGTACAACTTCTTCTGTTGCTACTACTTCTTCTTAGGGTTTTGGCCCCTTGACTGGGATCTGAAGGTTTGCTCCGTTCTTCAGTGGCTAGACAAGTCAACAGTTTGTCACAGTATGTTTGTTTCCACTGGGGTTCAATGACCAACAACAATCCATAAGGCTTTCTCAAGCATTATGTAAGCTACAAATCTCACTCTAAAGTCTCTCACCCAGGGTAGGAAGATGTAATTATCAAACTTGAAGATCACATGTGGAAAGAATCCAAGGAGTACATTCTTTGGCAGTGTAGGCAGTGTAGTCAAGAATATGGCTTACAATTTTCGTAGTTATAAGCATGTTTTAGTTTAATTGATAGATGAAAAAAGGATGTGGCTTGCACAAACTCATAACGCAAAAACATTGTAAAGTCCATATACTAAACCTCAAAGATGGCCAACACGACATCAAAACTAGTGACATAAAATACGTAGGTAATATCTATTTATTTAATAGGACATACAAAAATTATGAAAGACGAAAATAAAGACCCCAAGCTTGTGGTATCAAGATGATCCAATGCTATGACTCACTAAGCGTGGACTACTAGCAAAAAGGCCAACACATGCAAGTTGAGGCAAGAAAAGTTCTTACCCATCCTCGCTTAACGCTTGGTGGGCACATAGGTGTTTGAGGAGATTATTTTTGTAATGACATGTACTTGTCATTTGGATCCTTGAGGACACTCCTTGACAGCCACCATATGTGTTCGGTGGCATTACACTAGGGCCTTGTATGCGTGAGAATTGAGATAGCGCAGATTATTTTGTTCTATAAAGTATGATTGTGTTCAAGATTTATTCGACAAGTCACAATGATGATTTCAAACAGTAGTTTGAAGAGTGAAATTTTTAGTTCACCCGGGTTAAGGCCACTAAGGCTCGTTCCCAAGGTTAGCTAACTTTCCAAGGAAGTCACAAAGAGCAAACAAACAAAAGTTTCAAAGACCAGAAACCTACTCGCTCTCTCAGATATTAGGTTAGCCTGAGCTTTGTAGTATTCTACCTCTGCAAGAGCAGCTCTATCGTGAAAAGGCTTGAGAAACTCCGGCAAGGTTGAGGCCTCTCCAGGAGCCATGGCCGCGAACAAATACTCTTCTCTCCCGCTGTCTCTCACCTGAACTTTTCTTTTGGGTCGACGTTTGTGCTTAGATTGATATTGGAAACAATTTATTCTAGAGAATTAGGTCTCCGAGTCTTTCAGGACATATCAAGTGTCTAAGTGAAAAGTGAGTATACTAAATGAAAAGACACATGCAGTTAGAAAGTCGAAACACATATGAAAGTGGAAAGCCAAAAGATCGTTAGAAAGTCAAAACACATATGAAAGTGGAAACCCAAAAGATCTTCTGTGTCCATATAAAGAGGTGATCGATTTCACATTGTATATCTTTGTTTCTCTTCTCTTTTATTTTTCCTTCAGCATTTTTTTTTATCTTTACTTGGTGAGCCCAAGGCTCTCTTTCCAATATCTGAACGTAGAAGCCACCACATGGCATTACATTTAAATTAAATAAAAAAAATGTTACCATAAAAAGCTCTACCTTGCCACCATGAAAAGCTACCAACTGAATCAACTTTAAAAAAGCTATCCGAGTTTGCGTTGCTCAATTGCGCTCAGAACCACTTCGAACTTCTCCACAGGCAGTTCGCAGGTTTCCCAGAAGCAGCTCGAACAAGCAATTTGCAGGTTCCCCAGAAGCAGTAGGTTTGTCTCTACGTACTCTTTGCGAGAGAGAGAGAGAGAGAGAGAGAGAGAGAGAGAGAGAGAGAGAGAGAGACCCTACTGCGATCAACCCATGGCAGAGATCTGTTCTAGTGCTACTGAAATAAAAGATATTAGATTTCAATCGATGATCAATTGGCCTAATCTAGAGTCGACGAATCACTAAAACTCATTGCCTTCGTAGGCCTGTTCATCACATTTTTCTATTGATGCTATCAGGCTATTGACGATGCAAACTGCACATGCCAAAGAAATGGAAAGAGTAAACGTCAAAGTGGACATGAGGGCAGAAAAGCTTAGCAAGATCGATCATACCGAATTAAGCTTATGATGGTTATCCTCAAGTAATTAAGCTAGCGGCTTCAGTGCTAGTTGCTTGCGATTTTAGCAAAGAGTGTGACGGGACTAGTAGAAGACAACTCAATGTCGAGGGAAAGGCATTGGGGAATATTGCCACTTATAGTGCAAGTCATGGTCTCATGAGCTGTTGGCTTCAGTTGCACTCCTCGTCTAGCTTTGTTGATAGCCAATTTGATGAGGCAAGCATCTGCAGACAAACGAAAGCATCTCTCATGACCAATTCAACGCAGAATATGGTGTCTGTGGGAGTTGGTTAATGTTTAGCTCCAAGGAGATGCAGCAGCATTGCAACGGAAGTCAAGTAGTCAATCATGCAGGTGCCTATGCTACCACCCAGGCTCAAAAGAATAGTCAAAGAGCAGAAGTGAAAGCTGATTCTTTTTTCCACACAAAGAGATTTGATGCTGGAGAAATCGAAGAACACGGACTGTGGAGTAACAGCAATTCTGGAGAGAGGCATACCAATATGTCAGCACCTATTAGCCACTAGCAGCGGTTCACTTCTGCCCATTCAACAACTGGGTTGGATAGCACAAACTTTACGGACAATATGGCCAATATTGCGGCCTGTAAAGAGCTTCTCTTGCTAATAACCACGATTCGGTGGCGGATCCTATGAGCAAAGGTCCATGTACGCAGCAACTATCGAATCAAGTTCAAAGGGCTGCAGATGGCAGACCTCAGTTTGGTATTGTAGCCAAACACAAACCCTCATTTCCCCTTGGAGGAGAGCTACTCCAGGACGGGCAATGAAAATCTATTCACGTTTCTCAAAGGTTTTTTGTGCAGCAGGCGATCAAGGTAGAAACTCCATATAGCAGTTATCGTATGGTGAACAAGCCGAGTGCAATTATCGCCAACACCGACTTAACATTCCATAGCGCAAGACATATTGTCTGAGTGCGGAACCAATTTTAGCATCAAGATTCAGAGTTTGTCTACTGTCGAATGCATTTTGCAACCTTAAGATTCAAAAATTATTTTATTTAGCTATACACTCAATATATCATATATGTTGGGTATCAAGCGCCCTCTTCTGCAAATACATTCATCATGATGATGCATCTTATCTCGGTTTCTTCTACAGATGAGTCAGCTTTCTTTGCATCCCTTACTGGCTTAGCATATAAGATCCATTACGTCGGTAAGGAGGTTTGTCTGACCAATAGAGGGGTTGGCTAGGGTGCTGCGGATTTGAGGGTCGCCAAGGCTTGAGAAGGAGAGTTGGTTGCATGGGGTGGTGGCGGTGACATCGATTGGGCTAAACATATGAATCTAGTTGTATGCAAAAAAGGGCTAGATTTCTCAGAGGATTCATGCTGCCACCTCAATTGTATCATTGACATAACCACTAGTACTTTTGTCGTAAGCACTGGCTTCTGCATCTTTTGAAGGGATTGCACCTTGACTTCCTTCAAGTTGCATCTTTTGACTAGAGATATTAGTTTCTAAGGGATGGTTATTGCGCCGCCTCACACAGAAAGTGGTTATTGGAAACCCAAAATCGATGAATCTTTAGAGTTTTTTTTGCTCATTATTGCTCGAAGCACGGGACTCACCAAAGTTCAGAAGCAGACGCTCAATGCAGAAAACAAATCTATTGCTCTTGAAAGTGAGATCGTTGTCAATGGCATCAATAGAACTTTTAAGTTGTTGGTGACGAGCTTGAGTATACCGTCTCTATGGCAAGAAGACATAATTGCTTACTAAAGCAGCTTACAACACACACACACACACACACACAAAGAGAGAGAGAGAGAGAGAGAGAAAGAGAGAGAGAAGGTAATATTGATCAAAGGACATAGAACATAAAGTTACATATGTGTGTTTTGTTTATGGCAGGGAGGACATATATTCACAATACTGCACGTTCCAATTGCACAAGCACGACTCCAACTCGACAACACTGCAAGGTTCATTATCTGCATCCAATTTCCTATGCGCATGTGTCTGCTTGGTGCAACACATAAATCCTATTGAGCAGGGCACGGCTTCCGTTTCCTATAATTTATTGGAGAGACCACGCTGCCAGCTCTCCACCATACTTTTGTATGGCACCTCTGTATGACGTGCACTGTATACTTTGCACTTTCAGGCTGTGATGTTTCATTGCAAGACGATATGTTTTACTTTTTTGTAGCTTGACTCAAATATCGGCCTGTAGATTGGACAATCAAAAAGCAACAAAACATTGCAGGTCAGTAAAGCACCTCATTTATTGTTGCAGCTCATTCATGCTTTATTTATTTGCTTGTTTTAGAATTTTTTGCATTACTTCCTTTGCTTCGGTTTATTTGGATCTCGTTTTCAAAACTATACACTCGATGTCGATCAACATCGCACATGTTAGTTACACACACAACTCTTTGCATACGGTTGCTAGCCAATGCATGTGATGTATTACAGTACTAAATACATAAGCAGTGAATGCATGTGTTGTATCACAGTAGTGAATTGACCTTGTGCATCTTTACTTTAGCTCTAAATAATTGATACCATACTAGGTGTCTAAATAATTGATGCCATACTATATATGTCCTCATTTCTCGCCTACTAGGTGTCAGTATGAAGTTCTCAAGACCTAGAAGATTATAGTCCAAGTGTCAATTAGCTAGGGAGAAAACTGGAGCCAACTTGAAACTAGCTTACCGTCCATATGCTAGGTCATGGTTTAAGATTACTGCATTGTATAAAGATTGGAGCATGCAATGTGGCATCTTTGCTCACAATCTAGAAATATGTCCCTCCTGTGTAGCGGCATACCTCACATATATAGCGATAAACGAGGTCGACATACAAATAAAATAGGCACTCTTGCTTTCATCACTTTTGTATTATTGTTGGGCGCTTTGCCATCGGAGCGGTAGCAACAAGACTTAGCAGCATTGCATCTACAATCCATTTTCAGTTCAAGATTCCAACCACATGAATCAAAAGTATCCCCTCTCTATTCATGAGACCAATGAGAGATATCTGGACATAAAAGAGGCAGATATTATAATTATAAATGAGCTTCCCATGTTAACCCAAACGACTTTTTACCTTATCGTAAGACAAAATGTCAACGTAACAAGCAGTACATTGGCAGATCCCTTGAATAATAAATGTGTTCTCTTGCTCGATGATCGCCCAACTACCCCCAGTTTGTAGTTACACACGAGTGCTTTGTAACACATGTCATATCACAAGCTCGGTCCACTGTATACATGCAACTTTCTACAAGATGTCATGCTCTATAAGACATGCAACGGCAGACCCTGAATTCTTCGGTTCTTGACCATTATTTGTGAAAGAAAACCAGTTGTAGATGAGATCTATTGTACCTTGGACGCATGTATTATAGATGAAGCACGTATGCATGACTACATCAACAACTCCACTCCAATAATCTGTACTCACATATCATACGTCTAATACTATAACAACCTTGCCTTGAATAAGTTGTACAATCAAACAAACATTACAAAAGTTAAAATGAAGACAAACGGGGGCAACATAAATTTCCTTCAGTAGTGGCTTCTAGACCCTAAGTTCAACGAGCTAGATTCGATCGTAATTGGCATGCGCTGCATGATCATTGAAAACATCGACTTGACAATTGGTGCGGCAAATGGTGCAACATGCATTGTCAATGCCATAACATAGAACACGGAAGGTGAAATTACATGTATCATTGTCCTCGTTCATTGTACCAGGAATTAGTACAAAAAAAGAAAGGAAAAACACAAATAACCATAAAAGAAGAAAGGTAAAACACACTCGATATCCACCTTACAAAACGCGAGCTGACATTTTGCGCTACTAACCATTCGATGATTTTTCTTTTCGAAATACTTTTTGTTTGCAAGAATTTAGCACGTATACAAGAAAAAACATTCATCAGTAGACAACATCGCTTGGATATAATCTTGACCGTAACCAGCCCTATAATCTCTAATAATTGATGCACTTAACTTTGTCTCCTCACATAGACATTATAGCATTTTTCAAATGCATATCCCTTTCACGCAGTGCCGCCCTTGCCAAATTAGTCATGCTCTTGTTCCCTTCAGTGCTAAATACTAATGTCAATTTGCATATGTCATCTCCTGAATGACTAATCAAAATGAAGTAGCATGTGTTGATGAAGCTTAGATTGATGTGATATTGCAAAGTTAGAAACAATTTGTTTACAAATAGTAGATTATAGTGTAGAGAAATGCAAAAATTAACTTGGACTACCGACATAGTCATTGAGTAGGCATCTTGTTCGAGTGTGCAAAGGAGAGAGAAAACTAGAGGAAGACCACGTGAGTATGTCCGTAAGATTAGACAAAATGTTACAAACTGTCCCTAACTTGGACTACGTACATAGTCATTGAGTAGGCATATGTTGAGGCTTACATATAACTAAGCATTGCATGAGCATGTCCTAAGTCTAATCAAAAGAAAACACTTGCTAGTCATCAAAGGGGTTGATTGTATTGAACCCAAGCTCGTCTAACATGATCATGGATAGGGATCTAAGCTAAGGACAAATGCCTGCTCTAAAACCAATAGCTTTAAGTATATAATCAAGAGCACTAGCATAGCTTTAGGACAGAAGCCCTGTTAGTAGAAAGACACTAAAGATGCAGTTATTTCCAAGACCAAAGTGCAACAGTGACATCGCCACATCTTTCTCAAGACTTTTTGTACATGCACACAGACTTTTTTTTCTTGAGCTCTCTCTCTATGTTTTTTTTTTTTGGAAGCAATATAAAATTTATTCACATGGTATCATGCCTTTTTGAATGTTGCATACTTCTCTAATCGCGTCTCTGCTTATCGTTATGTTTACAACAATATATTTTTTCTTAGAATGTATGGCAAGCTTCAAACAACAGATTATACTTGGGCTCTTGTCATGGTTACAATCACTGTGTGCGCACTTACGCGGTTTGTGTGTTTGCACAACCATATACCATGAGAGAGCATCCAAACATTGATGACTTTATGTGGGTTGGCATGTCATCTGACCCTTCAAGTGTATGCTTCCAGAGAGCACTTTATGTTGAGAAAGGTTTTTGTATCCGCCTGAACGCTTGACCTACCACCTTTCAAAAAGGACTAGGATGCAGGTTGGACAAAGAGAGAAGGGGGGGATAAAGGTGTTTAGAGATAGCTAAACTATTGTATGTTTTTTGCTATGCAGGTTCCTTTCTTGATTTTCCTTTATATCAATCATGTTTGGCTCTGTTTGGTTTTATGATTGCTCAGAAAGTTTTGCTCGGAGTTTGAAATTACTCCCACTAGAGCTGTAATGGCTGTCACTTCCAAAGCTGCTCGCAGGTCTGATGTGTCCAAAGAACCTGTGCATGTAGAAACCGTATTTGAGAATTATCTATGAGAAGCCATCAACGGCTATGCATAAGCAATACCATAGAGAACGTACATCATGGCCAAACATGCATATGGCAGTCCAAACTTGATCTCAAAAAATGCATAGAAACAATGTTCATAGCAAGTTGTAACATGCCTCTCACTCCCAACAAATTGTCTCTTTGTCTCGCTCTCCACAATGCCAGAGAGCATGTGACAACCTACAGTTGATGTCATCCAAGTCTATGTCGATGCTGGGTTTCATCTCTATATGGAAGAGGCACCTCACTTCTGCATGTCGATGTCGGAGGAGAAGTCATCAATATTGCAAGCCAAGATGGGTTTTCTATGCCGAGAATTGGAGTGTGCGTGTGTGGCGTACTATGCACACAATCCCTCTTTATTTTTGTCGAATCCCCTTTCTCTTCTTCATGAAGAGTGTGTGTATTCTAGGCCTTCAATGCTGAAGTTGAGATGAAGCTCTCTCTCTCTCTCTCTCTCTCTCTCTCTCTCTCTCTCTCTCTCTCTCTCTCTCTCTCTCTCTCTCTCTCTCTCTCTCTCTCTCTCTCTCTCTCAACTTAAATGTAGAACCTGTCTAGAAAACAGCTTGTGTGTTTTTTATTTTAGATATATTGCACTTTGAACTAGCTATTGAGTTCTTCTACAAAGTTGTAGAGCTCGAAGTGATCTCTCTTTTGATTATAAAAAAAAAGTTTTTGAATTGAAGTTCTGTAGCTCAAGTTATGATCAAAGCAGTTACCTGTTGTCAATCTGTCCTAAATTAAGCAACATGCTTCTCTCTATCTTTGAGCTCACAAAAAGCTCAATCTTTCACCCCTTGTGGCTTGTGGAATTAAGCCCCTTTCCACCTTCATGTGTGAGCTCTATGTGTTGAGAGCTCACAATGCCTCCATAGCCATGGAAGATTTGAGCTTTGATTTGTTATCGAGGTGAAACTTGTCAAGAAGAGGGAAACGTCGAGAGAGAAATAGCATGGCAACCTTCGGCTTTGATACCACTTGAAGAGTGCACAGTGCATGCGGAATGTGAGGGAGAAGAAGAACAAACACAGAGTATTGGTCAAGCTCTCAATGGTGATTCCAATGCCTCACTACTCCTTATTGTTCTATATGATCAAAATAATAGAGAAGGTTAGTACGGTCAGTATGATAGGTGTTCGGTAAATTGGCATGAACCTTAACAAACGAGGCATAGTTTTCGCACCTTCCCTACTGCTATAGTATAACATCTCAAAAATTTGGTGTGATAGCGTACTCATCTACCATAGAGGTTAGATTGATGTGAGAGGCTATTGACACAACATTGCATCGAGGTCTACATGAGAGTGCATTGGCTACTTGATTGTGCTTGCTAGGAATGTGAGGAATGTGAAAATAAAATTGCAAAAGGAAAGTTGTCCACCTCATTTGTTTGTCGACAGGAAGCTTGCCTTATGACATGAAGTACTTGAGACTCTTATGATCCGTTCAAATGATGAAGGGTGTCCCAACATTAGGAAGTGAACGGGATATAGGAGGGCCTCTTTATTTGGCAATTTAAGGAAATTCTTAAAGCTTAAGCCAAGTTTGACCAAGCCTAAAATAGAGGGCAAAAAGGCCTACGCTAAGATTTTTAAAATTACTATTTGTATATTTTGTATTTGAAAATATGCTATTTTAACCCAAAAGAGAGGTGGGTAACTGAATTTCAAAATGTCTTTTCCCATCTCTCTCCTCTCCCTCTAACATATAAAACACTCTCTCTCACTTAGTTCTCGTTCAAGAAGCACTTTTCAGCTCCCCCTACCAAAAAAGCAGATTTTGCATATTCTCTCACTGCATTCTCTCTCTAAAACGTGAGCTAGCTCTTTCTCTTCCCCCCCTTTTCTCTCTTGTCATTTCCACCTCCCAATCATTAAGAGGACATTCTATGCTGCCTACATCTGACAAAAAGTGCAGATCCTCCAGGGTTGCAGATCTACTCTCTCCCACTCTCTTCCTTCAATGTATTTCTCTCTCTCTCTCTCTCTCTCTCTCTCTCTCTCTCTCTCTCTCTCTCTCTCTCTCTCTCTCTCATGCTTCTCCCTCTCCAGCTCCAGGTGAGAGCAATGAAAAACTCCATTACCTCTTTGTGCAACAACATTTCTCTCTCTAAAGCTCTCATGATCAACAATTTGAATTCAAAGGAGATTGAGCTGCACTCCCTCTCTTTCTTCCCTCCACAACATAATCCTTTTCTTAATCTCTAAGTACTCTCCACTTTTCTCCTCCATAGCTAGCTTTTCTTGCTTGCAGCAGTCACCATTACACATTCTCTCTCTAATTTGATTGATTAGCTAACAAACATGTCATTCAATCCCCCTCCACTGCAAGACATTACTAATAGGCCAAAATGATATCGATTAAACACTGACTTGGAGCAAGAGTACGCTATTGTGTAACTTGGCACATCAAATCCCAATGATGTAGATCAGCTAAGGAGCATTGGGTGCAAGGCAATCAGCTTATGGGTTGACGGCCACATTTACCTTGGTGATCCAACGACCAATGCACCACTACCCTTTCATAATTTTACTGAGCTTCTGTATTTTATTGGAGATGGAAGAGACGATTGTTTGGCTACTGTTGGAGATTGTATTCATCTTTCGTCAATGAAAGGGAAGCAAGTAAATATCTCTTTGCTGCCTATTCATCATTGCAAGAGAAGTCCACAAAAGATCTACAACAATTCAGAGAGGAAGCCAACAAGAAGATGAAGCAACTGAACGATGAGATGGCAAATCTCAATAAAAAAGTATGGCAACAAAAAGTAGAGCAGGAGCGTCGACTAGACAATCTACAACACACTTCACGGAATATGTGTTTGCAAATTGATCATCTCACACATGTTCGCCTAGGCTACCACATTTGTGAGTGCAAGAGACAAATGATGTCCTTGATATCCTCAAGTGGTGGCGTTCGAAAGAAACCTGTCCGTCAAACTCGGTAAGAATATGGATGCAAGTGTTGGAAGTAGGGTTGCAAGAAAACACACACAACTTGGAGAAGACGAAGGAAGCTCAAGCCACACAACAAAGAGTGTATTACTTAGTGTGCAATGGAAACATAAGTTAGCCCTAGAGTGATGGGCGTATATACAATGCACGGGGGGGAAAACCTCCTATTGAGGGAAAAAATTCCCCGACGGTCCTAAATGTGTTCACACACATCACTACCACATGTATATGGTAACAAGTTCCCCCTGGAGTGATGCAGTGAACGAGAGTTGGCACATAGAGTAAAGGGAAGTGCCATGCCCTGAGGACATGATCAATCCACAAAGGGGAGTAAGCCCAAAGATTTGAACTTCTCACGCGACAATGCCTTTGTGAAAAGATCTACAAGGTTGCCCTATGTTGGCACATAAGCCAAGAGGATCTCTCCTGCTGAGAGCCTCTCCCTGACATAGTGGGAATGCACCTCAATGTGCTTTGTGCGAGCATGAAAAATTGGGTTCCTTGCAATTGCCAATGGGCTCTGACTGTCAGTGTAGATAGTGTTGGCAGTGTCTTGTCCAACACCCAAATCAGCCATAAGGCGTCTTAGCCATACGCACTCAACTATAGCTGTGAAGACTGCCCTGTACTCAACCTCACAATTGGAAGTGGCCATAGTAGGTTGCTTCTTGCTCAACCATGATATGCACGAGTTGCCAAGTATGAAACAAAAACCACTTGTGGACACTCGCGTGTCAAAACAACCAGCCCAATCTGAGTCCAAAAAAGCATGCAAATATGGCGGCAATGATCCCCCCTTGGGATAAAACAAGCCAAGATCTAAAGTGCCACTCAAGTAGCGAGAAATCCTCTTGACAACCTGCTAATGCTTAAACCCTGGGCTATGCATGAATCTGTTGACCTGGTCCAATCTACGTAGTGAACCACAATGAGAAGTACATCACCCTCACGCTTTACATACAATGTGCTTTTTGTTGGACTATTACGAAAGGCTTGTTTTTCCAAATGAGTGTCAGCCTTCTCATACTAACCACGAGGATATTGCTTCAACCCATACAAAGCTTTGTTACATTTGCACACTTTATCCTCTTGTCCTTTCTTGACAAAACCGCGAGGCTGCATTACATAAACTTCCTCAAATATGTGACCATTCAAGAAAGTAGTACATCACAACCAAAATGAGCTGCAAATGCACATAGAAAATGCACAGTAGTCATACGACAAGTGGGAGCAAAAGTCTCTTCATAATCTATACCTTTTTGTTGTGCATAACCCTTTGCAACAAGTCTAGCCTTATAGCGATCAATCTCACCATCTGGCTTGCGTTTCAACTTGTAAACCCACTTTGTATCAATGGCCTTTTTGCCATGAGGCAAATCACATAAAGTCCATGTGTCATTTTCTATAAATGCATCATATTTTGATTGCATGGTGGCCATCCAATTTTCTTAATTATGTGCTTCATCAAAAGATAGAGGTTCCTCAACATCATGTAAGCTAGACATAGCCAAAGCATGACAATCTGATGCATAAGATGCATGGTGAAAGACTGAACGAGTGCGTCTAGACAAAGGTGCATCCAATTTACTGTCACGCAATGTATGCACCAGCCATTTTGGCATACCTCTAGCCTACTCATTTTCAACCCTTTCCTCATCAAGTACATCATGTACATCTGCATCAATGATAGGATGATATGTCACATTTTTAGAAACCCCCATAGGCTGTACATTTGCCTCATTGGAATTTACATTCAAAATTCCACCACTGAAAATAGGCAACAAAGTGTCATAAATGTCATGCGAGCTTACATTACTGTCCCCAGTACATGACAACAAGGGCTGAACATAATCTTCCACAAACACAACATCCCGTGAAACCAAAATATGTTTTTTTGTGGATGATACAACCTGTAACCTTTGCTTTTAGCACTATAACCAACAAAAATACATTTGACAACCTTATCATCCAAATTTTTTGTGATGTGTTTGTGGCACCAAAGCGTATGCCAAACAACCAAAAACACGTATGTGCTCAATAGAAGGCTTTCTATCATGCCATGATTCATATGGAGTCATAGACTGCAAAGCTTTTGTAGGAAACTTGTTAAGTACATAAGTGGCACACATGATGGCCTCAAGCCAAAACGAATGCGAAAAAGCTTGAGTTTTGACCATACATCGTGCCATTTTCGTAAGTAACCTATTTTTCCTCTCAGCAACACCATTTTGCTAAGGCGTATAAGGCACTGTACATTGGTAGTTTATCCCACAACTAACCATAAATGAATTAAATTCATGAGACATATACTCCCTCCCCCCCCCACCCTTGATCGGAAAGAAGGGTGCCCATAGTACATTTTGAGACATTTTCAGCCATAGTCAGAAATTGTTTAAAGCACATAAATACTCCAGACTTCGCTTCAAGCGAAAATACCCATGCATGCCTGGAGTAATCATCAATGAAAGTCACGAAGTAAACGTAATTGCCCAAGGACCGAGTTTGCATGGGCCCACAAACATCACTATGCACAAGCTACAACCTACATGTGGCCCTAACTGAACCATCCTTTGGAAAATTTTAATGTTGCATCTTACCCAAAATACAACCTTCACAAACATGTTTGACAGGTGCTTCAAGACGCCGCAAAGAAGCAACCATATCAGAATTCTGCAAACGCAGCAAACTGGCAAAATTCAAATGTCCAAAACGTGCATGCCAAAGTTTTGCATCTGAAATAGCCTTTGAATCCACAACTGCATTTGCAAAATTTTGCCCACACTTGTCATACAAAGTGGGCTTATACAACCCACGGCATCAAATGCCAGATGCATCAATTTTATCACCAAAATTGAGATCATGTACTGTATATCTGTCATCCACAAATTTGACTAC
The DNA here is from genome assembly GCF_014529385.1 of Adiantum capillus-veneris. Classification (NCBI taxonomy): domain Eukaryota; kingdom Viridiplantae; phylum Streptophyta; class Polypodiopsida; order Polypodiales; family Pteridaceae; genus Adiantum; species Adiantum capillus-veneris. Next base: position 173,177,050 of record NC_140931.1, on the reverse strand, counting down.
AAGACCAAGTCTAGCAAGTGCAAATACAGACAAAAGATTCTTCTTGATTCCAGGTACATAAAGTGCATCAACAAGTGTGAAAGAACTGCCAATTGCAGTAGTAAGCACAATCTTTCACACTCCCTAAACCAGATAAGAGGCATTGTTGACACAAGTAACTGAATTCCCATGAGGGACAAAGTCAAGAGAGGTGAGCAAATCACGATGTAAGGTAATGTGCTTTGTAGCACCACTGTCAAAATACCACAAATGTGAATCTGCACAACTGACATGCATGCATCATGGACATCAGGATTATAGTGCACTTTGCACTAAAAGCCCCTTCTGCATCAACATCAGCAGTACAGTCTCCTTTCAGAGAAGACTCAACAATAACTGCATTTGTAGTGGAACCAGCCTCTTTCTTCTTAGCCTCTTTGGCCTTCAACTTAGGACACTGCTTGATCAAGTGAGCATTAGCTTTACAATAATAGCTACACATCTTCTTTTTGCCCTTATCACCGAAATTTCCAGACAAATTGCTGGCAGCAAAAACATTAGGACATGTAATTTTCCACTCGCAGAAGAACCATGAGAAGTGGCTGCATTACTATTACCACCTTTTTTTTGAGCAGCAATAAAGGCATGTTCAACTGCACGCTGTCTAGTCCTTTTTTTTTGGAAAGCGACTCTTGCAACAACAATGTGCATAATGCATCAAACTTGACAACTTCAGGATTCCTTTGGGTCATAAGTCTCCAAGTACTAGCAAAAGTCTGGTATGAATCTGGCAAGGCATCAAGAACAGTCTGCACAAGGGAATTGTCTAAAATGACTTCACCTGTAGAAATAAGTTTCTCATTGATATTCTTGACACCAGCAAGGAAAGTGTCCATATCATCTTCCTCATGCATAATCTTTGACTCTAGCTGTTTATGCAACAATGTAATTTTTGCCTCATTGTGACTTGCATAAGACCAGCCAGCATATCCCAAGCTTGTTTTGCTGATTTCGCTGAGCGAATGTGAGGAGTAATAGTGCGCTTCATAGACAATGCAATCAATGAATGAGCCTGCACATCTTTTACATCCCATGAGCTTGTTCAACGGTAGGCAAAACAACTCTAATAGCAACAATCCTTGCAGCAACCTGCAACATCCTCAACGTCGTCTACATCCTCAGAACTAGGACATACATCAATGCCCTGCACAATATTCTAGACACCCTTTGACACAAGAACATGTTGCATCATGTAAGCCCGCATAGGGTAATTGTCCCCATCCAATCTTTCCTCAACAACAAAAATCTTGAACACGTCTGTGTTCAAGATGTTGTTGTCGACCATGGCAAATGCTTGCACCTGATGTGAAAATTGCCCAAGAAGAGGAGAAATGAAGCGGGAACAACACGTGCTATATAGCACAAACCGTATAAGATTGTAAGGACCTGTTATGCAAAAAACAACATTGACAAAATTTTGCACAAAATGACAAAATAGCTTGCACAGTATTGCTTGTAGTCGAAATGGAGGCCAAAATGAGCTTGAATCAAAAATTTGAGCAGACTCAGCTCTTCGACCATCCCATAATATTTGTTGACATGCAAACACTCGCCAAAGCTCACAGAAGTCGAAGAAAGTGAGCAGGCGTGTGTTGGAGCTGCTGGCGACTAAGCCCGAGAGGATGCAACATGCTCTGATACCAATTGTTGGAATTAGGGTTACAAGAAAACACACACAGCTTGGAGAAGACGAAGGAAGCTCAAGGCACACAATAGAGTGTATTACTTAGTGTGCAATGGAAAGATTAGTTAGCCTTAGAGTGATGGGCCTATATACAATGCATGAGGGAAAAAACCTCCTAGTGGTGCCCCCATTGTCCTAAGTGTGTTCACACACATCACTACCACATGTATATGGTAACAACAAGCTTTTGATTTCGTACATTTTTTGCAGGTTGGTGTAACATTAATTCAATTAGGAACGTGGCTCGAATGATGATGGGAATCGATTTCAATGCTCAAACGACAGGACGTGCTCTGCTACAACATATCATCAAGCCAAAGGAGTTGTTTAAGCTACCGGATGATCCATCTAATGCTGGCATTTCTAATGTTTGTGGTAGAAGTATTTCAATGAGTTAAAGAGCATTGTGTCGCCTCAAGAGATGATGGAGGTGTGTGACAGCGCAGGAATAAGTTTCAAGGCCTATGAAGCTTTATATAGAATTGCCACACTCGGTCATCGACAAAAGGTTTGTTTAGGTTTCTAGAAACCAACACCTTACGGTGTCAGTGTTGCAAAAAAGGTGCGCCAATAATGATGTTGCAAGCTTGTTGGGCGGATTTCAGTATGTGGAGGATGACAGGCCATTAGAAGACAACAAATCCTTCCGCTACAATGAGTTCAACAATGTGTATGTTGACTTGTTGAAGCTCTAAGAGTCAATGATAAGATTTTATGGGTTGACATAGGAAGAGTGTTATGGCAAAGTGATATTTGTTATGAAGTTGGATGTGTGCCAGGTTGTTAAAGGTCAACGACTCAAAAGGGTAAGCGTTACGTTGATGAGCAGGGCCTTGGCGGGTGTCAATGTCGAGCTAAGTTCCAATGAGAAGGGAAACACATGTTTAGGTATTCACACAGAGAAAAATATTTGGTGGCTGGCAGCTTTCATCTCCCACATGAGACACATGAGGCCCTGAAATGGTATTTCAATCACACTGCTATCATTGACGTCATTTAGCAGCACAAGATAGAGATTCCATGTTCCATGCATTTTATTACTGCCACAGTATAGTCTCAATGGGAATTGAGGACAAGGGTGCAAAGGCCAACAAGTTGAAAGGTGGTAAGGGTAAGGGTGGCAAAGTTACAGTCAACTCTACAAAAGGTGTACCCACTACACAAATAGTGGGTAAAGCACTACAACAATGGTTTCAAGGTATCCTCAGTTGTGACCAGCAAGTCCCCCCTAATCAAAACATGGATGATCCAAATTGGGATCCTATTCTTCCAATACCATTAATAAATGGCATGTGTGCACCCTTCATGCCTGTCTACAAATTCTTGACAAGTTGCTTACCCTTCATGCCCGTCTATAAATTCTTGACAAGTTGCTTACCCTTCATGCCCGTCAACAAATTCTTGACATGTGTGCACCCTTCATGCCCAGCTTATGCTCCATATTAATTACGCTTGGAATATGAAGCCTACAGAAATAAGAGAAGAGTGTATATGAAAACTCGAATCTATTCTATCAAGTGTTGGTCTACATGGAGGTGCAGTTGAGCTGTCAAAGGACAAGAAGGTGTCTGGAAGTATACATGATCACCCTAATAAAGTATGTATGGGTGGTAGTAAAGCTAGGCATTTGATTTCAAATTATTCTGACTCCCAGAGTCCAAATGAGTTTCAGTTGTGGAAAAAGGTGTGTGATTACCACCTAAAAGGGTAACGAAGCAGCCCTAGGAATTAAGACTGCTTTTGTGTGGTAGTCTACTGATAATATTTTTCATTTTCTCGAAAAGGCAAAGCTAAAAGCTAACCGATGATGAGATATCCACCTTAAAGTTTCTAACCAATATTTTCACGAACGCAGATGGTGGATGCTTGGGGGGAGACACACATAACACATTACATGGTGTGTTGAACAATTGATTTTTGCAGTTGAAATGCGTTTGTGTGCGAACTAAAGTTTGAATTTTTTTTCCAGCACATTCTTTTTTCACATAGTGCATTTTTTCTTGACACCTACGATTCATTAGCATCTGGAGAAGCCAATTAATGAAGCGCTCACACTATCAAGCGAAAGCAATGTATTTTAAAAATACACGACATGAAGATGGCAAGAAAAAGAGCAATGCCCTTCACGAGATGTTCAATTGGTTCTACATAGTTTTAGCAGGGAGAGAGAGAAGGAAGACTAGAAAACAAAGAAATTTGAAATGTAGAATAGGAAAAGTGGTTAGCTTGAGGAGATCACAATCATATCATGCTTTGAGTGCAAAAGATCGACGCTAGTTGGAGACAAGGCGGCATGATGGCAGGCGTTGGGTGGAAATTTTTTTTAAAATTCTAACACTAACCGTTTCTATTGTAAACATGTATCTTATGCAAAGTGATTTGTTACAGCCACAATCAGTAGTCCCATGGGTCAAGTTTGATATATTTTAGAGTTTTTTTAATTTTAAGTGATTTTTTATTGAGTTTTTAATTTTTTAGTAAACTTTTACTATATAAGTCAAAACTCACAAATTAAAATTCATTTCTTGTTTGCACCTTTTAGAAGATCCTCTTGAGCCCAAACGTACATGCACTCATACCTTGCACAACATGGACGATACACAAGAGCACACCACTATGCACAACAATGACACCACCGTCCACTGACACCAGTGAGAATTTGTAGCCAACACCTCATTCCGAATCCACCACTTCAAATCCACATCCTCAACCACAAGTGGATAACCCAACACAACAACCCACTCCAAACACCCAACCGCTCCTCCAACCTTCAAATCCAGAGGATCACAACACCATGTGGTAAATTTTTGGTGATCTCCCACCAATCGCATCCCTAAACAGACCCACACAAGAACCGAGAGCAAGTGAATAGGAATACTGGGGTCTATTGCTTAATCGTCAAGTGACTTCATCAAGTCCTCCGTGGTCTTCATCTCCGAAACGTTGAAGGTCATCATTGACGCCAAGCTTAACCGGATTGTTGCCAATGCCTTTTGATCAAGGACAATCCATGCTTCATCTGCCATCGTTGCGGGCTTCTTTGCAAGACCGCTTAGTGGCAAATAGAGGTCCTTCTGGTAGAGATAGTCTACAATCTACATCTTCCAATGTTGGTAGTTTTTGCTGTCAAAGTTCTTGCTCTTGAGCTTCGCTTCCTCCGCCATTACTCCCACTCAATTCAAGGAATCCTTTCCTTGAGATAATTTAGCTACAAGCAAACCTTCCTCCGATACCAATTGTTAGGAAATATGACGTAGCTAAGTAAATAAGTTGAGTAGATTACTTAATGGAGAGAGATAGTTTTCACACACAAGAGATTATAGAGTAGAGAGAGAGAGAGAGAGAGAGAGAGAGAGAGAGAGAGAGAGAGAGAGAGAGAGTACCCACGATATGCGTGGTTCACCCAATGTGGGCTACATCCACGGGAAAGCAACAACTTAATGGCTTTAGTATTTCAAACAAGAAGTAGGTTACAAAGGGATTATACCCTTAATAGAGCTCCCGCCTTGCTTCACTCTCACCACCTCACACCCACTTTGTTGCATCAACTTCACACCGTAAAATGCGTGTAGAAATGGCCTCCTTTTATAGGCCAAAAGGGCTTTCCTCTCTCATGAGAGGCAGCCATGTGTAGCCGCCCTTGTGTAGATAAGTCCAAATCGGACCTTCCAATCCGCCCATGTGTGGCCGCCCTTGAGAAGTAAAGTCCGCTTTTGAAGTCGGCCATCGGCCATTGACTTTCGACCGTCCGCCATCGGCCATTGACTACCAGCCACCGGCCAACCAGCCAACCGACCAGTCGTTTTTCGACCACTTTCAGGTCTCGCCGGCCGGCCATAATATTCCGACGAAAAGGAATATTTCAGCGAAGCCAGCGCTCAAGACTGGGCGTGAAAATTTTGGTTTCCGACGAGTGATTTTCTTCACGCACGATGGCTTCTCCTCATAATGGGGGCCTTACAAATGTGCGTTTTTAACATAAAAATTTACAAGGGCTAAATCAGGTTCCATACTTAACAATGGGTTTGTCTCTAGGTAGGGCTAATCATTTTAGCTCCATTGAGAGATTTTTGCAGTATGACATACATCTAGTGGATTCTCTACATTTTTTCCAAAGGTTCTTTGATTGTCCATATGTGTTCTTTTTCCGTATGCATGCTATGTGTGGTTATCTCTTGATGAGTGAGCCTCTAGTTTGTTATAGCCATACTTAGCTTTAGGTTTTCCTTATAGGTACTGTTGGATATAGGTACATGATTCACATCCACTTTGGCAGGATTTTGGATTAGTTTATGTTTTTTGGTGGGAGCATGCATATTAGTGTATGCATATAGCATGTACTTTTGAGTGCTATGAGCTCTCTTGAGAGAAAGATCCGGGATTGGACATTACTCCTTGCATCATTTGGTGCCTATTTGTGCGTAATTTCCTACTAAACATTAACACTTTTTAATTATAATTTGATGTATGTTGTGTTGCAGTTATTGCCATAGTACACTTTTGTGGAGCCATTCTTTAGCACTTATGACATTCTTAACCTTTCTTGAGAATTGGAAGACGGTCATTGCTCAGCTCAACAATATTCCAGTATTCTAAGCCTTTGAAGGGTCGTAGTTAGATTTTATTGAGTTGGGGGATTGTCAAGTGTTGATATCCCTTTGATGATATAAGTTTGTTGGATCACCCCTTTTTTGAGGCCTTGCCATAGGCTATGTATAGAGAGGACTAGATGCTTTTGATGCCATGTTGTGGTCTATTTGGGTCAATATATTGATCAATTTATGCACTCATGTAGTTAGTCATACTCTTCATGCATTAGTCTTTGATTTTGAGATCATTTTCTTTTGTTTTCAATTGAGATTTTGCTCCAATTACACGGGAATATCTTTTAAAATTTCCCAAGATTCTCATCGTAAACTTGCTCTTCTCCGCATAGTGTTTGCATCTTTTAGTTATGGACTCTTCTGTTGAGAAAGACATCTATAACATCAGGAAGCTCGATGGCATGAACTTTTCCATATGGAAAGAGTAAATTCATGATGTTGTGATCCAAATTGGTCAGTTGGAGCCACTTTTTGAGTGTCAAGAGGGTGATGGCTACACATATGCATAGTGGAAACTGCTTGATACCAAAGATAGATCCACTATTCCTCTACACTTTACAGAGTCAATGTATTTAATATTGTTAGTGAATCTACTTCTTAAGACTTATAGGATAAATTATGCATTATGTATGAGAGTAATAGCACAAGTAATAAAGTTTACTTGATGAAGAAGCTATTTAAGGTTTGTATGAAAGAGGGTGGCACAATTTCTAGATACTTAAATGAGCTCAACATAGTCTTCTATTAGTTGACATCACAAAGAACTGATTTTGCTGAAAGAGGTGTAGTCTATCTTATTATTATGTTCTCTACCTCCATCACGGAACACCTTTTGCATGGCCATAAGTAACTTTGTGCCTAAGGGAAAGTTGGTCTCCAATGATGTAGTCATTATTTTTCTCGTTGAAGAGATTTTTAAGAAATCCATTGAGCCTACCAAATGTGGTGATGCATATGTTGCTAGCTCACATAAGCAATGAGGTCGCACTTACCATTGTGCCAAGTTTAAGTATTGTAAGAATTCTTGTAGCAAATCTCGTGGTTCCATGTGCAATGTAGAATGTTATTATTGCCATAAGAAAGGGCATGCAAAGAAGGATTGTAGATCATGCAGAGAGATATGAGGAATTCTTAGGATGAGAAGAAGTTTGATAATGACACAAGGGAAAATCTAAGTTTGAGGAGGTCAATGTGGTTGAGTCTCCCAAGACCAATGTTTCAAATATTTTGATATTTACAATAGATCTTAGCATGGATGCGCTTATCACACAAGATGTCACTTTCACACAAAATTGGGTCATTGATTCTAGTGCAAGTTTCCACGTTACGAAACATAGAGATTGATTCTCTACTTATGCGAAGGTTCAAGGGACTTTTGCAAAGGTTCAAGGCATAGAGAAGCTAGGATACTCTTACACACTTGATATAATTAGTGCTGGAAACATCAATTTGGTATAATGACACCAAGTTTATACTGCACAATGTTAGACGTGTACTCAAGCTAGCAAAGAGCTTGATATTGGCTGGAAAGATAGATGATTTGGGGTAAACTCTAGTCTTTGGAAATAGATCTTGGATGGTCAAGAAGGGTAATCTTGTGGTTCTCAAAGTTCATAAGCGTGGTACTCTTTAATCCATGCATGTGTCTTATATAAAAGATGATTTTATGCTATAATCAACATATCATCTACTGATTGAGTTATGGCATAGCCAACTAGGCCATATGACCCAGAACAAAATGAAGAATCTAGCATGTTTTGGTCCTTACCTGTGTTGAGATTCAATGGTTTTTATATACATGAGCATTGCAAGTTTTAGTTGCTCAAGAAGAGGGATTTGGTGATATTTTACTACACCTTAGACACCTGTTCAAAATGGAGTAGCTGAAAGAATGAATTGCACGATTCATTAAACGGTCACAAATATGCATTCTATGGCAAACTCAAAATTTTGGGCCAAGGGGATTTTGACAACAATTCACATTGTAAACAAATCACCTAGTATGCCATCAAGCAAGAAACCACACTATGATCATTTATGTGTCTTTGGTTGCAAGCTTGGGGCCTCCACTATTAGAAAACCCTCTAAATCATGTGTGTTTAATAACCAATTTAATAGCTCCTTATTACACACATATTTTTATAAAATAAATGACACTTATTTCTTTAAAATCTATAGATTTTTTCCCAAAAGTGATTTGCAAAACCCCTTCTATTGATGTAAAATAACTTTCTTGAAATTAGAAAACGTTTCTTGATGAACTCACATACTACAATTACATATCTTAAGGTGGAACCCTCAGGGTTGTAAGGCATATGCACATGTGCCAAAAGATCTAAGCTTGAACCAAAGTCACATAAATGTATCTTTAATGGTTATGGTGCAGATGGAGGGATGGACTATCTTTTTTGGTATTCAAAAGACTACCAAAGAGGTATACAAGGGAGTCACATTTGAGGATGTTGCATCAAATTTGGACAAAACTCAAAATCTTAGTGAGGATCCTTTCACTACCGATGATCCAAAGAGGGCCAAGAGTAGGAAACAAGGATTGCAATGCTCTACTTAAGCCTACCCACATGAGCATTTTTAGCTAGGTCTCGATTATCTTATGTGTTTTAAGACAAAACTACTCCCCTATTCATGCTCACAAGCACGACACAAACAAAATACTTATCATCCGATGACACGACTAACCTGTAGGTGCACGTAGGCAATCTCGTTAGCTTGTCAGGCTGAGACCAATCTACACATACGCACTTCTATGATGCATCAATCACTAACCCTTGTAGAATGCAACCCACTCTATCCCTAAACGCTCACAACACCGTTTACATCTCAACTGAACTCGGAATCGCATCAAACTTACTAGGCATCATCCTCTCAATAGGATATACTTACCTATAAGTCTAATCTCACCAGATTTGAACCCTAGTTATCTCGATTACAGTCGCGATAGACTCACAGGTCATAATCCAAAAGTGGGCGAAACCTAAGTTTATGAGTATCTATGTGTAGCTAATCTCTTTCTCTTTCCATAAAGCACTTGATTGTTGAAAACAGACACTGTTTGTGTTACTTACAAGCAAAACAAGCTCGAGGAAGGATCGATCGCGAACGGCTCGAAAATGTGAATGCGTGGTGTGGGTGCGTAGCTCTCGGAGAGGCTACCGGATATGACACACACTCTCTCTCTCTCTCTCTCTCTCTCTCTCTCTCTCTCTCTCTCTCTCTCTCTCTCTCAGACTCGTACGGCACAGGATTAATATTCAAAAAATGTTATTCAAAAATGGTTCTAAGGTGACTTTTATACTTTAGTCACCTTAGCTAAAAAATGTACATGGGGTTCTTTTCCTCATAATTACAAAGTGGGAACAATTCTGGGTCCTGACTGACTGATTAATCTTTACATAACCCAGACAAGTGGATCAAACTGATAAGACGTTTCTGACATAAAAATGGGAATTTGATAGGCTTTACAAGGTGGGCTCATTACAACAGTTGGACAAGTTGGGCTCCAACACTCCCCCCCTCCTAATTCATGTCTACCACGACATGACCGTCTTTGTCTTCAGTGTCGATGTCTTCGTTCTTGGTTGATTTGATGTAGAAACGCATCATATCGCATAGACTCGCTTGCCATTAATGGGCCAAAAATTTTGGATTTGTACATGAAGAAGCCTGTGTAAAATGCTTCTTCAAATGTTTGGAGGTGGTAGCTTGGCAGAAACATTAGCCGTTTGAAGTAGGCATACAACATTGGCTCTGTAGGCGGCCCACTTAGATCATATGACAGCTCTGAGATGCTTCTTTCTGTATTCATGTACTCTGAAGTCCAGCTTTTTGAGAACACTGTGAGACAGGCCAAAAAGGTTCGAGCTATTTTACATAGCATCTTGCAAGATAGGTCGGGAGAGCCTCCGAATTCTACGATGGCGCCCTGAAGGGTTTTCACCATGTAAGAACCGGATATTCTCTCTCCCTCTGTAGGCCCTGACAATACTGGATAATTCAGCCATGTAGGATTTCTGCTTTGTAGTGCTTTATGTTGGCTGTAAGTGTATGTTAGGGGCGTTGGGCAAAAAGTCCTATCATTCCTCAGCTCAGGCGGTGCGTTGACTAAGTGGATCAGGTTATTAGGGTGATCCAAAAGCCATTGATGCCTCCACTTTGGCTGGCTGTCTACTATCCTGTTTTGCTGTTCCCGATCCTGTAATTCTCCTTCAAACACTGACACTTGTTCTTCTTTTGTGAGCTACCGTTGATGTGTCAGAGTTTCGTATTTCAGTAGAGCATAGGGTAACATAGGGGCATTCCATTCTTCCCGTAGCTCTGCTGTTGTCTTGCCTGATATGGAGAGCCCTTGTAGCATCTTCTTCTCTAGTTGCATGGCCTTGCACCACATCATCTCTGATTGCCTTTCCATTTGTTCGGCCAGCTTCTGCTCTTCAAATTTCGTGGATTGAATCTTCGTCTATTTCTTGGTCTTTGGAGCCAGGTTGATCAGTCTCCGTATCTGGGGCCTCATGATCATCTGATTCTTCCTCGTAGTCATCTTCACCCCCATATATTTCTGCTAGTCCAGCCAAATCCGTGGCTGCTTGCTCCAGGTGCACTCGTCCTTGTCCTTGGTGTTGCCTTGCAGTTTGAAGACTTGCAATTTGCGCCGCCATTGTTCTATTATTGATTTGGAGAGCTTGAAATTCCATGTCTTTTTGAGCTGCAGACTCCTCTAACTCTTTTACCCTGATGTGCAAATTTTCATTTTCCTTCCTGAGGGACTTGGAAACAATACTTTCTATTGCACTGTCATGAGCTGGTCCTTGTTGCTGTTCACTTTGTAAGTCTGAAATTTGCCTTTGTAATTGATCCTCTGCTCTAAGCGCACTTTCGGCTATCATTAAGCGCTGTTTTCTTTCCAACTCTAGCTCTCTCTTCAGTGCAGCCACTTCTTCTTGCGGGTGGACCACCGGTGTTGTTGGTAGCGACGTTTTTTGTTTCTTTGATCGTTCTATTTCCCTTGCTTGTATATCTGTTACTGCTCTCAAATCTTTGACTTCAATTTGTAAGTCATCGATTACAACTTGCAAACTTTTGACTGTCTCCAGGGCATCTTGCTTTTCTTTTTCTAGCCTTTGGATGTGTTCATCTCTGTCACTGACATCTTCAAGAAATACATTGATTGTATCTTCATAAATGGCATTGAAATTTTCAGACTCCTGTAAATTTTCCTTGAGGAGATTTACTCTGCTTTTGAGCCCCAAGATCTCAGCATCTCTGATGCTGATCAGTTTTAGAGTGTCATCTCTTTGCTCCTGTAGTTTCAGAACTTCTTGATGGGTTTTTTCTAACTTCGTTTTGTTGGACCTGTTCTGATCGGCTAACCACTGACTGTGCAGTCTTGTTCGGTTTAGTAGGGTCTCCATCGACTGTAAATCCACATCTATAGTAGCTTCCAACTCAATTTCTTGAGAGGAGGAAGCTTTTTCTTTTGTCTGATCCACCTCTTTTTGCTTGCCTTTATCAATTTGTGATATGGTTCCAGTGTTTGGGTGACCATTTGTTCTTTCTTCTTCTTCTTCATTGGGTGGTGTATGAACTCTCTCATCACGATGTGAGCTCTCTGAATGCGAAGGAGAGTCAGCAGGTGGGGTTGATTGCCTCTCACTTGTCTCTAGCCTTGGAGATGGAGGTGGTGTTTCCTGATTTCGTGAAGTTGGCCTTAACTGATCTCTCAAGGTTTGGAGATCCTCCTCTTCTAGTAGCAATTCTGGTTTGTCCATAGCATTTCTTTCTTGGATGTACCTCTCGAACCAGTCCAACTCAAAAGCTGGGTTGTTTTTATTCTTTGTTCTCAATGTGTAAGTGCTACTAGAAGGTTTCCAAGTGGCGCCTACATCGCCTCGTAGAGATCTCTCGAGAAAAAATCCTTCTAGCATTCTTTCCATTTTTGCTACCTTTTGCAATCTGGTGTTGTTTTCCATTTCTGCTTTCCGCTTCATTAGTCGGACATCTTCTTCTTCAATTTTTCTTTCTTCTTCCATCTTTTCTTGTGTACTTCTGGTTACTCTTTCCAGCCTGCGTCCTTCAATGGTGTTAATAGAGGCCGGTACTCGCCTTTGTGATCTGTCTTCGATATTCTCTCTTCACACCAGCCAGTCGTTCTGATGAGAAGCAGGTGGCAGCTGATCTGCCGCGCCTATGGCCTGGTATATTATTTTGGTGAGGACTTCTCCTCCTGCAATGTAATTTGGTTTGTCCTGCCGTAGCTTTGTCACTTCTTCAAACAGATATGATGCGTGATCTATATAGAACTCATGTGTCATTCCCATAGCCCAGGTCAGTGTTGTTGAGATGCTCCCGTGTGGTGTAGTGTATCTAGGCGGTATGTTGCTATAGCTCAACAAACACTGACTGTATATCTGTGTCAGTTCTCTTACTTCCGGGTTTGCTATGAGTTCGAAAGAAGGCAATTTGGACCTTTGTAGGTAGACTGTGAGGTTCTTCCTTCTTTCTCTCATATTGGCTCCTTGATCAGACAATTTCAATGCCTCTTTGATGATCTCCTTGGTGATCTGAATCTCCATCACTTCATTATCCATGCCTGCCACTCTGCAAGTTCCATCTTCTTGGATAGTCTCAATTAGGTGTTGTACCCTCTTGAAATCTATCCCTACTGGTGGTAGTGAGACAAAGTTCCACAAGACAACTTTTTTCAGCCATGACCTTTGCGATGATCTTTTCAGGTAATTTTCTGCCTCCTTGGGGATCATCACTATATCCACTAAATTTCCTTTGTCATCCACATATGAACCTTGATAGATTTGAAAGGCTGCTGCCTGTTGCAAGTCTGCAGGTATCCAGGTGGCCGTTGGCTTTAGTGAATTGGGTAGAAGTGCATAGGGTATTGCACCTTCCGTTGCCAGGTTCTTGCCTTTTCTTTTTCCCGGAGAAGAATCCATGGATCCTGTATTCACAAATAACAGTTAATGTACAAACATAGTACTTCTCTTCTAAATTGATTATCACTTAATCATGCATCTAGATGAGCCTTCTTAATCCCAAGATGAGTTAAGGTAAAATGTTAGCAGATAGACAAGCTCTTCCATTGTTCGACTCTGACGGCTTCAAATTACTGTTGTTGGTGAAGGAGAACAAGTCCAAATGCCTTGAAATTTTGTGTGGTGTATGTGCACAGGGCATGTAAGGTTACCCTATAGTCACTAACTAAAAATCAGTTCATTTGCAATTTCTGCCCAGTCTATCGCGATAGACTGGCCATCTTTTGACAAGGGTCATATTTTGCACTTGTGACTCCACCAGTTGGTTTCTCATGTCTTGCACATGATCTGATCCCATTTCCACCTCAAATGAATGTCAAGTGACCCCTTTTTGGATCAATTTCCATTTTTCCAGATTCCTTCCAAGGAGATGTTGGTCTATCTCCTTCATTTTGTGTTGTTTTGGGTTCAAACTTAGTGGGTAGTCCTCTTGCATCATGCTGAAGCCAACTGTTGATTCCAATTTTTGATAAGATGGCCTAGTATCACTCTGCTTAGTCTATCGCGATAGACTGGGACTTAGTGTCATTTTGTCATATTTTGGCTCTGTGATCATCTGTCTGCCTTCTCCTAGTTGATGTAAGGTTGCTTGACATCTCACATGTGAGTTTTAACTGTCTGCCCTTGAGATGCCCTGTTCTGACTCTGAGTAGCTGTCATGTCTATCTCAGATTGCCATATGAGTCCATCTTGTCACCAAATTTGGTGTATCGCCTCCATATGCTTCCCCAAGTCTATCTTGTGAAAATTTTGAAAAGCCTTCCCCCCAAAGATAAAAATAGTAAGTCTATCGCGATAGACTGGGTTACTTGGCTAAGAGAGATCAATTTTGCACTTTGATTTGATATTTGTGGTCCTTATTCCTTGTTAGCACCCCTTATGAAGTCAAAATCAAAATTTTACTTGTCTAATTGTAATAGCAAGTCTATCGCAATAGACTGAGTATCTAGTCATTTTTACAAGTTTTTTTATGTTAGTTGACCACAATGGTGTTAATAGGCTCTCCTAGACACACACATTAAGTTTTAATCAATTTAGAAGAGTGTACTCCCTGTTTGCAGCACTTAGCTGGTTCTGGAGTCGGAGAAGACCACTTAGGTGATGGTCGCCGTTCCTTTTGGTCATTGTATGACTCCGGCTGACTTTAATTTCCTTTTGACCTTCCGTCAAAGTAGTCGGTTGTTGTTTTGGTGTTTACATCACCAAGAACGACCATTTGGACATCTTTCTGCCTGTTGCTAGCATTTGCCCTAGTGGAAGAGCTTTTTCTTGAGTGGACACATTCCAACTCGTAGTTGACCTCTTTTGGATGTACTCTGTCAAATTTGGTGTCATTTGGTCACTTGGTCGGCCCGTTGACGTATTGTGACGCTTTGTGCAGTTTCCGTCAGATAGAGACTTTAGGCTTTGTTTTGACGAACTTTTTCATGGTCTAACCATTCAGTTGGTTTGTCGAGGTTATTGGCTTGCTGCCTATGAGTTTTGGCTCATTTCCGATCACTTTGGTTCAACTGCCCTTCTGCAGGTCCTGTGAAATTAGGGTTTTCTGGGCGGCTTCCTTCACGCTTTCCGAGGTCATAGACTTGATCCCTAAGCTATAGGCATTGTGTATTTCAATTTTGGTTCCATTTGGTGGCCTCTAGGTCTTCCTAACAACCGGTCTACAGTATGTGTGCACAGGTTGTGATGGTGGTGCTGGCGAAGTTTTGCGACTAACTGAAGTAAACAACACTTAGAGTCAGTGTTGACGAGCATACCTCTCATATCTGATGTCGATCTGGTGACCGTGCGCGATGGGTGAGCTCCTGGAAGTCTCAACTGCTGTAGGGAGCTCTCACTCTCTCTCACAATGGAAAATGACTCAAATGAGAGATTTCTAGCCTAGCCTCTCTATATGTAATCGAGACTCTGACACAAAATTTTCCCATCTTTTACCTGTGGCCATAACTTTTTGCGAGATGCGGTTTAGGCTCGCAAATTTCCGGATTCGGATCCCGTTTGCTCCAGTTCTACATTTTTTACAGATTTCTCCTTTTGGAGGTCCCGTCATGACAATGGTCCATTTTGACTTGTCACCTTTGTAGTCCCTACTTTTTCTATGTCTTCTTTACCTTGCTCTGATCAGGTGTCTCTTCTGTTGTGTTTCCATCTGGATTATGGATTTTTTTCTATATTTTTTGCTAGAAAATGGCTAAAATAAAGAAAATAAATCCCAAAATAACCCGAAAATAGCAATTCTAACCTAAAAAAATACCAATGAGAAGCAAAACACTTTGTAGCTCACTTTTCTCTCGTTTATGTACATTCTCACTCTTAATCGTCAACCTTGGCCTATTTTTTGCAGTTTTTCGACGTTTTTTGGCCAGATTTGACTCTCTTTATAGTATATACACATCCCTAGGGGCTCATATATGATCATTTGGTCCCCAATTCTGATTAATTAGGAGGGAATATTCTTTTTCCCAAAATCACACAATAAAACGCAAAAATGGTTGAAAAATTAATCACAAACATTGCCCTCTAATATATAACGTGAGTCCGCATTTGGAATGCCTCCCCCCCTCCTAGTTGGAGTCCTCCCGGACGACAGGGTATCATCAAGGGTATGTGTTGTGCATGGGCGTGAACTCGTGCTAATGCAGGCCGTGTAATGTAGCCCTATATGCGTGTACAGTCAATGCATGTAGAAAGAATTTATGCGGTGTAAGAGGAAGGTATACGCGATTCGCTTATTGGCATTTGTCGTTGAGGTTTCCTGTGGTAGCCTAAGTTGTCTGGCAGATTTTCTTTGCAAGAAGAAGTTGTAAATCTGCCGCTCTTTGTTTGATTGTTTTCCACGGTTTTTGAATTGGCGTATGTGGATCCTTTGAAGTCGATATTGTTGTATAATTTGTTGCATATTCTGGTGGAACATTCATTCTTTTCCATTGGATGACTTGGGTCTTACAGATCCTTGTAGTTATTGTTGTGGATTCTGCTTGTTTCCTCGTGCTGGTTGTATGATTTGGCTTGGCATTGACAGTTGTAGATAACTGTTCGGTGGTCATCTTTGGCATCCATACTTGTGTTGTTGGCACGTTTTGAATTGGTAATTTTGGCCGCCATACCAATATAGTCTATTGCGTATTCGACTGGTTGACTATTGTTCTTTGAAGCTTTGCTGGCTTTTGGTGTTTTGTCTGTTGTTCTGTCCACTTTTTTACAGGAATTAGGCTGTCTTGCCTTATCCAAACTTTATATTTCCGCCTTTGATTAAATTGGGCTACGGCTAGATCTGTACGTCGTACCCAAACTTGCCTGGTTCCCTGCATGATTGTTGATTTTTGATAATACGTTTCTTGACATGTCAACTATGTTTGTTGTTGGTCAATGCCTTGCGGATGTATTGACTCCTATTTCCACCTTGACATGTATTGGTCATATGATAAAAAGGGTTCTGAAAAGTTTTCATTTCTGAACAGTGCTTCATTCGTATTCAAATCAATGAATACCCTGTTAGCTTTCATCCATGACATTGCTAAGATACACGGCGTTGCTGATCTACTTGGTGGCAGTACATGGAACTTGGTAGTGTACGCGTATGCCTGCACTGTGATTGGTAATATAATAGACCACAACGTGGTCACCTCATCACCCGATGCTACTTTCAACCTGTGTGTCTCTGGGATCTTCCTCATTGGTCCAAGTTTCTGAAAGAGCTCAAAGCTGATGACACTCATTTTTGCTCCAGTGTCAAGCAATGCATATATTTCAACTTGTTATGTGCCTGCATAAGCTTTTATGTAAGGACTACACCACATATCTTCCAAGTTGTCAATGGTGCTATCGTCCTTAGCCATAAAGTCTGTTATTGTCCTTGCTAATCCTTCGCTTTGTATATCCGCTTCGATTGTTCGGAATGTCGAACGAGGATATTCGTCAGTCATCATTGGTGTGACCATGTTTATTGTCCTGAGAAACTGCTTTCGCTTAGCAATGCGTTCCTTGGCTTCTTGTTGTTCTTGGTCCTGAATTCTTTGTTGTTCCTATCTATAGGCTTTGCCATAATGCAATTGAAACAACATTTCCGATTTTAAAGGTAGATGATATTTTTTCAAACGACACCCACTAATCCAGTTCGACATTTCTTTTCCATCTAGAGTCGACAGTTTTACTGCTCCGCTGGACGATATTTCTTGGACCAAATAAGGCCCCATTCCCCTTTTCTTTAGCTTCTTGGCATGCTGTTTAAAGGTGTATACTAAGACATAGTCGCCCGTTTTAAAGTCCTTGTTCTTGACATGTTTGTCAAAAAACTCTTTCTGTTGTCTTTTTTTTGCATATATGGCCGCTACAGCATTGAGTCGTAACTCATCTAATTTTTCAAGGTCCTCTAACCGTTCTGAAAGCTCATGCCCCGTCCACTCCAATTGTGTGGCTACCCTTAGTGTGGGAATCAAAAATTCAATAGGCAATATTGCATTTAACCCATATACAAAATTAAATGGCGTAGCATTGAGTGTTGTTTTATATGCAACTCGATAAGCCCACAATGCCGAATATAGAATTTGATCCCAGTCCGTTTTTGTTTCACTAACCAGTTTTGTAAGAACTGTGCACAATATTTTGTTTGTCGCTTCTACTTGACCATTGGCTTGTGGATGGTAGGGTGCAGATTTGCGATGAATTACCATAAACTCATTTAAGAGATATTGGATAACTTCATTTACAAAGTGTGTCCCTCTATCACTCACCAGCTCGATTGGAAGGCCATAACGTGTAAACACATATTCATATAAGAATTGTGCCGTGGTTCTAGCGTCTGCTTTCGTTGTGGCTTTTGCTTCCACCCATTTGGTCATGTAATCCGTGGCCACTATGATATATTGTGCTTGTGAACGATACACTGGTGGGTAATAGGACCAACAAAGTCCAATCCCCATTTAGCGAATGCTCGAGCACTCATCATTGGTCTTAAAGGTATTTCGTCTCTTTTAACTGGTACCTTAGTGCGTTGACATTCATCACACCTTTTCACGAATTCTGCTGCATCTTGAATCATGGTTGGCCACCATATACCTGCAACCATAATGATTTTTACGGTTCTCTCCGCTGAAAAATGACCTCCTGTTATGCCTGCATGAGCTTGTTCCAATAATGGAAAGTAGTCATTCTCATGAGGAACTAACCTCAGCTGGTCATCAGTTCCTCTTTTATACAATTGGTCACTAATGAGGGTATACCTATTCGCTTCGATTTGTAAAGCCTTTTGTCTGGCTTTAGACCAATCTCCTGGCAACTCTTTATTAGTCAAATATTCCACAATAGCATGACTCCATGCGGGTGCTACTGTCACTTGGTATAATGTGGCATAATCCACAATGGTATTGGATGTGCAAAAGTTGCATTTCTTGATGTAATTAGCTACATCGCCTGCCATTCCTGGCCAATACACTCCAAGTCCTTTTAATTGTTCATAGGTCATTTGATTTCCTCGATGAAATCCCCCTATTTGTGTATGGGCCTCCTCTAGATACGCTTCGTACTCCTCTGGGCCTATACACAACCTTAGAATCCCATCGTTTCCATGATGGTACATTCTTCCCGCAAGCATTGTGTAATTCGTGCTTGTCTAACGTCTTCCACCATGTGTTTGTCGTCAAGATTCATTCCATATGTCAGCAACGGAATAATTTGCTCCGACAATTTCGGTACCATCTCTATATTAAACAGGTATGCGTTTGAGAGATCCTCATCTACCCCAGTAGCTTTTTTGCCATGTAGTAATCGAGAAAGGTGGTCTGCTCTTTGATGATTTTTTCCTTTCTTAACTACTACCGTAAAATCAAACTCTAGCAACACAATGAACCATCTTACAATTCGTCCCGTGTTACAAGGTTTGTTTACTAAGTACAAGAACGCCTGATGATCCACAAAAAATGTGAATTTGTTAGCAAGTAAGTAATGCCGAAATTTCTTTACCGCATATATCATACCCAATCCTTCTCTTTCAGTGGTGGTATAATTCTTTTCTGCACTGTTGAGTTGTCTACTAGCATAACTGATCGGAAAATCTGTATTACCCTCCCCTGGTTGTGCTAATATACAGCCTATTGCAAATGCCGAAGCATCTACATGTACATGGAAGATCTTTGACCAATCTGGTGCTTTTAGAATTGGTGCAGATACCAGTGCATCTTTTAGTTTCTGGAATGACTCCTCACATTCATTGGTCCATATGAAGAGTGTGATTAGACTATACAAGGGTTTTGCTATTAAAGCGTACATGTAGATAAAACATCGGTAGTATCCACAATGTCCTATAAATGATTGTACCTCTCGTACAATGTTTGGTCTTGGCAATTCTATGATCACCTTTACCTTGTCTTCATCACTGGTAATTCCATTAGCCGATACTATGTGGCCTAAGATTTTACCTTGTCGGACCATGAATACACATTTTTCTGGGTTGAGGCAAATCCTATACGTTCTGCATTTTTCTAATACCTTTCTAAGATGATCTATATGGTCTTCTCTCAAGAGAGAATAGACACACAAGTCATCCATGTAAATATCCAAGAATATTCGCAAGTATTTTTTAAAAGCATGTGTCATTAATCTCTGAAATGTGGCTGGATCATTGGTCAAGCCAAATGGCATTACCCGAAACGCATATATGCCCCATTCTGTTGCAAACGCTGTTTTGTATTGATCTTCTAGTTTGACCCCCAATTGGTTATAACCAGAGAATCCGTCCATAAAGCTATAGGCTTGCTTGCCTGCCACTCGTTCCAGGATGTGTTCAGTGATAGGAAGAGGATAGTTGTCCCTTATTGTTGATGCATTTACCTTCTTGAGATTCACACACACTCGTAATTTCCCGTTCTTCTTAGGTACTACCACTATCGGTGACACCCAGTCCATGTGCTCTATCTCATAAATAAATTCAGCCTTCATAAGTTTGTCTATCTCTTCCTTTATCCTTTTGGCGAATGTCTCGTTGTACGTGTATGGACGTTGTTTGCTTGGCTTTGCATCAGAATTCAGAGGGATTGAATGTTCACAAATGTTAGGATCCACCCCCTTCAGATCTTTGTACGACCAGGCAAATACATCACGAAATTCCTTAAGCGTTTTGATCAGTAAGTCCTCTTCTTCTCGGCTTAGATCTGTGGCGATGTAAGCAGGTCGAGGACTTTCTCCTGGCTCTGCTAAGTCTATTTTCTTGGCGTTCTTTGGCCCATCGTAGGACTCGTTTGATTTAGGCTCTCTCATTGCTTGCTGAACCACCAATCTTCTTTCCTGAATGGTGTACTTACAATAGTGAGGAGGTACATCTATCTTTTTACTCCCATCACTAGCGTTCGTTCCAACGCTACTTTCCATTTGTTGTCCATACGTTTTTCAGTTTTTGTTTCAAATCATTGTATTTCGTTTTCCGTTCAACTTTCGTTATAATTGGATCACCAGAGACATCCAATTTTTCTGTTGCAACTCTTTTTTTGGCTTTGCTGGTTTTCTTAGGTTTCAACAGTCTGGATTTAAATCCTGAGTCTTCAGCAACCTTAAGAAATATTCCTGACACTTTCTCCTTAGCACAATCAACAACATGAATGTTCATAAGGAAATGTGTCTTACCCCTGAACTCCGGCATAGGTCTCAGCCTAGTTGGTAGACAGTTACGGTGTCGCCTACTCTTGTATCTTTTTTGGCGTCTCTCACTTTGGTTTGGGAAATTGTAGAAGACGTCATTGTCTTGATCTTGATGGTCGTCTTCGTCCATATTTTCCGACTTCTCGTCATCCGCATTATCCTTGTTTTCATATTGATAAGAAGAATTATAAAATTCTTCTCCCTCCTGCTCGATTTCTTTAGTGGGGATGTCCACATAGCCCACTATCTTAATCTCAAGTTTCGTTTCCGTTTTATTGATCCTCGTATTCTCAGTATCTCCATCGTTCTCGTCTTCCTCCACAATTTTGCTCAACATGTAGTATGGTATGATATCGTAGCCATTCTCGTCACAAAATTTGGTGGGAATGACTTCATTGACGCCTACATCCAATGTAGCCAAAATTTGAGACCATTCTAGGGGTTCGAGCTTCTCTTCAGGAAAGGGTTCTTGTATATAGGCATTGTCTTCCAAGACCCTCTCTAGTGTCCTTTCATTGTGGTCAAATTCACTACATTGAGATGCTCCGCACATCCATATCTCCTTTTTCTTACAGAGCCACGCTGGGACTTCTGATCCACTAATGGTGGCTGAGTCAAATTCTTCCACAGGTGTTCTCGTGGTATCATGGTAGCTATGATTTTTCATGTTTACACGTGTAGTGGTTTCAACATGTCTTAGATACAAATAATCATACCCCCAGTCCTGCACCATCTTGAGTTGCCTCATGAACGGCCTACAAAGGATAATTTCATAATTGTTCTTCTTGCCGAAATCTACTATGGCAAATGTATGTTCGTACTCTATGCCACATGAAGATACCACAATTTCCTCAAGCAATCCTATAGGCCTTTCTATGTGCCCATCCGCCAGTTGCAATTTCATTCTAGTTGTTCGTATTGCTGGTTTTCCCCATTTTTCCCATAGCATTTTGGTCGCAATGGCAATGCCAGCTCTGCTATCAAGTATGGCCTTAGTCTCTATGCCATTATACTCAACTGGTAGAGTTGTGTTGCCGTCTTCACCCTCACAATACTCTCCAACCTTGTTGAGTGGCACTGGTCTAGTGTTGACTTTCTTCGGTTCTGTGTCATTAAGCTCGATTTCGAAGAACTTAAGAGGCGTCCTTATACCAAATTTTTAAAGACATTTGCCCACTTCCGTCCACATGCTTGGCCTAATTTTTAACAATTCTGCCAATGTGATCGTACACTTGACCGGAGTGGTCAACAAGTCTGTCAAGATTTTAGTGTCCAATTGATTTGACCCTCCTATTCTTTGAGAAGGTACTCTTCGAATTTCTGACCTTGCCTCGTAGTCTCCCATGTATGGTGGAAAAGTTCTGAGTGATGCTGGTTTCCTATCTTCGGATGCAACTGAACCATTATCCCCTTGAAATGGTTTAGCGTCTAAATCCCATTGAGGCTTATTCAAGTTCAACTCTGAGAAAGGCGCTGACTCGACTGTTTTTGTCTCATATTTTTCTTGAGCTTTTCTCACAGTTTCCCATAACTCTTCAGGCCAATTTTCTTCCACAATAGGTGGATATGATGGAAAATCTTTCAGCGATTCATCAGTGCTATTAGGCACGATTTTTGCATCCTCTACATCAAGCAAGGATTTAACGTTTTCTATCTTGTCAGGTACCCTTTGTTCAATTTTGAGAGGTGTTTCATTGTTTGGAGGTTTGATTATTCTATCTCCCACTTCCATAGGTGGAGGCTCTAGTAAAGCTTGTGCAGTTTCAATCAGCTGCTTGCACATCTCTAGTCTCTGTTTTTCTATCTCTGGATATGGATATGTTATCCACCTTTGTTCTAGAGTCTGTCTGTTCTTCAATCTTGCTTCATATGCTTGCAAGATTGCATCTAAGGGTTCGTTGACCTTATCTACCAATACAGATCCTCCTGAGCTTGCGCTTCTTGGTCCCTCCATTGATTTTAGAGAGTTGGACTCTCTTTGCTGTTTAAGTTGCTCTCGAGCTATTGTTAGCTCAGCTTCTACATCTTTCTGTTTTCGCTCAGGTCTAGCTTTCATTTTTGCTCTTCATTCTTTCCAAGGATTATCACGACTGACGCTAGACTTGTCAGTCTTGATTTCTTCTTGATTTTCATCGTTACTCTTGGGCTGATTGTCATTTTTCCTTGTTTGGACTCTCGTCAAGACCTTAACAGGAATTGGAGTTTCGTTTTCTGACCCTCCACTGGAAGGCAGTGCTCCCAGCATATTCAAAGTAGTTTTTGCTCCTTTGCTCGGGTTTTTTAGGGCAGTCAGGGATCAAGTGAGTAATTCCACACTCGGTGCAATATGCGTTGACCATAATGATTTCATCATGAGGACAGTCCCTCAGCCAATGGTCTCCACCACACTTGTAGCATGGTCCCTTAGGCTGTTGAGGTGCTCCTTGAGCTCCTCTTTGTTGGTGTGCAAACCTCTGCCCGCTCATGCCTCCGTTGGCTATGAACAACAGTGTTCTTTCATCCAAGCTATATCTTCCTTCTCCCGCTGCCTGTGCAGTAGTTGGTGGTCCTGTATTTCCTATCATGCTCCATGGTTTTGGTGTGGAGGGTTCTTTCGGTGGATAATAGACAGAGTTTGCCACATATCCATTGGGCTCGTCGTAGTATGCATGCATAGGCACCAAAGCCTTCTCATCCGATTCAGTTATTGTTGGTGTGTATCTTATGCCGACTGGTCGTAATCCTGGTAGGGGTGGCTGTTGTCCCAACACTGGTTGTGGTCTTTCTACACCTACAGGTCCTGGTAGGTTGCCTGTTTGATATCTAGGCATCGGTGGGACTTGAGGGGATGTCGCCTGAGCTTGCGGAGCATATGGTTGTTCTCTCACATATCCCTTGTTATAATAACACTCCTACGTCCCATGGTTTGTCCATTTTTGTTCAATCGCACACCATTTTGGTTGTTTAGCTTGTGGTTTGGAATACAAGTTAATCTTTTTAAGCACTTCCTCTACAAGCTGCTCTTGGCTCACCGTTGCTTCTCTTTTCGGTGTTGTCTTAGCAGACTTGTTTCCGCTTTGTTGCGAGGAGGAATCATCGTCAAGATCCTTGAACTTACCCTCTTTGTAGACCACACAATTGTCCACAAGGTATAGAGCCTCCTTGGTTAACTCATTCAACGTCGTGCTCCTTTTCATATGTAAGTCCTTCTGGAGATCTGCATTCCTTAGTCCTTGGATAAATATAAGCATAAGTCTGGACTGAGTTGGCAGTTCTTCCACGGGGTAGAACTTAACATATCTTTTTAATCGGAGGGCTGCCTTTCGCACAGACTCTCCATCTTTCTGTTTGAATTTATGGATTTGTGAAACTGTATTATGAGCGATTCCCCTTTGTGAGAATTCCTCGATAAACTCGTCAAACACTTCCTCCATAGACTCAAAGTCTCTTCGATCCACTGAGTCAAACCAAGTAGCAGCATCATCCTCTAAGGTTAAACCAAATCTTGCAAATTGGGTAGGAAAGTCTAACACCTCTTCAGCTCTAATTACACGCACAAAGGTTGCTACATGATCTCTCGGATCCCTGCTTCCCGTGTATTTCTTGTTTACCCATTTTTGCACTTGAGAAGGTCTAATTCTACGATGGTCTACAAATCTCATCATGGGATCTCCCCGTCCTAGTCGATATACCTCCTCTGGTCTTCTGTAGTGGCCAGGTTCCTCTCCCAATGGTGCTCCTAAGCCATAATTTCTAACAGTTCTTGCAAGAGATGGTTCATCTCTCCGAACTCATTCTAGGGGTGGTCTTCCAAGCTCAGTTGACCCCTGAGTCTTTGTCTTACTCTCTCCTTGATACTGTGCATAGAGTGGTGGTTCTTGTAAATCCCTTAGCCCTCGTGCGGTTTGAAAACTCTCTCGGGTTCGGTCTTGTTCTAATGTAGTACTCTGTCGAAACCATGCCTGCAATGATGGCTGAGTAGCTGGTTGTCCTGGTAGTTCAACGTCGGTTGTCGGGTAGAATGTGAGGTAGCGTCATACTCTTCTGAAAAGGGATTTGTCGACTTGCTAGGGGTGTAGTTGGCTCTTGGTACTTCGTCGGGGCCATAGGTTGATGCTCCCGGAACTGTTGCCTTTTCAACCTCCTCTGGGAGAATACGTTTGTATTCTTGCCCGTATCTGTCAACAAAAACAATATCCTTCCCCATAGCAGTTTCATAAGAGAATAAGTAAAGAACCTTGTCTTTGCTTAATTCGTTTGGGTAGGATTCCTTGCATCGAAAGTAAGAGACTATTCCCTCGCTTTCATGCTTGTAAATGCCCACATTCTCCTTATAGGTTGGGACCCTGGTTGTTTTCTTATCATACATAAAAAGCGCTCCAGGTCGATCAATGTTAGGAGGCAGTTCTTGGGTTTCTGAAACCATTTTCCCTTTTGCCATGTTATCTCCATATTTGTTGTAATCCTCAGGGTTACTAACTATCAGATAGTGGTTCCCCTTTTCATCTCGGAATCTGTCTCCATCATCATAGACTCGAATTATCTCCAGTCTCTGAGCCGGTCTTTCTTCAATACAAGTACACTTGCGTCCTCGATAGTCAGAATAAACTAAGGCTCCCCTCGAGTTTGTTCCTTCCAAGAAGATTATAGTGAACTTGGTTTCGTTTAAAGGATGTAGGGAGGTGCTTTCCCCTGGCATTGGTCCTTCACCCCTGAACCCTCCTGGCTGTCGACTCCCCATCATGAAGAAGGACTTTTCCGACGAAGTGTTAGTATCACTACCCTCTTCAATGATCGGTGCTAATGGGTCTGGTCTCGTCTGAGTTACACTCTCTTGGGTGGACGTGGTGCTTACTTGACTTTTGACACTTTTAGCTCCTGACTTAACAAAGGCTCCCGACCTTAAATACATAAGAAAGAAAGCTGGGTTGCAAACTTAAAGCTTACCTGGACTCCTTCTTACTGTGCGGCTCTGTGATGATCTCCTTCTGGGATCTACACAAGTATGGTTAGTCTGTTCACAAGGGTTTTCCTTGAACCATGAAAAATCTTTCAAGTATGTACAACAACCACTTAGTCAGTCTTCCGGTGGTCCAATTTCGTATATGAAATGATGGCTGGGATCTATGTGGAGAGTATGTCCTAGCAGTATAATCACAACTTGCAAAATATGTCTGAATCACTACTTTCCTAGTCTATTGCGATAGACTGACAACTTGCTCAGCATAAGTCAATTTATAATTGTGACTTCACCCTTGAGTTCCTTTTACCCTCTATAGCCTATCCCTCAAGTTTTATGAAGTTTGGACACTTGGTTTGGGTTTTGGTCCCATTTTAGTATTTTGGTCAGAGCCTGATTCTCTATCTGGGCCTTAGATTGACTTTCAATGATCTAAATGCCTTGAAATTTGGTGTGTATGCTGTATAGGCTCTGATAAAGCTCTCCCTGGGGGAAATTTGGAAGATAAGGTCCTCAGCAGCAGTTTACCTAGTCCATCGCGATAGACTCGGCATGTTCTCCATTGTTGGCAGTTTTCTCAAGTTATCTCCACAGCTGGTTCTCCCTGTGTAGTGCATTGACCAATTTTTGCCCTGTTTGGACATTTGGTCAAAGACTTCTTGCCCTTGTCTCTGAATTCAAACTCTAAAACACCAGTTTTGAAGTTTTGTGGTCAAGATGGTGTTCAGTTTCACTCAATTTTTGTGAGTACCCTTGTATTGATGTGTTAAACCTGTGGTATAAAGGTTTTTTTCTCGTTGTTAGTCAATCACCAACTTCATCACTCTATCGCGATAGACTAGGCAGAGAGCAATGGGGATTTCATTTTTTGTCTGTTTTTGGACAATTGTGTTCTCTGTGTCCATATAAGTCTATCCCTCAAGTTTTATGAAGTTTGGACTTATTTTGACCTTGGACTCAAGCACTTCACAAATTACACTTTTCTATGGCAATCCACAACTCAAATGCACTTGAAGTGATGCAAATTTGATGAAACTTCATCTTGAACTTGTGAATATCAGTCATACCACATGACACAGTCAGTTTACCCTAGGCTAATGGTTATATCTCTTCTTGGCCTCTTTAGGTTCACTTAGTGTTTTCTTATGACAATCACCTGTTTCTTTTTGTTGGTTTTGGTCGCAATTTTTATGTTTTCTCAAGTGTTGGATCATAAATTTCAATGTCTACTCTTTTCACCCCTTTCAAGGGTATATGGTGTGGGTTTTGTTTTCAAGGCAAGCAAACAACCTTATTGTTTCTTCTTTTTGTTTGTTTTGCGTTTTTACAACGTTTTTCTACTATTTCTACACAAGTATAACAAGCACTCAAAACCAAAAACCATAACTCCACATTATCCTACTTAACTAAATCTAACTAGTCACAGACCCTTGGCAAGACACAGGCTTCCTGGCTATCCACTAGACCTCAGGATACTCTATCCTGGATCTTGTTCTAAAAGTTTAAGCTCTCTCTAGTCGAAACTAAAGTAAGCTAACCATCACACGAGTGACGTAGATCTCCTTACTTAAGGTCTTCGTTCCCCGGCAACGGCGCCAATGTTTTAGGGAAAAACTACTCCCCTGTTCATGCTCACAAGCACGACACAGACAACATACTTATCATCCGATGACACGACTAACCCGTAGGTGCATGTAGGCAATCTCGTTAGATTGTCAGGCTGAGACCAATCTACACATACGCACTTCTATGATGCATCAATCACTAATCCTTGTAGAATGAAACCCACTCTATCCCTAAACGCTCACAACACCGTTTACATCTCAATTGAACTCAGAATCGCATCAAACTTACTAGGCATCATCCTCTCAATAGGATATAATTACCTATAAGTCTAATCTCACCAGATTTGAACCCTAGTTATCTCGATTACATTCGCGATAGACTCACAAGTCATAATCCAAAAGTCGGCTAATCTCTTTGTGTAGCTAATCTCTTTCTCTTTCCATAAAGCACTTGATTGTTGAAAACAGACACTGTTTGTGTTACTTACAAGCAAAACAAGCTCAAGGAAGGATCTATCGCGAACGGCTCGAAATGTGAATGCGTGGCGTGGGCGCGTAGCTCTCGGAGAGGCTATCGCGATGGTGTGGTCACGTTGTGAATCCGGTGAGGGAGAAGCGCGTAGCGAAGAGGATAAGACACACTCTCTCTCTCTCTCTCTCAGACTCGTACGACACAGGATTAATATTCAAAAAATGTTATTCAAAAATGGTTCTAAGGTGACTTTTATACTTTAGTCACCTTAGCTCAAAAATGTACATGGGGTTCTTTTCCTCATAATTACAAAGTGGGAACAATTCTGGGTCCTGAATGACTGATTAATCTTTACATAACCCAGACAAGTGGATCAAACTGATAAGACGTCTCTGACATAAAAATGGAAATTTGATAGGCTTTACAAGGTGGGCTCATTACAACAGTTGGACAAGTTGGGCTCCAACATTATGTTACTGACTACATGGAACCGTATTGTTTCCAAGAAACCATGCAAATGGATAGTAAGGACAAGTAGGAGAAAGTGATGCAATCAAAATACAATTTGATTGTCAATGAGGAGACTTGGGAATTGGTTAGATTTCTTGCAAGCAAGAAGTGCTACCTTCTTGCAAATGGGTTTACAAGAAAAAGTATACGTCAGGATATCCAAAGCCTAAGTACAAAGCTCGACTCATATCTAGAGGTTTCAAGAAATAGAAACATGTAGATTTTGACAAAATCTTTTCACATGTGGTCAAGATGAATACTTTGCATATGGTGCTTGGACTAATAGCTACAGAGAACTTGGAATTAGTTCAAATGGACGTGAAGATGGATTTTCTTTGTGTGGAGGAAGATGTGTTTATGAAGTATCTTGAAGGGTTCGTTAAGCCAAGTAGAGAAGAGCTTATGTGTAGACTCAAGAAATCATTGTATTGCTTAAGGCAAGGTTCCAAGAAAGCATATGAGAAATTTTATACTTTTATGCAGTTCCAGGGATATAAATGGAGTCATGAGGATCACTACTTATACATGAATAGCCTTAGTGATGAATCACTTATTCTTCTTGTGTTATATGTCGATGACATTCCAATCATCAAGAAGAACATTCACAAGATTGAAAATGTGATGAAAATATTGAGTTAAACTTTTTTCGTAAAGGATTTGGGAGAATATAGTCACTTTCTTGGGATGTAGATCAAAGCATGATAGATCAAAGGGTATTCTTGAGCTTTCTCAAGATCCATACATTCAGAAACTTTTGCACTATTCAATATGCAGGGAGGAAGGCATCGAGTATCCCCATGCTGGCATATTAGCAAGAATGTTTCTCCTAAGTTTGATGTTGAATGGCTAAGATTTTCTATTTGCCAGTAGTGGGCATCCTCATATATGCTATGGTGGCTACGAGGCTAGACATTGAATATATAGTGGGAGTGGTGAGTTGTTACGTCACTAACTTTGGAAAGAAACATTGAAATGCAATGAAACATATCACCATGTACTTGAAAGATACGGCAAGCAAGTGCTTCCGCTTTGGGAACATTGATGCATTCATGGTTGAATATGTGGATGAAGATTATGTAGGGAGTCTACATCTTGCTATATTTTCCTATTTGATGGAAGGGATATTTCTTGGACATCATTTCTTTAAAATTGTATGTCGTCTTCCATTGAAAAGGCTGATTATGTTGTAGCATCAAGTGCTACAAGAAAGCATTGTGGTTGGCATAAGTAGTGGGAGATCTGGTCAACAAGGATCAACAAATTCTAGTTTTGTATTGTGATAGTCAAAGTGACATTGATTTGGCAAAGAATGTGGTAGAATGTGTCATCATGAATTATAATGGTTTTTGTTGAGGTTGGGGAAATGCTAGAAGAGCTCCTTGGGCTCCCTTGCCCTATCTTCTTATTGGAACTCCTTTAGGAATGTGGAAAAACTCTCCTCCATGGCTTGGCTATTAGAAACAAAAGAAAAACTATCCTCCACCATCCCCTGGTCCCCCCCTTTGCACAAATTGACACAACTTGCACATATCGAAGGTGGAAGGATTCACAAAATGGATAGTAGACAACACAAAATGTGGGAAAATAACATATATTGTATAACAGAAATTACAAACTTAGTTGAGAAAATCAACCTTGAACTGGTCTTTTGTTTGCTAGGAAAATAAACAAAATTACAACCAAATGGGAGCATTTAAACTGTTTCCAACAACAAATTGTAGCACAAAATCCTCTTTATTCCATGAGTCTTGCACTTTCACCTTTAACTCCATCTTTTTCCTTAATTGAAAAAAAAAAATCAAACCAAATGTTTAGACATCAACTTTCTACCACTCCAAGGACTCATTGGCAAACTGCCCACTCGCAACGAAGCACCTCCAAGAACACCAAATGGAGCACCATCGTGCTCAACTACCACTCTTGACATACCTGACTCATCACTTGCACCAAATAGACCTGATATATCTGACCCACCCTCCCATCCATGTAAAGCTAGATCCTCATCTAGCAGATCCTGCACCTGCTCAACAACCTACTGCATAGCTGCTTTGATCACCATTCCTTCCAACCACCACTCACAGACCTCCTTAGAAAGCTTGGACACCGCCTTGGAATCCACATCACCTGAGAGTGCATTGACTGCATATGAAGCACTTCTATTTTTGACCCCACACTACCCTTCTCACCTACTATGCACTCAATTCCAGCATCGTGCTCTTCTTCGTCAACAACTGGCCCTTGAAGGTTGATAAGCACCACCTGCTTGTCGGTTGCAACCACCTGTTCTTCTATCGCTGCATCATCAAGCTCTGCCAAGTAAGAGAGAAACTCGTTCTCTACCGCATCATCCTTGTCTCCTTCCATAGGCACGACTACTCTATCCCTCTTGGCAAAACTTTGCACTTGTTGCACCACCACGACATACTCTACTGCTACCTTCATCAACATGGCCATTAGCATGGCACTACACATCATCACCTGTAGGCCTAAACTGCTCCACTTGGTCTTCATTAGGCACCTTGGCTTGCACTTCATGCTGCTCTTCACACATATTTATTGCTTCTCCACTTACATGCAAGAGGCCAAACTCATCATAGCTGGATTGAGAGAACTCTGTCCCCCAACTAGTGTCCGCATCCATAGAGCTATTGTCACTCGACTCAATCTCCTCCTCTGTTTCAAGCTCAGGAACCTCCTCCAGCTTCACTGCTTTGACCTTGTCTATAAACTGCACTCTTTGCTCTTTACCACACTTCAACAGAGCTTCTACAACTGCACTCGAACTTGACAGAACATCCTTTGTCCACTCTGGAACCACCTGCACATCCTCCACAATTAGAGCTACTCTAGCCGGCATCTTCGTCATAGGAACCACCCTATCTCTCTATAGCCAAAGAACCCTTGGTTCTTCCTACACTTGCACTTCTCTTTGCACCACATGTGGCTCGAGGCTACCACCGCATTACACTGCCTTGGCATCACAGTGCCTTGAAAACACCTCCTAGCCTCGCGCTTCTTTGAAATCTTTTCGGTTCACCCTTTTGCTAGAGCTACCGCCTCTTCATATGACATCAGGCTATCTATCTTCACCTTATCTCGCACTTCCTCGTGCAGGCAATCCATTAATTTACTCGACTTTAAAAAACTGGCATTTTTTGCAGTAGTTACCTTGATCAATTTTCCCCAAAGTGCTTCAAACTCCCACTCGAACGCTTGAAAATCACCCTCCAAGCTTTGCTTCAATCCGTCTAGCTTTCGCTTTACTTCATCCAGCTGCACATCTGCTCCGAATCTTCTTCAAAAAGCCGCCTTCAGGGCTTCACAATCTGCCTTGTCTTCTTCACACAGGCTATCAAACCATATCCTCACTTTACCACAAACTAAGAGCGGGAACAACGGTACCGCACCATCTTCTCTCGATAAACCACTTTCCAACACGAACAATCCATAGTCTTGAAGCCAAGTTTCCGCATCTTCAACCCCAGTGAAAATGGAAAATCCTGCCCAAGCCATTACTAGCAGCACCTGCTCTTCAAAGGTCACACCTTTGACATCACCACTTCAACTTCAACTAGGAGTACTAGCACACTCCTCACTGAGGGCACCAAAATATGGAGAGGGGGAATGGGGGAACATGCCTAGCACAAACACAAGGGCCTCTCTATAGCTCAGGGTATCCACAACACCCCTATCCTCTTGGAAAACACCTTCAAAATCACACTTCACACCAGCAGACCACCGCCTGCTCGATTCCCAATCGCTACACACTCCACAAATCCACCACACGATGCACACCTACTGCCACGGTTTGTCTCCACCCTTGCACACACACACACAGTCGCTCAATCTCACTCTCTCACACAAAACATTATCAGTTTGGGTGGGCACACACTTCGACACAGCCGACACGGAGGGGAAACATGAAAGCAAGAGAAAGAGAAAGGGGGAAGGGGAAATGACAACAAGACGGGGCAACAATGTTTGATTGCCATTCACAAGGCATGTACAAAGGCTTGCACTACCATCACCATGGCCATTTTCACGAGAAAATACAAAGGGCCTTGATAGGCACACTCCTCTGTCAGAGAGCTCCACTTTGCAGGCTCCAAACGGCACAAAAAAAGCCCCTAATTTGATTAAAAAATGACCTTTATAGTGGGGGCCCTTCAATTTTGGAAATTGCCCTTTCATTGGCCCACCTGGCATCTTATTTTAGCATCTTTGGGAGGAGGTAACTGCCTTGCTTTCCTCTGTTCTCTCTTGCTCTCTTTGCACTTGAGGGGGGGGGGGGGGGGCATTAGTGATGTCGCTATTGCCCCCAGGCATCTTTTACTTTTCCTTTATTTTTTACCTCTTTGAACTACCCACACCTTGCACTCTCTTTTTTTACCCTTTGATCACATTTGTCCGGCTCACACCTACCTTCTCTCCCTCTATTTCTCTCTCCTCCTTCTCTTTTGGTCCGGCTCCCACCTTGCCTTTGCCCTTGCTCGGTCCTTTTTATCCCGACCAATTTGAAGTTCCTCTGGACCATCTTGCCCAGCTCTTGACTACTTTCTCTTTTACCCTTTGGGCTTCCTCCTTTGCATCTCGGCTCGCCCTCTTACTGTTTTGCCCGCTTCTGCCTCTTCTCTCCCTCCCTCATATGAAACCTCCCCTACCCCAAGGCATTAGTGATGTCGCTATTTGGGGGGGGGGGGGGGGGGGTGGTTCTCTTCAAAAGAGGTTGGGCCCCAAGGGCCGTGGGAACAGCCCCCTGGCGAGCACTGCCACGTCATCAGTCAAGGACATGGAATCTCCACACGCGGGCGCGTACCACCTATGCTACCCCTCACCACCAAAACAGGTCACATGAGCCGGCCCGCACCACTGTACACAACCAAAACAGCGCCCCATGTGGGTCCGCCATCGCCACACGGAAGGGGGAGCTCCCTTTTCTCTCTTCGATACCACAAATGGAGGTGCTCATGGACTATATAGCCCGCCCATCCATGCTTCTTCCTTGAATATGGGACTTATGCCCGCCTGCCACATGGCAGCTGCCCATCAATGGTTTCGAAGGAGTCCCTTTACTTGAAAATGCTCCCATAAAAACCTCTCCAATGACAAACTTTTTGGTCTTCTTTAATTGGTAACACCTCCCTACTCACATGTTCAATGAGTAGTCTGTCAAGCTTAGTGGGAATAACTCCTTGCCAGCTTTGAACCACATGAACCTTGTCACTTTTTGGCCTTGGTGTGTCTTTGAACAATGCGTACAAAAAACCAAAAAATCATCTAGCACCCCGCGTTCATTACCAACTGCCGACTTTGACTTGCAATAACTCCCCGCTCCGAGCTTCGATTGGGATTCTTTCAATTCCTCCTAGCTCCACATGAGGCATACTATCACCAAGAATCTTGGCGAGGCCAAAAAGATGCTGGATGGCCCCACTTCTAGTGCAGGCAAGTGGGTTCGAACCTGGCCCCCAGAAAATCTTCAAATGATCATAACTTGCTATCTCGAGCTCCGATCCGTAATCCGAGAAGACATGCTTGCTCCATAATTTGAGCTCTATACATGCATCCACTAACCTCATCCTGGGCCACTTGTCCCCAGCTGCCCTGACCGTCTGGGATCTCCAACACCTTTTATCTTTACACTTCAATATCTCGCACACCGGGGCTCCGTTTGACGAGCGGTCTGGACCGGCTTCTAGAGCACCTTGAACACTACATTCTAGAGCACTGACTTGGCACTTCAGGCACCTTCATCTGTCATCCCTTCTGGAGAATCCCTTAGCTCTTTTGGCCTAAAAAACGGTATTGAGCATACACTTCCGCTACCCTTTGGCTTCCCAAGACCTTGGTACCTGCCCTAGCCTTCTGCACTACACCTGCCTGCATCCCTCGCTTGGCATAGACCACTTTCCAACACGGACCAACTTTTGTTGCACCAATGTGATCATAAATACATCGTATGCATATATCAACATGTTAAACATGATGAAACAAGCATGGATAATCCTTGTACACATTCAACAAGCCCATACATGCCTATGTACACAAAAAAGCAACCACCGAGGATGTAGTTTCTCTGAAACGAAATTAGAGAGAGAAAGATATGATGGCTATGGTATTTATAGCTTCTTATTGTGATCAAGAAGTGATTTCTAGTGGTCAAATGGTTTCCTAATTTTCCACAAGAGAGTGGTGATAAGAGCTATGTGTAGAAGATTTTGCCACGAAGTTGATGTAGAGCGCGTTCACTACTATAAAAAGAGAAGAGAGTATGGTAAGCAAGTAGAGAGAGAAATTTCTTCTTCTTCTCCTTCCTACGAATGAAAGATGAATTCTTATGGAGATGGTGATGGAGATCTTGAACCACTCCATATAATACGTATGTAGAGGTTTGCCATGTTCTATGCAATTGTCGGAATTGAAAACTGATCAATACTGTTGTTTATATGCAACTTTTTCCAAGCTGCTGAAGTGTGTCCCAAGCCAAGAGGTAGCACCCCCAAGTTTTCACACACCCCCAAGTTTTCACACTCAGTCCCTATTTTTTGGAATCTTTTCAAAAAACATGTCACAGCTTTTGGAAATCAACTTTAGCAAAAACCATTCAATTTTTCCTATAGAATTTAATCCCATAAACACTATCTAGCAACTAATGAGACATTGAGTGAACTAGACCGCATCGTGGTGCACTAATATAATCATGACACCTATTGTACTACCCAAGCATATTTACGATGCCTTTTTTTATAAAGATAATTCTCATAAAATCTAGTTTAATCTCGTTTCTTCACCATATGTCCGTTTTTCACCCATATGGTGACTAAAAATAATATTATTAGGTTACACAACTTTAAAAAGTACATTGCTTTTTGAAAACACCAAAAAGCACAAAATAGCTAAGTAAAAAGCAAAAATTAAAAAAATTTAAAAATAATCAAAAAGCATGAAAAGCTAAAAATAATGAAAAAAACACTAAAAAAGTAGACTTTTACAAAATTGAATCATAGCTCCCTCGGGACTCATAGATTAAGGATTTGGCCCTACTTTCCACAAAAAGCATCGAAAAGCAAGAAAAAGTTTTTTTTTTCAAAACTAAACTAAACATCTGTTTGACCTATTGATTCATGAGAACCACCTTCCTTTTCATTTAAAATCTTGTAATATTGCCCAACGAGCATCCTAGACCAAAAAATTTAAGAAGCGTACACTGAAATCCAATTTCTTAAATTTAAGAGACCCAATAATTTGGGAACTTATAATGATGATGATTGATCAACACACAGATATTGACAAGTGTGATGATGATAAAGAACAATAATGTGGCTCCATGGGAGCATGATGTGATCTTAACCATCAAAGAAGTGGGATGAAGAACAAAAATGTGGCTCCATGGGAGCATGATGTCATCCCAACCATCAAAGAACTGAGGAAAACACAAGGTGAAGCATTGTGGATATAATAGGTGGCCCTCCCAAGTGTGAGGAGACGGATCACAATGAGGACCCTCCAAAATATCCAAAGAAACTTGTCCATTTCCATCAACAATAGTCAAGTGGTTTCTACAACGTTGTAAGCAGGTAGCACCACAGTGAGCAACCGCCAGGATCGTCCACCAAAGAGGAGGGTGCAAAGAGTGTGGAGGTGATGCTTGTTGGGTACAAAACTATCAAAATAAAACGGTGTTGCTTATTTGCAAGGCCTTGTTTTCCAAGACATGCAGAGAGATAATGCAAAGCTACAAGATGGACATGTGCATGCAAGCAATGGCTTTGGAAGCCATTCAAGAAGCCATCAAAGCACACCTTCTTGATCTCTTTGAAGACACTAACTTTGTGAAATCCATGCAAAATGGGTGATCATCCAAGCCAAAGACATGCAATTTGCTCGACAATGGCGCCATGAGTGTGACTAGTGATGCAGATCTAATTTTTGTGTACACTAAAGATTCCAATTTTTGTAAAACAACACCCAAATTTTTGTACCTCTTGTAAATCAAATGTAAAAGATACTGATTTGGTTGGAGTGATGTTAGTGTGCCATTTGTATTTTGATTGATCATATGCTAGTGGTTCAATGATATGTAAAGGGAGTGAATGTCAATTTTATTTAATTTGTCATTGAATCTCATGGTGTATTGTGTTGAAATTAAAGGTAATTGTGCTTAGATGCACTACAAGAATTTTCATGTCAACTATCTCTCATTTCAAAGATTTCCACAAGGGCACAAAAATGAGCTAAGCATCATATATGTTTGACACTTGATTTTTGAGCTTAAGCTTTGCAAAATGAACATCCCATTGTCAAATGGATGCATTAAACATAAAATCTATGGTGGTTCTTTTGACCTTTGCACATGCTGGAAAGGTTTTGTTCGAACATTTTTCTCTATGTCATGTTGTGATATGCTGAAAGAAAATAATATTCACAGGCATATATGGAGGTAGTGGTGTAGTGCATCTAGTGGTGTCACTTTGGAATGCATAAAATCTATTGTGTTTCTATGACCTTTGGACATTTTGGCAAGATTTTGTTTGAACATTTGGTTCCTCGGCATGATGTAGTATATTGAAGACAAGTAATATTCACAAGATTGTATGTCACTCTATGATGTGTGTCAAGGAGCCACCATAGCCATGCAAACATTGTACACAATGAAACTCCAACGCTAAACAAAAGACAAAAATACTCATTTATAGATGCCACAAGGGCACAATGAATGCTCAAAAAACGAGAGACTTTTGCACCCTTGTGGCATAGGTCTTAGGATCATGAGGTGTTAAGTTTGTAGATCAATATGTTGATTAAGCCATAGGAAATATCAAATGGTAAGTGGTCGTTTGGTTTGAGATAGACATAGTGCAATGGGAATTTCACATCTTGTAATGGTGCTCAACATTGTGTTCCATAAGTGTCACAAGTGCACAAGAATAAGGCATACATAACTGATGGATTAAGATGCACTACCTTTACCATTTCTTGTGTGCACCATGAACCCAATGGTTTAATTCACATACCATTGCTGAAATGCACCATGCTAGGCACGATGTACATAATATGAGCTATGCTTGTGGTGATGAGAAATAATTGAGTTTTGTGAGGTGTGATACAATTGACTTGTTGATGCAATGATTGGAATAGCATCCTATGAGACCATAAATTCAGCAAGTCATCAATTCAATATTACACCTTGTTCAATTGAGGAAAGCATAAATTCAACAAATGATTAACACACTTGTGCACCATCTTCACTTCGTTGAGAAAATTTAAGAATTGGCATGAACAATGAGAAAAATGAAGAGACAATTGACCACAAAGGAGTGAAGTATAATAATCCCTTTATCATTTATAGAAAAGGAGTGAAGTATAATAATCACTTTATCATTTATAGAAACACAGTTTTACATCACTTCCCCTCCTTTTAGAGATGCTTTATAGTAATTTTTTGTTGCTTAGATGACTCTGGCACTTCAACCATCAAGAGACTGTGTCATTTTCTAGGTGGTTTTGACCACTCATGGCTTGGTGCATTGCAACGTTGGAGAGGGGGAATGAGGGAACACATCCAGCACACACGCAAAGGCCTCTCTATAGCTCAAGGAATTTATAGCACCCTTATCCTCTTGCAAAACACCTTCAAAACTCACAATTCCACCTACCAAGCCATTGCCTACACAAACACAGATGCACAAACGTGCTCACCACAACTACCCACACATAATTAGCTTGTTTCAAGCAACACAATGCTACCACACACAAAACCACTCCCTCACTTCCATTCTGCACACAAAAAAGAGGTCCGGAGGCACACACATCCACATCGGCACTGCACAACAAATCAGAAGAAGTAGAGAAGGGGGGCAGGGGAAACGATGTTGGAGAAGCACTATGGAAGCTTCACCATGCTCAAAAACACCATGTACAACTCGACTACATCAAACGACACACCCAAATGGTCATCGGGTTAGAAAAACAGACACCTCTTGGGCTTTGCATGCACACACCTCAACACAAAGAAGCCCCACAAAAAAACTCACCCACACACCTTTGGATCTCTGCAGCTGGCTACCCAACAAGCCTAGGCCAAAAAGCATTAAAAATGATAAAAAAGTGGCCTTTATAGGAGGCCTTCTCTCACTTTGGGCATTTGCACTCTTATTGGTCCATTTGGCACTCCATTTTAGCAAATTTGGAAGGGTGGATCCTTGTTGATCTCCCATTTTCTCTCTTCATTTGAAGGGGCTGGGGGGGGGGGGGGGGGGGGGGGGGGGGGTGTGCACTAGCAAGGTCGCTAGTGCCCCTTGTATTTTTAATTTTTTAATTATTTTTCTCTTTCTTCTTTTCTTTCTTTTTCTTCCACCTTGGGCCTACCCTGGAACTTCCCTCTTTATCACTTTGTCCGCCCCTTAAACTTGCCTCGGCCCATACAAAGTACCCTTTGGAACTCTTCTCCACTTAGCATATGAACTCATCTCCAACTTCTCTCTCTAATGAGGCATTGGCCGGCTTGCCTTGGAAGTGCCCCCTGGATGGGCTCTTTGACTCACCTTTAATTGATCTTTGACCCATGTAGACCCACCCCTTGGCATTTCTCCTCTCTCTCTCTCTCTCACACACACACACACAACCCCTCTCCGAGCACTAGAGAGGTCACTAGTGGGGGGGCACTTTGCCCTTCAAAAATCTAGATTTTGAAGGTTGTGAGATAGCCCTCTTGCATAGTACCACATCACCATCTACTAATGCTACCATCCACTAGAGTTCGTCGTCCCCACTCCACCTTCCAGTCCAAAAACGACCACTAGTACCCTCCAAACGTTGTGCGCAACACCTGCGCCACCGTCGCCATATCCGCAGATCACGCGAGCTCCTCTGTTCTCAACTCATCAACCATCTGAGGAGTATGCTTCAACCTATATACAAAAATTTCCCATTTCTTTTCGGCACATTTGGGCTTTTTGAAGCGCCATGTGGTAGCCGTTGGGTGCCCCGCCCTTAGTGTGACCCAAAAGAATTCCAAAAAAACCTCATAAAAACAATTTTGTTTCCACAACTTGCCTACCCTGTCATCTATTGCTCACCAGTCCAATTGCCTTGCCATAAAGACCGGCCAAAAACTCCCATTTTTTACTCCAATCCACTCGATCCTTGCCGCATTTTGATCCTCCTGTGACCACAAACAAAGCGCCCAAAAACGGAGAAAAAACACTTGCACCCAACTGCTCGGCACCAGCTCACAACTTCTCCTTGTTGTATCTTGATAATCGAGAATCTGATTGATGAGCCGTCAAATCTTGTTGGCTCCACATGTTGTACGCTACCTTCTCAAACTCTGATGATCCCAAAAAACACCATATGGCATGCCTTTCAATGCAGTCAACTTGGCACACACCCGTCGGCCCCTGGCAAATCTTCAACTAGCTGTAACTTGCACTCTAGAGGTCCGATTCACGATCTAAAAGGACCAACATGCTCCATAACTGAAGTAATTTGTGCCTATCTAGTCACATCAGCTCTAGCCACTGTCATCACTTGCCCTGCTCGTCAGGGAGCTACAAATCATTCCATCTTTGGACCACTATATCTTTCACATTGTGGCTTCATTTGAGGAGCTGTCTACACCGTCTCATACATTATCTTGAAGACCACATTGTGGAGCATCAACTTAACACTTCAAACACCTAGATCTTCCATTCCAATTGGCCCATTTTGGAGTCTTCTTGACCTAAAAATCTGCATCAGGCATACACCTCCGCTATCCTTTGCCTACCCAGGACCTTGGTACCTTCTTTAACACTTTTCCATGCCCCTGTGTGCACCCTTAGGGCATAGCACACTTCGCAGATTGGACCAAATTTGGCTGCACTAACGTGTGCAAGCACCTCACCCCTTAAACCCATAGTGAAGGTAGATATGGCAAAGGATTTCTTCACAAAAACAACCATGTGGTTAGTATTGGTTGTTAGGGTAATGACCAATATGGCCGGTTGGACACACCCATATAAACTCATAGATAACCTTATTCTTATATCAAATATAAATAAGGAGTTAGTGAGTATTATCTTACTACAGACTCCACCATACATTGTGTACTCTTCCTCACCTCATGCATGTATCCACACTTGCACTCCTTAAATAGGTATTAGAGATTAGCTATGGCAATGCTGTCCTTTCCCAAATGACCTCCCTCTCCATTTAGAGCTAAAGATTGCAACCTTAGGTGAGGTGCACATAGAGATAATTAAAATAAAATTTTATTCTTTGTATTGCGCAAAGATTGTAACAAGAGATCACACAACAAGCATTCGAGAGGCACAAGGAGCAGAGTGAAGGCGAGTCTAAGAGCTGAGCATTTTGTTTGCATATATACACACACCTTCAAGAAAGATTTTGGTTTTGATAGGCATCTTGGAAATCTCCCCCCCCTTTCCAAGCCGTTTCCATCCTTGGAATCACCATTTGAGTAGCATAGCAAAGATATCTTTTTGATAGCTATTTTGGAGCTTAAATGAACCTATATATCACTCGAGTAGGGAGTGGAAACATCCGGTTGCCGATGGCCATAATATTTCGGCAAAAAGGAATATTCCGACAAAGCTAGGGCTTGAGCTTGGTCTCGAGACTAGGCGTGAAAATTTTGGTTTCCGGCAAGTGATTTTTATTTTTGGCGAGTGATTTTTCTTCACGCACGATGGCTTCTCCTCATAATGGGGGCAAGGCCTTACAAATGTGCGTTTTTAACACAAAAAATTACAAGGGTAAATCAAGCTCCATACTTAATAATCTCCCACTTGGAGACTAATCTCCAAACCAAACCTGTG
This sequence comes from Adiantum capillus-veneris, assembly GCF_014529385.1. Taxonomy (NCBI): domain Eukaryota; kingdom Viridiplantae; phylum Streptophyta; class Polypodiopsida; order Polypodiales; family Pteridaceae; genus Adiantum; species Adiantum capillus-veneris. Next base: position 173,135,726 of record NC_140931.1, on the reverse strand, counting down.
ACTCATTTCCATCCTGGCTTCTTATCCTTGAATGTCAATTGAAGATGAGCAAAAGCTCAACTTCTCCTTGTTGACCACCTTTGTAAACATGTCTGCAGGATTTTCACTTGTATGCACCTTTCCTAGCTTTAGCTGTCCCTCTTCCAAAAAAGTGCGTATGAAGTGATATCTCACCTCAATGTGCTTTGTCCTCGAATAAAAGGTTGAGTTCTTTGCAAGATGGATAGCGCTTTGGCTATCACTGTACAAGACACAATTGTCTTGTTTGAATCCAAGCTCTTCTAAGAATCTGTGAAGCCACATAATTTATTTGCTTGCATTCGTCATTGCTACATACTCTGCTTCCATGGTAGAAAGTGAGACCACTTTTTGCAGCTTTGAGGCCCAACTTACTGTTGTGCCTCCAACCGTGAAGACATAGCTAGTAGTGCTCCTTCGAGTATCTTTGTCACCTGCCATATCTGCATCAGCATACCCTTCTAGAAAAATATCAGTTCCTCGAAAATACAAAGCATTTGTTATTGTCCCTTTTAGATACCTAAGTATCCACTTCACAGCTTGCCAATGCTCTTTACCTGGGTTGTCCATGAATCTACTTACAACTCCCACAGCATGTGCAATGTCTGGCCTTGTCCAGACCATAGCATACATAAGAGAACCTACCGCTGCATCATATGGAACTTTAGACATATAGGCTATCTCCTCTTGTGTCTTTGGACACATATCCTTGGTAAATTTTAATTTGACCAGCCAAAGGTGTAGAAATCGTTTTTTCATTTTGCATCATAAATCTTTCTAGTACCTTCTTGATGTAATCCTCTTGAGATAGCTTTATTGTCTTCTTTGTCCTTTCCCTTGATATCTTCATACTAAGTATCTTCTTTGCAGCACCTAAATATTTCATTAAAAAAGATTTCGACAGCTCCTCTTTTAGGTCTTTGATGTCATGCATGTTAGCACTTGCAATCAGCATGTCATCAACATACACAGTAGGATGATGAACTTCCCATATCCCATGTCATCAACATACACATTAGGATGATGAACGTCCCATATCCCAAATTCTTTGTGTAGACGCAATGATTTGAGTTGCATCTTGTGAATCCTTGATCCAACATCCATCAATCAAAATTCAAGTACCATTGTCTTAATGCTTGCTTTAAACCATACAAGCTCTTCTTTAATCTGCAAACCATTTTCTCCTTACCTTTTACTTCATACCCCTTTGGTTGAAGCATGTAAATTTCCTCCTCTAAGTCACCGTGAGGGAATGCCGTATTTACATCCATTTGCTCAAGATTTAGATCATGAGCAGCCACAAGGCCTAAGACAAGCCTAATTGAGTTCATTTTTACAACATGAGAAAATATTTCATTGAAGTTAATACCTTTCTTTTGAGAAAACCCTTTTACCACAAGCCTAAACTGATATCTTTCCCACCTTCTTCTTCCTTCAGCTTGTACACCCATTTGTTTTGAAGTGCCCGCTTACCTTTAGGCAACTCAACCAACTCCCATGTTTGGTTGTGATGTAATGAGTCCATCTCCACTTGCATACTCTTCATCCATTCTTCTTTGAATTCTTGTAGATCTTTGGGGAATAGGTTGAGACTCCTCATTTGGTTGACGTTGTTGCACATTGTCATCGTTTGTAGTCCTTGAGTCTTCACTCTCCTCAAGCTCCATTTACTCATCACTTGTTTCTTTTGTTTGTTTTCTTTCCAAGTAATCTTTGTACATATTTTGTTCGTTAAAGATTACATCCCTACTCCTAAATATTTTACCATCTTCAGGATTCCATAGGTGATATTCTTTCCCTACTCCTAAAGATTTTACCATCTTCAGGATTCCATAGGCGATATCCAAAGTCACCTTCTCCATAGCCAATGAAGAAACACTTTTTGGACTTTGCATCTAGCTTTGATCTTAGGCTTCTATCTATGTGCATGAAAGCCTCACACCCAAACACTTTGAGAATGCATAATTCATCGATTTACCTATCCATGCCTCTTTTGGAACTCCCCCATCCTATGTTGTTGAGGGTGATCGGTTGATTAAGTACACAAACGTACTTACAGCTTCCACTCAAAGCTGAAGGGTAGGCCTGCATGTAGCCTCATGCTTTGTGCTAGCTCCATGATTGTCCTATTTATTCGTTCTGAAATCCCATTTTTTTGAGGTGTCCTTGGGGTTGTCTTTTGCCTCTAAATCTAGCACAAAAGCTTTAAAAATCTTGGTTGCAATATTCACCTCCATTGTCGGATCTGAGGCATTTAACCTTGTTACCTATTTCATTCTCCACAAATGCTTTCCACCTTTGAAATATGAAAAACACATCAGATTTATTCATGACATAAACCCATGTTTTCCTAGTCGCATTGTCTATGAATGTTACATGATACAATGAGCCACCAAGTGATGGTGTACTTGCAGGACCCCAAACATCAGAATGGACCAACTCAAGTTTTTTATTTTTTCTTTCATTTCCTAAATTTTGAAATTTTACCCTCTTTTGTTTACCATAAACACAATCTTCACAGAACTTTAAGTCCACTTCTTTCAAACCTGGTAGAAGATTCTTTGTTTGAAGGATTTGCATTCCTTTGGCACCCATATGCCCAAGCCGATAGTGCTACACCACACTATCGACTTCTATAGTTGCTGCACAAGTTGAAGGTTGCGTGCTAACAATACACAAGTTAAGTGTACCAACCTTTTCTCCTTTGGCAACCACCAAAGATCCCTTTGAGATCTTCCACCGTTTGCTTCCGAATGCAATGTCGTGACCTTCATCGTCCAATTGCCCTGTAGAGATCAAATTTTTGCGAAGAGAAGGAACATGCCTAACATCTTTAAGCTTCCATTCATTTCCGTTAGCAGTTTTGAAACAAACTGTACCTTTGCTGACAATTTCACAAGCTTCATCATCTCCCAAGTATACATACCCAAAATTACCTTTGGTGTAATCTTGGAAATGTTGCTTGTGTGATGTCGCATGGAATGAAGCCCCGGAATCTACTATCCAGGAATTAGACACATTGTCTAATGAGAGAATTAGAGCATCTTGCTCTACTTTACCTGCCATATTGGCTTGTTGTCTTGAGACTCCGACCCCTTCTTCTTCTTCGACCAACAATCCTTCTTGATGTGGCCCTTCTTGCCGCAATTCCAACATTCAAGAACTGACTTTGTGCGTGACTTGCTCCGACTTGAGCGATCATGACCCTTTTGGTTTTTGAACCTCTCCTTAGGCCTTCCTCTTGTTTCCACTGACAGGGTAGTACTTGATGATTCTCATGTGCTTATCCTTCGCATTTCCTTGATTAGGAGAACATCCAAAACATCATCAAACTTAAGAGTATTTGTGCCAGAAATAGAATTACTTACAGCCATCACAAGGCTATCCCAACTATCCGGTAGAGACAACAGTATAAGGAGAGCTCGCACTTCGTCATCAAAATTTATTTTCACCAATCGAAGCTAACTTATGTTTGTGTTAAAGTCATTTAGGTGTTTTGCAACTGAACCATTCTCTACCATCTTTAGATTGAATAAGCGCTTCATGAGAAATACCTTATTGGATGCCGATGGTTTCTCATAGAAATGAGGAGCCCTGACCTATTGTCACAATACCTGGAGCTCAAGCAACAACGACACATGGAGCACGAGCAACGGCTGGACTTGAAGCTCAAGCAATTGCAACTATACCACAAAAATCCCCCCATGTGGGTCAAACATAGGGTGATCAAAGTAATACCATGTGATCCTATTTCAGAAGCACAAGATGCCAAGAGGAGGAAGAGAGCGAGAGAGTTAGAAAAGAAAAAGATAGCTGATATAGAAGCACAAAGATTGCAAGAAGAACAAAGAAGATAGAGAGATCAAGAAGAATGGCAGAGAGTTGAGGCAGAGAGAGCTCACTTGGCTAACTAAAAAGCACGAGCAAAGGCAGAGAGGAGAGCGGAAGAGAATAGAGCTCAAGCCGCCCAACAAGAAAATGCTAGGAGCTCAAGAACTTCAAAAATTCCTCAGAGAGCAAAACAATGTGCTAAAAAGGAAAAGGATAAGCTCACGCCCAAAGAACAACATGCCCAGGAGGAGAGGAGGAAAAAGTACAAAAATGACTCTCCTCAATGGGCCAGACATGCGACTCCTCCACCACCGCCAACAACACAAAATAAACGGCAATGGAAGCCAGATACGGTTGTTTTACGTGAGATCCAAAAATATAAGAAGAGCTCCGAGCCAATAATACCAAAAGCAGCCTTCTCTCGAGTGGTGAGAGAAATATTGGATGAATATTCATATTTGGTTACATGTATAGAGCACGCAGCTCTATTGGCCTTATAGGATGCCACTGATGACATTTTGGTGCAGCTGCTCCAAGATGGGTTTCATACATGGTGCATGCTAAAGCAAGTTACACTGAAAAATATAGATCTAGCTCTAGAAATCAATCTGAGAAATGAAGGGTGCCTCCTTAAGAATTTGGTTACCCCATGTAGCCTCTGTTTATGAGATTTGTAATCTTTTCATATAATATGAATGAGTCAAATTTATACCATTTGGTGCAACTGTAATAATTAATTGTGTACTTTGTGTTCTTGAAGTATTTGAATTAATCAAGTTGTTAGATTTCAAACCTCCTTGACCATCCAAGCACCCGACGGACGTGGGGCACCTCCCGATGACTTTTTTTGCAAAACGAGGCGATTTTGGGTGCGCACAAAAGCCGCGAGACCACCATGTTGCACGGCAATGCTCAATGGCGCTGTACAGGCCAAAAAAAGGCAATGTACACCACTGTCTTGTCAAAACTAGTCCCTGCGCACCGTGGCGCACATGGCCTTTTTTTGGCCCATGCGGTGCCATCGGGTATTGCCGTGCAACGTGGCGGTCCCACGGCCTCCGTGCGCACCCAAAATTGCCCCGTTTCACAAAAAAGTCATCGGGAGGCGTCCCAGTTCCGTCCAGTGGTTGGATGGTCGAGGAGGAGTGAACGCATTGCAAAAATAAAAATTTATTGGCCAATATGAGCAATAAAAAAAAGAAAGTACAAAAAGTGACAAAAAACAATAAAAAGCACAACTTTATTGTATATTGATTTGGATATTACATCATGACTGGTTGGTTTTCTTGACACCAAGGGTTTGTACAACATCCTCTGGGTTTGTCACCCCTTGACCTAAGCTTAAGGCACAATGGGAGAGGACTGACCCAAGGTGCTTGCCTGTAAAGGCATAAAATATCGCCTCTCGGTCCACCAAGATATACTTGTGAGCATTAAGGGTAAGGGAATCTTCATCAAGGATAGCACTGAATGGTTTGCACTTGAGAAGCTCCACAAAACCATGCTTGGAAAACTCTGTGTGAGCAACTCAAAGAATGGATGGCCCCATGTGGCTAAGCTAGCGCCACATAGGAACGTTGCACGAACCTCCAATATGCATTGCAAACTTATCAACCTGGTATGTGGTCTACAAAATATTTTAAACAACTTCACCACTTGTTGTAAGGAACCATAGACTATCGACTAGGTTAAAAAATTCTTACCTCAATTTCTTCATCCATGTCTTCAAGAGTTTTCCTTGTAAGGTTGATGCTAGGGCGATCTTCTCCACCCATAGTGATTAGCGGTTTGTGTGGATGAAAAGCGATTTCTGGGATGCTTTCATAAAATGAGGCACATGATTTTCTGTTCGTTTTCACTAGGGAAGAAAGAGAGGCTTTTGAGAGACCTTGGTCTTCAAAGTCAATTTGAAATTTAACCTTCTCTTGCTTTCCAATGGGATCCTTCATGCCCGCATAGATAGCAAGCAATGAGAGCGACTCATCTTCTCTGAGTCCTAGTGTGTTTGCAATGTCATCAAGGAACAAAAAGTGATGACCATCCACCACCACTGCATGCAAAGTGAGAATTTGGAGGTCAGGAACTTCCTCCAACACCTTGTCTCCCTCTATCATCCGATCTTCCTCCATAGTGGAGCTGGGATCTTGCAGGAGGATGAGTGCCATAGATGCTTCAGTCGGCTCATCAACCTCTTCAATAACTTCATTTGATTTCTCCACAATGGTCACAAGTGGTTTTTGGATGGACTTTTCCTTTGACTTTCCCTTCTCCATGCCCTCAAACACAAGCAAGACCAGAACCATGTCTCAAGAGATGAATTGGGTGCCTATGCACCCTATACACGAGTCTATGAGATCATCCTCATCCTCTATCCTGTAGTCCCACTCAGTAAGCCCTTTAATAAACCTCAACAAGCGATAGCAAAAGTTTTTGTTGGCCGCATAGAGGTATTTGAGAAAATCCACTGGCAACCACGCCATGTTGGATCCCCCGAAGGCTATTGCATTTTTTTTCATGTGCTCCGTCATGTAGTCAAGAAAGCTTTGGAATCCCTCTACATGAAGGTTAGCAGCAGTGGCATGCATGTCGATCGTCCCCTCAAACACACTAACTAGTTCATGTGCACGATCTGCAAGTCCTATCTTTTCTAGTTGTGTGAGAAGTGCATCAAAAGATGTTGCCATGGGTTTGTTCTCGAAGAAGTTGGGAAGAGAGCTGAAAGCTAGAGTTTTGTGAATGTGAGAAATGAAGTTTAAAACCTATAAAAGTCACTTTTATACTCAATCTCACTTTTTAAAAGCACTTAAAATTAACGTCAAATTAACTTAAAACTGTAATTATAAACAAAATATAATTATAAACAAAATCATGCAATAAGACATTGAAAGACACCAACATTGAAAGTATTCACGCTCCAAATTAAAAAACTTGCATATTTAAATCAAAATCTTGAACAAATTAGGAATGAAAAAGAGATTCAAAACACCATATGTATTAATGGGAGAAAAATCACTTAAGCTACAAGCTTTTACATTAATACATTGTGGAAAACCAATGTAGCTCTTCTCTTTTCTAGAACGAACACATATTGAATGGGAAAGGTATATCTAAGATTAAGATACTCGCAAAGGTGACTGCGATTCTAGTCATTATTCATCAAGATGTCGTGCGCTGCATCGTCGTGGAGGCATATTTGCAGGTCAATTAATCTCTAGCAGCAACATCAAAGTCTAGTGCCTCCTATTCTCCCATCGTCAGCTTCCATCTTCTGTAGGGAAAGACAATTGGCAAGCTTTGCTTCGCAATATGGTATCTTCACACCACATTCTCAACAACTACAGAGAACTTGATTATATGTCCCTGGTGGTTTGACCACCTTACTCTTCCATCAAACTACAAGGAAGCCATTGACCGCACTTCCCCCTTTGCAAGTCCACATTTTTAGTGTCCTGTGAACACTTTGCAATTGAAAGATAAACACAAACACATGAAGGGACATAAACCAAGTTAGGGAAGCTTTGTGGGAACCATAGGTGCACTTCATTGTTGAATGCACATCCACCTTGATTCTCCTTTTGGTTGTTGTGATCAAGGCACTATCTGGCTTAGGCCATTCTAGACTCTGCAAGGTTAGTGGGCGAACCGGAGAAAGATTACCATACCCAGTTTACCTAGGTGTTACATAAGTATGGCTATTAAAAAGTCATGTGAGACAAGCTCCACGGATGGAAAACCAACATAGAGCAGCTTGCCAAGGTCAATGTGGATGGCCTCAAAAGTTCCTATGAAGGACTCTATCGGCTCCCACTCTACAAAATCGGATGAGAAAACATCTGCAAACATGAACAAGTAATGAGAACCTTATAGACATAAAAGCAACATATACGATAAGAATACAAAATAAACAATCTAAAAACTTGATAAAGGAGTGAATTATAGCTTGCAAAAAACCTCGATGGAGCCACTGCTGTCTCTAACTTCAGCTGTGAAGCAACATACACATGGTACACCTTTGCAAGCCGCTTGACGTCATGGGTTTGCTTGAACTCCATGATCCTTCCCTTCCAATGGTGTGCTCGAGCAGCCATGTGTCTCCTTGAGACCTTGTGTACACCTCTTGAGCTGGGCTGCATAGTCACCCACATCAATCGTTTGAACTCCATCGTCATGCAACATCCACTATCGTCTTGTACATTGCTGCATGAAATGGGGTCAATGAGACTCCTAGATCGTTGAGTACCTGATGATGCCATGGAAAATAGTGGCACAACCGGTACACAAACACTTATGATCGACCTATGCACATCCACGTTCTCAGTTGCACAAAAAACATGATTCTTGGTGGTGCACAGAGATGGTTAATGTCACTTATTGTTGTATTGCTCCACTTGCAAGTTGGCTTAATGGGAAAGATAATGTTGCAAAGCCTGAGGGGGAAGTAGATCCTCCCTAGAGAGGTTAATGGAGAAGGATCAGGAACCTAGCTGAGGAAAGAAAGAGGGAAGATCTAGCAAAAGGATATGTTGCAGATCTTTAGTTTTAGGTAGAGGTGTTTCATGAGGGTCATGGAGTAATGGAGAACTTCAGCTTGAGTAGAATGCAAGGAGCTTGAGGAGGGAAAGGAGGTTCAAACTTCTGCTGCAGAGCTTTTAGGAGGGAAAAATGAAAGGAAGAAAAGAGAAGAAACTTGCAAGGTGGAGTGAAGAGAAGAGAGAGATGGTACAATAGAGAGAGAGAGAGAGAGAGAGAGAGAGAGAGAGAGAGAGAGAGAGAGAGAGAGAGAGAGAGGGAATGATCAACACGTTTTTGGGGGGATCCCCTTTTAGGAGAGAGGGGGGGAGAAACTAGCACCCACTAGAGAGAGAAAGGATTGGTTTTTACCCTACTATATAGAGAAAAGTTCAGATTTTTGAATTTGTAAGAGAGTTTCTCTTTATATTTTATAAAAGAGCACAAGTATGACCACTTACTTTTATGCCCCACCATACCCACCATTTCAGTCCACATGGCATCCACCCATTCATCCCTACCATAATCACCCTTTTAATCGCATGGAGAATAAAGAGGCCCCCTTAGACCCCATTCACTTCCTAATGAGCAAGTAATGCTTTTAGGTATCCAAGGCATGTAAGATAGCTAGAAGCTCTTTTTCATAGATGCCAGGAATCATCTCATCAGAGTGTAGTTGTCGACTCTTATATGATATATCATGCCCTTCTTGAGGAAATACTCCATCACAAATGGACCTCAAATGGCTTTGAGAGGTCTGCTAGCAAAATAGGTTGAAACATGAGTCTCTATTTAAGTTTAGTGAAAGATTTTCTCTCCTTTTCAATCCGTACATACTTGACGTTCTTCTTTGTCAAATAGTGTAAAGGTCCTGCTATGGCATGGAATGTTGCAATGAATCTTCTATAGTATGAGCACATTCCAATAAACTTTGTAGCTCATGTACATTCCTTGGTTCAGGCTTTCATTTATGATTCATTCCTCTATTGTAATCCTTTTTGTGCACTAATAAGACGAGATCAAAAGGGCAAAGAACTAGGCCATATCATTCCCTTTTGCATAAGATTGTTGACTTGTGACGTAATCTCCTCTTCTTGAGTTGGTGAGACTCAATAAGGAGGCTTGTTAGGAAGAGAGCTTCCTTGTATGAGATCAATCCTATGATCATCCTCCCCACTTCTAGGAGATAACTCTCCTAGGATGTCATTAATAAAAAGATTGGCATGTTCATTTAAAAATGAATGGAGATCACTTCCTACTTTTAATGAACCATTACAAGAGGCAACATAATTCTTAGGAACATTGAAAATTATCATGTAGAAAAAATAGAACTCTTTATTGATTTGTTGAAGGAGTCATGAGATATAATGACAATTGCGAACAAGCATTAACTTAGATTCAAATCACCTATCATATACATGTACTGAAACTAAAAGAGAGAGAGAGCGAGAGAGAGAGAGAATTCAACACCAGTTAAGGGCTGGACTTTTTGGAACTGATCCCCCATTCGAAAGGACTTGTATTAATAAAATGCCTCTTCTTCAAAAGAGCTTTTGATCAACACAACTTGCTAATCACACTTCTAACTGCACACATTGGAGAGGCGAAAGCTCTAGTATTTGGTAGAGTTTGCAATTAGGCTTTTAACTTAAAACGTCTCATTGAAATCAATCCCAAGGCCCTAGAAACCTCACAGGTGATAGGGTCTATGGGGATCAAGTGAGAATCAAGTTGGAAAGAAGATATGTAAGCATTAATAAGTAGTAACCTATATAGTTAAATATGCATAAACTTGACTTGTGTGGGACAGAGTGAGAAGATGGAGAGCTTCAAAATGAGTCTACGTGTTTGCCAAGCTGAGGCCAAATCAACCGTGCATGAGACAAATTGAACCCCCCCCTTTGTATGTGTGTGTGTGTGTGTGTTCTTTGGCTATTCTTGGACTAGTTGCATGACTAGTCCTAGAATAGCCTATGTGTTTGCCAAACTGAGGCCAACAACCGTACATGAGAAAAATTGAACCCCTCCCCCCCCCCCCCCTGTGTGTGTGTGTGTGTGTGTGTGTGTCTCCATTGGCTATTTTGGGACTAGTTGCATGACTAGTCCCACTTTGTAAAGTGGGGCACGTAGCGAGATGGCCTTGCATGAGAAAAAGGAACCTTTTTTTTCCTTAACACCTCCTAGCTAGCCCACACAACCTCGACAATGTGGACAAAGCTCTACGCTTTATTAATGTGATGGGGCCTTTGGAGATGAAAAGGTTTTGGAGTCATCCAAAATCTAACATGTAGCTCGTTAATGGTGGGCAAGCCTACGCTCCGAGGGAGATGCTACAAAGACTTGGAAAACATGTCAAGTTGCTACCATGAAGTAATTTTTATCTAGTGGGGCTTTAGACTAGGTGCTTATAGTTTGGTAAAGACTAAAGCTTGATGATGAGAGAACATGCAAAAATATGTGGAGAAGTTTTGGGATCTACATCTCAAAGCTACGGCGTCCTAGTGCGTCAACTTCTCATGGCAAAAGTAAGAATTTTGTGCTGGGAAGCTCCATGAAGATTGGAGAGACTATATCAACACACAAAGACCTCGGACCACTTTGGAGGTTATCTACCATTCAGTGGTAGCCTCCAACATCAAATTTCAAGATTTGAACAAGGGTTCAAAACCAAATAATGGGAGGGACAAGCCGCAAGAGAAAGGTCAAATCTAGAATCCAAATGTTTCTTTCAAAAGTGGGAAGCCTAAGGACAAATGTGCCTACCAAGGACAAAGAAGGAACCACCTAGAACTAAAATGGTATTTGTTTAAGAAGAGGGTGGTTTTCCACCAGGGAGTCTCTTATGCTATGCATGGGGCAAAGTGCAAGAGCACGATACACTCATCCACTTTGTTCCACACACAATTATATGTTTGTGGAAATAACATCAAAGCTAGGGATACATGCTCATGAGATGGGACAAACATATGCTACTGAGGGACCCTTTGAAGGCTGAGAGACTCCACACACACCTTTGATTTGGAAATATACGGCTTCATGTGCAAGTATATGTGGACAAAGAGGATTTTCCATCTCTCCACTCAAGAATGAGGATGCATTTCTTGGAGCACCATGGTTCGAATGTATGGCTACTTCTATCAAGTTTCTAGATAGGTTGAAAGAATTTCACCACAAGGGTAGAGACATCACTTTGCAAGCCAATGAGAAGGGGCACATCATGCCCATTGTACATAATTGGCCCTTCTACTATTTTTATTGGCCAACCCTAGAGAGAGAAAATTCATACCAACAATGAAATTTGGTGACATTTCAATGTCAAAAAATAGGTACTAAAGTGTAGTGGAACTTGTAAATTAATTAGAATAATTAATCAATTGCGTAACATTGAGCATGAAAATTGCAAAGCAAGCATTAACTTAGATTAAAATCACACATCACATACACGATCTCATAGTGAAAGAGAGAGAGCGAGAGAAAGAGAATTTCACACTAGTTGAGGGTCAAACTTAGCCGGCCCCCACAAAGACTTGTATGAATATAATTCTTCTTCTTTAGAAGTGCTTTTGATCAATACAACTTGCTAATTGCACAAATTCTAAAGATGGAATCTCTAGAATTTGGTAGAGTTTGTGATTAGGCTTTTCACTTAAAACACCTCGTTGAACTCAATCCAAAGGCCCTAAAAACCTTGTAAGTGATAGTATTTCTACAAGGATTAAGCAAGCATCATGTTGGAAAGAAGATGTGCAAGAAGCATTAACAAGTAGTAACTTGTATAGCTAATTATGCATAAGCTTGAGCAGCCATAGCTATGGAGACTTGTGTGTGTGTGTGTGTGTGTGTGTGGGGAGAGAGAGAGAGAGAGAGAGAGAGAGAGAGAGAGAGAGAGAGAGAGAGAGAGAGAGAGAGGAGATGTAGAGATTGAAGATAAGCCTTCTTGCCTACAAAACTGAGGCCAAATTTACCCCTACATGAGATAGATCGATCCCCCCTCTCTATGTGTGTGTGTTTCCTGTGGCTTTTCTAGGACTAGTTACATGGCTAGTCCTACTTTGGGAAGTGGTTCATGTGGCCAAATAGCCTTGCATGTGTGTGTGTGTGTGTGTGTGTGTCTCCTCTGGCTATTCTAAGACTAGTTGCATGGCTACTCCCACTTTGCGAAGTGGTGCATGTGGCCACATAGCCTTGCATAAGAAGAAGGTGCCTTTTTTTGCCCCCTTCACACCTCTTGGCCAGCCCACATAACCTTTCCCCCCTACCCACACACCATTTGCCCACTTTCCTCTTTCTAGACGGCCATTCAGATTGTGAAAAACTTATTATCTTAGTCTTTAAAAGTTATGTTTGAACCCCTATTGGATTCCTATGGCACATTTGAAAAATGCATTCAAATTATGGAACTCTCCAGTTCACAAACACGTTCCTTTGCCTATTGTACATAATTGGCCCTTCTACTATTTCTATTTTCTCTCACTTGAATGGCCAATTTTAGAGGGAGAAATTCATTTAAGTAGACCAAAGATGAAATTTGGTAACATTACTCCGCCCTTGAAAACATAGTTGTCTTGGCTATGCTTCTATTCAAGAGAGATATCTTTGCTTCACTGGATTTTTGCTTGAAATTCACTTTTAGCATATTTGACATCGTTTGAAAGTAGATGACCAATCTACTTGGCACTTGGGAGATAATTTTCCACAAGTATTTATATGGGTGTAAGTAGGATATGGTGGACTAAATACCTATGTCCAATGTCATTTCCAAATTCGGTGCTCAATAGCTCATTTGAAGGTGCTTGATGTGCCCTTTACATGACAAGTCTTGAAAAGGACTTCTAATTAGATAGTGATGCTCATTTTTTGATATTTTGATCAAGAAAAGGTGGAGCTACCACTATACTAGTGTACCAACTAACCATTCATCCATCCCTAGCCACTTAGCAGTAGCACCTTTCCGCAATAGATTGCAAGTTTGATTGATACTTGAGAGAAACTCTGTTGTTGCGAGTGTGCAACATTTGGTATGTATACACATGACATTTAATCATTAGTGAAGAACTTGGAATGACAGATTTCAAAAGAGGGAATCATGCTATTCTTTATTGCATTTTCTTTGAATACATCAATATAACAAGCCTAAGGCTTTTTCTGTAATTCATTGTAAGTGTTTGCAAGTGATATATAATCCTTCAATTGTAATTCTTGCATCAATTTCGCATCTTCAAAAGGATAGTTTTTAAATTTAATGATATACTTACGTCATACTAGCATTACTAGCTTTACTAGCTTTACTAGCATTGCTAACATTATCTTGATACTAGCATTATTGGCTTAATTACTATGCTGATATCTTAGAATGATAAGCTTTTGATGGATTGATGGCTTGCAATCATTTGAATTAACTTGATATGCTAAAGCTTAGCATGGAATTTATCCTTCAATTAGATCTTGGTTTGAACAAACAAGTGTTGGGTAATTTTTTTTTTGTAGAAATTGAGACTAATACTATTTTTCAAGATGCTTTTTGAAGATAAGATGTGAGTGTTGACCTCTAGGAACCTTGGAAAAACCTGGCCTTTTTTGGACTTATAGAATTTCACACTAGAATTTTGTTGAAGAAGGAATACACTTGTTGGGTTTAAAAAAGCAATGACTGTTGATAGATCTAAAATTTGTGATGGGTCTTTGACAAAACAAACTATATTTGTATGAGTCTAATAATGAATTAAAAAGCTAAAGAAATTTTTTCCTAAATAGCATGGATTAGTTTTTATGGTTTGGTTGCTTACTTAGATTCTATGGTGAATAAAAGGTACATAGATAATTTTCAAGCTTCTTTGAAGAACATAATTTATTCTATCAATTTTTTCAAACTATGCCTCAAAGTAAAGGAATTTTTGCTAAATTCAAGAACCATATCAAATTAAGAAAAATTGACTACCTTTTTGTTAAAATATTCTTTTAAATCACTTATGGCCATGCCTATCAAAAGGGGTGATGGCCTTTGATGATAATCATATATACAAAAAGAACTCTTTCACTTTTTTGGACAATAGCTATTCTAATGATCTTTAAGTAGGACAAGAATAACAATTGATAGGTTCTTTCACACTTGTAGAACATATCCAAGGCTAACAAATTTGTTATCATGTATATATGGATCCAAGTGAGAATCCTATCTTTGCTTAAAGAGGTTTAACTAAGCACCAGTCTGACCTTGGAGATGAAGGCTTATTTCATCCTTGTAAAATGGTTTAGTCCATGCTGCAAAAGTGAACATGTGAGAGCAAATGCGCGCGCGCGCGCACACACACACACACACACACACACACACACACACACACACACACACACACACACACAGAGAGAGAGAGAGAGAGAGAGAGAGAGAGAGAGAGAGAGAGAGAGAGAGAGAGAGAGAGAGAGAGATGGATTCACCGATGGTCGAGGAGCTCAAAATGCTGCAATTCGATCCACCTCTCAAAGTATCTGCCTGGACCTATGATGGCCATATCCTCACTACCTTTTTGTTGTGCACATTTGTAGCTAGTTGTGTGCATTCAGGGCACTAGCCTCGACTGAGGCTCCTAGGTTGTCTCTTGCATACAAGGCTGTCCACACCCATACACCTGGAAAATTTGTGCTTTGAGTGCCCCTTTGGCTTGGAGTGGATGTTTGACTTACTGTAGGAATGCTTCAGATGCATGGGAGAGGTTGCCGGTGTGACTATCAACTCCTTTGACGCTTCACATCCAGCATGTTCAAGGCTCTGACCCTGGGATTTTGGCAGGGCACCCCTCATCTAGAGTAATTATTGCTTTCTAAGTAAAAAGTATTACATTGAGTGCATTTTTTGTACAATATCTATGAGTTTGTCACTTGATGCGTTATGTATTAGGTATTCATTTACTGTGTTGACCTTTCTGTTGCATTAATTCTTTTTGATAAAGATGTTGAAAACATGGTATAGAAACTATCAAGAAGGAGATGGGCATTTACGAGTTTATTTAAAGTTGAAAATAGGGTATAGAAACTATCAGGAAGGAGATAGGAATTTGTGAGTTTAATTAAATATAAGTACTCTTGTTATCAATTTAAATACAAATTTTTTCTTGGTGCCTATTTGCTAGTTGGTCTTGCATCCCTAGCTTTGTAAAATGATTTGAATGTCATTTGATGAATAGTGCTACAATTTGATGGCGTGTGAGTTCTCTTTGGAGAGCTTCAAGGATTCACTTGTAGGAGAGATGTGAACATATAGGAAGCTGCGTCTCTTATCAATGTTGATGACAAGGGTATATCTTCCAAGCTTGCATATTTTGAAATCTCTACAACAAAGCTTGCTACTGAGTATAGCCAGCTAATTGGTTCATTCTTGATTTTTAGTTGCAAAATTAGAGTGATACTACCTGAAAGCAATGGGTTGTCTTTCAATGATGAGTGCCAAGGCTTCAGAAGTCTAAAGATCATTGTTATTAGGGAGGAGGCAATGTGGGTATCATGCCAATTTTGATCAATATATCTAAAGATTTGTTTTTTGCAATGATCTAATCTTATGGGATAAGTATAGACTTTGTTACCTATGGATTGAGCCTTTTAGATAAGGTTGTACCCACTAAATGACGCTTTACTATTATCGAGCTTTACATTGTATTTCATTACCTTTTAAGAGCTTCATAAGTTTGCATATGTCATTTGATAGATGTGTGTGAGGTTATTAACGGGATTGTTGCAATGCTTGTTATTTGGAGCATCAAGATTGACTCCAAAGTAATTTTTTGTATGAATTCAATATTTAGTAAGTAATCTTAATGATCTTCTTTTCCATATTGTAGACGGCTGGATAATCACCATGTGGGAACGTGTTCTTAGAAGATGGGCAGCGAATTACTTAGTAATTACTAGAGTAAATACTACAGTAAAACCAAAGTGTATAAATAGGGCCCATTACATCATTATCGGGGGGCAATTGTTATCACTTGTATTAGCGCTTTGGGCTATAATTGTAATTGAGCATCAGTGGCAGTGTTGTCGGCTATACTTTCTCTCTGTAATCATATTCACTGTAATCTTGATCTGTAATCTCAATCATGGTATATATTTCAGTGATACTTACTTCTCGACCAGTCTTCTGAATATGAATCTGAATTTGAACCTTATTCCAGTGTATAAATCTGATTCTTATTTCAGTATCCACATTACAGTCTAGTCTCTGATTTCTGTCTAGTCTGCTGTCTGAAATCTTCCCACACTAGCAGCTGAAATCCTTCAACACTGGAATTAGCTGTCTCAAGAGATCAGCTCCAATTCCATTTGGGTGATCACGGTGGCTCGAGCTGAAGCTCGTTGACTGAAAGACTCTTCTCCCAATTGAAGTTTTCAGCAATGGCACCAAAGTCCAATCGTGGCCGGAAATCTACCAATCGTGTGGACCCCATTCCTGAGGATTCAGGAAGAGAGTCTGACCCCAAGCAAGAGAGAATGACTGACACTGAGGCTCAGGAGGAGCATAGTCAGGCTGAGGAGGCGCAGGACTCACAGTACTCCAGTCATTCTCGACGTCGACGGGCAGAACGGGAAGCACGAAAGGCAAAGAGTTCCAAGAGTTCTCAGTCTCGCCATAGAGATGAGCATACCAAGGGCAGAAAGGGAAGTCATCGTACTTCTAGCAGACAAAACAGAGAAGATACTGATACTGAGACAGAGACAGAGATTGATTGGGATGCTGACACTGACAATTGCAAGAAGGCTCCCAAGCGCCATTCTCAAGCCAAGAAGAGAAGTGGTGGGATCAGCAGTAATCGAAATGATTACACAGCTTCCCTGAAGATTTCCTTTCCCATATTCAAAGGAGGGAAAAAGGATGATCCCGATGTTCACATACAAGCTTTTGAGCAGTATGCTGAACTAAAAAACATTGATGAAGATGATTGGGGGGAATATTTTCCACAAACCTTGAAGGAGGCAGCAAGGAAATGGTATTACCATTACCCTGCATGCTAGCTGAGATCATATAACAAATTACTTAAGGCCTTCAGGTTGGAATATTCTGACAATCGAGGGGACGAGGATATTCTCTGTGAATTGGATCAGATCAAACAGAGGAATTTGTCAGTTCGCAGCTATGTAGAAAAGATAAAAGAAATGACCAGGCAGTTGCAAGAATCGCCGTCTGAGAAGAGATTGAGGGCATGGTTTCTGAATGGGTTCAGAAGCAAGAAGCTTAGGGAACAAGAAGTACCATCCCCTACAAAAAAATTCAATGATCTAGTCCAAAGGGCATTAAAGCTGGAACAGCAGGCTAAGAAAGAAAAGAGCCACAATTAGCGAAGGACAAGTAGCAGTAGTTCGGCTACTGAAGCTTCTGACTCCAGTGCAACGTCCAGCAGCTCCGAGAGGAGCTCCAATGAACGGACAAAGGAGAAATAAAAGAAGAGATCATGGACCAAGAAAATTGAGAAATGGCTAGGCAGATTGTAGAAATTAGCCACACAAGACAGCCGGTCCGAAAGATGGAGACTTGGTGTTCAAGATGTAAATCCAAGGACCACATCTCCACTGAATGTCCACAATGTACCTACTGCAAGGCCTTTGGTCACCTATGGAATAATTGTGGCATCAGAATTCACCATTTTAAGAAAGGAAAGGATCTATCAGTGGTTGCCTACACTGAACCAGTGCAGGTAGAACCAATCAAAGTAGCTCAAGAGGAAAGACCAGGTACCAGTGGTATTGGTCAAGGACGTGGCAGGTACCAACCAGGAATGGGTAGAGGAAGAGGAAGAGGCAACTTCCAGACCTGGAGTATGAATTGCTATACCTGTGGGAAGTATGGTCATTTTGCAGCTCAATGTCCAGATGCAGCGATAACGACTGCTACTGAGGCTAAGGCACCAGAGCCAGTCCGAGTCAGGGTGGTTACCAGGAGCAAGGGAGTAATCATTGAAGAAATTCTAGACATTTCAGAAGTACCAGTCAATCCTAGCAGCAGTAAGTGGGCTCAACAAAGAGAAGTTTGGAAGGCCAAAGGGAAAGAGAAGGTGGTAGATGAGTGGCAAGAGCAGCAGGAACTAGCAGCTAAAATCATAGAGGATTTAGCTAAGAAGCTGCCAGAGCAGCCAGAAAGTTCCGAAGCTAGAGTCATTCAGAAGATACCGGCCCAATTGACTAATAAAGATTAGTCAGTACCGGCCATGACAGAGACCATGCTGGCTGTAGTACATGGACTAGCTGATGAAATGGGAGTGGATGGAAAGAGTAGACGTACTGCTAAAGAATGGCAGTGTGAAGACACCAGTTCTTCAAGCTCTGACAATCAGTCTGACCAAGAGCGAGAGGAAATTCATGTGAAAATTTGTGACAGAATCTAGAAAGAATATAGACATGTGCTTTCGGGTCTATCTTGACACGCGGCCAATGGTAAAGGGACCCAAATGAGAGAAGGTCTATCAAAGAGCAAGGTTAGCTAATGGAGCTTAAAGACATTATGGTTAGCTTCATTAAAGACCTACAAAGGTTAATTTTAAAAGTCCTTTGACCTGAGGTAAGCTAAGTAAGCTAGGACTGAGCTTGAGGTGGGAACCCGGCCCAAGCTTGAGGTGCTTGTCGTGCTTGCCGACTAGGGAGCTTGAGGTGCTTTGTCATGCTTGCTGACTAAGGTGTTTGAGGGTAAGGTGCTCCATAAAGTCAACAACTATCCCTACAACGAGGGTGCACGCCCTACAAGAGGGGCTAGAGAGAGAACACACAAACCCTCACACAAGGCAAGCTTGGTACAAAAAAAGCATGTAGGACTCTTGTCAAGTTACTCCTCATGTTTCCCTCATGGTGTGCCTAAAGCCTATTGGTTAGCCTCCCAAGGGATCCAATGATAATTTAGTAGATTTAATTAATTGTTTTTGCATTGATCAATTCCTCTCTCTCAAAGGGGAAAGGGAGACACTTGCCCCAAGACTACCCTTGTTGCTTGTAATGCATCTTCCATGTGATTGGCCAGTCTTACAAGGGTCCAATGAGCTTCAAGCTTGAGCTACAAGAGGGGGTCGACCAAAGCAAGAAGGGGGCTAGCTTGGGGGGTATACTCTCCCACATAAACTCACACACACTCTCATTGTGTGAAGTGCAAAGTGCAAGAGCTCCATCTCCTTCTCCAAGCTAGTAGAGAAGTTGACAGCCTACACCAACACTCTTGGCTATTGAATGCAAATCCAACCAAGAGCCATGCTTCAATGCTTAAGCTTGCTATCTTCTCCATCTTCATTACTATGCTATTATGTATGCTAGCAAGAAGATTGGTGATAATTGAGGAACTACTTCTTTGTCATATGGAATGTTTCTTCTTCCTCTTCCCTACCCTCATTCCCCGCTAGCTCTCTCCACCTTCGAAGGTGTTTGAGGCCTTGGGATAGTTAACGCTTTTTTTGCAAAGTTTGTATTATGCTCGTCATGCATGAAGCTTTCCATCTTCATTACATCACCTAGGTTACAAGGAACAGAAAAATTGTATTGTACCAAGTCTCTCTTGATGGGAGAATCTACAATACAAATGCCTATTGGAGGGGGGACCGGCTCCACATAAATCCGGTCCTCAACTGTTGTCATGTTCTCTAAACTCTCTCTCTTGCAAAAGTATTGTTCATGCCAAGTTAACTAAATACTATGTTTATATTGCTACCATCAATAAAGTTTACCCTCTATGCTTGCAAAGTATTATCACAATAGTGCTCTACTCTCAAAGTTCATAGGCCATTTCCATTACACTCAAGAAACTCTCAACAACTTTCAAGGAAGACTAGACCTAGGAGACCACCATGGTTTGCTTTTGAGTTGCTTATTATGTCCAATTTTTAAACATAGATTAGAAATTTTCATCGTAATCAACTTTGTGAGCTAGGGGAGGCTCAAAAACTTTCACCAAGCTTTACAATTTCTCGAGATCTTGTCCCACGAATTAGGAGTAGCATTATAAAAGATTAGGAGTAGAATTAAGTGAGATTAAGAATATGATAAGGTTTAGATTTAGTTAGTACTTAGGAATGTGTGTGGAAAATGTCATTCAACCATTTGCTTACAATTATTTGTAACTTTTCTTAAGAATAATAGTTTGAAAATTGAGATTTTCTTCTTTTTGTCACTTCAAACTCTCACGGGATTTTTGACAAGAAGTACTACAATTCTATATACTTCCACCTAAAAACTGTGGTGGCAGCATGCTGGTGGCAAGTCTTAGCTTCCATATAGTTTGTATCTTGTTGTAACATCACATATTCTTTGAGTTGTCTCCATTTTTATGTCTATGTTTCTCAATTTATATTTATATGTTCTAACTGCTGAACTTTATATCTTCTGGGAGGTGGTTATCTTCTTGATGCTTATGCTCAAGGGCATCTAGTAGAATACATGGATCCTTCTTGCTTCAATAGGACTGAACTTCTTAATTAGAGGTGGTTATCTTCTTGATGATTATCCTCATGGGAATGTAGTATAAGACATGGATGCTTCTTGCTTCTATAGGACTAAACTTCTTAATAAGAGGACTATGAAAGACATGGATGCTTCTTGCTTCTATAGGACTAAACTTCTTAATAAGAGGACTATGAAAAAGAAGAGCGGTCATAGAAAGAAATTAAAGTTGGGTGTAGATTCCACCTTTCTACTAACATCGTAGATGTAGAGAGTGGGGATTGGAGTAAGAAATGGGCCACGATTTGACTAAATAAGATTTCAAAAGCAAAAGAAGAGAAATATATGGTGTATTTTTTAATCCACATGCCTTTCTCAAAAAAATGATAATTGGAACAAATAAAGAACATGACACGTACTAATGAGTATGAATAATCTCTCTATCCTATCAAAAGTCTTTCTAAGCTCCACATTGCCATTAAGCTTTGCAAATTCCATAGTAGGTGCCAAATTTGGATAACAACATTGAATCTCAAGGCACATCTAAGGTTGTGAAGAGGCCAAGAAATTAGAGTGGGTAGTAACATAAGTGTATTCATACACAATAGGTTCGTTACTAGAAGCCTATATAACCATTTGTTTAGGAAGGAAATCTTGGTAGGTGTAAGGCACTTTAACTCAGAGATCCCCTCCCCAAGGGTCTATGTAAGAAATATACAATTTACACTTTTCATAAACATAACAATTTCAATATACATTAGAGTGTAGAAGCAATAGCATAGGGGAGGGAATTCTCATGCCCAACCTAGTAGCATGGAGATTACACTATGAGACATACTGCACCCAAAAGTACCTAGTAACTAGTGCTACTTGAATGTGTATAAATGAAAGCATACAAAGTGACCAAGTAAAGGGTGAATGTATGTATACACCACATCTACGAGAGAGAGAGAGAGAGAGAGAGAGAGAGAGAGAGAGAGAGAGAGAGAGAGAGAGTAGTGGATGGTGAAATAGAGTGCATAGATGGACACAAGAGTCTCTTTCAATGCCCCCAATTAAAAATGAATTGTAAGAGCACTAGACTCTATGTGGGATCAACCAATCCACTCATTTCCTCGCTCTGACACAATGGACAAAGAGAATCTCACATCACTAGGAGCGAGCCAAAACACCTCTATCCCATGCCACACTACAAATGAGGCCGCTTTGCCTCCCTTCATGACCTCAAGCTTTGAAAGGATTCCAAAATACCAATAGGTGGTAGGAAATCAACACCAACCATATGAGTTTAGGTGCCATGGCTGGCATATATAGATTCATGCCTAAAAAAACTAAAAAAAGGTGGACAAAGCCAACATGTCCTACATAACAAGACCCACAAAAAACTAAGAAGTGTGTCTCTTGCAAAATTTTGTACTATAAAAGAAGATGCAAAAAGGAGAAAACTGTCTACACAGAACTGCCTATAGTAGAAATGGAGATCGAGATGAGTCGGAATCAAAATTCACATGATATATATATATATATATAGGTGCACAAGGCCAACATGTTCTACATAACATGATATATATATATATATATATAGGTGCACAAGGCCAACATGTTCTACATAACACGACCCATAAATAACTAAGAAGTGCATCTTTTGCAAAAATTATGTACTGTAAAAAAAGATGCAAAAAAGGAGAAAATGTATACACAATATTGCATGTAGTAGAAATGGAGATCAAAATGAGTCACAATCAAAATTCTCACGATATATATATGTGTGTGTGAGTGTGTGTGTGTGTGTGTGTGTGTGTGTGTGAGACAGAGTGTATATGTGAGCCATGAGGATGTTGACAAGGTTCTCAAAGATGCCGAACTTTGCTTTGATACCCAATGTTGAAAATAGGGTTGCAAGAATGTGAATACACACAAGGATGATGACGATGAAGGAGAAATGCAAGGTGTTGACCCGTGGGTCAATAGCACGACATAACTCAACAAAACCTTATTTTTTGAGAGTTATGAAATGCTGCAAATTATGGTTAAAAACATCATTTTTAATGAGTAGTTAGTCTAGTTGCAGAAGCCGGTGTGCAAGGGCACTTCCAGATTGTACATACAAAGCTATGTTACCCCTGGAACTCTATTTTAGGTTTAACCTATGGTAGCCTTAGTATATGAGGTACCTAGGTTATTTTGTGAAGAGAACTTTTATCATAATCAAGTTTGAAGCTGCCGTCGACTGTGTGTGAGAGAGAAAGAGAGAGAGCATGAGATTCTTCCTGATGCAACTCCCCACTCGTTCATCACATTGGAGATCCAACTACACCATCGCGATAGGATTGGCAAGAGCTATGCATCGCTAAGAATTTCTTACGGAATGGAGCACGTGCGCTCATGCATCTACGAGTTATTTGCGGTTGTAAGTACATCAAACGATGCCTATTTTTTTGCGTACAAGCAGTCATTAGAATCGTGGCGACATAAGCTACGCATAGGTACTCATAGATTTTAGTTTTGGGAACTTTCAGAATCAGGATTTTTCTTCATACGTGTTTTCCACAGATGGATCTAGAGTGAGGGTTTTGAGTGTAGAGGCTTTGGGACATGTGTATCCTAGTGAGGGGATGGTGTTCCGTAAGTTTCATACAATTCTAGTATGGTTTAATGAGTTTCCTTCCATTTGTGTGTATGTGGGTTGGGTGGTGTAGTTGAGAGCAGTGAGATTCTAGATTGTGGTTTAGTTTGCCTTCTAGAGTATTGTATGTGTGGGATGGTCTTTGCTTGACAAGCTAAAGAGATTGCCTTCGTGCACCTATTGTGTCATATATGTCCTCAATTGACATTATGTTGATCTAGGTTGTGTTGCTTGCACTTTATAGGTGTTATGATTTGCTCCCGCAACATTGGCGCCGCTACTGTGGACACAAGGACTTGAGTAGGTGTGATGGTTTTTTGCTTTACTTTGGACGAAAGAAAGAATTCTTCTTAAGTGGATCTGGAAGAGGTTATCAAGTGGATAGCCCAGAAACGTGTGCCTTGCTGAGGGTCTGCGACTAGATACATTTAGTTAGGATTTGTCATATTAGTTATAGATTAGAGTAGTTGTTGGTGGTCGAGCGGTTTGTGAAGTGATAAAAGCGTTTTCTAGTCCGTGTGTGGCATTGAAGCGTTTTTCTACTCATAAATGCAAAACCCCATTTGATGTGTAGGAGTAGCTTTAGGTAAGTGATCTGATTCTGATCTAGAGCTATTCATCACTGACTTATTTGCTGAAGCTCTTGTTTGCATTTAGAATCTCTAAAAAGTCTGCTTTTGAGGGAAAAATGCAATAAACAGCTTTCTGTTGATGTTTTTGCAGGACTGATTGATGCTGAGCATATAAGAGGGCATGTGCAAGGGTTCTGTGAAGAAAAACTATAATTCTGAAAACTTGGACATCATACGCATATGATGTCTCAAGAGGCATTTGGGAACCAAATTTGACAAATTTGACTGCACCAGAGTGTTCAAAAAGGGGGTTTTACCATTAGTACACCTTGAGACTAGAGTTTTAACCAACTCCTGACACCCAAAAGACAAAAGACGGAGTGTCGAGAACGAAAAAAAGAAAAACTTGTGATTTTGAGTACATTTTTGCATGAAAAGTGATAGAAGTGCTTGAAAGCTAGTGCTACAGACTTGGGGATGCCTATGAATAAATTCTGGCAAAAAATCCACCAATAGACATCATACATGTATGATGTCTCAAGGCTATTTCTTGCAGCAAATTTGAACTTTTAACATGATACCCATCTTTTGCATGTTGTGTTCATCACATACACCAAATTTTATATCATTTGGGCTTATAGATTGAAAATTGGGGGGATTTTACTCTTTTAGGGGATTTCCTTGTCAAAAGCGATGATTTTGTGCATTTTTTAGTTCCAAAATTTATTGTGAGCACGTATTCTTGTTCTACACATCACGGGGCACCTGTAGTAGAAACAAAACTGAATTTTGACCACTTAGACATCGTATGTGTATGATGTTTTAGAGGCCATATCCGAGGTAAAAAGTTACAACTGAGTGCACCCTTGTAATCTAGAGCATTTAGGAAGCATATAGGCCAAATTTCAGTGAATTTGAAGCATTTTTGGGCTTGCAAAGACCACAGATGGATCTAGGCAAAGTGATTGCTTGAAGTGATTATAACTTGCCCAAAAGGTGGCCAAATTCAATTCTAAAAGTTGTTGTGAGTTGCCAGTGTAGCGAGGAACCTTTGGAGTGAAATTCACTTCAATTTGACCAGTTAGACATCATACGTGTATGATGTCTAAAGGGCACTTTTAGGGACCAAATTTGAAATCTGAGCTTACCAGGGTGTTAAGCACCACAAGACAAGCTCACAGACCAAGTTTGGGCCAATTCTGAGCATATAGACATCATACGCGTATGATGTCTTAGGACCAAATATGGCAGTCCAATGGCATTTTTGACCACATAAGGGTTTGGAAAATGATGATTTAAGCTTCCTTGCAAAATTTTAACTCGTTTATAAGTGAAATTTGAGCAAAGAAACATCATATGTGTATGATGGCTTAGAGGCCAGATCTGGGTCAAATCAGACATCTCAGTATACCCTAGTGTCCTAGAGCATAAAAGAAGTCCCTAGCCAAAATTTCATTGAATTTGGAGCATATTTGAGCTTGCAAAGGCCTAAAGATAGAAATTGGGCAAGGTTCTGCTTGTATTGACCATAATTTGCATAAAAAGTGTTCAATTTGAATTTTGAAAGTTGTTGAGAGTTGCTTGAGTGATAAGGAGTCTCTGGGATAAAAGTCACTTCAATCTGGCACAAAAGACATCATACGCGTATGATGTCTCAAGCCCCAAAATTTGAAGTCAAAACTTGCAACTGAGACTTGGAGTGGTTAGAGTACATCAAGGAGAGTCTACAATTGAAGTTTGGAGAAAATCTAAGCTAGTAGACATCATACGCGTATGAAGTCTCCTGGCACATATTGACTGTTTTGGCCATAACTTGAGCTACCGATATCGGATTCAAAAACTTTTTTTATCAAAACGAATCTCCAAAGTAGCTCTACAAGATTCACTGCAACCCCCCCAAACATCAAGTAGACCTTATGGATCATTCATTGTTGGTAAGCATCCAAAAAAATATCGTTTAAGGCCTCAAAATTCACCCAGAAGTTAGGGGTGTCTAAAATCGACAATTTGAGAGAATTGAGAAAACGATTGCGGTTTTGGACATAGTTTTGAGTTTTCCCTAACCAAAGCACTTGAATACTTTGCAATAAGCCTTCTTACATCAAGCTAGATTTGTTAAGCCTAGAGATCATGTTCTCTTTAGAGTCAAACTCAGCTTATACAAGCTTCAAAATCACAACGATAAGGAGCATCTCCCATAATGGATCTTCCAAACTTTCAATTGATAAAAACCAAGCTTGTTGAAAGAGTTTGGATAACAAATCAAAAGAGTGAAGGACTATATAGATATATTGATGACAATGAGGTCAACCTTTATAGGTGCTCAGAGCCATACCTAGAAGAGCTGACAGATTACAAGCTCTTATATGTCTATACATACGGAGTCGACTATCAATGAAAGTCTATAGTTGTTGACAAGTATGCATAAGAATACAGAGCTGTAGAAAGCACAAATCCATGGACTGCATTAGACATAGGTGGATATTTGGTCAATGAAGGACCACAGATACCTCCAGCAAACACGATAATTCCTACGAGAATTCCAAAAGGGGAGCCACCTAAATTCCCTTCTAGAGCGATAACGAGAGATGAAGTGATCACAAAGATGGTAGACATGCCTTCTCAAGGACCAATCTCCGATAGAATGACTCCCTTCGAAGAAGAACCTAGCCATAGTAGAATTCCTAAAGCGAGAGAAGAATTGGGAGAGTCTATGGCTAGACTTGTAGACAATCGACAAGTTAGACCATCCCAAGTCCAAAAATGGGTAAATAGGAAACACTCCGGAGATAAAGATCCGAGAGATCACGTAGCGGCTTTCAAAAGAGTAATTAAAGTAGAGGAAGTTTTGGATTTTGCAGCACAATTTGCAGGATTTGGATTGACTATGGAAGATGACATGGCTACATGATTCGACTCAGTGGAAAGATGAGATTTTGAGACTCTAGAGGAGCTGTTTGAGGAATTCATCAAATTATTGCAGAAAGGCATAACTCACAATACGGTCTTGAAAATTCACAGATTCAAACAAAAAGAGGATGAATCAGTACGCAAAGCGGCATTACGGCTCAAAAGATATGTCAAGTTCTGTTTAAGAGCGAAACTTCCTACGCAAGCACGACTGATGCTGATCTTTATCCCGGGAATGAGACATGCCGAGATTTAAAAATATTTGCATATGATAAGGAGCATGACACTAAACGAATTGATCAAAGAAGCTCTTTATCTGGTGGATAACTGTGAGGAATGTAAAGAAAAGGATTGTAAAAGTCAAGAGGACGACACATCCTCTCAGCACAGTGATTCACGGATGTGTGAGTCCATTGAGAAACGAGTGACACCTATCGATCAAGAAACATATATCAACAAAATGGTCAAGAGGTTAACACCTCTTGTACATTGTGATATGAAGAGCCTAAGTGGTGCAAAACTGAGAGAAAATGGACAAACCATATGAGGAAAGAGTGTTACTATAGCATGGAACATGCTAGGGAGAGGTATGTACAACCTATTCCAGTAGCACCTACTCCACCTAGATACATTACGAGAAATGCACCAGGTCCATGCACCAGGTCCAGTAGGAGTTTCAACACCAGAGCCTGTCTTAGGACAACAAGCTCTACTGCTAGGTGCTAGAATGCCTGTAGACAAGAGATACACGCCGATGATGGAAGCATCTAATAAACAAGCACTAGTACCAAGTGCAACAACCAAAGCGGGTACTGTCCTTCGAAGCGACAAAAGATGACAGAAACAAATGGAGTGGTGAGGCTTGTACAACCTCCACCTCCTGCGTTTTGAACTGAATAAAGAAGGTATGAGATGGATGAAAGGACATTGCAGTTCATTGCAAATAGAGGCTTAGCTAGATCAGAGCCTGTTTACAACCAAGAGGAAATGCAAGAAGAAGCTCCTAAACCAGATTGTTACAAAAGCTGTGGCAACCACTTGGTCATACAATGTCCTCAGATAGAGATTACACAAGTGAATGCTTACTGTCTTGACTGTGGTGTCATTCACTTGATACCCGACTGTCCAAAAAATCCAAACCGAGTTAGAAACATCACAACAAATGTCTCAAGAATTGTTCAGCTACCCAATAGCTTGAAAAATGAAAACGTCGTACTAGTTCAAGTAGTTACGAGAGCACAAGCTCAAAAGGAAGTTGAGGAGAAGCAAGAGATAGAGAAAACAGAAACTGACGCGAGTCCAGAGACGAGTGAACCAAAGACCAATGCACCTAGTAAAAAAACCAAGAGCAAATGGAATAGTTGGAAAGCTAGAAAGCCTAGGATGAAAGCACGTAGGGAAAGAGAGCATAAATCCCTAGATGAGGAGCTTAACCAAGCTAAAGAGAAGATAAGACAACATGAGGAAAGAGTTGCTCCTTCTCTTACGTAGATGTCTCAATCTCCAGATGAACCATCCATAGAGGAGAAACCAAAAAGTGCTAGTTCAGGAGGATCAGTATTGGTCGAGAAGGTTAATGAGCCATTAGATGCCTTCCTTAATGCCTATGAGACACGACTTAAAAAAAAAAAAAACCCAAGAACACAGATGGATGACATATCCATATGCAAAACTAGAAAAGGACAAGCTTGAAATGTGCCAAAAAATGATTCAAAGAGCCCAAGATTTACTAGAACCACCAGTTGGAAAAGCTAAGGGTGTGATCCATGTCCCACTTACACCAGTAATCCAACCAAACCAAGAACAAAAAGAGCTAGATTCCAATCATGAGCACGGACCAAAGCTCAAGGACCCGCATAAAATCCAAGGATAGTGTTGATATCACAGATAAGTCTTCCGAGGGAATTAACCTAGCTATACTTGAGAGTTGTAAAGAAATAGATGGTCTTAACAAATTGTGGAAACAAGTCAGAGAGGCCAATGAAGCCAGTGAGCTAAGCAGACGAGTAAACTCCACTGATGATGGAGGAGGAGTGTCTCTTCCACCAATAGAGGAGTGTGAGGTTGAATCTCAAATGAATCTAGAAGTGGAATTGTATTGGGGAGACAAAGGATCTGTACAATCTATGGATAGTCAGACTTATTGGAGAGTATGAGGCCAAGTCAGAGTTTGTTGTAGTCACATCACAGAGATTGTCTTCCAAAAAGGTCATCGATTCAAAAGGGTTGATAGACATTGTTAAAAAACCAATGACTCAAATCGAGGAAGGGACCAAAGAGCTAGAAATGCCTTAACTAAACACTCGGCCAGTGCCACTAAACAAGGTAGGTGAGTACTATGAGGGAGAAGATGGAAACACCACTCTTCCTGTGGAATTCCAAGGTGTAAAACCAGGGCAATCCTTGACAGTGGAGCTGTCATTGCCATTGCAACATAAGAGATCTCGAAAAAATGGAAAAAACCAGTAGTGAGGGCTACAAGGATGAAATTGTAGCATGTAGACAAACACACATAAAGGGCCATAGGACTGTTATAAGAAGCAGTTGTTACTTCTTGTGGCATTGAATATGAGCAAACCTTTGTTATTGTTGACTTTGGCAAAAAGAACAACTATGATATCATTCTAGGAAGACCATTCATGAGGCAACTGAAAATGGTCCAAGATTGGGGTTATGACCATATCTACCTGAGACATATGGAAACCATGACAAGAATAGATCTGAAGGACCATAGTTACAGGGATGTGACGAGAACACATGAGGAGGAGTTTGATTCTGCTACTGTAACATGATTAGAACTTCCAACATGGTTGGGTAACTCTACAAAGTTGTGGATGTGTGGAGCTTTGCAATGCGGAAGCTTAAAGCGAGAGGAGTGTATTTTAGAAAAGGAAATTGAAGATAAGGATTATATCCCAAAACCCTTTTTTGAGGAAGCTTTAGAACCACTGAAATGAGAACACATCTTGGCTACTTTGGATGTGTGTGTTATTCAAGACGGTCCAACAACAAAGTTTTGTGATAAAGATGGTTTTGATGTCATTCCTTAATTTGCAGTGAGTGTGATCCAGGAAAACAAAGACGAAGAAGAAGACAAGTTCTACAACTCTGTAGAACACTTGGATCTTCAAGAAGATGCTGACATTGGAAATCCCAACAACCCAGCAGGTGACATAAAATACACTTTAACTAATGAATGGTTTTTTGATTGTCCAGATCAAAGACCTAAGAACCAATGTTACCACTACAAGAATAAAGTGCATCAGAAGTGGATTCTAAAATCCTTGATGGTGATGCAACTTCAACAAGCATCCACATCTATGACTCCTA
The DNA here is from genome assembly GCF_014529385.1 of Adiantum capillus-veneris. NCBI lineage: Eukaryota > Viridiplantae > Streptophyta > Polypodiopsida > Polypodiales > Pteridaceae > Adiantum > Adiantum capillus-veneris. The sequence goes on along the minus strand of NC_140931.1, from coordinate 173,105,531 downwards.
TACATGAAGAAAAGACTCAACAAAGGAACACAACCATGTCAACGGGCTAACAATGCTCTAGTCAATTTGCTAGAAAAGCCCTCCCAAAAACAGCAATCCAAGAGCAAACAGATAGTAACTTTCCATAACCAGCCAAACCACAAAGGGAAAGTGGTAGAATGAAACCTTGTTGAGGATAGCAGTGATAGTGATGATTCTTATTACATTCCTTACCAGAAACTCAGGTCATCACCATCACTAGCAATGTCCATGACAACCAAGGAAGGCCGAAACAAAAGAATGAGTCAGAACCAAAAAGTTCGACAAATCTGGATACCAAAGAGCCAGATTGGCCAAAAGCAGGTATGGATCAAGAAGACAGATTTTTGATGAAAAATCACAAGATCCAACACCAAAAGGAAAAAAATCAAAGTGTGCAAGAACGGCTAAGAAAATCACAAAGTCGAAATCTTTTGCAACTTAGATTTGGGTTTCAAAGAAGTTGATTCAAGCACATAGAGGTCAGGATTTATGTGGATTCTAAAACAATTAAAGTATCAACTACCAAAGTCTGAATCCAATCCTCAACCAAGCATACAAGGATTGAAGCAAAGACTGCTGCTGACTCACACAAAGACAAGGTGGATCCTAAAGAAGTCTCTTCAAATACAAACGAAGCAGGAACAAGTATGGGTTCCCAAACAAGCAGCATCAACAAAATAGCCAGTAACCACAACGAAGGGGTCCCAAAGGAAACCAATAAACCTATTGTCACTGCATTGTCGCTTGAATTCTTTCAATTCTTCCTACAATTATAGTACAACTAGAAGAGTGATCACTTCAAGCCAGAACCCAATACTACGAAACAATGCCAAATACGACAACCAACCACAAGGCTAAAATGGATCCCAAAGAAGCATTGAATAGATAAGTAAGCCTTCAAAAATCTCTACAACCTTCAATCAAGAAAATGACACAGGAGCTTTAAAGAACATCACATTGCTTCGAATAGAAGCCTCGCCATCAAATGCCAATAAGCAAATTGCTTATACCCACATCTTGCACAACATAAATTTTTCCATGCATTGGTTGTGTATGCATAATAGGGCTACATTACAAGGCTTTTATAGGCACACTTTTTTGATTTCCCAAGCACAACACATACCCTTGGCGATACGCTGTCGTCAAGGAGGACTCCAAATAGGAGGGGGGAGGCATTCTAGATACGGACCTAATATTATAAATATTAGAGGGCAATGGTTTGTGAGTTGTATTGAATTTTTGCATTTGATTGTGGTGATTTTTTGACAACATTCAGAGACAGGGACAAAAGTCATATATGAGTCCCTAGGGACATTGTACAATGTACATAGCGTTTAGAATTCTATTAGAATGATCTTTCTTTTTTGGGTTGACTTGATTTTGGCTTTTATTTTGTTATTTTTGTGATCTTCACATGATTTACACAGCAAAAGCTGACAATGGCAAATGCAGCTTTGATCACCTTGATGCAGGAACAAAGAAGTCCCCAATGAAGAAGAGCAGACACATAACTAATCAGAGGATCTCAAAAGATTGTCCTTGATGAGGCGGATTGAATGCTAGACACGGGTTTTAAACCTCAAGTTAGAGAAAATTATCTCCCAGAGTCGACCTGACAGACAGACTTTGCGTTGGAGTGCAACTTGGCCTAAAGAAGTTGAAGGTTTAGCTAGACAATTTCTACAGAATCCTTACAAAGTTGTCATTGGTTCACAAGATCTGAAAGCCAATCATTCAATTCTATAGATTGTAGAAGCTGTCTTTAAAAATGAGCAAGACACAAAATTGGCAGATGCTCGTCATCAATTATGATTTTCCTAAATCATGTGAAGACTATGAACATCGGATTGGACAAACAGGATGAGCTCGTGCAAAGGCTACAACCTATACTTTCTTTACATTAGCAAAACAACAACAAAGACCACATCGACATCGGCAACCAGGTCATGTAAGGGACGGCATGAATTTGAAGGGGGGAACTGTTGACCCGTGGATCGTGGGTCAAGAGCACGACATAACTCAACAAAACCTTATTTTTTGAGAGTTATGAAATGCTGCAGATTATGGTTAAAAACATCATTTGTAATGAGTAGTTAGTCTAGTTGCAAAAGCCGAGGTACAATGGCACTTCCAGATTGTACATACAAAGCTATGTTACCCTTGGAACTCTGTTTTAGGTTTAACCTATGGTTGCCTTAATATATAAGGCACCTAGGTCATTTTGTAAAGAGAACTTTTATCATAATCAAATTTTAAGCTATCATCGACTGTGTGTGAGAGAGAAAGAGCGTGAGCGTCTTCTTGGCGCAACTTCCCGCTTGTTCATCACATTGGAGATTCGACTGCATCATCATGATAGGCACCGCAAGAGCTACGCATTGACGCCAAGCATTCCTCGCGGAACGAAGCACGCATGAAAGTATATCAAACAATGTCTTTTTTTTGCATGCAAGTAGTCATTGGAATCGTGGCAACATAAGCTACACATTGGTACTCATAGATTTTAGTTTTGGGCACTTTCAAAATTTGGCCGTGTCTTCATATACGTTTTTTTTGTAGATGGGTCTAGAGTGAGGGTTTTGAGTGTAGAGGCTTTGGGACATGTGTATCCTAGTGTGGGGATGGTGCTCCATTTTGTATGATTATGGTATGGTTTAGTGAGTTTCCTTTCGCTTGTGTGTATGTGGGTTGGGTGGTGTAGTTAAGAGCAGTGAGATTCTAGATTGTGGTTTAGTTTACCTTCTAGAGTGTTGTATGTGTGGGATGGGGTTAGCCTGACAAGCTAAAGAGATTTCCTTCATGCACCTATCATGTCATCTATGTCCTCGATTGACATTATGTTGATCTAGGTTGTGTTGCATGCACTTTATAGGTGTTGTGATTCACTTCTGTAACACAAGGGCACACAACACAAGAAGTAGAATTTGGTAATTAGTATTGAAAGTCTTTATTTTTGTGTCACCAATAGGCTATGGTGAGATAATGTGAGAGAGAGAGAGAGAGAGAGAGAGAGAGAGAGAGAGAGAGAGAGAGAGAGAGAGAGAGAGAGAGAGAGAGAGAGGATAGTGAACAAGGCTAGGTTCATGACTGCACAAAATAGGAAAAGTAGAAGGGGTGTGACTATGTCATGGCGTCAACAAATTGGTCAAAAACTAGCACCATCCTCTTCTGGACCCAACACAAGATCGAACAGCCTCCCCCGCCCCCCCCCCCCCCCCCCCCCCCCCTCTCAGAAACGAGGTTCTACCACCCGCTTTTCAATGGGAATTGTAGGCAAAGCACACACAACTTATGAGGGACGAATAAGTGTTGTGCTGCCCTGAGCAAGTTGAACACGCATTGGCAGGCAAGCTAAATTCCAGAGAGGTTAGACCTCCTTGTGTGAATTGGAGGGAGTGGAAACAATGCAACGGTGTTCTCCCTTGGATTGGTAGCATCTCAAAGTCTACTTGGAAAGAGTTTGAGAATGTCCAAAATCATTTTCTCACATATTTTCTCCAAGTCAAGCCACAAAAAACATCAATTAAAGATAGTGCATGTGTAAGCTACAAAAGAGCTCATTACTAGAAGAAAGACATCACGAGTAACTAGCAAGTTGTAATGTTAGCCCTAATGACATGCATCCTTCCTTTGGAAGATGTATTGAAGATAAGGGCTAACCTATTGAATATACTCATTAATTTTTGTGCAACATGGGCTTAACAAAGTGTTCTTAAAATTGATAAAATGAAGCAAGGCCAAAAGGAAAAAGCCCATGCCAATTTACAAGGTATCCTACAGGCTACGAAAGCAACGAACAAGATAAAGAGAATGCAACCTTGCTAGTAGAATAAGAAGCAAAAGGCCATGGAAATGTTGGATACTAAGCTAGGAATCTGCGTAGCCACCATAGAGGTGTTGACAAAATGAAAGAATAACTCATGGAGTCACTATATAGAGATCCTATATAGCATGTGCATTCAAGAGGTATTTATAAAACCCTCTATTGTACGTTTTTCTATGTATATAAAGATCCATTTTGTAGTACCATCTTTCCTGATAAAATGAACTCTTATATACCAAAATTTCACTTTTCATGTTTGAAATACTTTTATCTATGTATATTTTTTGTAACTTCATAAGATAAATCAACCCCTTCTGTTGAACTCACGTGCTATTGTACATATTTTGGAGTGAGCCCCCACCCCCTCCACATGAGGGAAACAAGCACTAGTTAAATATTAGGACGGTCCTTCAACTAGTTGATGGAAAGCTGGAAAAATCCATGGGACTCCTTAAGAACATTGAAGTCACTAGTTGTGAGGTGGATTATACACATGTTTACCATTGTGGGCTTTGATAGGGACGCCAAATACCAACTTATTTTTGGTAGGCCATTCATGAGACAAATTATGGTGGTCCATGATGAGGGCTATGAATACCTCTATCTATATCTTGAGGTTGAGACAACAAGGGTTCATCTCCCCATTAGTGAGTATCGAGACATAGCAAGAATACCATTAGAAATTTTGCATCAACTATGACTATCACAAAGTGAGAATGATAAAGTATATGAGGGAGAGGACAATGTTCTTATTTTGAGGCCAAATAATGCAACTTTTGTCTATAAATATACCAACATGGAAGCTAACATCCCCTCAAATGCAGAGTATGCCCATCAAGAATTCCTAGAAGATGAGTTAGCTAATCAGTATGTACCTCCTAGATACAGTAGATACATGTGCCCTCCAACCTCATACCAATTCTATGATGAAGATGGCTATGATATCGTACCTATCATGAAAATCTAATTAATCTAGGACCACATGTATCAAAGGAAGGAAAGGTTTAATGACTCTATATTGTCTAACCTTTTGCATAAGAGGAATGCAGTGCAATCTGGTGAGGAGCTTGCAAACTAGTCAATGCAATCATGAAATTTTTTTTCCGAGATACTAGTGACCTTAAAGACAAAGGTAATAGTTGGGCCTCTTTCCCTTCAAGTCTAAAAGCTAACAAGGCAAACACATGTCAAGAAGAAGTTTCATGGAGAACCAACCTAGCTCTGAGTGTTAGATCGAAAGTTTCAAGTCCTATCTACTTTGTATAATAGATTGCATACATGTTTACTTTTCATCTTCTTTTTTGCTTTTAGCTCATAGAAGGGTCACCTATTATCACATGCGTTCAAAGGGCGTTAAAAACCCTTTACTTACATTGTGTATGGTAATAAAACAACCCCTTTTTCTATAGAAACTTATGGGTTTTGTTTCCCAAAATGCAATAATAACCCCTCTTGTTTTTTTATCTAAAAACTCCACAATAAAAACCCCCTTATTTTGAACTCAATACTTACATATTTTATAGGCGACAATCACCCTCCCCGGGCGCACATGCTAGTTTAAGCTCAAGCTTGAGAGTTGAGCACATGTAGGCCATGTCACTCATGCTATCCCCAATTTAAGTTTAAAACTGGTGGAGACGGTGCAGTACACTCATGCACTCAAGCATTGTAAGGAAAGAGTCGAGAAACCTCTTTAGCAAAAGCCCTCTTTGAAATTGCAACAACCTTTAATGAAGCTTTAGTGTGTCATAGGTACTACATAAAGTCCTTTGAGAAGCCATGAAAATGCTAGCACCACATACTATTTTAATTGAATAATCTTTGAGTATACATAATAGTATGTCTCATCATCTAACACATGCTTCACATATGATTTTATTGTCCAACTTGTGGACATGCACTTACTAATCTCAACAAATTGACTTCAACAACTAGATAAAGAGTGAAGACACTTTTTCACATTGTATTTTCCCCTTCATCTTTTTTTTTTTCTAAAATCTCACAATATGTGAGAGGTTATATTTGTAATGGAATTGGCCTATTTACTTGAGAGTAGCGGAAATTAGAGAGAGTAATTTTGTGAAATTACTTTGTGAGCATAGCTGGTGAACATAATTGAAGGTAGAAACATAAACATAGCATTATGTTAACTTGGCATGAACAATACTTCTACAAGAGAGAGACTTTAGAGAACATGACAACAATTGAGGACCGGATTTATGTGGAGCTGGTCCCCCCTCCAATAGGCATTTGTATTATAGTTTTTCCCATCAAGAGAGACTTGTTACAATACAATCTTTATGTTCCTTGTGACCTAGGTGATGCAATGAAGATGGAAAGCTTCATGCATAACGAGCATAACATAAACTTTGTGGAACGCATTAACTACCCCAAGCCTCAGTCCCAAGACCTCAAACACCTTCGAAGGTGGAGAGAGCTAGCACGGAATGAGGGTAGAGCAGAGGAAGAAGAAACATTTTATAGGAGAAAGAACTAGTTCCTCACTTATCATCACTCTTCTTGCTAGCATAGATAAAAGCATAGTAATGAAGATGGAGAAGATGGCAAGATTAAGCATTGAGGCATGGCTCTTGGTTGGATCTACATTCCACAGCCAAGAGTGTTGGTGTAGGCTCTCAACCTCTCTACTTGATTGGAGAAGGAGAGGGAGCTCTTTCACTTTGCACTTCACACAATGAGAGAGTGTGTCACTGTGTGTGGGAGAGTATACCCCTCAAGCAGGCCCCCTACTTGCTTTGGTCAACCCCCCCTTGTAGCTCATGCTTGAAGATCATAGGACCCCTCGAGGCCTAGCCAATCCCAAGCAAGAGTCATACCAAGCAACAAGGGTAGCCTTGGGACAAGTGTCCCCCTTTCCCCTTTGAGAGAGAGGGCTTGATAAATGCTAAATCAAATAATTAAATCCACTAAATTATCATTGGACCCCTTCTCCATCTTCATTACTCTTCTTGCTAGCATACATAATAGCATAGTAATGAAGATGGACAAGATGGCAAGATTAAGCATTGAGGCATGGCTCTTGGTTGGATCTACATTCCACAGCCAAGAGTGTTGGTGTAGGCTCTCAACATCTCTACTTGATTGGAGAAGGAGAGGGAGCTCTTGCACTTTGCACTTCACACAATGAGAGTGTGTGAGTGTGCGTGGAAGAGTATACCCTTCAATCAGGCCCCCTACTTGCTTTGGTGGACCCCCCCTTGTAGCTCATGCTTGAAGATCATAGGACCCCTCGAGGCCTAGCCAATCACAAGCAAGAGTCATAGCAAGCAACAAGGGTAGCCTTGGGACAAGTGTCCCCCTTTCCCCTTTGAGAGAGAGGGCTTGATAAATGCTAAATAATAATTAAATCCACTAAATTATCATTGAACCCCTTGGGAGGCCATCCAATAGGCTTTAGGCACACCATGAGGGTAACCTAGCTAGGGGCTTGGCATGTGTACTACTTGCCTCTTGGGCAAGGGGTGCACTTTGGGAGAGAGAGTGGTCAAGCAACCACCCCCCCTTCTTGCATGGCTTGCCCCCTCCTTGTAGGGATTTGCTTTGACTTTTGTGCCACCTCAAGCCCCTCAACCTTGGGCCTAGTTCTCACCACAGGCTTGGTCCTTAAGCCCCTCAAGCTTGGGTTGGCTTCCCACCTCAAGTATAGCCCTAGCATCTCAAGCATGACAAGCACCTCAAGCATCTCAATCATCAAGCACTTCAAGAATCTCAAGCATCTCAGTCGTTCATCAGGCATGACAAGCACCTCAAGCTTGGGCGAGGTTGCCACCTTAAGCACAACCCTAGCTTACCTAAGGTCACAGGACTTTTAACACTCACTATTGGAGGTCTTCAATGAAGCTAACCCTAAGGTCTTTATGCCTTGCTCTTTGATAGACCATCTCTCATTTGGGCCCCTTTACCATTGGCCCCGTGTTGAGATTGATCTATAAGCACAAGTCTATATCCTAACCCTTGTTTTCGTTTATTCTCCCACATTAAATGATATGTTTAATATGAGAAAATCATTTGGGTTGATTAGATATTAGATTTTATGACATTACCTCTCTCTTGAAATCATAGTCGTCCTCGACTATGAGGTAGAAGAGATAAAGTCTTAGTCATTAGTCAATCTTACTTAGCGGCTAGAGGATCCCTTTTTGTCCTACAACATCTTTCCAAGATGGATGACTAATCCATTTGGTGCTTGGGAGACATAGCTGCAGCAAGTCCATTTCATTCTCCCAAGTAGAGTGACAAATGTGTTTGAGAGACGTCATCATCACAAACACGATTCTAAGCATGCATAGTATTTAAATATGTGCACAATAAAAAGTGAACTAGTCTTGTAAGACAAAAACATCGGTCATTTAAAAGAAATTTGTACATGTACTTACTCTGATGTAGCATTGTAAGCATTGACAAGGTTTATACTATCTTTAAGCTGTATTCCTTGCATCCATCTAGCATCTTCAAAAGGATAATTTTGAAACTTAATAAGATACCATGGGATAATCTTACCATGTCGTAGTACCTTGTCTTCATGCCGTAGAATAGCTTCGTGTTGTAGCACCTCTTCTTGGTCTCAACTTTGGGCTTGAGTAGGCTCACATGAAAAGCATTGTGTATGAGCCAATGGTTGGGCAACTTGAGTAGGTAAGCCATCTCATTGATAGGCTTCAAGATTTGGAAAGGACCATAGTATCTTTTTGCTAGCTTAGCATAATACTTTTGATGTCCCGTAGGATTTTTGCCCATCGTTTGCCTTAAGCGAGCCTTAGGGAACTTAAGTAAGACCCAATCATTTTCTTTGAGCGTTAAGGCCCTTTTGTGCTTGTTAGTAGCAGCTTTTTGCCTTTGTTGAGAGATGGATATAGCCTCCTTAATCTTTTGAAAAGATTCTTGTAGGTCACGGCTATACTCATCGGCAATGAAGATCTTCCCATGTACTTTGAGTAGCAAGGGACTTTCAGGTCTTCCCTCAATGATCTCAAAAGGTTCTTTTCCCGTAGAAGTATGTATAGTTTTATTGTAGGCATACTCTACAAGAGATAAGTACTTTTCCCATTGTGAGAATTGATCTACTTTTGTAACTTAAGTCTTTAGTAGATCAAGTATCGTAAGATTGGCTATCTCACTTTGGCCATCCGTTTGTGGGTGATAGGGCGAAGAGAAATTCAATCTTGTTCCTAGATTTTCAAAGAGACCTTTCTAGAATTATTGGTCATTATAGGATCTCTATCTGACATGATGAATGCTGGTAATCCATGGTGTTTGAAAATCTGTGATATGAAGAGAGTGACCATTTGGTGTGCCTTAATAGTCTTTTAGACAGGAATAAAGTGTGCTTGCTTGCTAAATCTGTCGACTATTGTCCATATTCTGGTATTCCCGTGGATAGACTTGGGTAATCCAAAGATGAAATCCATGGATATACTCTCCCATGGTGAATTTGGGATAGGCAATGACTAGAGTAATCCAGGTTCCTCTCCTCTATCATACTTGGTATTTGGTATACTACACATTTTGAAACATACTCTTGTATGTCCACTTTCATGGTAGGCCAATAGAAATACGTATCTACTCCTCGGAGAGTAGGTTGATGCCTCTATGCCCCGCATAAGGAGGAGCATGGGATTCATACATAACTTTTTCACGAAGGGAATGGGTAACACATAGCCTATTGCCGTGGAGGAGATAACCATCCTGCAAGGTGAATGGTTCCTCTTTCTTCCCCAAAGCAAGGGATGACATTATGTCTCTAAAGTTAGGGTCAATAGGATACTCATCTATCATAGAAGATAGATCATTGTGAGTAGCTATAGACACCGCATTAACTTTTGGTCTTCATGAAAGTGCATCGGCCACTTGATTGTGCTTACCAGCAACGTGAGTAATATGGATTGTGAGAGAAAATTTTCCCACCTCATTTGTTTGTCGAAAAGCTTGATTTGCGTCATGAAATACTTGAGACTTTGGTGGTCGGTTCGTAGAATAAATGGAGTCCCCAATAAGTAGTTCTTCCATGTGTCTAGGGCATGTAGAACAACTAAAATCTCTTTCTCATAAATGCCCAAGACTCGTTCATCCGTATTGAGCCTTCGGCTCTCATATGCTATGGCATGCCCTTCTCAAAGCAAAACTGCTCCAAGGCAATCACCACAAGCATCACATTGGACCTCAAATGGCTTTGAGAGACCCGGAAGCATGAGGACTGGTTGGGAGGTAAGATTTTCTTTGAGCTTATCAAAAGCATTTTGCTCCTTAGCAGTCCATACATACTTAATGTTCTTCTTAGTTAAGTCATGTAGTGGTCCTGCTATTTGAGAGAATTTTGCTATATGAAGCGTCTATAATATGCGCACATACCAATAAAACTTTGTAGCTCATGTAGATTCCTTAGATTAGGCCATGCTTTTATTACCTCTAACTTTGATGGATCCATATGGATACCATCTTGAGAGATAATATGACTTAGGTATTGAATCTCTTAAAGGAAAAATTCACTTTTCTTTTGGTTGAGAAAAAGCTTGTTTTCTCTCAATGCTTATGTTGCTTATGTTCCTCCAAATTCTTGGAGTAGATGATGATATCATCAAAGGACACTCTAGTGAATTTGCGGTAGGGTCTAAAAATTTTCTCCATTAGACGATTGAACGTGGCTGGTGCATTAGTCAAGCCAAAAGGCATGACTAGATATTCGTAAAGACCAAACCTTGTGCAAAACGCGGTCTTTAAGATATCTTCATCCACTATCCTTATTTGATGGTAGACACTTTTAAGGTCAATCCTTCTGAAGTAGGTAGAGCCTTGTAGCTTATCAAACATATCTTCTATTCGAGGCAAGGAAAATCTATTTTTGATACTGATATGATTTAGTGCTCGAGAGTCCACACACACACGGTATGTACCATATTTCTTTTGCATTAAAAGGACTGGAGAACAAAAGGGAGAGGAGCTAGGTATCACCATCCCTTTGTCAACCAATTCTTGTACTTGCCTCATAATCTCCTCTTGTTGAGCTTGAGAAACTCGATAGGGAGGCTTGTTAGGCGGTGAGCTTCCTGAAAGGAACTCAATGCGATGGTCATCATCCCCTCATTTTTTTAGAGGTAAGTCCATAGGGATATCATCGTGATGAACACATCTTGGAATCCTTTTAAAAAATTAGACAAGTCTAAGTCTTCTTGATTCCTACCATTTACATTTGATGAAACATTAAGATCTCATAGAGACTCTTTGAAAAAAATCATGTACGTAGCTCTTCATTGATTTATCAAAATCTGGAGGATTTACAAGTGGTATAGTGCGACCACACTCACTAGCATCTATATACATGTTCTTTCCCCTGTAGGTAAAGTAGATTCTCTTTTCAGGAAACTTAATATTGGCAGCCATGCGATCAAACCATGGCGCCCCTAGGATAGCATCCTCATGTTGGAGAGGAGAGATGAAAAAGTCTTCTTTGTTGACATAGCTTTGGACATGGAGCCTCAACTTCCCAATCAAGGGACTAACGGAGGCTTGTTGTCCCTTGAAAGCTGTGTCAGTCGTTACCATATCTCTCATCTCAAAAGCTTGAATGCCCAATTTGATGGTCAACTCCGTTGATATGAAGTTGTGAGTAGAGCCAGGGTCAAACAAGATGAAGGCATCATGCTCTCTTACCTTTACCCAAGCATAGGAAAGTGATGATCCTTTTCAATGGACATCCTCTTTTGGAGCTTCGTTGGTGGAATCCATATGAGTCTCATTGAGAGCATTCTTCTTGGGGCAAGAATGATAACCATGTCCTTGCTCCCCACACTTGAAACACTTATGGTCCTTACGAAAAGGTTCAAGCGCTTCAAGAGAGAGTTTGTTTTTGCCTTTGTAAACTCCCTTCTCCTTGGACCAATAGTTGTTGTTGTTGTTGGAAGTGCCTTGGGAAGAATTTTTAGCATTGGTTTTCCCCTTTGCATCATTTTTGTCTTTGTTTTGCATGGGATTGACATTCCGTCTAGCCCCTTGATGGAAATTGATGCGTGAAGCAACCATGGCATGATGGATTACTTCGGTGATAGAACCAGGCCGTTGATCGTTGACGTATTCCGCCATTTCTTCAGGTAATCCCACATAGAATTGTTGCTTTTTCTTGGCAAATTCTATCTTTTGGAAGACAGTAGCCTTGAGATGTAAATCCCAAAACTTGTCTACATATTTGTGGATAGACTCATGGGAGAGAAGCTTCAAATTGTGCCATTCGATAAGCACTTTGCCCTTTACATCGCTTGCAAGGAATTGCTTCATGATGGAAAACATAGAGTTTTCCATGTCTTTGGGGCTTTGTTGTTGCCACGAAGGCTAGCCCACCATTGACAACCAATTTTTGGAAATGCATAGCTACATGGCGTAGCTTGGAGGACTCCGTAAAGCCCTCATTTCCAAAGGCCGCATCAAATTGCTGGATGAAGGCCAACACTTTGTCGGTAGCACCAAAGATACCATCATAGGTGAGAAAAGAGACACTCTTTCCTCCGTGCTTGAACTTATTGAGCTTTTGTGACCTTTGCCATGCAGGGTAAAGATTTACGGTGTCCTCCCCTCTTGTATTCTCTAAGAGAATAGCCATAGCTTTCGTCGAAAGAGGAGGAAGGTGAAGAAGAAGGAGAAGAGGGTGACCTCTTTATTACCCTTTTCTTCCTTTGTTTCCTCTCTTCCCTTTTGGAATGACGAGGAGAAGGACTGTGTATTGATCTTTTCCTCTTGGGAGGAGTTGGCGATTGTCTAGACTGCGTCTTCGTGGAGCCGCAGCTTCAGAGGAACTTAAAGTTTCATTGCTTTCTTGCTCTTTGGATTCCTCCTCTTGTATGGGAGAGATTCTTCTTTTGGGGGTCTCTTCAAGAGGCCTCCAAAGCTTTCTCTCCTCTTGGAGAGGAAGGGAAATCCCATAAGCGCAAAGTTGTTGAGGAACTTTAGCTTGCAAAGCAGGGTTTCCCATAGCTTGCTACAACCTAGTAACGAGATAATTGACAAACATGGGGGCATCATCATTAGCACCTTCATGTGCAAAATCAAAGCTATCAATGTTCATTCTACTCTCTTGGTTACTGTCAGCCATGCTAACAAAATTTGTGTACGTACTTAGTGTATGCTTTGGCAATTCAAAACCTTAGTTGTCACTCCTCTTAGCCTTTGAAAATTGGCTCTTAAGTATCTACACCTACGGCTCGGAGTGGTTAATTGTAGAGAGTAGTGGAGTAGGTCTAATATTGCAGTATTGCTGAGGGCTAGCTCCTTTCAGACTTCTTATGGATCTATAATGGTAAAGCAATAGGCAAGTCTAAAAATACCCCATTATTAAGTCCAAAGCTCGCGAGGTGTGCACCATATCCCACATAGTGGGCTCAACAAGACTGACAGTACATCCCAGTCGCACTTACCCTAATATAATTAACAAAATCAAGCATTTAGAGGCTACTTAAGGACCTCTCTTCTTAAGCAATAAAAGAGAAACCAAATGCACTGATACCAATGTAATGCAATTGGCCTATGTACTTGAGACTAACAAAAGTTAGAGAGAGTACTTTTGTGAAATTACTTTGTAAGCATAGCGGGTGAACATAATTGAAGGTAGCAACATAAACATAGCATTTAATTAACTTGGCATGAACAATACTTTTGCAAGAGAGAGAATTTAAAGAACATGACAACAAATGAGGACCGGATTTATGTGGATCCAGTCCCCCCTCCAATACACATTTGTATTATGGTTTCTCCCATCAAGAGAGACTTGTTTTACAATACAATCTTTGTGTTCCTTGTGACCTAGGTGATGCAATGAAGATGGAAAGCTTCATGCATCACGAGCATAACATAAAATTTGTGGAAAGAATTAACTATCCCAAGCCTCAGTCCCAAGACCTCAAACACCTTCGAAGGTGGAGAGAGATAGCAGGGAATGAGGGTAGGGAAGAGGAAGAAGAAACATTTCATAGGAGAAAGAACTAGTTCCTCACTTATCATCACTCTTCTTGCTAGCATATATAATAGCATAGTAATTGAAGATGGAGAAGATGGCAAGCTTAAGCATTGAAGCATGGCTCTTGGTTGGGTTTGCATTCCATCATAGCCAAGAGTGTTGGTGTAGACTCTCAACCTCTCTACTTGCTCGGAGAAGGAGAGGGAGCTCTTGCACTTTTCACTTCACACAATGAGAGAGTGTGTGAGTGTGTGTGGGAGAGTATACCCCTCAAGCAGGCCCCCTACTTGCTTTGGTTGACTCCCCCCTTGTAGCTCATGCTTGAAGCTCATTGGACCCCTCCAAGCCTAGCCAATCACAAGCAAGAGTCATACCAAGCAACAAGGGTAGCCTTGGGACAAGTGTACCCCTTTCCCCTTTGAGAGAGAGGTCTTGATAAATGCTAAATCAAATAATTAAATCCACTAAATTATCATTGGACCCCTTGGATGGCCAACCAATAGGCTTTAGGCACACCATGAGGGTAACCTAGCTAGGGGCTTGACATGTGTTCTACTTGCCTCTTTAGGCAAGGGGTGCCCTTTGGGAGAGAGAGTGGTCAAGCAACCACCCCCCCTTCGTGCATGGCTCGCCCCCTCCTTGTAGGATTTGCTTTGACTTTTGTGCCACCTCAAGCCCCTCAACCTTGGGCCTAGTTCTCACCACAAGCTTGGTCCTTAAGCCCCTCAAGCTTGCGTTGGGTTTCCACCTCAAGTACAGCCCTAGCATCTCAAGCATGACAAGCACCTCAATCATCAAACACTTCAAGCATCTCAAGCATCTCAGTCGTCATTAGGCATGGCAAGCACCTCAAAAAGCTTGGGTGGGGTTGCCACCTTAAGCACAACCCTAGCTTACCCAAGGTCAAAGGACTTTTAACACTAACTTTTGGAGGTCTTCAATGAAGCTAACCCTAAGGTCTTTATGCTCCATTGGTTAGCCTTGCTCTTTGATAGAGCATCTCTCATTTGGGCCCCTTTACCATTGGCCCCGTGTTGAGATAGATCTATAAGCACAAGTATATATCCTAACCCTTGTTCCCGTTTATTCTCCCTCATTAAATGATCAATTTAATATGAGAAAATCATTTGGGTTTGTTATATATTAGATTTTATGACAATTTTAATATGGGAAAAACAATGACATCATCATCATGCTAAATCACAGCCATGGCCACATATATTCCATTGAAGACTAATAGTTAACCTTCAAAATGTCATGGACCTGACGCTAAGAGGTTCTGTTTTTTCCAATCCCTTGGATAATAAGCTTGTTAGCTTGGATGATATCTGCATAGCTGGCTCCCTAGAGATCCTGGGCAACCACAAAAGGTCATTCTTGGCCTTCCAAACATCGTGACAATAGAAAAATCTAGCCACCTGAGTACATAAGAGGACCGAAATGCCTTCAATTCTTTTCCCTCCAAAGAGCAAATCATTCTTGGAGAACCAAATCTTTCAGGTCCTTTGGATCATTTTGCATACTTTCCCTGGCAGTCCTCTAGCTCCCAGACATTCCAAGAACAAGTGGGTAGGCCCTCCTTAGCAATTTTGCAACTTGAACACCTATCAGGGCCGATCCCTCGAGCTTATATCTTGACACCTGTTGGCAGGGCCCCCCATAATACCTTCCACAAAAAGATCTCTATGAAGGATTTTTCCCTTCTGAATCATCTTAACCTTTTTGTTTGAGGTTTTCACAAAAAAAAAGAGTCTCATCATCAAGAAAAACATGGCTGGGTCATGATATATGGGCGTGTTCAATGCACCAATGCTTCCAAGGCATGACTAATGTGGACAAAGGATGCCCCCTACTAGAATACTTCTTAGCACACTAAGTTTTGCATGGTCGATCCCCAGAGAACCACTAATTGCGATCCTTGTGTCCACTTCCTATTAGAGACACAATTAAGGTGGAAGTCATTCATGGTTAAGGGAAAATAAACTAGGACATAACTTGAATTATTCATGAAGTGCAGACAAGTGCTCTCTTTCATAAATGCATACAAGCATGGGATGAGGGGATAGTTATTGTGACATTATGAAGAGAGGTGACACATTGGGCCCTCTTTATAGGGGATGAGTTTTATTTATGTGGAATGCTTTCCACGTTGTACAACTTTTTTTTCCTAGCAATCTTAGGCTTCGCCTAAGCTAGTTTTACGGGATTGCGCCCACTCACACACACCCTTGGTAACCACAAGGATTGAACCATAGCAAGTGTGCACAAAGGCCCTCACCTTAAACGCTATGCCAAATGCATTTGGTTATGGGTTCATGTACAACTTATATGGAGTATTCCTCTCATGGAAATGAATCATCTTATGGGCTGATTGTATGATGGGTAGACACTACATACACAAGGAGGTTCTCAAAGCTTATTCCCAACAACACTCCCCTTGGGGTCTAGACTATGATAAGATGCAATACAAGCACTCATAACCCACTCATATGTGCTCTAGTTACATCCCCTTTAACAAAGCTCATGGTAGACACCAAGCTCCCTTAAGTTATCTAAAAAATGATCCCTTGCAAAAGGGAAAGATACATCATAATGTGCTTCTTTAATAAATGTCAAAATTTGACTCATAATAGACAAAGTCTATGTACTATTGGCTATATTTTCTTCTCATTGTTGATGTTGTTGTTGTTGTTGCTACTACAGATGGTGGTAGATGGTGGTACTCTCTGTGGGAAAACCACAAAAATAGAAAAAACTCAAGGTACCCAAGGATGGGAGGGATGAGAATGGGTTTTGGTAGAGCTTCCTCTTTCATTGTCAAGATCCAAACTTAGAATCTCACTGATAAATATTTCATCTTTCACCTTGTACTTGAGCTAAACAATCTCAACTTCTTTTCCTTAAAAAATGCTCTTTAGAAGAGATTGGTCTTGAGGAATCTTTCTAATGATTTTACAAGAGAGAGACGGAGACAACATTTGGATGGACTCTGTTAGCTAGAGAGAGAGAGAGAGAGAGAGAGAGAGAGAGAGAGAGAGAGAGAGAGAGAGAGAGAGAGAGAGAGAGAGAGGGGCGGGGGGGGGGGGGGGAGCCATCACATCTAGTGGCCATAGCATGTTGCCACCAAGTTTTTTATATATTTTTTGCTAGACATTTCTCTCTCTCTCTCTCTCTCTCTCTCTCTCTCTTACCTTCGATTGTTCTCTCTTCCTCATGACTTATTCTCTATCTATAGGATTCTAATTTTCTCTCCTCTTTCTAGATAGGTTAGACTTATGTGTGTGTGTGTGTGTGTGTGTGTGTGTGTGTGTGTGTGTGTGTGTGTGTGTGTGTAAATTATCAAAATAGTTGTGGCTCATTTTGATGATGTTGTGCGTATTAGCCCCAAGGTCATCCATGCTGTAGGAGCTAAGAGAGGGACAAATGGTAGAGATAAAGAATGGCACCATGCATTGAGTTGCCTAAGCTTCTCGTAGCACCCATGTTTTGGTTTCATGTGTGGTTCGGTTCATGGCCCTTATGGAATTTTTGACACCTCAAGTCACATGTTGTGCTTGAGGCCGATTGTATTCTTTTCGAGTTACTATAATTTCTCTCCACTCACAATTGTGAGTATGGGAAAAAAAAAGTTATCTACAAACAACCTGAGATCAATGAGAGCTAATGTGAACTCATTCTTTTCCATCTAGTTTCAAACTCGAGCTAGATTGGTTTAAACATGCACATACTCCCCTTGATAAGCATCATTAGGCTGCATACAAAAAAAGAACTTTGTGATACTGCCTTTATATATATAGGATAGATAGATACTGAGGAAGTTTGCAGGCTGATGTCTTTAATTAGACCTTTGCTGCCGGGGATCATCAATCGAGCCTATTTTTGGAAGAAGGGTTGCAGTGCTTGTGGTTGATCCGATAGAGTCGTGGATTCCTTTGGTTTGGCAGGGTGGCACAAGTTCTGGTTCAGCTTGGCAGTGCTATTTTCGCTCCGACTATAGACGGCCTCCTGGTGGCACAGTCGGGGTCTGGTTGGTGAAGGTTCTTACGGATTTGGTTTGGTGGCTCTTGAGTGACCTGTTGATGATTGATTATGGAGGTCTTTACTGTGCTAGTTTGCTCCGTTTTGTTCCTGGCCTCTTAAGGCATGTCGTGCTCTGGTGGTAGAAGAGCTCCCATGGTGGCACATCTGGAGTCCCAGTGGGGACTATGGGCCCCGGCTCCTCTTCGGCATGTAAGTTCTTTTTCTATATCAAGGGTGCACCCTGTTCAACCATGGGCTTTGGTGATGGATCGGTCGATCGGGGTGGCTCCCCTTTTTTTAGCCGATGTACTTGGTCTCGTTTTGGCATGTATGATGTTGTGATATGGTTGTCTGGCAAGTTGATCTGGGGAGCCCTCGCTCGGTTGTGAGCAGGGTTGTAACATGTAAAATTTTTGTTTCACTTTGATACAATATCACTCACATATTGTGAGTTCTGAAAAAAAAAGGATAGCTAGATACTACTAATTTTGTTTTGAACGGATTTAAATTGCCTTCGCAAAATGTCATTGAACAGGGACACCTACTATCCTCTTCATAGGAGTTGATCGAAAAAGGTTTCCAATTCTGCTGAATGTCTTTGGAGGCGGGTGATGTATATTTCCAATATGTGAGGATTCGCATGTGCCAAGCTTGCCATATTTTAGAGATGAGGTCCTATTGCCATGCATTATCTATCTATCTCTCTCTCTCTCTCTCTCTCTCTCTCACACACACACACACACGCACCTCTTTTATATTGCATGGCTTGAGTGTAGTTTATGTTGGAATTGCAGCGCTCACCGTCACCCTCACCCTCACCGGCGCAAAGCCTTCTGGATAACTTCCGCCTTCTGCATGAACACTGCTCACTGCTTGGTTAAAAAGCCCACCATTGGTTACCTCTCACATTATGCCTCTTTTGTCTTTTTCTACTCTCACCCTGCTCAGTGCTCTCTACACTTGTTGACCTTTGGAGCCTGTTTTGAAGATATTGACCAACTATTTTCCATGCAATCATTGCCATCACCCTCATCAGCTCGCAATTGGTTGTTGGGGAAATCTTGCAGAACAACAACTCCAACAAACCAGGCAATACGAGCTTCGGAGCGCTTTGACAAACTCGACGAGAGAGAGAGAGAGAGAGAGAGAGAGAGAGAGAGAGAGAGAGAGAATATCTCTTAGCCGCTGCCCCCTCCCATCCCCAGGTCTCGTGTTACTGCAGGCCCTATAAGTGCACCCATCGCCTCACCGCCCCCTCCACATTTCTGCCTTTGCTGTTGCCGCTGATCAAACTGCCTTGGCAGCCACGTAAGGCAACCCCCAACAATATACATTGCATTGGACACGAAACACCTACGTGGGATCTGTGTGTCTGTGGCCACGCTGTAGGAGGGTTCACTCGCCGGATCAAGGAGCAATTTTACTTTCAAAATCCTCAACACCTCAAGGCTCGGTCTGAGCTTGAGGTTGTTTTGTAAATTTACGATGTGCTTAATATAATTCACTCACAAATTGTGAGTTTCACCAAAAAAAAAAAGAAAAAGAAAAAAAAAAAAAAAAGGCGAGCATATGTGTGATTGCATTTGGAAATTTTTTTGGCTATGCATAAAAACTTCTTGTGAGCGTGTTGGACATACCTTGTAAAAACTTCAATCGAAGAGGCAACATCCAAGATAGTCCAGTCATCAAGCACTTATGCATCTAAAATTTAAATGTACATACTTGTAATCAAAGGATCTGTTGCTTTCATCAGCCTTGTGACTCACAATCTTATCATGAATTTCTTTACCCATGTCAACGTTATGCATGCCTCAGAGAGTAATGACTGCGTTGGAGCGAATTTGTTCTTGCATAATGCCATGTGCCTCCAAAATGCAAGCATACATGACTCCATTTGCAGAGAAGCCCTGCCTTGCATTTTTCAGCAACGATGCTCAATCTGCTAGGCCAAAGCACTCCAGGGAGAATATGGCATCAGATGTTGCTGTTGTGCTTCAGATGCTTGCAACCTTCCACCTCATCGAGAGTCCTCCGCATGATTGGACTATCATCAGCCCCTCGCCTCCTCATTAGGAAGCGTCGACACAACCCCCTCAAAGATATAGTGAAGTCTCACCAGAGAGCAACAATGTGCCAATTGGCTGCAATGTGCAAGCAATACGACACCATGAGGGCAAAAGCGAACTCATTGCTGATCACTTGCTCAACATAAACTAAATACATGATAGTAATCATGCTCCTCGAAGCAATTGTCATTATCATACATGTACCTAAATCCACCATGCCATAGCCATGTCAGCTACATTCACATCTGCAATTGAGCAAGCCCATAACACCAACAGTTCGAGAGATTTTGGATGCGGACCTCTCAGGCAGGAGAGTTGTGTAAGCTCTTGCTTGTACCTTGGCTGGCATGCACCTTCTATCTATATCACACTTTCAACCTCCTCACACTCCCTCGAAGCCCCTAATGCCACTTGTACTACCACATAATGTATTCAGTCAAGCCCAGGAGAAACTTGGAGATGTTGGCATCGCTACCTTGACCCACCTACAACACCCTGTGTGTGTGTGTGTGTGTGTGTGTGTGAGAGAGAGAGAGAGAGAGAGAGAGAGAGAGAGAGAGAGAGAGAGAGAGAGAGAGAGAGAATATTGGGGGTATTTGGGGAATTTTTGAAATTTGAGGGGTATTTTGCTTATAGATATTTGACCTTTAAAGTTTGAAGTCTGGAGCTGGGGACCGGGGTTTGTCCATGGTCGTATATGTTTGAACGCCTAAACTATCCCTAAAGGATAAAGGGCCAACATTTTGTTTTCTAAAATTTTGAATTCATTGTCCGACCCCCATTTTTGCCTACTCATTGCCTATGTAGCTATAGCGTCCGAGCTACGGGCATCGACTTTGTCCGCTGCAAGGCTGCTGACTCTTGGAGTCCTAAGCCAATGAGCCTGTCGCTGCTAAGCGTGAGTCTTCTCATTTCTATCGTTGCATGTCGCTGCTGCGTTGAGTCTGTCCGAGGCACGACCTGCCACCTGGTTGAGCAGTGAGCTGCGCTGCAGCCTGCCTACCGCCTGCTCACAGCCTCTCAACTCATGACCTGCCCGCAGCTCGCTGCCCCTTGGAGCCTTTTGTGCGTGCTGCAGCCAGTCAAGAGCCTCATCTCCTCGTTGACTCCCGACTTCGGCTTCATTGCAGGCTATTGTGAGTCCTTAATAGTTTTTTATTTGTGGTCTTTAAAGTTATGAGTCATGACAGCCTAGGGGGTGGACCTATAATCGTTATTGTTGCCTTGGTGATGTGGACCATTGGTTGCACCATAGACCCCATGTGTGCATTTGGGGGTATGTTGTAACATAATGCATCCAGAAATCTCTTGTGTTTTGGGTCAAAATTTGAAGTGTTTGCCCGATGTTTACACTAAAACTTATGTAATTTTTTCGGTTTACTTCAAGGCCAGCTCAAAATCTAATTGGGATTCTATGATATTAGCTCACAGTTTGAAGCATCTGTCGGTAATTACAACAAAGCACAGTTTGAAGGTATAGTTTACACTAAATCGGTTTTTAGATCACAGTTTGAAGTAGTTGTTGGTAATTACACTAAATCTTGTCACATTTTGTCAAATTTTTTCAAGGCAAGCTCGAAATCTAGCATAGATTTTGCAAGTTAGTGATAATCTTTAGAAATTAGAATACATTACGCAGTTTTCAATATCTATTTAAGAGTTTAATACGCCGCAATCTTTTGTGTTTTGGTCATACTCACAATTTTAGTGGTAGTGTTGTACTAACTCAATAACGAATGTACATTTAATCTCTAACTGGGTGTGTGACATCGTAGCGTTAAAGATTTTAAGATTGTTAGTTTATTTTCCATGTAGTTATATATTCTATAGTCTCAATTTCCCACATGGTCATATGGCTTGATCGGATGTGTTATCTTGAGCTATAGTTTCTTGCCAAGACATGTCTAGCATACCTTGGGTCTGTTTATGTGTCTCACTTACACAATGTCTTTATTTTGTATATAATTACAAATATAGTCTCAATTTGTCACATGGTCATATGGCTTGACCGGGTCTCTTGAGCTATCCATTCTTACCAAATCTTTAGTTGTGCCTTTTCTAACAATAAAATGCAATCTAGACTTCTAAGATGGCATCCAAGGTCATTGCTATGAGCCCCTTGGCTTCCTCCTCCAAGCCTCGTGTGTAGGTGGAGGAGGATGGCAATAGGTTGTGGTCGAGATCGCTAAGGACCACTACATTAGTTTGGCACCCTTGGTGGTCAGGCCAGCACTAGTGGGTTCCTATAGGAAACCGTTGTCGTTCAGCTCCGCTCCCATGCTAAGAAAGATACCCAAAAAAATGCATGTCGAGCTTATTTGAAGCTTACCTGATTAATGAATAGTGTTCATGGCTTGGTAACATGCCAAGTTTAATGCTATATGTATGCCAGATGATGCGGCTTTAAAGGGTCAACAGATGCCTCAATGATGCTAAAAAAGGAGTATCCTTGAAGTGGTTATAGATGGGAGATTATGGTCTAGAACTGCAGTGCTTGAAGTGCTCTATCAGCCTGTCCTTATAGCTCGTCGATTAGATCTACGATGAAGAAGTTATGGCAGTTTGAAGTTTGAGTCAATTGCACAACCATACCGGATTGGGCAAGTGTAGTTGAGGGATCATAGATGAAGAGAATGCATAGACCTAAAGTGCCCACTTTGTGGAGCACGTCCGTCTTTTCAGATCAATGATCGGAGTTACAGATATCGCCAGATTAAATTTTATCGGGGCCAGTTCCGTACCAGTCTAGTTGGCTCGGTCGGTGTGCCATTTGAGAATTAATGGGCTTTAACAACGTT
The DNA here is from genome assembly GCF_014529385.1 of Adiantum capillus-veneris. Lineage (NCBI taxonomy): Eukaryota > Viridiplantae > Streptophyta > Polypodiopsida > Polypodiales > Pteridaceae > Adiantum > Adiantum capillus-veneris. Next base: position 173,082,842 of record NC_140931.1, on the reverse strand, counting down.
TTGGAATATCATGTAGTAAGTGCTTGATGAAATTTCAGCTAAAAGGGAAGCTGTTGTGCCTGGTAGTATCTTAGCCGATATGAATGCCAAATGTGTTGGGACAGGCAATGCTTTGGTTGATATGTTGTGCCTGACAAGAATATTATTTAGTGGAGACTACTGATAGCAGAAAATGCCCAACACGGCTATGGCTTAAGAAGATGCGAAGTCGAAGGCCTCTCTCAAAATGCAATCACCTATACCTGCATGTTAAAGGCCCGTGGCACTATTCGAGAAATTGAAATAGCAACAAAATTCATGATGATATTGTTAGTCAAAGGGCTATTGGAGGAAGATTTTGTGCTTGGTAGGCTTGGCTAACCATGCTGTGCTCAACAATGCCTTGCTTGATATGCATGCCAAATGTAGTGCCTTTATGAAGCTTAAGGGCCGAGAGGCCGCCCATATTCACAAAGGGGAAGCCGGCCTCCCAAAGGCCCATTGAATGACCGCCCATAAGGGCTTAGGACTTTAGTGGATGTGAAAAAAGAAGAACTAAGGGAAGAGATGACGAGGCGGCAGACAATGAGTAGCGCAGGGAGAAAGAAGTGCTTGCAGTGTCTTGCTCGAGGCTCGGATGAAGACGATGCAGAAGAAGAAAATACTCAGCTCGCCATGGTGCTCAGTTGCGGCACCAGTAGAGGTGGATTTTGAGTTGGTCATCATGCCAATTGCCACATCATCAAGGAGGCACTCACACCTTGTCACGGCGGCATGAGGGAACGGCATAAATATAGAGGAAGCAATAAACGAGCATAAAAGGAATAGAAAAGAAGATCATTGCATAGGGTAAAGAGGAGAGGAGGAATGGCAGAAGAAGATCTCGCTTCTCTCTCATTCTCGAGGAAGGAACGGCCCTCTCTCTCGTACTCGGTTAGTAAGGAAGGGGGCAATCTCGCTCTCTCTCTCTCTCTCTCTCTCTCTCTCTCTCTCTCTCTCTCTCTCTTACTGTCTTGTTCTTGAGCAAGCAAGGCTCTCTCTCTCTTCCTCGGTTAACAAAGGAAGGGGTAGGCTCTCTCTCTCTCTCTCTCTCTCTCGTGTTGGAGAAGCAAGAGAACGTCTCTCTCTCTCTCTCTCTCTCTCTCTCTCTCTCTCTCTCTCTCTCTCTCTTGTGTGTTGGAGAAGCAAGGCAAGGAGGGTTAGGAGCAAAGGGAAGACGGCTCTCTCTTGTCCTCGGCTAGCAAAGGAAGGTCTCTCTCTCTCTCGAGCTCGATAATAAAAAGCAGTGAAAATATGCAGAGTACATTCAAAGCAGGGAAATTCGACACGGAGGAAATTTTGATCATCGACGCCAATTTAGGTTTTATAAATTTGTTTTGGTGAATGACGGAGCCGTTAAAAGGGCTCGGAGGAAACTATAAGGGGAGTTTAAACTCCTAAAACATCAATTGAATTGTGTTACAGGTGTCGTTAACAACACTGCCTCAATAATTTTGCATCAATTTTGACAGTATTATCAACGTTTTTTGTGCATCGTTAGCATTACTTGGCTCTTAATTTTCCCACATCCAACAGCCCGATTGGCTCACGTTTCGAACGCATATCCCTGGACAACCTGGTGAACCCTGCCAGACTCAAGTGCTCCAGTTAATGATGCACACGGCCTGACCATCAAGCTCTCTTTAGGGAATGCTGTCAAGCTCAAGTATGCCTTACTCTGTCTTCACACGAAATGGTTGTCAAGTCCTTTAATTCAATTTCTAGTAGCAGAACCAACTCAAAGGATGTGAAGATACTTCATCAATTGTCCAAAGAAGTCAAGTGGAAGCTAGCCATGTAATCGTATGGAATGCATAAGCAAAAACTCTTCTAACTTAGCATAATCTAGAAACCAAAACCTTGTACCATGCAACCTGCTACAACAGATAACTGGTACTCTTCAAATCTACAATTTTCACTTTAGTAGCCCCAGGATCAAATGGAAAACCAATCATTTTACCACTGTGAGCATTCCTTTAAAAAAAATTGCCCCATCCTCCAGGATCATAGGAAAAACACAAGAATTTCCAATCAGTAGAGCATAAACATGAATTAACCCACAAATCTTCATGAAAAATGCTTGGATCATATGGCATATAAGTCAATTGCCCCGGACAATGCAGATCTATGTCACCTCCAGGGTCAAAAGCTAGCTCAAAATCCCCTACATCATAAGGTAACATCAGATCCCATATAACATCATGTATCACTAGATACTGCCATATCCCCTGTGCAATTGGCTCATCCAATTGTCGATCATCAATCACAGGTAAAAGTGTTGATACTTCACCTTCACTCTCACTAGTATTGGAATCCCAATCATGCATATCTAAATACATCAAGTCTACGGCGAAACTCTCTTCATTAGGCTCGCAAGATGCATCAGAAAAGAATTCTCTATCATGTAGAGGCTCAAAATCAAGTAGAGCATCATCCAACAACTGCATAAGGTCATCATCAACTGCATCTGAACAAACTTGCTCATGCATGAATCTAGATTGATTGGTATCCTTATTAGCATCTGTATTCGAGAATCCTTCCAAAGCTTTGTTTAAAAGCACATAAGATCTAGGTCCTCAAGCTTCATCTGCATCTAGCTTTCCTCTATCAGCAATAGTTCTACCAACACATCCATACCTGGAAATAACATCCTCAAGCAAGAACTTGCATACAGAACTGGTACCTTTGGTATGCAAAGCTCTCAAAGCTCTGCCTTCTACTTGATTAGTAAGATCTTCTTTGGCAAGAACAATATACCGCATCTGCCAAGCACCTACTGGCGTGGTAATCTCGTCCACCACCCACTTGTAGTGCATAGCCAGCTAATAGGTGGGATGCAATCCATCTCGATGTCGCACATTAGAATATTGTTGGCATACTAAGCATGTCTCCACAAACTAAGCGACATCTTTATACATACCTTTCCACCAGTAACGATCCTTAATCTTGACAAAAGCTTCCCAGACTCCTCTATGTCCAACCCATGACTTTCATGAAATTCTTTGATAACATGCTGTTGAGTTGCTTTATCACAAACAACCCGTTGCGGTACTCCTCCTGGGCGCTTTGGTTGTTTCCATAATTGTCCATCCTTCAAGAAATAGGCATAAGCCTTCGTTATGATCCTTTTATACTCTTGATATGTCCACCCTTCATGCTTAGTAAGAGTGCTAAGGTAGTGACCGATCAAAAGCCACTCTCCATCATAGAACTCCTCAGAATATACCTAAAAAATGTGAGCAATATTACCACAATTTGCATGTAGATAAGAAGATGTATAGACTTCAAGCCAACATCATCACTCGTGGTAAGCATCTCTTCGTCATCTTCAAATCTAGCCCTTGATAACATATCTGCAATAGGATTATCTCTTCCTAAAATATGACAAAATTCAGGTTGAGAGAGTTAATATAAGCTATCCATCGTAGCATGGGAATGTCCGGAGTAGAGCAGTTGGCAATCCTCCCTATCAATGGCAAGCAATCTGTCTCTACCACGACTGAAGCTCCAATAAAATATTCTTTATCAGACCTTAGAGCAGTAGCAATGCCCCAAAGTTCTCTCTTAACTTGTGGATAGCCTTGTTGACAAGCATTGAGCACCTTTGCTCCAAATCGAACTGCATATTTATGTCCTCCATCATCATCTTGACCTATGGCCCACCCAATACCTGTCGGGCTAGTGTTGACTAATAAGATTACTGGCCTTCCACATTTGTAATCAACCTTCCTCAAGGTAGGAGCCTCGAGAAGCATTTTCTTTAGCTTCTTGATAGCGTTCGTATGGACTTCTTCCCAAACAAACCTCTTTCCTTTCCTTAGCAATTGATAAAGCACTTCTACAACATGAGAAAAATGTGGCAGCCAAATAAGATAGAATACATATGCACCCAGAAATCGATGAACTTCAGTAAACAGCCAAATAAGATAGAATACACATGCACCTTGAAACCGACGAACTTCAGTAACCGAAGAGCACGTTTCCTTCATCTTTTGAATAGCTTCAACTTTAGCTGGACTTGGAACTCTTTAGTACCAAAAGTTGATTTTTTCGCTGAAAGTGTTAACTTATTTAAGCCTAGATAAAATAGCATCACAATCAGCAATATGTTGAGAAACAAACTGTCGGCACCCCCTCTGATCTTTTACCTCATTTTGAGCCTTCCTCACATCCTTTAATTGCTAAATCATCAATGAAAGGCATGGTAACATGAGGGATAAAGTCCCTTAGTACCTTATTCATGCCGTTCATCATATGAGCTACAGAATTAGTAGCACCCTGTGGTAGAGTGCACATCCTTAACTATCCGAGAGGTCTGCGCATCGTAGTAAGATCCCTGCTCTCCAAAGCTAATTGAAATTGATCATTTCTAGAGTAAAGATCACCCATAGAGTAAATTGACCTACCTACAAAGGCCTCAGCAAATTCATCCACGATTGGGCCAGTACCCACATTGTGGATTGTTACCTTGTTAACCAGCTGCATGTCCTGTATGAACCTTAAACTACCATTTTTCTTTGGAACAGTGAACCATTGATTGGAGTATGGCGCAGATGATGGCTCCAAAATTCCCATTTGTATCTTCTCATTAAGCAAATTGATAAGCGTTGGCAAGTGAGCTTTAGGACCTGGAATGGGATGTAAGCTCCGTGGCATGTGAGGAACAATGAATATAACCATAGGTGAAACAACACTTGGATCCACACACCCAATCTCACTTGGCTCAAAAGCAAAAGATTTACCGTGTTTTTCAAGCATACCTTGAAAGCACTTGATTTCCTCTTGAAACCATCTTCTCCAACCTTCAGCTGTTGCAATGTCTCCTTGGTAAATTTATGCCCAATGTTCTTTGGATTCCTGAGCATAGGTTGGCGAGAACATTCTTTAATCACCCCATCACTTCCTTCTGGATGAGGTGTAGCCACTCGTCTCACTTTCTTCGCAACTATCTTATACTTCGCCTCTACCTGTGCTTCAACTGCTTTACCCAAGTCATCCTCAATATGCATAAGCCTCCTCGTATATGTCCAACTCTTCATACATGTCCATTGGGTGCACTTTAACAACTTCAGTTCCACTTTGTAACCTTTATTGCCTGATATCCTCAAGCTCTGAAATAGTGTTAACATAAGAAATCTCTTTGAAGATTCCTGAAATCACATCATCTGGTTCAAGCACATTACATCCCTGCAATTCACTTTGAATACTTGAAACATATTGTTTCTCCCATTTAAGTAAATCATTAAACTTTTTGTAAGATACCCAACCCTTAGATCCCAACCCCAAAAATCCTGAAGAGAAGGTTTCTCTTTGCGTTAACTTCTCCTCACTTGTACCACCATAGTCCCGCTTTAAAGTGGCACCCCAAGAAAATCTTGAGCAAATCTTTGTTCTTTGTGTTGTGGTTTGAGCTAGGGAGCCATGGTGGTACAGGTGGAGATGCAGCAGAAGAGAGAGAGAGAGAGAGAGAGAGAGAGAGAGAGAGAGAGAGAGAGAGAGAGAGAGAGAGAGAGAGAGAGAGAGAGAGAGAGAGAGGAAGTCGACACTGCAAAAAAACAAAACCACGCTATATTAATTTTATTGAAGGAAACCTTTACATAGCCTTTGGAAGTTGATGTCTACCTCACCTTTTCAACATGCAAACTCAACTAATTTGATGGCCTATAGCTGTATTCTTTGAGTCCTATTCGCACGGGCTAACCGACACGGGCTTGAACCCAACAATCCCCCCCTCAAGCCCGAACTGGACAAGCAACTCATGATACCTTGAGTTTTTGGTGTACTCGTCAACCGTGAGTTTTAGGTTTTCTCACAACCAAAGATTTCTGGTGTATCCATAACCTGGTGCTAGGTGAGTAACCCCCCCTTGAACAGATAGGGTGTAGGTCAGAAAAAGTTAGCTACCAAAATGGAGTTTTTGGTTCACTGCCAAACCTTGGGTTTAAGGTGTACCCGATAACCTCATGAGGAGCGGACAAAATGGTACTTGAGAACAAAAACTGATAAATTGGGAGGTCTTACCACTCATGGGTGGCAGTGTCTATAGCCCGTACAATTTATTTTGACTAAACAACATGAAAAGAGTTGATCTAATAAATTTCCTCATCAAACAGAATATATTGGAGATTCAGTGTCTCCCTCAACCACATGAATTTGAGTTTTACCCTTTTGAAAGCACTTATTTGACGGATGATTTGTTTTACCATAGTGAGCACAAGGATTCTTCTTGAAACAGTCTTTCGTCTGATGATTGTTGTGCCCACAAATGGCACAAGTTCTGGTTCCATTGAATGGTCGAGATGAAGCTGCTGTAGCAACACATTTGGTGACTGCATATGCACTGGAAGTATCAGAAGAACTGGTGGGGGATACGCCATTCAAGACTGTATATGCACTGGGAATAATAGTAGAATTGGTACTAGGTACCCTGCGTTCTTCTTCCTGCAATGAATTGATGATACCATCCAAGGAGGGCAGGGGATCTTTCTCTTTTAAAACAGTAACAATCTGTTGAAATTTGTCAGTCAAACTTTTTAACAAAATGGCTATGAGATCTTCTTCTGGTACTGAAGCTTCGACATAAACAAGTTGAGTTCTAATACTCTTCAGTCTATTGGCCAAAGCTGCAATATTTTCATCTTCACGCATGCGGATGGAATATAATTCCATTTTTAAACTCAGTTTTGAATACTTAGCTTTGGCACCGAAAAGCTTCTCTAACTCTATCCAGGCAGCACTTGAAGAATCAACATCGTCCAAATAATGAATAAAATCGTCTTCTAAGGAGGTTAGGATAATACCAAAAGCTTGTTCGTCTTTCCTTTGTAGCTCGGCAGATAATGCCCTTGTAACTGCAACGGATGTTCCAGATTCGTCAGCTGCAAGAGGCTTGACCACGTTCCATAAGTTTTTGCGCATCAAATAGCCTTTAACTTTGATCTGCCAAGTATGGAAGCCCGATCCATTGAACTTGTCAACTTTTGATGCCATATTCAATATGCAAAGGATAGCTTTATGATGTGTTGGTCAGAAATACTTCGAATCAATCGCCATATGGTCTTTCCAATTGAGTCCGATGTACCCAAAAGGCTTCTTCTAAAAGATCTCGCTTTATATCATTAGTTCGTTGAGCTTCGTTCATAGGCTGCTGTTGCTCTGGAGGTGGTTCAAGATCCCAAGAAATTATTATGACCCAATTATAAATGCCATGAAGGGTACGTGTGTTAATTTTGACGCAAAGGTCTGCTTTCTGAATATGCACAGAAAAAAAATCTCTCCGGATTTCCACCTGCAATCATAAATTGTGAACAATCGAATGCCGATATCCACTTTCTTCGATCGACATGCTTGACTGCGGCTGCGGGGTGTGAATGACCTCTGGCTTAAGGAGTTTGGACCAAAAAAGAGGGTGGACACTTGATTTAAATGTGAAATTCAATAAAAATGACAAAAAACAAACTCTGTAGCAGCGTGAAGGATTCTGCGCCAAGCTTCAGGCAACCATGGCGGGCTGCAGAAGATGATTTAGCAGAAGCTCCAGGGTCGAGAAACCATCAGTGTGCCAGGGCGAAACCATTGATGCCAATTCTGCGTGTTTTGCAGCAGCTCGACACCGCGTGCTTCATCTCTGCAGGTAGCGGTTCCCATGCGCCGATTCGACTCAAGCTGAGGCGAGCTTTGCCAAAGCTCTGATACCAGTTGTTGTGGTTTGAGTTAGGGAGCCATGGTGGTACAGGTGGAGATGCAGCAGAAGGAGAGAGAGAGAGAGAGAGAGAGAGAGAGAGAGAGAGAGAGAGAGAGAGAGAGAGAGAGAGAGAGAGAGAGAGAGAGAGAGAGAGAGAGAGAGAGAGAGAGAGAGAGAGAGAGAGAGAGAGAGGAAGTCGACACTGCAAAAGAACAAAACCACGCTATATTAATTTTATTGAAGGAAACCTTTACATAGCCTTTGGAAGTTGATGTCTACCTCACCTTTTCAAAATGCAAACTCAACTAATTTGATGGCCTATAGCTGTATGCTTTGAGTCCTGTTCTCACGGGCTAACCGACACGGGCTTGAACCCAACACTGTGAACTCTTTGTGTATCTTTAGCATTGGAAGATCACGTAAACTGTCTTTGTTCCTGGCATGGTCAACACATACAGTTAAAAATTGAACCGCTTTCTTACCATCTTGGCTTCGAACCCTGGCATAGGCTGAGCCATCATCAAGCACCTTGGTGTCCATTTGCATAGCCGTAATGTAGGGCTGTCCCAAAATCAGTGGGTAGGAGGAATGCTCCTGTATAAAAAAGTTTTGCTTATCACAAACATCCCCAATAGTTACCTTGACATTTGCACATGCACCATAAAGATCTCCTGGAAGCATGTTGGCAGCTCGTATCCGCCAATCATGGTCCACATCAATAGGCCACTTCCCCTTCTGGTGCAAACTCTTTTCCATAAGATTGATTTTTGAACCATGGTCTATAAGGGCTAAGACTGGCTCCTCAATGTCACCAAGCTTTACCACAGATTCAGTCGTTGCTCTTGCGAGTCCTTGAAAAATGACTCTTGGGTATAGTTTCATCGTCTTCCTTGTCATTAAAATGCATGTTTCTTACCTCGGGTACAATTGGGTTTGAAACCACCATAGGCTTTGACTCTTCTTCTTTAAGATCTGCAAAATATTCTTCATAATCACTAAACAGGTTTTCCATAATTGAATGCTTTGGAGATATGGTTCAAAGATTTTTGATGGGCAGCTACCTAATAATTAAGCTAGAACATTGATGATAGGATATAAGCCTTATATTATTTTGCATATGTTACCAATTATGTGAGTTTGATGATGGCAAAGAGCTTAAGGTACCTATAGTAGATGCAAACTTAAGTGTAGTTGGCACAAACCGGAGGCTGTACAAGTTCAGAGGGGGTGGATGTTGAGCAACTCCGCTTCCATGATGGGAGAAAGAGCAAAGAAATGCAAGCTAAGCTTCTTTGAAGCCTACACATTTATTGAGCAGCGATCAGAGCTTGTTAACAGGCCAAGTTTAATGCTAAATGTATGCCAGATGCCGCTTTAAAGGCCAACGAGTGCCTTAATTATGCTAAAAAAGACTATCCTTGAAGTAAGCACAGATGGGAGTTTATGATCTAGAATTGTAGTGCTTGAAGTGCTCTACCGGCCTGTCTTTATGGCTCATCGATTGGAGCTACGGTTAGACCGTTATGTCAGTTTGAAGTTTGAGTTGATGCAAATCCGTTCTGGATTGTGCAACTACAGCTGCGACAACAAAAAATGAAGTGAATGCATGGTCTTGAAGTGCTCACTTTGTGGAGCACGTCAGTCTTTTTAGATCAGTGATCGGAGTTACGATTATCAAGATATCGCCATATTAAATTTCATCGGGGGCCAGTTCCGTACCAGTCTGGTCGGCTCGATCGGTGTGTCATTTGGGAATTTTACAGCATCAACAGGGTTTGTATGCGTTCTATGTAGCTTGAGAAGTCTATAGGAATTTACGGCTCATCAGATAGAGTCCAGGTTGATGAGATAATATGGCTTGAGGCGTTGTCAGTTACCGACACTGCTGAGCTAGAGAATTTTGGCATCATCCAAGAAGCTGATACAAGCAATAAACAACCGAGTGCGAAGGGAATGCATTAAAGGACCATCACAACCAAAAGGTTTTCGGCATGCTACGTACACGTGCATATGTCATTACGGCACGTGACAAACCATACAAGTCAGCCTTAAGGAACCTTCTCATTCCAAACAACTCACAACTAACTGCAGGACTTGCTGGGGTTCTCGAACTAAAGCCAGGGATGATAGTTGAAATGTGCTCTGGGAATATCGACATCTCTTATGGCCTTGTGAATGGAGCTGATGGAATTCTCAAAGCGATAGAAACCATCGAACATTCCCATGTTGCATGGATAGCTTTCTTCGATAGAAAAATTGGGAACAAACAAAGATCTCAAAATCAACATCTGCTCTGCTCAGGAATCACTTTGAGCCACATTGGACACCCATATTCGAGACAACAAAAGAGTTCCAAGTAGGAAGAAATCAGCTCAACATAGTCTCTAGGAAGCAGCTACCAATTCAACCTGCCAATGCACGCACAATCCACAAATCACAAGGTCTAACCATGACTTCCCTGGCTTTCGACCCTACTAGCATACGAGCCCACGGTTTGGTCTACACCGCATTGTCGCGTATCAAGGACCCTGCCAACCTACACATTCTGAGCCCGATATTGAATACACACATTCGAACTGACCTTACAGTGCTCAAGGAGCTTGACCATCTCTGAACAACTGCAAGATGGGAGCACTCAACTGTACAATTGAGTCTAGTAGAAGATACCCATTAAATAATTCAATCATTGAATGTCGTCTCCATCCAAAAACACATCAACTACATAAAAAATGATCTCAACTTCACCTCATCAACAATTCTATGCTTGCAAGAAACAAAATAAAAAAATGAAAGAAACTTCCTTGAACCAAACTTTCAACACATACATCATCACAATGGATATGGTTTATCAATGTATCACAAAACTTCCATCAAGGTGCACAATGAATCTTCCTTTTCATCACTAGGCATTGAGATAATACAAGAATTCTTCTCCCTACCCATCAACAACATCGTCCATGTAGTGAATGTCTACAAATCACCTAAGGCATCAATACAATCACTGCTTTCACAATTGAGAAACTCATGGAGACCATTGATAGCAACATTATGAGCATTATCATAGGCGACTTCAACGTCCACATCGACAATTACAATAGCCAATACAAAAAACTACATACCTTTCTCCACGAAAACAACTATACCCAAACAATTCAAGAAATGACAACTATCTACAATTCAATCCTTCACCATCTTTGGGTGAAGAACCCAAGACCGAACTTCGTGAGCGGGACAAGATTTTGCTTCTGGTCTGATCACTCCTCAATATACATACTCCTCCCGAAATAAACACCACCTAAGACAGTCCTCAACCCCCTTGTCATCCCCCACCAACCCCACCCTCCCCCCCCCCGGGGGGGAAAAACAGATGATCCTCCGTCCCTACCCACCCCATGGTGTACATAGAGAAAAATAGTTTTGGAGCTTTGACCCCTCTTCACAGAACTCTTGTAACTCTCTTATTTAATGAAATCCCATTTTTGGCATGAACGAATTAATTTTCAACCTTTCAATTTCATTGCCTTCTTCTAATGGGTAGGCCTCGTGAATTTGTCACTTGTTTTACACAAAAAGAAAATGCATTATTTCTCCCTCCCCCCCTTTCTCATGCAAAAAATCCTTCTTTTTCTTAATTCGGGTAGCCATTGGCCCTACCCCGCTGGGCGACCGGCTTCCTTTGGAGGCCAAAGTTCCTTTCCTTTAATTTCTTAAAGGCCTTAAAGGCACCACATTTGGCATGAATATCAGCTAAGGTGCATTGCCCATTATGGCATTTAGCATGCACACCGGCCAAAGAATTGCTTAGCGCGGCTTTCAATTTTCAGCAGCCCTTGACTGACAATATCATCGTGACCTCTACTGCTCCTATCAACATCTTGAATACTATCACATGCCTTTAAGATGCACGTATACGTGATTGTATTTGCCGGATGTGTGTGTGTGTGTGTGTGTGTGGAGAGAGAGAGAGAGAGAGAGAGAGAGAGAGAGAGAGAGAGAGAGAGAGAGAGAGAGAGAGAGAGAGAGAGAGAGAGAGAGAGAGAGAGAGAGGGGGGGGGGGGGGGGGAATAGAGACAGAGAGAAGAAGGAGGAAATACACACACACATAGAAGAAGAAGAAGAAGAAGAAGAAGAGTATTTTAACGTCGTAGGAATATCCCAAGAGACCGTAAAGATCTATCCGACGAGGAGAGTTGGACTTATTTACTTGGTAATTGGGAACTTATGGACATTTCTAAATGTGTTTTGATGTACTGATGGCATGGGTCTGCTTATGGGTTGGATGGGGGGACTCTGGTTTTGATAGGTTTGTTATGATTAAATGAATTTGTATGGTAAGGATACTTCTTATAGCTCATAAAGCTTATTGGCTGATGCTCTATACATTAGCAAATATAGTTGTTATTTACAATTGTATGATGGAATTTTGCTAGCTTGTTACATCTCGAAGCAGCAGTGGATGGCTTGGTTGGATGGAAATCGTTACCGGCTCTCAGCAGGACTCTTATATTGAATTACTTTTTTCCCATTTCTAAGTATAAAACTCTTGGTTTTTACTTTTTTTTTTTGGTTATTCTCGACATGGACTATATGACCAGTATACCAGTATACCAGTTAACCAGCATATTAGTATAGCAATATAGCAGTATCAATACCAGTATTACTAGCACCAATACTAGCATGAAAGTTTGAGACTGGTACCACTACTAGTATGCCAGTATAGTAGTATAGCAATTTCAATACCAGTACTACCAGTACTGGTAGTACCAGTACAAGTACATTACTAGCACCAATACTAGCATGAAAGTCTGAGACTGGTACCACTACTAGTATGCCAGTATAGTAGTATAGCAATTTCAATACCAGTACTACCAGTACTGGTAGTACTAGTACAAGTACTAGCACTGACAATCTAAGACTAGTATCAGTACTAGTATACTAGTGTATCGGTTTAGCAGTATAGCAATATCAGTACCAATACTAATAGTACCAGTACTAGCACTGAAAATCTCAGGTTTGGTACCAATACCAATACCAGTATACAAGACCACCGGCTCTTTGCAAGACTCTTATGGAAATAATAGGAAATAACTATTTCCTATTTTCGAGTATAAAACTACTCGTTTTTACATTTTTCTGGTATTTGTGACATAGACAATATGTCTGGGAACCACTATAGCAATATAGCAGTATTGCAGTATCAATACCAGTGCTACCAGTTACAGTACTAGCACTAGAAGTCTGAGACTAGTACCAGTACTTGTGTACCAGTTTATTAGTTTAGCAGTATAGCAGTACCAATACTACGAGTACCAGTACTAACACTAAAAATCTGAGACTGGTACCAGTATACCAGACTGTTAAAGGTTTGTTTATGATGGTGTAATTGGCTACCAAAGTCTCTTGAAATTTCTCTTTCAATGATACGTGTACTTGCACAACAAAGTTGTATCTTTGTGACATGGATAACAACTAGGATGCCCATGCATCACCTGCATGCAGAGCCAATGCTAATGGAATGTTGTGTTGTTTCTATGGGTGCAGGTGAGGGCTACTCTCTTTTGTTCAATTTTTTGGTGCTTCACTGTTTGGAAGACTGACAGCTGGTTCGAAGTTTGTAAAGGAGTTTCTACCTTTTGCATGGTGTCTTGTACCAACCTGATGTTATTCATTTGTGCAAAATCAGGCTATCTAAGTTTGTTTTGTATAATAAACCTTGTATTTATCTGGGCACCTTGGTCTTTGAACATGTATATGTTCATCTGTGGGTAATATAAGTAAATAACTAAAACACACACAAATTGCACTTAGATCCAATCTTACCACTGGGGACCAGGACCAGGCTCCCAATATTGTGCTAGGTCAAGTTGTTCTGGTAAAACATTCAGTTTGAGCTTTGAGGGGCTAGCCTCACACGATCATTATTTTAATTTATGCATGTTTTTTGACCGGTTGAATATTGAGGTAGCTACCAGAATATTACACTAAATCGTTAACTGTATAGTTTGTTTTAGATTTTGTCTTGTATGATACTTCCTTTCAAATTTATGGGACATTTCCAACTATGCCTCCTTCATGCATTTCCTTGTATCAAGGACTGGATTTTCCATGGAGCCGATGTCATGGGCTTCACTTTTGGTTCTTAGATGCATTCAAGACGTGGAAGCATCTCTTCTCATTGTGGCCTTGTCTAGTAATCCTACTACCTCCCTAATTCACACAGTCTCCTTTGACAAATGGGTCAAAACTTTGGCTGTTTTGGTTAAAAACAGTAAGGAGCATTAGGTTCAATTTGGACTCACAAATGGGCCCTTTAAGGAGTTTGACTTTACCTCTCTCTACCAAAACGGGCACATGGATAAATTTTTGCAAACAAACTCCAAAGTTGGCAAAAATTTGACAGTTAGATTGTCCTCTTCAAGCTCTATCTACTAATATATAGCACGCCATGAGATTCCTCATATTTTAGAAGATTCTTTTTTTGATTCACCTATGATGTGACAACTCTGTTGGAATCTAAGTGAATAAAAAAAAAATCTTCTAAAATATGAGGAATCTCATGGCGTGCTATATATAAGTAGAGAGCTTGAAGAGGACATTGTAACTATCAAACCTCCGCCAACTTTGGAGTTTGTTTGCAAAAATTTATCCATACGCCCATTTTGGTAGAGAGAGGTAAATTCAAACTGCTTAAAGGACCCCTTTGTGAGTTCAAATTTCACCTAATGAGTGTCTCAGTTATTACTGACATTATTTCTAATATTCCACTACTATCTCTAAAGCTCATAAAGAGGACTTGGCCAAGTTCTTGTATGATGGTGTTGAACTTGCTAACCTTCTCAGAAAGCAGTGTGGGCTCAGCCCGAGTTTTGTAATGGCCTCGACTATTTCGATTCTCCCACCTACCAACAATATTTTCTGTAGGGATGCTGCAGCTATAGAAGCTGTTAAAGAATTTCAGAAAGATTTATGTTCTCTTAGTGAGACTTCGCTTTTGGAATTGGTACCTAAGGTATCCAAAATTTTCCCATTTCTACCAATACGACAAGTGGAGGTTGAATCTTTAGGGGTGGAGCACAAACTTTGGTTAGTCCCTAATAAAGGTTTTCTGGCTCCTATCTCAATAGAGACCAAGCATTAGGAAAAATATGAACCCTCTAGGGGCCCTTTGGGATTAAGGTTAATTAGAGGTCAGCCAATAGGAAGAGGGTGGTGGACACACTCTATACCCTCAAAAAAGTAGGGGGACAAGGTAGCCTTACACCTCTTAATTGCCTCTTACGTAGTGAGAAGGTAAGGGAGGTGGCTAGGGGAAAGAGGGGGGGGGGGGGGGGGGAGGGACCACTTTGACCTCTTTGACCTCTTTTCCCCCACTTTTTGGCCCGGATTTAAAAATACACTAAAAATTTTAAATTTTCAAAAAAATTCAAATTTCAAGTTTTCCCTCCTTAAAAGGTCCCCAAACCTATTTCATGGTCAAAAAAGTATTTTTGACCTTCAAAAGTTAAAAACGTGTACTAAAAAATCCAAAAAATTGATTTTTTAAAAAAACAAATCAAAACATCATTTTCACCCTCCAAAGTCTTTCCAAACCTATTCTATAGCTAAAAAGTGTTTTTCTCTCTCTACAAACCCTTTTCCAAGCTCTCCATTGCTGCAACAACCACATGCACTCCCTATAGTCCATCATTATCTCTCTGCTAGCTTTCTTCCACCTCCATTGTAGCACCAAGCAAGCTCCTCCTCCATCTCTTCCCCTTGCCCACCACATAGTTTCACACCAAGCTAGCTCCTCTCCCTTCTCTCACCTCCATTACAACATGAAACAAGATTCTACTCCTTCTACTTTCATTCACTCACACTACATGGAAACCTCTACTCCCGAAGGTGGCAAAAGTATGAGCTCACATGAGTTGCATACCACAACAATAGGAGGTGTGAATATCGCGTGGGCATTGCAAGGGTTCATCTCCAACATAAAGATAGAATGGTAAGAAAACTACCCTTGTAGCTTACATTCAGAGCTTAACATCATCTCCATCTTTAAGTTTATCATGTTGGAGAGAATTAACCTCTTTATGCCTTTCAATGTTTAGGCTTCACACCTCATAACATTGGGTGGTGCTATTTTGTTAATGGCTTTGGTGCGCCATCTATAGTTGTGTAGCATGTGATTTGAGTCTCACAATGTAAGTAAGTTGTGTTATCTATGGAGAGTCGTAAAAGATTTTTCTTGTAATTTATTCTTCGTATAATTGTCATTAGATAATTGGAATGATATCATTTTGTACTTCATAACTTTGTGCTCACATAATCTTTTGTTTACTTATAGATTCAACTTGTTTTAAGAGGACATGAGCAAGCAACCATGTGCAGAGATGGAAATCACTCTATTTTTGTTCCTTGAGGAACCTTTCACTACCATGTTAAAAGATTTTGATAAGAATAGTAGGTGTTTTTTAGAATCTTGAACCAATAGGGACTCTCTAGGAGCTCTCATAGAAGCCATCCATATAGTACTACTATCTTCCCTAGTGTCATAGACACACAAATACTCAAGTGTATATGAATCTCTAGATGAGGAAGACAAATACTTGTAAGAGAAGCCTAACAGCAACAACATTGTCTCCATTTGTAATTATTTTTCATGAGGCTAGATTCCTCTATAAATGCAATATAAATATGTTTTTTTGTTAAATGGTGTCGCATTGAGTGAGAGTATTTAATTTAGATTACTGAAGTTTCATACAGATCTGAGAAATATTGTTTACTTTTATGGATATTTTGATTTGCATGTACGATGATTCAAATCGCAAGTCTTAATCACTCCACCTTGAAGAAATTCAAGCAATATTTTGATTTCAGTTTAATCATTAATGGTTATTCTTATTAAAGTGGATCATAAACTTTGTCAAGATGTCCTCATTTGGGGATGTTGAATATATATCATTAGCAATGTTTCACAAGTTAAGAAAGCTAAACTCTTGCTTTCCAACATGTTATTGCTTCCATACTATGCATATGCCAAGCTTGATTAGAGAAATGATCACTTGAGATGGAGGTGTCTATGTATAGGGGTGACTTATTATTGATTCTTGTTTCATCATACATATATTGTAAAGCCTTTGAGTTTCCAACTTTTTGAGTAGTGTTGACAAGTTTTTGGTATGAAATCTTCTTAAATATCCCTATTCATTAGCTATTGGTAGCTATTTCTTTGGTATTGCTAAAGATGATACCAATAGCTATCACCTTGTGAACTTAACTGTTAAATTCCGGATTTTATTTTTACCATGTAGCTCATTTGGATAGAGAAAGTCTAAACATAAATTATAGACACATGCATTGTTAACATAGAAGATATGTACCACTCGAACCTATGTAAACTTCCAATCACGAAACCTTTGGTTGGATACTATAACAATAGGGGTCACATGTGGTTTCAAATACCAAAGAAATGGCTTAACCAAAACATTCCCAAGAACACTAGGTGGACACAAGGAAGTAAAAATTGGCTCCTTGTTTGGTCGATTTCTAGTGTTTAATGTTTAGTGCACAGGATTTGTGAGGCCGTTGACATGGGGAGTTCACTAAAGTATATGTAACATAGCACATGTGTTCAACAAAAGGGATTTTATATTCTTGTAAAGTTGCAAAAACATGTGTAGATAAGGCCTATAAGGGGTACTTTTAATCCATTCTAGTGAACACACGTGATATAGGAAAATTTTACATACTGAATGCTCCAGACCTTTGAACACAAAGAAAGGAGGGGGAGGGGGGGCGGGGGGGGAGCTCTAATTACATCTGAGTGAAAAGAAGTGGAATTTGTACTGTCATGTTGCATAAAGATTTGCTTTCACTTAATCTAAAAAAATTTTGGTATCCTGGGGTGCATACAAGGCCATATAATGCAAAAAAAGGGGTGGCCACAAGGGCGCGTAGTGAGCCATCCAAAACTGCTGGATGGGCCATATGTGGGCCCTTGTGGACACCCTTTTTTTGCATAATTAGGCTATTGCTGCACTCCAGGACCCTGGAAAAGATGAGATGAACCTAAAATTGAACTTTTCAAGCACATTATGCCTTCCTTCAACTCAACTTACTAGTTCCCTGCACCAAAAGGGAAAATCACATTGGACAGTATAAAAATCTAGTCTCATGCTGCATAAACATCTGGTTTCATCAAATATTAACATTCTTGCTATTATAAGGGGCAGACAAGGCCATATAATGCAAAAAAAAGGGTGGCGACAAGGGCACGCAGGTGAGCCATCCAAAACTGTTGGATGGGCCATCTGCGCGCCATTGTGGCCACCCTTTTTTTTGCATAATTAGGCTATTGTTGCACTCCAGGACCTTGGAAAAGGTGAGATGAATGTAAAATTTAACTTTTCAAGCACATTACGCCTTTCTTCAACTCAACTTACTAGTTCCCTGCACCAAAATGCCAAATCACATTGGACAATATAAAAATCTAGTCTCATGCTACATAAACATCTGGTTTCATCAGCTATTAACATTTTTGCTATCCTAAGGGGCAAACAAAGCTAGAAAATGCAAAAAAAAGGGTGGCCACAAGGGCGCGCAAATGAGCCATCCAAAACTGCTGGATGGGCCATCTGCGCGCCCTTGTGGCCACCCTTTTTTTGCATTTGCTAGCTTTGTTTGCCCCTTAAGATGGCAAAAATGTTAATATTTGATTTAAATTTAACTCTTCATGGCCAGAACCACTTAACTTAAAACACATGGATAAACCGAAAAGCCAAATCACTATGGAGACAGTAGAAACAACTCTTAATCATTTTTGTCATTGCAAAGTCATCTGAAATGATGTGAGCCTCTACAACTTCTTGAATAACCTCCAACGCTATTGCTTGCATTTTATACTAATTTCCATAGCTTTGAAGCACCTCCTTCACCGTGTGAGCATATTTTTGATGCATGGCCATGATTCAAGTGTTGAGTTTTTTTTAAAAAAAAAAGTGTTGAACTTTTCGGTTATTTTCAACAGCTTCTAGATTTCAACCGGCTCCGAATCTGTCTGGGCTTGTCTCACATGAATTTGTTCATCTCATCGCGTTCTTCGACAATCATGTGATGAGAAAAAATCATATCTTTCTCGCATTCTCCAAAAATCAACGTGCAAGTTGACAATTTATTTAAAAATGATGTAAAACATACATTTTTTACTTTTTTCTTAATCTATGGACTCCAACGAGCATTAAAACCATGGAATCTGAAAATACTCAAAGAACCATTGTTTTTTATTGTGTTAAGGAATGTATTTCCTACATACAAAACTTTTCCAAAATCTCGCCATAACACCTTCAAAAGTGGCTTCCAAGGAGTGTACTCGGTCAAAATTTGAAACTGAAGAAAAACAATCAGAATGAACTCCTAGACTGTGTATAAACTTTAGAATAGCCAAAATTTCCTTCAAAAAAAAGTTATGCTAAAAATTTGAAAATAGCCCCCCCTTGGACTCTCCACAATGATAGAAGTCAAAGGGTTCAAAGGAGAGGTATGGTGTCACAAGTGCATGGTGGGAATCTCATCGAGGTTTATTCCGTCAAGATCTCTTGTACTTTATCATGTCTTCTCATGTACAATCTTACAAAAAAAAAAAGACACTTTAAATGACTACAAATCTTATTTAACTTATCAAACAATCTAAAATATGGTAGACCAAGAGTGCTCTTACACATCAACAAACAAAAAAGTCCAAACTTCTTCTCATTAACTTTGATAAACATACATTCGTGAACAACTTCCAAGGGGTAGTACAGTCATAGTTCTTACATCCATTCCATGACATGGTATGCTCATGGGGTGACCTATCATATAAAAATATCTCTAGTGGGGGTGCCCTCATGGTAGGAAAGGGTGTGCTGCTGATGAAAAGCTGTTGTATTGTCCTACTAGGGATCTCTCCATGCTAGCATAGTGATTTTTGGTGTAGTGGGAGCTACATTGCTTGAGGAGAGCTTTGTGCCACCGTAAAAGCTTCATGTTATGCTAGTTCCTTGAGCCATTCTTGCAAACAACGTCACTTAACTAGCATAGTAAGAGGTCACCTTGTATCATGACGCATAAGAGACATGTTCTTCAAACAAAAATATGTATGAATTCAACATTTTTAAGTTGTATAATAAAGACACTTGTTAAGTATATGTTGTACAAATTTGTAAGTATTTCCATCCAACTAGGAATAAAAAATCCTAAAATATACATTAGGATGAGATTACCCACCTCTAATAAGGATGGATTTGAAGCATCTACCTGCAAGATGTAACAAAGAAGGCTGTTTTAGAGGAAAAGTGGTGACACTTGACCTCTCTAACCTGCACCCACTGTTTCTTAATGCCACTGTTTTGAGCTGAAGAGCTTGACATTCATGCATCCACGAATGCAAAGAAGCACCTGCACCCATACACAACCAATTGCAATAGCCTAACAAGCCTACTTCTCCCCTCCCAAGATATTGAAGAACCATACACATTCGTCTCACCGACAGTATGACGATCTTGGGATGACCTCTGCTCACCCTCACGTGTGGCCTTCGGTGCAAACACCGCGGACAAGCAATATGTACACTTTTGTTGTGCGGAGTACATGGTGGTGGACGCATACGATTTGTGATGTCCGTGAGCACCATGGCAGCTCTTGCGTGAGGAAGCAAAGAATGAAAAGAAAGAGGGGGGAGGGAGAGGGAGGAACATGGGAGGAGAGAAGGGGGCAGGGGGGGAGAGGGAGAGAGAGGGGAGGAGGAGGAGAGAAGGGGGTAGCGAGGGAGAGGAGAGGGAGAGAGGAGGAAGGAGGAGGAGAGAACAAAGGTTTTTTTTTTTTTTGGAGATTTTTTTTTTGAAAAAGTGGACTTTTAGTGTTTGTAGGTTTAAAAAAATGTCAAAAAATGATTTTTTGATGTGTATACATGTTGGGAGGCAGTTTTAAGTCAAAAATAAGTAAAAATATTTTTTTTGAAAAAAAATCAAATTTTGGCTCTTAGTGACCCACGTTTTTGCTGATGTGGCCACACCCCTTTACTCCCTTCACTTTCCAAAAGCTAGAGAGAGAAAGTGACCTCTTAGGTCCACATCCTACATGTGTCTAAAAAAAAGGCTAGAAAAGTCTACTCAAAACTAGCTTCTTGAATGCCCTTGTCCCCTTAACCCTACACAACATTAACCTTAATCTCTAAAAATTAGGATTCCTTACAAGGCCCATGCAAAGTCCATATTTCTCCTAATGGGTTTTTTTAGTAAATATGCCAGCTGCTACAATGGAGGATTCTCGGCTAAAGATACTCAAAGGAGTGCAATGTTTGGACAAAGAAGAGTTGATTAAAGCTCCATTCAACATGTACTTTTTGGATTTTAAGAAGTGTAGCTCTAATGCAAGTCTTTATGTGAGAACAAAGGTCTCATGGAATTTAGTAAAAACAATGTTGATTATTATGCAAAATCAATTTGGAATATTTACAGACCGTATCTCAAGAGCGCTTGCAGGTTTCTTGACCCTAAAGCGTCATGTGAGTCTAGCATTATATGGTCCGACCATGAAGTTTGGTATGCAATCAACAATCTAGAATCTATATTCCCGAAATAGCCTACACCCTTTCATCTTACTCTTATTTGTTCTTGGTTAGGCGGACAAGCCAAGGAGTTGGTTTTGGCACAAATTGCATTCATACAATTTTGTACATTAATGGTTGACATGCTCAAGGAGCTCGGGGCAAATGGATCAAGGATGCTCCTTACTACTTACTGTTCTTACAAAGGGATAAAAACTATTATGGGACTTCTAAAGTTTAACTTTGAAGATGATGAGTCCCCTTCTCAAAAAAGACCCAACACACTGCTAACTCCAAACTCCACGTTTACTTCCTTTCTTACCCGCTCTTCGTCTGCTGACTCCAGTTTTGGAAGAGGAAAATCTAGAAGCTTTAAAAGAGGAAGGGGTTGGGGTTGACTATTAAACATCTTTTGGAAATGTGATTGTGCAGGTAGTCATCAATAAGATCGGGAGGCGCTATCTACCAAGCAAAACTGGGGACTGCATTGCAAATTACATTCATTGGCATTTCACCAATAGAATTGGATTTCTTTTCACCAAAATCAATTTTTGTTGAATGCTTTGATTTAATATATGGTAATCATTTTGTGATTGAAAATATGGTGTTTGGTTGGATATATTCTGACCCTATAAAGTGTTTTGTATACTCAAATGAATTTCTGAGACGTGAACCTATTTTAAAGTGTAAATGAAAAAATTGCCGCTTACTGCAAGGATTTTGGTTTACTTGGTGTGCATGTCTGTACGATAAACCTAACTATTATTAAGACTTCTTCTCTTCAAGATTTACTTGGTATGGGTTTGAATCACATACCTGTAGAACCTCTAAATCCTAGAATGGCATTGTCCGCACTACTGGACTATCTGGCTGACTTAGCCTTAAAGCTCCAACTGGAGTAGCAGATCCTACAGGATCTTGTTGAGAAACACAAAACAGTATTTTTTCAAAAGGTTAGTCTTTTTCCAGATAAATGGCTCAGCTTGGATACTACTTGGGTCACCCCAAAAATTATGCAAGACTATCATGAGCTGACTCGTGATTGGTTTATAGTCGGCCTTGATAAAGAAACTAACACTGTATCAGTTATTTGTAAAAAGCTTGTGTATGAAGCTGCCCTGGTAAGGTTGGGTGGAAATGAATTTGAAAAGGCGAATGAAACATTAAAGGAGGTGGCCTTAGCCTTGCTAAGGGATTTGGATAATATGGGATACATTGAAACTTCAAATAAGCTTCTCGTGCTATTTCCAACTTTAAAAAAACACAAACAAAAGTTAGATGGATTTTCGATGCTTCAAATTGTACTTTTTCTTGTGTTACAAAAGATGTTACTTCCTGCCTAAACCTAGTCATGGCAGAGGTCCGCAACCTTTGTGCTAAAAGAAGAACAGATCTTAAAAGATTCAGTGGTATAGAGTGCTGTACTTTCTGGCTTGCTAAGAGTTTATTGGAGGTGTTTATAAACCTACCTACGGATATCTATTGTACCTTCACCGTTGATATTACACAATGTTATGAAAATATTCCTCTCTCAGGAAATGATGGCCTTCTTGGAGTGCTCGAAGATATTATCAACATGGCAACAAAAAAACGCAAGGGTTTGAAAAGATCTTACTGGTAAGAACACCTTGTTGGGTTAAAAATTCAATAAAAAAGACACCGCAGTGCTTTGACAAAATTACTCTAATTATGGTAATTAGATGGATATTTCAAAATTGCTTTATCCAATTAGGGACAAACTGTTATAGACAAAAGATGGGAATACCTATGGGGTTCTCCTGCTGACCAATAATATGCAATCTATACTTATTATTTTTTGAATACAAATGGTTGTGATAAAAAATGAAACATTATGAGGAGGCCAAACAACTTTTAGTCTTCAAAAACACGTTTAGATTCATTGATGATTTATTGAGTATAAACAATCAGACCTTCAAAGACTACCTAACTGAGATTTACACACCTTCAATCTTATCTTCTTTGGGGATCTGACACTCGATATAAGTTAACTGAGCGATGATGTTCATTAACCTATTGACGACACTTGAAATGTCCTTTGACGTAATTTATGAATTAACGCCTCGTTAAATTCACCTTATGGACTTCAATTTGTCACAATCCTTTGACGTTTGTCTCAAAATTGCTAAGATAATGACAATAGGCTCTGATATCAGTTGAAGAGAATTTGAGGACTGTGTGTGTGTTCAAGGAGGTTTAAAATTGCAGGCAACCATAGCCTCTATCTATAGAGAGAGAGAGAGAGAGAGAGAGAGAGAGAGAGAGAGAGAGAGAGAGAGAGAGAGAGAGAGAGAGAGAGAGAGAGAGAGAGAGAGAGAGAGAGAGGCATGGATTCCAAAAATAGACTCAAATTACAAAGGGCAAGAGGTAATACATATCATATGTACAACATTGGATTTATTTATATAAAGCTGAAATAGATACCACGTATGATATCTTTCCATGTAGCCTTACTAAGCAGCTTACAACTCATAGGATAGATGTCAATACAAAATAATATACCCAAATGGGTAGCTGTAGGCCTCACAAACCAAACTCGTGTGAAGCCAAAAATATGCTCATTGCCTCTCTGTAGAAAAGAAACAAGAAGGGGGCAAGAGGGCAGCCCTATCGTATTGAGCATGCAATCATGAAACGTTCCCATTGACCTCCTGCTAGCAAAACGTGACTATGAGCACATCTATAGAAAGTAGTCATTCCTTTGATTCATGCATCTAAAAAACCCATCCTACACAAAGTGCCCTCCAAGAATTCCCAGTCAACTCTATCCTAGGCCTTCTCAAAGTCAACAAGGATCACCACAAGATTCTCTCCCTATAGGCGGGCAAGGGCAATCACCTCCCAAAAGGTAAAGATTTGTGAAGGATACTATGCTCCTTGACAAAGTCCGTCTGAGTCTCATGTATGGGACTTGTTAGTAGCGTCTGAATCCTCAAACTCATAGCCTTTGCCAGAATTTTGTAGGTTGAGTTGACGTATCCACTGTCAAATCTCATTAGGAGATCCCCCCTCCTTGGGGATAAGATAGATCAACCCCTCACTCATGCTATCATGCATCTCTCAGTGTGCAAAATTTGTCGGTATGTTATCCACAAGCACCTCCCAGTACTCCAAGAAAAAGCTAGGAGTCAAATCATCCTCCCCAAGGCAACTATTGTGAGGAAGTTCTCTAAGAGCCTCCTAAAGCTCCTCTGGCAGGGGAAGGCACTCAAGCATCTATCACATCTCCTCAGTGACAAGGCAAGTCTTCTGTGCCCACACCTGCTCTCTACATGCATCCCTGTTCTCTGATTGTGGTTTAGGTGAAATTAACTCTCTATAAAATTCAGTACCTAATGCCTATATGTCCTCAGGCTTTGTGGCTATTGTCCCATCCCGTCTCCTCAACTATCGGACATTCGATTGCGCATGACGGGGTCTCACTATCTGAAAGAACTTTGCAATAACTCTATCGCCTGTGGGTCCATTGAGATGCTAGTCGATGATAGGCAAACTCATGGTGCCACTTCTTAATGGTGATCAAATCCTATCGAGCCTACTGCATTTGGTCCTCCATCCAGGGACCACCTAGGTGTCACTCATGCATCCTCTATAAGGAGGAAATTCCCCGATGTAGTTGGTTCTCCTATTCTCTGGTCGCAATGAGTCGTGTTGTCCACTCCTAGAGAACGAAGTGACTTAGCTCCCTAAGGCCATTGGCCACTCTAGCAGCATTGTCCCCCTGAGTATCTAGACTCTCAGTCCATAGCGTAGCCACCTACTCTCTACTCTGTATCTAGCAAAATTCTCTCAGGGTTGAGTCACATGACAATGCCACTCCTCTGCTTGTCATCTACTAGAGTAAGGATCATTGGCGTGTGATCAGAGAAAGTAGTCCCTGCCAAAAAGTAAATTGAACCACCCAATTCACAAAATTGCTCGCTAGCATAGAAGTAATCTATCCTAGATAGATTCACATCGCCTACTCTGCAATCGGATCTAGAAAACAAGAGGCTATCTGAGGATCGTGCAAAGCCAACATGTTGCCAAACATCCAAAATCCTCAAGATCATACATAGCCATTCCCAAAGCAACCAACTCAGCCCTATGTATCGTAGCATGATTGGTCCCAACCCTGTATGAGGGGTCCTCTAGCATGTTGAAATCCAAATGCACCACTGTGCTGCATCGGGTAAGGACTCCACCAAATGTGACCAAAAGTCAGCCCGTGCACTCCCATGGTTGGGTGCATAAATGTTTAGAAAACCCACAAGGCATCCATATATCCGCATATTAACCCACTGGGCCCTACTTGGCACACTAATGCCTCTACCCACAATGGCTTGCTGCCATGAAACCCCAATAGTCATACATACACCTCCCTGAATGCCACCAAACCCAAAAGCAGCTGATCAAAAAGTCTCACATTGACCACACAAAATCTATCCACAGCACCATGCCGCTCTTACTCAAGTGATGCTCCTAGAACATAAGCATATCAATTTCTCCACCCACAAGGCATCTCTAGAGCTCCTGTGTGAGTCAACCTCTCTGGAAAACAAAATGAGGTCCACCTGACCCTTGCAAATTTCATGAGACTATCCTCATGAGGTCATCAAGAGAAGGTTGATGCTACCATCACAACTTGTATTGAAATCTTTGAGGCATGCTTGGATAGGGAGTAATCTGCTTTCAAGCGACCTTGAGAAAGTTGTGTCTGGAGTGTTTGTCGGCCTAGGCTAGGTGCGCAGTCCATAAAGCTACATCCTCTATCCACGAGTCCTCTATACATATACATAGTAGGGTGCACTTTACATGTCAACAAAAAAGTGTACCACAATGTGCCTACATCCTATTGTATCTGGTGGTGTCATAGAGAACTTGGCTAATGGCCATAGAGTCTATATAAAATTTGTCACCCCCGGGTCTTCTGTGTGGTGAGAGAACTCGAGAGCCTGAACCTAAAGACAACCCATCACAAAATCCATAGTTTACTCATTATGATCCTTGCCACACAGTGGGAAGGAGAAACCAAGCATTGTGTCCAAGGCCTTGTTATTAAAAAGAAAGGAGAGATATATGTTGAGGTTCTTAGAAATAAAGGTGAGATATATGGTGAGGTTATTAAAAAGAAAGGAGAGTCCCTCTAGCTGCTAGAAATAGTACATGGACTCTAAAGCAAGCAGCCTTAATGACGTGAGAAGAGTCATCAAGGAAGTTGACAATATAGACGAGATTCCAAAGCTTGGTTTCCAAGGCAGTGCCGTTAATTTGAATTATGTGTTAATGGGGAGTTTAAGCTCCTTACAACAGGTTAACCTGATTTAACACTACAATTGAAAAAATAAACTTCAAAAATCTCTCTTCCCGCCACTGCTCTTTCAAAAAAAGATCTCCTCCTCTTACTGCTTTCTTTACCCTCATGTCCTACATGCCCTTGGTACTTCCTTGTCCATCAATGCTTCCATTAATGTTGAGAGAGAGCTTCCGATTCTATTGAGAAAGGAAAAAACCATTTTCTCATGGCCAAGCGTCTTCAAGAGAGGGAGATCGATCTCTGTTCCTCGTTGCAAAGCTTAATGGTGTGAAACCTCTCTTTGTTGAAAAAAGCCAAAGACAAAGCTTCCTTCTCTTTTCCACTTTTTTTTTCCCTGTGTCGACAGTCTGTGCTTGGGGGGTGGGGGGGGGGAGTTTCTTTTCTTTCCACTTCTTTCCCTTCCTTTTTTCTTCCTACTTCAATTTTATCTTCTTCACCTCTTTTCTTTCTTTGCTCCTTAGACCGTGGCGACATCACTCATGCATGCTCCTCCTCCTTTCTTTTTTGGCTTGCCCCAAAGGGGGGAGGCCTTAGTGGTCGTTTCCCTTTTTGCTAATGAAAAAGGAAGTGTTGTTTTTTTTTTTAATGGTTGTAAGATAGAAGGGGTATCGTGTTCCTATTGGATGCTGGAAATTTCATGTGGGTGAGCTAGGGTTAGAGGCACTATATGATTGAGCGCTCATTGCGATGCGGGAGTCGAGGTAGTTGCGGGGCGGCTCTCGTGCTGTGGCTAGTTCTTGGCTACAACTCTCTCCCTCCTCCACAGCTAGAGACACACACACAGGGATTCACTCACCCACCCTTCCTGTGTTCTCTACACCTTCCCGCCGTGCCTGTAGAGAGGTCGCCCTTGAGCGGTTGAGTTGCCATGGGATCATAGCAGGTGGCATCTGCGCTGCCATGGGAGGTGCACCTCGAGTCGCAGCAGCTCGCCCTGTGCGGCCTGTCTCGCATTGAGTCAGTAGGTGTTGCTAAGCTGGGCGGTGCTTGAAGCATTTCTTTTGTTGCTGTTGTGTGCCTGCCCTACCTGAGTTCGATTTACTGCATTTCGTGCAGACAGATTCGCTGTGTGTCGCGGAGAGAGAGAGAGAGAGAGAGAGAGAGAGAGAGAGAGAGAGAGAGAGAGAGAGAGAGAGAGAGAGAGAGAGAGAGAGAGAGAGAGAGAGAGAGAGAGAGAGAGAGAGAGAGAGAGAGAGAGAGAGAGAATGTTGTTGTTGTTGTGTGCCGGCTGTCTTGTATGCGATTTACTGCATTATGTGATGAGAAATTCGGTTGTCTTGACTGTTGTGTGCCGGCTCTGTCTTGAATGCGATTTACTGCATTATGCGCATAGAAATTCGGCTTTGTCTTGAGTATTTGTTGCATTATGCGCAGAGAATTTATTGTGTGTCACACACTAGTGAGAAGAAAACTGACCTGTGATTGACAATCAAAATCACAGGATAAAGGCCGACACCTAGAGGCCTTAGTTCAGCATCGCATATAGTGTGTGCATTGCATGCAAACTGCAAGATATAGAGAATAATGAACAACATTGCATGCCATAATCTTTGCAGTCCTGCAACAACAGATCTAGAGTCACACCATAACGAAACCATTGGGGTTTTAGAGTGCCACAAAATATATGATCAACATTCTAAGAGCCAAGGGAGAGAGAGAGAGAGAGAGAGAGAGAGAGAGAGAGAGAGAGAGAGAGAGAGAGAGAGAGAGAGAGAGGGAGGGAGGATGCCCTGCTAGCCTT
The DNA here is from genome assembly GCF_014529385.1 of Adiantum capillus-veneris. Taxonomy (NCBI): domain Eukaryota; kingdom Viridiplantae; phylum Streptophyta; class Polypodiopsida; order Polypodiales; family Pteridaceae; genus Adiantum; species Adiantum capillus-veneris. The sequence continues at coordinate 173,054,515 of NC_140931.1, read as the reverse complement.
TACTCTTGTGCAAGAGAATGTACATCTCTCTTTTGCTTAACTTTATTGATGCTGATGTGTCTCCTTCTCTTTTTCTGCCATTAGATGTTATGTCCGTTTTGAAGTATTTTGGATTTTCTCGATCTTTTGATGGTTCACTTGGTATAAAAATTGACAGGTTTTAAATTAGTTGGCTTTGAAAAATGAGTGTCAGTGCAGCAACTGAATGATGATGGTTTGGTTGCGTTTATCAAGAAATGGGTGATTTTGTGCACATAGAGGGTGTTGTTGCGAGAAAGAGAAATGCTAATGATGGGGGGACATCTCCTTTCTCTTTGTATGCCGATGCTACCACCTCCATTGTTAAGGGTGAACCATTTGATTGCGTCTTAGCCTTGTTTCCTGAGCACAAAATCAGGGAGTTGGTGGATAGAGATTCTTCTTTGGTGGATATTGTGCCGACCATAGCTTTCATTGTGGTCCAAGTTGAAAACATTGCAAAGAGCGATGGTACGAGTTCTTCTTTGCTGACTATCGCTGACGGTCCTGACTTACCGATAGAGCTAGTGTTAGTATCGTTGCATTGTGCTAGTTGAAATTTCATGCAGTGTCTAAACTCCTTCGTTGCAGCTTGTTTTTGTTCCATCTAGGAGATGCGATTATCATAACATTGTCAACGAAGTCCAAGAGCATGGTTTCTATGCATGTGTAGCTCACAAGATTAACGTCTACAAGCAGTTCTCTAATACCCTTTCGATCGTGGACTACACAATTTTATGTCCCTTGCCTGAGAGTTTGGCAACAACTTTCGAAGACATACATGCTAAGCAGCTCTCGCTTTTAGGATTTGGTGTTAAGGTGATTCATCACTCTCTATTAAACAATAAATGCTTTAACAAGTTTTAACTCACTTTGTGTTGGCTTAGGTGTTTGGAACTCTTGAGGTGGTGAATGTGAATAGCCTTGAATTCGAGTTTAGTTGTAGCGGTTGTAAAAGCAGTCAAGTAAGCCGTCAAATGTCCAATCCCTACTGTTTCGCATGCAACAAAGTGGGGAAGGTTGTTTGAGCCCCTACTATTCACGCACGAGTGGTGGATCGAGATGGTAAAGCAATAGTTGTCATGCTGCATGGTAAAGTCATTGATGAAGTCTTGCATTTGCCTAGCAGTCTTTCTCAGCTTTATGACACTAACCTTGTTGATCTAAAGTGTACACTTCTTAATGTTAAGAAGATTGGCACATTTTCCATCAACAAGCAAGGTTACGTGACTAGCTTCAAACCAGAGGCAAAGTTCCTTTTGTGGCAGATTTTACATATCTAATTATTTCACTACAAACTTTTTGGCTGTTATTTTACCCAAGCAAGCGATCGACAATGCCTCTCCAAGAAGGACTTGTGATTTTTGCTGCAGATTCAAGTTTTGATGTCAACGGCAAGAATGTAAAAATTGATCCGCTCTACTTAAAGAAATATCCTCTTAATCAAGATGTGTTGTGTGCATTGTTGTTTATATTTCAGCTTGATTGGCCCTCTAGTATGTTGCTTGAATATATTATTCATTTGATCATACAAGATTTTGAGACTAACAACAAAGACGCTGTAGACTTTTGGTTGTCGTTGTGGGAGCATGATAATATACCTCGACCTATGGACAACAATTCACTTCAAGTTCTTTTGCAATCATTTCTTGGGAGCAATAAATCTCATGTCATCTCCAATCATTTAATCTCCTTTGCTTGTCATGTGCTAAGAGAGCAGTGTGTTGTTCATGAGTTTAATTGTTTGAGCTTTGAGAAATCTTTAGTTCATAATCCAGCAGGAACTACACTGAAAGAAAAAGGATCTTTGCTTGTGTTTCATTTTGAATTTGATACATTCTTCTTTCCTCAAAGTAAAGTTCTATCTAAGAGGAAGCGTTGTGTGTGGTCAAAATAACTTGTATCAAGTTTAGAAGATTATGTTCATTCTCTCCCACAATGTAGTGCTCCTGAAATAGCAACAAATTTTCAAAAAGAAGTAGCTTGTCCTTTTAATTTAAAACAAATCCAAACGAAGATTTATTCTTTGTGGAAATTTCTGTACTGATGCTGGCGTCTCGTCGAGTGCTCGACCCAAAAAACATAAATACTCAGAGGAAATACTTGGCACACCTTCTTTTCCTTGTTTGTATTGTGGTACTCTAGTCTTTGGACATAGTCTTCGTTTTTTGACTTTGGTTGAAGTTGACTCGGTGAAAAACATATTGGGACAAGATACGACAGCTTTGGATGTGGGTGTGAAAGTGTGTAGAGCTTGTAAGATGCAACTGCGGTCTAAAAGAAATTCTTCTTTCCACATGAATGCTTCTTTTAAGCTCAATGAAACTATTGATGAGGTTATGATGTTGACCCTATTGAGAGACGTCTTGTGTCACTTCGTATACCCTTTGCGCAAATAAGAGAGTTGAACTATGAGGGACGATATGGCCTGCGCGGGAGTGTAGTAAATGTTATGGTCGACTTATTTGGGGAATCAATCGGTGAGCAAACTTATACACTTGTGCATGGGATCTACTCTTCCCAACAAGTGGTTGATCACAATGTGCATGCACATAGTGTTGCACAATCTGAAGGTTTTAGTCCTCTCGGCTTATTTGATGATGATGCATGTGAAGAGCTATCATTCCCATCTCTTTTCTTTGGACAAAAAAGAATCTATGACCAACTTGCTAAGACTAAGTACCAAAAGGTTGCACAATGGGAACTCAAACACAAAGATAGACGATTTGCTTTGGACATTGAGAATCTTTTCTTCAAGGTCATGAAAATCATCATTGCCAAGGTTTTGGGCTCTATATGGGTATGCCTACGAAAAGGCAAACTACAAGGAAAACAATTATGTGCAGGTGACGTCCAAAGCAATACTAATATTGACCAAGTTCTCCAATCTCAACTTGGCTATCGTGATTTTGAGACTCTTCGCACATCATGCGATTACAAAGCCAAACTCAAGCGGAATGTCTTCACAATGATTCGACAAATAGTTCAACCCACATTCTTCATCACCATATCATGTGCAGAGCAGAGGTGGGAGCCTTTGCATAAATGTCTTGCACTTCTTAACCCACAAATACGTGCATGTGATTTCCAGAGCAATAGCGCTTTCATTCGAGCCTTGGTTCGTTCTGATCCCATTACTACTGCTCGCTACTATCTTCATAGATTCAAATCACTGAAGAAAGAGCTGAAACGCAACTCCAAAATCCCTTTTGAGCCTAATTTCAACAAAAAAGTCAAATGGATAGAGTATAACTCCCTGTGTGGACCTCAGAGCCTCCGAGCCGTTTTCTGACTTTTGGAGTGCTTTTTGGCGATGAAATTTCTCGATGTTGGTCTCCATAGCTTCCCAATCCCTTGGGGATCCTTGCCGTATGGTTTTTGTCGACTCTGGCTTCATCGGAGCTTCATTTGACAATTTATCGCTCTAGAAGCACCCGTGGTTGCGTTTACATACCTTTGATGATTTGTGGTGGTCTACCACCATAGGACTTGGTTGTTGATGGTCTAGGAAAGCCGCTCGTGAAGTTTGGTGGCAAACGGACTTGTGGTTTGGCCGCAAGTGCATTTTGACGCTTTGTGTGTGATGCCGTTTCTGAGGTTTAGTGCTGCTTCGGGTCACTTTTTGGTCATGCGGATCATATGGACTTGTCGAGCATGCCTAGATGCTCCTACCCATAATTTTTGGTAGCATTTGGTCGCCGTTTCGCCGATTTCCCATTTGGTGGCCTCTTGCGGGTTTCTGGGAATTAGGGTTTTTCCCGATGGTTTCCCACTTCCTTTGGCTATCCAGGACTGGTCTCCTAGACTAGGGTAAGCTGCCGATGAAGTCTTTTTGCTTTCGGGTTAGCCGTTAGGCCGCCGTCTCTACTTGCAGGTCTCCACCGCTCGCTTCGTGTGTGACCTCTACGCTAGTTTTCACGACATAATGATAAACATGCGCGAAAAGCTCAAGGTGGTGAGCCTACCTCTCATGTCTGGAGCTGGTCGGGTAGACGTGCGCGTCGTAGAAGCTGCTGGAAGGTCGATCCATTCTAGGTGGTAGAAGCTCTCTCCACAAGGTCAATAGTGAGAATGTGCTAAACATGGGATGGAAATTTCTTATAATGGAGGTCCCCGAACCATTTTTCATGAATTTGACCTGTGCTCCTATCTTTCTGCGAGATGCAGTTTAGGTTCAAAAATTTCTTCATTTGGACTCCATTTGCCCTGTTTACCAGAAATTTGTCATTTCGGTCAAAACCTGGCCAAAACACGCTTTCCGTTCCAGTCTCATAATTGCATCCTCACTGTACCATAGGTTGTCCTTTAGTCACTGGTCATCCCCATATTTTTTGTTTTTCATTACGACTGTTTTTCACCTGCTTTTTGTATTTTTGAAGTTTTTCTGCCGAAAATTAGCAAAATTAAAAGGAAAATAGCAAATCAAACCCAGAAAATTCCCAAAAATCATAATAGATCACAAACATCACCGCAACACATTATATACACTCTCATGCAATTTTTATGGTCGGATTTCTCCGTTTTACCAATATTTTGTCTGAAAAATGGCTATTTCTACTTATATACACACACCTAGGGGCTTGATTTGGTGTTTGGCCCCATATACCCGTAGCTTCATGCCGTATAAGGGCATATATACTTGGGTTACTTCCAGAAAATTTCGCAATCAAACGTCAACCCTTAAATATAGTCGAAAATCATGCCCTTTTTCACTGTTTTTGTTATTGGTTCCGCATTGAGAATGCCTCCCCCCCCTCCTAGCTGGAGTCCTCCCGGACGACAAGGTTTCGCCTCGGAGTATGTGCCGTGCTTAGGTTGAAAAAGTTGTGCTAATGCCTGGCGGATTATTGTGGCCCTATTTTATGCATACTCGGTCAATGCATGGAAAAATTAATGTTGTGCAAGAGAAGGGAATAAGCAAGATGCGTATTGGCATTCGCCATCGAGGCTTCCTGCTTTCTTTGCAAGTAGCATCTGTAATTCTACTGCTCTCTGTTTAATTGTCTTTGTGGCAAGAGGCAAGTGCTTTGCTGACACTTTTGATGGAGTCGTAGCTGTTTCTGAGGATAGAATTGGCTGGGATGTGATAGCTGTTGAAGATGATGAAACAGGAAACAGAAGGAAGACAGCAACTCAGAGTAGGAAGAAGATGGAGAAGGAGAAGACACAGAGCTTGTGTACGGGATCTCTGTAGTCTCTCTCTCTGTATTGGAATAATAATGTATACAAACTCAGAGCTACAAAGCTTATATGAAACCCTAAGAGATAAGGTGTCCTTTCACACCGGATGTCCAGGGGGAAAAACCCACTGGGAGAAAAGTGCCCCTGGTGAAGCGCGTATACACACTAACACTACTACATGTCTACAAATCCCCCCTGTAGTGATAGTGTGAATCCGTACAAGGTAGCAGATCATCATGTGTATAAGAGTAAGCCCAAAGCTTTTCGGAAAGCTTCAAACTTTTCTCGTGATAACGCCTTCGTAAATAGATCTGCAATGTTATCCTGTGTAGGACAGTAAGTTAGTGTGATCTCCCCTGCATGTAGCCTTTCCCTGGCATAGTGGTAGTGAACCTCTATGTGCTTTGTTCTTGCATGAAATATTGGATTCCTTGCAACTGCCATAGCACTCTGACTGTCAGTGAAAATGGTAGTGGGTGCTTGTTGACACTCACAAAGATCTGCCAATAACTTGCGTATCCATACACAATCAACTGTTGCCGTGAAAGCTGCCCTGTACTCAGCTTCACAAGTTGATGTAGCCACTGTGGGTTGCTTCTTGCTTAGCCAAGATATACATGCATTTCCCAAGAAAAAACAATTGCCACTTGTGGAATGTCGTGTGTCAAAATCACCAGCCCAATCTGAATCGCTGTAACCAAGAAGCTGCATAGAATTGTGCTTTCCATACATATCCGCCCTTGGAAAGAACATGGCAAGATTAGGGGTACCTGAAAGGTAACGAAGTATGCGCTTCACAGCCTGCCAATGATGCATACCTGGGCTGTGCATAAATCTGCTTGCTTATGAAACCCCAAATTGAATGTCTGGACGAGTGTTGCCTGCCAAATATATCAAGCAACCAACAGCTGCTGCATAAGTATGTACATCAAAAGGTTCTCCAGCATTGTGCATGCTCAACTTTGATCCAGTTTCTACGGGTGTAGAGATTGGCTTACAATTTTGCATACCAAACTTGTCCAAAATTTTATGCAAATATTTTGCCTGCAACATGTATATGCCATCCTCTGATTGCACAAACTGAATACCCAAGTAATAATGTAGCAAACCAAGATCAGACATCTCAAAGGTTTTTCTCAAAGCATCTTTAAACGCTTCAATTTCATCTGCACTATTGCCTGTAAGAAGCATATCATCCACATAAAGTGTTAGCATAATGAGAACTCCATCTCTCTTTTTGACATACAAAGTACTTTCTGTTGGACTATTCTGAAATCCCTGGCCAATCAAATAAGTATGTATCTTCTCATACCATGCTCTTGGAGCCTGTTTGAGACCATACAAAGCTTTACGCAATCTACATACCTTTTGCTCTTGACCTTTTACAACAAAACCACTTGGTTGAATTACATAAACTTCTTCCTGCAAATCACCATTCAAAAAAGCAGTTTTGATATCCAACTGATGCACTTTCCAACCATGATGAGCAGCAATTGCAACTAGTGATCTAACTGTGGACGCACGAGAAGTAGGAGCAAAGGTTTCATCATAATCTATGCCTTTTTGTTGCGCATAGCCTTTTGCCACAAGCCTTGCTTTGTACCTGTCAACAGTACCATCTTGTTTCCTTTTTACCTTAAAAACCCACTTTGTACCAATAGGCTTTTTACCTGTAGGCAAGTCCACTAGATCCCATGTATGATTCTTATGAATAGAATCAATTTCTTGCTGCATAGCATCTTTCCACTGAATACACTCTAAAGCTTGTTCAAATGAATCAGGCTCATCTGCATCACAAAGAGTGCTAAAGCAAGCCAAATCTACTTGCTCTCTGCCAAAAGTAGTACCAGCACGTGTTTTTCATGGCAATGGTGCATCCAACTTGCTATCCTGCAAAGTTTTCTGAACCCATTTAGGCAAGGTTCTTTCTTCCCTGAGAACTTCTTGCTCTTCACGCACAATTTCCTCTACATCATGAGGTGTCACATGCTGATCAAAAGATTGATCAAGATTATCAACCTGTTGTGATTCTTGATTCTCCACAAAAGAAGGAAGCAAACCTTCAAATACATCATGTGTCTGCATATGAGGTACATCAAAAGCAACCATAGGTTGAGTAGTAGTTTCTGCAAAAATTACATCACGACTTTCAAAAATCTTGTTTGTAGCAGGGTTGTAAAGTCTATAACCTTTACTTCCACTAATGTACCCCACAAATATACATTTGATTGCCTTATCATCAAGCTTCCCACGTAACTGCTGAGGGATGTGAGCATAAGCAAGACAACCAAAAACACGAAGATAACTGACTGAAGGTTTTCTGTCATACCAAGCTTCATATGGAGTAATGGTCTTCAAGGCACGAGTAGGACACCTGTTCAAAACATGTGCTGCACAAGCAACTGCCTCCATCCATAGCTTATGAGGCAAACTCTTAGCCTTGAGCATACATCTAGCCGTCTCCATTAAAGACCTGTTCTTCCTTTCTGCAACACCATTCTGTTGTGGTGTGTATGGCATAGTGCATTGGTGTTTAATGCCTTTCTTTCCCAAAAAATCCTTAAATGCACCTGACATGTATTCACCTCCTCGATCGGTACGAAGAGTCTGTACTTTGCAACCTGTTTCATTTTCAACCATGGCGACATAATGTTGAAAAACTGCAAACACATCTGACTTTGCTTTGAGTGGATACACCCAACAAAACCTGGAAAAGTCATCAATGAAGGTCACAAAATAAAGGCTGTTTCCTATAGATGGCGTCCTCATAGGACCACATACATCACTGTGTACAAGTTGCAACTTTCGTGTCGCTCTAACTGAACCATCCTGCGAAAATGCAAATCTGTGCATCTTTCCAAGAACGCAACCTTCACATACATGTCTTGGTGGCATCTCCAATAAGGACAAATCATGCACCATATTATGACGTTGTAAAGTCATCAAACTGCCATAACCAACATGCCCAAATCTAGCATGCCACAACTCAGCATCCTGCATGGCCTGAGTCTTTGTTTCTGCAATACATACCTGAATCTGCTTTTCATAACGATCTAGCACAAATAGTCCATTTTTCAGCGCACCTGTAGTGATAAGAGAATAACCATTCTCTCGATCTCGTACAACACATCTGTCATCCTCAAAAATGACCCAAAGACCATTTTTTGCAAGAGAGGATACAGACAACAAATTCTTCTTGATCCCTGGAACATATAAGACATCTGGCAAGCATAAATCTGAACCATCTGAAATGGTAATCAAAATCTTACCAACGCCTTTGATTGGATAAGAAGCATTATTTGCACATGTCATCTTCTTTCCTCCTGGAGCTGCATCCAATGAACAAAACAAATCCTTCCTTGAAGTAATATGCCTGGATGCACCACTATCAAAGTACCAAATCATTTGTGTCTTGTCAACACTGTAAGCAGAAAAATCTGAACATACTACAAAAGCATAAGAATCCTGCACAAAGTTTGCAGACTCTTCTTTAGCTGTAGAAGAATCACCAGAAGCTGAAACAACCAAACTTGACTCTTTCTTCTTTTCTTTAGCAATTCGCTTTTTACACTCACTAATGTAGTGACCAGGTTTCTTGCAGTAGTGACATTTACCTTTCTTCTTGGACTTGTCGGAATCACCTTTAGACTTCTCTGAAGACTGTCCTGCACCAGACTTGGAGTGATGAGCACTCTCTTTACCCTTGTTTTTGTTCTGTACAACAAGAGCATGATCCATACCATCCACCTGTAAAGACTTGTTCTTATGTGATTGATCCTCCTGCAATAGCAAAGCCACTAACTCTTCAAAATGAAGAGGGTCAGGATTAGCTCGCAAAGACAGAGTCAAAGAAGTCTGAAAAGTCAAATAAGATGGTGGTAGTGAATTGAGTGTTTTGGAAACCAAGTCCTTCTCTGGAATCACTTAATCAATGCTAAGCAATTGATCTTTAAGATCCCTGATTTTTGTAAGATGCTCGAAAATATCATCACCTTCGTCCATCTGTATTTTGTCAAGTTGTTTCTTCAAAAACTCTATTCTGGCAGCGTTTCTTCCTCCAAACATAGCTTGCAGAGTGTTCCAAGCATCCTCAGAAGTTCTGCAAGATCTGATATGTGGTGTGATTGTCCTCTTTATGGTTAAGGCAATCACAGCCATAGCATGTGCATCTTTAGTATCCCATCTCTTTTGCTCTGGAGTGACTTGTGAGGGTCCTGCACCAACAGCTGCACCACGACCAGGCGTGGCAGGTGCAATGCTACCTGGACGAACTTCATCTCCAGATACATAATCCCACAATCCTTTACCAACCAAAACATTTTTATCCATAAAAGACCAAAGAGAATAGTTGGTACCATCCAATTTGTCTTCAGATGTAAACGCACCAAAAATCTCTTTCTCCGTAGATTGAGCCATACTGTAGATGCACACAAGAGAGCAAAAGAACCTCCAAGAGATTCACAAATCTCCTCTCCAATGCAAGCAAAACTCTACACAAAATCTCAGCACAAAGCTAAGACAAGCTGCTTCCCAAAAGAACTGTTTACCTGAAGAAAATCTTTCAAAAAGCACACCCTCTTGATCTAAACGCCTCCGAAAAGTAACTTCTGCTACGCTGCTCAGAACAAAATTCTGAGGGCTCGAACGGCTTCGAAAGGGGGGTAAAACCGTAGGTCACCTGCTCAGAATACTCCCGGAACGTCGAGGATGCTCCCACGAGCAAATTTTCCGAAAACTGCCTGAAAACTGCGATTGCGCGCGCGGACGCGAAAACGCAAGTAGAGGCTCTGGAAATAACCTCGCTCTGATACCAATTGTTGAAGATGATGAAACAGGAAACAGAAGGAAGACAGCAACTCAGAGTAGGAAGAAGATGGAGAAGGAGAAGACACAGAGCTTGTGTACGAGATCTCTGTAGTCTCTCTCTCTGTATTGGAATAATAATGTATACAAAATCAGAGCTACAAAGCTTATATGAAACCCTAAGAGATAAGGTGTCCTTTCACACCGGATGTCCAGGGGGAAAAACCCATTGGGAGAAAAGTGCCCCTGGTGAAGCGCGTATACACACTAACACTACTACATGTCTACAATAGCTATGGGCCTTATGGCCTTGGCTTTCCATTGGTAGTTTGGTGCTGCCGACTTTTGTAGATGGTTTGGCACTTTCTTTTTTGCCACTGGTTTGTCTGTCATAGGTCTCCACATATATCTGTTCTCCTTGTTGACCTACAGATGTCTGCTTTCCATTGGTGCTTGTATGGTAGGGATTTCCGTTGGCTTTTGCTTTGGTATCCAAATGTGAGTGACATTTGGGTTATGGCTAAGCATTTTCTTTGGGATCCATATCTGTTTTATGACCTTGGTTTTGGGTTGCACCGCCTGCTTTGTTGGAATCCGGTTGTTACATTGTTTCTTTCCCGCCATGGCATTTCTATCCTTCCGCATCCATACTTGTTTACCTTGTTTTGGTAACCTAGATTTGTGCATTGTGGCCAGTGACTTCATGTGGCTGTGATTAGCAGTGTTGGCTTTTACCTGGTTGTTGGTCTCAGGTTTCATGGTGGTCTTTGATGGTATTTGTTCTCTTGTCTCTGTTGCCTGTGATTGCATGGCTTGCAGTTCATCATGATGGTATTGTTGAGCAAAAGCTATCACCTGTTATTCATGTTCGTGCTGAATTTTGACCGCCTTTGCTTTCCAGTCTATCTGGACATTGTATGCTTTTTGCCAAGGTTGCCCTAGCATCATTGGGTGTTGTGAGCTTTCATCTGTCACCACATAGAATTTGTGTGGGTAAATATATTGATGTAGTTGTACATGCAATATAGTCCATCCTAATGTTTTCAATGGGTGTGATGTGCTTCTTTCCAGCACTTGGGGAGTAGGATGGAGTTGATCTGTGACTTTGAACTGTTGGTATAATCCGTAAGAGATCAAATTTGCTTGAGCACCCGAATCAAGCAAGGCAATTGATTCAACTCGATTGTTGCCCACTTTGACTGTAATTATTGGCTCTACTGTTTCCTCCTCCAAGTTCATTAGTCGAATGGCATTGACTCTCTATGGTGATTTACTCTGTTGTTGTTATCGCAGAAGCCGTCTTTTTGCAATGCGTTCTTGTGCTTCGGCTTGAGCTTCCTCCCGTACTCTCTCTTTTTCCTTCATTCTTTGCTTTCCGTGATGAATCTGTTGGAGCATCTCTTGTGTGAGGGGTAGAAGATATCTCCTCAGTCGACACCCACTAATCCAGTTTGTCATTTCTTCACCTGCTAATGTAGCAAGCTTGACAGCTCCACTTTGTGATAGATCACTAATCACAAATGGTCCCATCCCTCGCTTTTTAAGTTTCTTGGCATGTTGCTTCAAGGTATAAACAAGTACGTAATCACCTGTTTTGAACTCTTTGGTACGCACATGTTTGTCAAAAAATTCCTTTTGTCTTATCTTTTTAGCATAGATTGAAGCGACAGCTCGTAAGCGGAGTTCATCTAGCTTTTCAAGATCATTAATTCTTGAAGAGAGTTAATGCCCTATCCATTCCAAGCTTGTTGCTACTCGTAGAGTTGGGATTAAAAACTCTATGGGTAGTATAGCATTTAGCCCAAACACCATGTTGTATGGTGTTGTTCCTATTGATGTTTTGTAAGCTACCCTGTATGCCCATAGTGTTGAGTGTAGCTGCTAATCCCAATCGGTTCTTGCTTCTGACACTATTTTAGTGAGAACCGTGCATAGTGTTTTATTTGTGGCCTCAGCTTGTCCATTGGCCTGTGGATGGTATGGTGCCGATTTCCTATGTATGACCATGAATTCCTCTAGTAGATATTCAATGACTTCATTGAGGAAGTGTGTTCCATGGTCAATGAAAATTTCTATTGGTAACCCATAACGTACAAAAACATTCTCATACAAAAATTGAGCCGTGGTGCGTGCATCAACTTTTTGTGTTGCTTTGGCACTCAAATTCTTGTGATATGTTGTGATATATGCTACCTTGATATTTGAGCATATATGAAAATATCATATATCATCTTGTGATATGTTGTGATATATGCTACCTTGATATGCTACCCAATATATCACAAAAAGCATATCAAGGTAGCATCAGCTTTTTATGTTGCTTTGGCACTCAAGGTAGCACTCAAATTCTTCCGGATTTATACATAATCATAGGATTAGGTCAGTCGCAAGATGATACAACCGTCCTGCTATCAACTGGAAGTTTTTTGTTTGTCGAATTGTTTGCTGTTTGGATCTGTATCCTGTATTATCAAACTCACTTCCGAAGGAGAGAATGCTAACTATTTCCTGAGACCATTTGGGTACCATTTCAATGTTGAAAAGATAAGCATCTGGTATGTCATCATCTACCTCTTGAGGAGCTTCCCCGTTGTGTATTCTTGAAAGATGATCAGCTCGCAGATGGGTTTTACCCTTTTTGACCACCACTGTGAAGTCAAATTCTAGCAATATAATAAACCAGCATACGATTCTCCCTGTATTGCAAGGTTTATTTACTAGGTATAAAAGAGCTTGATGATCCGTGAAGAACACAAATTTGTTTGCAAGCAAATAATGCCGAACTTCTTTACATCATAAATCATTCCTAACCCTTCCCTCTCGGTGGTTGTGTAGTTCTTTTCTGCACTATTTAACTGTCGGCTCGCATAGCAAACTGGAAAATCCATTGTTCCGTCTCCAGGTTGAGCTAGAATACTTCCAATTGCATATGCTGAAGCATCAATGTGCACGTGGAATATCTTTTCCCAATCTGGTGCCTTTAGTATAGGTGCTGATATAAGGTTTTCCTTCAGCCTTTTGAATGAGGTTTCACACTCCTTGGTCCATTCGAAATTGACTAGCAACCGATACAGAGTTTGTGCGATAACCGCATACATGTATATGAATCTTCAATAATATCCGCAGTGCCCCATGAAGAATTGCACTTGTTTTGCATTAGTAGGTCTGGGCAGGTCTACAATGACTTTGACTTTGTCTAGGTCTGTGGTTATGCCGTTTCTTGAGACAATGTGTCCTAAGATTCGTCCTTGCTTAACCATAAATACACACTTTTCCGGGTTCAGACAGATTCGATATGTTCTGCACTTTTCAAAGACCTTTTGCAAATGGTCAATATGTTCCTCTCGCGGAAGAGTGTACACACAGGTCATCCATGTAAATTTCTAAGAATATTCTTAGGTATTCCTTGAAATCGTGAGTCATTAACCTCTGGAAAGTGGCTGGTGCATTTGTTAAGCCAAATGGCATAACTCGATATGCATAAATCCCCCATTCTGTGGCAAACGCTATTTTGTGTTGATCCTTCCTTGCTATTGCCAATTGGTTGTATCCTGAAAACCTATCCAGAAAGGAATAAGCCCGTTTCCCAGCCACTCGCTCAAGGACATGTTCTGTAATTGGCAAGGGATAATTATCCCTTATGGTTACTGCATTCACCTTTTTGAGGTTTACACACACTCGCAGTTTTCCATTCTTCTTGGGAACTACCACAATGGGTGAAACCCAATCTGTATGTTCAATTTCATAGATGAACTCTGCATCCATCAGTTTATCAATCTCTTCTTTGATTCGTTTGGCAAAAGTGTCATTATATGTATAAGGACATTGTTTGCTAGGTTTTGCATCCGATTTCAAAGGAATTGTATGTTGGCATATCAATGGATCAACTCCTTTGAGGTCTTTATAGGACCAAGCGAACACATCTTTATACTTCGTGAGAAGTTGTGTTAGCTGTGCTTCCTCCTCAGGTTCTAAATCGTTAGCTATATAGACCGGCTGAGGCTTTTCACCTGGTTCTGCGAGGTCTATTCTCTTTGCATTTTCAGGCCCATCGTAAGATTCTCGGTTGGTTCTCTCCCTGATTGGTGGTGTCATGATGATTTTTCTATCTTGGATAATAAATTTCCGATAGTGTGCTGGTACGTTCATGTTGTCCTTTTCTGACTCCCCTTTACCATCACTATCTTCTTCAGTAATCCATATCTCTCTCAAAGACCTTTTCAATTCTTGGTATTTCTGTTTACGCTCCAGTTTGGTCCGCTCTGGGTCTTTTGTTGGTTCTTTTTTTTTATTTTTCAGATTTTTGTGATTTTGTTTCAGTTTTAGCTTTTCTTACTTGTTTTATTTCGTCTCGCGTTCGTTCTTTTCGATTTTCTGAGAATTTCCCTGATATTTGATCTTTCACACAATCCTTTGCTTTTACAAGCATCAAATAGTGAGTTTTACCTTTGATCCTGGGCATCAGGTTCTCTCTCGCTTGCCTTCCGGCTCTTTTCCTCCTATAGCGTTCTTGGCGTCTAGGGTGTTGATTAGCAAAATCATAAAACTTGATATTTTCGGCTTCATTCCCACACTCACTTGAGGTGTCTGAACACTCATTATCTGCCTCATCATTTACTTCCACTTGTTCAGAGGAGTTGTAAAACTCTTCTTGTTCCGTAGGTTCTACCGTCTCTTTTTCTAACACAACGCTTACCATGTAATAGGGTAGCATGTCATAGCCATCCTTATCGCAAAATTTTTTTGTTGGACTGTCGGTAATGGTACAAACATCTAATGTTGCCAGTATGTGTTCCCATTCTAGAGGTTCCAAGGCATCTTCAGGGAAAGGTTCCGAAATATACTCCTTGTCCTCAATTGCTCTTTCTAAGACGCATTCCTCTTTTCTTAAGCTTCCACAATGTGAAGCTCCGCACATCCATAGCTCTTTTGGTTGCCCTAACCATGCTGGTAGTTCCGATCCTGCTACTGTAGCCGAATCAAACTCTTCCACTGGTGTTTGGTTTACATCTTTGTAACTATGGTCTTTCAGGTGTATTTTAGTTGTTGTCTCGCCATGTCTGAGGTATATGTGGTCATAACCCCAATCTTGGACCATCTTCAGTTGTTGCATGAATGGTCGTCCCAAGATTATCTCATAATTGTTCTTTTTGTCAAAATCGACTATTGCAAATGTATGCTCATACTCGATTCCGCACGAAGTGACAATTACTTTTTCTAAGAGTCCTAGAGGCTTCTCCATGAACCCATCTGCCAACTGCAGCTTCATTCTGGTAGCCCTCAAAGCTGGTTTTCCCCATTTTTTCCAGATTTCCTTGGTGGCGATAGCAACTCCCGCTCCACTGTCAAGAATAGCTTTGGAAACTACTCCTTGGAATTCTACCGGTAGCGTCGTGTTTCCGTCTTCTCCCTCACAATATTCTCCAACCTTATTCAATGGTACCGGCCTAGTGTTCATGTTAGGTCTATCCAACTCCCTGATTCCTTCTTGTAGCTTCAAGGTAGGGTCTTTCACTCCAAATTTTTCTAGGCATTTTCCTACTGTGGTCCACATGTTTGGCCTTAACCTTAGGAGTTCTGCTAACGTGATTTTGCATGCCACCGGGGTGGATAACAGCTCAATCAATCCTTGTGAATCCATCACCTTGTTAGAAGAAAGTCTTTGAGATGGAATTGCTCTCACTTTCGACTTAGCTTCATATTCTCCCAGGTAAGAGGGTAAAGTTCTCAAAGAGTCTGTTTGGCTGTGCCCCGAACTAATAGATCCTTGGTCTCCCCCTTGTGAATGTATCTCAAAGTTCACTTGTGATCTTGCCTCGAATTCTTCAATAGGAGGTAAGATCACATTCTTTTCTATTTTTTTTCTATTCATGAGGTCACTCATCCCATTAGCCTCGTTGGCCTCCTTGATTTGCTTCCACAGATCATCTAGACCGTTACCGTCCTTTCCCAATCCTGCCAATATTTTAGGATGGACCCTGTCACTTGCCTCATCGGTGGTATTTGGTATTATGATAGGCTCTCCTCTGGACTCATAATCATTAGTGAGTCTTTCCTTTTTTTCTTCATGTTTCTCTAACGTTGGCTGGATAGGGGTTGGAGCTTGTGCATCATGACAATTTGCTGGTTTACCCAACGGGTCTTCCATCAATGATTGAGCCGTCTCGATCATCGTTTTACACATATCCAACCTTTGTTTTTCTATTTTTGCATATGGATAAGTCATCCACCTTTGCTCTTGGGTTTGGTTTTTTTTAAGTCGAGCTTCATAAGCTTTTAGAAGCGCATCCAGCTACTCGTTTACCTTGTCTTTTGGGCTTTTGGGCTCCTCCTGATCTTGCACTTTTGGGCTCTGCTATTTCCTTAGGTGCTATGGCTGCTGTGGTGTGTGAGCTTAAGCTAGCTAGATCTTCTAACCGCTCCAATCTGTTCTTTGTATGTTTCAACTCATCGGATAGGGCTGTTTGCTCTCGTTCTTTCCTCGCTTTCCTATGCGCCTTTCTCGCTTTCCAAGTGCTTCTCTGATTTTTCGTTTCTGAACCTTGGGCATCTGTTTTTGGTTCTTCTATTATGGGTTCGTTCATCCTTCTTTGGGCTTGTGCTCGTGTTACCGCCTGAATAGGTATGATTGTTTCATTTTCCGATCCTCCACTGGAAGGTACTGTTTCCAATAGGTTCAAGGTGGTTTTTGCTCCTTTGCTCGGGTTTTTAGGGCAATCGGGAATCAAATGAGTAATTCCACATTCTGGGCAATACGCATTGACTCTAATGATTTCATCATGAGGACAATCTCTCAGCCAATGGTCTCCGCCACACTTGTAACAGGGGCCCTTGGGTTGTTGAGGTGCTCCTTGAGCCCCTCTTTGCTGGTAAGCCTATCTCTGTCCGCCCATGCCTCCATTGGCTATGAACAACAATGTTAGTTCATCTAAGCTATATCTTCCTTCTCCTGCGGCATGTGCAGCAGTTGGAGGTCCTTGATTTCCTATCATGCTCCATGGTTCTGGTGTCGAGGGTTCTTCCGGTGGATAATAGACAGGGTTTGTCGCATATCCATTGGGATCTTCATAATATGCATGCATAGGCACCAAAGCCTTTTCTTCTAATTCAGTTATCGTTGGTGTGTATCTTATACCAATTGGTCGTAAACCTGGTAGGGGTGGTTGTTGCCCCAACACCGGTTGTGGTCTTTCTACACCTATAGGTCCTGGTAAGTTGCCTGCTTGATATCTAGGCATCGGTGGAACTTGAGGGGAAGCTACAGGAGCTTGGGGAGCGTAAGGTCTCTCCCTCACATATCCCTTGTTATAGTAACATTCCTCGGTCCCATGGTTTGTCCATTTTTGTTCAATAGCACACCACTTGGGCTGTTTAGCTTGGGGTTTGGCGTACAAGTTGGTCTTTTTTAATACTTCATCTACAAGTTGCTCCTGGTTTACAGCTATTTCTCCTTTCAGTGTTGTCTTGGAAGACTTGCTCCCACTTTGCTGTGAAGATGAATCGTCATCAAGGTCCTTGAACTCCCCTTCTTTGTAGACCGCACAATTGTCCACAAGGTACAGAGCCTCCTTTGTCAACTCATTCAACGTCGTGCTCCTCTTCATATGTAAGTCTTTCTAGAGATCTTCATTCCTTAGTCCTTGGATGAATATCAGCATAAGTCTGGACTGAGTTGGCAGTTCTTCAACAGGACAGAACTTAACATATCTTTTTAGTCTTAGGACTACCTTCCGTACAGATTCTCCATCTTTTTGTTTGAACTTATGGATTTGTGAGACGGTATTATGAGCTATTCCCTTTTGAGAGAATTCCTCAATAAACTCGTCAAAAACTTCCTCCATCGACTCAAAGTCTCTACGCTCCACAGAGTCAAACCAAGTTGCAGCATCATCCTCTAGGGTTAGTCCAAACCCTGCAAATTGGGTAGGAAAGTCTAACACCTCTTCTGCTCTTATTACACGCACAAAGGCTGCTACATGATCTCTTGGGTCTCTGTTTCCTGTGTATTTCTTGTTTACCCATTTTTGCACTTGAGAAGGTCTAATTCTGCGATGGTCTACAAACCTCATCATTGGATCACCCCGTCCAAGTCTATACACCTCTTCAGGCCTTCTGTAATAGGCTGGTTCCTCGCCCAACGGTGCTCCTAAGCCATAATTTCTAACGGTTCTCGCTGGAGGTGGTTCTTCTCTTCGAACTCGTTTGATGGGAGGTCCTCCAAGCTCGGTCGACCCTTGTGTCTTTGTCTGACTCTCTGCTTGATACCTTGAATAGTGTGGTGGTTCTTGCAAATCCCTGAGCCCTCGTGTGGCTTGATAACCATCTCGGTTTCGGTCTGGTTCCATTGTTGCACTCTGTCGAAGCCATGCCTGCAATGATGGCTGGTTTGCTGGTTGGTCTTGGTTGTTGAATGCTTGTGGTCTGGTGGAATGTGAGGTAGTGTCATACTCATTTGAAAATGGATTTGTTGACTTGCTTGGGGTGTGGATGGCTCTCTGCTTTTCCTCAGGGGCATATGCTGATGCTCCTGGACCTGTTGCTCTTTCTACTTCCTCTGGGAGAATACGTTGGTATTCTCCCCCGTATCTATCAACAAAAACTATGCCCTTCCCCGTAGCAGTTTCATAAGAGAATAAGTAAAGAACCTTGTCTTTGCTTAGTTCGTTTACATATGGTTCTTTGCTGCGAAAGTAAGAGACAATACCCTCGCTCTTGTGTTTGTAGATCCCCACATTCTCGTCATAAGTTGGAATCTTGATTGTTTTCTTATCGTATATAAAAATAGCTCCGTGCCGATCAATGTTTGGTGGCGGCTCTTGAGTTTCTAAAACCATTTTCCCTTTAGCCACGTTATCTCCATATCTGTTGTAATCTTCAGGGTTGCTAACTATTAAATAGTGGTTTCCCTTTTCATCTCGGAATCTATCTCCATCATCATACACGCTGATTATCTCCAATCTTTGTGCTGGCCTCTCTTCGATACAAATGCACTTGCGGCCTCGATAGTCAGAATAGACTAGGGATCCTCTTGAGTTTGTTCCCTCTAAGAAGGTCACCGTAAGCCTGGAATCATTCAAAGGATTTTGGGAGGTGCTTCCTCCTCGCATAGGTCCATCATAGGTGAAACCTCCAGGCTGTTGACTACCCATCATGAAGAAAGATTTTTCTGATGAAGTGTCAGTATCACTACCTTCCTCAATAATCGGTGCTAGCGGATCTAGCCTGGCCTGAGTTACACTCTCTTCGGTGGACACTAAGCTACCTTGGTCACCTGCCACCTTCTGGTCTCTAACAATGTATCTTCCTGATCTTAAATTCATCAAACTTATTAATGCAATTTAGCACAAATTCAACCACTCACCTGGCAACGGGTCAGTTTCTGCACAACTTCTTGCCTTGTTGCTGAATATACCTGAACACAAGAGTTTTAATTTCGGCAATTGAATCAAAGCATTTATCTACTAGAGGTTATCTTAGTAATGATTGGTATAACTGGAGAGTTAATCTCAACCACTACTGTATTTTATACACTGCTGATGTTCTGGATTAGGTTGCTAATCTAAAACGGTACATCTCTCTAATGTTGGCCAATTTACGCGAAAAAGTCTGAATTCAGTCTTTGCTTTGTCAAATGAGCAACCAAGGTCCAAATTCACTTCTGAAAGAAGTTCTAGAACCCTTAAGCCAAATGGAACCTCACTGTCTAGGCCAAGTTAAATTTTCTCTGCAGTCTGCCTTAATAGACATCCTACGCGTAGGATGTCTCTTGCTATATTTTGCTTGGATTTTTACACTGGAGTTTCCCTTTGTTGTGCTAAGCTTACAGCTGCTTTTACTTTTTGATTTGGACTTCTATAAGTTGGTCAATGAGTCCGAAATCTGTTCCGACGGTCTGTTGAGGGTATTGTTCAGTCTAATCAACTCCAAATTGGACCAAAATTGACTAGCATGCTTGCCTTAGGCCATATAACACCTTACAATGCTCAAAGTCAAATTCTGGCTTTATTTGCTTGTATTAGACATCCTACGCGTAGAATGTGTTTTTCTTTAGAATGGCTTCAAACTAAAGGCTCAAGCTCCCCTTGAGTTGCTGATCACCTTGGTATACTCAGATTTCAGTTTTGAGTCCCAAATCACTCAGAAGACATCCTACGCGTAGGATGTCTTATTGGCCTGTTTGACCCCAGATTTGTTCCACAGCTTCCCCTTAATGTGAGTATCCCAGTGGTATGCTTAGGTTTTGATTTTGATGTCAAAAGTCCCAAACTTTAGCTGTTTTTTTCTTTTTCAGTCAAAAGTGCTAAAGTCCACTTTGAACCCAATTTTCTTGCCCCAATGAGGTGAAACCCCTTTCAGTCACTCAATATATCATGCAAGACACACTGATGCAGCCATCTTATGGTTTTGGTCTCAAGTTAATGTTTTGGCACTATTTGGGTAGGATGTCTTGCAATTTCAGTCTATCTGGCCTTATCCTGTCAAGATATGGCCAAATTTCCACTTTCCAGTTGAAATTAGGGTAAATCCTACCTTCTGAACACACTGGTCAACTCAAAATCCCAAAATTCCTTCCAGATTGGCCTGTAGACATCCTACGTGTAGGATGTCTCCTGGCTTAAAATTAAAATTTTTTCTGACAGGAATGCCCCTGATGCTCTGTAGACCTATCAGAAACACTCACAGTACTTTTGGACTTCAATTAGGCTTTCAACCACACTTTTGCGTCTTTTTGTGTCTTTTACAAACTTGTAATGATTCTACCAAGCAAGTGTACATGCATGAAATGCTCTAGATCTGAATCATGATGTCCTACTTACTCTACTCCTACCTATCATGAAGAAATGGTGATAATGGTGTTTTTGGTTGCTTTTTGGCCTCTCCGGACTCTCAAGCTCACCTCTCACCGCTTCTACCACTCAACCTCCTACTCTAAAACTCGACTACTACCTAAAACTACCTAAGTCTACCTCCTCTACCTAAGTCGAAGGATCTAGGCCAGACACACGCTTCCTAGACTCCCTCTAAGACCTAGAGAGTCCTCCGCCCTCTGATCCTATCTAAATGTAAAGCGAGACTCTTGGCAAGCCAAAAATCCCAATCCTCAAGGATTAGTCTTGGTCACCTACCTAAGGTTTTCGTCCCCGGTAGCGGCGCCAATGTTGGACGGATACGCCGTGACAGACGTCAGCACAACGAGAACTCACCTAACAAGTAATGTCAGCTAAGGACGAAGCTCGACCCGCAGGCGCGTGAAGCAAGCATAAGCTGTCAACCTACACTCGACCGACTCCTAACTAATTCTTACAGAGGTCCCTACCAATTGTCTAAGTCACAGTCTTCAAAAGTGCAAAAGAGGAATCTTCCTACAATGCTTGTTAGAGCCGAACACCCATCAAACACTTTTGAAACGCCATAGATCTTGAAGGAGACCCTACTAATACCTATAGGCCGCTCTCCCTAAGGTCTATCAACCAAAATCACGACCCAAAACACCCAGTGCAGAAACACGTAGGATGTCTGGCCGAAATCTGCAGGTCTTTGTTTCCGAAATCTGTAGTGCCTAATGTGTAGCTCTACTCAATGTGAACACATGGATATGCTGCAATGCGAAATCAGATAATGTATGCTCACCCAAACAACCGATGAAGCTCGTAGAAGGAGCTTCCAAAGCCGGACCGTACGCGCGCAATGTTGGTATCGGCTCGTAGCTCTAGTCGGGGGCAACACGTTGCACTTCTCCGCACTCGATTCCGACCACCGTAGCACATGTAGCGTCAAGACGAAGCTCACACTCTCTCTCCCGTACACAGTACGCTCACTCACAGACTTCAAACTTGTTTTTAAAATGACAAAAAGGTTTTTCATTAAGGTCAAAAAGTGGTATATATACCTTACAACTTCTCAAACCCTAAAATTCCAAAATCAACCATCTACTCAATCTAACTATCAAAACTAGGATACAATCTGGAAACTTCTGTAAGTCCCAATATGTACAATGTGAAAAAATCGGGTTGTCCTCAATGAATGAATAATTACAAAAATAATAGTCCTCTGAGTAGTTAGATGCCATGGGGTGTGTCCAGCTTCTAACAAGGAACTCCTCGCAATTCTACATGCCTTAGACTCACGGAAGCACTATTTATTAGGGACTCCTTTCATTCTGCAAATGGATCATCAAAGTCTTAAGTACTTCATGACGCAGACCAAGCTCTCCGACTAACAAATGAGGTGGGAAAATTCTCTTTCACAATTTCATTTTCATATAGCTCACATTGCTGGCAAGCATAATATAGTAGCCGATGCACTCTCAAGACGACCGAGAGTAAACGCAATTTCCATAGCAACTCACAATGATCTATCTTCTATGATCGATGAGTATGCTATTGATCCTGATTTTAGAGATGTGATTTCAGCCCTTGCATTAAGGAACAAAGAGGGGCCATTTACCTTACAAAATGGTTATTTTCTCTATGGCAATAGACTATGCGATACTAACTCACTACATGAGAAAGTAATGTATGAATCTCATGTTCCTCCTTATGCAGGGCATAGAGGGATTTAGTCTACCCTAAAGGGGATTGAAACATATTTCTATTGGCCTACCATGAAAGCAAACATACAAGAGTATGTTTCTAAATGTGTGGTATGCCAAAAGACGAAGTTTGATAGAGGGAAGCAACGTGGATTGCTTCAACCCTTGCCAATACTAATTCACCATGGGAGAGCATATCCATGGATTTTATCTTTGGATTGCCTAAGTCTATCCATGGGAATATGGGAATATGGACGATAGTAGATAGGTTCAGTAACAAGCTCATTTTATACCTGTCAAAAAGACTTCAAAGCCCATCAAATGGCAACCCTCTTCATTTCACAAATCTTCAAGTACCATGGCTTGCCGATGTCCATAGTGTCGGATAGAGATCCTAGAATGACCAGTAATTTCTGGAAGGGTCTCTTTGAGAATTTAGGCACAAGGCTAAACTTCTCTTTGGCCTATCACTTGCAAACGTATGGCAAGAATCCTACGGGACACCAAAAGTACTATGCTAAGTTAGCAAAAAGGTACTATGGTCCCTTCCAGATTCTTAGGCCAATCAATGAGATGGCCTATCAACTCAAGTTGCCCAACTATTGGCTCATACACAATGTTTTTCATGTGAGCCTATTAAAACCTTACTATGGAGAGCCACCCAAGAACCTACTATTGAAAACCCACCGGAGATCGAGGACCAAGAAGAGGTGCTGCAGCCCAAGTCCATCCTCCAACATGAAGACAAGGTACTAAGAGGTGGTAAGTATCCAACGATATCTTATTAAGGTTAAGAATTATCCTTTTGAAGATGCTAGATGGATGCAAGGCATACAATTAAAGGATAACCTAAACCTTGTCAATGCTTACAATGCTTCCCAAGAGTAAGAAAATGTACAAATGTTAAAAATGAAAAAAGATTTTGTCTTAGAAGACTCTCTTTTTCTTTATTGTGCACAAATGTGAAGTAGTATGCATGCTTAGATCAAGTTTGCGGAGACGACGTCTCCCAAACACCAAGTAGAGCTTGTCACTCTACTATGGAAGATTGATAGGACTAATGTGCAGACATGCTTGCGGCAGCTTAGGCTCTCAAGCGCCAAATGGACTAGTCATCCATTCTGGAACGATGTCCTAGGGTAACATAGGGATCCTCTACCCGCTAGAAAAAGGACTAATGAATATGCTTTATCTTCTCTGCCCCATAGTCGAGGACGACTATGATTTCAAGAGAGAGGTGATGTCATAGTAACTAATATCTAATTCTCCTAAATGATTTTCTCATGTTAAACTGATCATTTAATATGGGAAAGTGCCAGGGGAGAAAAAGCTAGAATATTGGTTTAGCTGGCAGACGCCACAGCAGGGATTAAAAAAAGGGAAAATAGGGATCCAAAGGGGGGGGCATCTGCAAAAGGGCTATGGGAAACAATGGGCTCCAAAGACCTTAGGGTTCAACTCATTAAGACTTCCAAAATGCTAAGGTTCCAAAATTCAAAGGTTGTGTCCAATGGTCAATCGCTTAGGAAATTGGATGCTTTGTGTGTGTCCCAAAGGGTCTTCACAAACTCTTACATAGGAGGGGGCGACCCCAAGAAGTAGGGGATGAGAGAGAAACACACACACACACACACAACACACACACACACACACACACACACACACACACACACACACACACACACAAGCTTCCTTTGTACACAAGGGGAAAGAGGGACATGTCAGCTCCCTAGGCCAGATGCCCACAAGATGTACTCAAATCCTATTGGATGGCCTTGGAGGTGGACCAATGAGAATTAGGCTAGAGTAAATGTAGCTTAATTAATTTAAAGACACTTAATAAAAGAACCAATAGGAATTAAGCTCTCTAGAAGACTATTGGACAGTCTCCCAAGGGGTCCAATCAGCATTCAACAGCCCAATGGCTTGCCTAATTCCTATTGGCCAGGAGACAAAGGGGTCCAATGAGAGTTTAATTATATTTATTAATTACCTAAAGCTCTCACAAAAAGGGAAAGGGGGACACATGTCACAAGGCTATCACTTATGCTCCTGAAATCCTATTGGCTAAGCCTGGGGAGGTCCAATGAGGTGCTAGCAAGAGCAATTAGCAAGAGGGGTTGACCAAGAGAGAGAGGGGGACTGATTTTTCAAAGGAAATTATCCACACACACACACTCACACAAGCTCATGTGTAGAGTAACAAGACTCTCTCTCTCTTCTCAAGCTTTAATGGAAAGCTTATCACCTACTCCAAGCTTGTGAGAAGGGAGGCCTACACCAACAACTCTTGGCTTTGTGATGCAAATCCAACCAAGAGCCAAGCTTCAATGCATGATCATCTCATCTACCATGCTAATTACTAAGCTAAGCTATGCTAATATGAGTGATTATGTGAGGAGATGTACATCTTTCTCGTAAGACTACTCCTTCTTCCTCTCAATCTACTCTCATACCCCGCTAGCTCTCACCATCTTCGAAGGTGTGTGAGGTGTTGGGTTTGAGACCATGAGGGAATTGATGTTGTGTTTGATAAGTGTTTTGCTTAGTGCTTGAAGTTTCCATCTTCATTGCACTAGCTAGTATTGAAGGAACACAAAGAAATGTATTGTAAAATGTCTCTCTTGATGGGAGAAACTATAATACAAAGCCTTTTGGAGGGGGGAACAGCTCCATGCAAATCCAGTCCTCCACTATTGTCAATTGATTAATTTCTCTCTCTTTTGAAGTATTGTTCATGCTATCTAACTAGGTGTTATGCTTTTTGTTGCTCTCTCCACCCAAGCACTCTTGTTATTCTCATTAGGAATCTATTCTAATGAAATGCTCACTATGTTCATGCTATTTTCTGCTACTACACACAAGTTACTAGGCCATTAAATGTTACACAAAGTTTGATAGAGGGAAGCAACCTGCATTGCTTCAACCTTTGCCAATCCTTAATTCAGCATGGGAGAGCATATCCATGGATTTTATCTTTGGATTGCCTAAGTCTATCCATGGGAATACGAGAATATGGATGATAGTAGCCAGGTTCAGCAAACAAGCTCATTTTATACCTGTCAAAAAGACTATCAAAGCCCATCAAATGGTAACCCTCTTCATATCACAAATCTTCAAGTACCATGGCTTGCTGATGTCCATAGTGTCGGATATAGATCCTAGAATGACCAGTAATTTCTGGAAGGGTCTCTTTGAGAATTTAGGCACAAGGCTAAACTTCTCTTCGTTCTATCACCTGCAAAAGGATGGCCAAAGTAAAATAGCTAACCTAAAAATTCTTGATCTACTAAAAGCCTATGTAACGGAAGTAGATCAAAGGTCCCAATGGGAGAAGTACTTACCCTTAGTGGAGTATGCCTACAATAATATTGCACATACCTCCACGGGAAAGGCACCTTTTGAGGTAATTGAGGAAAGATCTAAAATTATCCTGCTACTTAAGGTACACAGGAAGATCTTTGTTGCAGATGAATATAGCGGTGACCTACAAGAATCTTTCCAAAAGATTAAGGATGCTATCTCTATCTCACAGCAAAGGCAAAAGGTTGCTACTGATAAGCACAGAAGAGCCCAAGCCTTTAAAGAAAATGATTGGGTCTTGCTTAAATTTCCCAAGGCTCGATTAAGGCACACGATGGGCAAGAATCCTACGGGACACCAAAAGTACTATGCTGAGTTAGCAAAAAGGTACTATAGTCCCTCCAGATTCTTAGACCAATCAATGAGATGGCCTATCAACTTAAGTTTCCCAGTCATTGTCTCATACACAATGCTTTCCATGTGATCCTACTAAAGCCTTACAAAGGAGAATCACCTCAAGAACCAACTATTGAAGACCACCGGAGATCGAGGACCAAGAACAGGTGTTGTAGCCCGAGTCCCATTCTCCGACATGAAGACAAGGTATTGAGAGGCTGTAAGATTATCCGACAGTATCTTATTAAGTTTAATAACTATCCTTTTGAAGATGCTAGATGGATGCAAGGCATACAATTAAACGATAACCTAAACCTTGTCAAGGCTGACAATACTTACCTAGAGTAAGCAAATGTCCAAATGTTTTAAATGAACAAAGTTTAAGTCTTATAAAACTCTCTTTTTCTTTATTGTGCACAAATGTTAAGTAGTCTGAATGCTTAGGATCAAGTTTGTGGAGACAACGTCTTCCAAACAATAAGTAGAGCTTTCACTCTACTATGGAACATTGATAGGACTAATACGCAGATATGCTTGTGGCAGCTTAGGCTCTCAAGCACCAAATGGATTATTCATCCATTCTGAAATGATGTCGTTGGGTAAGATAGGGATCCTCTACCTGCTAGAAAAAGGACTAATGAATAGGCTTTAACTTTTCTACCCCATAGTCGAGGATGACTATGATTTCAAGAGAGAGGTAATGTCATAATAACTATATCTAATTGTCCTAAATGATTTTCTCATGTTAAATTGATCATTTACTATGGGGAAGTACCAGGGGAGAAAAAGCTAGAATATTGGTTAAGCTGGCAGACCGGTCACAATAGGGATCCAAAAGGGGGGAGGGGGCATTTGCAAAAGAGCAATGTGCAAACAATGGGCTTCAAAGATCCTAAGGTTCACCCAATTAAGACTTCCAACATGCTAAGGTTCCAAAATTCAAAGGTTAGGTCCAATGGCCAAAACATAGGGCAAATTGGATGCTTGTGGGAATTCCCACATCCCTATCTTGGAGGGGGCGAGCCTTTCTTGTAGGGGATGAGAGAGAAACACACACACTCTAGCAGGCTCCCTTTACACAAAGGGCATATGGGACACATGTCAGCTCCCTAGCCCAGTTGCCCCCAAGATGCATTCAATTCCTATTGGATGGCCATAGAGGTGGACCAATGAGAATTAAGCTAGACTATATTTAATTTAATTCATTTAAAAACACTTGATAAAAGAATCAATAGAAATTAAGCTCTCTAGAAGACTATTGGACAGTCTCCCAAGGGGTCCAATGAGCATTCAACAACCCAATGGCTTGCCTGATTCCTATTGGCTAGAAGACTAAGGGGTCCAATGAGAGTTTAATTGCATTAAATACCTAAAGCTCTCACAAAATGGGAAAGGGGGACACATATCACAAGGCTATCACTTATGCTTCTTAATTATCATTGGCTAAGCTTTGCAGGGTCCAATGGGGTGCCAACATGAGTAAAAGTCTCTAGGGGTCGACCAAGAGAGAGAGGGGCTGATTTTGGCAAGGCATTATCACACACACACTCATACAATCTCATGTGTGAAGCAAAGAAGACTCTCTCTCTCTCTCTCTCTCCTTCTCAAGCTTTAATGGAAAGCTCGTCATCTAGTCCAAGCTTGTGAGAAGGGAGGCCTACACCAACAACTCTTGGCTTTGTGATGCAAATCCAACCAAGAGCCAAGCTTCAATGCATGCTCATCTCCTCTACCGTGCTAATTATTTAGCTATGCTAAGCTTTTATGAGTGATTATGTGAGGACATATACTTCTTTCTCGTAAGAATACTCCTTCCTCTCAATCTACTCTCATACCCCGCTAGCTCTCACCATCTTCGAAGGTGTGTGAGGTCTTGGGTCTGAGACCATGAGGGAATTGATGTTGTTTTGTATAAGTGTGTGCATAGTGCTTGAAGCTTCCATCTTCATTGCACCAGCAAGTTATTGAAGGAACGCAAAGTATTGTATGATGGGGGAAACCTATAATACAAAGCCTTTTGGAGGGGGGACCGGCTCCATGTAAATCCGGTCCTCAACTGTTGTCAATAGCTTAATTTCTCTCTCTTTTGAAGTATTGCTCATGCCTATCTAACTAGGTGTTATGATTTTTGTTATTCTCTCCATCCAAGCACTCTTGCTATGCTCATTAGGAATCTATTCTAATGAAATGCTCACTATGTTTATGCTATTTTCCGCTACACACAAGTTACTAGGCCATTAAATGTTACACTTGAGCCCTCAAAGAAAGCTTATTAGTCCCACAAACCAACATCGGCACCTGTTGGGGTCGTTTTGGCATAATTAGGCCACCCACTACCCACGGGCACACACTCTCTACATGATGTTCCCATCAACACTCAGTGTTTCTTTGGTGGTTAATATATGCGGTGCCAAGCCCAACCTGAATTTTTCCTGTTGAGGTTGTAGTGTTGCCGAGTGGAGATGTCATCCGCACATATGCTGCTTCCTGATCCTCATGTCAAGGATGGTGGGCTGTAGAGTTGTTGCCTCTCTCTCTCTCTCTCTCTCTCTCTCTCTCTCTCTCTCTCTCTCTCTCTCTCTCTCTCTCTCTCTCTCTCTCTCTCTCTCTCTCTCTCTCTCTCTCTCTCTCTCTCTCTCTCCCCACGTCTCCTCATCTCCCCATCCACATGCTTGGGCATTCAAAATAAAGTATCCTCAATGCTTCGTACCTCCTCTCTCTCTCTCTCTCTCTCTCTCTCTCTCTCTCTCTCTCTCTCTCTCTCTCTCTCTCTCTCTCTCTCTACATGCTTTGGCATTCAAAATTAAGTATCCATGATGGTCGAAAACAAATGGGGGAGGGATTCAGGGTGAAGCTACCGGATGAAGGATTTTCTGCCACGCGTTAGCCTGGATCTCTCCTCCCTTTATTATAGTATAGATTCTCTTAGGTATTCTAAAGTAGAAACAAGGTCCTTTCCAAGGTAACCTCCAGTATTTTGCCACCTTGATTTGGAAATTGGCCTCTACCCTTGTGGTCTCTCACCCCCCCCCCCCCCCCCCCCCCCCCCCTTCATGCCCTTGCAACCTTGTTACCCTTTCCCTCTTTCACGATTGTTGACTGACCCCGGACCCACCGCCCCTTTTCTTTCCCTCTCTCCCATTTTTTTGGCATACATATCGACCAAAGCACGACCAAGTATGATACCTTTCTCCAACTGCTAGTGAATAGCAATCTCCTTATGAATTCTCTCACTAATGTCAATGTCTTGCATAAGGCCACATGTCTTCCCGTATGTGATTGCAGAAGAAAAGCCTTCCATTCCATTCTAGTGCAACGAGTATTACTTCTTCCCTGAAATTAAACCCTCATTGAGTGTGTGTGTGTGTGTGTGTGTGTGTGTGTGTGTGTGTGTGTGTGTGTGAGAGAGAGAGAGAGAGAGAGAGAGAGAGAGAGAGAGAGAGAGAGAGAGAGAGAGAGAGAGAGAGAGAGAGAGAGAGAGAGAGAGAGAGAGAGAGAGAGAGAGAGAGAGAGGGAGGAGAGGAGAGAGAGAGAGAGAGAGAGAGAGAGAGAGAGAGAGAGAGAGAGAGAGAGAGAGAGAGAGAGAGAGAGAGAGAGAGAGAGAGAGAGAGAGAGAGAGAGAGAGAGAGAGAGGCATGAGCGGCCATAAATAAGAGAGACTAGCTTGTGTGTGCATCACATACAAAAAGAGAGTTGCATGCCTCAGCACTATATGGCACACATTAGAGCTGAACAACACCCAAAGCACCAGTCTTGGTAGTGTAGGATGGCTTGGGTACTATCTCTCAGTACCAATTCCATGGGACTAGTATTATCATGTCTCTTTGTAGTATTCTTTGTTTGGTTATCTTAACTTTAGAGTGCCGAGAGTTCCCAGCTTGGGCACTTTACAATGATGTTGCTAGTATTTGCACAGTACCAAGTGAGACTTTGGAACTTTGGTACTTCATCAAATGATTCTTCAAACTTAGAGCTTACCAACACCCAAAGCACCACTCTTGGTACTTTAAGATGGCTTGGGTACTATCTCTCAGTACCAAGTCCACGGGACTGCTATTATCATGTCTCTTTGTAGTGTTTTTGGTTAGGTAATCTTAACTTTAGAGTACCCAGAGTTCCCAACCTTGTACTTCACAATGTTGTGTGTTGTATTTTTCCTTTAGCCACCACGAATCAATTTCTACAGTGCCAATAATATTTTGAGTCAATTATGTCATAAAATCTAATATCTAACCGACCCAAATGATTTGCTCATATTAAAATGATCATTTAATGTGGGAGAATAAACGGGAACAAGGGTTAGAATATAGACACGTGCTTACATATCTATCTCAACAAGGGGCCAATGGTAAAGGGGTCCAAATGAGAGATGGTATGTCAAAGAGCAAGGCTAACCAATGGAGATTAAACGACCTTAGGGTTAGCTTCATTGAAGACCTCCAAAGATTAGTGTTAAAAGTCATTTGACCTTAGGTAAGCTAGGGTTGTGCTTGAGGTGGGAACCCGGCCCAAGCTTGAGGTGCTTATCGTGCCTGATGGCTGAGATTCTTGAAGTGCTTGATGATTGAGATGCTTATGATGCTTGTCACTCTTGTAATGCTAGGGTTGTACTTGAGGTGGGAACCCAGCACAAGCTTGAGGGGCTTAAGGACCGAGATTTTGGTCAGAACTGGGCCCAAGGTTGAGGGGCTTAAGGTGTCAAAAATTCAATGCATATCCCTACAAGGAGGGGGCAAGCCATGCAAGTAAGGGGGGTGGTTGCTTGGCCAGTCTCTCTCCCAAAGTGAACCCCTTGCTCAAGAGGCAAGTAGGACACATGTCAAGCCCCTAGCTAAGTTTCCCTAAAGAAGTTTCCAGAGCTTATTGGGTAGCCTTGGCCACTCCCAAAGGGCACCCCTTGCTCAAGAGGCAAGTAGGACACATGTCAAGCCCCTAGCTAAGTTACCCTGAAGGATGTCCAAAGCCTATTGGTTAGCCTCCCAAGGGGTCCAATAATAATTTAGTAGATTTAATTAATTGTTTTTTCATTTATCAAGTCCTCTCTCTCAAAGGGGAAACGGGGACACTTGTCCCAAGGCTAGCATGCTTGCTTGATATACATCGTGTATGTGATTGGCCAGGCTTGTAGGGGTCCAATGAGCTTCAATCTTATGCTAGAAGAGGGGGTCAACCAAAGCAAGAAGGGGGAATTCTTGAGGGGTATACTCTCCCATACACACTCACATACTCTCTCATTGTGTGAAGTGCAAAGTGCAAGAGCTCCGTCTCCTTCTCCAAGATAGTAGAGAAGTTGAGAGCCTACACCAACACTCTTGGCTATGGAATTCAAATCCAACCAAGAGCCATGCTTCAATGCTTAAGCTTGCCATCTTGTCCACATTCATTACTATTCCATTATGTACGCTAGCAAGAAGAGTGATGATAAGTGAGGAACTAATTCTTTCTCCTATGAAATATTTCTTCTTCCTCTTTCCTACCCTCATTCCCCGCTAGCTTTCTCGACCTTCGAAGGCGTTTGAGCCCTTGGGATAGTTAATGCTTTCCACAAATTTTATGTTATGCTCGTGATGCATGAAGTTTTCCATCTTCATTGCATCACCTAGGTCACAAGGAACACAAAGATTGTATTGTACCAAGTCTCTCTTGATGGGAGAACCTATAATACAAATGCCTGTTTTGGACGGGGAACTGGCTCCACATAAATCCAGTCCTCAACTGTTGTCATGTTCTCTAAACTCTCTCTCTTGCAAAAGTATTATTCATGCCAAGTTAACTAAATGCTATGTTTAAGTTTCTACCATCAATCAAGTTCACCCTCTATGCTCACAAAGTAATTCCACAAAAGTGCTTCTTCTAATTTCCGCTACTCTCAAAGTCCATAGCTGTATCCACCCCTTGGCTTTCACCCATTGTGTACACATCCTGACCCTCCACTTTCTCCTTCCTCCAACTAGACTTCCAAGTTCGTGAGGACGTCTTGAACCCGTTACATACTGGCAAGGTCCTCCACATCCTTAACAAAAGCCTTTCTTCACACACCCATCATGTCTGTTCCTTGCACATCTTGGATTGCAGGTGTCACATCTTCCTCATCTGCAGAATCACAAATGGCTCACTCAATCAACATCGTAATCCAAAAGTAGAAAGCCTCAACATATTGAAAACAATGCCAACTTACCCTTTACAGTATAATGCCCATTGATATATGCTTTTTCCACTGCAGGAATCACCATGCCACACCCCTCTGTCACGCATGTGCCAGTAGTGTGCAAAAGTGCATTGAAGCAGAGAGGGTGGTATTGATGCTTGCACTCTAACATGAAGCTACCCACAACACACGCCGCCTCTAATGCAGCACACGTGCCAAACACATGGATTTTTTTGTCAATATCTACAAAGGGTGGCCTGGGGAAGAGGGTGAACCTCTTTCTATGCTTCACTTCCTTGAGCATCCCATTCAAAAATTGGAAATGGACTTGTCCCTCCTTGCAGGAGGCCTCCAGCTTTCCATAATGTGCCTGCTATACACAACAAAAGAAAAATAATAAATCTCACAAAACACGCCATGCGCTAGACATTGCACAAGAAATATCAATCATTGCACAAACAGTACCCATGCAGATTTTGAATTGCTAACTAGATTCAAAACCACTAAGACTACCAAGCAAAGTATTAAGGCGGTAACTGGGCACTAGTATAATAAGTATCTAGATCAATACCAAAAATAGCCTTGGTACCTTTCCATAGTCTATTGGGTGGTTTTTAACTCCTGCCTACTACTATGCCAAGGAAGTACCAAGGCAGTCCAATCCTACAATGATAAGGTCCAAGGCACTACCAAAACAAAGCAAAGAACCAAAAGTACCTAGAAAAATTGTACCTAAGAGTCCAAGGGTACTGTATGCACCAAAGAGATCAAGAACATACAAAGGGATCTTCTAGTCAAAGGTAGATTTGGTACTATAATAGGGAAGCACCAAGGTAGTACCATCTTAGATGTCTAAGTAGCCAGGAACTTCCAAGACAAAGTAAACATATTAAATCTAGCTAGAAGCAATACCAAATATAGTCGGAGGCAGTACCTATAAATCCCAAAGAGACCATGAAAAAGTACTTGAGACAGCCCTACGATCATTAAAAGTACCAAACGGTATTGTATGCACTAAAGACCAAGGAGATGCCAAGGCAATCCTAGAGAAAGCTATGATTGGTGGTATATCAAGGGAGCTCCAAGGCAGGTATAGACAATACCAGAAATACTAGAAGGCAGGAATTAAAAACTACCAAAGAGACTATGGAAAGGTGCCAAGACTAAATGATTAGCACTATGCCAAGGAGGTACCAAAGCGGTCCCATCCTACAATGAGAAGGTCCAAGGCACTACCAAAACAATGTAAAGGATCAAAACTACCTACAAAAACTACCAAAAGGAGTACCAAAGAGTCCAAGGGTACTTATGCACCAAAGAGATCAAGAACATACAAAGGCATCTTCTAGTCAAAGCTAGATTCAAAACTATAACAAGGAAGCACCAAAGCAATACCATCCTAGATGTCTAAGTACCCAGAAACTTCCAAGACAAATTAAACATACCAAAGCTAGCTAGAAGCAATACCAAATATAGTTGGAGGCAGTACCTATAAATCCCAAAGAGACCATGGAAAAGTACCCAAGACAGCCCTACAATCATTAAAAAGTACCAAACAATATTGCATGCACCAAAGACTAAGGAGATGCCAAGGAAGTCCTAGAGAAAGCTTTGACTGGTGGTATAGCAAGGGACACCAATGCAGCTAAGACAATACCAAAAATACTAGAAGGCAGGAATTAAAAACTACCAAAGAAACTATGGAAGGGTACCAATACTAAATGATTGGCACTATGCGAAGGAGGTACCAATGACGTCCCATCCTAGAATGATAAGGTCCAAGGCTCTACCAAAATAATACAAAGGACCAAAACTACCAAAAAGAGTACCAAAGAGTCCAAGGGTACTTATTCACCAAAGAGATCAAGAACACACCAGGGCATCTTCTAGTCAAAGTTAGATTTGGTACTATAACAAGGAAGCACGAAGGCAGTACCATCCTAGATGTCTAACAAAGTAAACATACCAAAGCTAGCTAGAAGAAATACCAAATACAATGGGAGGCAGTACCTATAAATCCCAAAGAGACCATGGAAAAGTACTTGAGACAGCCCGACAATCATTAAAAGTACCAAAAAGTATTGTATGCACCAAAGACCAGGGAGATGCCAATGCAGTCCTAGAGAAAGCTATGCTTGGTGGTATATCAAGGAAGCCTCAAGGTAGTACCAAGACAAAGCAAACTACCAAAGTTAGGTAGAAGTCGTACCAAAATTAGATGGGGTAGTGTTTATAAATACCAAAGAGACCATGGAAAGGTACCAAAGCCAATACTACTGTTGGGGTATAGGCATCTGTGCCTTGCCCGGCCGCCCAGAGTCTGGGCGCCCACTGACTTGTATACCTTATACATAGCATAAGTGTATAGGGGGCTGCTCACTCTTTGAGTCTCCCCACCCACATCGTGTCTGTCTCCTTCTCTCTCTCTCTCACTCTCCGTCTGTGGTGCTCCCCCAATCCCCTTCAATTGGTAAATCTCATACCACTAGGCAAGGACAAACATACGTCTCCTGCACCCTTAATGTCATACACAACACCATCAGCCATGTGCACACAACCAAGTCTCCCACTAGAAAACGTGCTAAACCACTCACGATGCGACGTGACATGGAAAGTAGCATCTAAATCTAGTAACCAATGTGAAGACAATGTGCAATCCGATATGCAATCCGTAGACATAAGATCGTCTGAAGAGAAGCTAGATGTAAATGTGACATCACCGTCACAAGCATACTTAGTATTCACCATACTGATCTCACTAGCATCTGTCATGCCCAAATCTGAGACGGGATTTGATCTCGATTGGTCAGCTTAGAGATTGTGGATGTCAGATTTTGCTACGAGAGCGAGATTTTGTGATGCATTTGGGTTCGCTAGTGATTGCGAGAGGTGCCAAGAGTGGTACAGGTTACCCATTGCATGTGGATCACGCGAGAGACGGTGTTGTCTCTGTGATCATGCAGCCAGGTAGACAGCGAGAGAGCAGGCGAGTCTCTTTTGCTTGTGGGTTGCAGGATACTTTGCATGGAGTGTAGAGTAGTGAGCTCGTTGTGCACACAATTGCGGCACAACTTGAGCAGTCACACAGAGAGGTGACAGATTCAGACATGCATGCTTTGCTAGTGACTGAGCAAAGCAGAGAGTCAGTTGTGCGAGATAGTTCTATGCAGGATAGACAGGTAGAGCGGTCTTGCTCTAGTGAGTCACGACAGGAGGACGTTGTGCAAGAGTCTATGCATACGGAGTTAGAGCATGAGAGCTCTAGTGAGTCACAGCAGATTGAGTGGTCATGTTTACAGTGGATGATTGTAGAGGAGGCTGAGATGTCAGCGATTATGCAGTCATTCCTTTCTATGCTCGACAGTGATCATGGGGATATAGTTGTGCAGGATATGTCTTCCAGCAGACACCTAGAGCAGCTGGTTTGCTCTGAGGTTGCACGACAGGTTGATGCGTCTTTTGCGGACAATCAGGAGATGCATGTGGCTGACACGCCTTGTCAATCAGAGATGCCTATTGCCAGGGATATATATGTTGATGCATGCTCCTTAGAGCTAGCAGGGCCCGCTAGCATTGCATCGGCATTCGGTGGTCTCATGTATGAGATGTTGATCCTGAGACCGGATATCGCAGCTGCAGTGGGAGCATTTGCAGTTGGGGTTGTCAGTCGTTTGTTGACTGATGATAGCATAGTGCACGAGGGAGATATGCAGGTATTGCGTACATACTTGCAGTACGTGTGTGGTACGTTTGGTGGTGTATGGACTTACACGGGAGCAGGACAGCCGGATGCACACGATCACAGCCAGCCAGTGGGCATCGGTTGAGAGCGGTTTTCTCTCGCCTTTTGTAGTCTTTAGACTAGGTTCCCTTGCTTAAAGGCACAGTCGCCTTTAAGTGGGAGGTTGTTGGGGTATAGGCGTCTGTGCCTTGCCCGGCCGCCCAGAGTTTGGGCGCCCACTGACTTGTATACCTTATACATAGCATAAGTGTATAGGGGGCTACTCACTCTTTGAGTCTCCCCACCCACATCGTGTCTGTCTCCTTCTCTCTCTCTCACTCTCCGTCTGTGGTGCTCCCCGATCCCCTTCAACTACAGTAGTCAATAGTGCCAAAGAGTATTGTATGCACCAAAGGCCAAGGATGTTGATGTACAAGGGAAACCGACCGTATGCACAATCCAAAATTTTGGGATGACCTCAAGGGCACGATCACATCCATGGTTAACCAAGATTTTGTCAAGGGGTGGTTGGATCCTTATGTGAAAAGAGGGCTCATTAAGCCTATCCCTGGGTAGGTGTGTTGATCATATCTTAAGCATTGATACCGTATAACTATGATATATGTGGCATATAAAGTCATCCCCAAAGCAGACACTCTTAGAATAGCTCCCCTCCTAGACAAGGTAATATCTCCTCATCAACACGGGTTCATCAAAGGGAGGTCGATATATGACAATATCTTGGCAGCAATGGTTGGCATTGAGTATGTGGCCTTCACAAAGCAGGAGAGAATCTTGCTTCATCTTGATCTGGACAAGGCATATGATAAGATTATGTGGTCCTTCATTGAAGATGTCATGCAAGCTCTGGGCTTGGGCTTCGCTTTGTCAACTCGTTCACACTTTCAACACAGGATTTGAGCTATTGGTCAATGAAAGAATTGTGGGCTCCTTTGAAGCTAGGAAATCGATCAAACAAGAATACCCCCTATCCCCTCTTCTTTTTGCCATTGGCTCGCATCCCCTAATAATGATGCTTGAAGCCATTGCTATGCGGGGTGAAATTCAAGGTTTAACTCTGCCTGGCAATGTTCAATTCCTCGTCAGGATGTTCGTAGATGACTCCCTCCTTTTCTTGAAATTTTTTCCTTATGTTCTCTAGAAAGCGCTAGAGATCGTACAGACTTTCTTCATGGCTTCAAGGTCAAAGTGTAGCATCGAGAAGTCGAGACTTATCTCTTTTACAAAAATATGACTCATTTGACCCATCAGATTGGTCGAGGGGAGATTGTATCTAAAGGAAGGATTTTTTGACATCTGGGTGCACCCTTAAGGGTGGACGTCACTCACAAGTAAAGGTTCCAGTGGGTCCTGGAGAAGATCCATAAGAAAATGAGAAAGTGGGAGTTTGTGTTGCTTCCCATCCCGAGTCAGAGAAAAATGATCAACTGGTTTATGCTCCCTTACATTGCCTTCACCATCCCTCTCCTCAAAATTGTCAAGTGTAATTGGAAGGAATTTTTGAAACCTGTTAAAAGATTCCTATGGAAGAACAACACAAAAGCCTCATCACCATGGCAATCGGAAAATTTGGAAACTATAGCTCGTCCAGTTAACAAAGATGGCCTCGGAATCCTCAACCTTGCTGTCCATGTTGAGGCTCTCTATGCCAAGTGTGTGGTTTCTATAGCTAAACAAGAACAAGCCTGGGTTATCATGACCAAGGACATGATTAACAAGCCCAAGCTTTTCTCTGAAGGTGTTCAATGGATAAGGATTGAGGTGCACGGCAAACTATTAGCCCCAAGGTGGTCTAGTCTAGAAATGGGTGGCACAACAAGGGAGCTGGTGCAAAACTGCAATAGAGCAACACACGTGCTAGGATGGGGGTAATTAATCAGGTATTTCCTGAACTCCACCTCGCATTGGTCCCTTTGGATGAGAAAAGAAACTGGAGTTAGCCTGAACTCTTATTGGAGGGAAATTGCCAGAAGACTGAACAATAAAGGACTTCAGCGGTCAATCCATGTTCGGGCCCGGTAGATTCACCATGGAAAACTTACCGCACCACGTAAGTGCAGGGGAGGTTTTTTTTTTACAAGCTACTTAAGTGTATAAGTTAGGGGGAGGCTCCCAATAATTTATCTCTCAAGGTTAAAAATAAGTGAGGGGGTTATCGTATTTATGGGGGAGGGGGGGGAAGGAAGGGAGGGGGACGGGGGACCCAGGTTGATTACTTGTAACAATTGGTCAAATGGGTGAAAGCATGTTAACTTGTCATGCTTTTTCATGTCCCGGACAATGCTAACTAGCACAATTTTGACATATGCTAACTAGTACAATAACTTGAGCTACATCTCCAAGATCTATGACATATGATATATCAATAGAAAGCACTTGAAACAAGGAATCCAAATGTACAACCTCCGACAAATTTTGATATTATTTGTAAAAAATTTACCGGACGCCCAACTTTTTGAAGGTGTGCTAACTTGAAACTGCTAACTAGCACAAAAAGCGCGACAGGTTAACATGCTTTCACCCAAATATGTACACTAGAATTCGAATGAATTTAGGGGAAGTTTTGTATCAAGTCACATATCAAATTTTGCATCAAGCCGATCATACATAAAGGTTGATTTGGAGCAGGTCAAGGGTTGATTTACACCAGCTTTGGATGGGTCAGAATTGGATGAGCAGCAGGAGTGCAGGCTAATTGGGCACATAGCTTGAAAGTCAAACTAAGACACATTGAGGGTACATCTAGTTATCAACATAAGTGGTTCCTTAGTACATTGCTAGTCAACATGCTACACATTCTTTGACTAGTTTGACTCAATTAGACCATGTGAGATCTAAATTTTATATGTAAGATAGGGGTATGATATTTATCTTCATTGATTATCGTATAAGCGTAGAAAGGGGGTCATATTCCCTATTATGAGTCGTATATAGGGGTTTTATCAAAGTTGTCCACTCGCAGGTGGCATCCCATTTTGTATATGGAGTGAATCCCCCGGGTTTTTGGGATGAAACAACAAGTGTTGAAAATCTTCTGACTTTCTAGCTGACTAGCTTCAACTAAATGGCAGGGAATAGATGCTTGTATGCAGAGCAATTGAAGGCCTAAACAACGGTCTGATGTGAGTCCGAGAATCCACTTTTGAGTGGAAAGCTTGGAAATGGCCCAAGAGTATTCTTTTCTTTAAACCTCACACCAAGAATGTCTATCAAGATCTCATGCACAAGGATGATTGGTTCTCCCCTTGAACAAACAGTGAGAAAACAATGGTCAGAATCTCGTTGGGCTATGGTCACGATGAACGTTTGGGGGCCACAGTGGCCCCAATATATGAAGGTGTTTCTATGGAAGGTGCTATGGGGGGACCTTGCCGATGGACATCAAGATCCTGCCACGAGGCATAGGATCCGATAGGTGCTCAGGGTACCAAGGGGCTAGCGAAGACCTCAGCACCTTCTCATGGATTGTCTGACTATTAGAGGAATGGCGGGAAAGGTGTGCAAGTGGATACAAAGAACATGGAAGATAGGTTTTCTTAAGAAGGATCTGTGTCTAGGGGGGAAACAATTTCAAAGTCCTTCTTTTCTTGTTTGTACCCAAATTGTTAGATTTTGCTTCTTTTATAAAATCTGGAAGGTCAGGGACTGCCATGTCTTTGATAACAAACTTTATGTGGCTAGCTTCTATATGATTGTACAAGAAAGTGAGGAGCTTAAAATATGTGATAGGTAAAAGTCACAACTCAGATGACTGGCTCAAGGCGACCTATGTACCAAAAGGGTTGTTTGAGAGGATGGGCCATTGTTTATATAGGCCCCTCCAAATGCGGCGCCTCTTTGAAAATCTGGAGGGAATGCCAAGCTCGTCGGGCTACTCATGGGGCCCGATGGGCAAATCAAATATCTCGGTGGAGAAACATAAACTCTCGGCCACTCAATGTGAATTTGATGTTATTAACACTCCCATGGGGTAAATATTAATAACACGAGTTACTACCACTTCACACTTCACATGAAGACTTGAATGAAAACCTTGCAAGTAGTGTATGCTTGCAATGTGGGTACATTAATGTTGGAACTTTGCAAGACATTCACCCAGCTAGTAGGTGTGCCCAATTTTAAAAACGGAGCTTTTTTTGTTTCTCAAAACTCACAATTGTGAGTGATTTGTATTAGAATGTCATAGAGAAAATTACAGATCACTTTCAAGCTCATGCCGAGCCTTGAGGCGCTGAAATTACACCAAATTCAAGCTAATAAACTATTATCAAAAGCATTGTCAAGCGCCGAATGGCACACACTCTAGAGTCCTCACGGGGTCCTCACTAGAGCTAGAACTTGAGGTTTATCCTTGAGCTTTATCATGTAATATTTTTGCATTTTTTTTCCAATAAGAATGTCCACAAATAGTTACCTCCCTTGGGTGTCTATCTGCCCTTGGAAGTAGGTTTGGTGAGGAAGCATTCTCGATGAGGGTTTGAGTGGTGCAAGTGCTTGGGGATCATTTCTATTATTGGAATGAAGCACTCCTCATCACTACACCGACGTACTTGTATTTTATGACTCTTAGGTGTCTATCTGCTTTAAAACATATTTGGGTAGGGAGCATCCTCGTGGAGGTTTAGGTGGTGCAAGTGCTTCTGGCTCATTTCTATTGTTGGAATGGAGCACTCCTTATCACTACAGCGATGTCCTTGTATTTTAGGACTACTTACCTCCCCTAGGTGTCTATCCACGTGGAAGAAGGTTTGGGTAGGAAGCATTCTCACGGAGGGTTTAGGTGGTGCAAGTGCTTGGGGCTCATTTCTGTTTTTGGAATAGATTGCTCCTCATCATTACATCAGCGTACTTGTATTTTACAACTAGTTACCTCGCCTAGTCTATCTGCCTGGAAACAGTTTTGGATAGGAAGCATCCTTTGGAGGGGTTTAGGTGGTGCAAGTGCTTGGGGCTCCTTGGGGCTCAATTCTATTATTGGAATAGACTGTTTCTCAACATTACACCGATTTCATGCTCTTTTTTTTTTTTTTGGACCTACATGTCAAAATTTTCGGACTATTGATGTTGCCCGAAGGGCCCTTGATGCTACTCGGAAGATTTGTGATGTTGCTTAGCAAGCTAAGGCTTTGTACCGGGAGGCAAGAGCGACCGGACCATCTGGCAGGTCACATAGTCATTTTCGTTGTGCATTGAGAATTTTGTTAATTAACATTGTGATCACATGGAAGAAACGTGATTACGTGGACTTGAAATCCTTGACTACTTGATATTTTTAGTAAGTAGGATGTGCAAAATATAGATATTGCGTTTGGAGAACTGGTAGCTTTTGTACCAGTGTAGCGTCTAATTGACCACACAACTTTCAAGTGAATTGCAGAGCTAGCAGTGTAGCACCCAATTCTCATTATTAGACTTAGAGCTAGAGCTAGAGCTAGTGATAGGAGGGATGGGTTGTGTACATTCTCGCAACTAGTAACTTGAGCAACTTCGTTCCTGTGAGAACTGGCAGGGGCTTGTCATTTTTCACAACGAATAATAATAAACTCCCCTTTTCCTTGATGTCATTTGTCGCTTTGCGTGGTTGCGTGCTTGTCCAACCCTATGGATAGGAGCAACCTCGCAACCTGTGTGCGACATGTTTGCAACAAAGTAGAGCTGAGTCACGCTCGCTCTAGTGGGTGGAGTGGGGAGGAAGGAGCATGGCAGGTCACACCTCCTCTCTAGTTTTGTGAGAGAGATTTTTAAGGGTTGAATGAATGCAAGCTGGCAGCTTTTGGTTGGAAGACTAAAACCTAGGGTAAAGGGGCCAGTGGTGGGCCAGCTAAGAGGCGCTGGCCATAGCTCCCTCCCCCGTTATCAGATTCGAGTCGAATGAGGCGCAGAAGATGCGCGCTGAAGAGAGGGTTTCATCGCAAAAATCTGAGCGCAATCTGCCTACGATTGTAGAATAATACATAGCGTAGCTCATTCTCCAATGCAAAATGAAGCCTCTCACATGTTAGAGACATGCAAGGCCCAATAATAATCAGTTTTTCAGCAAATCAAAGAAGGACACATCACCAAGATTCCAAGCATATTCCATTTTTTTGGCTCTATATTGGGGGGAGGTGCAACTTTGTTCTGGTACCCGTCTCCTTATTGGCCCCTTTACCCTACAAACAGGGAGAGGAAAGCTCTTCTAGAAATATAACCTATCTCCTTCCTTTTTTGTAGCACTAACAGGGACAAAATTTCCTTATGTAATTTTCCTCATGGGAACTTGCATGGTTCGCAACTTGTTGCGCAACTGAATTTTCCTCATGGGAACTTGCATAGTTGGCAACTTGTTGCACACAAGTTGCGAACGACCCCGCCATGTGAACTGGCTCCTAGTCATGAGTCCTCCAAAACTTTATCGCTGCATCCTTCATTAAAGCTTAGGAGGAGTACAAAGGCCGCTGCCTCACTACTAACCTTTACTGGTGCAAAATACATGTACACTTCCTACTTTCCAAGTTCCATGTTCATCCTGCATGATTGCATCACATGGCACGATTCTCTCTCCTGAGTCCTACATTGCCTTCTCTGTTTTTGATTAATAGCCCACATAGCCTAATAGGCGCTGCACTGCACTGTGCACAGTGCACGCTCAATGTAACACAACATTGCAACTCTTTACCTTTGCTGAGATATTTTGTGCGAGAAATTGCCCTTTCAAGTTTCAAGTCGTATCGATATTGCCATAGCACTTAGCAGATGAGATGATATAATTGTAGGCTAGGCCTACACGCGTCCGTGCATTCAGCCTTCTATAATTACAGCTACTGGCCGTAGCTCAAACTGGAACCTGGAACCCATATTGTGTGGTTATTCTTATTGGATGATAGATAGTACACTCATTGCGCCAATTCACGAGCTAGCTGGCGCTAGCTGTAAGGCATATAGTGATCAATCATCATACCAGTAACCAAACTAAACCTAATGGAATCGTAATTATTTGCTACTGGGGTTTAACTTTTAACTACGAATTAGGGTTTTTTTTTTTTTTGGGTTTTTTGGGGAAAGAAGCGGAATTTAAATTGAAGGAGAAACAATAACAAAGAGTACATGGGACCCACATGTAAGGAGTGGGTCTGTCCTTACATAGGAGAAATTACATCTCTCATCTTCAACCTATTGGGTCTAGCAACGATCCATTAATTAATTAACGCTACAGATTCCACCCATACTAAAGCGATAATACATTTTAAGACAGTGTGGAGGCGATGCACACGCAGCAGTCGCCCAGCTCCTCTCCTGCACCATGCGCAGCTCCTGCACCCTTACAGCTCGATCGCAGTTCTCTCTCTGCTGCGCAACCTCATGTTGTGCATCCTGAGCATCGTGCTCTGCGTTTTTTC
The DNA here is from genome assembly GCF_014529385.1 of Adiantum capillus-veneris. Lineage (NCBI taxonomy): Eukaryota > Viridiplantae > Streptophyta > Polypodiopsida > Polypodiales > Pteridaceae > Adiantum > Adiantum capillus-veneris. Next base: position 173,011,013 of record NC_140931.1, on the reverse strand, counting down.
ATCCTTGGTCAACGCAGCCACTGCATCATGATCATCCTCGGAGCGTACCCTACTACTACAGGAAGAGGGAGACAGAGGGGATACGCCCCACTCCAAGCCTGCTCTGGACAAGAGAGACGGAGAGAGGCAGAGAGAGAGCGCGAACGCTCAACATGATTTCTTGGGTCACCATATCACAGTCCTGCTCCATCCGCTCTCAGGCCTGCCTCCCCCACGATGCGGCATCGCAACAGCAAAAAAAAATTCTAGACATTCGCCTTGGCATGCGGCATCCCTCTCTCTTCTCTCTCCCCTCTCCCCTCCACGTGCTGGCTCCAGCCTTTTTCTCATCGGACGCATTAGAGCATCTCGTTAGATTTGCCCCAATTTGACCTGCTTGCAAGATTGGGACAACATACTAGCACTATAGAACAAAGGGACTTTATTTCTCCACTGAGTCCAAGGCAGATTTCTTTGAATGACATAGCTAGGGAAATGAGACTCAGCAACATCTTTAGTCTCTTTACAAAGGGATACAAAGATTTTCAACAAATATGTCCATAACAAACACTAGGGGTAGTGTTAAATACAGAATGTAGCCCAGATATCCAAAACTTCCATAAAATTGCTTCTCTACATATTCCACAAGGGAGTATCCCACCCTCTAGTAATATCCAATAGCAGGTCTTTGACTTCCAAACTTTGGGGGTTAAAGTGGAGGAGCAGCTTCTTCAGTACCTGTATAACATAAAGATTGTGTTTGCAGTTGTAGAAAGGTGGGGGATGTCCTCTATATCCCTCTTGCACCTATTGCACATACCATCCCCAATTCCAAATTTTCTAGCTTTGTCTCCACACCAAACTCCCTGATGGATGATTAACCAGAGCAGTACAATGTGCTTACAAGCTATTGGGTAACTCCAAATGCATTAAAAAAAAACCTGTAAGTCCATTGTTTCGCACTCCAAGAGACTTCCATTTTGAGTTAAGTTTCTTCTTCAGCTACTCTTCCACATTAATGGCCTTTGAACTTGAAGCCCCTGTAGATTTCCATAGCCAATTGTTCCATCGAGCCATAAGACTTACTTCTCTTTGCTAGGAGGTGGTGCTTTGATAGAGCAGTTTCAGCTCTCTCATAACACCATTCAACCTTGACTTGTTGTGAGACCCCATATTCTCTTTGGATACTGCCTACTTCTTTACATAGTTGGTTGTCAAAAAGGTCCTTCCAAGCCCTAATCCTTGCTTTAAGACATTTGTGGGGCCTTCTAGAGCGTGAAAGCTTTGCTTTAACTGCAAAATAACCAATCCATGGTGAGTCCATTAGGAAAAAATGAAAGTTAGTTATGGATTTCTTGAAAGGGGTCCACTTTTCCTTCATTGCTTTCCAAGCTGTCCAAAACCTGCACACTAACTTAGAGCCATAAGGGATGAAATTAGGAGGAGCCAAAATCAGATCCCTCAGCTTAAGATCCTTCCAACTTTCCAAGATTTGTAGCTGCTCAAATGTTTGAACTTGTATTTGTTTCTCTTCAACAGGAGAGCCCAATAGTCTTCAAATGAAATAGCCCTTAAAATCCAATTACCTACCAACCTAGTAGAATCCAGGTTGAGGTTAAGCAATCCAAAACCTTCTTTGTCCTTAGGTAAATTACATATATACCAAGATACTTTCTCAATTATAGGGTTCTCAGGATCTCCTCCCCATAGGAAAGACCTGGCCAAGGAGAAAATCTTGTTCAATTGATACTTTGCAGGTTGCCATCAAGACATGAAGTATATGAGAGAAGGGAGAATGTAATGATGGAGAACAAAAACTCTAGAGGGTAAAGAATATTTATATCCTTGCCATCTGAAAAGTTTTTGCTTGAACCTGTTGACAACCCAACCCCATCTTTGAGAGAAGGTTACCTTGAATCCCATATAGGGATGCCTAGCAATTTGAACACTTGACCATCAGGGATCATTTTGCAACCAATATCCAAAATCATCTCAGGGGGGTCATTGTCAGAACATTATTTACTGTGGTTGATCACTGAGCCACTTGCTGTACAAAATGTGTTGAGGCACTTCCCGAAGTAGTCCACCGATTGCACATCACAAGACAATAGGGCATTTGTGTCGTTTGCAAACTATCCCACACATAGGTCTTTATTGGGACCTGGAATCTTAGTACCTTTTGAAGGAGTACGAGCGGAAGTGCGACGCGAGAGAGAGTGCGAGAAGAAGAGCACGACGATATAGTGAACTCGCTTTACTGTAATGTGTAGAGCATAGTGAGTTCTTATTAGGTTTTTACAAAAGAATATGTGTACATACCTGGCGGCCCGCCCACTTACCTAGGCGACCACATTGGGCTTTATACCCCAACAACCTCCCACTTAAAGTCCAATGTGGCACTTTAAGTGTGAGAGAAGCTACTATACAAGCTAATATACAAGAGATGTAGAGAAGTGATGTACTACCCTACACCTAACTGCGTGCGAAAATGGGCAAAGCTCTCTGAGGGAAGTCCTTTTGTAAGTAGATCAGCAGGATTTTTTGTGGTGTGAACTTTGACAAGCTGAATTTGCTTATCCTCGAGCATTTCCCTAATGAAATGATACTTCACATCCACATGCTTTGTCTTTGAGTGATAAACTGGATTGCGAGCCAATTGTATAGCACTCTGACTATCACAATATAACACAGGCATCTCTTCTTTGATTCCGAAATCTGTTACTAGTCGATTAATCCAAATTGATTCTTTGCATGCCTCTGATGCTACAACATATTCAGCCTCTGTAGTAGACTAAGTAACACAATCTTGTAATCTAGAACGCCATGATACTGCTCCACCAGCCAATGTAAAGACATACCCTCACGTAGACCTTCGGTTGTCTAAGTCACCTGCATAATCTGAGTCTGTAAAACCCTTTACACTTAGCTCCTGACTCCCATAGCATATACGCATACTCTTTGTAGCTTTCAGGTATCTCAATATTCCTTTCACTGCCTCCCAATGTTTCTTGCCTGGGTTTGACATGTATCGACTTACTACTCCCACTGCAAATGCAATGTCTGGGCGAGTAGCAATCATTGCATACATCAAACTACCCACTGTAGACGCATATGGAATCTTATCCATTTCAGCCTTTTCTTCCTCAGACACAGGACAATCTTGTTTGCTAAGTTTCACATATGGTGGCAATGGAACACTCAATGCCTTTCCCTTCTCCATATTCAAACGTTGCAAAACCTTGTCAATATACTCTGTTTGAGATAACCAAATCAACTTCTTTGATCTGTCTCTCTCAATGCGCATACCAAGTATATGACTTGCCTCACCCATGTCTTTCATGTCAAACGATTTTGCCATCTTTGACTTCGCAGCTGAAATTTCTTCCAAGTGCTTGCCAGCAATCAACATGTCATCCACATACAAAATAAGGATCAGCCAACTGCCATCCTTAGCCTTCTTTGTATATAGACAGTGATTGAACTCACTACGTTTGTAGCCTTGAGAAAGCATAAACTTGTGCAACTTATGGTACCATGCCCTCGGTGATTGTTTTAAGCCATAAAGACTCTTTAACAACTGGCATACCAAATCTTCCTTGACTTTCTCAACAAACCCTTCTGGCTGCTGCATGTAAATTTCCACATCTAAATCACCATGCAAGAACAATGTCTTGACATCCATTTGGTGCAACACCAAATCTAATATGGCAACCAATGCAAGAAAGAATCTCAATGTAGTCATCTTGACCACCGGAGAGAAGACTTCATCAAAGTCAATGCCTTGTTCTTGCTTCAAGCCCTTGGCAGCAAGCCTTGCTTTGTACTTTGGCTGACTATCATGAGTGGTGATCTTATACCTGTAAACTCATTTACAAGGTAGAGCCTTTTTGCCCTGTGGTAATTTAACTAGCTTCCATGTCTGGTTTTTATGCACAGCTGTCATCTCTGACTGCATGGCCAATTGCCAATTCCCGGAGTCCTTCATTTGCACTGCTTCCTTGTAACATGAAGGCTCATTGCAATCAGTCAACATGACATAGTTCATAGATGGAACAAACCGATCAGGAGGTCGTGAGATACGTCCCGATTTACGCAAAATAGGTGGTTGAGGCTCAGCCACAACCTGTGGTTCCACTCTACCTTGTCCTTGCTCCTCTTGAGCCCTGACATTTTGTCTTGCACGTGCAGGTCCATCTTCTTGGAAGACAACTCTTCAAATCTCCTCAACCCTCTCTGGTTTAGAATGATATTTGGCTTCATTAAAGTGAACATCATTGCTGCGGATAACCTTTCTGGATTCAGGATCCCAAAGTCTGTACCCCATCTCACCAGAATTATCATAGCCTAGAAAGATGCACTTCTACTCTTTGGCTCAAGTTTGTTAGTAAATTCCTTTGGAACGTGAGTATATGCCTCACAGCCAAAGACTCTGAGATGCTTGTATGAGGGCACCTTGCCTGACCATACCATCTCTGCCACTAAATCCTTCTGCAAAACCTTGCTAGGAGATCTATTTATAAGATGAACAACTGTTGATACAGCTTCAGCCCAAAACCCATTTGGCAGCTGTGCATTAGACAACATACTTCTGACTTTCTCTTGTATGGTCCTATTCATCCTCTCAGCAACACCATTTTGAGGAGGATTGTAAGGAGTAGTAAGTTCACGTTTTATACCTTTTGACTCACAAAAGTCCTGAAAGGCCTTTGAAACATACTCTCCACCATTGTCAGTGCGTAAGCATTTAAGCTTCTTGCCACTCTGATTCTCCACAAGTGTCACAAACTTTTTGAAAACACTAAACGCTTCATCCTTGTGCTTGAGAAAGTAAACCCATACTTTCCTCGAGTAATCATCTATAAATGTCATAAAGTAAGAAGCTTCCCCTAGAGATAGGTTAGGCATAGGTCCACACAAATCACTATGAACAAGTGCCAACTGTGTATCTCTTCTACTGCTTCTATGCTTATGTGGCTGCTGTGTTTTCTTACCATACAGACAATGTTCACAGAATTCAAAATCATTAAATGAAAAGCCAAGCAAATAACCAGAACGAGACAAGATTTCCATTCCCTTCTTGGACATATGTCCTAATCGGCTATGCCACAAAGAAACGTTCGACTACTCGGTTACATTGATTACATTTTTAGAGACATTTGATACATAAATCATGTAAAGTCCTGTAGACTTTACTCCATGTGCTACTGTCATAGAACCCTTGGATATCTTCCACATGTTCTGTCCAAAAGTGGTGACGTAGCCAGCATCATCAAGTAAACCTGTGCTGATCAAGCTCTTTGTAATTGCGGGAACATGTCTCACATTTTTCAGCGTGAAAGAAGAGCCATTCTGAAACTTCAATTGAACATCTCCAACACCTAAGATCTCACATGTCTGCCCATTGCCTAGCCGAACATGATCTTTAGTGGTCACATAAGAGGTAAACCACTCCTTGTTTGGAGACACATGAAGTGATGCCTCCGAGTCTATAATCCAGTCACTCAGTGCATTTCCATCAGATGCTGTAAGAAGAGCTAATTCCATTGTATTCTTCAAGAAGTAGATGTCTCCTGACACTAGACTGTCATCCTCTGCAACAGTGTTTGTCACATTTATTTCTTGAATCTTCAATGAGGACTTGTTCTTCTCACCATGGTCTTCAGCTTTCTCTTTGCCTTTTTCTGCTTTCCATTCTCTGCAGTCTCTTTTCATGTGACCCTTCTTGCCACAATGGTAGCATTCTATGTCACTCTTGCCTTTAGCATTGCGGGACTTGCTACGAGACTGATTCCTCTTTCCACCTTTGTACTTTTCTTTGGTCCTTCCCCTGACAACTAAGGCTGTTCCTTTGCCTTTGTCCATTGTCTTTCTGTTGGTTTCTTCAGTAAGCAGACTGCCTTCTACACTTGCTATGGTCAAACCATATGGAGGTGCAGAATTACTCAAAGTTGTGCGAAAAGTGTCCCAACTTTTTGGCAATGTGATCAACAGGAACATAGCTCTAACAGGTTCATCAAACTTGACACCTTGAGCCGACAACTGACTGTAGATGGTGTTGAATTCATTCAGATGATTGGACATAGGTGTCCCTTCTTTCATCTTCAAGTCAACAAGCTTCTTAAGCCAGTATACCTGTGAAGCTGCACTCTGCTTCTCATAAAGATCACTCAGATTTGTCCATGCTTCATAAGCCAACATCTCGTTTGCTACATTGAAGTAAACGCTTTCTTCCAATGTCAGCATAATGGTAGAAAGTGCCAATTCATCTATTTCGCTCCATTCATCTTCGTCCATATCTTCTGGTTTTATCCCCTTGAGCTTTATAGGTTTTATCTGCTTCTTTTATACCAACACGTGCCAAATCTGCTTCTTCCACAATGGGAAATTGGTTCCATCCAGCTTCTTGATATTGTAAAGAGCAGTGTCCTGTGATCCAGCCATAACTACGCTTCACAGTAGTTTACTTTCCTGGGAAAAATTCAGCAGAGTTTCCCCTGTAAACTGACCTCTAAACCAATATCAACCTGTCAAATGAACCAAGAAAGCTTCAGATTCTGCAGAAATTTCGGCAGAGTCTCCTTTGTAAAATGGCTTTGGTGTACTAAAAAACAGACCAAAAACAACTCAAAAAAACCATTGTCTCTCTAACACTGTAAGCTGTGGGTAAACCTATCTTGCACCTGTACTGTCTCTCACTGTCCTGTAAGCATAGACTGCGACAATGCCTCAACGGCAGTAAAACAAAGATGCAATCCCAACTGTCTAACTCATAGTCAATACATCCTAGTTGCCTATCTAAGGGTGCTCGAGGGATTGCTCCAAGACCTGTATCACCGAAAGGGTCTCAACATTCGAGAATCTCCCAGCTCAATAAAACCTCCTCGACCCTCAACAAAGGCTGCAGTAAATTTGACAGTACATAGACTTTCCACAAAGTCATACATCCACAAATTTCCCACTGTATGGTGTAACCGCTGCGGCGGTTGTTTGCTGCGTGACTCACAACAGCAAACCCTCAACATACATACATCATCTCTGACAATACATCCCATGTTGAAGTACCTGCAATGTCAGGATGAAATCTGGAATATCAAGCAGCAAACACAAGCTACCTGATGAACTAGTGGATGTCGCCTACAGTCTGTGTGTCGGTGCGCCCGTGTCGTATGTGACATGCCTCCAAGAACTGTGAGCCGTCCTTCGTTGTGTAGATAGCCACAAATCAGCACTCTGGAAGTGCAGATATCTTCAGCACTTGCAGTCGTAGGCTGAAACCCCAAATTTGCAGAGTTGGATCTGCACCTGCCAAGACCACGTAGTCGAAAATGGCCTGCGCATAGCTTTGTCGAAGCCGAACGGTGGCCGAGATGACCTCAGAATGAAATTCTGAGAACACAGGATTTGGGGCCGTGTCTTCGCCTGTGGAATCTCACTCCAATCTGAGCAGGTGACTCTGGCTACCTACAAATGTTGCCCCGAGCCTCGATCTGAGTTCTGATACCAGTTGAAGGAGTACGATCGGAAGTGCGACGCGAGAGAGAGAGTGCGAGAAGAAGAGCACGACGATATGGTGAACTTGCTCTACTGTAATGTGTAGAGCATAGTGAGTTCTTATTAGGTTTTTACAAAAGAATATGTGTACATACCTGGCGGTCCGGCCACTTACCTGGGCGACCACATTGGGCTTTATACCCCAACACCTTTTATTCTTCTGTTTTCCATGACATCCTTAATGAGCCATCCCAAGGTATCTGAGTAGATAGCAAATATTAAAGGAGCTACTGGGCAGCCCTGTCCTACTGATCTCTTGAGTGGGAAAGCCTCTGTAAATTCACCATTAATTGCTATTTTGGCAAAAGCATTACCAAAGAGAATTACCTGTATGAATCTGATAAATTGCCTTCTAAAACCAATGTAATGCACACTGAAAGATAGTCCCATTCCACTCTCATAAGTTTTATCAGAATCAATTTTAAAGAAAATGAAATCCAACTCCTTTTCAGTCACAAGATACATAGTTTCCCACAAAGTGATTATATCATCTAGAATAAATCTGCCTCTGATGAAACCCTTCTGCTGTAGGAGAATTTTGTCCATGATTTTTCTTAACCTTCTGGCTAGGGAGAGAGCAAAGACCTTATAAATGGAAGTTAGACACATGATTGGTCTCTAGTTAGCTAAGTCCTCGTTGGCCCCTCTCTTGTGGATTAGTCTAATCACACCTGTATTCATATTGGTAGAGAGAGATGGTACCCTAAGGGCTTCTTTCCAAAATTATAATAAATGAGGAATTAGAAATTCATGGTATTCTTTGAAAAAATAATTAGGAATGCCATCCACACCAGGAGATTTTCTAGACTTCATGGAGAGAATAGATTCTCTCAGCTCCCCCTCTGTGAAGGGCTAATCCAATTGCGCATCCATTTGAGTAGGCACCATTTTTTTAAATGATCGTAGCTATCTCAGCTCTAGCTGTGCTATGATCATCCTCTCTTGTGGGAGGAGCAAAGAATATACCAGCAAAGTAATCTTAGGTTGTTTGTTGGCACTACCTTTCGATAGAAAGAGAGTGTAAATACGAGAAAATTTTAGCCCGTGTACAATAGAGTACCTTTCTAATTTTTGAAAGGTATGTTTTATATTTCTCCTCTTTAATATATAGTCTTTCTTTTGCTTCATTTCCTTCTCTCTTGCGTGTCCCCTCCCTCCCTCCCTCCCTCTCTCTCTCTCTCTCTAGAGACAGAGCGAAAGACAGTTGTTAGAAGATTTCAGATCAGCATGCATATTATACATAGTGGCTAATTAAGTGCAAGCAATTGTGGGTCGCGAGCAAGCCCACGTCAACGGAGGGGTGACAGGACACATGCACCTACCTCTCCAGTATCTACTCTACTCTACCCATCGGTTGATCAAATGTGGGTGGACACACGTTCAACTATAGAAGCAGCTGTCTCCAACAGACTCGCTAGCTCAAAGGGTCCACATGCAATTCCAATCCTGCTACAACAACAAAGTTGTTCGATGTGGCACCTATATTCCAAACGCCACGGCTTGAGCGTAATAGCTATTAGGATTCTTCACATAGTTCACCGCTGGGTTTGCAAAATTTGCGTTGTTTGGTGGTTTTATGGTGAGTAACCTTGCCAAATGCTCTCTACATAGACTCCACCGTTGGATGTACGTACATGTGCGCGAAACGGGCTGAGCGGAAGAGACCCGCAATTCAAGGGCCTTTAATTGATCTGGAACTTGGAAGTGAAACTTCCATGTGCGCACCCTTTCACTGCAAGCAGCAGCTGGTCGCCTACGGGTTACCACATGGCACAGAGCACTATAGAGAGAGAGTATTAACTAATATTGGAATGGACAGGCACAACGCCAGCGTCCTTCCGCTCCAAGCCTCCAACACACGCAGCCTATCTTAATACAAGTTGCACGCACCTCCCCATTCTCAATTAGTAGGTGTAATTTACACGATCCATGGCATCCCCATATTATAATCGTGCAAATACGCATGAGAACTTGAGAAGAGGCTGAAGAGCTGCATGGGGTTCCCTGGATATGTCATCAGCTTGTACGTGCAGGTAATTAGGATGGTGCTCCCGCTCCGGATCCGCGCTCTTGCTCTTGCATGTGCAGCTCTCCTAAATTTTCTCAAACTAGATTCCTGTTTAGCTGGCGCCGAGGCAGCAGCTTTGTCAGGCTCATGGCAGCTGCTCGTAGAAAATGGGGGTGTATCTGCCATGCATATGACCCTCACGCCTGCCAACACAGTCCTTATGTATGACAGAACTGACTATGGACCTTCTCAGCTAAAGCTAGCGGGTGGGAAGTGTCGCAACGACCCTAACGATCTTGCTCTCACCACTGATTGCTACGCGCACGCAATCGAGCTCGACCTCTCAACCAATGCTGTCCGCCCTCTTGAGGTTTCTACGGATACATGGTGCTCTTCAGGTGCATTTCTAGCAGATGGCAGGTTTGTCTCTACCGGTGGATGGAATGATGGGGGCCAATCCGTCAGAATTTTCACTCCCTGCAGCGATAAGACTTGTGATTGGCAAGAATTATCCAATGCCCTAGCAAAGCCCCGTTGGTATGCTTCAAATCAAATCCTTCCTGATAACAACATCATCGTTGTTGGTGGTCGAAAAGGCTTTTCCTATGAATTTGCACCTAGAACCACAGGCGCTATCAGTCTCCCTTTCTTGTATCAAACCAATGAGCCCAATACAGAAAACAACCTCTATCCATTTCTTCATCTCTCCTCAGATGGTAACGTCTTTATTTTCGCAAACTCCAAGTCCATCCTTTTAGACTACAGGAGCAACAAGGTTGTGAGGACATTTCCGGAGTTACTGGGAGGAAGTAGAAACTATCCTTCTTCTGGGTCATCGGTTATGCTCCCCTTGTCGGCAGTGGACGATTTTCAGAGAGTTGAGGTGATGATTTGTGGCGGGGCTCCCCATGGGGCATTTCAGAAAGTTGCACAGGGCTCTTATCCTGCAGCATTGCAAACATGTGCAAGGATGACGATAACAGACCCCAATCCAGAGTGGAGCATGGAGAACATGCCATCCAGCCGTGTCATGGGTGACATGATACTTCTACCAACATCGGAGGTGCTCATTATCAACGGGGCCAAGCAAGGTACTGCAGGCTGGGGGAGTGCAGTAAACCCATCTTTATCTCCTTTCCTCTATACACCGAGTGCTCCTACGGAGTCACGCTTTCAAGTGTTGGCTTCTACACCCATACCACGCCTATACCACTCCACTGCCATTCTGCTGCCTGATGGCCGCGTCTTGGTAGGCGGAAGCAACCCCAATGTGGGCTATTCATTCATGGATGTGCCCTTCCCGACCGAGCTTCGTATTGAAGCATATAGCCCCTATTATCTGGCCACTTCGTTTGACAACAAGAGGCCCTCTATTACTGCTCTCAATGGACAGATAGGCTATGGAGTGATTTTCGAGGTGGACTTCATACTTCTTACTGCAGATCATGTGTCAAGTGTGGAGTTCAAGCTGTTTGCGCCCCCATTTACCACACACACCACATCGATGAATCAGAGGCAGCTCATTTTGCAGGCAACCACAATACTGAATGGCACATCGAAGGGCGCAGGCGCAGGCTTCATGGCCATGGTGAAGTCTCCTTCTAGCGCCATAGCTGCACCTCCCGGGTACTATTTGCTGTTCGTAGTGAATCAAGGTGTTCCGAGCCAGGGAGCATGGATCCAGGTTGTCGCTTAATTATTAGGGACCATCATCATGCCTGCTACTCACAGGCGAATCACAGCAAGTGATCCGATCAGTCCGAGTCCTGAGTTATTCTGCACCAGCAAGGCTCTGCACGTACACGTAACAATCACATGAAGGCTCGTGATTCCTCATGAGTGAAGCTACGTACACGTCGGATGTTCTACATCGAGGATTCATTCATCCAGTACTGCATATAAAGCATGGCGCTGTACGTCTACAGCTGTGTGCATTAATTTGAACTGGTCACCCTCTCTCTTGAATAATAATGTATAGTAATAATTCTGCCATTATCATATCTGATATTCAATATCTGATCCGACATGAGCACCATCTGTAGGCTCTGTTTGCTGGATTGCGTCCACAAACAGAGGCGTTTGCCACTTGGCCACGAATCATGGACTCCATCTGTAAATAGAATCCCAGCACGGTGAAGATAGCGTTCTCAATGGTGACAAACGGGCCAGCCACAAACCACTCGACCATTTCATTGCAACAGTAATGTGTTTCCTTCAATTACTTTCAAGGTGTAGTATGTAGGTACTATTCATGGCATCATACTTGATTTGAAGCGTTTTAGCGGGCCAGCCACAAACCACTCCACCATTTCATTGCAACAGTAATGTGTTTCCTTCAATTACTTTCAAGGTGTAGTATGTAGGTACTATTCATGGCATCATACTTGATTTGAAGCGTTTTAGCGCATGTATAAGGGATAGTGCCTCGGCCCTCCAGATTTATATGCCTATTTCGAGCACATTTGATAGCATCTGGGCTGTCCGCGTGACAATTTGACAGCGGTTCGCATAAAATGGAAAGCAGGGATGCGTGACAGGCCGAGCACGCGTGCGTGCGTGCGTGCGAGGTGGGAATGGTGATATGGCCTCAGATCGATATGCATGCGATTAGGTGAGTGGAGTAGTGGCCTGGTGAGAATGGGGATTTATTCAACCCCTCTTGTAAAGGTTGGAAGGCAGGCGGGGCCTCGGTGAGTAACACCTCAATTTTTTAGGGGATACGTGGTCGAAAATCGGCATGGCATGTCGGTGAAGGTCACAACCATTGATCTTGAATGTGAACGTGATGTAAACTAAGTGTAAACTCATGCAAGCGTGAACTCGTTGTGAACTTGCATTTGAACTAGATGTGAACTATATTTGAACTCTCCAAGGTATGTGCAGTGCATTTTGGTAGTGTGAACTTGGCGTAAACTCAAAGTGAACTCGGTGTGAAATATGGACGTGTCAAAACTACTTAATATAATTCGACTTTTTCCCTAACTAACAAAATGTGTGCGCTACTGTAGTGGTAAGAAATTCGCTCCAAGATAGAGAGGCCATGAGGTCAAACTCCACCCAATCCATATTTTTTCTCAAAATGGATTAGATGGTCCACGATGAGCAACGATCTAGGATTGTAGATCCCCTCCAAAAAATGAGGTGTCAATTAGTGTCATGAGGAGGTGTCAATTAGTGTCGGATGGTCCACACTGAGCAATGATTTGAAACTATAGATCCCCTCCAAAAAAGGTGTCAATTAGTGTCGTCAGGGTCGAGGCACCTATGGCAGGTAGGGCAACGTGGGTAATTTTCCTTGATATGGAGAGAAAACCTGAGGGAGTGGCAAACAAGGTGGAGGTAGCATGTGTGGCAGATGTGGCTCGCATAGCAATCCCAAAGAAAAAAGGGTATGCTCGGGACATCTATCTATACTTCTATACTTATAATATGATGCAACTTAAAAATTTTGAGCAAGGAGAAGGTACCCACGTGTCTCATTGGGAGACTTGCATTAGAGTATTAAAACAAATCATCACTTCACTTTTTTAGGAAAGGACAAACCTCTTCAATGCACTCTGCCACTTATTGGAGCCTTCCTTTCACTTCAACTTGACTTGGAATCTTGGATAACAAAAAAGGAAGGCTTCAATCCCACTGACTTGCATTGGGGAGGATTCTCGGAGGAGATTGAATAGCATTGCATGGAAGTTGGCGAGGCTATGTGAGTGAGAGAGAGACTTGATAGCACGGTTGGCTACTGGTGTCCTTTGCATGTGTGTGTGTGTGTGTGTGTGTGTGTGAGAGAGAGAGAGAGAGAGAGAGAGAGAGAGACAAAAACCTGCTCGCTTCTAAGGACTCCGACTCAATGATGATGAGCGATTGTGTGCGAGACAAAGAGAGACAACACTTGAGTTGCAACTATAGAAGTTGGAAGGTGTGTGTGTGTGTGTGTGTGTGCACGCATGCATGCATGCGAGAGAGAGAGAGAGAGAGAGAGAGAGAGAGAGAGAGAGAGCGCAAGTCTTTGATATGGGGTTGCAGGTGTGTGTGTGTGTGTGTGTGAGAGAGAGAGAGAGAGAGAGAAACAATTTGAAACTGTCTTGCATCCGACCGCTCACAGTACTCGAAGGGGTGTGTGTGTGTGTGAGAGAGAGAGGCTTTATGCGACATGTCCTCACTATCTCACACGGGCATGAGTTGCAGGGGATTAATGGCCCACGCCCATTTCGGGGATCGGGTGCGATCTGAGCTGTCTGATGCCGTTTGTGTAGATTCGGGAAAATAGGTAAATTCGCGTGGAGCAAAATTTGTAAATGCGGGTGCCCCCCTCCCTCCCTTACTCTCCGCCCTCAGAATCGAACCTAGAACATTGCCTTTACAAGCCTATCACCTTAACCACCTCACCTATGCGTGTTTGTTGAAAGCATTGGGAGAAGGGGTTCCCTTATGATGAACCCGCCACTGTGTAGACTTGGGTCAATTTAGTAAATTCAAGCAAATTGGTACATTCGGACACGTTGCAACATCGGACAGTCCACGATGCACACGCTTCGAGAAATAGGTGTGGGCCATTGATCCTCTCCTGCCCATGCCCGTGTGAGATAGTGCTGAGGTGGCACTTGGCCCTGCAACTTACTTCGCTCACAATAATTGATGGAGCTTCGTGCAACTCGCACTGCGCAGTTATCAAAGGTGTGTGTGTGTGTGTGTGAGAGAGAGAGAGAGAGAGAGAGAGAGAGAGAGAGAGAGAGAGAGAGACACACACACACACACACACACACACACGCAGAGAAGCTTTATGACACATCGTTATTTTCGGCCATTTCTACCTCCAAAAAAATCATTGTTATTTTTTGTCATTTCTACCTCTAGAAAAATCATTGTTCCAAAACATACATAATTCTTTTCCTTCAAGTCACTATTTTTTCCTATTTTGGGCAGAATTTCTCCCTTTTTTTTTTGACGTCTCTACTTAGGGAAAAGTCATTGTTCCAAACATACAAAATTCCTTTCGTTGAGTTTGCCAAGAGGAGATTTTAAAAAATTACGGTGTTTTACAAGTTTTTACACTATTTTGGGGCAAAATTTCTCCTTTTCCACTTGCCCTCAACCACCATTTTTGAAATTCGGGTTTTTGCACTACTTTTTTCTATTTTGGGATGGAATTTCTCCTTTTCCCCTTGCCCTCAATCGGCCTTTTTGAAATTGGAAACGACACGTGATTAAGCTAAGACACATTTTTTTCGAACACTGTTTACCTTTGAATCATGTCGACGTTTTTGAAATTGGAAACGCCCGCTATTAAGCCCAGGCACATTTCTCCAAAACAATGTTTACCTTTGAATCATGTGTAAATCAACCGTCGATGTGAGAGTATTTTTTTAAATTTTTATACTATTTTTTCTATTTTGGGGTGGAATTTCTCCTTTGCCCCTTGCTCTCAACCGGCATTTTTGACAGATGGGTTTTTGAACTATTTTTTTCTATTCTGGGGTGGAATTTCTCCTTTTCCCCTTGCCCTCAATTGGCATTTTGAAATTGGAAACGACATGCTATTAAGCTAAGGCACATTTTTTTCGAACGCTGTCTACCTTTGAATCATGTGTATATCAACCATGTGTGCGTGTGCATGTGCATCATGGGCCATCAAAGGCAAGTGAAACCAAGACGGATGACGAACGGCCCCAATGCGGTGTAGGCAGACCCGAAGTGGCACAAGCAAATCCGAGGTGGCGAAGGCGAGAGATGGGCAAAAAACTTGACGATGTTTGAAGGTTCTTTTGCACTAATGGTTCTCTATTATTTGTGCTAAACTTGGGTTTTTTTCTCACCTTAAGTTGCATTGAACAGCTAATTCTCAAAATTTAGCGGTGCGATTACACTAAAAGTAGGTTTAATTCCATCTCACGTTCAAGTTACAATGAATAAATAAATCTCAAAATTTATTGGTAGGATTACACTACACCTAAGCTTGCTTCCAATTTAAAATCAACATATGAATAAAAAATTCAACTTTATTGTGTTTCAAGGTTCTTTCCCTAAAATTTGTAGGTTTTCTCATCTTTGAATCACAATCAAAATCGGGAAAGAAATTTAACCGTGAATTTTAAAATTGAGAATGTGGAAATACACAAAACCTACGTTTTTTCAAGCAATCAGATACCACTTAGATACATAATGCTTGCTTGCAGTGGAATGACCAAATCCAAGGTGGCAAAGGCCTGAGATGGACAAAAAATCTTGACACTATTTGAAGGTGTTTACAATAAATTTCTCTAGGATTTGGTCGCCTTAAACTTACAATGAATAGTTGTCGATGAGATTACACTAAACCTAGGTTTACTTCTATCTCACCTTCAAGTAATTACAATGAATAGATAAATGTCAAAATTTATCACTAGGATTGTACTAACCCTAAGTTTACTTCTAGTTTAAAAATCGATAGATGAAAAAATTTAAAATTTACGGCAACTTCATTGTGTTTCAATGTTTTTCCCCTAAACTTTGTAGGTTTCTCATCTTTAAATCGATCCGAAATTGAAATCGAACATAGAATTTAGAGGTAGATTTCAAGATTGAATATATGGGAATACACAAAACCTACATTTTTTTCAGGCAATTGGATACCCACTCAGATACACAATGCTTCTTCTTGGACACTTGAAAAATGTGCATATGAGAAATTTTAGATGCAACCTACTTTTACTTTACAACAATAGAGACAACACCCAATCAGATCATGTGTATGCGCGCGCGCGCGCGCGTGTGTGTGTGTGTGTGTGTGTGTGTGTGTGTGTCTTCATCCTCTCCTCATGAACCTCCTCTCCCTTCACAAGGAGCGCAATAATTGAGAGAGAGAGAGAGAGAGAGAGAGAGAGAGAGAGAGAGAGAGAGAGAGAGAGAGAGAGAGAGAGAGAGAGAGAGGATTTAAGCAGTGGTGTTTGACTCATTATGGGGGAATTTTGAAATATTATCGCTTTCGTATACATAAACGAGTAGATTTGTGCAGCTCTTTATGCATATCTGCGAGTGATCGAGAGCTAAGATATTGTTACAAATTTAAAAGTTGCAGTGGTATTGATAGTGTGCTCTTTTGGTTTGCACCAACATATGGGTCACATACTATAGTTGTTATGTTGATTCAACTTTGATTTTCATGAAAAGCTGATGTTATGATGTTTCTTGGATGAGGTTGAAATGTTCTATTTATAAATGCCACATCAAAGAGGGCATTGGACACTATCTACATTTAGCTGGATGCTTCATCATCCACCATTTCATATCTATGGTAACATCTAAGTATTTCCTTTGTAAAGTTTTCAGCTTGGTGTTCAAACTGACAATTTTCTCATGTAGATCCACCTGGTTGGAGAGGCCCACTCACTACGCACGATGTAGTACATATTATTGAAAGCTTGGAAGTTGTTAGGTAAGGAACATCAATGAAGCACGATGATTTTTAATATTTTGTTTGGTTATTGAACTTATTGTACTTAACCTGTTGCCTTGCAGGAATCACTGTTATCGTGATAACATTTTAATCGAAGTGCATGAGTTTTTGGAGGACTCCAATGATACTTTCACATCAGTGTGGCTATGAATCGTAATGCAGGTTCAGCTCGCATAAGGGTTCACGAGCTCGAAGATCGCTCGCTAACTAATGCATAATGCTCTTATAGGGATATGTATGAGAATTTGAGGATTGTATTGTACACCTTGCGTTAGGGGCATCGTCGTTTTGGTAGGAGCATTCGTTGTGTGGGTCCATGGGTTTGACGAGTACCAAATGCAACATCCGAAGGTTATCATTTTGAAATTGCAACAATTTTGTTAGTTAAGATTTAGTGTCTTTCAGAAAAATTTTTCTTTAGAGACGAATATAAGGTTATTCTTACAAAGACTGAAGGGGATCGGAGAGCACCACAGACGGAGAGTGAGAGAGAGAAGGAGACACAAGACACACAGATATGGGTGGGGAGACTCAAAGAGTGAGCAGTCCCCTATACACTTATGCTATGTATAAGGTATATAAGTCAGTGGACGCCCAGACTTTGGGCGGCCGGCAAGGCACAGACACCTATACCCCAACAACCTCCCACTTAAAGGCGACTGTGCCTTTAAGCAAGGGAACCTAGTCTAAAGACTACAGAAGGCGAGAGAAAATCGCTCTCAACTGATGTCCACTAGCTGGCTATGATCGTGTGCATCCGGCTGTCCTGCTCCCGTGTAAGTCCATACACCACCAGACGTACCGCACACGAACTGCAAGTATGTACGCAATACCTGCATATCTCCCTCGTGCACTATGCCATCATCAGTCAACAAACGACTGACAACCCCAACTGCACATGCTCCCACTGCAGCTGCGATATCCGGTTTCAAGATCAACATCTCATACATGAGACCACCGAATGCCGATGCAATGCTAGTGGGCCCTGCTAGATCTACGGAGCATGCATCAACATATATATCTCTGGCAATAGGCATCTCTGAATGACAAGGCGTGTCAACCACATGCATCTCCTGATTGTTCGCAAAAGACGCATCAACCTGTCGTACAACCTCAGAGCAAACCAGCTGCTCTAGGTGTCTGCTGGAAGACATATCCTGCACAACTATATCCCCATGCTCACCATCGAGCATAGAAAGGAATGATTGCATAATCGCTGACATCTCAGCCTCCTTTGCAATCATCCACTGCAAACATGACCACTCAATCTACTGTGACTCACTAGAGCTCTCATGCTCTAACTCCTTATGCATAGACTATTGCACAACTTCCTCATGTCGTGACTCACTAGAGCAAGACCGCTCTACCTGTCTATCCTGCATAGAAGTATCTTGCACAATTGACTCTCTGCTTTGCTCAGTCACTAGCAAAGCATGCATGTCTGACTCTGTCACCTCTTTGTGTGACTGCTCAAGTCGTGCCCAAACTGTGTGCACAACGAGCTCACTACTCTGCACTCCATGCAAAGCACCCTGCAACCCATGAGCAAAAAAGACTGTCCGGGTCTCTCGCTCTGTGCATGGCTGTAACAAGATTGAGACTCGACCATCTCGCACTAGTACTATGTGCAATGGGTACCATGTGCCAACTCTAGCACCTCTCGCAATCACTAGCGAACCCAAATGCAACGCAAAAGATCACTCAAGCAGTGATACTCGACATCCACTATCCCGTAACTGTCTGACTGAGATCAAATCCCGTCTCAGATCTGGCACATAACGCACATGAAGCAGGGTATATCTCATACCACTGGGCAAGGACAAACATACGTCTCGTTCACCCTCAATGTCATACACAACACCATCAGCCATGTGCACACAACCAAGTCTCCCACTAGAAAACGTACTAAACCACTCACGATGCGACATAACATGGAAAGTAGCATCTGAATCTAGTAACCAATGTGAAGACAATGTGCAATCCTATATGCAATCTGTAGACATAAGATCGTCTGAAGACAAGCTAGATGTAAATGTGACATCGCTGTCACAAGCATACTCAATAAGCACCGTACTGATCTCACTAGCATCTGTCATGCCCAAATCTGCATCACGCATCTGTCGCCTCTGTTGTCTCAAACGCCTGAAACATCGACGCCTAATGTGCCCTCTATGTCCACAATGCCAACATGTCAAGTCTCTATGCCGTCAAGACTTGCATGTGGGACCAATCTCTCCCATGGACATAGAAGTGGGACTAGACTCCCTTGTAGACATGGATGTCGCGTACATAGCATGTAAACTCTGCCATAAAGCATGAGTTGTAGTCTCCCTTGAGACCTGCCAGTAAACAGACTCAACCAGATGCAAATGAATCGTAGACATGGCTAACTCATCAAGATCCTGCTAATCATCATCACGCATAGACTTGGGCTTCTCCGATAAACCACGCAATGGTTTATCCTGCCACAAATCTGCCAATGCAATAAGCATATGCTCCTTCCAAGCAACAGAATTTGCACCATCAAACTGTGTCAGACCATAATGATGGAAGTCAAATGAAAAATCAGCCATAATGCTCGCAAAAGAGCAACCAACAATAAGTAGCAAATGTCAACCAAATCAGCCCTAACTGGCTCGAATCGCATCAACAAAAGTCTGCAAATATGGCTCAAAACCTGATGCAAAATTGCACCAATAACCGTGCAAAACCTTGCACAAAATCACAAGTCAATATGACTCGAATCCGGCTACCTAGCTCGTAGCCACACAAGCATACATCACAATATTCACTCCTGTGAGTGTGCCAAGATAACTGTACGCCTGTCAAACCGTGAGCTAATCACCAAGCCCACACTGTGCGGTATCGATGCATACGCACGCACAAATCTCCCACTTGCAAAGAACACCGCACGCAAATGCTGAGTGCAACCCGCAATCTCTACCTAGATCGCATAAATGATGCACATAAAACTCCTGGGAAAATTTCACCAGAGTTTCGACGCACAATGGCTATCGACACAAAATAACCATTGTCCTGCAAGCTCAATACAATGAGCAATCAATGCGCATCAAACTACACTCAATATACATGCATAAGATCTGCAAACCTATGTCCAACAAATGCTCACAAAGAGTACCACAGGTGACCATACATGTCATCCACAACCAACCTCTGCAGTTGCTCACAAGATCTACTGCTCACCACATAAGCATACATAGAGCATTACCCGCTCAAAGACCATGTATGTAAGCCACAACACTGCAGAAGAACCACTCAACTGCAATTGGCAACACTTGTGGGAGTACTAGACTCAACCTGTACCTGGGATTCAAATCCAATCTTGTAACACCTCATATGTGCGTGCTACCTGCAGTGTGCATGGGTAAGCTGTCTGCAGCAAAGACAACAACAGAGCCCAAAACTGTCCTGAAAAAACAATCTCTGTGTTTTTAATTTCAGACCCACCTGCACTCCGAATCAGAAAACAATTCCTTCTACAAAGTCGTAGAGCTTGAAGCCAGCTCCGTTTTGAACCAATTTTTTTTTGGAATCGGAGCTGTGTAGCTCAAGTTATAAGCAAAACAGTGGACTGCTGTTAAACACTAAAAAAATGAATGACTTTCTTCTCTGCTTCTTTGAGCTCATAAAAAGACTCAAACTCACTTCCCACCTCGATGCGTGAGCTGAATGTATCAATCTCACAATGCTTCCATGTCTATGGAAGCTCCAAGCTCCAATCTGTCACCGATGTAGCCGTTGCAAAGCTTGCCGAGAAGAGGGAAAATGTTGTACACAGTGGGCTGATCTGTAGAGGAACTGTGGACTGATCTGTGACCACTAGGAAGCTCCTGAGAGCTCTCTTGCAAGCCTCTGTATGGCTGCCCACAAGCCTCCTCTATTTCTTTGCTCAGATCTGTGACCTCTCCGCCATAGCCGACGGGTTCATTGCGAAGCCGTCCATCTACGCTCTCACACCTGTCGCTCTGATACCAATTGAAAGGGATCGAGAGCACCACAGACGGAGAGTGAGAGAGAGAAGGAGACACAAGACACACAGATATGGGTGGGGGGACTCAAAGAGTGAGCAGCCCCCTATACACTTATGCTATGTATAAGGTATACAAGTCAGTGGGTGCCCAGACTCTGGGCGGTCGGGCAAGGCACAGGCGCCTATACCCCAACAAAGACTACTTACAATAATGGAAGTGGATTGTTGCTGTTCTTTTAGTCCCCCCCTCCCTCTCTCTCTCCCTCTCTCTCTGTGTCTCTCTCTCTCTCCCCCTCCCCCAAAACGTGCAGTCTTTTAAATTTATGTTCTAAAGTTGTTATGTTCATTCAATTCTCTGTGTACTTTCTGTTGTTGCACAAAGTCGATGTGATTTAGGTTGATGTCATAAAGCATCTAAAACTTTATTGCACATAATAAAACATTTAAGATATGGTTGTCACTACCTTGAATTGGATGCAGAAAGAATACCGACACATGTTATCCCTTTTAAGAAAGGGGGAGGGGGGGTTACCCAAAATTGAATGATACTCCTTCTTGACCGCAACAACGCGCGGGTCAAGTGCTAGTACTATATATAATGCAGCTTAAAATTTTCAAGGAAGAAGAGACCCTCCACATGTCACTCGATGCTTCACTTTAAAGGAAACCTTACAAAATGTCCCATTTCTCTAAGGCTTGGAATCTTGGAAGCTGTGAAACTTTTGAGGCCTTCATTTTTTAACCTTCCAAAGTATAAGAAAAAGGTTTGACTCTACTTTTCCAACTCTACCTTTTTTTTATTGAAGGATGGCTCAACTTTGCTTTTGGAAAGCAAATGGCCATTTGAGAATTTAAGAAATTGTTCATATGCACACTAGGAAAATCGTCGATTTACTTTAAGGTGAACTTGGAATCTAAATAGAATTTTTTATTTAATGCACTAAATCCTAATTTTTATTGAACACTGATCTCGAATAGCTTCAAAATGGAAGGGCATGTGTGTGTGAGTGTGTGTGTGTGTGTGTGTGTGTGTGTGTGTGTGAGAGAGAGAGAGAGAGAGAGAGAGAGAGAGAGAGAGAGAGATCTCAAAGAGAGTGCCAAAAAAATTCTTGATCGATATAATTTTAAAGTAAATCTCTACATATTTAATGGAGCTTAAATTTTCCAAGCAAGGAGAGGTCTTCCACGTGTCATATATTGCAGTTTGCACAAATGTCCACATTTGGAACTCCATGAAATAACCTGCAACCTGACGACCTCAGTGCTTGAAGGTCTTGAATAGCTCCAAAATGGAAGGACATGTGTGTGTGTGTGTGTGTGTGTGTGTGTGTGTGTGTGAGAGAGAGAGAGAGAGAGAGAGAGAGAGAGAGAGAGAGAGAGAGAGAGAGAGAGAGGTCTCAAAGAGAGTGCCAAAAAAAATTTCTTGATCGAAATAATCTTAAAATAAATCTGTACATATATAATGGAGCTTAAATTTTCCAAGCAAGGAGAGGCCTTCCACATGTCATCCATTGCAACTTGCACAAATGTCAACGTTTGGAACTCCATGAAATAAACTGCAGCTTGATGACCTCAGTGCTTGAAGGTCTCAATCCAATCTCGACCTGCAAAAACAGCTTTTCGTGCATGTGTTCGCCTTCATGATGTGTGTATGTGGTGTTCATGTGTTACTGTATGTGTGTGTGTGTGTGTGTGTGTGTGTGTGTGTGTGTGTGTGTGTGTGTGTGAGAGAGAGAGAGAGAGAGAGAGAGAGAGAGAGAGAGGAAACATGATTGGCCGCTGGCTATGTGTGTGTATGAGACTCGAATCTCAACCTACAGTGTGAATGGGCATTATTGGTGGTGTGTGAGAGAGAGAGTCCAATCTAGCTGAGCAAGCCTGTGCGCACACCTAAGGGTGTGTGTGTGTGTGTGTGTGTGTGTGTGTGTGTGTGTGTGTGTGTGTGTGTGTGAGAGAGAGAGAGAGAGAGAGAGAGAGAGAGAGAGGAAACATGATTGGCCGCTGGCTATGTGTGTGTATGAGACTCGAATCTCAACCTACAGTGTGAATGGGCATTATTGGTGGTGTGTGTGAGAGAGAGTCCAATCTAGCTGAGCAAGCCTGTGCGCACACCCAAGGGTGTGTGTGTGTGTGTGTGTGTGTGTGTGTGTGTGAGAGAGAGAGAGAGAGAGAGAGAGAGAGAGAGAGAGAGAGAGAGAGTAGGTTACTAGGAATTTACAAAATGAAGAACCCATTTTTACCATTAAAACACAATGGTCAAGAATGCTAAAAAATACTCTTATTGGAAGCCATTATAATGAAAAAATGCTTGTTTACAAACAATGGAGAGAGAGAGAAAAGCTTAAACTTTGGTAGCTTGAGCTAGATTGCAATGTTTTAGCCAAAGGAAGACCCTGTTACCTGTCATCATCACCATCAAAACAAACATAAAAATGTCAGTAAAAAATGGTGGAAGACAGGTGTCATAGGATAATCCTACATGTCATAGATGTCAAGCTAAAAAAGAACAATCAAAAGCAAGGGTAAGCTACAAACCTGAGAGGAAGATTCCATTTGAGCAGAGTGGTGAGAGGGTGTGGTGAGATTTCTCTTTCTTGACAGCTTGTTTGTGAAAAAAATGTCACCTTAAAACGGACAACCAAACCTCTATATTTATAGGCTAGAGAGAAAGAAGGGTGCAACCTCAAAAACAAAGAGAGGGAAGCCCAAAGGGTGCACGGTTAGGGAGGGGTGTAGTGGGAGTAGTGGAGTCTTTTTTTATTTAAAAAAAATTGGGGAGTGAGGTTGAAGTAAGAGTTACTTCCATCCAAAGTCTTGTAACCTTATAAGCCTCTTGGTCTAGGCTCTAAGGTGTGCACTATATTAGCCTTTAGAGGTGGTTTTTGTGCTAGTGAGAGAGACCCTCCTCCGCCCGCACTAGAAGGATGAGGATTTGTCCCAAAGGGGGCACTAGGCCCCCCAAGGGGTCCTAGTGCCCTCCAAAATCTAGCAAGTCTAAGAGTATAGTTGGGTGGCATGAGAATTTTGAAGCTGAAAACTCTGAAAGGAATCTTCTCACAAGTCTCCAAAGTTTAGCTCTCTCGAAACCATTTTTACAAAAAGAGTGCACAAGCATTTTAATGTCTTTAGAGGCTTCCGTAGCATTGGAGTTACAATAGAGTATTGGTTTGAGCTGTGAGATAATGACCTTATGTGCCCATTCAGATGGCCGGTTGCTGGATCGTTTGAGGTATCTTATGGGTGTGCATGGGAGTTTATCTTCTTTTGGCTTAAGGCTTTTTGTGAGATAGCCAAATTGGGTAGACAGATGGAGGTTTAGAAATTTGGTAGAGTTACCAGAGGTGGTTTCAATGGGTAAGCAACTGGGGTAGATTTTGTGTTGCTCTATGAAGAAAGATGGGTTTGTAGAGTTTACGAGTAAGATATCGTCGTAATATCTAAAGGGATGACCTAAAGTTGAGAGAATCTCCTTAGCATTATGTGTGTTGAGAGTGTTAGAGAGAAACTCAAACTCTAGGGAGTGGAGGTAGAGATTGCACCATAGGGGGGAGCATGCTAGTCTCATTGGGATTCCGTTGGTTTGCCTATAAATTTTCCCTTGACATTGTAAAAACATGTTATTAATGAGCCAATAGTTTAGTTGGAGTACTTCCTTGAGATTAAATGAAAGGCTTGATTTTTATCTATAGGAAGACCAAGTGCCCTCTATGCAATTGGATGGGAATCTTTTGAAAGAGATGAATGTTTTTAAAGATGCGGAGAAGGCATGGGTAATTAACAAGGTAAGATGATGGATTAGGCCTTGTACCCCTGCGTGTGGGATGTTCTCGAAGCATCTTTTTACATCCCCTGAGTAGAATTGTGATGCATGAGAGGGAGATTGAGGATGCAATCGTAAACCGAATCTACAATCCACCAAGATTGTAGATGAAGATGGTGACATAAAAGTGCTTTGTTGTTAAGTTTTTTGGCTCGTTCCTTGAGTAGTGGTATACAAGTTTTTAACAAGCAAGCCATAAGTGTAGAGATTTTTGAGTAGCAAACAGGTAGCCCCACATGTAATCCATCTAAAAGAGGCCTTATGCAGTTTGTATATGCCGGTGAGATAGGGGAGGGAGTGGTGTTCTGGAAAGGTGTATTGAGAGAGAAAAGTTAGCACAAGGGAGGTAACTCTCTCAATCCCTAGAGGAGATGGTGTAAAATCGTTACCTTGTAGGCGTTTTGGGGCTTCAAAAAGAACAAAGGCTTTACAAATGATAATCATATTGTTTGGAGCCTTGTCGATGCAAGTAAGAAAGAATTTGTTCCTTAGTTCTTTAATTTCTCTTGTGAGATCATTATGGATGTGGTGTTGGATTTTAGAAGGGAGGAATTTCCCACAATAAGCTGAGAACGCATTAGTTAATTCTCCGTGTGTTAGGTTAGAAGGTATAGTGATGCAACCAGACTTTATGAGATATAAGAGTGCTTGATTTAGCTCCTCAAAAGCTTCTATGAAGTTAGGTGGTTTAGTTGGTATGTGACCAAGACTGTGGCCACAAAGGTGAGCGAGAGAGGTACTCATAAAATAACAAAAATTTGTGGAGATTACGTGTTGTGTGGTGATTTCCAAGTTACAAAAGCACTCATGGGGTGTGAGAGAGGTGAAAACTTCCTTCGCATTACAGAGTGTTACTTTCAAAGGGGGATCAAAAGCCCAACTGAAAATGCATTCATCCCATAGGGGAGTGGTGGAAATGCCAAGCCCGAAGAAAAACAAGCTAAAAAAAGAGGTGAGATCTTTGATATCAAGCAAGGGGTTGACAAAATGAAGGGGAACAAAGGTTCCCTTCGCCTTGCTCTTGGGGATAAACTGAAAGCGTCCATGCACATCTTTGGAAACCTGCATTAATCATAAAGGAGGGATTTAGCACTAGTTACGCATGCTTGGGTGAAGACGGTTTTGGTTTTTGGAGTTGGGATGGGGGGTGGGGTAGAAGCTTGTGCAAAGAATGGTGGGAAAGTGGGGGTGGGGTTTTGAGGGTGCGGCTACTAGCGGTGGAGTTGGCTGGTGAGGCTGTCTTCCATCTTGGAGGTGTAGTAGAGGTATTTGAGCGTTGAGATGGGAAGTTCCTTCCTCTTTCGCGCGCGGTTTGATTCCCTTCTCCACGCGCTTTTTTGGCCGAACGAGTATCGTGGGATGCCTTTGAAATTGGAGCAACTTCCGCATTCACAAAAGTATCCACTTCCGAGGATGAACTGCAAGAAGGTGCTTTGTGGCTAAACAAAATAGAATGAGTGATAGCATCTTTTAGCTTTTACCTGTAGAATACATGGAGGAGGAGAGCTTTAATCACTTCTTGGGCTTCTTTAGCGACCCAACTCATAAAGGCAATAGTAGACCGTTTAAGGTTTGAGCTTGGGAAGAAGTGAGGTAGTTGATTGAGAACCAACCATAAAGCATGATCGAACCACAAAACATTGTTGTCCCGGCAATGATCCCCTTGTCCAATATGCTCGCAACTGCACTTAAGAAATGTCGGTGCACATTCCATACTTGTGTAGTATAATTAGTATCTCGGTTTGTGGTAGAGATGACACCCTTAACCCCGACCACGCAACCAAAAGTTGCATTACAGCAGCGTGGTTCGAAAAATGACATAGAGAAGGGGGTGGCAATTAGATTGTTTTCGAAGAGGTTGGAGTTATTGGCCTCAAGAATCTTCATAAGACCTTGCTTGACCGCAGTCTTATCATGATCATTAAGTAGAGTAAGGAGAAGATTCTCGGGGAGGGGAGCAAGTAAAGTAAAATTACCGAAGGACCAAGCTTCGTGGTGAGCTTTACCCAAAAACATTTCCAAAAGTCGGCTTGGGATGAAGGGATCAGTGTAGGTTTCAAAGGGCTTTGTGGTGAGGCTTCGACTCGGTGTGGCAATGGTGAAGTCTTTGTTTGTAAGCATCTGCTCCTCTTCGTCAAGATCCATAGGTAAGAGTGAGCTTCCGGTAGCGGTTGGAGGCGTTGTGATGATCTCTGAAAAACCATTAAGTAAATGTCTCTTTCGCTGTCGGGTTAGTAGGTCGTTTCGCAGCCGCTTTCCATTACTCTCCATGAATCGTCACATTAAATTTGGTGCATGCTCGAGCCACTCTTTCCGCTAACGCTCATCTGCATCAATAATTGCGAGTAGATTTGCCGCCAAATCACGTAGGCGGGTAATCGCAGCAGGTGGGTTTTCCCGTGCCATGGCATACAAGCGAAACCATGCGGGAAGGTCAAGAGTGGATAGGATTGTGGTATCTTCAGCCTGCTGAGAAGGGATGGCGCCATCAAGTTCGAGCAGAGTGGAGTGAAAGATAGGGTCACTAATGCAAAGGAGCAAACCCTGGACAATTACAGAGGGGGGGAAATTTTGTGCAGAGTATCCTAGAGCCATAAGGCTCTCATCCCATCCTGAGTAAGCCGCAGCTAGCTGTAAGGCATGGAAAAGAAATTAGATGATTCCAATGCTCATAAAACTTTGAGTCAGCAAATACACTAGAGGTACAAAAGATTCATAAAAAGATTTTTAAAAAAGGTGTTAGGGGTAAGGCATAATAAGGGGAAAAAACCTGCTTGCAAAATAAATGTGCACAGAGAGAGAGAGAGAGAGAGAGAGAGAGAGAGAGAGAGAGAGAGAGAGAGAGAGAGAGAGAGAGAGAGAGAGAGAGAGAGAGAGAGAGAGAGAGAAGAACGCCATAGTTATGGCTTTCCTGGCTTTAGGGATGCAGATACGAAAGAAGGTTGACCCACCAGGTAAACAAGCCAGAGTAGGGTGTTCTTCCAGGTTTCAACTCATCAGAATCAATCGGCTAGCAAGCTTTGGAAAGAAAGGGGGAAAGATACACCAGCGGGTAGATCCGAAAAGGGGAAGAGGTTGTGAGAGTTGCCAGAAAAGGGGCTGCTGGAATCGACAAAGTTGAAAAAAAGGATGTGTGTGGATCGGGTGTTCCTGTAGATGAAGTCCAGCAGCATAGAGGTATTCAAAAAATCCGGAAGCTTGTGCAGAGAAGAAGCAGTAGACGGGTGAGAGTTGCCAATACAGGGGCTGCCATAATAGCTTGTGCAGGTTGTGAGAGAAGCCAGAATAGGGGCTGTCGGAATCGGAAAAGCAGAAAAAAGTGATGTGTGAGGATTGGGTGCTTCTGTAGACCAAGTCCAGCAGCATAGATTGCCTTTTGAGGAATTTAAAAAATCCAAAATCTTGTGCAAAGAAGAAGCAGTAGACGGATTGTACATCATCTCCACAGATCTGGCCAGTCCGTCGAGATTATGGAGGAATTGACGCCATTGAAGCAACAATGCAGAAGACGATTCCTACAGTATCATCAAACTCTTTCCCTTTCCACATTAGACAACAAACCTAAAGAAACGGTTCAGCCTTTGCCTACACCCATTCCCCTGAGCCACAAAGACACGCCCTGCTGAGCGCTGGCCAGTGTCCGTGGAGTCTTGAGTGGTGCAGGCAAGGTCGTAGAGGTAGGTTCAGAAGCTCGCCATGGCATTGTAGGCAAAGAAGAAGGCAATTAATCTTCCTGCTGTAGCGCAGGTAAGCAGGGAGCGACCAAATTGTGTGCGAGCAGTAGGAGGAACGGGCGCGCGTTACACGAGGTAGCAGACCATAGTAAAGGCTACAGAGCGTACGTGAAATTTTTCGGGGTTTCTATGCCTTGGGAGGGAGATAGAGACAAGCCACAACTGTAAAGTGAAAAAAGGAGAGGTAACCCACTGTCCACGGAAGTGAAAGGAGGTGCGTCCGAAAGCCAAAAAAAACCAAACTGAGATAATTATTCAAACAGTTGTGTGTGGAACCCAGCTTTTAATGTTAAAAGGCTCTCATCAAACGGGTGTACCAAAAAGAAGGTGACGTTTCTTTGTAACCGGCCGAAATCTGAGTAAAGGGTAGGTGTAGGTGAAAGTGGAGTCTATGACACCAAAAGGAGAGTATGGGGCATTTAAGGTGTGAAAAGAGATATATCATATGTCCTTACAGATCAGAGGTAGCCCTTTTGTTTAAAAAAGGAAAATAGAATAAAATACTAGCTATTGGGCTATTAAAGGGCTACTCTTACCACTAGAGAGAGAGTAGGTTACTAGGAATTTACAAAATGAAGAACCCACTTTTACCATTAAAACACAGTGGTCAAGAATGCTAAAAAATACTCTTATTGGAAGCCATTATAACGAAAAAATGCTTGTTTACAAACAATGGAGAGAGAGAGAGAGAGAGAGAGAGAGAGAAAAGCTTAAACTTTGGTAGCTTGAGCTAGATTGCAATGTTTTAGCCAAAGGAAGACCCTGTTACCTGTCACCATCACCATCAGAACAAACATAAAAATGTTAGTAAAAAATGGTGGAAGGCAGGTGTCATAGGATAATCCTACATGTCATAGATGTCAAGCTAAAAAAGAACAATCAAAAGCAAGGGTAAGCTACAAATCTGAGAGGAAGATTCCATTTGAGCAGAGTGGTGAGAGGGTGTGGTGAGATTTCTCTTTCTTGACAGCTTGTTTGTGAAAAAAATGTCACCTTAAAATGGACAACCAAACCTCTATATTTATAGGCTAGAGAGAAAGAAGGGTGCAACCTCAAGAACAAAGAGAGGGAAGCCCAAAGGGTGCACGGTTAGGGAGGGGTGTAGTGGGAGTAGTGGAGTCTTTTTTTATTTAAAAAAAATTGGGGAGTGAGGTTGAAGTAAGAGTTACTTCCATCCAAAGTCTTGTAACCTTATAAGCCTCTTGGTCTAGGCTCTAAGGTGTGCACTATATTAGCCTTTAGAGGTGGTTTTTGTGCTAGAGAGAGAGAGAGAGAGAGAGAGAGAGAGAGAGAGAGAGAAACTAAATGGAGTGTTCACTCTTTGTGTGTGTGTGTGTGTGTGTGTGTGTGTGTGTATGTGTGTGTGTGTGAGAGAGAGAGAGAACACGATATCACATTTGGCCATTGTCTACGCACGTGTGTGTGTGTGTGTGTGTGTGAGAGAGAGAGAGAGAGAGAGAGAGAGAGAGAGACTCGTACTCAGTGGTGAGAGAGAATGAGAGAATATGTGGGGATTTAATGGCAAGAGAGAAAGATAGTGAGTACTTTGGCGCGCGCGCACACACACACACACACAAGAGAGAGAGAGAGAGAGAGAGAGAGAGAGAGAGAGAGAGAGAGAGAGAATGTAATTGGTCCCATAGCCAATGACGAACAAAGTTGAGTAAGCCCAAGCTGACAAATCTAGGACATGGAAAAAATCTAGGGCGGATGGCGAGCAATTGCAGGTTGACAACGACAGAAGGCAGAGTAAATTGTTGACTATATTAGAAAAGTTTGTGCTAAATTTCTCTGAACTTTGTAGGCCTTCTCAATTTCAAATTAGAATTTTAAGGTAAATCTCAAAAGTTGTAGGTGGGATTACACGAAACTTAGGTTTTTCCCTATGAACTTTGTAATAAGCTTAGTGTAAAAACACTCAAATATAATAAATCTCGAGATTTATCTATAGATTTTCTAAGATTTTGGGAAAAAGCACTATGTATTGAAGTGCTTAAAAAAACTTAGGTTTGGTGTAATTCCACCTATAAATTTTGATATTTATCTCTAAATTCTAATTTAGAGGTGAGAATGCTATAAACTTCATGTGTTGCCTCACGTTCAAATCTAGAATTTAAAAGTTGTAGGTGGGATTACGCTAGACCTAGCCTTTTTTCGAGTACTCAGATACATATTGCTCTTTTTCACCTTTTTTTGAGTCCTCAGATACATATTGCTCTTTTTCAAAAACTTGAAAAACATACGAGAAAAGTATATTTGAATTACGTGATTTTCCTAAACTTTGAGATATCCTAAACTAAAATTGCTATTCAGGGGCTCTTTAAAAAACCCTTTTTGTTTAAAAATTGTTTTTGGTCAACATGTTCACCATATTTAAATGTAGCCTCTTGGAATGCACTTATGTGGCCCTTAGCACCCCCATTCTTAGGGGTTCTTGCTCTTTGGGCTCACTTTCCAAGGATACAAATTTACTATATTTACATTAAACTTAGATTTTCTTCAAGCACTCAAGTACACAATGCTTTTTTCAAAATTTTGAAAAAACCTAGGTTTTTTTTAGCACTTCAATACACAATATTTTTCCCAAAAAAGTTGGAAAACCTACATATGATTATAGCAAGCGTACACTCAAATAAATTTCTAGGTGGGATTGCAGTAAACTTACCGCTTTTTCCAACATTGAGATACATAATATCAATGTTACAAGAGATGAAATCTTTGAGATTTTTAGTAGAGAGAGGAAGGTGTCGCAGTGCCTTATGCATTATTTGTTGAAAGTGCCATTGATCCAACATCTAATGATGATGGTGAAGAGGGAGATTCTCCTTCTTCATCTAGACCTTGCATAATGTCTAACACATTAATTCTTTCTTGAAGTGCTGGTTTGCGTGAATGTGGGATGTGTATGGAGATGATCCAATGAAGGCCAGCGGCCCAACAACATGCTTCGATGTCCATAAACCATTCTTCATTTCTTCCTACATCAAGTTAGGGGCCAATCCCATGGACTCAAGAATGTCAAGTCTGATGTATAAGTCATACAATGAGCAAACATGAGCTATGTTTCTTTTCATCTCTTCTAAAGGCTTGGAATTACCCATCTTTAGCATACCAACTCGATGTGAGTGCAACCAAGTGGTGATGGTACTCCTCACAAGATGAGCTCATTGGGTGGCAATGTCACTACACATCTTCTTTACTTCCACGGCCAGCTGCATCTCTCAGACGTGGTACACATAGGCACGATTATCTTCCATGTTGACCAAAGATGTGCAGCAGCTCCTTTGAGAATCTATTTAAGGTTGAATTCTCCTTCATCATGGAGATAGTAGGCCCTATGTAGCTCTCTTTTTTCTCAAACAATTAGACTCTGTGTGTGTGTGTGTGTGTGTGTGTGTGTGTGTGTGTGTGTGTGTGTGTGTGTAGCATGCTGCTTAACAAGAAGCAACTTCTGTTGTATGATGAACACCATAAAAGTTGCGGACTTCATGAATTGGGAGAAAAGCTCAAGAAAAAAGTGTAATGTCACCTACAAATTTTGAAACGTTACCTCTAAATTTTAAATTAGAAGGTAAAAAAACCTTCAAAATATGAAGGAATTTAGTATTTAAAGTTTTTTTTGGGCACTAGAGAGGGAGAGAGAATTAAACAACTACCAGCAACCCAGAGAACTATCTAATTAAAGAGAAAGAAGGGAGGAGGACGAGGACGATAAAATATTAATCTTTGTGTGTGTGTGTGTGTGTGTGTGTGTGTGTGTGTGTGTGTGTGTGTTCTCTTCAAAGACTAGGGTTAGAATCCATTTCATTTTCTCTTCCTCTCTGTAGCATCTAGAGCCATCTTCGTTTGGGGCTCATGCAAGCAATGTTGCCTCTCTCTCTCTCTCTCTCTCTCTCTCTCTCTCTCTCTCTCTCTCTCTCTCTCTGTGCACACAACATCGCAATGAGGCAAGCTCATGAAGCGTTCTGCGAAGGTCAAGGAGTGCGAGATGCTACTCCAACGGGCTCTTTTAGTAGCTATTGAGGACGAGGGGTATAGAGGGTCGTGTTGCTGATGAGGAGAAGGGGCACCATCGGTGGCCAAAAATGGTGGCTATTGTGCAGGGGAACAACAAAATGTTCACACACCTTCTACTATGAAAATCTCCAAGTGTTTACCGTGATGTTTTACCGCGTTTTGTAGAGAGAAGGTGTAAATTCAATGAGAGAAACAAGAGAGAGGAGGGCGCGGGTTTTTATTTGTGTTTAAAGTATTATTGTGATTGTATCCGCTGTTATTACCGGTATTATTACCGCATCCATTACTGGCGTTATATCCATTGCCCAAATTTAGCGCCTAAACTTTCAAATTCTGGATTAACTCCCCCCTTCCCCCCCCCCCCCCCCCCCCCCCCCCCCTTTTCAAATTTTGGTGTTTCCCTCCTCTCAATAAAAATTAAAGAGTATTGTATATAATTTTCAATTATAAAAATGAAGAGAAAGAAAGAGAGAGAGAGAGAGAGAGAGAGAGAGAGAGAGAGAGAGAGAGAGAAAGAGGGGGGAGAAGGAGGCGTGGGATATAAGGCCCGGTCCAGACGCTATGGCGGAAATGCTTTCCACAAGGGCGTTTAAGTTGCATTGCAAAAGCCTATTTGCTGCAGTAGATATCACCTTCCACCGGGCCCGCCATTTTTCTTCCGGCACCCCCCCCCCCCTCGGAAGAGCTGCTGGCCTCTCTCCACCTCTCTCTGTTTTTCACTCTTCTTCCTCCAACACCGTTTAGACGAGGCGGCGATAGACCTGCAAAAAGTCTTTCTTCCTCCAGCCTCATCTGAACCAGCCTAAGATTACCCTTGTTTACAACTAAAATAATCATTGTCAATTGATTAACATAATTGAGCATATTCTCAAATCTAAAGAGAGAAAGAGGAGGGAGAGAGAGGTGAATGGATTACACAATTAAAAAACTTCCTAACTAATAAATGTTTATGAATCATCTTCCAAAAGATCTCTACATGAAGCATCATCCAATTCTAAGCCCATGGCTCCTAAATCAATAAAGAGAGAAACGGAATTGTCGTTTGTGGATGCATTGCCAGCTTCATCATCTTCGAGTTCGTCATCCTCCATCTCATCATTTTCATCATCATGAAAATCATCCTTGCTAAGACTTGCTACCGCCGGACTTGATTCATCGACCTCCCTCTCCCTCTGTTTCCACCTCATCCAAAGTCGGAGGTGGAAGAGGGCCGAAGATAGTCTCCACTTCATTAGTGGAAAAAATGGTCCTCCCCCGAGGTGTTACGGGAATTACAAACCAAAGTTTTGGTTGGTGCATTGCTCGGATATAGATGACCTATAAAATAGAATCTCAAAGTTAGTAACATTGGTATAACTAACGATACAACAAGTAAATAAGAATAAAAAAGGTACATGTCACTCACCTGCTCACAATTGCGCGGTAAAACTAAATTGTCATACCTCCCTGTGTGATGTACACTAGAGTCCACCATGTAGAGGCCATTCTCATGTCGTATAGACACATTTGCAAACTTGCAGTCGAAGATGAAGCTATGAAAGGTTCTAAAATTAATCTTTAGTATCCTTTCACTAGTTCCGTAGTACTTGGCTTCATCACCGTTTGTGTCAAAGTTTCCCATGATGGCACAATCCATAATGGTTCTACGCTCGTCAATGTGGCGCGTACGAAAGTGATGACTCTTTGACCACATAGAGTTAAAGGAAAGTCACTACAAAATAGAAAAAAATGTTAATTTATTAAATACATATTAAAGATAATTTCAACAAATAGCGAGATAATATGGTTTAGGTATATGAGTACTCTACCTTTGGTACGCAGCCTCGTGCATACTCCCATTCTTTACTGGTGATGTCTTCTCCGCACGCTTTTGCCTCGGTCATTCTCTCACGAATCCACTCTGCACTAATGAGATCTGGGAAACATACAAGGTGTCTAGGCACTAGGGGCCCTGCTTCCTCCATGTGCTTGTTTCCATGCTTCCCTCTCTTGCAAATGCTTGGACTTTGCCTGTCCACAAGTCCACCCACTTAGTCATAATCTTTGCATTGAGAATGAAAAAGTTATCGACCACTCGGGATAGATTCATATCGATGTTAAGTAGTTTCCCCTTTCCACTTGTCAAGTGTCAAGTTATCCTTGAATCCTCCTCGTCGGACCACATCAACTTGTGCCAAATACTTTGATATGTAAACAAATGCCTCTTGAACAATCCACCCTTCAGCCATACATGCCTCTGGTTGAGACCGTAGCCACACAAAATCTTTGAGAGTCTTTAAAAACCTCTCTAAGAAGAACATCCATCATGCGTGCACTAATCCACATATAGCTATCTCCTCCACCACGTGAACCAAGAGGTGAATTTGACTAAGAAGGACCGATCAAGGAAATGTATCCTCAATGGCACACACAGTTTCTGTTGCAAGTGTTTGAGCAGCAGGGATAGCATCTATTTCGATTTCCTTGGAGCTCACAAATCTGCAAGAAAACACACAAGGATACACTAAGTGCTAGTTGAAATTATTGTGTACATAAAAAAGGTGTAGTCGAGTGGAGTCTTGTGGTGTACCTTACTAGCTCTCCTAATTTGAAAATAGCGTCCACTGACTTTCTTGTCCGGACATATACACATACTCACCGGCAGAATGAACTATGATGTAAATCAGGAAAATGAAAAGTGCGTGATAGTCATACACACAAACTATAGATAGAATAGGGAGTATGAAGAATACCTGAAGCATCTTGTGCCAATCGTGGGACTTCAACCCATACAATTGAACGCTTCCACCATTCTTCGCTTTTGTGAAAGCTCCCTTTAGCGACCTCATGTATCCTATTGGTGTGTTAATAGAGGCAATGGTACCCATCACCTTGTCTAATTGTTCTTTTGCTAGTATCCATGGTGCTTTAGGAAGGACAATCTTTCCATTTGGGGCACGCCGTGGAGTGGCAGAGGCGGGGAGACATTTAAAAAGCCTTAAATCCTCCCTCGCACCCAAAGAGTCCTTCTTCCGAATAATGTGGTCCCATAGTGTTTGGGCTACATTCTTGAATATGTGCATGGGATCCAACAGGTGTTGTATTTGTAAGTCCTTCCAGTATGGAAGCCTTAAAAATATGGAATACCTCGACAACCTTTTGGTGGAGGACACGGAGCCGGATTGTTGTTGTGGTGCTCCTCCCAAATGGTAACCCAATCTGACATTTTGAGCTTAAGAGGAGCCTTCCCATTTGTTGGAGCCTTGTGTTTGCTATGACCTTGGGGTAAGAAACGATGGTTGTTTGGATAGTTTACCTTGCGCAAAGAATATGGCCTCTCCGTCACCAACGCTGGCCCGCAAGTAGGACATGCATTGTGGCTCGATGTGGACAATCTTGCATACATATCATATGGTTAGAGAGATGAGTGAACTAAAGTGAGCTAAAGGGAGCTAGAGAGAGAGAGAGAGAGAGAGAGAGAGAGAGAGAGAGAGAGAGAGAGAGAGAGAGAGAGAGAGAGAGAGAGAGAGAGAGAGAGAGAGAGGACAGGGGGTTACTAGAAATCTCTCCAAGCCCAGGATAGTCGTGGATAGTCCACATAAGGATTACCCTCACTTGAGCCTTTCTCTTCCCCTTTGCAAGTGAGACATCGACAACAGGAATGCCTTTCCATAACTCCTCCAACTCCTCAATGAGGGGCTCGAGGTAAATGTCAATATTTGACACTTTGTACTTCCCTGGCACAAGCAAGGAAAGAAGTATATTGCCCTTCTTGGTTGTCTCCCATGGTGGAATGTTGTAGTTGACAATCACCACAAGCCAAGTGCTCCATTAAGTAGACTTAGTGCCGAAGGGGTTGACACCATCACTTGCTAACCCAAGCCTCAAGTGTCAAGGCTCCAACCTAAACTCTGGCCATTGAGTTTCGATGTGCCTCCATGCAGGTGAATCGGCAGGGACACGCATCATTCCATTATTTGAGCGATGGTTTGCATGCCACGCGAGAAGCTCCACAGTAGACCTGCTTTTAAACATGTGTTGGATGCGAGGAATTAATGGAAAATGTCTTAATACCTTGCGGGATAGGTGTGCCCCGCTCACACTTGTTTTGTATCGTGCCTCCCCACACACGGGACATGAGGTAGCATGTGCATGCTCATTGCAGTATAGCATGCAATCGTTGACGCACGCATGGATGCGCTCATACTCCATTCCAAGTGCAGTGACATACGATCTAGCTCGTCGACGTTCTAGAGGCATATGGTGATCAACTGGCAACATTTTGCCCATCTAACTACAACAAACATGTGTATTAGTATAATTCCTAGAAGACAACACCATAAAGAGAGAGGGAGAGAGTATATAAAAACCACATTCTATACTTACAGAAGAAGTGCATCGACACTTGCATTACTCCAACCGAATTTTGCTTGCAAGTTGAGTACTTCCAACGATGCTTGGAGCACCGAGTACTGTGCACCGTCATAAAGAGGTGTTCAGGCACTCGTCATCAATCTATCCTCCGTTTCGGCAGCCTGTTTAGTGTAGGGATGCAATCTTCTTCGCACACGTCACACTCATGAGCTAGTAACTCATCACACATGTCGAACATGTTCTCATCCTCTACCTCAAAGTGTGAAAAAGACGCCATAGGAGCTGCTGACGTAGAGCCAACAACAGGATCACAATGCGGTGCACCCAAATCACCCAGTCGCTCTTGTCTCTGTCGTTCGGCCTTGCGCGCCGATGCACCACCACTGAACACAGACCAATGGGGCACCTCCTCAAGCGACGGGTGAATCATGCTATCATCTCTCCGAGCACTTTTCCGAGGATGCCAAAGCCCTTCGTTCTCCACGTGCTCCAAAGCAATGCGCCTCAAGCGAGGAATTGCCCTTTTGAACTTGGCGCAAGGACATGGTAGTTTTTCCTTGAGCCAATGATCTCGCTCTGGGCCTCCAGGAGGACCCCGATTATCCCAGTCGATGTCCTGCATAGACGAAAGGTTGTTTATTTATTCATTAGAAAAATTAACTTAATTCCATTAGAAAAATTACATATAGTTAAAGTCAAAGGGAATAAATGACAATGACTGTTAAAATTATTTTATAACTAATTTTTTAAAAAAAATCAATTACTAAACATTTAAAAGTACTACAAAATAAAGTATGCATAAAAAATTAAAAATCTTCATCAAAAAACTCAAAAGGTTAAAAAATGAAATAATGTATAGCTAAGGGTGGGGGGGGGGGGGGGGGGGGGGGGGGGGGGGGGGTGGTGGTTTGTACCCCCCCCCCCCCCCTGTAACCTCGGATTCGCATGTATCCGTTTGAAATGACTGGCCGCGGTAATAGGTGCGGTAATAGTCGCGGTAATAACTGGCGCCTATAAAAAAGGAAAGAAGACAGAATATGCCGCATTTTAGCAGCATACCCTGCGTTTCTTGCTCTCCGCCATCGCTCACAAGCTTCTCCCTCCTCTCCCCTACTCCCCATCTCTCTCTCCTTCAACAAGCCTCCCCTCCCTCCCCCTCCACCTCTCCCTTCCCCCTCTCTCCTTCTCCAAGCTTCTCAAGTTTCGTCGAAGAGGGTTTCGTGCAAGTTTCGGCAAGGGGGTATTCTGCCATCTTCTTTGAACTCTCAACCTATTCGAATCGAAGCTCAACCGCGCTACAATGACGAGGTAAACACAAAAGCACATCCTCCCTCTTCCCTTTTGTTTTCTACCACACACACACACACACACACACATAAATAAAAAAATAGAGAAAATAGAGAATCCATTATAACATACCTCATTCATTAGGAACGGTTGTTTCGCAAGGGTTGTTTGAAATGGTTGTTTTGCTAAGCACGTTTGCAAATGGTTGCTTTGCTACGCACGTTCGAAAATGATTGATTTATCATGCACGTTTTGGGAATGATTGTTTGGATAGTGTTAGATGAAATAGAGAGAGATAGAGAGAGAAAGAGATAAATGAATAAAGAGAGAGATTTAAAGAGAGGGAGAGAAATAGATAAAGAGAGAGAGAGAGAGAGAGAGAGAGGTAGAGAAATGTTGACTAAAGAGAGGTATATGTTAAATAGAGAGAGAGAGAGAGAGAGAGAGAGAGAGAGAGAGAGAAATAGATAAAGGAGAGAAAATGTTAGATAGAGAGAGAGAAATAGATAAAGAAGGAGAGAAAATGTTAGATAGAGAGAGAAATAGATTAAAAAAAGATTTAAAGCGAGGGAGAGAAATAGATAAAGAGAGAGATGTTAGATAAAGAGAGGTTAATGTTAAATAGAGAGAGAGAAATAGATAAAGAAGGAGAGAAAATGTTAGAGAGAGAGAGAGAGATAAAGAGAGAGAGAGAAATAGATAAAGAGAGTGAGAGAGAAAGAGGGATAGAGGGAAACAGGGATAGGGAGAGAGTAGATAGAGGGAAAGAGGGAGAGAAAGAGAGAGATAGAGGGAAATAGGGATAGGGAAAGAGGGAGAGAAAGAAAGAGAGAGATAGAGAAAGAGAGGGAAAGAGGGAGATAGAGGGAAAGAGGTAGGGAAAGAGAGAGAGGGAGAGAAAGAAAGAGAGAGATGGAGTGAGAGTAGATAGAGAGGGAAAGAGGGAGAGAGGGAGATAAAGAGATAGATAGATAGATTTTATTATCGTCCTCGGAGGTCAAATATGACCTATGGGACCAAAGTTACATGTGATGTAGTATGTGTATGGCTGATGAGTGACTCTCGATGCTCCAAAATTGTAGTGATGAGAGTCGCAATGGAGAGCCCACACTTTGGCTGGGAGAGGAAAGTGTGTAGGTCTAAGTTATGGCTGGAAATGTGAGAGAAGCAAGTTCGGATGTGATCAAAAGCTGAGCACTCTAGTAGTCTGTGGTACTCAGACTCTCGAACTTGCAGTGAGCATAATGTGCACAATTGATTTGACTCTTCTCCATTGCCCCAACGCCCTATCTCGCATCGAAGGAAATGGGAGCTAAGCCGAATTGCTACGATAGTGCGTATCGCGGACAAGGGAATAGGCTCAAGCATGTAAGTGTGAGTACGGTTTCCTCTCTCAGCGAAGAACATGGTTTTGTAGTTGGGGGCAATATAGGTGGTGTAATGTATGAAGCGTGACCCACCGGATTTCTCCCAAGCCGTAATACATTGGTGTTGTAGAAAAGCTTCATTCACTTGAGAGTCAATTGAAGCATCATGTAGCAAGTGTAATGCATCCCATCTCCCAAACCACTTCTTTATGTCTTGCATCCATCCCGTGCTCAAGATCTTGCTTTTATGCATCTTTTGAACTTTTTTTCTTGCTTCCCATGCAATTGTAGGAAGTCGATGTGAGGGGTTTTGACGCATCTTTATCATGTACTCCACAACCCTTTCCATGCCCATAACCTCAATTGGAAGAGATCCCGACTCAAGAAGTAGGAGCATATATCGTGTTTGTGTCTT
Source organism: Adiantum capillus-veneris (assembly GCF_014529385.1). Taxonomy (NCBI): domain Eukaryota; kingdom Viridiplantae; phylum Streptophyta; class Polypodiopsida; order Polypodiales; family Pteridaceae; genus Adiantum; species Adiantum capillus-veneris. The sequence goes on along the minus strand of NC_140931.1, from coordinate 172,971,059 downwards.
AACTTGGAGAAAGTTTGTAAGAAAACGCTTTTGGACATTCTCAAACTCTTTCCAAGTAGACTTTGAGATGCTCCCGCCCCACACTTCAACTCCATAAAGAAGAACCGGTGTCACCAATGCATCAAAAAGATACTTCTTGAGAACCCAACACTTGATGTTTCCCGCATTACACATGTTCTCAAATGCATAATATGCTCTCTTTACCGCTTCCAATTGACGCATAGCACATTCATGCCACTTGTGATTGGATGGAACCTCAAGGCCAAGGTACTTAAAGCTCTCAACAACTTCAAGTGTCTCGTTGTTGTACACAATGCATGGCTTCTCCTTATGGTTGGTTTTCACAAGCATAACCTTTGTTTTGGATTCATTTACAATCAGCCCACTATGCAAGCAAAAGTTCTCAAGGACAACCATAAGCTTTTGTGCATCTTCTAAAGTGTGTGCTAGAAGCACTACATCATCCGCATACAACAAAAGCATGATTACCGCATTGCAAATAGTGACCTCTTCAATGCCTTCTTCTTGCATAAAGTCAAGTACCATTTGTTCCAATTGATCGATACATAGACCAAAGAGAGTTGGTGACAATGGACATCCTTGTTTAACCCCAATAGTGCTTACAAAAATTTCTGAAATTTCTCTTCCCATGCGCAATTGACAAATCACCTTCTCATAGATTCGAGAAACCGCAAGCATAAACTCACTTGGCACTTGGAGTTCTTCCATCCTTCTCCACAAATTGTTACGTGGAATCATATCAAAGGCTTTCTTAAAGTCCACAAAACAATAATACAATCGCTTGCCTTTCAACCGACTTTCCTCCATGAGAACACGAAGAGTGACAAGATGATCAATGGTGCTATGGCATCTACGAAAACCCGCTTGTCCCTTTGCACGCTTGTCATTCTCTTTAGCCCAATCACTCAATTTCATCTCCATTATGCACCCAAACAACTTTGCCATAAGAGACCCAATCATTATAGTCCGGTAGTTGCTTACATTCTTTACATCCCCTCCTTTATGCAAAGGCTTAACCCAATTAGTACTCCAATCATAAGGCATACCATGTTGAAGTGCAAGGTTGAACATATCACACATCCACTCATGGGTAAAATCTCCCGTCCATTTGATCATCTCCGGCTTGATACCTTGAAGATCTCCCGCTTTGCGAGTGGCCAACTTTTCAAGCCCACCGCATACATTCTCAATAGTAAAAAAAGACAACATACATGGGAGTGAACCATAAAATGATATTTTTTCAGTATTTGCTTGCTCATATAATTGCCTACAATGTGTGTACATATCCACTAGACTCAAGTTACCAAAATTCTCAACCCGCTTGCCTCTCAAGTTTCTCCAAAATCTTCCACATGCATGTGCCTTTTCTTGGACTTGAAATTCTTGTTGCTTTACTTCCCATCGTCTTCTCTTCTTTTGAATCAATGCCTTGTATGTATGCAAATGACTTTGATAGTTGTCTTTGTCCATAGTTGCATCAAGCTTTATCAAGGACTTTCGAGCATCTTGACATTCTTTATCAAACCACCTTTTGCGTGATCTATCTTTGTTGATACCATGGAGATGCTTTATGGCAAAGCATTCTTCCGCACAAGAACAAATAGCTTTCTTGAAAGCTTCCCATTTAGTTTCCAATGGTGCATCACATTGAAGCTTTGTCATCCATAATTTTTGCTCAACCATTTCAATGTACATTGGTGTCCGTTTGAAATCCATACATAGTGATAACTGCTCTTTCCTTTGGCTGAGATTATCATGCTTAGTTGCTTCTCCACATGAAAGGTCAATACATAAGGTGCGATGGTCGGATTCCGGGGTCCATTGACCAAACATAAAACTCTTTATGCGATACATGATGGCTTCAGAGAGTAGCATATAGTCAATCACACTATCCCCATTATGTCTCCTACATGTAAATCCATTGGTTCCACTCCACAAAGATACACCATTGGCAATGAGCAAACCGATGCTATTATACATGTGTAAAAGTAACTTTCCATAGTGATTCGGCTCTTTCTCATCCATTGAAGTACGATCATACAAGTGAACTTCCTCCAACTCCCTTGAAATGTATGGCATATCAAATTGTTGAGTATCATGTTGCAATGTTTTTGTGCGAGCATTCATATCCCCAAATACAATAACATCACCTTCACCTTTGAAATAAGCAATGTCCTCTTCCAAATCAGAAAATGGTTGATCTCTATCCATGCAAGCATAAAAGGGAGAATCATGATGAGGAATGTAGCAACCGGCTACAAAAATGGGTGCTCTTTTTGGTGTCATAATTTTCAGCCATACATAACGTTTGTACTTGTCATCTTTCACAATTGATACAAAATCTTCCAATCCTTTCTTAACCATACATGCTAACCCTCCTTGTCCTCTTCGTTGCTTGAGATTCTTTGACCACATCAATGAATGTACATTGTAATCCTCCAAGCCGTTAATCCTTTGTGTATCATGCTCCCAAGTTTCAACAAGAAGTACAACATCGGCTTTGCTTGTTAGTTCATCAATGCCAACCCCCGCATTCCATGGGTATCCATTACAATTCCAAAAGCATATTTTCAATTGTAACTCGGTCTCATAGGTCACGCATCCCTATTTTCTTGAGAGACTTGCCTCCTCCTTGGGCACATTTTCTTCATGAGAGATCTCCTTGTTTTTATTATTCTTTTCCTCATATGCCTTGCGACGCATATTTTGTTGCTTAATAGTGCGATCTTCACATACAAAACATTTTGTATCCCTCAAATAGATCCAACTATTATCAAGGATAATCTTTCGCTTGGTCTCATCCGGCATGGTGCATACAATTGGCCGTTCTCCTGAGCGAGGAGCTCCTTGCTTCCCCACTCCATAGACCATAACTCCGGACATGCCAAAGTGGGTTTTGAAAAAATCTTCAATAACAATGGCAAGAGAAGGAGGTGTCTCTAACTTCTCTTCGGGAATTCCACGAATAACAATGTTCTTGGAACGTCGCTCCCGTTCCTTCAACTCCTCCACATCCACATTCTCAACATTCTTTGTTTGAACCATAGCTTGCATGAGTGAGGAATTAGAAACCACATTGCTACCACATACATCATCCCAAGACTTGTTTGTGCATACATTTTTCATGTCGCATACATCCCGGCTCATAGTGTCAAATTTCTCCTCTTTCAATACATGGTCATGCTCTACTTTGCTCATCCGCTCCTTCAAAGCATTCAAGTCCACAAGAGAGCGTTTACATTCCTTGACTTCCTCTTCAAGTTGCATCAAACATGTTGTTTGCATCTCAAGTGTCCTCTTGAGATTCTCATTCTCAACCACAAGTACCCTTAGTGTGCCATTCTCCATTGCAAGTGCTCGTAAGTCTTCGCCTTGTTTGTTTACGGTCTCTTGCAATGATACCAAGTACGCCATGATCATGGTTTCCGATGTCGTTGGTTGGGTGGTTGTGTTGTTATCTCCACACTTAGGAGATTTTGAATTATTTTCCACAATGGTTGTGGACCTTGTTGAAGAAGAAGGACCCTTGCGAGTGCCGGAAGACATTGTATGTAAAATAGGAGAGGAGAATCAATTTTGTTGAACCTGTTCACTTCGGAAATGCTGCTACACAGAGAAAGAGAGGGAAAGAGGGAGAGAAAGAAAGAGAGAGATAGAGGGAAAGAGGGAGAAAGAGAGGTAGAGGTAGAGAGAGGGAAAGAGACGGAAAGAGGGAGACAGGGAGAGAAAGAAAGAGAAAGCGAAGGGCAGCCCATCCCAAGGCTTGGAGGGTGTAGGTAGAAGACAATGGGTTCCACTTGTAAAACATGTTGATCTATGTTTTGCAATAATGGGATGAAGCTGTTCGTGGTCCCTGGGGTCGCTTTTGTGGATGTACGCGAAGCCCGAAAAAGTGGTGCCCAAGTCCAAAGCCACCATGACCTTAGCTAAGGCCTCCATGTCTCGGCAGAAGATGTCGTCCATGTTTGGCTCTTCATCTCTGAGAGTGCTTGCTTTACATGGAGGCGCAGACATGACTCTGGGATGGAGAGATAGAGATAGAGTGAGAGAAATAGAATTACTTATTGCATTACATTAGAATTGTAATGTTATGATCAATTGATCACTTAGGCTACATTTACAACCTTAACATATATATATATATATATATGTGTGTGTACATATATATCTGTTTATGCATATATGTAGGCACTAAGTATGGGAGCATAGTATCCGAAGGTTAGACACTTCCTCTTGGGTATAGTCCTTTTTTAATCATGGCGTTGAGGTCATTGATCCACTCATGCATGGATTACCGCAAGGTACCTTTGGTTTACCACGGTTGAGACTGAGATGATATCTAAAGAGGTGCAGTTGACCTTTGTCACTACTAGCCTCTACTTAGGTCTACTAGTATGTGTATGTATCTACGTGTTTGTATGCTAATATATATATCCTCAGGGAGAGAATTGTAATGTTACGATCAATTGATCACTTAGACATTGAGTTTAGATGCAGCCAATACAAAACGATGGCTACATTAACAACCTTAACATATATATATGTTAACATTCTGTTTATGCATGTATGTACGCGAAGCCCGAAAAAGTGGTGCCCAAGTCCAAAGCCACCATGACCTTAGCCGAGACCTCCATGCCTCGCAGAAGATGTCGTCCATGTTTGGCTTCTCATCTCTGAGAGTGCTTGCTTTACATGGAGGCGCAGATATGACTCTGGGATGGAGAGAGAGAGATAGAGTGAGAGAAATAGAATTACTTATTGCATTATATTAGAATTGTAATGTTACGATCAATTGATCACTTAGATGTTGAATTTAGGTGCAGCAACACAAAACGATGGCTACATTTACAACCTTAACATATATATGTGTGTACATATATATCTGTTTATGCATGTACGTAGGCACTAAGTACGGGAGCATAGCATCCGAAGGTTAGACGCTTCCTCTGGGTATAGTCCTTTTTTAATCGTGGAGTTGCGGTCATTGATCCACTCATGCATGGATTACCGCAACGCACCTTTGGTTTTACCACGGTTGAGACTGCGATGATATCTAAAGAGGTGCAGTTGACCTTTGTCACTACTAGCCTCTACTTATGTCTACTAGTATGTGTATGCATCTACGTGTTTGTTTGGTAATATACTTGTGTACGTATATTTAGATTAGTGAGTAGGGTGGAAAGCTTAATCTTATATTGCTCTTTGTAATGTAGATGTCTGACGACAGACCGACTGGTGAGGAGCAGCCATCTGGCTCTTCTTTTGGTTGATTCACATCTCAAGTGGGCTCCACCCGGGGTGGACATCGCCTCTAGTGGACCCGAGTCTTGAGTCGGTGAGAACAAGCAAAGAAATAAAATAATATTTCTACGTAGTTAACCATAAACCATGAGTGTCATAGGGTTTTTTTTTGTTATTTGCAGGCATGGCCATCCTACACCTACCCTTCTCAGATTCCTGCACCAGTCCTAGATCCTGACTTACAGCGGGCTATCTCTCACAAGAGCAGTACCTCCGTTCGGCGGAGGATTTGTTTGGCCGCTACACTCCACAGCAGCTTGCGACCTACGGCATTTCTCTACAGACTACACCATGGGGGAGTTAGGGAGGGACTCCTTGCACCGACGACACCTCCCTCTACTCTCCCTTCCATTCGTCCTACTCCTATTCCATCGCCGGGTCCTACTCTCCTTGCATCGCAGGGTCCTACTCCCATGGCATCACAGGGTCCTACGCCACTCCGGCTTCACCAGAACATCGTCGACGGACTTCCTCTGGGAGCGCACATTGACGCTCGTCTAAGGACAGCGAGCGTCGTGAGAGACGAAGCGGCGGGTGGAGGATCTTGTGGTTTCGCATGTTTTGGTAGTGGCGGGGGAATGGAGTCCCCACTTTCAGAGCGTGCCGTCCCTGACGCAGAGGACGAGGATACTGACATACCCGTGCCAGACACGCATGGGTGCTACTACAAGGTTAAATATGGCGGGGAGGTTGATTTCGGCACAGCACAGGGTAGGGCATTTCGAGGCCATCTACAAATTATTATACATTCAACGTATAAGAATTGTTTTATAAAGTTGAGAGACCAACTACCCGATCACGCATGGTACATTGAGGACGCTCTATTAGCTAGATTTCCAAACGCCCCCGATCAACGTTTTTTACAACAATTGTTGAAGGGCTACATAAAGACATTTCTAAAAAACAAGCAGTCCAGTGTGCGGCGCGCAGCAGCCAACCAGGTCAGAGATCCAGAGAGGAGTTACCACGGTGGCATCATGGCAGACGCGGAGTGGGAGTGGGCAATTCAAGAGAAGAGCGATCAAGTTGCACGACGGGCTCATCATATAGACAACAACGCGAGGCCCGTGCAAGACAAACTCCCACGCACTATGGCTCAGGAGGCAAGGGAGCTTGGAAGGATAAATATGTAACATTATTTGAATTATAACATCGATCGTTGATTGTAAAGATTGTAGTTGATAATTTGGTATTGTTATTGTTAACTTAGGAAAATGTCACTCTCTCTCGACCAACCAGAGAGATGGTTAAGTATCAGGAGCAACATACAGAATTTGATACTTGGCAATGGTTGTTTGAAAACAACCACATCTCTCGCGAGCAGTTTGACGTGGCGGCTGGACCACTACAAGCGGTAAGTTGAAACAAGTAATTTTGTGTCAATTGTTTTGAGCAATGGTGGATAATTGTTTAATTTGGTTTGTGTTTATGTAGAGTCAAAGTGATCCAACATACATGCCTCTGGACGACGGCGACGAGGATTAGATAAAAAAATATTTTGTCAAAACTTTCGTAAGTCCCAATGTGGCACAATGTATATACAACTATTTACTTTTTATTGTAACTTTTTTAAATAATTGATCTTCTACGTTTTTAATTGTCAAGGTAAAAATTTCAGTTCTTTAGTATTTTTTATACTTTTTCAAAAAACAATTTATGTCTTATTGTTTTTATGCAGGTCAAAAGGTGCTCATTTGGGCCACCCAAATTTAGGTGGCCCAAATGAGCACCTTTATTTTTGAACTGGCATTTAGCGGTAATAAACACGGTAATAGCGACGACAAAAGTCGCGGTAATAGCAGCGGATATATTGCGGCGACTATGATCGCGCTTATTACTGACAAACCACTACCGTGTTCATGGCCACGGTTATTGCCGCCCACACAAATTTTTCTCTCTCCTTACTCCTTTGTTTATACGCGGCAATGTTGGCGGTTTTCGACAACTCCTCTTATAGTGTTCCCTACAAGGTGGTGCAGTCTTCTCACCGACTTCTAGCCCTGCATCATGGCCTATTGTACTTCATATAAGCCGACTGCCAACCCTATGTCCCTTTCTTGTGTCATGTCGTCGGAAGGCAGCCAAGTTGCTTGAAGGAGGTTCAATCAAGGTCAAATAGTAGGGTGGTATGGTGGGTGTTGCGGCCAACTGTTGCTTTGTGGCTGATGTTGATGCAGCCCATCGTATCACCCTGCCACACCTCTAATGAGGTGGTGGATTCCAACCCACGTCAGCCCATCATATCACCCTGCACACCTACAATGAGGAGGTGGATTCTCAGCTCTTGCAGCCCGCGACACCTGCAACGTTCCACAGGCTCGCGATGCTACCTTTTCAACATTTTGGGACTTCTATAATGGTATGTTCAACCATCACATCAACGTGGTTTGTCTTCACATCGATGCAGCGGGCACCGCAGCACGAGCCATCCTCTCCCACCCTCCGTTGCTCCACTGAGCTGGTGCTCCTCTGCTCCTTTCTCGACTTCTCAATGATTTCCACACCCTACAATTTTGGGTTGACCTCTATAGTTTAGCTATTTCATGTTTTTTGTCTATATTTGGCATGGTTTGACAATAATAGCGTGTGCACGCACTCATGGTGTTTTTAATTTGAGCAAGGTGTTTGTCTTTGGATGGCTTAAGGGTGTTCATGATCATCTAGATAATCTGTGAAGTCTTGCAATGATGATTTATTTTTTTCATTGAGATTTTAAATGGCTTTTGGAACATACTCATGAGCAAGCTTCTTGCGGTGGGGTTTAAAGTGGGCGGAAGAGTCTGAGATTGGGCTTAAAGCGTTATTTTCCACACTTGTTTCATGTCGTGGGGTGTTGTCGTATGGCGAGTTAATGATGTTCAAGATGATTTAAGACTTGCGATGATGATTTGCTTCTGCCATTGGGGATTTTTCCCGATGGTACTCAAACATACTCATGAGCAAGCTTCTTGCGGGTTCTTGCGACGGGGCAGGTGGTGAGGTGGCTAGAGAGTGTGAAACAGAATCGGAGTTGACTCTCCCGTTGTTATTGAAAGGAGGTTAAGGGTAGATTAAGTAATTATTTACGGTTCTTGCGACAGTGTAGGTGGTGAGGTGGGCTAGAGAGTCTGAAACAGAATTTGGAGTAGATTCTACCATTGTTATTGAAAGGAGGTTAAGTAGATTCTACCATTGTTATTGAAAGGAGGTTAAGGGTAGATTAAGTAATTATCTACGGTTTAATTATGAGCCCTGAGCAACTCTAAAGCCCAAGCAAGCTTTCGTTTTGCTGTGTGCTTGGAAGTAAGGAAACAGCTATTGTGATGCGTGCTTTTCTTGAAAAGTTGATTTGATTGTGAGGTGGAATGGTTTACCTCAAGCTTGGATTTAGACCTTGAATCATTTTGAGAAAACAATAGGATTGAGAATCAAATGTAGATCAAATAAATCTTAGTTTCTATTGACTTAGTGAATAGGGTGCTTTGTGGTGTTAGATCTTTGTTAATTGCAAAGGCAAATTATCTTGTGTTTTTGTTCAAAACCTTTAAGCAAATAGAAATCTAGAATCTTGTGTTTGAGCTTTGTCTTGGAGCGATACCTCTTCTCTTCACGCTATTGCTCTAAAAATTATTTTGGTGGGCAATTATAATTATGATCAATGGCCCCTCTTCTCGTTTGCTTTGGCATCTCTTTATTTCGCTTTCTCTTTCTCTTGGCCACCAACTTTAATATTCTGTCAGGCAAGTGTCCTCTATTCTCTCTCTCTATTGATTTGTCACAAAGTTTTAGGCACATTGATAATCAAGGTTATTTAAGAGTCTCTACCTCTCTCGACACTTATCCATTTTCTTTTTGTATGCTTTAATGAAGGTAATGTTTACTCCCTCTCCCTCTCTCTTTCACACTCTTCCCTCTTTTTGAGGTGCATTAAAGGTGATTTAAGGGTAATGTGGTCTCTCTCTCTCTCTCTCTCTCTCTCTCTCTCTCTCTCTCTCTCTCTTTCGCATGCCCCCTAAAGGTGACTGTTGATTATATACTATCTTGTAATTTTCTTTTCCAAGATCACCTATTAAAGAGCTTTACTCATGAAGATTATACTCCAAATCCACACTCATTAAAGTTTTTTCTCTTAACTACCCAAACTTCTAGCTTCTGTTGAGGGTTATTAATAAGAGTCTTTGGTTCATTGTTACATTTATCCTCAGCTTTTCCTTGAGTATTCACCCTGCACTGTGCCTTATGTGCTCACTATACCATTAGACGAACTATTGTAGAGCTATTCATGTTATCTACCTAAGCTTTATAGCTATTGGGTCTTATGTGCTTGCTAATAGTTAGACGAAACCATTGTAGTGCTATTCCTGTTATCTACTCAAGCTTTAAGAAACATTTCATAGGAGAAAGAATTAGTTCCTCACTTATCATCACTCTTCTTGCTCCCCTAGCTTCCTTGGTCGACCGTCCCTTGTAGCTCATGCTTAAAGCTCATTGGACCCCTCCAGGCCTAGCCAATCACAAGCAGGAGGCATTACAAGCAAAAAGACTACTCTTGTGACAAGTGTCCCCCTTTCCCTTTGAGAGAGAGGACTTGATAAATGTAAAAACAATTAATTAATTCTTCTTAATGATCATTGAACCCCTTGGGTGGCCAACCAATAGGCTTTAGGCACACCATGAGGGCAACATGAGGAGGAACTTGAAAAATGTCCCTTTTGCTTTCTTTGTACCAAGCTTGCCTTGTGTGATTGTGTGTGTGTTCTCTCTCATCCCCCCTCTTGTAGAGCTCGCCCCCTCCTTGTAGGGATTGATGATTGCCTTTTTGACACCTTAGGCCTGGTTCCCACCACAAGCTTGACCCTTAAGCCCCTCAAGCTTGGGTCGGGTTCCCACCTCAAGTACAACCCTAGCATCTCAAGCATGACAAGCACCTCAAGCATCTCAGTCATCAAGCACGACAAGCATCTCAAGCACCTTAAGCTTGGGTCGGGTTCCCACCTCAAGCACAACCGTAACTTAACTAAGGTCAAAGGACTTTTAACACTGACTATTGGAGATCTTCAATGAAACTAACCCTAAGGTCTTTATGCTCCATTGGTTAGCTTTTCTCTTTGATAGACCATCTCTCATTTGGGCCCCTTTACCATTGGCCCCGTGTTGAGATAGATCTATAAGCACATGTCTATATTCTAACCCTTGTCTTCGTTTATTGTCCCACATTAAATGATTAGTTTAATATGAGAAAATCATTTGGGTTGGTTAGATATTAGTTTTTATGACATTATCTCTCTCTTGAAATCATATTCGTCCTCGACTATGAGGTAGAAGAGATAAATCCTTAGTCATTAGTTAATTGTTCTTAGCGGATAGAGGATCCCTTTTTACCCTACAACATCATTCCAAGATGGATGACTAATCCATTTGGTGCTTGGGAGACATAGCTACCGCAAGCATGTCTACTCTTTAGTCCATTCCATTCTCCCAAAGTAGAGTGACAAATTCTACTTGGTGTTTCAGAGACATTGTCATCACAAAACAGCGTGGGCAGGTGCGTAAAGCCCGCCACGAGTGGCAGGTGCTTCGTGCCTCGACTTGTGCGATGGCATCGGCGCAACAACAAAAAAATCCCGCTCGTGGCGGGCTTTACACACCTGCCCATAGAACTAGTCTTATAAGACAAAACATTGGTTATTTAAAAGAAATTTGTACATTTGCTTACTCTAATGTAGCATTGTTTGAAGCATTGACAACGTTCATACTATCCTTAGGCTGTATTCCTTGCATCCAACTGGATAATTTTACCATATCGTAGTACCTTGTCTTCATGCCGAAGAACACTATGAAAATCTTCAAGTGTTTACCGCACTGTTTTACCGTGTTTTATAGAGAGAAGGTGTAAATTCAATGAGAGAAACAAGAGAGAGGAGGACGGGGTTTTTTTTTGTGTTTAAAGTATTACTGCGATTATATCTGCTGTTAATACCGCTATTATTATCGCTGTTATTACTGCGTTCATTACCATCGTTATATCCGTTGCCCAAATTTAGTGCCTAAACTTTCAAATTCTGGATTAACTCCCCCTCCCTCCCTTCCCCCCCCCCCCCCCCCCCCCCCTTCAAATTTTGGTGTTTCCCTCCTCTCCATAAAAATTAAAGAGTATTGTATATAATTTTCAAATATAAGAATGAAGAGAAAGAAAGAGAGAGAGAGAAAGAGAAAGAGGGAGGAGAAGGAGGCAGGGGATATCAAGCCTGCTCCAGACGCTACGTCGGAAATGCTTCCCACAGGGGCGTTTAAGTTGCGTGGCAAAAGCCTATTTGCTGCAGTATATATCACCTTCCTCTGGGCCCGCCATTTCCCCCCCCCCCACTCGGAAGAGCTGCTAGCCTCTCTCCACCTCTCTCTGTTTTTCGCTCTTCTTCCTCCAACACCGTTTAGACGAGGCGACGGTAGACCTGCAGAAAGCCTTTCTTCCTCTAGCCTCGTCTGAACCCAGCCTAAGATTACCCTTGTTTACAACTAAAATAATCATTGTCAATTGATTAACATAATTGAGCATATTCTCAAATCTAAAGAGAGGAAGATGAGGGAGAGAGAGGTGAATAGATTACACGATCAAAAAACTTCATAACTGCAAAATGTTTAAGAACCATCTTCCAAAAGATCTCTACATGAAGCATCATCCAATTCTAAGCCCATGGCCCCTAAATCGATAAAGAGAGACGGAATTGTCGTTTGTGGATGCATTGCCAGCTTCATCATCTTCGAGTTCATCATCCTCCATCTCATCATCTTCATCATCATGACAATCATCCTTGCTAAGTTTTGCTGCCGCCGAACTTGATTCATCGACCTCCCTCTCCTCTGTTTCCACCTCATCCAAAGTTGGAGGTGGAAGAGGGTCGAAGATAGTCTCCACTTCATTAGTGGAAAAAATGGTTCTCCCTCGAGGTGTTACGGGAATTACGAACCAAAGTTTTGGTTGGTGGATTGATGGGATATAGATGACCTATAAAGTAGAAGCTCAAAGTGAGTAACATTGGTATAACTAACGCTATAACAAGTAAATAAGAATAAAAAAGATACATGTCACTCACCTGCTCAAAATTGCACGGTAAAACTAAATTGTCATACCTCCTTGTGTGATGCACACTAGAGTCCACCATGTAGAGGCCATTCTCATGTCATCTAGACACATTTGCAAACCACATGCACTCAAAGATGAAGCTATGAAAGGTTCTAAAATTAACCTTTAGTATCCTTTCAATAGTTCCGCAGTACCTGGCTTCATCACCGTGTGTGTCAAGGTTGCCCATGATGGCACAATCCATGGTGGTTCTACGCTCGTCAATGTGGCACGTACGAAAGTGACGACCCTTTGACCACATAGAGTTAAAGGAAAGGCACTACAAAATAGAAAAATGTATTAATTTATCAAGTACATATTAAAGATAATTTCATCAAATAGCGAGACAATATGGTTTAGGTATATGAGTACTCTACCTTTGGTACACAGCCTCGTACATACTCATTCTTTGTTGGTGATGTTTTCTCCACGCGCTTTTGCCTCGGTCATTCTCTCATGAATCCACTCTGCACTAATGAGATCTGGGAAACATGCAAGGTGTCTAAGGACTGGGGGTTCCCTCCTTCCTCCACTCCTTGTTTCCATGCTTCCCTCTCTTGCAAATGCCTGGACTTTACCACTGGCTACAAGTCCATCCACTTGGTCATAATCTTTGCATTGAGAATGCAAAATTTATCGACCACTCGGGATAGATTCATATCCATGTTAAGTAGTTTCCCCTTTCCACTTGTCAAGTGTGAAGTCATCCTTGAATCTTCCTCGCCGGACCACATGCGAGGCATTGAAGGATCAACTTGTGCCAAATATTCTGATATGTAAACAAATGCCTCTTGAACAATCCACCCTTCGGCCATACATGCCTCTGGTTGAGACCGTAGCCGTACAAAATCTTTGAGTCTTTAAAAACCTCTCTAAGAAGAACATCCATCGTGCGTGCACTACTCCACATTTAATTAATTTAAAAACATTTAATAAAAGAAACCAATGAGAATTAAGTCTCCTAGAATACTATTGGGCAGTCTCCCAAGGGGTCGAATGAGCATTCAGGAGCCCCATGGCTTGCCTGATTCCTATTGGCCAGGAGGCAAAGGGGTCCAATGAGAGTTTAGTTTAATTATTTAATTACCTAAAGCTCTCACAAAAGGGGAAAGGGGGACACATGTCAGAAGGCTATCACTTATGCTGCTTAATTGTAATTGGCTTGACTTGGGGAGGGCCAATGAGGCTTCAGCAAGAGCAATTAGCAAGAGGGCTCGCCCAAGAGAGAGAGGGGGGTGATTTTTACAAGGCATTATCACACACACACTCACACAAGCTCATGTGTGAAGAAAGAGAAGACTATCTCTTCCCAAGCTTTAATGAAGAACTCATCACCTACTCCAAGCTTGTGAGATAGAAGCCTACATCAACACTCTCTTGGCATGTGGATGCAAATCCAACCAAGAGCCAAGCTTCAATGCATGCTCATCTACTTTACCAAGCTAATTACTAAGCTAAGCTATGCTAATATGAGTGATTATGTGAGGAGATGTACATCTTTCTCGTAAGATACTCCTTCTTCCTCTCAATCTACTCTCATACCCTGCTAGCTCTCACCATCTTCGAAGGTGTGTGAGGTCTTGGGTCTGAGAACGGGAATAATTCAAGTTGTGTTTGTTAAGTGTTTTGCTTAGTGCATGAAGTTTCCATCTTCATTGCACTAGCTAGTCTTGAAGGAACACAAAGAATTGTATTGTACAATGTCTCTCTTGATGGGAGAAACCATAATACAAAGCCTTTTGGAGGGGGGACCGGCTCCATGAAAATCCGGTCCTCAACTGTTGTCAATAGCTTAATTTCTCTCTCTTTTGAAAGTATTGTCGATGCTATCTAACTAGGTGTTATGCTTTTTGTTGCTCTCTCCACCCAAGCACTCTTGTAATTCTCATTAGGAATCTATTCTAATGAAATGCCCACTATGTTCATGCTAATTTCCGCTACACATAATTTATTAGGCCATTAAATGTTACATTGGTACCAGAGCTCAAGGTTTCTCTTTTCTTGCTCAAGAAGGGAGGTCCTCAAGCTAGCTACAAATGGTTGGTATTATTAATTGCCTGTGAGCAAGTAGAATAGGGATTTTTCAGCCTTGCAGTGCGCCTGCCTTTGTGGAGTTAACGGGGCATCACTGTCGAGAGCTATGGTCTTAATAGTGGAGTCCTACGGGGCTTGCCTACGGCTTAACCATTATTGAGCTATTAGAAGCTTGATAGGAGCCGGTGTTGTTTTGGTGTCGAAAGACCCTCTCTTCTATTCCTTGCAATTAATGGTATTCGAGCCGCGGGTACAGTAGCTTGAGTGCTTTTTCTAAAGGGGTAAAGAGGAGTAGCAACTAGGGCTTGAAGTGCCAAAGTACACCTAAAAAGTTTACACCTAAAAGTTGTTAGAATGGCTGACAATAGTAAAGAGAGTAAAATTAATGTTGATAACTTTGATTTTGCTCATGAACAAGCTACTAATGATGCTTCAATGCTTGTTAACTATCTTGTTTCTAGGCCTCAACAAGCCATGGGCAATCCATCTCTCCAAAGTGAAGTGCAACGGCAGCTCCGTGCTTACGGGATTCTCCAAGCTAATCACCATGACGGGAGAACACCTAGGAAGCCTCCTTGTGAGACTACCAAAAGAGGTCTCTCTCCGATTCGGGAAGAAGAAGAGAACCCTTATGAAGGGCTCAAGAATTTACTTCTTGATGATGTATCTCCTTCCCAAAGGAGAACTCAAGAGCCTCCACCGAAGGAACGAGAAAGAAGCGAGTCTCCCGCCACCTCGGCGGAGATGGCTCCACGAAGACGGCGGGCTAAACGCTCTCCATCACCATCAAAGCGGAGAAGACCATCACACTCTTCTCCACGCCATAATTCAAAGAGGGATGATAAAAAGCAAGAGAAGAAAAAGGCGAGAAAGAGGACACCCTCTTCTCCATCTTCTTCATCCTCTTCCTCTTATGAAAGCTATGGTGAAGACGACAAAGATCAAGACAAGAAAAAGGTGAGAAAGAGGTCACCCTCTTCTCCACCTTCTTCAAATTCTTCACCCTCTGAAGAAAGTGATGGTGCAACCTTTGAACCATCAAAAAGAAGAGGCCATAAGAAATCCTATGCCGCATGGAAGAGGTCGTCCAAGTTGAAGAAATTCAAAGAGGGAGGGAAGAGCATCTCTTTCCTTACCTATGATGGTACCTTTGGTGCCACGGACAAAGTCTTGGCCTTTATCCAGCAATTCGATGCTGCGTTTGGAGATGAGGGCTTCACAGAGTCCTCTAAGCTACGCCATGTAGCTATGCACTTTCAAAAGTCCACCAGACAATGGTGGTCTAGCCTACGAGCCAACGGTGAAGCTCCACGAACATGGAAAGCTTTAAGAGCTTCCATTATGAAGTAGTTTTTGGCCACCGATGCCAAAGACAAAGTACTCACCGAATGGCGAAGCTTAAAGCTCTCTCCCAATGAATCCATCCACAAATATGTAGACAAGTTTTGGGACCTACAACTCAAAGCCACTGTCTTCAAAAGGTTGGATTTTGGAGAGCAAAAGCAACAATTTTGTGCGGGCTTAACCGAAGAAATGGCGGAGTATGTCAACTCCCAAAGACCACGTACCATATTGGCGGTAATACACCACACTATGGTTGCCTCTCGAATCAATTTCCAAACGGGGGCAAAAAGAAATAATAAGCCCCCGGAAAATACGGGTTCCAATGAGCCTAAGGGGAAGGACAATGTCCAAAAGTCTCCTAAGGGCAACTCCAACAAAGCTAAAGAGAAGGGAGTTTACAAAGGTAAGAATAAACTCTCTCCTGAAGAGCTTGAGATTTATCGTAAGGATAAACGGTGTTTCAAGTGCGGCAAACAAGGGCATGCGTACCACGCTTGTCCCCAAAAGAACAACCGCCAAGATCCTCCTAGAGCTTCCTTGGTTGAAATCCAAGAGGAGGAGACTCACCCAACTCACCACAAAGGATGTCCTCTATGCCATGCTTGGGGAAAGGTAAGAGAACATGATGATTTTATTCTCTTTGACCCTGGTTCTACTCACAATTTTATATCTATAGAGTTGGCCACCAAGCTAGGAATACAATCCTACGAGATGGGAGATGTCCTACCCACAGACAGTGTCTTCAAGGGGCAAGAAGCTTCAGTCACTCCCTTAATCAGGAAATTGAGGCTTCATGTCCAAGGCTATGAGGACAAAGAGGACTTCTTTATCTCTCCTCTCAAACATGAGGATGTAATCCTAGGGGCACCATGGTTTGACCGCCTGGCTGCCGATGTTAAATTTCCTGAAAGGAGAATCTCCTTTAAGTTCAGGGAAAAAGACATGTATATAGATGCTAAGGAAATGGGTAACACCATCCCCATTGTACATACACCAGCTTTCAACAAGTCAATAAAGAGCTCTATTTCCGTGTACATGATTTTTGTTAAAGAATCTCAAAATGAACCTAATGCTTTAGCAAAAGAAAATAAAACCAACCAAAAGGAATTAGAGTTATCCAATTTTCTCAAGGGGTTTCAAGATGTTTTTATTGACGATATCCCTTGTGAGCTACCTCCTAAACGAGGTAATGATGACCATGCAATTGAACTTCTTCCAGGAAGTTCACCGCCTAATAAACCTCCTTATAGAGTTTCTCAAGATCAACAAGAGGAGATTATGCGGCAAGTGCATGAGTTAGTTGAGAAGGGTATGGTTAGGCCAAGCTCATCTCCATTTTGCTCACCTGTGCTATTAGTGCAAAAGAAAGACAGCACATATCGTATGTGTGTCGACTATAGAGCACTAAATAGGATCACTATCAAGAATAGGTTTCCCGTTCCACGGGTAGAAGACCTATTTGATAAGCTACAAGGATTGACCTACTTCAGTAGGGTTGACCTAAAAAGTGGCTATCATCAAATAAGGATAGTTGATCAAGACATTGTAAAGACCGCATTTCGTACTACATTTGGTCTTTACGAATACATTGTCATGCCTTTTGGCTTGACCAATGCACTAGCCACATTCAACCGCTTGATGGAGAAGCTGTTCAGGCCTCATCGAACCTTCACTGGAGTGTTCTTTGATGATATTATCATCTACTCTAATTCATTGGAGGAACACAAGCAACATCTCCAGGTAATATTTCAAGTTTTGAGAGAGAATAAACTTTATGTTAATCGAAAGAAAAGTGAAATTTTCTTACAAGAGATTCAGTATTTAGGTCACATTATCTCTCAAGATGGCATCCAAATGGATCCATCCAAGTTAGAGGTAATAAAAGGATGGCCTAAACCAAGGAAACTTCATGAACTAAGAAGCTTTATAGGTATGTGTGCATACTATAGACGCTTCATAGAAAAGTTCTCACAAATTGCGGGACCATTACATGACCTAACAAAGAAAAGTGTTAGGTATACAAGGTCTGCTAAGGAGAACAATGATTTTGAAAAGATTAAAGAAAATCTTATCTCTCAACCTGTGCTTACACTACCGGATCTCTCAAAACCATTTGAGGTCCAATGTGATGCTTGTGGTGATTGCCTTGGAGCTGTTTTGCTCCAAGAAGGGCACGCCATAGGCTATGAGAGCCGAAGGCTCGACCCTGTTGAGCAAGCTCTAGGCATATACGAAAAGGAACTCCTTGCAGTTCTACGTGCCTTAGACTCATGGAAGCACTATTTATTGGGGACTCCTTTCATTCTGCGAACGGATCACCAAAGTCTTAAGTACTTCATTACGCAGACCAAGCTCTCCGACAAACAAATGAGGTGAGAAAATTTCCTTTCGCAATTTCATTTTCATATTGCTCACATTGCTGGCAAGCATAATCAAGTAGCCGATGCACTCTCAAGACGGCCGAGAGTGAATGCGGTTTCCATAGCAACTCACAATGATCTATCTTCAATGATAGATGAGTACGCTATTGATTCCGACTTTAAAGATGTGATTTCAGCCCTGGCATTAGGGAAGAAAGAAGAACCATTCACTTTACAAGATGGTTATCTTCTCTATGGCAATAGACTATGCGTCACTAACTCACTACGTGAGAAAGTAATGTATGAATCTCATGCTCCACCTTATGCGGGGCATAGAGGCATTCAGTCTACCTTAAAGGGAATTGAAACATATTTCTATTGGCCTACCATGAAAGTGAACATACAAGAGTATGTTTCCAAATGTGTGGTATGCCAAAAGATAAAATTTGATAGAGGGTATCAACTTGGATTGCTTCAACCCTTGCCAATCCCTAATTCACCATGGGAGAGCATATCCATGGATTTTATCTTTGGATTGCCTAAGTCTATCCATGGGAATACGGGAATATGGACAATAGTAGACAGGTTTAGTAAACAAGCTCATTTTATACCTGTCAAAAAGACTATCAAAGCCCATCAAATGGCAACCCTCTTTATTTCACAAATTTTCAAGTACCATGTCTTGCCCATGTCCATAGTGTCGGATAGAGATCCTAGAATGACCAGTAATTTTTGGAAGGGTCTCTTTGAGAATTTAGGGACAAGGCTAAACTTCTCTTCGGCCTATCATCCACAAACGGATGGCCAAAGTGAAATAGCTAACCTAACCATTCTCAATCTACTAAAAGCCTATGTAACGGAAGTAGATCAAAGATCCCAATGGTCGAAGTACTTACCCTTAGCGTAGTATGCTTACAATAACACTGTACATACCTTCACGGGAAAAGCACCTTTCGAGGTAATTGAGGGAAGATCAAAAAGTCCCTTGCTACTTAAGGTACATGGGAAGATTTTCGCTGCAGATGAGTATAGCCGAGACCTACAAGAATCTTTCCAAAAGATTAAGGATGCTATCTCTATCTCACAGCAAAGGCAAAAGGCTGCTGCTGACAAGCACAGAAGAGCCCAAGCCTTTAAAGAAAACGATTGGGTCTTGTTAAAGTTTCCCAAGGCTCGATTAAGGCACACGACGGGCAAGAATCCTACGGGCCACCAAAAGTACTATGCTAAACTAGCAAAAAGGTACTATGGTCCCTTCCAGATTCTTAGGCCAATCAAAGAGATGGCCTATCAACTCAAGTTTCCCAATCATTGGCTCATACACAATGCTTTCCATGTGAGCCTATTAAAGCCTTACAAAGGAGAGCCACCTCAAGAACCAACTATTGAAGACCCACCGGAGATCGAGGACCAAGAGGAGGTGCTGCAGCCCGAGTCCATTCTCCGACATGAAGACAAGGTATTAAGAGGCGGTAAGACTATCCGACGATATCTTATTAAGTTTAAGAATTATCCTTTTCAAGATGCTAGATGGATGCAAGGCATACAATTAAAGGATAACCTAAACCTTGTCAATGCTTACAATGCTTCCCAAAAGTAAGCAAATGTACAAAATGTTAAAAATAAAAAAAGTTTTTGTCTTATAAGTCTCTCTTTTTCTTTATTTGTGCACAAAAATGAAGTAGTATGCATGCTTAGATCAAGTTTGTGGAGACGACGTCTCCCAAACACCAAGTAGAGCTTGTCACTCTACTACGGAAGACTGATAGGACTAATGTGTAGACATGCTTGCGGCAGCCTCAGGCTCTCAAGCGCCAAATGGACTAGTCATCCATTGTGGAATGATGTCGTAGGGTAACATAGGGATCCTCTACCCGCTAAGAAAAGGACTCATGAATATGCTTTATCTTCTCTACACCATAGTCGAGGACGACTATGATTTCAAGAGAGAGGTAATGTCATAATAATCAATATCTAATTCTCCTAAATGATTTTCTCATATTAAACTGATCATTTAATGTGGGGAAGTGCCAGGGGAGAAAAAGCTAGAATATTGGTTAAGCTAGCAGACCGGCCACAGTAGGGATCCAAAGGAGGGAAAATAGGGATCCAAAGGGGGGGCCATCTGCAAAAGAGCCATGTGCAACAATGGGCTAAAAAGACCCTAAGGTTCAGCCCATTAAGACTTCCAAAATGCTAAGGTTCCAAAATTCAAAGGTTGTGTCCAAAGGTCAACCCTAGGGAAAATTGGATGCTTTGTGTGTGCCCTAAAAGTCTTTGCACATCCCTACATGGGAGGGGGCAAGCCCTAAAGGTAGGGGATGAGAGAGAAAGCCACACACACACACACACACACACACACACAGGCTCCCTTTACACAAAGGGAATGAGGGACACATGTCAGCTCCCTAGGCCAGATGCCCACAAGGTGTGCCCAATTTCTATTGGATGACCCTTGAAGTGGACCAATGAGAATTAAGCTAGAGTAAATCTAGTTTAATTAATTTAAAAACATTTAATAAAAGAAACCAATGAGAATTAAGTCTCCTAGAAGACTATTGGGCAGTCTCCCAAGGGGTCCAATGAGCATTCAAGAGCCCCATGGCTTGCCTGATTCCTATTGGCCAGGAGGCAAAGGGGTCCAATGAGAGTTTAGTTTAATTATTTAATTACCTAAAGCTCTCACAAAAGGGGAAAGGGGGACACATGTCAGAAGGCTATCACTTATGCTGCTTAATTGTAATTGGCTTGACTTGGGGAGGGCCAATGAGGCTTCAGCAAGAGCAATTAGCAAGAGGGCTCACCCAAGAGAGAGAGGGGGGTGATTTTTACAAGGCATTATCACACACACACTCACACAAGCTCATGTGTGAAGAAAGAGAAGACTATCTCTTCCCAAGCTTTAATGAAGAACTCATCACCTACTCCAAGCTTGTGAGATAGAAGCCTACATCAACACTCTCTTGGCATGTGGATGCAAATCCAACCAAGAGCCAAGCTTCAATGCATGCTCATCTCCTTTACCAAGCTAATTACTAAGCTAAGCTATGCTAATATGAGTGATTATGTGAGGAGATGTACATCTTTCTCGTAAGATACTCCTTCTTCCTCTCAATCTACTCTCATACCCTGCTAGCTCTCACCATCTTCGAAGGTGTGTGAGGTCTTGGGTCTGAGAACGGGGATAATTCAAGTTGTGTTTGTTAAGTGTTTTGCTTAGTGCATGAAGTTTCCATCTTCATTGCACTAGCTAGTCTTGAAGGAACACAAAGAATTGTATTGTACAATGTCTCTCTTGATGGGAGAAACCATAATACAAAGCCTTTTGGAGGGGGGACCGGCTCCATGAAAATCCGGTCCTCAACTGTTGTCAATAGCTTAATTGCTCTCTCTTTTGAAAGTATTGTCGATGCTATCTAACTAGGTGTTATGCTTTTTGTTGCTCTCTCCACCCAAGCACTCTTGTAATTCTCATTAGGAATCTATTCTAATGAAATGCCCACTATGTTCATGCTAATTTCCGCTACACATAAGTTATTAGGCCATTAAATGTTACAACTCGTCATCAATCTATCCTCCGTTTTGGCAGGCCGTTTAGTGCATGGCTGACAATCTTCTTCACACACGTCATGCTCATGAGCTAGTAACTCATCACACATGTCAAACATGTACTCTTGCTCTACCTCAAAGTGTGAAGAAGACGCCGTAGGAGCTGTCGACGTAGAGCCAACGGCAGGATCACCATGCGGTGCACCCAAATCGCCTAGTCGCTCTTGCCTCTGCCGTTCGGCCTTGCGCGCCAGTGCACCACCACCGAACACAGACCAATGGGGCACCTCCTCAAGCGACGGGTGAGTCGTGCTATCATCTCTCTGAGCGCTTTTCCGAGGATGCCAAAGCCCTTCGTTCTCCACGTGCTCCAAAGCAATGCACCTCAAGCGAGGAATTGCCCTTTTGCACTTGGCGCAAGGACAAGGTAGTTTTTCCTTGAGCCAACAATCTTGCTCTGGGCCTCCAAGAGGACCACGACCCTCCCAGACGATGTCCTCCACACGCGAAAGGTTGTTTATTTAGTCATGTGTCGTAAAAAATACACAATTAAAAAACACTTAATTCGATTAGAAAAATTACATATAGCTAAAGTCAACGGGAATAAATGACAATGAGTGTTAAAATTGTTTTTTTAACTAAAAGAGATTTTAAAAATTCAATTATTAAACATTTAAAAGTACTACAAAATAAAGTATCCATAAAAAATTAAAAATCTTCATCAAAAAACTCAAAAGGCTAAAAAATGAAATAATGTATAGCTAAGGGTAGGGAGGGGGTGGTTTGTACCCCCCCCCCTCCTGCAATCTCGGATTCGCATGTATCCATTTGAAATGACTGGCTGCGGTAATATGGGCGGTAATAGTCGCGGTAATAATTGGCGCCTAAAAAAGGAAACAAGGTAGAGTATGCCGCATTTTTGCAGCATACCCTGCCTTCCCTGCATTTCTGGCTCTCCGCCATCGCTCTTAAGCTTCCCCCACGTCCCCTCCCCCACTCCCCATCTCTCTCTCCTTCAACAAGCCTCCCTCCCTGCCCCCCCCCACTTCTCCCTTCCCCCTCTCTCCTTCTCCAAGCTTCTCAAGTTTTGTCGAAGAGGGTTTTGTGCAAGTTTTGGCAAGGAGGTATTCCGCCATTTTCTTTGGACGCTCACCCTATTCGAAGCTCAATCGTGCTACAAAGAACAGGTAAACACAAAAGCACATCCTCCCTCTTTCCTTTTGTTTTCTACTGCTACTACACACACACACACACACACACACATAAATAAATAAAAATAGAGAATCCATTATAACATACCTCGTTCATTAGGAAACGGTTGTTTCGGATGGCTTGTTTGAAATGGTTGTTTTGCTAAGCACGTCTGAAAATGGTTGCTTTGCTACGCACGTTTAGAAATGATTGATTTTTCACGCCCGTTTTGGTAATGATTATTTGGATAGTGCTGAATGAAATAGAGAGAGAAAGAAAGAGATAAATGAAGAGAGAGAGAGAGAGAGAGAGAGAGAGAGAGAGAGAGAGAGAGAGAGAGAGATTTAAAGACAGGGAGAGAAATAGATAAAGAGAGTGAGAGAGGGAGAGAAATATTAGATAAAGAGAGGTAAATATTAAATAGAGAGAGAGAAATAGATAAAGAAGGAGAGAAATAGATAAAGAGAGTGAGAGAGAAAGAGGGATAGAGGTAGATAGAGAGAGAGAGGGAAAGAGAGGGAGAGAGAGAAATGTTAGATAAAGAGAGAGGGAAAGAGGGATAGATAGATAGAGATAGAGAGAGAGAGAGAGAGAGAGAGAGAGAGAGAGAGAGAGAGAGAGAGAGAGAGAGAGAGAGAGAGAGATAGCAAAATAGAGGGAGAGAGATAAAGATAGAGTGAGAGAGGGAAAGAGGGAGATAAAGAGAGAGAGATAGAGGGAAATAGGGATAGGGAAAGAGAGAGAGTAGAAAGAGAGGGAGAGAGGAAAATAGGGATAGGGAAAGAGAGAGAGTAGAAAGAGAGGGAGAGAGGAAAATAGGGATAAGGAAAGAGAGAGAGAGAGAGAGGGAAAGAAGGAGAGAAAGAGAGAGATAGAGAAAGAAAGAGAGAGAGACAGAGGGAGAGAGGAAATAGACAGAGTAGATAGAGAGGGAAAGAGATAGAGAGAAAGAAAGAGAGGAAGAGATAGAAAGAGGGAGAGAGGAATAGAGATAGAGAGAGGGAGAGATAGAGGGAGAGAGGGAAAGAGAGAGAGTAGATAGAGAGGGAGAGAAAGAGAGGAATAGAGAGGGAGAGAAAGAGAGGAAGAGATAGAAAGAGGGAGAGAAAGAGAGAGATAGAGAGGTAGAGAAAGAAAAAGAGAGAGATAGAGTGAGAGAGGGAAAGAGGGAGAGAAAGAGAGAGATAGAGGGAAATAGGGATAGGGAAAGAGAGAGAGTAGATAGAGAGGGAGAGAGGGAAATAGGGATAGGGAGAGGGAGAGGGAGAGGGAGAGAGAGAGAGAGAGAGAGAGAGAGAGAGAGAAAGAAAGAGAGAGATAGAGAGGGAGAAAGAGAGGTAGAGAAAGACAAAGAGAGAGATAGAGGGAGAGAAAGAGAGGAATAGAGATAGAGGGAAAGAGAGAGATAAAGTGAGACAAAGAGAGAGATAGAGGGAAAGAGGTAGAGAAAGAGAGGGAGAGAGGGAAAGAGGGAGAGAAAGAGAGAGATAGAGGGAAAGAGGTAGAGAAAGAAAGAGAGAGAAAGCGAAGGGCAGCCCATCCCCAAGCTTGGAGGGTGTAGGTAGAAGACAATGGGTTCCACTTGTAAAACATGTTGATCTATGTTTTGCAATAACGGGATGAAGCGGCTAACTCACTTTGTGAGGCCATTCTATGACATGGTGGATGTCCCTGGGGTCGCTCTTGTGGACGTACGCGAAGCCCCAAAAAGTGGTGCCCAAGTCCAAAGCCACGAAAAACATGTTGATCTATGTTTTGCAATAACGGGATGAAGCGGCTAACTCACTTTGTGAGGCCATTCTATGACATGGTGGATGTCCCTGGGGTCGCTCTTGTGGACGTACGCGAAGCCCCAAAAAGTGGTGCCCAAGTCCAAAGCCACCATGACCTTAGCCAAGACCTCCATGCCTCGGCAGAAGATATTGTCCATGTTTGGCTTCTCATCTCTGAGAGTGCTTGCTTTACATGGAGGCGCATACATGACTCTCGGATGGAGAGAGAGAGAGAGAGATAGAGTGAGCGAAATAGAATTACTTATTTCATTACATTAGAATTGTAATGTTACGATCAATTGATCACTTAGATGTTGAATTTAGGTGCAACCAACACAAAACTATGGCTACATTTACAACCTTAATATATATATGTGTGTGTGTACATATATATCTGTTTATGCATGTATGTAGGCACTAAGTATGGGAGCATAGCATCCGAAGGTTAGACGCTTCCTCTTGGGTAGAGTCCTTTTTTAATCCTGGCGTTGCGGTCATTGATCGACTCATGCATGGATTACCGCAATGTACCTTTGGTTTTACCACGGTTGAGACTGCGATGATATCTAAAGAGGTGCAGTTGACCTTTGGCACTAGTAGCCTCTACTTAAGTCTACTAGTATGTGTATGTATCTACGTGTTTGTATGCTAATATATATATCCTCTGGGAGAGGATTGTAATGTTACGATCAATTGATCACTTAGACGTTGAATTTAGGTGCAGCCAACAAAACGATGGCTACATTTACAACCTTAACATATATATATGTGAACATTCTGTTTATGCATGTATGTACGCGAAGCCCAAAAAAATGGTGCCCAAGTCCAAAGCCACCATGACCTTAGCCGAGACCTCCATGCCTCAGCAGAAGATGTCGTCCATGTTTGGCTTCTCATCTCTGAGAGTGCTTGCTTTACATGGAGGCGCATACATGACTCTGGGATGGAGAGAGAGAGAGAGAGAGAGAGAGAGAGAGAGAGAGAGAGAAATAGAATTACTTATTGCATTACATTAGAATTGTAATGTTAGAATCAATTGATCACTTAGATGTTGAATTTAGGTACAACCAACACAAAACGATGGCTACATTTACAACCTTAACATATATATGTGTGTAAATATATATCTGTTTATGCATGTATGTAGGCACTAAGTACGGGAGCATAGCCTCCGAAGGTTAGATGCTTCCTCTTGGGTATAGTCCTTTTTTAATCGTGGCGTTGCGGTCATTGTTCCACTCATGCATGGATTACCGCAACGTACCTTTGGTTTTACCACGGTTGAGACTGCGATGATATCTAAAGAGGTGCAATTGACCTTTGGCACTACTAGCCTCTACTTAGGTCTACTAGTATGTGTATCTATCTACGTGTTTGTATGCTAATATATATATCCTTTGGGAGAGAATTGTAATGTTACGATCAATTGATTACTTAGACGTTGAATTTAGGTGTAGCCAACACAAAAAATTACGAAATTTTTGAGGTTATTTGGAGGGCCATATGAAGGAGAGAGAAAAATAGAGCGCGTCCAATGAGTAGGAGGGCTACGTTATGTAGGAAAGTACGTGGAAAGACTCAAAAAATAGAAAAATACCTTAAAAACTTTCACGAATCTAGGATTGTGGCATCGTAACTTCCTTGCTTTTACCGAGCTGTTAGGTGCGTGTATGGTCCCACTGCTGATATTCTCTTATGGTCATTAACGTACTAGAGGGTGACCATTAAGCCTGCACAAGATATTGGAATTCTAAAACACTTTCCCTCTATTAGAATGCTTTCAAAGTGAATCTCCCTCCACCTAATCTTTTCTCTGAGAGCTATGGCTTCCACGTCGTCTCGCCCAAGAAGCTCTAGGTGTTTATGGTCTCTCACACCAACTACCAACACCTGCACTTTGCCTAGAATGCCAAGTAGTAGCATATCCTCAATTACAATATCAACTTCAATAAGTGCAGAGAACCAATGGGTTGGACAAAGGATAAACAAAGGTTCATGGGTCCTCATGCAACCAAGAAGACCCAAGAGGTCTAGTGCTATCAATGTTTACCGCTCAGCATGGAAGGCCAGAGTGTCGGATTTCAAAGTTCAAATCGGCAAAAGATCTATAAAGGAAGTTCTTGTTCAACATGTGTTTACCCATCCAGACGTGATAGCAAATGGTGGACATGTGTCAGATATACATCAACCACGTTGCAATTGTAAGTATTCTTGACATCTGAACTGCATTTGATTTGTCATTTCACTTATTGATACTCTCATTATAACTTTTCTTCTATATTTTGCAACGTTTATCCCTCTTCTTATGAGCAATGGCTCCATTCTTCACATCTCAAATACATTAGATTTGTCATTTTGACTTATTGATACTCTTAGTTTAACTCTTGTTATATATTTTGTAGATGTTTATCCCTCTTCTTATGAGTAATGGGAGCCTGTGGAGTGCATAATAGGCCTCTTCCTTGTTGTTCATGCCCACATTGGTTCTCTACAGTATTCAGGGAGAAGTAGCAAAATCCTGGCTGATGAAGGAATATTTTTCTATGACCACTTCTACCAACTCAGCCCAGGGAATACGAATGGCGTGTTGGTGAAAGTGCCTCTACCAACCGATTGGAACATTGTGGACTGGCCAGTTCCTGAGGAAACAATGGTGGAGGCAATGTGAAGTAAGCTCTACAAGGATATACAGAGGTCTCTACGTAGCTCTATTCCCACCAAACTGGTTAGAATTGCAAACTTTTGTCATGCTGCACTGTTCATAGAGTTGTTTCATAACTACAATATACGTGTTACCAAAACTATGTTCATGTGCAAGTCATTTCAGCAGTCATCCTGTGACAAACTTCTTGACAGAGGATGGTATGTAAAGGAAGAGATTGGCATACGGTGCGAGGTCGCGCTTGACACTCTAGTTGCTAAGTACATGATTGCAAGCCAATCATTGTTAGTCTCCTTTTGGTATATGCGATCACAAATGCTTAGAGGTAAGTACATTCCTATGGACTAGGTTTCTGCAAGTTTGGAAGATAATCCTGCTGTGGATGTGGAAGTGATTGATAAAGATCAAGGCCTAATGTTGGTGGTTACAATAAGGGAGCTTTGCAGTCTTCTGCAGTTGCGGCACGACATAATTGAAGAGTCAATGGACAGGGACCTTTCAGATTTTTCCTTTTTCCTAGTTGGCCGTAAGCTGATGCGGCGTAGGGAAAAATATATTTTGTGCAAAGAGTTGGATGGTCGGGTTGAAATAGTGTCAATGTAACAGAGATTCTTGTGAACCCAAGTGTATACGAATGACTTCCAATACATGAAGTTTTTTTAGCTCATTTGTCAATTGTGCTCTGTGAATATAAGTGTTCTTGAAATACATTTCTTTAGCCATTGCCACCTCTCTCTCTCTCTCTCTCTCTCTCTCTCTCTCTCTCTCTCTCTCTCTCTCTCTCTCTCTCAATGTTAGGCAAGACAAAGACATGATAGAAGAGTCATCTTAATTCATTAGAAAGTACAAACTCGTCCGTGAACAATGGAATGAGATACAATTTCTGTAAGTATGGAATCAAAATGTCTTCAAGGTAAAAATCAAAGGAATGCCCCTCGAAAGAGGGTGGTGAGATAGTTGTTCCTGGTGGATTTAGTTCTCTCTTTTCAGGAGTATCATCAATCAGTAGTGTATTATTTGCATCAAAGGGTACATCGATTTGGCTAAATGGTTTGTACAAAAGAGGTAAATGTGGTTTTTTAGGGTGGTAGTGGCCCTCGACGGTAGCACATTTTCTTTGAGCATACAAAAAGGAAAAATCTGACGTGTGAGTGCCGCATACACCACAAACTATTGTAACTAGTGGTGACAAGTTTTGCCTTTGCATTGAAGACCATACGGCAACTCTGAAGCGCGAAAGAAGAAACTGAATAAATTCTTTGGTTCCTGGAAGAACCACGACTTGACAAGTTCCCATCCGAAATGTTTGAAAATCCTCGAAGGAGTCTGCTATACCCAAAGGCACGCGCATCAGTAGCAATCCATTGATGTCCAAGATAATCAACCTCTGTAAAAGTTGACAAGTACATATAAGTAGTTAGAAGATGAACATATTTTTCCATACTTGAATATACATTACCGAAACAACCGTATCTGCAGGTAGCAAGGGTCCATACTGGGTCTCTATAGTGTTGTTGTCGTTGTTGCTATCCTTTGCTTTAGCTTCATCGTCATAGTCATCATTCACATCTTCATCAAGGGTCTCCCCCATGGCTCTTTCTGCCTCATTCAGGGTTTCCTCCAAGGTCTTTTCCTCTACCTCTGTTGGTCGGCTTTCATCATCCATATCCTTTTCCTCATCCGTAGACCTGCTTTCCTCCTCCATCCTTGCCTCATCCATATCACTTTGCTCATCCGTAGGCCTGCTTTCCTCATCCATATCCTTTTGCTCATCCATAGGCCTGCTTTACTCATCTAGGGTTTCATCCATGGGCTCTTTTGGCTCCTCCACTGGCTTACTTTGCTCTTTCATTGTCTCCTCCATAAGCCCCTTTAGTTGTACACTAGCACCTTCCATATGCTCATTTGACCTTTCTTCATCCTCGGCTCTTTCATCTTCCGCTGATATGACCCCCTCGGCCCGTTGTGATTCCACTATATTTGATGCAGGGGTTTGTCGTGGTGGCACATCATGTATTGTCATATCAATTGTGCAGTCGTCCAAGCCGCTATCTTCAGGGTCTTTGGGGTTCGACATAGTGAGCAGGTGTTGTATTAGACTTACCCGATATCTTTGCAAATAATCATATGTGTAGTTTTGCAAAGCACTCTGCAAAATTGAAAGACCACATGGTGAGAAGTCTTGTATAAAGGAACCAAAACTGATTGAATGCATTGCCAAATGGTTACCTTAGTCATGAAAGGTTTTAATGCAAAGTAGCTTTGCAGGACATATTTTGCATGGAGAAGACATCTCCAGTCACAATAATTTCCATCGGTTTGATTTGGTACAGGTACATCTTTGATTGGGGCCTTGTATAGTTCATACCTTCTACATAGCTTGCCATAAGCAAGCAACAACCTCTTTATACAACTGCACAAAGTAGTATCAAGATGTTATCTTGAGGCTTCAAATTTACATGGATATCTATAAGAAACACTTTCTGATACATAACACTTAGAGCCTAATTTCAGGATGGGTTCCTTTTATTGAATTGAACACCCACACTGCTGGCTGGTCAACATCAAGGCATATGAGACTCCAGTGATGGTTGTTCTCATATGGAAAGATGATGACAGTTACTTCCAGCATAGCACAGTGGAGAAACCAACTCTCAAATGTGCCAGATGGACTGTTCTTTTGTCTAATAATCACTGACATTTGTGGATAAAGAAGAAACACCTCCATGTGGGTGTGTGGTGGAAGTTGACTTTTGATCAAACTGCAGGGAGTGTACCTGAGTTAGTACACCTATGATGTGAGTTTTCAAAGTTAGCAAGATAGTAACACTTACTTAAGACAAGCATAGATAATTATGTCTGAGATCTGAGCATCTCGATTCAACAATAAATTAATGTCCACTTTTTCGAGAGCCAGCTTCATCTATAAATGGTATCTCTGCAAGCAAACCATCCTTCATTGAAAGTAGAGTTTCTTTGTTGCTTGCCTCTATGGACAGGGTCACATTGCATTCTGTTTGCCTCTGGGACTCCACTGCTACTTTTTCTTTCTCCTTAAGCTCTGCTTCCCTCATGTCCTCTGTTTGGCAAGCAACCGTCTCTGCCCTTGCCCTTGTATTCACATCATGTGTGACATCTACGACTGTGAGTTGTGGCAATAGCTCAGGGGTATAACAAAATTTCCCTCATTTTCTTATCCCTGTAGACATTGGGGACCAGAAGTTTGTCATACCTCCACCTTATCCTTTTTAGTGTCTCACTATCTTTGTCCATTACAGTCACCCTGTGGGCATGGGCTGCTACAATGGTCATGTCACTGAAGTACTCAAGCAGGAAGTCCTCTGCTGCTTCCTGTAGAGCCCTCAATGCAACCACTTTCCACCTTTTAGTGCCCCAGGTAGCTTCTTCACATATGGACCTCACCATCCTCTGAAAGGGCAGCTTTGGGATGCACAAATCAACACATTTCTGTGCCTTCCTGATTTCTCTGAAAAGTCCCATGCAGCTCTGTAACTTCTTCACCCTTGGACCTTTCAAAATTTTATTTGGTTTTTCAGGTCTCTTCTTTGGGGTTGCAGATCTGCTACTTGCCTTAGCTGCTAACCCTGGTCCCTTGCCTGCCTTCCTTGCTGTGGCCTTTGTTCTAGCCATTTCACTGTATAAAAATAGAGGAGTCTCTCTCTCTCTCTCTCTCTCTCTCTCTCTCTCTCTCTCTCTCTCTCTCCCACCTTCCCCAGTCTCTCGACTTTTTCTTCCTCTCTCTATAACACACACACATACACTCCATCTCTCTCACTCGTTCTACTTGCGTTTCCACAGTTCTCCGCGTGCCTTTAGTACACACACACACACACACACACACACACACACACACACACACAGAGAGAGAGAGAGAGAGAGAGAGAGAGAGAGAGAGAGAGAGAGGTTGCGTGTGTGTGTAGACGTCTATGTGTGTATGTGTGTGTGTGTGTGTGTTGTAGATGTCTATGTGTGTATGTGTGTGTGTGTGTTGTATTTGTGTGTGTGTGTGTGTGTAGACGTCTATGTGTGTATGTGTGTGTGTGTGTTGTAGATGTCTATGTGTGTATGTGTGTGTGTGTGTGTTGTATTTGTGTGTGTGTGTGTGTGTGTGTAGGAGAGATAGATATGAAATTTACTGTGAGAGAAAGAGAGAGAGAGAGAGAGAGAGAGAGAGGTTGTGTGTGTGTGTGTGTGTGTAGACGTCTATGTGTGTATGTGTGTGTGTGTGTGTGTTGTATTTGTGTGTGTAAGAGAGAGATAGATATGAAATTTACTGTGAGAAAAAGAGAGAGAGAAAAAGAAACAGAGAGACACAGAGAGAGAGAGAGGGATGTTTGAGAAACAGACATGCTGATAGAGAAAAAGAGAGAGAAGCACAGCTTGACCTTTTGGAGAGAGAGAGAGAGAGAGAGAGAGAGAGAGAGAGAGAGAGAGAGAGAGAGAGAGGGCCAAACCTTCTTAGGACGCAGACCTGCTTTCTATCGGAGATGGGTCCACTCTATTTTGCATGTGCTTTCTATCAGAGACGTAGACAAAGGCTTGAACTCTCTTTCTCTCACTCTCTTTGACGCGGTGTGTCACTTTCTCTCTCATCCCTTTTATATGTGACGTACGAAAGTATTCGGGCCCAATAAATGACCGTACGTGCGGCATCATGCAACTAAATTCTATTTTTTAATAACACGTGGGGCGCCGCCGTGGGTATCTGTTATAAGTGTCATTTTGAGAGAGAGAGAGAGAGAGAGAGAGAGAGAGAGAGAGAGAGAGAGAGAGAGAGAGGGAGAGAGGGAGGGAGAGAGAGAGATTGACAGAGAGAAAGCAACGAGAGAGCAATGGAGAAGACAACTCCCATGGAGTTTCTGCAAACTCCACCAACAAAAGGTGATCTCTCACTCTGTCTCTCTGTATTTCTAACAATAGGTAGCAAATTGTGTGTGTGTTTCTGTGCGTGTGTGGAAACAAAGAAAAACCCATACTGTTCAACACACACACACACAAACTCTCTCTCTCTCTCTCTCTCTCTCTCTCTCTCTCTCTCTCTCTCTCTCTCTCTGTGTCTCTCTCTCTCTCTCTCTCTCTCTGTGTGTGTGTGTGTGTGTGTGTGTGTGTGTGTGTGTGTGTGTGTGTGTGTGTGTGTGTCGTTGTACTAACGACGCGCAGAGACAACCAAATACCGGCTGCATCTCTCTCTGTGTGCCTTCAGTACATTCATGAGACCTGCCTCTCTCTCTCTCTCTCTCTCTCTCTCTCTCTCTCTCTCTCTCTCTCTCTCTCTCTCTCTCTCTCAACTGTACTAAAGGCGCGCGTAGAGAGTTGCAAAGAGACTGTGGTTGTCTCTGCGCGCCTTTAGTACACAGAGACAGATAGAGAGAGGGAGAGAGAGAGAGAGAGAGAGAGTGTGTGTGTCTGTGTGTGTGTGTGTTTTGGACACACACACACACACACAGAGAGAGAGAGAGAGAGAGAGAGAGAGAGTGTCTATGTGTGTTTGTTGGTGTGCTTTGGAGAGAGAGAGAGAGAGAGAGAGAGAACAAAGACTTGTCATGTTTCCTGATGAATAGCATTAAGGTCCAGTAGGCAGAAGAGGCTAAAACCAGACCCAGAGCTTGTGCCAAGATTCCAGCCTTTGCAGGCTCAGTTTCTTAACGTTTCTGCCAAAAGAACGGTTGACTTTTGTCAGGACATTGATCAAGAAGAGTCAATTTGTGAAGATGAGTCAGAGAGGTCAGCAAGCCAAGAGGATCCCTCGCCCTACAAGGGTCCCTCACCCTCTACAGTACAAAAAAATACAAGAAAGAGGAATATAGACTTCTCAGATGATGCAGATCTCCCAGCAAGCAGTCCCTGTGCAAGTAAAGGTAAAGCCAAAGATCCCGTGACTTCTCTAGAAGACCCAGTTGTAACTGATGAGAGGCTGTTCGATTTTGCAGCATCTTGTGGTGCTGGAGACAAATATGATCTAGTTCATTCTATGTTTAACCCAAAATTTGATATTGAAGACCTTTTAGCTCAGCACAGTAAATTCTTGCAGTCCTATAGAGATAAATTTGAACTGATGGTGCAGGTAGGGAGGGTTGTTCTGCCCAGTGTGACTGTTATTCATTTAAATGACTGCGGTGGAAAAGGAAAGGGACTGAAGAAGTATAGGGAATTACCACCTGCTTGCCGACATTCAACCTACCCTTTGCACCAAAAAGAGTGCAAACTTATTCAGGAATCCTTTGGCTTTATGATTTACCTGAACAGCCTGTTTGGATTCCTCATGCAGAATCCTGATGAGGTGTTAGAGGAGCAGGATGCAGCACCAGACGAAGAATGCAAGGAGACAACACATATAGAAGAAGTTGAGGAGGTTGAAGATAAAGTCGACCTTGAGGTTGAGGCAATTGAAGTACAAAGAAGTAAGATGCTCTCTGTGAAAACAACAGAAATCAAACTACCCTTGGATGTTAGTAACTTCACTGAGAAGCATGCTCAGATGATGCTGCCTGTTGTGCTTGACTTCAGGATTGGAGACATGACCTATATCTTTTTACATGATGTGCAAAGCATCTTTTATTTAAGGGAGGACTTCTCCCTGGCTATCATTTCCAGAGTCCAAGAGGAGAGGAGTGGATTTGTTTCAGAGGATAGTAGTGATGATGAGGCAATGGAAACATCCAGAAATCCAATGGAATGCCTTCAAAGATGCTTTGAGAAAGCTGAAAAATACAAGGAGACACTACCTGATGAAGCCACCTTCCAAGCAATAAGACAAAGCCTAAGACCATCAACAAGTCACAAAGAAGTGGAGGATTGGTTTAACCATTCAGGTCACGGGTCAACTACATCTGTAGACCTGTGGTGGCAGGAAAACCTCTTTCTGCAGGATGAGAGCTTCATGGTAACTCTCTCTCTCTCTCTCTTACTCAGACATGATATGTGCAGTCTTGGATTACTGACAAGGATGACTTCCTTCGACGGCGGACTCGAGAGTATCGTGGAAGGGATGCGGCCCTAGCACAGTACCTTTCAAATCTTTGCGAGTCGCCGATAGTAGTTTTTCACAATTCCATGTCACAAGAGGGTTCAATAGCAACTTACACATTAAAGACACTATCACGCTTCTTGGGTGGACCCATGCTGCCCAAAAGTGTAGATGAAGTCATTCTTGTGGAAAAAGTGTTTGCCAGAGATTGTTTTGGTTATTGCCCGGGCTATACAGGTGGTCGGACAGCGTATTACTACACTTACACAGCAATGGCACTAGCTCTTGTGCCAAAAAACAAAATTGAACCTTCAAAATCTTGATACACTTCAAGTAGCAATTGTATAAGATCATGTATTACAGAAATTTTGTACAATGTCATCCACTCAGAGTATCTTTCTCTACTTGTGGTTCACATACACCATTGTCTCTCTCCACCTTCGTTGACTTTCACGAGCACCGGAGTTGTTGTATGCCATTGATCTTTTAACTTTTTGTTGTTGTAAATGTCTGATGGCTTGTGTTGTTGCTGAAGAGGCCAAGACTTCTTTTTCCTGCATTAGATGAATGATTCTACGATACAACCATTCAAATAGTTCTCTCAAACTGTTAGCCTTGATTCGAGAGCCACCATGTCGTGTGTGCCTGAAA
The DNA here is from genome assembly GCF_014529385.1 of Adiantum capillus-veneris. Lineage (NCBI taxonomy): Eukaryota > Viridiplantae > Streptophyta > Polypodiopsida > Polypodiales > Pteridaceae > Adiantum > Adiantum capillus-veneris. The sequence continues at coordinate 172,936,084 of NC_140931.1, read as the reverse complement.
TAAGCATTTCTTGCCATGTAATGAGACTTTTCCATCCCTTGGGTATTCCATATTGCCGGGTTCCCATACTTTTGTATAAAATATGGTAAATGATTGAAAATGATGTGCTAGATATGAAAACAGATTACTTAGAATGTTTTACACTCACATAGTTACACATAAAAGAGAATCAAATACACAATAATACCATGTAGTGAGTAATCTGGGTGTCTGTCCATGCTGTCTTGAATGATTTTTTCAGAAGATTGAGATTCTCCTTGAACTTGTTCATATCACCTTGTGACCAGTCATCTTTGTCGCACATCAAAAATAGGAATTCTATTGATCGCCAAACCTCAGCCTTCGGGTTACGAGTAGTTGGTTTTTGATCTTTGACTGCAATATGTAGCTTTTTCCAGCTCTGATACTCTACCTTGCTAACATAAGATGTGTTATATATTTTTCCATGTTTTGTTAGCTTTGGATCTCGTATTCCTTGGGGTTTAGATAAAAACCTCCGTGCCTTCACCCCACCGATGGATGGTTTGCATGGGACATCCTTCTCAGTAGTTGATCTCTTTTCATCCCGCTGGATTTTCACATTGCCACCATGAAGCTCCATATCCGACAGTACCAATTCTAAGCACTGCAGGGCCACTCGTCGCTTTGCTGAGTTCTTAATTTTCCAAGCAAACCCGATATATAAGTAGACCAATTTCTCCACAATTCTACAAAGGGCATGCATTGTACAGATGTGGACATTCACAAGTGGTATTTTCAAAATCGGTCGAAAAGCAGGGTCCTCAATGTGACGTGTTGGAGATTTTCTCCACCACTTTGGGTCCATGACCTTTGCAGGCTTCATGCAGAACAAACACGGCGACTTTGCCATTGCACCCATTCCACAATTATACATGCACTTTAATGTTTTGAGGTCACCTCCAAGATGCCACTGAACTTGAAAGTCTCCCCTTCCATCTAGATGTAGTACCTCTCCCTAGTTAGTCTATCGATCAATCACCTCCGGAATATTAGTTCAATGGAACACCCAATATAGAATCTCATGATCTTCTTTCTTTACCTGCAACACAAAATAAATGAGACTTAAGTAGATGTGAACATTTGAGCTTAGCTGAGAATCTCGCTTACCTCAAACACACCAAGCCACCATATGTTAGATTCTGATTGAACACTAAAATACAAAGGATCATCATTGGGACACTTTGAGAGGGCTCTATTCATTAAAGTAATAGTAACACGCTCTAGCTTTTTCTCTTTAACAAGCTCACACTCACCCAGTTTTAACACAAAATGTAATATCCCTCGTGACTCTTCAAATGTGATGTTGTAAAACTCCACCATTCTCTTCTGTAACATCTGCAGGTCCATAAAAATATTATTGAACTCATCCATGGCCACTGTAAGTTGCTTTAATATGAAAGGGTTGTCCAAGATATTCTCCCTGTGCCTCGTTAAGCTGAAGCCTCTCTTTCCAAACACTTGAGACTGATGGTAAAATTTTGGATTTTATACCCTTCTCAACAAAGATGGATGAGACAGATTTTTATATAGCCGAATATCCTCTTTTGCTTACACCAAGTGAATCAAGTGTGCCTTGTATCTCTTTTGCAGGCACTGAGTTCTCTAAAATAAAGCGGTCCACTACATTTCGTTGTAGGACCTTAAACTTCTTGTCATGTACTATATCTGTTGCAAGGCTTCTACTTATAAGTGGTTTCAATCTCTTTCCTATATTGTCTTTGGGGTCAATGTTTTCCTTGTCAGGATAGATTGAATCTCTACATGAAGATAATGCATAAGTAAATAACAGAAAATTTACTTCACTAACACTATTTAAGCACATGAAAACAATGCATAACAAGAAAAAACAAAAAAATTACTTAACTAAGACAATTTAGCCAACCAAGAAGCATCACCTTAATGCTTGGATTCTTTTCTTGAGACCTTCGGATGCAACCTGCAATGTTTCAAGATTGCGCAATTTCTTCTTTCGGATACGACCACCCAAGATGGTGTCCTTCATTTGACAACTTCGTACCTTTCCTTTCAGTCCCTGTACCTCTGTTTTGTGTTGCAAAATGGTAACGTGATCTGTAGAATGTAAATGTGAAAGACGAACAATCTCACATTGCTGAGCTTGGAAAATGCCCTTATAAGTTTCAGCTTCCCTTGTAAGAGATTTACAATAACCCAGAAGGCCCTTTTCTCCATCACCAGCAAAGGTCAATAATCTTGTAGGATTGACAAACGGTGGAGACGCATTAGTCATTGGGTTCTTAGGATAGAGAGATCCTCTCGTCCAGATATCTATGTGTTTAGCTCCCTGAGATCTGAGCGTGTCTATGGATGCGGGAGTTATATGTGTGTTTGCTTTACTACGCTTAATCAATGGTTGGTACTCATTGTCCAAATCAATGTGAAGGTGATATTTGGCTCGTTTCTGCGTAACATTTGTGCCATTTGAGGAGTGCGCCATTAGCCAAATGTGCAGATTTAATAGAAAGTGAATAGGCGGATGCGCCTTCGTCCCTCCATGTTAGCCTCATTCCCTCCATGTTGACAAGGTTCATTCAATGCAACTCAAAAGAAGATTATCCTCAATCATTATGAACGAATGTTCAGAAGAGTAAAGAATCTACTTAAAGTACACTTTTTGAACTTTTACCATGAAAGACCCACCTCTATTATTCGCCATATTTTCTAGAGAGAGAGGGGGCAAAAAATACATTTTCTTAGAAGGCCCTCCAAATGACCTCCGAAATTTCCTAATGCGATGGCTACATTTACAACCTTAACATATATATGTGTGAACATTCTGTTTATGTATGTATGTACGTGAAGCCCGAAAAAGTGGTGCCCAAGTCCAAAGCCATCATGACCTTAGCCGAGACCTCCATGCCTCAGCAGAAGATGTCGTCCATGTTTGGCTTCTCATCTCTGAGAGTGCTTGCTTTACATGCAGGCACGGACATGACTCTGGGATGGAGAGAGAGAGATAGAGTGAGAGAAACAGAATTACTTATTGCATTACATTAGAATTGTAATGTTACGATCAATTGATCACTTCGATGTTGAATTTAGGTGCAGCCAACACAGAATGATGGCTACATTTACAACCTTAACATATATATGTGTGTACATATATGTGTGTTTATGCATGTATGTAGGCACTAAGTATGGGAGCATAGCATCCGAAGGTTAGACGCTTCCTCTTGGGTATAGTCCTTTTTTAATCGTGGCGTTGCGGTCATTGTTCCACTCATGAATGGATTACCACAACGTACCTTTGGTTTTACCACGGTTGAGACTGCGATGATATCTAAAGAGGTGCAGTTGACCTTTGGCACTACTAGCCTCTACTTAAGCCTACTAGTATGTGTATGTATCTACGTGCTTGTATGCTAATATATATATCCTCATGGAGAGAATTGTAATGTTACAATAAATTGATCACTTAGACATTGAATTTAGGTGCAGCCAACACAAAATGATGGCTACATTTACAACCTTAACATATATATGTGTGAACATTCTATTTATGCATGTATGTACGTGAAGCCCAAAAAAGTGGTGCCCAAGTCCAAAGCCACCATGACCTTAGTTGAGACCTCCATGCCTCGACAGAAGATGTTGTCCATGTTTGGCTTCTCATATTTGAGAGTGCTTGCTTTACATGGAGGCGCAGACATGACTCTGGGATGGAGAGAGAGAGAGAGAGATAGAGTGAGAGAAATAGAATTACTTATTGCATTACATTAGAATTATAATGTTACGATCAATTGATCACTTAGATGTTAAATTTAGGTGCAGCCAACACAAAACGATGACTACATTTAAAACCTTAACATATATATCTGTGTACATATGTATTTGTTTATGCATGAATGTAGGCACTAAGTACGGGAGCATAGCATCCGAAGGTTAGACGCTTCCTCTTGGGTATAGTCCTTTTTTAATCGTGGTGTTGTGGTCATTGTTCCACTCATGCATGGATTACCGCAACATACCTTTGGTTTTACCACGATTGAGACTAGGATGATATCTAAAGAGGTGCACTTGACCTTTGGCACTACTAGTCTCTACTTAGGTCTACTAGTATGTATATGTATCTACGTGTTTGTGTGGTAATATACTTGTGTACGTATATTTAGATGAGTGAGTAGGGTGGAAAGCTTAATTTTATATTGCTCTTTGTAATGTAGATGTCTGCCGACAGACCAGCTGATAGGAGCAGCCAGCTGGCTCTCCTTTTGGTTGGTTCACATGTCATGTGGGCTCCCGCCAAGGGTGGATATCGCCTCCAGTGGTCCCGAGTCTTGAGTTGGTGAGAACAAGCAAAGAAATAAATAATGTTTCTACGTAGTTAACCATAAACCATGAGTGTCATAGGTTTTTTTTTTGTTATTTTCAAGCATGGCCATCCTACACCTACCCTTCTCAGATTCATGCACCAGTCGTAGATCCTTACTTACAGCGGGCTATCTCTTACAAGAGCAGTACCTCCGTTCGACGGAGGATTTGTTTGGCTGCTACACTCCACAGCAGCTTGCGACCTACGACATTTCTCTACAGACTATACCATGGGGGATTCAGGGAGGGACTCCTTACCTACAGAGCCTCGCACCGATGGCACCTCCCTCTACTCTCCCTTCCATTCGTCCTACTCCTATTCCATTGCAGGGTCCTACTCCCCTTGCAACACAGGGTCCTACTCCCATGGAATCACAGGGTCCTACGCCACTCCATTCCACTCCGGCTTTGCCAGAACATCGTCGACGGACTTCCTCTGGCAGCGCGCGTCGATGTTCGTCTCAGGACAGCGAGCGTTTGTGAGAGACGAAGTGGCGGCGGATCTTGTGGTTTCGCATGTTTTGGTAGTGGCAGGGGAATGGAGTCCCCACTTTTAGAGCATGCCGTCCCTGACGCAAAGGACGAGGATACTCACGCACCTGTGCCAGACACGCATGGACGCTTCTACAAGGTTAAATATGGCAGGGAGGTTGATTTTGGCATAGCACAAGGCATGGCATTTCAATGCCATCTACAAATTCTTATACATTCAACATATAAGAATTGTTTTATAAAGTTCAGAGACCAACTGCCCGATCATGCACAGTACATTGAGGACGCTCTGTTAACTAGATTTCCAAACGCCCCTGATCAACGTTTTTCACAACAATGGTTGGAGGGCTACTTAAAGACATTTCTAGAAACCAAGCAGTCCAGTGTGCGGCGCGCATCAGCCAACCAGGTCAGAGATGCAGATAGGAGTTACCGCGGTGGCAACATGGCAGACATGGAGTGGGAGTGGGCAATTCAAGAGAAGAGCGACGGGCTCATCATATAGACAACAACGCGAGTCCCGTGCAAGACAAATTCCCACGCACTATGGCTCAGGAGGCAAGGGATATTGGAAGGATAAACATGTAAGATTATTTGAATTATAACGTTGATCGTTGATTATAAAGATTTTAGTTGATAATTTGGTATTGTTATTGCTAACTTAGGAAAATGACACTTTCTCTCGACCAACCAGAGAGATGGTCAAGTATCGGGAGCAACATACAGAATTGATACTTAGCGATGGTTGTTTGAAAACAACCACATCTCTCGCGAGCAGTTTGACGCGGCGGTTGGACCACGACAAGCGGTAAGTTTAAACAAGTAATTTTGTATCAATTGTTTTGAGTTGTGGATAATTGTTTAATTTGGTTTGGGTTTATGTAGAGTCAAAGTGATCCAACATACGTGCCTCTGGACGACGACAAGGATTAGATAAAAAAATGTTTTGTCAAAACTTTTGTAAGGTCCCAATGTGGCACAATGTATATACAACTATTTACTTTTTATTGTAACTTTTTTAAATAGTTGATCTTCTACATGTTTAATTGTCAAGGTAAAGTAAATTCAATTTCAGTTCTTTGGTATTTTTTATACTTTTCCAAAAAACAATTGATGTCTTATTGTTTTTATGCAGGTCAAAAATAAAGGTGCTCATTAATTTGGGTGGCCCAAATGAACACCTTTATTTTTGAACTGGCGTTTAGCGATAATATACGTGGTAATAGCAACGGCAAAAGTAGCGGTAATAGCGGCGGGTATATTGCCTCAACTATTACCGTGCTTATTTGCTGACAAACCACTACCGCCTTCATAGCTGTGGTTATTGCCACCCACACAATTTTTTCTCTCTCTTGTTTCCTTTGTTTTTCTGTGGCAATGTTGGAGGTTTTCGACAACTCCTCTTATAGTGGAATAGCTTTGGGGCGTAGCACCTCTTCTTGGTCTTCAACTTCGGGAGGGTCTTCAATGCTTGGTTCACTTGGTGGATCTCCTTTGTAGGGCTTGAGTAGACTCACATGAAAAGCATTGTGTAGGATCTAATGGTTGGGCAGCTTGAGTTGGTAAGCCCTCTCATTGATAGGCTTCAAGATTTGGAAAGGACCATAGTATCTTTTTGCTAGCTTAGCATAATACTTTAGATGGCCCATAGGATTTTTGCTCGTCGTCTTTCTTAATCGAGCCTTAGGAAACTTAATTAAGACCCAATCATTTTCTTTGAATGTTAAGGCCATTCCGTGCTTGTCAGCATCAGCTTTTTGTCTTTGTTGAGAGATGGATATAGCCTCCTTAATCTTTTGAAAATATTCTTGTAGGTCACGGCTATAGTCATTGGCAGCGAAGATCTTACCATGTACTTTAAGTAGCAAGGGACTTTTAGGTCTTCCGTCAGTGATCTCAAAAGATGCTTTTCCCATTGAAGTATGTACAGTATTATTGTAGGCATACTCTACAAGAGGTTAGTACTTTTCCCATTGTGAGCGTTGATCTACTTCTGTAACATAAGTCTTTAGTAGATCGAGTATCATAAGATTGGATATCTCACTTTGTCCATCCATTTGTGGGTGATAGACCGAAGAGAAATTTTATTTTGTTTACTAGATTTTCAAAGAGACCTTTCCAAAAATTACTGGTCATTCTAGGATCTCTATCTGACATGATGGATGCTGGTAATCCATGGTGTTTGAAATTTTGTGATATGAATAGAGTTGCCATTTGGTGTGCCTTATAGTCTTTTTGACAGGAATAAAGTGAGCTTGCTTGCTAAATCTGTCGACTATTGTCCAATTCCCATATTCCCATGGATAGACTTGGGTAATCCAAAGATGAAATGCATGAATATACTCTCCCATGGTGAATTTGGGATAGGCAATGGCTGGATTAATCCAAGGTACTTCCCTTTATCATACTTGGTCTTTTGCCATACTGCACGTTTTGAAACATACTCTTGTATGTCCACTTTCATGGTAGGCCAATAGAAATATGTCTCTACTCCTCGGAGAGTAGGTTTAATGCCTCTATGCCCCGCATAGGGTGGAGCATGGGATTCATACATAACTTTCTCACGAAGGGAATGGGTAACACATAGCCTATTGCCGTGGAGAAGATAACCATCCTGCAAGGTGAATGGTTCCTCTTTCTTCCCCAAAGCAAGGGCTGACATTATGTCTCTAAAGTGAGGGTTAGTAGCATACTCATATTTCATAGAGGATAGATTGTTGTGAGTAGCTATAGACACCGCATTAACTTTTGGTTGTCGTGAAAGTGCATCGGCCACTTGATTGTGCTTATGAGCAATATGGAAATTAAATTGCAAAAGAAAATTTGCCCACCTCATTTGTTTGTCTGGCAAAGCTTGGTTTGCGTCATGAAATACTTGAGACTTTGGTGGTCAGTTCGTAGAATAAATGGAGTCCCCAATAAATAGTGCTTCCATGTGTCTAGGGCATGTAGTGTTGAGGTATAGGCGCCTGTGCCTTGCCCGCCGCCCAGAGTCTGGGTGCCCACTGACTTGTATACCTTATACATAGCATAAGTCTATAGGGGGCTGCTCTCTCTTTGAATCTCCCCACCCATATCTATGTGTCGTGTGTCTCCTTCTCTCTCTCACTCTCCGTTTGTGGTGCTCCTCGATCCCCTTCATTTGGTATCAGAGCGACAGGTGTGAGAGCGTAGATGGACGGCTTCGCGATGAACTCGTCGGCTATGGCGGAGAGGTCACAGATCTGAGCAAAGAAATAGAGGAGGCTTGTGGACAGCCATACAGAGGCTTGCAGGAGAGCTCTCAGGAGCTTCCTACTGCTCACAGATCAGTCCACAATTCCTCTACAGATCAACCCACTATGTACATCATCTTCCCTTTTCTCGGCAAGCTTTGCAACGGCTACATCGACGACAGATTGAGGCTTGGAGCTTCCATATACATGGAAGCATTGTGAGATTGATACATTCAGCTCACGCATCGAGGTGGGAAGGAAGTTTGAGCCTTTTTATGAGCTCAAAGAAGCACATAAGAAAGTCGTTCAATTTTCGGCAGTTTGACAGCAGTCTACTGTTTTGCTCATAACTTGAGCTACAAAGCTTCGATTCTAAAACTTTTTGGTTCAAAACGGACCTGGCTTCAAGCTCTACGACTTTGTAGAAGGAATTGTTTTCTAATTCAGAGTACAGGTGGGTCTGAAATTAAAAACACAGAGACTGTTTTTCAGGACAATTTTGGGCTCTGTTGTTTTCTTTGCTGCAGACAGCTTACCCCGTGCACACTGCAGGTAGCAGGAACATTTGCAGGTGTTACAAGATCGGGTTTGACTCCCAGGTACAGGTTGAGTCTAGTACTCCCACATGTGTTGTTAGTTGCAGTTGAGTGGTTCTTTTGCAGTGTTGTGGCTTGCATACATGGTCTTTGAGCGGGTAATGCTCTATGTATGCTTATATGGTGAGCAGTAGATCCTTTGAGCAAGTGCAGAGGTTGGTTGTGGATGACATGTATGGTCACCTGTGGTTCTCTTTGTGAGCATTTGTTGGACACCAGTTTGCAGAGCTTATGCATGTATGTTGAGTGTAGTTTGATGCACATTGATTGCTCATTGTATTGAGCTTGCACGACAATGGTTATTTTGTGTTGATAGCCATTGTGCGTCGAAACTATGGCAAAATTTTCCCAGGAGTTTTATGTGCATCATTTATGCGATCTAGGTAGAGATTGCGGGTTGCACTCAGCATTTGTGTGCGGTGTTCTTTGCAGGTGGGAGATTTGTGCGTGTGTATGCATCAATACCGCACAGTGTGGGCTTGGTGATTAGCTCACGGTTTGACAGGCGTACAGTTATCTTGGCACACTCACAGGAGTGAATATTGTGATGTATGCTTGTGTGGCTACGAGCTAGGTAGCCGGATTCGAGCACTAATGGCTTGAGGTTTTTCAGCAGGTTTCATCAGCTACAGGTTTACAAGTTTACAGGCAGGTTTGAGGGCTTATTTAGGCACTGAATTTTTGGCCATTGTTTCCTCTTTGCAGGTGTCCATGTATGGCTCAGTTGTAGGCGGATCTGGGACACGTTTGTGACTTGTTTATGCAGTTGTTTAAGAGCTGAATTTTGGGGCTGTTTTGGGGCTGATTTCAGCCATATTTTACAACCATACAGGAGCTCGGTTTACTCTACAGGAGCCTCGTACACTTGGCATTTGGGATTTGCATCATTGCCATTTGTGGGAGCTTTATGCTCACAGATTGGCCATTTGTGCGTGTGTATGCATCGATACCGCACAGTGTGGGTTTGGTGATTAGCTCACGGTTTGACAGGCATACAGTTATCTTGGCACACTCACAAGAGTGAATATTGTGATGTATGGCTACGAGCTAGGTAGCCGGATTCGAGCACTAATGGCTTGAGGTTTTTCAGCAGGTTTCAACTACAGGTTTACAAGTTTACAGGCAGGTTTGAGGGCTTATTTGGGCGCTGAATTTCATCCATTGTTTCCTCTTTGCAGGTGTCCATGTAGGCTGATCTGGGACACGTTTGTGACTTGTTTATGCAGCTATTTAAGGCTGAATTTTGGGGTTGATTTGCAACCATATTTTATAACCATACAGGAGCTTGGTTTACTCTACAAGAGCCTCATACACTTGGCATTTGGGATTTGCATCATTGCCATTTGTGGAAGCTTTATGCTCACAAATTGGCCATTTGTGCGTGTGTATGCATCGATACCACACAGTGTGGGCTTGGTGATTAGCTCACGGTTTGACAGGCGTACAGTTATCTTGGCACACTCACAGGAGTAAATATTGTGATGTATGCTTGTGTGGCTACGAGCTAGGTAGCCGGATTCGAGTACTAATGGCTTGAGGTTTTTCAGCAGGTTTCAGCTACAGGTTTACAAGTTTACAGGCAGGTTTGAGGGCTTATTTGGGCGCTGAATTTTCAGCCATTGTTTCCTCTTTGGAGGTGTCCATGTATGGCTCAGTTGTAGACTGATCTGGGACACGTTTGTGACTTGTTTATGTAGCTGTTTAAGAGCAGAATTTTGGGGCTGATTTGCAACCATATTTTACAGCCATACAGGAGCTTGGTTTACTCTACAGGAGCCTCGTACACTTGGCATTTGGGATTTGCATCATTGCAATTTGTGGGAGCTTTATGCTCACAGATTGTCTCAGAGATTTTGCATCGTGACTTTTCCATATTCTTGGACAGTTGGCAGGTGCTGAGACATTGATTTGGCTTTCTAGTTTGCTACATTGTGCTCATGGCAGAGACAAGTGATCGCTCAGATTATGATCTCTCCGAAATGCGCATGTTTGATGGGTCAAACTTTGCAGCATGGAGAGAGTGTATGCTTGATGCATTGACACAACGAGGGTTGCATGGACCATTGAGTGGTGATGCAGGTAGACCTTCATGCTTGTCTGACAATCAGTGGCAGGAGCTAGATGAGATGGAAATATCTACGATATGTTTGCACCTTGCGGAGTATATATTTGCTCTTGTTATGTATGAGACGACTACAAGAGCATGTTGGCAGAGATTGCATGAGATGTATGACAGATCTGAGTCATCTGAGACTCTTGTGAGACAACGTCATTCACATATGCGCCGACGGGTTACGTGTTGGTATTGTGGTCATTCATGGCACATTAGACGGCGATGCTTTCGTCGTATGAGACAGCACAGGAGACAGGCTAGTCTCAAGGATGCAGTAGATGCTATAGGCTCCGTTGACTTGATAGTTGCAAGATTAGATACAGTGTCTGAGTACCCTAGTGACAGTGAGGTCACATTTTCTTCCTGTATTACTCCTGATTTTTTGACGTCTGAGGATAGTGCACTTCTTTTGCAGTGGGTGCTAGACAGGGATGCTACTTTTCATGTCACTCAGTATCGTGACTGGTTCAGTAGCTATTCTAGCAGAGTGCATGGTAGTGTGCGATTGGCAGATGGGTCACTGCATGAGATTGTTGGTTCAGGAGATGTGAAACTGTCATTACCGAGCGGTGCATCGTACGTGCTCAGAGATGTGCGTCATGTGCCAGATTTGATGATGAGTTTGATCTCCGTTGGTCAGCTCAGGGATAGTGGATGTCAGGTATCATTGCTTGAGCGATCTTTTGCGTTGCATTTGGGTTCGCTAGTGATTGCGAGAGGTGCTAGAGTTGGCACATGGTACCCATCGTAGTACTGGTGCGAGATGGTCGAGTCTCAATCTTGTTACATCCATGCAGAGAGCGAGAGACCCGGACAGTCTCTTTTGCTCATGGGTTGCAGGGTGCTTTGCATGGAGTGCAGAGTAGTGAGCTCGTTGTGCACACAGTTGGGGCACGACTTGAGCAGTCACACAGAGAGGTGACAGAGTCAGACATGCATGCTTTGCTAGTGACTGAGAAAAGCAGAGAGTCAGTTGTGCGAGATACTTCTATGCAGGATAGACAGGTAGAGCGGTCTTGCTCTAGTGAGTCACAACAGGAGGAAGTTGTGCAAGAGTCTATGCATAAGGAGTTAGAGCATGAGAGCTCTAGTGAGTCACAACAAATTGAGTCGTCATGTTTGCAGTGGATGATTGCAGAGGAGGCTAAGACATTAGCGATTATGCAATCATTCCTTTCTATGCTCGACAGTGAGCATGGGGATATAGTTGTGCAGGATATGTCTTCCAGCAGACACCTAGAGCAGCTAGTTTGCTCTGAGGTTGCACGACAGGTTGATGCGTCTTTTGCGGACAGTCAGGAGATGCATGTGGCTGACACGCCTTGTCAGTCAGAGATGCCTATTTCCAGGGATATATATGTTGATGCATGCTCCGTAGAGCTAGCAGGGCCCGCTAGCATTGCATCGGCATTCGGTGGTCTCATGTATGAGATGCTGATCTTGAGACCGGATATTGCAGCTGCAGTGGGAGCATTTGCAGTTGGGGTTGTTAGTTGTTTATTGACTGATGATGGCATAGTGCACGAGGGAGATATGCAGGTATTGCGTACATACTTGCAGTACGTGTGCGGTACGTCTGGTGGTGTATGGACTTACACGAGAGCAGGACATCCGGATGCACACGATCACAGCCAGCCAGTGGGCATTGGTTGAGAGTGGTTTTCTCTCGCCTTTTGTAGTCTTTAGACTAGGTTCTCTTGCTTAAAGGCACAATCGCCATTAAGTGGGAGGTTGCTGGGGTATAGGCGCATGTGCCTTCCCCCGCCGCCCAGAGTCTGGGCACCCACTGACTTGTATGCCTTATACATAGCATAAGTGTATAGGGGGCTTCTCTCTCTTTGAGTCTCCCCACCCATATCTGTGTGTCGTGTGCCTCCTTCTCTCTCACTCTCCATTTGTGGTGCTCCCCGAACCCCTTCATGTAGAACAGCTGAAAGCTCTTCTTCATAAATGCACAAGACTTGTTCATCCGTATTGAACCTTCGGCTCTCATATGCTATGTCATTCCCTTCTTGAAGCAAAATTTCTCCAAGGAAATCACCACAAGCATCACATTGGACCTCAATGGCTTTGAGAGATCCGAAAGCATGAGGACTGGTTGGGAGGTAAGCTTTTCTTTGAGCTTATCAAAAGCATTTTTCTCCTTAGCAGTCCATACATACTTAATGTTCTTCTTTGTTAAGTCATGTAATGGTCCTGCTATTTGAGAGAATTTTGCTATGAAGCATCTATAGTATGCGCACATACCAATAAAGCTTCTTATCTCATGTAGATTCCTTGTATTAGGCCATGCTTTTATTATCTATAACTTTGATGGATCCATATGGGTACCATCTTGAGAGATAATATGACCTAGGTATTGAATCTCTTGAAGGAAAAATTCGCTTTTCTTTTGGTTGAGCAAAAGATTGTTCTCCCTCAATGCTTGAAAAATCACTTGGAAATGTTGCTTATGTTCCTCCAAAGACTTGGAGTAAATGATGATATCATCAAAGAACACTCCAATGAATTTACGATAAGGTCTAAAAATTTTCTCCATTAGATGATTGAACGTAGTTGGTGTATTAGTCAAGCCAAAAGGCATGACTAGATATTCATAAAGACCAAACGTTGTGCAAAACGTGGTCTTTAGGCTATCTTCATCCACTTCTCTTATTTGATAATGGCCACTTCTAAGGTCAGTCCTACTGAAATAGGTAGAGTCTTGTAGCTTATCAAACACACCTTCTACCCGAGGTAGGGGAAATATGTTTTTGATAGTTATATGGTTTACTGCTTGATAGTCTACACACATACGGTTTGTTCCATCTTTCTTTTGCACTAAAAGGACTGGAGAACAAAAGGGAGACGAGCTAGGCCTCACCATCCCTTAGTCTACCAATTCCTACACTTGCCTCATGATCTCCTCTTGTTGAGCTTGAGAAACTTGATAAGGAGGCTTGCTAGGCGGTGAGCTTCCTGGAAGGAGCTCAATGGCATGGTCATCATCCCCTCGTTTTGGAGGTAAGTCCATAGGGATATCATCGATGAACACATCTTGGAATCCTTTTAGAAAATTAGACAAGTCTAACTCTTCTTGATTCCTACCATTTACATTTGACAAAACATTATGTAATGGAATTGGCCTATTAACTTGAGAGTAACGGAAATTAGAGAGAGTACTTTTGTGAAATTACTTTGTGAGCATAGTGGGTGAACATAATTGATCGTAGCAACATAAACACAGAATTTAGTTAACATGGCAAGAACAATTCTTTTGCAAGAGAGAGAATTTAGAGAACATGACAACAGTTGAGGACCGGATTTATGTGGAGCCGGTCCCCCCTCCAATAGACATTTGTATTATGATTTCTCCCATCAAAAGAGACTTGTTACAATACAATCTTTTTGTTCCTTGTGACCTAGGTGATGCAATGAAGATGGAAAGCTTCATGCATCACAAACATAACATAAACTTTGAGAAAAGCATTAACTATCCCAAGCCTCAGTCCCAAGACCTCAAACACCTTCGAAGGTGGAGAGAGCTAACGGGGAATGAGGGAAGGTAAGAGGACGAAGAAACATTTCATAGAAGAAAGAATTAGTTCCTCACTTATCATCCCTCTTCTTGCTAGCATACATAATAGCATAGTAATGAAGATGGAGAAGATGGCAAGCTTAAGCATTGAAGCATGGCTCTTGGTTGGATTTGCATTCCATAGCCAAAAGTGTTGGTGTAGGCTCTCAACCTCTCTACTTGCTTGGAAAAGGAGAGGGCTCTCTTGCACTTTGCACTTCACACAATGAGAGTGTGTGTGAGTGTGTGTGGGAGAGTATACCCACTAAGCAGGTCCCCTACTTGATTTGGTCGACTCCCCCTTGTAGCTCATGCTTGTTGAAGCTCATTGGACCCCTCCAGGCCTAGCCAATCACAAGCAAGAGTCATACCAAGCAACAATGGTAGCCTTGGGACAAGTGTCTTCCTTTCCCCTTTGAGAGAGAGGACTTGATAAATGCTAAAACAATTAATTAAATCCACTAAATTATCATTGGACCCCTTGGAAGGCCAACCAATAGGCTTTAGGCACACCATCATGAGGGTAACCTAGCTAGGGCAAGGGGGGCCCTTTGGGAGAGAGAGTGGTCAATCAACCACCCCCCCTTATTGCATGAATGGCTTGTCCCCTTCTTGTAGGGATTCATTTTGACTTTTGTGCCACCTCAATCCCCTCAACCTTGGGCCTAGTTCTCACCACAAGCTTGTCCCTTAAGCCCCTCAAGCTTCGGCTCGGTTCTCACCTCAAGTACAGCCCTAGCATCTTAAGCATGACAAGCACCTCAAGCATCTCAGTCACATCAGGCATGTCAAGAACTTTAAGCTTGGGCCGGATTCCCACCTCAAGCACACACAACCATAGCCTACCTAAGGGCAAAGGACTTTTAACACTAACTATTGGAGGTCTTCAATGAAGGTAACCCTAAGGTCTTTATGCTCCATTGGTTAACCTTTCTCTTTGATAAACCATCTCTCATTTGGGCCCCATTACCATTGGCCCCTTGTTGAGATAGATCTATAAGCACATGTCTATATCCTAACCCTTGTTTCCGCTTATTCTCCCACATTAAATGATCAATTTAATATGGGAATATCATTTGGGTTGGTTAGATACTCTATCCTGAAATCATAGTCGTCCTCGACTATGAGGTAGAAGAGATAAAGCCTTAGTCATTAGTCAATCTTACTTAGCGGGTAGAGGATCCCTTTTTACCATATGACATCTTTCCAAGATGGATGACCAATCCATTTGCTACTTATCCGCCACAAGCATGTACGCTCTTTAGTCAATTTCATTCTCCCAAAGTAGTGTGACAAATTCTACTTGGTGTTTGAGAGACGTCATCATCACAAACATGATTCTAAGCATGCATACTATTTAAATTTGTGAACAATAAAAAAGAGAACTAGTCTTATAAGAAAAAAACATGGGTCATTTAAAAGAAAGTACATTTGCGTACTCTAATGTAGCATTGTAAGATTGACAACGTTCATACTATCCTAAAGCTGTATTCCTTGCATCCATTTAGCATCTTCAAAAGGATAAACTTTGAGCTTAATAAGATACCATCGGATAATCTTACCATGTTGTAGTACCTTGTCTTCATGTCAAAGAATAGCTTCGGGTTGTAGCACCTCTTCTTGGTCTTCAACTTCGGGAGGGTCTTCAATGATTGGTTCACTTGGTGGTTCTCCTTTGTAGGGCTTGAGTAGGCCTACATGGAAGGCGTTGTGTATGAGCCAATGGTTGGGCAACTTGAGTTGGTAAACCATCTCATTAATAGGTTTCAAGATATGAAAGGACCATAGTATCTTTTTGCTAGCTTAGCATAATACTTTTGATGGCTCGTAGGATTTTTGCCCGTTGCTTGCCTTAATCGAGCCTTAGGAAACTTAAGTAATACCCAATCATTTTCTTTGAATGTTGAGGCCCTTCTGTTGCTTGTCAGCAACAACTTTTTTCCTTTGTTGAGAGATGGATATAGCCTCCTTAATCTTTTGAAAATATTCTTGTAGGTCACGGCTATACTCATCGACAGCGAAGATCTTACCATGTACTTTGAGTAGCAAGGGACTTTTAGGTCTTCCCTCAATGATCTCAAAAGATGCTTTTCCCATAAAAGTATGTACAGTATTATTGTAGGCATACTCTACAAGGGTAGTACTTTTCCCATTGTGAGTGTTGATCTACTTCTGTAACATAAGTCTTTGATAGATTGAGTATCGTAAGATTGGCTATCTCACTTCGGCCATCCGTTTGTGGGTGATAGGCCGAAGAGAAATTTTATTTTGTTCCTAGATTTTCAAAGAGACCTTTCCAAAAATTAATGTGGTCATTCTAGGATCTCTATCTGACACGATGGATGTTGGTAATCCATGGTGTTTGAAAATCTGTGATATGAAGAGAGTTGCCATTTGGTGTGCCTTATAGTCTTTTTGAGCATTTCATTAAGGCTAGATTCCTAATGAGCATAGCAAGAGTGCTTGGATGGAGAGAGCAACAAAAGCACAACACCTAGTTAGATAGGCATGAACAATGCTAAAAAAGAGAGAGTAATTAAGCTATTGAGACAACAGTTGAGGACTGGATTTATATGGAGCCGACGGTCCCCCCTCCATTAGGCTTTGTATTATAGGTTTCCCCCATCAAGGGAGACATTTTACAATACAATACTTTGTGTTCCTTCAATAACTTGCTAGTGCAATGAAGATGGAAGCTTCGAGCATCAAGATTACACTTGAAAACACAACATCAATTCCCTCACGGTCTCAGACCCAAGACCTCACACACATTCGAAGATGGTGAGAGCTAGAGGGGTATGAGAGATCGAGAGGAAGAAGGAGTATTCTTACAAGAAAGAAGTATGTCTTCTCACATAATCACTCTTAATAGCTTAGCATAGCTTAGTAATTAGCATGGTAGAGGATATCAACATGCATTGGAGCTTGGATCTTGGTTGGATTTGTATCACAAAGCCAAGAGTTGTTGGTGTAGGCCTCCCTTCTCACCAGCTTGGAGTAGATGATGAGCTTTCCATTAAAGCTTGAGAAGGAGATAGTTTTCTTTACCTCACACGTGAGATTGTGTGAGTGTGTGTGTGATAATGCCTTGCAAAAACCATCCCCCTCTCTCTCTTGGTCGACCCCTCTTGCTATTTGCTCATGCTCATGCTGGCATCCTATTGGTCCCTGTAAAGCTTAGCCAATGACAATTAAGAAGAATAAGTGATAGCCTTGTGAGACAAGTGTCCCCCATTTCCCTTTTGTGAGAGCTTTAGGTATTTAAATAATGCAATTAAATTCTCATTGGACCTCTTAGTCTTCTGGCGAATAGGAATCAGGCAAGCCATTGGGTTGTTGAATGCTCATTGGACCCCTTGGGAGACTGTCCAATAGTCTTCTAAAGAGATTAATTTCTATTGGTTCTTTTATCAAGTGTTTTTAAATGAATTAAACTAAATTTACTCTAGCCTAATTCTCATTGGTCCACCTCTATGGCCATCCAATAGGATTTGAATGCACCTTGGGGGCAACTGGGCTAGGAAGTTGACATGTGTCAACTATGCCCTTTGTGTAAAGGGAGCTTGGAAGAGTATGTGTGTGTGTGTCTCTCTCATCCCCTACAAATATGGCTCGCCCCTTCCTTGATAGGGAAGTGGGAAGACTTTTGAGTCTTCCCACAATCATCCAAATTTTCCCTAAGGCTTGACCATTGAGTATTTGATTTAATGTTGGAACCTTAGCATTTTGGAAGTCTTAATGGGCTGAACCTTAGGGTCTTTGAAGCCCATTGATGCACATTGCTCATTTGCAGATGGCCCCCCTTCGGATCCGTATTTTCCCTCCTTTGGATCCCTACTGTAATTGATCTGCCAGCCTAACCAATATGCTAGCTTTTTCTCCCCTGGTACTTTCCCATATTGAATGATCAATTTAACATGAGAAAACATTTAGGAGAATTAGATATTAGTTATTATGACATTACCTCTCTTGAAATCATAGTCGTCCTCGACTATGAAGTAGAGAAGATAAGGCCTAGTCATTAGTCCTTTTTCTAGCGGGTAGAGGATCCCTATTTTACACTACGACGTCGTTCCATAATGGATGACTTATCCATTTGGGCTTGAGAGGCTAAGATGCCGCAAGCATTTTGTTAACAAGCTAGGTTAACAGTGGCCAACAGACCACTCAAAGATGCTATTTACTATTTTTAGTAAATGCTAATGATGCTAGATGATGATGAAGTGAAGACAAGCAAGAGATGCAGAGAAGATCTGAAATTAACGACTATCTATGAAGTTACGGTCACAATCGACGGTCACTTAAGTTCTTATGATTTCCCATCAAATGACCGCAAGTGCGGATTGTAATTATGTTTTGGGCTCATCATGAGTTCCATGTTGTAATCATTGTGCTATATTTAGTGCCTAGGCAGAGCAGATATTAGATTAAGTGAGTCTGGACATTTGGGCGCCCGACCACTTCTAAAAAACCTAGTGAGTATAAAGGTCAAAAACCACAGTGTGAATGTCATTCTTATGCATTTGAGATAGGCTTTGTGAAGAAGGTGATGGCTATGGAGTCCTCAAGCTCTCTACGCGCGCATATGGACGATTCGGCTTCATGCCATAGCTAAACTCTAACCTCTTCTCTCTCATTTACTCATGCTTGTAATCTTTTGCTCGATTAATGAAGATTAGTGGCTGATTTTGTGATTAATCTCTCTCTTTTATCATGTTTCCCTCTTGTTTAAGCTTGCTTCTAAGTGTGTGTAGGCTTGTATAAAGTGTGTGTGCTTGTGTGTGGTCACTCTATGCTATTCTATGTGCATTGTGTGCTTGATTAGAGAAGGATTACTGATTGATTATTGAGTTTTGAGCATGATTAAGCTTGATTGTCAGAGATCAAGCCGAATGGTAGAGTAGTAGTGTGGTTACTCCCCGTAGCATCATCATTCCTTCTCCATAGCTCTCTTTGTGTGTAAATTTCACCTTCTTATCCTCCATTTGGCACGCACATTTCCATGCCCTAGCCGGATCATACTCCTCGGATTTACATTATGTTGGTGTCTCCACTATGCTAGGCCGATGCTCCAACATTGGCGCCGCTGCCGGGGATCGATTGCCTAAGCTAGAGGTGCCATTGGTGTGATTAGAAGAAACTAATTTCTCTAATTTTTAATTGATTTTGCTAGTTTTTTATTATGTGTGTTGATAGATTGAGTGGTTTTTAGTGTGATTGGTGCTTGGATTAGCATTGATTATGCTTGATACATCACAAAACAACCCACACACATCATTAGAATCTTGATTTTCATCACTAATTTTGACCTTCTAATTCACTAATTTTCATTGATTTTCCCTAACTTTTGATGCTAATTTTCCATTGATTGATAAGTATTTTTTGTGCTGCACATGCCTATGTGATCCACACACTCATATCCTACTCCATTTGTGCTCAAATCGTAGCCAAAATCACCCACTAATCACTAATTTCTACTAATCTCATTCACTTATTTCTCACTAATTATTTGGGCATTTTGCAAAGTGCTGATTTGAATCACTTATTTGATGCATTTCCATTATGATTATGTGTTTACATTCATGCTAAACGATGCTACGCATTGATTTTGTGTTGGTTGTGTGTAGGTGATCCTACGGGAAGCGGTACACACACACGCACACACACACACACACACACACACACACTAGTGTGTTGGGCACTAATCAAGTGCTTAATCCCTGAGTTTGTGGATAATTAAGGTGCTGATTTTGATGCTAATTTTTTTATTTTATGTGCAGGTTTAAGCCATAAACCATGTGCATACATTATGTGCAAAACTATGTGCGGTTTATGCCCGCTTGTGTGTAGGTGTAAGTGCCTAATTTGGGGCAATTTGGGGCTGTTTTGGTGTTGAATTTGGTTAGTCAAAGCATGTGATTGCTTATGGTCATCATATGATTTACGGTTTTGATTTCTAATTCCATTTGACTCCAAAATGCTATCGAAATTTGATCGAGTTGAGAGTATCTATGTTTATGTGCATGATTTGATGGATAAAGTGTGTTAATGATTGATTGATTTTGAGGTGTGGATTATCAAATTGATGTTTGATTGATGCAAAGTTTTGTTTTGATTGTGATTAATCATCATTTGAGAGTTGGCAATTTTTGCATTAATTTTAAGCGCAGTTTTGAGACGATTTGTGTGCAAAACACGGGGAGGCCACCTAATAAAAATGTGACCTATCACGTGAGTTCAACAGAAGGGTATTTAATGTTCTTGAAACTTACAGAAATATATATATGGAAGGGCGTTATTTTTTCAAATTTGAAAAAAACTTACAGATTTTAAAAGAAAAGGGTACATTATATTCTTAACAAAATTCACAGATAAGGGGTTTTACAAACATGTCTTGAACGCACGTGATTTGGTAGTTTTACACATAGTGAACCCCCGGAGGTGCAAAACGGCTTATTTTTGTGCTTAAAGAATGATATTTTGTGCAATAGTGATATGTGAATGATTAAGTTTTGCGTTTTGATTGCATAATTGCAAACACAAAGGTCGGTGGATTGATCAAGGATTTTTTGGATAATTTTTGGCTATTTTGGTAATTTCTAGCAATTATTTGTTAATTTTTACATAAAACTGCTAATTTTTAGCCAAAAATTTTGATAATTTATTTAATCAAGAAAATTTCTGGAGTGCCAGGGCAAATTTTTTTAGTTTTCATCAGTTTTTAAAATAAAAAAATATAACCCATACTTATCTGTGCCCTCACCGCCACCCACTGTGTTGCCTTGCAGTACGCGCCAAACCCCCCTGGGCTCTCGCCATAACTTCCCCCACCCTTTTCCTACCCTCACCACCCCTGGGCCCCTCGTCGCTCTGTCATCTTCATGCGCTACTGCATACGACTCCCACCGTCCAGCCCGTGAGCCTCGGGAGCATATTCGTTGTTGCTGCCCATTAAGCCCGGAGCCCACACCATCACTGCCTCGTGGCTTCACCAGCCTCATCACACCCTACGGTCCCAGACTTCATACTTGGCCAGATCACCTATAGCGGCCCTGGCTGCCCACTACCCCGCCACCTCGTCATAGGCTCCTGGCCCCACACTACATACGCTCCTCTGAGCCTCCCTCTCCATCGTCATAGGCTCCTGGGCCCACACTACATATGCTCCTCTGAGCCTCCCTCTCCATCATCATAGGCTCCTGGCCCCACACTACATACGCTCCTCTGAGCCTCCCTCTCCATCGTCATAGGCTCCTGGCCCCACACTACATACGCTCCTCTGAGCCTCTCTCTCCATCGTCATAGGCTCGTGGCCCCACACTACGTACGCTCCTCTGAGCCTCTCTCTCCATCACCATAGGCTCTTAGCCCCACACTACATACGCTCCTATGAGCCTCTCTCTCCATCGTCATAGGCTCCTAGCCCCACACTACATACGCTCCTCTGAGCCTCTCTCTCTCCATCATCATAGGCGTTGGCTGGCACCTCACCACCCTATACCTCCAAACTCTCCCTTTACGTCCTTGCCACGCACTATCCCTAGATGCATTGACTGGACCCTCCACGTCTGCTCTTCATGCGCGCTATCTCGGCATACGGGTGCACCGGGCCCACCTGGTCATGAGGTCTCCATACGCTCTCTAATCTTCCTCCCACCTGAGATCACTTCATACGTGGGTAGACAGCAGCAGCAGCATCAAACTCTCATCACGTGGATGTCCCACGAACTCATCTACATATGCTAATAAGCTACAACTACACTCTTCACTGGCTTAGGCACACACAACATACACGTTGCTCTTCCTTCTCTCTCTTCTCCTATTGGAGCCATATTTAGAAAAAAACAACCGGCTCAAGGAAAGGAGCATAGATTTACATTAAAGTCTAATAGACCATAAGCACTTGGCACTCTGTGACCTAGTCTTCCTGACTCAAAACTGCCTGCAGATTGTAAAACAAGCAACAGTGGGGCCACATAAAAGCCTGAAAACAAAAATGACAGCAACTTGCACTCACAATTGGCTATTAAATCTTCAAAAATCCTAAGAAATGGGCATTGATCTAAACACATGACTAGAAGAGAATTGACCAACAATTTAGCCACGACATAAAGTTGTGTAAATTAGTGTAGAAGGCACATCTCTTTGATAGACTGCATTATTGCAAGTACTCCATATCTGAGTTTGATTGAATGCCATATTTCTTGGTAGAAATTGGACTTAAAACTGCATTAAATTGCTTAGAAATATATCTAGAATTCCGGATGACCTATGGTCACCCGCGTTGCGGTTTAATTTAAATTAAACGCCATAAAAGTGTGCAATCAATGGGCAGATTGACCCTAGAATTGTAGAATTGGGTACAAAGCACATTGCGATCACTAAAAGGCAAAATTTGAATCAGTTCAAATTTTGGTAAAGGAAAAGTGCTTTGCTAACTTGAATTTTGCAGATTTAAGAGCACAGTTCAATGCCAATCAACTAAAACCAAGGCATCACAGAGGCAAGGATTCGTTGCAGTATAGTGGTAAGTAACTTGCCAACTAGTGCTACAACCACACGTTAATCACGCCATTGCAGCTAACAGTCAAAGCAAAGATCACAACTAAAGTTTAGCAGTGAACTCTTGAAATTAGTAAAACCATTGGTCACCTGTGGGAGAGGCTAGAAAAAGAATAAAAGTGCTCAGCCGGTTAGTGAAGGGCCTAAAAGCAAAATGGAGCAGCAGATGCAGCAGCCATAGTCAATGGCAATAAGGGCAAATCAAAGTAGCTATGATGTAGCTTCACGCTCATTAATGACAGTCAAACCAGCTGGAGTCAAGTTAGAATTGATCTGTCATTTCAAAGATTTTCCATGCTATATGGATGATGCAAAACATTGCTATCTAAAGTCCAAGCAAAATGCTTTGAAAAGTCCAACCATACAGGTTGTGGAAGTAGAAGAAGCTACCAGCATGGCCAATCCTCAAAAGAACCTAATGAATGATTGTTTAGGATACGTGTACATGAAGCTAAAACCAGGATTTGACTTAGACATATATATGATGTACAGGCAAGATACCGCTTAGTAATGAGCTTACCCTTAGCTTCCAATACAGATACAGTGGTGTCTCAGACCAAAGAATCCACTCAAATGACGGGGCCTACTGCAAGCCATCTGCTAAAACATGGAGCCTTTGTCAGCAGGAAAGAATTCTTTGAAGCCATTTGTAAACGACAGTTGCCTTCCGCACCATCAAAAGTCAATGAACAGCCTGAACCAATAGCACTCAAATGGATCCAAGAAACGAGATGGAAAGATCCAATCTACTTGGATTCTAATGGACAAAGATGGATCCAAATGACAGGAGTAATGACATTTGGTGAAACGGCTCCAAGGACACTATGGGCCAAGCGCATTAAAGTTCGCAGCTATGATATAGATGGAAGATGCTATTATCTGGATCTTGTTGCGGATAAATTATCAGAACAAGAAGAAGCTTTCATCTTATCACCAGCAATACCAGAAGCCCAAGTTGAGCGACAGACACATGAAAAAATGATACCTCATCATCCCTATTGCACAAAGACATTCACTAGAGGATAGGGAAGTGCACTCTAAAAGCCCTAGGCTTCCACTGACACATGAACAGACTGTAGATGTACCTAAGAAACATTCAAATACTTTCATTACACATATCAGTGCCACAGCACAAGAGCCACAGTTACAAAACACTGCACATGCACCACAAAGTGCACCAACACAAACAATTGCACAATCAAGGGAAGTACCTGCTATTGAGATAGCACAACTTCACAAAGACCTAGCTCAATTAGCAGAGCTAGTGGACAAAGCTCAAGAAATGCTCACATCGGGCATAAGTAAGATGCCTTCTACATATAGGGAACACTCTCGGATGGGGGGAGTCCAGTCTCCACCTAAGTCATTGTCATTTGGACAACCCTATCAACTGCAAACAACAATGGATAATTCTAATACTCTCATGAATTCAAACGGGCAACAGAAGCCACATGTAGGATCGAGCAGACAACATAGTCCTAGGACTATGCAGAAGCCATAGGTAAAGGGTCACATGTTGGTCGCAGACCTACAATTGAAGCTAATCATAGATACAGAGGCTGAAACGACAATCTACCAAGGTGATAATGGAAGCTTTTACAAGCTTCTCAATGATGCAAAAGCGGAAACAATTAAAGATTACCAGGCAAAGCCAACGTCAGTGATGGTATTCAAGTACATACATGTCATTCAAATGACATACTTGTTCAAAGATGCTATGGGCAACCAATATCAACAATATTATGGAGAGCTACCTCGACCAGGTATGGTACAAATAGAAATGGATGGGCACTGCTAAAAATGTGGTATTGACCATCTAATACCCAATTGTCCAGTCAAGCTACACTTATGAAAAATGAAGCAGCAAGGCCAAGCCAATATCAATAAATCAGCACAACTGAATCAACAAAGCAAAGGTCTCCGATGAGGTCCCCAGAAAGAAAGCAAATCTTGTCACAAGACACAAGAGACAGACTTATGACCAGGATACTAGAGGTTAAAGGCATCAATGATGTTCTGATTGAAAATCAAGCTTTCAAAAAAGATCAGCTTAACTAGATGGTCACCAATAGCTTAAAAGATTTAAAGCCTGAGGTCAAAGAAACTGCAGCACACAGTTCAATGTTCGAGGAAGTGGATGAAGAAATTATCTGTGATAAAGATGCAGAGCTAACAAAGGTAGTCAAAGGCTTTCCTTGGATGAAATCACAAATGGCAAACATGGACGTGGAATCAAAGAATCTAACATGACAATGCAACTAGCACAGACAATTCAACGGTCAAAGATGTAGTTAGGAAATTGACACAGACAGAGATCAAGTCTCAAAGCCAGGGAAATGACACTTCAATGTGTACAAAGGATGGCTTGAATTTAGAAGAAGAACTAGCTATAAAGTCAATACCTACTATTGTGTTGCAAGTGGATGACAACAACAAAAAGTCAAAGGTGACACAAATCAAGATTGACTTGAACAATCAAGAGCAAATGGTGTAGCAAGCACAAGAAGCCTATCAAAAGACGACCAAAAAGATCATTAAAGATCAATGTGAACCAGTGGCCATGGTAAGCATTGCAGCTGAAGATAAGAGTCAATATTCTTCTAAAAAGCTATCAGAGGAATCTAAAGACTCAATAATACAATAAAAAATAGAGGCACAAAAGACTGCTCAACTCAGTCCAGATGCAGTTATAACTATATCATGTCTTCCACAAGACAGCATCCAAACTTCCCAGGTCAGTACAAATCAATGCTTATCAGTAAGAGAAAAGCAAAAGTCCAAGAAAGCATATCCTCTTCCTCTACAGAGCAAAAGTCCACCCAGAAGGTCACCAGTGCAAATAAATACTCAAATCAAATAGAAGTGGCTTCCACATCCAAGGAACCTCAAGACCTAAAACCTCGCCAGCAGCCTAAAAAGGTCTTTCAACCAATATACCCAACACTAAGCAAGAAAAGATGCCAGCAGCATTACAAAACTTATGTTACGGCCAATGACGTCAATGTCAAAGATCCAATTTGGGTAATTGATCCTAGTCAAAGCAAATTAGGTAAAAACATGGGATGGATTGCTTCCCATTACAGCTTAAAAGAGCAAGGCTACTATAGTGGTCAACAAAAAGTTTGGTTACCTAAACCAAAGATATCATGCTATATAGTAGCAAGTGGCTTCAAACCACAACAACAACCAGGCAATTCAAGATTAAATCAATCTCAAAACAGGAGGTCAAACAACAAGGCCAAAAACAGGTTCAAAAACAGTTCACAATCTCGAAGGCCTACATATTTTCAAGGGAATGCAACACCCGAAATTCCCAAAGATGGCAAAGAACAGGTACATAGGAATACCAAATCAATGACAAAAAGGTTTGTGCCATCCAACACACTTCAAGCGCAAGGGTACTACAAAGGTCATAATCAAATTTGGCTACCAAAAGCACCAAGCTCAGATTATACAAAGCTTGAAGATAATTACGACTACAAACAGCGACAAATCAAGGATAAAAGTCCAAAAATTACAAATGTCATCTGCAAGAATACGCCAATGACAAGTAGTAGATACATGTGGGTGCCAAAGAAGCAGAATGAAAAGCTGAAGATTGAAGTCATCTCCAACTTCCAACAAAACCAGACAAAAAAGCAACAATGTAATAACAGGAATGGAGCTAGCCAATCTTTTGAACCATTGGACCAAAAACAACAACAAGCAGTTATGACAACAAAGGTCACCCAGGTATGGCAAAAGAAACCTATCTTGCCAATATGGTCCTTTAATAATCCTCTTTTTGAGGATCTGAGCTCCAAATGTTTAGATATATTCTTTGTTGAGAGCTCAACGCAATAGTCGAGTCGATCAAAAAGTCAAGAGTCGGGCAGCTGAGCCAATAAATGAGCAAAGCGTTAGACCTAATCTTCAACTCATCCTAAATATTTTTTTGTGGTCTATGAGTCTAGCTAATTAAGCTATAGCTCAAGCTAGGAGAGTTGAACATAATTAAATTATGTCGCTCATGCTGGATAGGTTAGCATAGTTAAAGTATATTATTTTAATCATGGCGGAGTGGCGGAGTGGTCCAAGAAAAACA
Source organism: Adiantum capillus-veneris (assembly GCF_014529385.1). NCBI lineage: Eukaryota > Viridiplantae > Streptophyta > Polypodiopsida > Polypodiales > Pteridaceae > Adiantum > Adiantum capillus-veneris. The sequence goes on along the minus strand of NC_140931.1, from coordinate 172,909,116 downwards.
CTTACGCACTTGTGCACGTGAGGAGAGTGGAAAAACTTCGCAACAAAAGCCCTTCTCCAGAGTGGTCGAAGCGATTAAAGTGAATTTAATTATACTTTTGTAGCTACTTTAACTCTGAGAAGCACCCATCAAAAACTCGTCTCACGTATAGCATAATCTTACCCATGCATGTTTTTGTGCAAGCATATAGAATGTCCCATAATTGGACAATTGCAATAGGAACTCTTTAATGTTCCACCCATGCACTCATCTTGCAGGTACCAGCAACCACAAAACAACTCAAGACTCAAGGAAAGATAATCGGATGACTATTCAAGGGACAAAAGGCTTACAACTATTAACTTCCACATTGTCTATATAAGCCTAATAAAGCTAGTCCCTAGACACTCATGATTGTAAATTCCCATAATAAGATTGTATACCTTTGGAATTTTTTCCCATGAGGTTTTTCCCCATTGGTAATCCAGGTTTCCAGACCCTAATGTAATGTACATAACCCTCTTATTTTACTTTTTCCAATAAATCAAGCCCATTTGCTTCTATTTGAACCAACATGACTATTTCCTATTACACATCCAGCAAGTAAAACCAATAGATTACCGCTCTTCAATACAAATAACATTCACCTCCAATTTCAAAAGTCTTCAAATGCTAGCAACCAAGGCAACGCAAAGGACGTGCACTGAAATTGGATGGGGGAAGTGTTAACCAGCTAGGTTAACAGTGGCCAACAGACCACTCAAAGATACTATTTACTATTTTTAGTAAATGCTAATGATGCTAGATGATGATGAAGTGAAGACAAGCAAGAGATGCAGAGAAGATCTGAAATTAACGACTATCTATGAAGTTACGGTCACAATCGACGGTCACTTAAGTTCTAATGATTTCCCGTCAAATGACCGCAAGTGCGGATTGTAATTATGTTTTGGGCTCATCATGAGTTCCATGTTATAATCATTGTGCTATATTTAGAGCCTAGGCAGAGCAGATATTAGATTAAGTGAGTCTGGCCATTTGGGCGCCCAGCCATTTCTAAAAAACCTAGTGAGTATAAAGGTCAAAACCCACAGTGTGAATGTCATTCTTATGCATTTGAGATAGGCTTTGTGAAGAAGGTGATGGCTATGGAGTCCTCAAGCTCTCTACACGCGCACATGGATGATTCGGCTTCATGCCATAGCTAAACTCTAACCTCTTCTCTCTCATTTACTCATGCTTGTAATCTTTTGCTTGATTAATGAAGATTAGTGGCTGATTTTGTGATTAATCTCTCTCTTTTATAATGTTTCCCTCTTGTTTAAGCTTGCTTCTAAGTGTGTGTAGGCTTGTGTAAAGTGTGTGTGCCTGTGTGTGGTCACTCTATGCTATTCTATGTGCATTGTGTGCTTGGTTAGAGAAGGATTAGTGATTGATTAGTGAGTTTTGAGCATGATTAAGCTTGATTGTGAAAGATTAGGCCGAATGGTAGAGTAGTAGTGTGCTTACTCCTCGTAGCATCACCATTCCTTCTCCATAGCTCTCTTTGTGTGTAGATTTCACCTTCTTATCCTCCATTTGGCATTCTTTGTGTGTTTCCATGCCCTAGTCGGATCATACTCCTCGGATTGACATTATGTTGGTGTCTCCACTATGCTAGGCCGACACTCCAACACATCTCTGCGCATTATTCCTATCAAACTTCCATAGTAGAGTGACAAGCTCTACTTGGTGTTTGGAGGACGTCGTCTCCGCAAACTTGATCAGAAGCATGCATACTTCTTAACAGTTGTGCACAATAAAGAAAAACAGAGTCTTATAAGACAAAAACTTTGTTCATTTTAAAAAATTTTACATTTGCTTACTCTAGGGAAGCATTGTAAGCATTGACAAGGTTTATGTTATCCTTTAATTGTATGCCTTGCATCCATCTAGCATCTTCAAAAGGATAGTTCTTAAACTTAATAAGATACCATCGGATAATCTTATTGCCTCTCAATACCTTGTCTTCATGTCGGAGAATGGACTCGGGCTGCAACACCTCTTCTTGGCCTCGATCTCCAGTGGGTTTTCAATAATTGGTTCTTGAGGTGGCTCTCCTTTGTAAGGCTTTAGTAGGCCCACATGGAAAGCATTGTGTATGAGCCAATGATTGGGAAACTTCAGTTGATAGGCCATCTCATTGATTGGCCTAAGAATCTGGAAGGGACCATAGTACCTTTCTGCTAGTTTAGCATAGTACTTTTGGTGTCTTGTAGGATTCTTGCCCATTGAGTGCCTTAATCGAGCCTTGGGAAATTTAAGTAAGACCCAATATTTTTGTTAAAGGCTTGAGCTCTTCTGTGCCTATCAGCAGTAGCCTTTTTCCTTTGCTATGAGATAGAGATACCATCCTTAATCTTTTGGAAAGATTCTTATAGGTTTCGGTTGTACTCATCTGCAGCGAAGATCTTCTCGTGTACCTTAAGTAACAGGGGACTTTTAGACCTTCCCTCAATTACCTCAAAAGGTGCTTTTCTGGTGGAGGTATGTATAGTGTTATTGTAGGCATACTCCACTAACGATAAGTACTTCTCCCATTGGGACCTTTTTACGTAGGATTTTAGTAGATAAGGAATTGTTAGCTTAGCTATTTCACTTTGACCATCCGTTTGAGAGTGATAGGCCGAAGAGAAGTTTAGCCTTGTCCCTGAATTCTTAAAGAGACCCTTCTAGCAATTACTGGTCATTCTAGGATCTCTGTCTGACACTATGGACATTGGCAAGCCATGGTACTTGAAGATTTGTGATATGAAGAGGGTTGCCATTTGATGGTCTTTGATAGTCTTTTTGACAGGTATAAAATGAGCTTGTTTGTTGAACCTGTCTACTATCGTCCTTGTTCTCATATTCCCTTGGATAGACGTAGGCAATCCAAAGATCCATGGATATGCTCTCCCATGGTGAGTTAGGGATTGGCAAAGGTTGCTTCCCTCTATCAAACTTCGTCTTTTGGCATACCACGCATTTAGAAACATACTCTTGTATGTTTTATTTCATGGCATGCCAATAGAAATATGTTTCTATCCCTTTTAGGGTAGATTGAATCCCTCTATGTCCCGTGTATAGAGGAGCATGAGATTCATACATTACTTTCTCACGTAGTGAGATAGTAACGCATAGTCTATTGCCATAGAGAACATAACCATCTTGTAAGGTAAATGGTTCCTCTTTCTTCCCTAGTGCAAGGGTTGAAATCACATCTCTAAATTTGGGATCAATAGCGTACTCATCTATCATAGAAGATAGATCATTGTGAGTTGCTATGGAAACCGCATTCACTCTTGGCCATCTTGAGAGTGCATCGGCAGCTACTTGATTACGCTTGCCAGCAATGTGAGCAATATGAAAATGAAATTACAAAAGGAAATTTGCCCGCCTCATTTGTTTGTCAAAGAGCTTGGTCTGCATCATGAAGTACTTAAGGCTTTGGTGATCCGTCCGTAGAATGAAAGGCGTCCCCAATGAATAGAGCTTCCATGAGTCTAACGCATGTGGAACTGCGAGGATTTCCTTTTCATATATGCCTAGAACTTGCTCAACAAGGTCGAGCCTTCGACTTTCATAGGCTATGGCGTGTCCTTCTTGGAGAAAAACAACTCCAAGGCAATCACCAAAAGCGTCACATTGGACCTCAAATGGCTTTGAGAGATCCGACAGTGTAAGCACAGGTTGAGAGATAAGCTTTTCTTTAATCTTTTGGAAAGAATTGTTCTCCTTGGTAGACCATGTATACATAATGTTTTTCTTTGTTAGGTCATGTAATGGTACCGCGATTTGTGAGAACTTTTCTATGAAGCATCTATAGTATGCACACATACCTATAAAACGTCTTAGTTCATGTAGATTCCTTGGATTAGGCCCATCCTTTTATCACCTCTAGCTTTGATGGATCCATTTGGATGCCATCTTGAGAGATAATGTGACCTAAATACTGAATCTCTTGTAAGAAAAACTAACTCTTCTTTTGATTAATATAAAGTTTATTCTCTCGTAAGACTTGAAATATTACCTGGAGATGTTGCTTGTGTTTGTCTAGTGGATTAGAGTAGATGATTGTATCATCAAAGAACACTCTAGTAAAGGTTTGGTGAGGCCTAAATAGCTTCTCCATCAAGCGGTTAAATGTGGTTGGTGCATTGGTCAAGCCAAAAGGCATGACAATGTATTCGTAAAGACCAATTGTAGTGCAAAATGCAATCTTTACAATGTCTTGATCAGCTATCCCTATTTGACGGTAGCCACTTTTTAGGTCAATCCTACTGAAGTAGGTCGACCCTTGTAGCTTATCAAATAGGTCTTCTACCCGTGGAACGGGAAACCTATTCTTGATAGTGATCCTATTTAGTGCTCTATAGTCAACACACAAACGATATGTGCCGTCTTTCTTTTGCACTAATAACACGAGTGATCAAAATGGAGATGAGCTAGGCCTAACCATGCCCTTCTCAACTAACTCATGCACTTGCCGCATAATCTCCTCTTGTTGAGCTTCAGAAACTCTATAAGGAGATTTATTAGGCGGTGAAATTCCTGGAAGAAGTTCAATTGCATGGTCATCATTGCCTAGTTTAGGAGGTAGTTCACAAGGGATGTCGTCAATAAAAACTCTAATTCCTTGTGATTGTTTATATTTTCTTTTGCTAAAGCATTAGGTTCATTTTGAGAATCTTTAACAAAAATCACGGAGATAGAGCTCTTTATTGACTTATTGAAAGCTTGCGTATGTACAATGGGTATGGTGTTACCCAAATCCTTAGCATCTATGTACATATCTTTTTCCCTGAACCTAAAGTAGATTTTCCTTTTAGGGAATTTAACATTGGCAGCTATGCAATCAAACCATGGTGCCCCTAGGATTACATCCTCGTGCTTGAGAGGAGAGATAAAGAAGTCCTCCTTGTCCACATAGCTTTGGACATGGAGCCTCAATTTCCCAATTAAGGGAGTGATTGAGGATTCTTGCCCCTTGAAAGCACCATCGGCAAGTAGGACATCTCGCATCTCATAGGCTTGGATGCCTAGCTTGGTGGCCAACTTGGTGGCCAACTCTGTGGATATGAAATAGTGAGTAGAACCAAGTTCAAAGAGAATAAAAGCATCATGTTCTCTTACCTTTCCCCAAGCATGGCATAGAGGAGATCCTTTGTGGTGAGCATCCTCTTCTTGGATTTCGACCAAGGTAGCTCTAGGAGGCCCATTTCATATATTCTTGTGGAGAAAAGCACGATAGGCATGCCCTTGCTCCCTGCACTTGAAACATCGGTTATCTTTACGACAACGCTCAAGCTCTTCAGGAGAGAGTTTATTTTTGCCTGTATAAGCTCCCTTCTCCTTAGCTTTGTTGTTGTTGGCGTTGCCTTTATGAGACTTTTGGACATTGTCCTTCCCCTTGGTCTCGTTATTATGGTCCTTGTTCTCCGTGGGCTTAAGATTTCTCTTAGCCCCTTGTTGGAAATTGACTCGTGGTATGGTGTATGACCGTTAATATGGTGCGTGGCCTTTGGGAGTTGACATACTCCACCAAATCTTCAGTTAAACCCGCACAAAATTGTTGTTTTTTCTCTCCAAAATCCATCTTTTTGAAGACAGTGGCTTTGAGATGTAGTCCCAAAACTTGTCTACATATTTGTGAATAGATTCATAGGGAGAGAGCTTCAAGCTTCACCATTCGGTGAGTACTTTGTCTTTGGCATTGGTAGCCAAAAACTACTTCATGATGGAAGCTCTTAAAGCTTTCCATGTTCGTGGAGCTTCACCATTTTCCCGTAGGCTAGACCACCATTGCCTGGCGGATTTTTGAAAATGCATAGCTACATGGTGTAGCTTAGAGGACTCCGTGAAGCCCTCATCTCCAAACACCACATCAAATTGTTGGATGAAGGCCAAAACTTTGTCCGTAGCACCAAAAGTGCCATTGTAGGTAAGGAAAGAGATGTTCTTTCCTCCCTCTTTGAACTTTTTGAGCTTGGACGACCTCTTTCATGCAGCATAGGATTTCATATGGCCTCTTCTTTTTGGTGGTTCAAAAGCTACACCCTCACTTTCTTCAGAAGAGGAAGAATTTGAGGAGGATGGAGAAGAGGGTGACCTCTTTCTTGCCTTTTGCTTCCCTTGTTCCTCCTTGTCTGCACCATCACTTTCTTCATAAGGGGAAGAGGATGAAGAATATGAAGAAGAGGGTGACCTCTTTCTTGCCTTTTTCTTCTCTTGTTTTCTGACGTCCCTCTTTGAATTATGGTGTAGATAAGTGTGCGATGGTCTTCTCCGTTTAGGGGGTGTTGGAGAGCATTTTGCCCGCCGTCTTCGTGGAGCCATCTCCGCCGAGGTGGTAGGAGACTCACTTCTTTCTCGTTCTTTCAGTGGGGGCTCTACCATTGAAACTTGTGTTCTCCTTTGGGAAGGTGATGCGTCGCCAAGTAGTATATTTTTGAGCCCTTCGTACGGATCGTTTTCTTCTTCCCTTATCGGAGAGAGGCCTCCTTTCGAAGTCTGACAAGAAGGCTTCCTAGGTACTCTCTCTTCTTGGTGGGGAGTTTGGAGAATCCCATGAGCATGTAGCTGTCATTGCACTTCACTTTGGATGGATGGATTGACCATGGCTTGTTGAAGCCTAGTAACAAGGTAATTAACAATCATAGGGGCATCATTAGTAGCCTATTCATTTGCAAAATCAAAGCTATCAGCCTTAATTTCACTCTCTTTACTATTGTCAGCCATTCTAACAACATTTAGGTGTAAAATTTTTAAGTGTACTTTGGCACTTCATGCCCTAGTTGCTACTCCTCTTAACCCCTTTAGAAAAGCACTCAAGCTATTAGAGCCGTGGCTCGAGTATAATTAATTGCAAGGAATAGAAGAGAGGGTATTTCACCACCGAAACAGTAAAGGCTTTTGTCAAGCTTCTAAATAGCTCAATAGAGGTTAAGCCGTAGGCAAGCCCCGTAGACTCCACTATTAAGACCATAGCTCTCGACAGTGATGCCCCGTTATCTGCACGAAGTACGCACACCACAAGGCTGAAAAATCCCTATTCTACTTACTCAATTGCAATTAATAATACCAACCATTTATAGTCAGCTTGAGGACCTCTCTTCTTGAGCAAGAAAAGAGAAACCTTGTGCTCTGATACAATGTAACATTTAATGGTCTAGTAACTTGTGTGTAGCGGAAAATAACATAGACATGGTGAGCACTTCATTAAGACTAGATTCCTAAATGAGCATAGCAAGAGTGCTTGGATAGAGAGAGCAACAAAAGCATAACACCTAGTTAGATAGGCATGAAAAATAGTTCAAAAAGAGAGAGAAATTAAGCTATTGACAATAGTTGAGGACCGGATTTACATGGAGTCGGTCCCCCCTCCAAAAGGCTTTGTATTATAGGTTTCCCCCATCAAGGGAGACATTTTACAATACAATACTTTGTGTTCCTTCAATAACTTGATGGTGCAATGAAGATGGAAGTTTCAAGAATCAAGCTTACACTTGAAAACACAACAGCAATTCCCTCATGGTCTCAGACCCAAGACCTCACACACCTTCGAAGATGGTGAGAGCTAGCGGGGTATGAGAGTAGATAGAGAGGAAGAAGGAGTATTCTTACGAGAAAGAAGTATGTCTCCTCACATAATCACTCTTAATAGCTTAGCATAGCTTAATAATTAGCATGGTAGAGGAGATCAGCATGCCTTGGAGCTTGGCTCTTGGTTGGATTTGCATCACAAAGCCAAGAGTTGTTGATGTAGGCCTCCCTTCTCACAAGCTTGTAGTAGATGATGAACTTTCCATTAAATCTTGATAAGGAGATAGTTTTCTTTATCTCACACATGAGATTGTCTGAGTGTGTGTGTGATAATGCCTTGCAAAAATCAGTCCCCCTCTCTCTCTTGGTCAACCCCTCTTGCTATTTGCTCATGCTAGCATCCTATTGGCCCCTGCAAAAGTTAGCCAATGACAATTAAGAAGCATAAGTGATAGCCTTGTGACATGTGTCCCCATTTCCCCTTTTGTGAGAGCTTTAGGTATTTAAATAATGGAATTAAATTCTCATTGGACCTCTTAGTCTTCTGGCCAATAGGAATCAGGCAAGCCATTGGTCTGATGAATGCTCATTGGGCCATCCAATAGGATTTGAATGCACCTTGGGAGCAACTGGGCTAGGAAGCTGACATGTATCCACTATGCCTTTTGTGTAAAGGGAGCTTGGAAGAGTGTGTGTGTGTGTGTGTGTGTGTGTGTGTGTGTTTCTCTCTCATCCCCTACAAATATGGCTCGCTCCCTCCTTGATAAGGATGTGGGAAGACTTTTGTGTCTTCCCACAAGCATCCAAATTTTCCCTAAGGCTTGACCATTGAGTATTTGATTTAATTTTGGAACCTTAGCATTTTCAAAGTCTTAATGGGCTGAAACTTAGGGTCTTTGAAGCCCATTGATGAACATTGCTCTTTTGCAGATGGCTCCCCTTTGGATCCATATTGTCCCTCCTTTGGATCCCTACTATGACCGGTCTGCCAGCCTAACCAATATTCTAGCTTTTTCTCCCCTGGTACTTCCCCATATTAAATGATCAGTTTACCATGAGAAAATCATTTAGGAGAATTAGATATTAGTTATTATGACAAAGCGTCTATAGTATGCGCACATACCAATAAAGCTTCTTAGCTCATGTAGATTCCTTGGATTAGGCCATGCTTTTATTACCTCTAACTTTGATGGATCCATACGGATACCATCTTGAGAGATAATATGACCTAGGTATTGAATCTCTTGAAGGAAAAATTCGCTTTTCTTTTGGTTGAGAAAAAGGTTGTTCTCCCTGAATGCTTGAAAAATCACATGAGATGTTGCTTATGTTCCTCCAAAGACTTGGAGTAGATGATGATATCATCAAAGAATACTCCAGTGAATTTGCGGTAAGGTCTAAAAAAATTCTCTATTAGACGATTGAACATAGTTGGTGCATTAGTCAAGCCAAAAGGCATGAGTAGATATTCATAAAGACCAAACGTTGTGCGAAACATGGTCTTTAGGATATCTTCATCCACCATCCTTTTTTGATGATAGCCACTTTTAAGGTCAATCCTACTGAAGTAGGTAGAGCCTTGTAGCTTATCAAACAGATTTTCTACCCGAGGCATGGGAAATCTGTTTTTGATATGATGTGGTTTAGTGCTCAATATTCCACACACAAACGGTATGTACCATCTTTCTTTTGCACTAAAAGGACTGGAGAACAAAAGGGAGAGGAACTAGGCCTCACCATCCCTTTGTCTACCAATTCCTGTACTTGCCTCATGATCTCCTCTGTTGGAGCTTGTGAGACTTGATAGGGAGGCTTGTTAGGCGGTGAGCTTCCTGGAAGGAGCTCAATGCGATGGACATCATCCCCTCATTTTAGAGGTAAATCCATAGGGATATCATCGATGAACACATCTTGGAATCCTTTTAGAAAATTAGACAAGTCTAACTCTTCTTGATTCCTACCATTTACATTTGATGAAACACAAGGATCTTTTAGAGACTCTTTGATAAAAATCATGTACGCAAAAACTAAGCTCTTCTTTGAGTTATCAAAAGCAGGAGGATTTACAAGTGGAATAGTGCGACCACGCTCACTAGCATCTATATACATGTTCTTTCCCCTATAGGTAAAGTAGATTCTCCTTTTAAGGAACTTCATATTGGCAGCCATGCGATCAAACCATGGTGCCCCTAGGATAGCATCCTCATGTTGGAGAGGAGAGATGAAAAAGTCTTCTTTGTCGACATAGCTTTGGACGTGGAGCCTCAACTTCTCAATCAAGGGCGTAACGGAGGCTTGTTGTCCCTTCAAAGCTGTGTCATCCGTTACCATATCTCCCATCTCAAAAGCTTGAATGCCCAATTCGGTGGTCAACTCCGTTACCATATCTCCCATCTCAAAAGCTTGAATGCCCAATTCGGTGGTCAACTCCGTTGATATGAAGTTGTGAGTAGAGCCAGGGTCAAACAAGATGAAGGCATCATGCTCTCTTACCTTTCCCCAAGCATAGGAAAGTGATGATCCTTTGCACTGGACATCCTCTTTTGGAGCTTCAATGGTGGAAGACCTAGGAGTCTCATTCTGAGCATTTTTCTTGGGGCAAGAACGATAGCCATGTCCTTGCTCCCCACACTTGAAACACTTATGGTCCTTACGAAAAGGTTCAAGTGCTTCAGAAGAGAGTTTGTTTTTGCCTTTGTAAACTCCCTTCTCCTTGGACCAACTGTTGTTGTTGTTGTTGGAAGTGCCTTGGGAAGAATTTTCAGCATTGGTTTTTCTCTTTGCATCATTTTTGTCTTTGTTTTCCATGGGCTTGACATTCCGTTTAGCCCCTTGATGGAAATTGATGTGTGAAGCAACCATGGTGGGATGGATTACTTCAGTAATAGAACCACACCGTTGAGAGTTGATGTATTTGGCCATCTTCAGGTAATCCCACAGAAAATTGTTGCTTTTTCTCGGGAAAGTCTATCTTTGGAAAGATAGTAGCCTTGAGATGTAAATCCCAAAACTTGTCTACATACTTGTGGATAGACTCATGAGATAGAAGCTTCAATCTGAACCATTCGGTAAGCACTTTGTCCTTTGCATCGCTTGGAAGGAATTTCTTCATGATGGAAACTCGTAGAGTTTTCCATGTCTTTGGGGCTTCGCCATTGCCACAAAGGCTAGCCCACCATTGACGAGATGATTTTTGGAAGTGCATAGCTACATGGCGTAGCTTGGAGGACTCTGTGAAGCATTCATCTCCAAAGGCCGCATCAAATTGCTGGATGAAGGCCAACACTTTGTTGGTAGCACCAAAGGTGCCATCATAGGTGAGAAAAGAGATACTCTTTCCTCCCTCCTTGAACTTCTTTAGCTTTTGTGGCTTTCACCATGCAAGGTATGATTTGCGATGTTCTCCCCTCCTGTATTCTCTAGGAGAATAGCCATAGCTTTCTTCAAAAGAGGAGGAAGGTGAAGAAGAAGGAGAAGAGGGGGACCTCTTTCTTGCCCTTTTCTTCCTTTGTTTCCTCTCTTTCCTTTTGGAGTGACGAGGAGAAGGACTGTGTGTCTATCTTTTCCTCTTGGGAGGAGTGGGCGATCGTCTAGACCACCATCTTTGTGGAGCCACATCTTCAGAGGAACTTCAAGTTTCATTGATTTCTTGCTCTTTGGATTCCTCCTCTCGTATGGGAGAGAGTCTTCTTTTGGGGGTCTCTTTAAGAGGCCTCCTAATCTCTCTCTCCTCTTAGAGAGGAAGGGAAATTCCATAAGCGCGAAGTTGTTGAGTAACTTTGGCTTGCACCTCAAGCACCTTAAGATTGGGTTGGGTTCCCACCTCAAGCACAACCATGGCTTAACTAAGGTCAAAGGACTTTTAACACTAACTATTGGAGGTCTTCAATGAAACTAACCCTAAGTTATTTATGCTCCATTGGTTAGCCTTGCTCTTTGACAAACCATCTCTCATTTGGGCCCCTTTACCATTGGCCCTGTGTTGAGATAGATCTATAAGCACATGTCTCTATTCTAACCCTTGTTCCCGTTTATTCTCCCACATTAAATGATTATTGTAATATGAGAAAATCATATGGATTGGTTAGATATTAGCTTTTATGACAAGATAACACTTGATGAGGCATGGGGACATCCTCATTTCTATTTGCACCCAATATTGTTGTTGCTCCCGATTATGATGGTGAGGACCATCTCCTGAAGCAATCAAACACCCTTGTCCAATGGTATCTTCTTTGCACAGGAAGTTGTTGATCATGCTACACAAGCAAGGAGCATTGCAACTTGTGAGGGTTTCAATCCGCTTAGCATGTTCGATGACGAATCTTGTGAAGAGTTGTCATTTCCACCATTGTTCTTTGGATAAAGAAGAAAGTACCACAATCTGACAAAGGAAAGGTATCAATGTGTGGCACAATGAGAGCTTAAAAATATGGATAGACGCTTTGCAAGAGACATAGAGAATCTTTTCTTTGAAGCAATGAGGATCATCATTGGGAAGGTGTTGGTGGGCTCTATATGGGTCCAACTTTGAAAGGAAAGCTCCAAGGAAAACAACTTTAGGCTAGAGATGTTGGCACAAGCACAAATTTTGAGCAAATACTTACCTCTCAACTTTGCTACCACGACTTTGAGACCTTGCGCACATGTGTCAATTACAAGGCAAAGCTTAAACACAATGTATTTGCAATGATTTGACAATTGGGTCAGCCTACCTTTTTGTGATGTCTCATGTGCAGAACAAAGGTGGGAACCTTTGAGACAATGCTTGGCTAAATTAAATCCATACATAAAGGAGGAGGGTTACTCGAGCACAAACAACTTGGTCCTGCGCTAGTGCGATCACATCCTATCACAATTGCAAGATATTATGTTCATAGACTCAAAGAAATAAAAGTCAAACTTAAGCGCAACAATTCAATGCTTGGTGAAGTGGTGGATTGTTTTTTTATTACTCAATTTCAGCAGTGGGGAAGCCTACACGACCATGGATTTCTTTGATAAAAAATGTACCCATATTTGATACCACTCCCAATGATGAAACATTGCACTTTATTGATTCGTATATAACAACAAACAAGAATGAATTGGATGAGAGTCTTAGGTATGTGCAGATTCAATCTCATTGCAAAACTGGCAAGAAACACAAAACATCTTGTCAATTTGGTTTCCCGTGCCCGCCAGCAATGCAGTCCACTGTCTTGCACCCAGTCATAGTTACTGAATGTAGGAAAAAAACTCTCTTGGAAAATAGAAGACGCATTGATGAACAACTACTCCTCTTAGGCCATGACTCAAAATTGTCTTTTGATGCCTGGCTAGACACGCTAAGAATGGATGAGGAGCTCTACATTGAGTCTCTTTCTATAAAGGTTTCAGAACCAACACTTCTACTAAGGAGAGACCCAAAAGACATTTATACAAACAATTTTAACAAGTCATTGTGTGCTTTGTGGGATGCAAATATTGACATCCAATTTGTATTCAACAGGCATGGAGTAGTTGCATATTGTACGCCATACATGACAAAGGTGGACTCTTCGACAAGCAAAGCGATCAAGAATGTACTTGAAAATTGCAAAAAGACCAACCTCTCAACATTGGAACAGTTGAAGAAAATGGGAATCGCATTGATCAACGCACAAGAAATCACATTGCAACAAGCTTCATACATTGCACTTTTCTTGCCATTGCATAGCTCAAGCAGAAAAATTGTATTCATCAATGCAAATTTTGAGAGCCAGAGAACATTGTTGTTGAAGAGACGATCTATGATGGACACTCTTCAACCTGATGACACAAATATCTTTGATGATATTGTGACAAAATACACACATCAATGGGCTAGCCTTGAAAACTTATGTTTGACAAAGTTTACTAGCAACCACATCATGTTGCGAGGTACCCTCCACAAGTGTAAGAAGTCTCGAGTCTTGATGTACACAAACTTCAATGTAAATAAAGACTCTGAGAGACACTACCATGAACTTTGTCTGTTGTATCTTCCATTCATTGGCAGTGAGACCTCCTTCGAAATGTTCTCACCCTCTTGGAAAGAAAAGTACAAGCTCAATATTATGAAAATTACACAGAACATACAAAAATTCCCAAGGCTAGAACTACCAACTTCAAGCTCCAAAAAATCCTCATTCAGTTGCCCATTGCAGACATAAGACAAAGAGGTCTTCAATTACAAACTAAACCTTGATCTTCCAAACTCAAGACCTTCAACACGATCTCTACCCCTTCGTCACATCCATGCATTGCCTATCCAGGAATATTATTGCCTCATTGCGCAGTTAAACCAAGAGCAATGATCACTCTATGATGACATCATGATCAAAAAATGATTGCAACCGACTGAATCCATCTCCTTATTCTTAACTGGAGGTGCAAGGGCCGGTAAGACATTTACATTATGTGCCATAATTCAAGGGTTGATTCGGCACTACAACTTGGAGATCAAAACTGATATGGAGCTTTCAACAGCATTGTTGATGGCATCTACAAGAAAAGCAGCCTTCAATCTTGGGGGGACCACGATTCACTCAGCATTGCATTTACCACTTGTCTTGCAAGCAAGCACCTCTCTCTATGGCGAGCTCTCTGGGGAGAGTCTAGAGAAGCTCTCATGACACTATAAAAACATTGGATTTGTTGTTTTTTACATTGATAGGAAATAGGTTGTTGTGCATCATAGACATTCAAATGCAGGCTATCAAACGTAATCATATTGAGCCATTTTGTGGCCTCAATGTCATCTTTTGTGGAGATCTTGGCCAAGCAAGCCCGACTCAAGATCCATGGATATTGAGTGAGACTGAGGAAGCTATTGAGCTGCTTGCATCCTCTTTTTGGCACACACATATAAAATGCCATGAGCTCAAAGAAACAATGCGAAAATCCAATATACATTTTTTTTCCATCCTCAATCGAATGAGAGATGCAAAACACGTAGACAAAGACTTGCTCCACATTAATAGCAAACATGCTAGCAAACCTCTTGACAGATTCATAACACCACATTTGTTCTTCACAAAATAATCTAAAGAATCAACATAATTGTTTTGTCTTTGAAAATCTGACTACCCAAGTATACACACTACAAGCCCAAGACACCCACCACAAACCATCGTCGAAAAACCTTAGCTTCAATCCTTGAGCTAAAAGCAGGAATGATAGTTGAGCTCTGTGTTGGTTAATGGTGCTGATGGAATTTTGAAGCATATAGAGTTAAAAGCCAACTCCCATATTGCATGGATATATTTCTTTGACTCCTCAATTGGACTAAAGCAACGTGCAACAAATCAACAACTTTATCATAATAGCATCAACAATCAATGGACACCCATACTACAAATAACAAAAGAGTTCCAGATTGACAAAAATGCGTTGAATACTATTTCGAGGACACAACTTCCTATCCAAAAAGCAAATGCACGCACCATCCACAGATCTCAAGGCTTGACAATGGAGGCAGTAGCATTTGATCCAAATGGAATCAACAGCCATGGACACTAATACACAACCTTGTCACATGTAAGGGATCCTATAAACTTTCACATTCTCAATCCTATTCATGCCAAAAAAATCAAGATTGATAACATTGTGCTCAAGAGTTATAAAGCTTGCAAAGAATGAAAAATGAGAATACTTATACGCACCACCCTTCACATTCAAACAAACCCATTACATAATTCACTCACTAAACATTGTCTCCACTCAAAAATGCATTCACCAAATAAAAAACGATGCAAACTTTGCAGCAAAAGTCATCTTGTGCTTCCAAGAAACAAGACAACAATCCATAGTTAACATGCTTGCTCCAGAATTCAATCACCTCCACCACTACAATGGATATGGTGTGTCCATCTATTACAAACACCATGTATCTTTACACTCTCAAGCTACATTCTTGACTCCAAGAATTAAAATCATTCAGGCCTTGTTTACCATCCAAAGAGACCTTGACTTCCATGTCATTGCTATCTACAAATCACCGAAAGTGCCTGCCAATTCCTTGATTGCACTACTCAATACCCTCACTCGAGAACATCATGCCACAATGCTCAGCATCACAGTTGGTGACTTCAACATTCACATTGATCCCACAAACACTCAATACCAAGACTTGCATGGTATGCTACACGCAAGAAAGTAGAAGCAAACGACCCATGGAAAAACAATTGTATACAACTCAAAACTCGATCATCTTTGGCTTAAAAATGCTCCAACAGCTTGATTTGTGGGACAAGATTTTGCTTTTGGTAAAATCACTCATCAACACATCTTTTCCTTCCAAAGTAAACCACACCCAAAATATATTCTCTTTTGCAACTCCAAATCCACATTCCCCTCCAACACCAATCTCTCTCTCTCTCTCTCTCTCTCTCTCTCTCTCTCTCCCCTCCATCCCTTTAAGCAGCAACAGCAAGAAAACTCACTTTTCTTCCTTTGGCACATAAGAATCCACACTAAAGTCTATTTTTGACCTTGTATAAGCTTGCCTTCTCCAAAGCGATTCACACCCCTTTTTAAGGATGTGATTATCTTAATTTGAATAATACAATCATTGTTATTCTTTGTTCTCGAGATTGCAATGTCATCGTCTTAGAAGATTGCAATAGTCATCTTTAACTTCCATTACTACTTTCTCAAGGGCAAGCCTCGTGATTTTATCACTTGTTTGTTATACTCACTCGACTAAGTGAGTTGAAATAATATATTTTTTTATAAATACACATCCTCCACACTTAGCATGACGCATGGAGTCCAAAAATTACCGTCATATCATCATACCAAAAACATCATCCGAGGGCTTTTATAGGGAGCCCTCAAACCCATTACAAAATGCTACCATTAGATCGAGGAGTACAATATACAATAACTTCATGTGGACAGACCCGAGCAACTTCACCATGATTAGAAAGAACTAAGAAGCTACATCATAATATAGTTACCAATATACCATCGAATGCATAGGGCCCACACTCCCCATCACGAGCTTACCACCTTGGTGTGCCACCATGGATAGGACCCTGCCACTGTCACCACCATGCACCAAGGTGGACCGCAGACTCACAGACAAACCACCAATCTGCATACTGGATCGTCGCAACCTTAGGCCATTATGGGGGGCCAATCCCCATCTAGAACCGCCATCAAGTTGAGCTCGAAGGGAGAACCACCATAACCAAAATCAGAGCTCCACCAAGATTGGCTAGGAACAAAGGAGGTGCCACCATGCATCCATAGCTGCCAACAAGAGGTGCATGCCCCCATCGATCCACAGCCAGTCGAACACCATGGATGCAAATAAGCAGAGTGAAAGTCCCAATGAAGCAAGGCGAGAAGATTTACTCCCAACAAGAGAGGACCGTCGCCCAACCCTTGTCGCAAAAATAAGGCCGAACTTGAGAGGGCAAGAGAACCTCCCTACAAGCAAGGGCAGTCGAGGCTCCATACCCAGGACTGCCCCTGTCCATCGGCATTAAGCCAAGCTTCCATGGAAGAATTGTACTGCATGCAGGACCGTCAAACCACTGTGCTAGGCCATATCGACCCAGGACGGCCCACCTATGAGAACCCCTCCTTGATGCACACGTGCCAGCGCTACCAAACTCCCCCCAACATAACGCGAGCCCTCCCCTAATCCTGATGCACAGAGCAGGCAATCTTATTCTATCATATCTGCACCTTTTCATCATCATCACTCAACAATCAATAATCTAACATAAGTAGGCCACCTCCTCGATGCAGGTCCGCCAAAGCTATTGAACTCCCCCAGACATAGTGCGAGCCCTCCCCTGCTCTCAACGCATAGAGTAGGCAATCTTATTCTATCATACCTCCACCTTTTCATCATCATCACTCAATAGGCAATCATCTAACATAAGTTTGATCATGAATGCTAGTTTTTTGTTTCCAAATTTACCTACAAAAAACTTAAAATTTAGTAGCACACAAGTGACATATCAGAAATTAAGTAGTTAATCGATCAAAACATATTTTAAGATTTGAAATTTATTGTTTGTTTCCTAACTTTGTGAAAATGAAACCTTTTGGATACATGAAATTTAAAATCAAGGCTTGTTCTTCAAAATCAACTTGAGGAATAATATAAATTATTATGCACGAATGAGTCTTTGAATCTTAAAGGACCACTTTAGAATCCAATGGCTAGTAGAATTTTGAATTTTAAAACTACAAGATCGAATCATGTTTAACTCAAATTTGTTATTTAATAATAAGCAGTGTGAATATTAAATTTATTAAAAGATATTCCTAACGGCTTAAAAAAATTAAAAAGTATTCCTAATTCAAAGATTCTCTCAACAACAACAAAAACGATTATAGCACGTAGCAACTGGCAATGACAAAGCACGTAGATTTGCAACAATATTCACTCGGAAGGACGAATACGCGTGCGCGAGAGAGAGAGAGAGAGAGAGAGAGAGAGAGAGAGAGAGAGAGAGAGAGATATGACACTTTGAAGAGAAGAAAACACTAAAGGGAAAATAAAAGAGAAGAAACCCTCTTTATATAGACATAAAAAGACTTTTGACTTTTCACCTTCTTATGTTTTTTGACTTTCTACTTTCATGTGTCTTTTCATTTCCCTTCACTTATGCACTTATTATGTTTTGAATAAATTTTTAGTTTTCCGAGATTGGGGAGACCTAATCAATCGATTTTCAAATCAATTATCTAAATTATACAAAACATTAATTCACAATGAAATCTTTTTTTTTTTGGCAAAACTCAAAATAGTGAGTGAAATATATTAGCAACACCAAAAAATTACAAAGACAGGCTATGCTCAGACCGAGCCATGGCTCCCAAGAAAAATAGAGAGATTCCCAGAAGCCTCAAACCCTAACCTAGGATTACATTGGTTGTTAAGGGAGCCACCCATCAAAACTGATCCTGCCTGAGAGCCACAAGGAACACTTTGCTGCCATCAGAAGCATCCTCCACAAACCAGATTATACATAGACAAAAGGAACCGAAAGCAAACTCAAACTTGCAACCACATATTGGGGGAGCCTAGGTGCTCCATCACCATTGTAGAAATCAGGTCGAGACCACCACGCATTGGCTAACCAAACCGCTGTCCACAAGTACAAACTCTACCACCAGGTAGATCCACAACATCAGCCAGCAAGGAACACACCAGACAAAACCAAAAGCAATACAATGCCACCAAGGACCGGCCTCCTGCCACAAGGTTGCTCCTTGTCGTGGTGCGTCCACAACAAGCTCCAACCATCTTTGCCTTCCCAAGAGGAAGTGAGAGGGAAGGTCTCCCTTGTAAGCAAAAATTGGACAGAACTGCACCCCCAGACTCCAACGCAAAGAGCAAAGACAGCCAGAATCTTCTCTCCCAGAGAAAACCCTGTCCCCCACACCAAATGCAACATCTCAGCATTGTACGCAGAGTTAACGATCCATTGTACCTCCCGCCTGTATGGTCTGGTTCTCCAGATGGCCCTCAATAGGAACCCCCACCCAACGAGTAGCAACTGCAGCTAACCAGGCACGGACACTCGTTAGGGTTTGGGAGCTCAAGACGCAGGCGGGAGGTAAAACCTCTTTTAGATAAAGTCTCCCTCTTTTTTATCTCAAATACCAAACGTGACACTATCATTGTGATGTTAAGTATATTCACCTCTCTAGAAAATAAATAAAATAGTATATCTCTCTCAATGGTAGGTGTGCCAAATTTTCCAAAATGGGCTTATTAATAAGAATCTTAGAAGATCCTTCTCTAGTTTTTAGGGGAAACGGGAGGTGGGGGAGGCACGTGGAGGGGGGGAGAGAGAGAGAGAGCCTCGAGACTAAGTGAGACGGGCATGGGAGGGTGAGATCTACGGTGAGGCAATTGTGGACCATAGATTACTTTTAGTGTTGTCACCTTGCACATGTGTTATAAGTAAATTAGGGCCCGCATACTTCAGAAGCGCACAAAGGCGAAGTGGTTAGGATATGTGCCTCACATGGGTGAGGTCACGTGTTCAAACCCCACAACCGCAAAATGGGGCACCCTAGATTACTTTCGAAATGCGGGTGGGTGAAAGCATGTATAGGTGGTACAACTTTTTGCACTTTTTAGAAGTACCCTTTAAAAAAAGTGGGGACCATTAAATTTTTTGAAAAAAAAAATGAAAATTTTCCGGACTTTATAGTTTTAGATTCTACATGAAAAAATATATCCATTGATATAAAACATGCTAGTTTATTTTACATGTAATACATGAAGATAAGACTTATAAAGTGCTACCAAAGGACTCTCCAAGACAACCCTTTTTGGTACCACCAATAAATACTTTGGCCAGTGTACCCTAGATTACAAAAAGTAGTCTAGGGTACCTGCATCCCAGATCTACGACCCACAATCCTCCCACATAGATCCTACCCTCCCCTGCCCATGTCACTTAAAGCCTGAGAGAGAGAGAGAGAGAGAGAGAGAGAGAGAGAGAGAGAGAGAGATTGAGATTTTTTGAGGTTGCAATGGGAACACAAAGAAACATGTGGGGCATCAGAGGACAAAGAGAAGGAGATGCGAGTGTTGCCTTCCATTTTGCCATGCATATTGGGAAGGTGGTCGAAGACCTGCACATCGATACTTTTCAAGGCCACAAGCTAGAGCATGTACTGGGAGCAAATGTGAGATCCCCAACCCACCATTACCAAAATTGGGATGGGGCCCTTGAAAGGTCTCTAGGCCTATTAAAAGTCAAAGTCTCTAAGTAAGAAGGGTCCAGGGAATAGAACTTTACCATTGACAATGGCTTGGGTTTATAGCCCTAGAAGAATACCTAGTCTTTTCTCACAACAAAAACGAGACAACATCTTCAAAATCCAAAACTGTTTCAGCCCTATAACTTCCACAATTTGGGCTAAGGTATTCTCAACCAACACTTTTTCCCCCTTAACAGATGTGAGGGCACAGCCATTGGTGAAGTCCTCTTCCAATTGGAGAAGTATTCTAAATGTTTTTAGTGCGTGGGAATGGATAGTTACCTGACTAATCAAGTCCACCCGTCCATGATTGACAACCTTAGTCAATCCCCACTTGCCACCCCACACTCATACATGATTCTTTTGTTTTCTAATTATTATCACATTGTTTGAACATTTAAAATAATGGTTTCTTTTAACTTTCTGTCACATCAATCAAGTATTAAAGACAACATTGAAAAGCATTCTTTTAACAAACAGACATTTTTAAACTTAAGACAGGGTATTGTCAATTTAAAAACATTGACCATAATAACCATGACCAATACTCTTCTTGTCTCAAGACCACCTAAGGGTGAAAAAACGACATCATTCCTTAGTCATAATCCAGGGTGGAAACCCATCACCCAAAGTTCGGGGTGCCCATACACCAAACCAATTGCCCATACAACCGGACGGCTCTCCTAGGATAAAAACGGTATCCTAACTTATGTAGAAACATCAAGATATGACACGGAGTAAAAACTCATCATTCATGGGGTAACCGACTTAACCGTGGTTGGAAAGCCATCATTATTCATCAAAATATACCAAGGAGTCGAAGGTGTCTTGAGACAAGTTGTTTTAAGGATGATCAATCATATCTTTCCTAATTCAACCAGCCTTAAGCCAAAACAATTCTTTCCTAATTTACAAAAAAATGCACATTGGTTTCTTGGAAGATGTCTTCCATTTTCAGTTAGTTTTACTTTTCCTAATTCCTTGCTCCCTCTTTTACTATGCAATGTTAATATTTAAAGAAAAACTTGAACTATTCAAACTTTAAATAGGTAAGATAACTTTATCACCACTTCCTTAAGGGTTTTCTAAGCTCCCTTAATTTTCTTATAAATGTCTGTATCTTTTTCCTAATTTTTCTATCTTTATAAAGCTTGAATCTGTTTATTCTTGGCTTAATATTTATTAGATTCATTAACTCCTAAAGATTGAATTTCTTCAAATTCGTATCAATGGTTTATACTTTCAAAAAAAATTCTAGAAACTTTTAACACTAATTTCTATTTATCCTAATTAAGCTTTAGCTTAAAATAAGATTTTCTATCTATTATAATTACTTGAACTAGTTAAATAATTATTCTATAATTATCACAGCTAGATGATGATGATATTTCTTAATTGTGGTAATTACTTTGTAATTGTCGAAGTTAGTTATCTAATTTTTCTTTTAATTTTTAGCTAAAAGTAGTCTATAACTAGATTAATATTTTGATTATAAGCTAATTATCACAATTTATTTATGATGTTTACTAACTTTGATAATTATCTTATAATTATCTAACTTGATAGCTAGTTTTTCCTTTTCATTTTCAACTAAAATCAGTCTATTTTGGCTCAATAAAATTATCTAAATTAAAATTTTGATCATAACCTAATTATCATGGCTTACTTATAATGTTTACTAACTTTGATAATTATCTCATAATTATTTAGATTGATTAGATATTTTCCTCTCTTTATTTTTTGTTGAAATCAGTCTATTTTGGCTTAATTAAATAGCTATATTAACTTTTTGGCCATAAGCTAATTATCACCGCTTACTTGCAATATTTACTAACTTTGATAGTTATCTCATAATTATCTAACTTGATTAGCAAATATCCCTCTTTTATTTTCAACTAAAATCAGTCTATTTTAGCTTAATTTATTAGCTAGATTATTTTTTTTATCATAATCTAATTATCAAAGCTTATTTATGATGTACACTAACTCTGATAAATATCTTATAATTATCTAACTTAATTAACTAATTTTTTCTTTTTATTTTTAGCTAAAATAAGATTATTATGGCTTGATTAAATAGCTAAATTAATTTTTTGACTATAAGCTAATTATCACTGCTTACTTATGATGTATAATAACTTTGATAAATATCTTATAATTATATAACTTGATTTGCTAATTTTTCCTTTTATTTGTGACTAAACATAACTAATTTTATATTAATTAACACTAGGTTGGTAATGGGACACTTTTATGTCCTGTTAAGTGACCATTTTCCTTGAATTATGTCAAGAGTTTCAAAATGAATTTTGAGGTGCTATCTATCTAGAAAGTTGTCTCATGAGCTGAAAAAAACTCGACATTTTTTTGGAATATCAATTCCATCTTTAAACTTGTCCTTGCACAACATTTCACAACCTAAACTGTGTGAAAAAACGGGTCATGTTTTTGGCTTTTTTAAACTTTTTGCAACTATACCACTCTAGAATTCATGTTTGTGAGGTCTATAATGCTAGAGAACTATCTTTAGTAGTCCTCAACATGTCCTGATGCTTCTAGGGAGAAATAAATGTTAAAGTTGTAAGTTATGACCAAATTACAAAAATTGTCAAATCCTGTTTTTTAGCCAATTTTAGCTCTTCTATGATTTTTTTGGTGGCTTTTATGACATCCAAATGTAGTTTTGATTTTCTATGTTGTATATTGTAACATAAAGCTAATATTCCTTGAGTTTTGGGGCACCTAATACCCTATTTTGCATAGTAGACAACGATGGTTGATTTTTCCAATTATAGAAGAAAACCAAACATTCTAGTATATCAAGTATAGCTTTTTCAATATTGTTAGTTTCTTGTGACAACTACATGCATTTTGTAGGTAGTAACCATATCTAGTCATAAGGATCAAATTTGGCTAGATACCGAATACTTTCTATGGGATTCTACAACTCATAATGTTGAACCCAGTCTTTTCATGTTTGCTGTATTTAGCACTTCATCTTTGTTCCCAAGATTCCCCTTGGTAAGAGATGTATTATTCTTTTGACATGCTCCATGGCTCCTTATGAACCTAAAGGACAATAGGGAACTAAGAAAACATGCATATATTATTTGTATTGAGCGTGGCTATAGAAACTTTGATGATAGGTCTACAGAATGGTAAAAATTCAACTTTTTTGTACCTATTTCTTTTGGCAAAACAAAAAATAGTGAGTGAGAAGCAATCATATGTTCTTATCACCAACCCACTGAAGTTAACTAGGGAATTTATCTCAATTCCTACAAAAATCCCTAATCTTATTTTTATGCAACAAAACGTAAGAAATGACTGTTTTGATGAAAATGCACTGGTCCATCAACTTTGGAGGCTTGGTGTGACCAAAAGATGAGAAATTTTACAAGTTTCTTATTTTTTCCATGTGTAGTAGGCCTTGAACTATAACCTCATGAAAGGATTTTACAAAATGAGTGTATCTACTATGGTTTTGGAGGTTTTTTTCAAAACCCTGAAAGGACACTTTTATGTCCTCTTAGGTTACCAACCTAGTGTTAAATGACTAGACTAATTTTTTGTCAATGAGGTAATCACTTCGTGTTCCTAACAGTGTTTCCTAACTCTGATAATTAACTTAGGAATATTTTAGTTAATTAAGTAGGTTTCTCATTATGTTTTTGGTTAAAAACAACTAATTTCTACCTAATTAATTGTAGAAACTAATGATAAATTTATGATATATATTTTTAGCTTCTTATCAACCTAATCAAGCTTTGATAATTATCTTGAATTAATCTGTGTTTAATTAGTATAATTACGCTTAATTTAAGACTAAAGAGATTAATTCCAATCCTAATATGGTTTAATAATTATTTAGATTAATATCCCTAATCTTAATCTAAGTAATCAACATAATATTAAGAGTTAAGAGAGTAATTTATAATATAAAGAGGTTTAATCTTCTTAATTAATTAGATTAATTAAGAAAATAGAAATAATTTAGCATAATTTTACTAATTAAAAAGAGATTAGGCTAATTACCATTGATAATTAGCTAGTTTCTGCTCTCTAGTGATTTTTGAGTAGAGTTTCTCTCTATATGAGAGAGAAATGGATTCTAAATGAAAATGAGAGGCCTAGGGTCCTATTTATAGTTTTTCAGGCACAAATAGGCTCTCTCTGGCTGCCTCTGGTAGTTCCTTGCAACTCAAGCAGCCGCCATCCTCAAGAAGGTGCCATCTGCTGCTAAATCGATTCCTAACAGCTCCTACTATCTCCTCCCACAGCCTGGCCTGCTTTAAAAATCAACCCTGCTAATTTTATAGGCTATTTTCCGTTATTTTCATAAATCTCTGGGAAAATATATGGGAGACCTTAGTAAAATTCTATGCTTAAATGATTACTGTAACCATCCAATTTTTCTTAGTAAATTAATTGACATTGAATCTTCTGGAGGGACTAGAGGGGTTAATTTTTTTCCAAACTTAATTCTGAAAATTTCTTGCCTTGGGTTTGTTGTGCTTAAGATTCCAAAAATACCATTTTTAATTGCTTTTGAGATAGTGTTTTACCTGTTTGTAGGTCCAATGCTTTCTCTGCAGCTAGAAAGGTGCAGACCTTACATCAAAGGCGGGGGGGGGGGGGGGGGGGGGGGGGGGGGGGGGGGGGAGGTTGCCATGGCGCTCTCTCTCTCTCTCTCTCTCTCTCTCTCTCTCTCTCTCTCTCTCTCTCTCTCTCTCTCTCTCTCTCTACACACTGAGGTATTGGCCAACGGCGATACTCACTAAGGAACGTGCTTAGCGCTTTTGACAGAGGGGACGACGACAGTTGACACAACGGAGGCAACTACAGAGGGAGTTTCGACATTTCCATTTCAAACTTAGATTCCAAAGGAATCTCAGCTACAAGTTAATGGTTTTAGATGAAGTTGACACAATATATTAGAGTATATTGGAGCTCATATATGCCAATAGTTTACAACTAGAAAAGTGCATTCGTGGATTATTCCATCGATGCCCTTGTAAAGAACCTCATAATTGAGGAGTAAAATATTCAACATGTACTTAATGAGCTATGGAGGGAATTGCCTACGTATGAATTTCTTCAACTGCTTCATCCTCGTTCTTGTTGTACACAATGATGACTCTCTTTTCATCCCTGCCTTCTCAAAATTCTCCCAAACTAGAAATATATCATCTCCATATAGATCTGGATCCTTGATACGAGGCTCTTTGTATGTATGCATAGCAAACCGACAACACCATCCCACGAGCACAAAGGTGCACCGGATCCTCAAGTTCCTGGCCTCCTTTGCCTCCCCCAAGAGGAGGTGGGAGGAAGAGCCACTCCCATCTCTAAAAATTGGGACAACAGCTTGTGCAAAGATCTGCAAGGAGGAGGCAGCCAGGCACCCCCCTTTCGGAGCAAACCTCTACCCCCTAAGGCGTCACCACCTCACATCTCCTCCCACGCCAAGACCCAAATGTGCTTCCTATCATACAAGACTCCTCCGAGCTCCCCGGATCTGAGCCCCTCGCAAGCAAAGCTACCTGATCCATGGTGGCTGCATCGAGCGCAATGAACCCTAAGCGGTCACTTGTAGTCTCTTAATTCTATTACTTGTGCTTTTCCACCCTTTTGAAAATCCTACTACTTTACCGATGTTGGCAAGCGAAGGATTGAATAGTTTGCTCGGCTATTGCAAGCCTATAGGAATTATTTCATAGTGCACATCCAATTTAGAAAACTAGGAGGTTCACCTAATGAAGAAGAAAACCACCTAGCTAAAATATAACAACAAGCACAAGGCATATCATATCTTCGAGAAGAAAAATACTATGCTGTTTTTTTTACTTATTAAGGTAATTTTTGGGAGAAAAAAAATCCTAGGCTTTTTTTTTACTTATTAAGTGCTTGGCACTTCATTGTATCAAATTGGATTTAAAACTAACAAATTTCAAGAAAATATGAACATAGAATATCGTTGAGATCCTGTCACATAAAACAATATTTTATTATGCTATTTATTTTAAAAATGTGCAAAATAAAAGTTATAATTTATTAAAAATAGTAAAAAGTCACAAAGCTAGCCTTTATTTTTTATAGCATAGTACATGTTTTGAGACCTAAAACAAGTTGACAATCTTTTTCTTAAAATTTAGTATACTTTTAAGAGTTGTACATTGGACATCAAATTTGCGAGCAGTTTTTGTTTGACCGTAGATAAAATATGACTATTGAAAAATGGTATTTTTAATGAAAAAGGTTATTTCTATGTTTTATTAACTCCCTGCATGTTTTGAGCACAAATCCTTGATGATTAAGGTTTCTTTGATTCATAAGAACAAAAATTTATCCAAAGGTTGCTTATAGCCACAAAAGTGGCTTGTGTTTACAGAGCCCTAGCATTAAAGTTTGCCATCTAGCTTTTTTAAAAAAAAGACTAAATTGATGAATGTAAAAAAATTTCCCTTCAAGAAAAAGTTACTTACTATATGTACTTGTATATCGATACCTTTTTTATATATATAAATCTCACAATATGTGAGAGTTTATATTAATATGAGAAAAACCATTACATCAACACCATTCTCAATAGGAGCCATGGCAACATATATTCCATTGAAGACTAATAATTAACCCTCAAAATGTCATGGACCTGACGCTACATTAGAGAGAGTATGGGGTCTAGGAGGGTCTCTTTGTTTGCTATGAGATTATGGAGGTGATTAAAATTTTGACAAACAGATGCATGCCATGTGTGCAGGAATGGTGGGTGTATAAGAGAGGTGTAAGAATGGTCAAAGGATCCATTTTGGAGTGTATAAATTTATGATTTTTGGCCTTCCATAACTCCTACATACGATCTCCAATTTGAGTGGATATTATAGATCTGTAACCTACACATTGAGCTCTTTCCGTAGATATGTTACATAATATGGTTTTGCCCGCTAGATTTCAAATTTCATTTTGGGGGGAAGATTTGAATTCAAATAAACTAGTTGTTTTGCCTGTTTGAATTCAAAAGCTGTCCTTTGATTGCTTTCTTAATACTAGAGGTTTGACTCCCTTAAACTGCCAAATAAAGAGGCCCTTCTAGACCCCATCCTCTTCCAAATGAGAGTTATCCACTTCCATTCTTTAGAGGTTCTTTTTTTTCCAATCCCTTGGATAGTAACCTTGCTAGCTTGGATGATCTCTACAAGGCTAGCTCTCGAGAGATTCTAGAGGCAAACACACGACCATTCTTGGCCTTCCAAACATGGTGACAATAGCAAAATCTAACCACCTGAGTACATAAGAGGACCGGAAGTCTTGCAATTCCGTTCCCTCCAAAGAGCAGATCATTCTTGGAGAACTGAATCTTCCAAGTCCTTTGCTAATACCTTGACACCTGTTGACAGGGACCCCCATAATACCTTCCACAAAAAGATCTTCATGGACAAGGGAAGCTTTTTGATAGCTATGTCTATAGTAGATTTTGCAACTCATCTTGATAAATAAAAGATATAAATCCTAATACCAATGCATCGAGGAAAATCGAGACAACAATTAGGAGCTCTCTAGCAAAAGAATTTAATCACGGCAAGAATCTAAAATTGTACACATTAAAATATAGTACTTGCTCTACTTTCAATCCCTTATATGGAATCTCCACAAGATACTCCACCTACTCTCCATTTCAAAATATAATACTCGCTCTACTTTCAATCCCTTATATGGAATCTCCACAAGATACTCCACCTACTCTCCATTTCAAAGGCTTCACAAAACCACTCATAATTTCAACCTTCTTTATTTGAACTCATCACGTTGAAACAATGAGGGTCAAGCTAAACCACTAGGCTACAAGCCTATGGTGGCCTTAAGCATTTATTTTATTAAAAAAAGACTAATGTGTTGCGCGCCCCCCCCCCCCCCCCCCCCCCCCCCCCGGGGGCCCTTCTTCCCTTTTACTTTCTTCCCTCGTTCAAGTAGTTAAATGAAAAGAACGTTTTTACCTTTTAAGTTTAATTTGATATCAAAGGAGAAGTTTCATTCCAACTCAAACTCCCTTTTTCTTTTCCAGTGCCCAAGGGATCTCTTTAGATTCCATCTAATGAAGACTTTGGTACTACCTATTGGATCAATTTTTCTCTCAAAAGGGCCATTGAATAAGTGCAAGGAACTCGTAAATATTTGTATACTAGAATTGCACTTCATTGTAATCAAGAGAAGATATAGATCATGCTACAGCTAATGGAGCAAGGCAACTCAAGGCAGGTATGTCGGTTCAATTTTGCATTCACTAGTTTTGGTAGAATTTAGGGAGATATCTTTGTTTCAAGAGATGTAAAAGTAAAGATAAGTGTTTCAATTTGAATAGGAAACCAGGCAACCATCCACATGCATGCTTGTGAGTAGGGGAGGACCCATTATTCCCAAAATGCCTATGTATCTATTTTTGTTGGATTGTATCTATTTTTGTTGGATTGTTCAAGATTTACTAATCTTTATTCCTTTTTGACAATCGAGATCCAATTTTGAGTGCTTGGCATGTAATTTGTCACAAAATACCTCGCAAAAGAAAGAAATTATGTCTGAAAATAATGAAACAAAAGCAACTCAAATTCTAGTTTTAGCATCTTGTATGATATGCAATTAGTCTTCTTGTGAAAAGCTACTAATTTTTTTATTTTTGGAGAGATTTACTCTAAATTTGAAGGGCATTTTGGAAATTCACGCATGTGGAGAGAGAGAGAGAGAGAGAGAGAGAGAGAGAGAGAGACGCGGCGCATGTGAAGACCAGACTCATGGAAGACGAGCATGGATTATCCCTCGTGATGATCTATGGAAGGGCAAGCTGCATGTTCGTCTCCCTTTTTGGAGGTTGTGGTAAGCGTTCCGATGGGGACAGACGGAGGGATTCTACCCATTTATTAGTAATTTGCAGATCACGGAGTCTCTCTCTCTCTCTCTCTCTCTCACACACACACACACACACACACACACACACACACAAAGGCGAGTGTCTGCTGTTGGAGCATTTGTTCATCAGCCGACGCTGCTGCTGTAGAGCAATGAACCTAAGTGTGAATGACATTTGTTCATCTGCAAGTCGATGGGAAGATTGCAGAGTGAAGGCGCGAATTTTTGTTTGTCTTGAGCTTGTTGGTTCGAGGTGCCTCGTCCTCTCCCTGCGCAATCAACATATGATGCCGGAGGACATGCATATTTTTCAATAGATCATACATATTCATGACAAGAAGTTAAAATTGTTCACATCAAAAGACAGTGGATCGGTTTCTCTCCAAAAACTCAATGCCATTGTCTAAAGTGCAAGAAACTCTTGACTCATTGGGGTAACCAAGAGAGGTTACTTAGCCATTGACAAGTTGGTGTCATCTATTTTGTTGAATCAAGTAACTAAACCCAAGTTTCCACCAACAACTACAAGTGCTCCAAACCAAGTACTGAGTTGTGTGATGAGAAGCCCTTACCATATTCAATCTAAATACGATGGTTAAGGTGAAACCACCTAATACGATGAATGCGATAAGGTCTTTATTGATCTCTTAATACTGCAAAGAAGGATGGGACAAATTTAATAATGTCACAACTAATGAACTAGGAGGGACACTTTGCTCAGTTGGCTTGAATTGCTTAAAATTCATAAAGTTACAAAGAGCCCTGGTCCTTTCCACATGATAACCTCAAGGGGTCACTTAATAATTATGTGACTATCACGTGGGTGCAGAAAAAAGGATTATCAGATTTTATTTTTTCTCACATTTTACATATAGAACAGTATCATAAAATGGAATTGAAAAAAAAATTACAGATTGAATAGAAAAATGGTGTATTTTATTTGTCAAAAGTTCACAAATAAAGAGTTTTAAAAATATTCCGTGAACAAACGTAATATACACAATTCATATATAGTGACCCCTTTCGAGAAAGTAACCCAAGAAAAAATACATTAGAGGGGGTGACCATCCTAACTAACCTTACATCTTTAACTTGCATGTTTTACTACAATGTATTCTCCACCAGCATGTTTCTAGAACAACATTTGAGTCCAGGGGCTCACACTTCCCTTGAAACAATAGCGCATTCTTGGACTGCCAAATAGTTCCCAATATTGCGGCTCTTACTATGCATATGTCAGTCAGAAGAACCAAATTATCAATGGACCTAGAGCCCATAGCAAAGTCACGTCTAAAGAAGGGAGTTCCTAGATGTGTGTGCACCCTCCTACAGATTGCGTCCGTGAAATTGTTGATTTTTTGACATCCCTAGAACAGGAGCAAAAGGGATTCATTTGGGTGCTTGCATCTGATGTAGGTACCTTTGGCAAGAACCAGCTTTGGCTTTGTCTCCACTCGGGATGAAGCCAAATAGAGCTCTCTAGAGAAAGACTTTGTCCCTTACTTCACACTTGGGCCTCCCAATGTTCGCAAAAACTTGACCCCATTTGCTTGCAACTCTATTGAGGTGATCAATCCACTCCTCCACAAAGCATAGCTTTTCGTAGATAGTCTTAGTCTTGGGCAAGCTAAACAGTCTCTCTCTAGTCCACTTCCAAGCTTTCCAATCAAGCAGTGTGGAGCAGGGAGGAAGGGCTAGGATTGATACCTTTTCTAGTAGCCTTTTGATGAGGACTTCCTCATGGGGTGAGAGGTTACAGCAAATCTTCATATGGGCCAAGGTTTTCCAATCCCCGTCTTGATCATTCCATAGAGCATCCAAGGTGTCAAGGCCCTTGTTGTCCACATTCTTGGCAATTTCTAGCCAATTGCCAGAAAGGGCTAGTATTGATACCTTTTCTAGTAGCCTTCTGATGAGGACTTCCTCCTGGAGTGAGAGGTTACAACAAATCTTCATGTGGGCCAAGGTTTTCCAATCTCCTTTTTGATCATTGCCCCACAAAGACCAATGTCTAGCCATCCCTTTCCAGTATCAAATCTCCTCTTTCCACTTGAGTGCCGCTACGACTTTACAACATTTTTCAATAAACTTTCTAGTAAAAACGCCTACTTGAGCCACCTTCACTCCGGAGAAGGAAAGCTGGAGAGACACTTCATGTTGTGCTCAAGCTTTAGCACAAAAAAAGGAGGGACACTTCATTTTGTGCTAAAGCTTGATGAGTGTGAGGTTTTGGAAAAAATAAGATGGGCAAGAGTGACCATTACTTCAAGTAGGATGGCCCAAATGTTTTTTCATTGGTATTATGTAGTATCTTGGGAGATCCTTATGGCTTCTAAAGGGCAAAAAGGGAAAAGAAAAGCAAGTTTGGGTTAAAGAGAAAGAAGAAAAGCAGTGCCTTGATCCTTATCGGTCCATAGAGTCTCTGGGTCTATTGACAAGAGTGACCATTAATTCAAGTAGTGCAAGCTATATTACTGGAGTGATTAGACATCAAGTATGCTATTGCTCCAAGTGTGAAATTCTATCCCTCGTGTGCTTGTCATCTTTTTGCCTAAAGTACAAGATCTAAGTAGGATGGCCAAAATGTTTTTCCATTGGTATTATGCAGTATCGTGGGAGATCCCTTATGACTTCTAAAGGGAAAAGGGAAAAGAAAAGCAAGTTTGGGTTAAAGAGAAAAAAGAAAAGCAATGCCTTGATCGGTCCATAGAGTCTCTCTCTCTCTCTCTTTCTCTCTCTTAGGTAAATGTGGTATTTGTAACAGGTGCGATTGTAGGTGGGATGGATCTCTCCTATGTAGTTTGACGAGCTAGAGTAGCGAGGGTGCGAGGTCTGGAGGCCTCTTTGTCACATGCAGATGGGGCCAACAACCGCCAGCAAAGTTGGGATGCTTATGTTTTCCCTATGGTCTATGGAGCCAAGGCAGCTAGGGTGCGAGGCGCATCGTGCAATGGTTGAGTTGTGGGGATAGGGCGAGAAGGTGCGACAGACAAACTTGCAGAGGCTACATAGGAAAAGTGAGGGAGTGCATGTCTCCGTTTGAGAAGGAAATTGGGCATTGCATGGAGGATATGTGTGCAAAGTAAGGGAGGACACAACCTTGAACCCGTTCTCTTCTCTCTGTGAGCACTATGCAAACGAGCTCAGGATGCATTGAGAGGGCATGAACACCATCCAAGTGAACAAGTTGTGACTTCAAAAAGGTAGGTGGAGGGAATATGGATAGATTCCTATTAATGAAATGGAAATATATATATATTTTTTATTTTTTTTATTTTTATTTTTATTTTTTTTTGGGGGGGGGGGGGGGGGGGGGGGGGGGGGGGGGGGGGGGGGGGGGGGGGTGACGTGGGGCTGAAGGAAGGGCAAATGAGAGACGCGCGGCAGAGCAGACACACAAAAATGATTTTTTTAAATTTATGCATCCCTTGAGAGACAATCACGCTATTGCGGCATGCTGGTTAACTACGATGGCTAGCTTGGGTCTGCAAGGTCGTGAGCTCGAGATCCGTGAACTTCTCCTTTGCAACCTTGGCTAGTGAGAGGAGGGGGTGGATCTGATGAGGTTCCATCTAATCAAATAAACGTAGACCGAGAAGATTGTCACAATAAGTAAAAAAGGGGAAGAGAGAGGGGGAGGGGGATCATTTTTTTTTTTGTTATGGCCCTTGAACTGGAGAGTGGGTGGATATTTTGAGCATCTTGTGAAGATTCCACATAATGGATTTGGAGTAGACCCAATTTTTTTGTTGCAAATCTTGGAAGATGTTAGTGGTTAAAAGTAAGCCAAAGCAAGTTAGTTAAATGGGATGGAAAGCAAATGATCGAGTGGCAGCCAAGGAGAAGTGGTAGCGGTTGGTGCTTCCATGTAGGCGATGGCCTAGCCACAGGGGGAACACAACGTGCATGTGGCATGCTTCCATCTGTCGCACGATCGCCTAGGGACAGCAACGAGGGTTGTTGGACGGCTAGTGTTTGAGACAACAAGAGGTGTTTTTTTAATATTGAGGGGTTCACGCAGGTGCACTGCGTACGTGTGCTGGCTCACAACAGGGCGTTCAATCTGTGCGGCATGTCGCGAGCTCGATAACTAGTTGCAATTTGGCTCATAGTTTTGATGAGTGTAAGGAAAGCCAATTCAGAGGTGGATGGAATCTGTGAAGATTATCTAATGAGTGCGAGGTGGAGCAAGTATGAAAAGCACTCACCAGATGCATGAAAAATGATCTCAAATAATTTAGGCTGGGTTCACATCAAGCCAGTGGAAAAGGCTATGTGTAGCATGGGCCAATCAAAGGTTTCCATTTGGCAACTTCTGTTCACAAAGGGCGATGGAACTCTGAAAAGTTTTCTTCCACGTCACGGCAGAAAAGGGGTGCCCCCCCCCCCCCCCCCCCCCCCCCCCCCCCCCCCCCCCCCCCCTTCGCGAACTTCTCTTCCGCTCTGATATGGTAGCCTGCAGCCAATCTTAAGTCTCCACGCAAGATTTTTCCCCTCTCTCTACCACCGCTCTGTGTGAACGGCTGCAGAGTGGAATCCATGGCTATGTACAAGTTCCGCCTGGAAGCTGCTGAAAAGCTCCCTTTCTTCCGCCACGCAATCTGAATTGGGCCTTGGGCCCGGTTTAGACGGAGCGGCGGAAGAAGAAGTGCAGCTGAGTTGTAGTAAACTGATTCGCAGGCACAGAAACCTCCTCTCTTCCGGACCCGCCATTTCTTTTCCGCTACCCCCGCTCGGAAGAGAGGATTGCCACGCAGAAGAAGACAAAGTAAACCTGAGCACACCAATGAATTGCGAGTGCGCGCTTGTGTTGTATGGCGAAACCTTGTTTTTGTCAGCTCATCTCCTCTCTTCCACCGGCGTCGTCTGAACCAACGCGTGCAAGGTACAATTTGCTTCTCTCCACGTCCACCGCGTGTCTGAACCCGGCCTTAGTATGCAAATGTTTGGTAACAATAAATTCAAGATTCACTCATAGTTGTGGCGGTTCTGTGCTTTGCCTTCTGCCTCACCCCATGAGTTGGGGGGAGGAGAGTGCTACGAGGGAGGGTCTGCGTATGTATCGCTAGGCTGCTACGGAGGGTACATGGGCGGGGATTTGCTCCGGAGTGGGCACTTGGCTGCCCAATCTTAGCTCCTCTGCCTCATGAGTTGGGGGGCAGTGCTGCGAGGGAGGGTCTGTGCAGGTTTCGTCAGGCTACTGCGGTGCAGAGGGCAGGATTTGCTCCGCACTGGGCACTTGGCTGCCCGACCTTCATCCAGGGGCGTCCCCTCTCTTTTTGGGCATGGTGGAAGGCGCCGCTCCTGGCTTCAGTAAAAAGGCACCTGTGCAAAGTGTACTCGGCAACGACGGTTCCTTTTCGGTTGGCACTCATGCAATGGCAGGGATTGAGAGATTTTGTCTTTGTGGATTTGATGTGTGCGTTGCTGGGAGATATGGAGTTGGGGTCATTCAAGAGGTCGGAACCTGTGGTTGGAGCTTGGCCCTCCAAAATGGCCTGCGGTGATGCTATTGTGGTGGTGATCTACGAGATGGGATGCTTTTCGCACTAGGTAGAGAGTGTTGGGGTTCTGTAGTGATAGGTGGTACACCGATGCTGTTCGACTCAAAAACAGGGGAGGTGAGGGCTCTATTCGTGCTTGCTATTGGTTCTCAGTATCTTGGATCTGGTTGTGGAAGCACTGATATTGTCCGTGGCAAGTTGCAACCCACAACATCTGTTCCCTGCTTTTTTGAGTTTGGTTGCTGATGAAAGTCGCTCTCCTGGTGCTTGGAGGTTATTTGCTGTCCTGTGTCAATTGCTTGGCCCTCCAAAATGGCCTGCGGTGATGCTATTGTGGTGGTGATCTACGAGATGGGATGCTTTTCGCACTAGGTAGAGAGTGTTGGGGTTCTGTAGTGATAGGTGGTACACCGATGCTGTTCGACTCAAAAACAGGGGAGGTGAGGGCTCTATTCGTGCTTGCTATTGGTTCTCAGTATCTTGGATCTGGTTGTGGAAGCACTGATATTGTCCGTGGCAAGTTGCAACCCACAACATCTGTTCCCTGCTTTTTTGAGTTTGGTTGCTGATGAAAGTCGCTCTCCTGGTGCTTGGAGGTTATTTGCTGTCCTGTGTCAATTGCTTGGCCCTCCAAAATGGCCTGCGGTGATGCTATTGTGGTGGTGATCTACGAGATGGGATGCTTTTCGCACTAGGTAGAGAGTGTTGGGGTTCTGTAGTGATAGGTGGTACACCGATGCTGTTCGACTCAAAAACAGGGGAGGTGAGGGCTCTATTCGTGCTTGCTATTGGTTCTCAGTATCTTGGATCTGGTTGTGGAAGCACTGATATTGTCCGTGGCAAGTTGCAACCCACAACATCTGTTCCCTGCTTTTTTGAGTTTGGTTGCTGATGAAAGTCGCTCTCCTGGTGCTTGGAGGTTATTTGCTGTCCTGTGTCAATTGCTTGGCCCTCCAAAATGGCCTGCGGTGATGCTATTGTGGTGGTGATCTACGAGATGGGATGCTTTTCGCACTAGGTAGAGAGTGTTGGGGTTCTGTAGTGATAGGTGGTACACCGATGCTGTTCGACTCAAAAACAGGGGAGGTGAGGGCTCTATTCGTGCTTGCTATTGGTTCTCAGTATCTTGGATCTGGTTGTGGAAGCACTGATATTGTCCGTGGCAAGTTGCAACCCACAACATCTGTTCCCTGCTTTTTTGAGTTTGGTTGCTGATGAAAGTCGCTTTCCTGGTGCTTGGAGGTTATTTGCTGTCCTGTGTCAATTTCTTTTTTTTTTTTGCTGGCTTCGGGCTCTCGAGAAGCACATTGGAGGCTAGTGATAGCGGTTCCCTTGTGGTGGCACCTCAGGTGGGGACTTGGGGACCCGCCCCCTTTTCTTCAGACTGTATGTTATCATATGGTTGTCAGCCGATGTATCTTCCTTTGTATCTGGTTGGTTGGTTTGCTCTGTATGGAATATTGGGGAGGTCCTGTGTAAGGAGTGGTAGGCTTGGCTGGGTCGTGGCAGCCTCAGGATGTTCTTGGTTGGTACTGGTTGAAAATTGAGGTTTGTTTTATGGCTTCCGTGGCTTGTGATGAGCACGGACTATCATGTAACTTTTTGGGTTGTCCTATATACATATATACATATTGTGGGGGGTTTTGCCAAAAAAAAAAAAAAAAACTATCTTTAAATTTACCATTTTCTTTGTTTTTTTTTTTGGTTTATATTTTATATGGAGTTTCATATTCGTCATTTTTACCACTATTCCTGGTAGCTACGTAAAGGAGGAGTATCATGACACACTATAGTGGTGGGTGATTCAATAAACTCTGTGTTCGAATGTTATCAATGAGCAAAGAACCACAAGAAGAACGGGAGTCTCACGGCAACGTTGCAGCAAGGCGAGGTGGCGGATTCTTGGGGTGTTGGTAGGGACGGCAGGTTTTCTCAGGCACGACCATCTCTGGATTGAGCGGCCGAGTTGCTCTGTGCTCTCGTGCATTACCCTACCCTTGTCGTTCTCCATTTTTGTTTTTGATCCCTAATACTTTGCTTTGTTAGAACATTAGTATCATTTAGAGATTTTTTGACAAAAATCATGTACGCAAAAATTGAGCTTTTCATTGACTTATCAAAAGCAAGTGAATTTACAAGTGGTATAGTACGATCGGATTCATTAGTATCTATATACATGCTCTTTTCTTATAGGTGAAGTAGATTCTCCTTTTAAGGAACTTCATGTTGGCAGCCATGCGGTTGAACCATGGTGCCCCTAAGAAAACATCCTCATGTTGGAGACGAGAGATAAAAAAGTTTTCTTTGTGAACGTAGCTTTGGACATAAAGCCTCAACTTCCCAACGGGAGTAACGGAGGCTTGCTGTCCCTTGAAAGCTCCATGAGCAGTTACAGTATCTCCCTTCTTGAAAGCTTGAATGTCAACTTAGTGGCCAACTTCGTTTATATAAAGCTACAAAAAAGCCATTTGAGAACCCTAAGCGTGGAGGGGAACCCATGAAAGGCAAACAGCCAAGGACGTCCAGCCAAAGATTGGAGGGGATGGAAGGCAAACATGTTGAGACTAGAGGCAAATGGGCAACCCAAGATGTAACACACACACATACAGTTGCTTGAGCTAAGAGAGATGCGACTAGCTGAGTAGCTCAAGACGGTGTGAGCACAATGACGACCATAGTTTCTAGGTAATCTCTCTCTCTCTCTCTCTCTCTCTCTCTCTCTCTCAGGCATTCCACGTGGCACCAACTAGGGAGTGAGGTGGTGAGCAGCAGGATGTTAGGAGGGTTTTTGGGTTGCCTTTGAGCTACAAGGCAAACTCGGGGGTTCACCATTCAGTACTCCCTTATAACACGTGCATTCACAGGGTATTAAAAAAACCCTCTTTCAACATGTTTGAATGAATGAAACGACTCTTTATTTTAGGATTTTTTTTTCAGCTTTGAATATAGAAACCTCTTATTTTAATGTATCTCTATTAAATTGCTTAAATATTTTGTATTTTAAAACCCTTCCTATTGCACTCACGTTATACATTAACATGGTTACATAGTGCACCCTTCGAAAAGGTGAATAAGCGTTGAGAGCGGCAATGGCTTGGAGGAAGGCGAATTTGAGTAGATTACTTAATAGAGAGATAATTTATACACACAAGAGATTATAGAGAGAGAGAGAGAGAGAGAGAGAGAGAGAGTACACATGATATATGTAGTTCACCTGATGTGGGTTACATCCACGGGAAAGCAGTCACTCAATGGCTTTAGTACTTCAAAACAAGAAGTAGGTTACAAAAGGATTATACATTTTTGGAGCTCTCGCTTTGTTTCACTCACACCCACCTTGTTGCATCAACTTCACACTATAAAATGTGTGTAAAAATGGCCTCTTTTTATAGACCAAAAGAGTTGTCCTCTCTTATGAAAGACAGCCATGTGTAGCCGCCCTTGTGTAGATAAGTTCAAATCAGACCCTCCAATCCATGCATGTGTAGCCATCTTTGAGAAGACAAGTCTGCTTTTGAATTCGGCCACCAGCCATTGAATTCGGCCACCGACCATTGGCCATTGACTTCCGACTACCGGTTCCACTGGCCATTGACTACCGACCACCGGCCAATCGACTGGTCGTTTTTCTACTACTTTTCGGCCGTCGTCCGGCCATAATATTCCGGCAAAAAAGAATATTCTAGCGAGGCTCGAGATCGTGCGTTACAATTTTGATTTTCGATGAGTTATTTTTTCTTCACGCACGATGGCTTCTCTTCATAATGGGGGGCCTTACAAATGCCCGTTTTTAACACAGAAAATTACAAGGGGTAAATCAAGCTCCATACTTAACAATCTCCCACTTGGAGACAGATCTCCAAACCAAACCTGTGACTGCTTTTCATCCTGGCTTCTTGTCCTTGAATGCCGATTAAAGATGAGCAAAAGCTCAACTTCTCCTTGTGGACCACCTTTGTAAACATGTCTGCAGGATTTTCACTTATATGCACTTTTCCTAGCTTTAGTTGTCACTCTTCCAAAAGAGTGCATATGAAGTGATATCTCCCTTCAATGTACTTTGTCCTTAAATGAAAAGCCGAGTTCTTCGGAAGATGGATAGCGCTTTGGCTATCACTGTACAAGACACAATTGTTTGGTTTGAATCCAAGCTCTTCTAAGAATCTGTGAAGACACATAATTTCTTTGCTTGCCTCCGTCATTTTTACATACTCTGCTTCCGTGGTAGAAAGTGAGACCACTTTCTGCAGTTTTGAAGCCCAGCTTACTTCTGTGCCTCCAACCGTGAAGACATAGCCAGTAGTGCTCCTTCGAGTATCTTTGTTACCTGCCATATCTGCATCATCATACCTTTCTAAAAAAATATCAGTTCCTTCAAAATACAAAGCATTTGTTGTTGTCCCTTTAGATACCTAAGTATCCACTTTACAGCTTGCCAGTGCTCTTCACCTGGGTTGTGCATGAACCTTCTTACAACTCCCACTGCATGTGCAATGTCTGGCCTTGTCCAAACCATAGCATACATAAGAGAACCTACCGCTGCAGCATATAGAACTTTAGACATATAGGCTATCTCCTATTGTATCTTTGGACACATATCTTTGGTTAGTTTAAAGTGACCAGCCAAAGGTGTAGAAACCGTTTTTGCATTTTGCATTGCAAACCTTTCTAGTACCTTCTTGATGTAATCCTCTTGAGATAGCTTTATTGTCTTCATACCAAGTATCCTCTTTGTAGCACCTAAATCTTTCATTGAAAAAGATTTAGACAGCTCCTCTTTTAGGTCTTTGATGTCCTGCATGTTAGCACTTGCAATCAGCATGTCATCAACATACAACATTAGGATGATGAACTTTCCATCTCCCAAATTCTTCATGTAGACGCAATGATCTGAGTTGCATCTTCTCAATCCATGATCTAACATCCATCGATCGAACTTCAAGTACCATTGTCTTGATGCTTGCTTTAAACCATACAAGCTTTCCTTTAATCTGCAAACCATTTTCTCCTTACCTTTTACTTCATACCCCTTCGGTTGAAGCATGTAAATTTTCTCCTCTAAGTCACCATGAGGGAATGCCGTATTTACATCCATTTGCTCAAGATTTAGATCATGAGCAGCCACAAGGCTTAAAACAAGCTTAATTGAGTTCATTTTTAGAACAGGAGAAAATATTTCATTGAAGTCAATACCTTTCTTTTGAGAAAACCCTTTTACCACAAACCTAGATTTGTACCTTTTCTTCCCACCTTCTTCTTCTTTCAGCTTGTACACCCATTTCTTTTGAAGTGCCCGCTTACCTTTAGGCAACTCAACCAACTCCCATATTTGGTTGCGATGTAGTGCGTCCATCTCCACTTGCATGCTCTTCGTCCATTCTTCTTTGGATTTGTGTTGCATAGCTTCTTCGTATAATTCCGGCTCTTTAGAATCTGAGATCAAGAGATGGTTGAAGGAAGGAACAAACCTTTCTGGAGGTCTACTTGCTCTTGTAGATCTTCGGGGAATAGGTTGAGGCTCCTCATTTGGTTGACGTTGTTGCACATTGTCACCGTTTGCAATCCTTGAGTCTTCACCGTCCTCAAGCTCCATATACTCATCACCTGTTTCTTTTGTTTGTTTTCTTTCCAAGTAATCTTTGTACTTATTTTGTTCATTAAAAATTACATCCCTACTTCTAAAGATTTTACCATCTTCAGGATTCCATAGGCAATACCCAAAACTCACCTTCTCCATAGTCAATGAAGAAACAATTTTTGGACTTTGCATCTAGCTTTGACCTTAGGCTTCTATCTATGTGCATGAAAGGCTCGCACCCAAACACTTTGAGGAATGAATAGTTCACCGGTTTACATGTCCACGCCTCCTCTGGAACTCCCCCATCCAATGCCGTTGAGGGTGACCGGTTGATTAAGTACACAGACGTACTTACTGCTTCCGCCCAAAGCAAGCGATAGGCCTGTATGTAGCCACATGCTTTGTTCTCGCTCCATGATTATCCTGTTCGTCCTTTCCGAAATCCCATTTTGTTGAGGTGTTCTTGGGGTTGTCGTTTGCCTCCGAATGCCATTGCTAGCACAAAAGATTTCAAAAGCTTGGCTGCATTATTCGCCTCCATTGTTGCATTTGAGGCATTTAACGTTAGTACCTATTTCATTCTCCACAAAGGCTTTCCACCTTTGAAATATGAAAAATACATCAGACTTATTCTTCATGACATAAACCCATGTTTTTCTAGTCGTATCGTCTATCAATGTTACATAGTAGAATGAGCCACCAAGTGATGGTGTACTTGCAGGACCCCACACATCAAAATGAACCAACTCAAGTTTTTTATTTTTTCTTTCATTTCCTAATTTTTGAAATTTTACCCTCTTTTGTTTACCATAAACACAATCTTCACAGAACTCTAAGTCCACTTCCTTCAAACCTGGCAGAAGCTTCTTTGTTTGAAGGATTTGCATTCCTTTGGCACTCATATGCCCAAGCCAATAGTGCCACACCGCACTGTCAACTTCTGTAGTTGTTGCACAAGCTGAAGGTTGTGTGCTGATAGTACACAAGTAAAGTGTACCGACCTTTTCTCCCTTGGCAACCACCAAAGATCCCTTTGAGATCTTCCACAGTTTGTTTCCGAATGCAATGTTGTGACCTTCATCGTCCAATTGTCCAGTAGAGATCAATTTTTTCCGAAGAGAAGGAACATGCCTAACATCTTTAAGCTTCTATTCATTTTCCTTAGCAGTTTTGATAGAAATTGTACCCTTGCCAAAAATCTCACAAGCTTTATCATCTCCCAAGTATACATACCCAAAATTACCTTTGGTGTAATCTTGGAAATGTTGCTTGTGTGGTGTCACATGGAATGAAGCCCCGGAATCTACTATCCAGGAATTAGACACATTGTCTAATGAGAGAATTAGAGCATCTTGATCTACTTTACCTGCCACATTGGCCTTCGATGTTGGCTTGTTGTCTTGAGACTTAGTCTCCTTCTTCTTCTTAGACCAAAAATCCTTCTTGACGTGGCCCTTCTTGCCCTCGCAGTTCCAACATTCAAGAACTGACTTTGTGCGTGACTTGCTCCATCTTCAGCGATCACGGCCCTTTTGGTTTTTGAACCTCTCGTTAGGCCTTCCTCTTGTTTCCACTGACAGTGCAGCACTTGATGATTCTCATGTGCTTCTCTCCTTTGTATTTCCTCGCTTAGGAGAACACCTACAATATCATCAAACTTAAGAGTGTTTGTGCCAGAAATAGAATTACTTACAGCCATCACAAGGCTGTCCCAACTATCCGGTAGAGATGATAGTATAAGGAGAGCTCGCACTTCATCATCGAAATTGATTTTCACCTATTGAAGCTGAATTATGTTTGTGTTAAATTCATTTATGTGTTCTGTAATTGAACCATTCTCTGTCATCTTTAGATTGAACAAGCGCTTCATAAGAAATACCTTATTGAATGCCGATGGTTTCTCGTAGAAGTCGTCAAGTGACTTCATCAAGTCCTCCATGGTCTTCATCTTCGAAACATTGAAGGCCACGATTGACGCCAAGCTAATCCGGATTGTTCCCAGTGCCTTTCGATCAAGGACAATCCATGCTTCATCTGCCATTGTTCCGGGCTTCTTTGCAAGACAGCCTAGTGGCAAATAGAGATCCTTCTAGTAGAGATAGTCTTCAATTTACATCTTCCAATGTTGGTAGTTTTTGCCATTGAACTTCTCAATCTTGAGCTTCCCTTCCTCCGCCATAACTCCCACTCAATTCAAAGAATCCTTTCCTTGAGATACCTTAGCTACGAGCAAACCTTGCTCTGATACCAGTTGTAATGGAATTGACCTATTTAACTTGAGAGTAACGAAAATTAATGAGAGCACT
The DNA here is from genome assembly GCF_014529385.1 of Adiantum capillus-veneris. Taxonomy (NCBI): domain Eukaryota; kingdom Viridiplantae; phylum Streptophyta; class Polypodiopsida; order Polypodiales; family Pteridaceae; genus Adiantum; species Adiantum capillus-veneris. The sequence continues at coordinate 172,866,544 of NC_140931.1, read as the reverse complement.
TTTGAGAAATAACCTTGTGAGCATAACGGGTGAACATATTTGAAGATGGCAACATAATCATAGCAATTAGTTAACTTGGCATGAACAATACTTTTGCAAGAGAGAGAATTTAGAGAACATGACAACAGTTGAGGACCGGATTTATGTGGAGCCCGTCCCCCCTCCAATAGGCATTTGTATTATGATTTCTCCCATTAAGAGAGACTTGTTACAATACAGCCTTTGTGTTCCTTGTGACCTAGGTGATGCAATGAAGATGGAAAGCTTCATGCATCACAAACATAACATAAAATTGAAGAAAGCTTTAACTATCCCAAGCCTCAATCCCAAGACCTCGAACACCTTCGAAGGTGGAGAGAGCTTGCAGGGAATGAGGGTAGGGAAGAGGAAGAAGAAACATTTCGTAGGAGAAAGAATTAGTTCCTTACTTATCATACTGTTGTTGCTAGCATACATAATAGCATAGTAATGAAGAAGAAGGAGATGGCAAGCTTAAGCATTGAAGCATGGCTCTTGGTTGGATTTGCACTCCATAGCCAAGAGTGTTGGTGTAGGCTCTCAACCTCTACTTGCTTGGAGAGGGAGCTCTTGCATTTTGCATAGCACACAATGAGAGTGCTTGTGAGTGTGTGTGGGTGAGTGTACCCCTCAAGCAATCCCCCTCCTTGCTAGATCGACCCCCCCTTCTAGCTCATAATTGAAGCTCATTGGCTCTTGCCAAGCCTAGCCAATCACAAGCTTGGGCCATTTCTAGCATTAGGTGTAGATTTGGGACAAGTGTCCCCCTTTCCCCTTTGAGAGAGAGGACTTGATAAATGCAAAAACAATTAGAAGGTAACATGGGTAGGGACCTCACATGTGTCCTTGCTGCTTCTTCAAGTTGGGGCTTCCCTTGTGTGTGTGAGTGTGTGTTCTCTATCTAATCCCTAGGAAAAGGGCTCGCCCCCCCTCTTGTAGGGATGCTTTTGACTTTAGGTGTTCAAGCACCTTACTCACCAAGCATGACAAAGCACTTGAACTAGGGGGTATTCCCACAAGCATCTCAGGCAAGCATGTCAAGGCACCTCAAGCACCTTAATCAAGCGGCAAGTCAAGCACCTCAAGCATGGAGTAAGTCAAGCACCTCAAGAACCTTAATCAAGCACCTCAAGCAGGACAACCACCTCAAGCACGACAAGCACCTCAAGCAGGACAAGCACCTCGAGCTTGGGTCGGGTTCCCACCTCAAGCTCAGCCCTAGCTTACCTAAGGTCAAAGGACTTTTACACACATTATTGGAGGTCTTCAATGAAGCTAACCCTAAGGTCCTATGCTCCATTGGTTAGCCTTGCTCTTTGATAGACCATCTCCCATTTGGGCCCCTTTACCATTGGCCCCGTGTTGAGATAGATCTATAAGCACATATCTATATCTTAACACTTGTTCCCGTTTCTTCTCCCACATTAAGTGATCAATTTAATATGAGAAAATCATTTGGGTTGGTTAGATATTAGATTTTATCACATTACCTCTCTCTTGAAATCATAGTCGTCCTCGGCTATGAGGTAGAAGAGATAAAGCCTTAGTCATTAGTCAATCGTACTTAGCGGGTAGAGGATCTCTTTTTTTACCCTACGACATCTTTCCAAGATGGATGACTAATCCATTTGGTGCTTGGGAGACATAGCTGCCGCAAGCATGTCTGCTCTTTATTCCATTTCATTCTCCCAAAGTAGAGTGACAAATTCTAGTTGGTGTTTGAGAGACGTCGTCATCACAAACATGATTCTAAGCATGCATACTAGTTAAATTTGTGCACAAGTAAAAAGAGGACTAGTCTTATAGACAAAAACATGAGTCATTTAAAAGAAATTTGTACATTTGCTTACTCTAATGTAGCATTGTAAGCATTGACAAGGTTCATACTATCCTTAAGCTGTACTCCTTGCATCCATCTAGCATCTTCAAAAGGATAATTTTTGAACTTAATAAGATACCGTCGGATAATCTTACCATGTCGTAGTACCTTGTCTTCATGCCGAAGGACAGCTTCGGGTTGTAGCACCTCTTATTGGTCTTCAACTTCGGGAGGGTCTTCAATAATTGGTTCAGTTGGTGGCTCTCCTTTGTAGGGCTTAAGTAGGCTTACATGAAAGGCATTGTGTATAAGCCAATGGTTGGGCAACTTGAGTTGATAAGCCGTCTCATTGATGGGCTTCAAGATTTGGAAAAGACCATAGTATCTTTTTGCTAGTTTAGCATAATACTTTTGATGGCCCGTAGGATTTTTGCCCGTTGTTTGCCTTAATCGAGCCTTAGGAAACTTGAGTAAGACCCAATCATTTTCTTTGAACATTAAGGCTCTTCTGTGCTTATCAGCAGCAGCTTTTTGCCTTTGTTGAGAGATGGGTATAGCCTCCCTAATCTTTTGAAAAGATTCTTGTAGGTCCACTTTCATGGTAGGCCAATAGAAGTATATCTCTACTCCTCGGAGAGTAGGTTGAATACCTCTATGCCCCGCATATGGAGGAGCATGGGATTCATACATAACTTTCTCACGAAGGGAATGGGTAACACATAGCCTATTTTCGTGGAGAAGATAACCATCCTGCAAGGTGAATGGTTCCTCTTTCTTCCCCAAAGCAAGGGCTGACATTATGTCTCTAAAGTCAGGGTCAGTAGCATACTCATCTATCATCGAGGATAGATCATTGTGAGTAGCCATAGACACCGCATTAACTTTTGGTCGTCGTGAAAGTGCATCGGCTACTTGATTGTGCTTACCAGCTATGTGAGCAATATGGAAATTAAATTGCGAAAGAAAATTTGCCCACCTCATTTTTTTGTCGGAAAGCTTGGTTTGCGTCATGAAATACTTGAGACTTTGGTGGTCGGTTCGTAGGATAAATGGAGTCCCCAATAGGTAGTGCTTCCATGTGTCTAGGGCATGTAGAACAGCTAAAAGCTCTTTCTCATAAATGCCCAAGACTTGTTCATCAATATTGAGCCTTCGGCTCTCATATGCTATGGCATGCCCTTCTTGAAGCAAAACTGCTCCAAGGCAATCACCACAAGCATCACATTGGACCTCAAATGGCTTTGAGAGATCCGGAAGCACGAGGACTGGTTGGGAAGTAAGCTTCTCTTTGAGATTTTCAAAAGCATTTTTCTCCTTAGCAGTCCATACAAACTTAACGTTCTTCTTAGTTAAGTCATGTAGTGGTCCTGCTACTTGAGAGAATTTTGCTATGAAGCGTCTATAGTATGCACACATACCAACAAAGCTTCTTAGCTCATGTAGATTTCTTGGGTTAGGCCATGCTTTTATTACCTCTAACTTTGATGGATCCATTTGGATACCATTTTTAGAGATAATATGACCTAGGTATTGAATCTCTTGAAGGAAGAATTCGCTTTTCTTTTGGTTGAGATAAAGCTTGTTCTCCCTCAATGCTTGAAAAATCACTTGGAGATGTTGCTTATGTTCCTCCAAAGACTTGGAGTAGATGATGATATCATCAAAGAACACTCCAGTGAATTTGCGATATGGTCTAAAAATTTTCTCCATCAAACGATTGAACGTAGCTAGTGCATTAGTCAAGCCAAAAGGCATGACTAGATATTCATAAAGACCAAACGTTGTGCGAAACGCGGTCTTTGAGATATCTTCATCCACTATCCTTATTTGATGATAGCCACTCTTAAGGTCAATCCTACTGAAGTAGGTAGAGCCTTGTAGTTTATCAAACAGATCTTCTACCCGAGGTACGGGAAATCTGTTTTTGAAAGTGATATGGTTTAGTGCTCGATAGTCTACACACATACGGTATGTACCATCTTTCTTTGCACTAAAAGGACTGGGGAACAAAAGGGAGAGGAACTAGGCCTCACCATCCCTTTGTCTACCATCTCTTGTACTTGCCTCATGATCTCCTCTTGTTGAGCTTGTGAGACTCGATAAGGAGGCTTGTTAGGTGGTGAGCTTCCAGAAAGGAGCTCAATACGATGGTCATCATCCCCTCGTTTTGGAGGTAAGTCCATAGGGATATCATCGATGAACACATCTTGGAATCCTTTTAGAAAATTAGACAAGTCTAACTCTTCTTGATTCCCATTATTTACATTTGATGAAACATTAGTATCTTTTAGAGACTCTTTGGCAAAAATCATGTACGCAGAAACTGAGCTCTTCATTGACTTATCAAAAGCAAGAGGATTTACAAGTGGAATAGTGCGACCACGCTCACTAGCATGTATATACATGTTCTTTCCCCTGTAGGTGAAGTAGATTTTTCTTTCAGGGAACTTCATGTTGGCAGCCATGCGATCAAACCATGGTGCCCCTAGGATAACATCCTCATGTTGGAGAGGAGAGATGAAGAAGTCTTCTTTGTCGACATAGCTTTGGACATGAAGCCTCAACTTCCCAAGTAAGGGAGTAACGGAGGCTTGTTGTCCCTTGAAAGCTGCATCAGCCACTACTATATCTCCCATCTCAAAAGCTTGAATGCCCAACTTGGTGGCCAACTCCATTGATATGAAGTTGAGAGTAGAGCCAGGGTCAAACAAGATGAAGGCATCATGCTCTCTTACCTTTCCCCAAGCATAGGAGAGTGATGATCCCTTGCAATGAGCATCCTCTTTTGGAGCTTCGATGGTGGAAGCCCTAGGAGTCTCATTGTGAGTATTCTTCTTGGGGCAAGAACGATAGACATGTCCTTGCTCCCCACACTTGAAACATTTATGGTCGTTGCGAAAAGCTTCAAGCTCTTCAGGAGAGAGTTTTTTTTTACCTTTGTAAACTCCCTTCTCCTTGGACCGATTGTTGTTGTTGTTGTTGTTGGAAGTGACTTGGGAATTATTTTGAGCATTGGTTTTCCCCTTTGCATCATTTTTGTCTTTGTTTTCCATGGGCTTGACATAACGTCTAGCCCCTTGATGGAAATTGATGCGTGAAGCAACCATGGTGTGATGGATTACTTCGGTAATAGTAGCAGGCCGTTGAGAGTTGATGTATTTGGCCATCTCTTCACGTAATCCCGCACAGAATTGTTGCCTTTGCTCGGCAAAATCTATCTTTTGAAACACAGTAGCCTTGAGATGTAAATCCCAAAACTTGTCTACATATTTGTGGATAGACTCATGGGAGAGGAGCTTCAAGCTGCGCCATTCGGTAAGCACTTTGTCCTTTGCATCGCTTGCAAGGAATTGCTTCATGATGGAAACTCGTAGAGTTTTCCATGTCTTTGGGGCTTCACCATTTCCACGAAGGCTAGCCCACCATTGACGAGCTGATTTTTGGAAGTGCATAGCTACATGGCGTAGCTTGGAGGACTCTGTGAAGCCCTCATCTCAAAAGCCCGCATCAAATTGCTCGATGAAGGACAACACTTTGTCGGTAGCACCGAAGGTGCCATCATAGGTGATAAAAGAGATACTCTTTCCTCCCTCCTTGAACTTCTTTAGCTTTTGTGAACTTCGCCATGCAGGAAATGATTTGCGATGTCCTCCCCTCTTGTATTCTCTAGGAGAATAGCCATAACTTTCATCAGAAGATGAGGAAGGTGAAGAAGAAGGAGAAGAGGGTGACCTCTTCCTAGCCCTTTTCTTCCTTTGTTTCCTCTCTTGCCTTTCAGAGTGATGAGGAGAAGGACTATGTGTTGATCTTTTCCTCTTGGGAGGAGTAGGCGGTCGTCTAGACCGCCGTCTTCATGGAGCCACATCTTCAAAGGAACTTAGACTTTCATTGCTTTCTTGCTCTTTGGATTCCTCCTCTCGAATGGGAGAGAGTCTTCTTTTGGGGATCTCTTCGAGAGGCCTCCTAAGCTCTCTCTCCTCTTGGAGAGGAAGGGAAATTCCATAAGGATGAAGTTGTTGAGTAACTTCGGCTTGCAAAGCAGGGTTGCCCATAGCTTGCTGCAACCTAGTGATGAGATAATTTACAAACATGGGAGCATCATCATTAGCACCTTCATGTGCAAAATCAAAGTTATCAATGTTCATTCTACTCTGATTATTGTCAGCCATGTTAACAAAATTTATGTATGTACTTAGTGTATGCTTTGGCAATTCAAAACCTTAGTTGCCACTCCTCTTAGCCTTTGAAAATCAGCTCTTAAGTATCTACACCCACGGCTCAAAGTGGTTAATTATAGAGAGTAGAGGAGTAGGTCTAACATAGCAGAGTTGCCAAGGGTTAGCTCCTTTCAGAATTCTTATGGCTCAATAATGGTAAAGCCGTAGGCAAGTCTAGAAAGACTCCATTATTAAGTCCAAAGCTCCCGAGGTGTGCACCATCCCCCACATAGTGGGCTCAACAAAACCGATAATAGATCCCAGTTCCACTTACCCTATTATAATTAACAACATCAACCATTTATAGGCTACTTAAGGACCTCTTCTTCTTAAGCAAGAAAAGAGAAACCAAATGCTCTGATACCAGTTGTAATGGAATTGACCTATTTAACTTGAGAGTAACGAAAATTAATGAGAGTACTTTTGAGAAATAACCTTGTGAGCATAACGGGTGAACATATTTGAAGATGGCAACATAATCATAGCAATTAGTTAACTTGGCATGAACAATACTTTTGCAAGAGAGAGAATTTAGAGAACATGACAACAGTTGAGGACCGGATTTATGTGGAGCCCGTCCCCCCTCCAATAGGCATTTGTATTATGATTTCTCCCATTAAGAGAGACTTGTTACAATACAGTCTGTGTTCCTTGTGACCTAGGTGATGCAATGAAGATGGAAAGCTTCATGCATCACAAGCATAACATAAACTTGAAGAAAGCTTTAACTATCCCAAGCCTCAATCCCAAGACCTCGAACACCTTCGAAGGTGGAGAGAGCTAGCAGGGAATGAGGGTAGGGAAGAGGAAGAAGAAACATTTCGTAGGAGAAAGAATTAGTTCCTCACTTATCATACTCTTGTTGCTAGCATACATAATAGCATAGTAATGAAGAAGAAGGAGATGGCAAGCTTAAGCATTGAAGCATGGCTCTTGGTTGGATTTGCACTCCATAGCCAAGAGTGTTGGTGTAGGATCTCAACCTCTACTTGCTTGGAGAGGGAGCTCTTGCATTTTGCATAGCACACAATGAGAGTGCTTGTGAGTGTGTGTGGGTGAGTATACCCCTCAAGAAAGCCCCCTTCTTGCTAGGTCGACCCCCCCTTCTAGCTCATAACTGAAGCTCATTGGCTCTTGCCAAGCCTAGCCAATCACAAGCTTGGGCCATTTCTAGCATTAGGTGTAGACTTGGGACAAGTGTCCCCCTTTCCCCTTTGAGAGAGAGGACTTGATAAATGAAAAAACAATTAGATAATTCAAGTAATTTATCATTGGACCCCTTTGAAGCTTAGCCAATAGGCTTCAAGCAACACATGAAGGTAACATGGGTAGGGACCTGACATATGTCCTTGCTGCCTCTTCAAGTTGGGGCTTCCCTTGTGTGTGTGAGTGTGTGTTCTCTATCTAATCCCTAGGAAAAGGGCTCGCCCCCCCTCTTGTAGGGATGCTTTTGACTTTAGGTGTTCAAGCACCTTACTCACCAAGCATGACAAAGCACTTGAACTAGGGGGTATTCCCACAAGCATCTCAGGCAAGCATGTCAAGGCACCTCAAGCACCTTAATCAAGCGGCAAGTCAAGCACCTCAAGCATGGAGTAAGTCAAGCACCTCAAGAACCTTAATCAAGCACCTCAAGCAGGACAACCACCTCAAGCACGACAAGCACCTCAAGCAGGACAAGCACCTCGAGCTTGGGTCGGGTTCCCACCTCAAGCTCAGCCCTAGCTTACCTAAGGTCAAAGGACTTTTACACACATTATTGGAGGTCTTCAATGAAGCTAACCCTAAGGTCCTATGCTCCATTGGTTAGCCTTGCTCTTTGATAGACCATCTCCCATTTGGGCCCCTTTACCATTGGCCCCGTGTTGAGATAGATCTATAAGCACATATCTATATCTTAACACTTGTTCCCGTTTCTTCTCCCACATTAAGTGATCAATTTAATATGAGAAAATCATTTGGGTTGGTTAGATATTAGATTTTATGACACCAGTTGTTAGGAAATATGACGTAGCTAAGTAGATAATTGAGTAGATTACTTAATGGAGAAGATAATTTACACACACAAGCGATTATAGAGTAGAAAGAGAGAGAGGGTACACACGATATACGTGGTTCACCCAATGTGGGCTACGTCCACGGAAAAGCATTCACTCAATGGCTTTAGTACTTCAAAACAAGAAGTAGGTTACAAAGGGATTATACCCTTTTGGAGCTCCCGTCTTGCTTCACTCTCACCACCTCACACCCACCTTGTTGCATCAACTTCACACTATAAAATGTGTGTAGAAATGGCCTCCTTTTATAGGCCAAAAGGGTTGCCCTCTCTTATGAGAGGCAGCCATGTGTAGCCGCCCTTGTGTAGATAAGTCCAAATCGGACGCCCATGTGTGGCCGCCCTTGAGAAGACAAGTCCGCTTTTTAATTCGGCCAACCGGCCATTGAATTCACCCACCGGCCACCGGCCATTGACTACCGACCACCGGCCAACCGATCGGTCGTTTTCACTTTCCGGCCGCCGTCCGGCCATAATATTCCGGCGAAGCCAGTCTCGAGAAAAGGCTTGAGACGGGTGTTAAAATCCGGCTAGTGATTTTATTTTCCGGTGAGTTATTTTTTCTTCACGCACGATGGCTTCTCCTCATAATGCGGGCCTTACAAATGTGCGTTTTTAACACAAAAAATTACAAGGGGTAAATCAGGCTCCATACTTAGAGAGAGAGAGAGAGAGAGAGAGAGAGAGAGAGAGAGAGAGAGAGAGAGAGAGAGAGAGAGAGAGAGAGAGAGAGAGAGAGAGAGATTCCATTGTTGTTGGCGCTCTCTCCGTGGGCTCTCAACGATGTATGTGTGCTTCATACTCATGCGGCACTTCAAAACAACTGCATACTCATGTGCTCATCTGGTAGCCCCCTTCTAAGAATTCTTTGCACTTATTGACCATTCTAGGTTCATATAAAGAGAGAATTGTTTTGTTCAAGATCTTCACATTCGTCATTAGCTACTGTTGGGAGTTAATGTACATGGTGACCATATCTTCCTTTGGCCAAGAAGCAAGCTTCAATGAAGAGAAGAGGGTTCCAACTTTTTTCTGAGCTTCATTCATCTCACTAAATTGTACATGGTGGTCTTGAGTGAAATAATGCCAGTAATATTCTAAAGAGCTGTAATATTCTCCAACAACAGGAGATGAAGAATCAAAGCTAGCATCATTATCTTCGTCATCATTGTATGTGCATATGCATCGTCAGCATCACCCTCATTGTCATCATCATTGCTAAATGCATCTGCCTCACCATCGTTGTCATCTCTTTCATCATCAACACAGTTCTCTGCTAGCTCTAGAGTGACAAAGATCAGATAATAATCACCCGAGTCATTTAGATAAATTGTATGCACAAATGGCCTCCCTGTTAGCCATAGCTCAAGGAGGGCCTTGCAAGCCTTGGTAACAGGGTTACATACAAAGAGATGTTGCAAGCCACTAGTGGGGGCCTCAGGGCATGTGGAGATGAAGTAGAGGAGACCCGCACAGGAAGTGGCAAGGTGAAAGTAGACGCAAGGGAAAATATAGGAGAAGGTGGAAGGAGCTACCCGGACGCGGGATGGGGATGGTGAGCCAGTGATGGGATGAAATAGCAAGGTCCAAAATGGAGCTGGAGACGGTGTACATGATGATCCATAGCAGGAGAGGATAAGCGCGAGAAAGATGGGACCACAGTGAAGGGCTTGTGGAGACGGATAAAACGATGATATTCCATAGATTTCCCACAGAGTGTAGCTTCAAAATTTTATCCACGGGTAGTGGACTTTAAGATAATAGGGAGCCGCTCCACGGGCAAACACAAAATCAAGCACCTCTCTCTCTTCCTCTCCCTCTCTCCCTCCATGACTTTGCCTTGCGCTAGCATTCCTTTTTTTTGTCTTTACCATCTATATTACCATTACCATCTATCTATTTACTCTTTACTTTCTATTCTATTCTATAAGGAGATTCGAATTCAAGCATGCCATGTGGCACCACTAGCAAGCAAAGTTGATGGATGTCGGGTGGCCTGCCTACGAGACTGTAGAAATGGGGAGTTGAAGAGCCATATTTGTGTGTCTGTTTGTGTGTGTGTGTGTGTTCAAATAACAATATAACATAAACACCAAGAATTCTTTCAAATTACAAAAGACACTAGAAACTATGTCAGTGAAAAGGTGGTATAATTCCCATTCATGGTACAGAATGGACTTTATACTTAAGTACAATGAGTAAGAGCTTGAAGATGTATTAATTCGCCATCTTCACTCCAGCAAACTTTGAAAACCATAGTTGAGAAGGTAACCCTCACCTGCACCCATGGAAACAACACAACTTTCAGTTAGTATTGGCACCGTATACAGGTGATGCATAGGTATCCCACATGTTATGGATGTTACCCAACTAAAAATGTTTCTAGGTGCTTCTAAGTGCTTCATAGTGATTTCAAGTGCTTCCAGTGATTCTAAGTCGCTTCCAGGTGTTTGTAAGTGCTTCATAGTGCTTTTTAGTGTTGAAGAGTGCTTCATAGAGCTTTAAGTGCTTTTGAGTGCTTCATAGTGATTCTAAGTGCTTCCACGTGCTTCTAAGTACTTCATATTGTCTCTAAGTGCTTTCAAGTACTTAGTGAATCTAAGTGCTTCCAAGTGCTTAGTGAATCTAAGTGCTTCTTAGCACTTCTAAGTGCTTCATAGAGCGTCTAAGTGCTTAGTGAATCTAAGTGCTTCTTAGCACTTCTAAGTGCTTCATAGAGCGTCTAAGTGCTTCATAGTGCTTTTGAGTGCTTCATAGTGATTCTTAGTGCTTCCAAGTGCTTCATAGTGATTCTAAGTGCTTCCAAGTGCTTCTAAGTGATTCTAAGTGCTTCATAGTGCTTAGTGATTCTAAGTGCTTCTTAGTGATTTATAGTGCTTCTAAATAGTTCTTAAAAGTGCTTTATAGTGCTTCTAAGTGTTTCCTAGAGCTTGTGAGTGCTTCTAAGTGCTTCTAAGTGTGTCTAAGTATTGTGCTTAATGATTATAACTGCTTCCAAGTGCTTCTAAGTGATTCTAAGTGTCTCTAAGTGCTTCCAAAAGCTTCCAAATTCTTCTAGGTGCTTTTGAGTGATTCATAGCGCTTCCTAGTGATTCTTAATGCTTTCAAGTGATTCCAGGTCATTCCAAGTGCATCTAAATTCTTCCTAGTGCTTCCAAGTGCATCTAAGCATCCAAGAGCTTAACACCAGACTTGTAATGAGCCACAAAACTGGCTGAAGCCACAAAAATGGCTCACATCAGGATTCTAATAAATGAAATATAACTTTTGTATATGATATCAAAATTACATGAAACTTCTTAATTATGGGTTCAAGATATGAAAAAAGTTTCTACATACAAAAATTACACAAAAAGATAAAAAATAAAAAATTTACTTTTCTAAAATTAGCAAATTTTACGTAAAATTGCACTTCACTACTTAACTTGGAGAAGTAAAAAATGTTGGCAGTCTTTGTAAATGGGTTAAAAAAGCTTGGTACATCAATCACATACCTATTGAGGGATTTTTCAAAGAAGTTTGGGCCTGCTTAACAATGATTTGATTTACTTTCAAAAGAAAATAGAAAAAAATTATCCATTCGCACAAATTAGTCATAGAAGATGGCAATGGAAAGACACCTTTATACCTTCATTTAGCTATGTTCTATTTTTTATCAACTCATATTGAGTGTTGGTCATAATTCCCTAAAACCATTTTCTATTTAGATAACTAACATATTGTTGGAGAATTTTTTACAAAAGTCTCAAAAAGCCACAAAAGTGGCTAATGTTTTACAAGACTAGTGTTAAAAAGTGATTCTAAGTTTTCCAAATTGTGCTTTTCAACGGAGATCAGTGCTTCACAATGCTTTATACGACTTGATATTGCATCACAATGTTTAGCAATGTTATAGATTCCTATAAGTGATTTAATGCTTGATAGTGTTTCTAAATGCATCTTCTATTTCACGGAGAGCTTCTATATGCAGTTTCGGGAGGCTCATTTAGACATAATCATCTCCCTCAAATATTTTGAGGGTTGAAAGTCATACTTTGTATACAAGTTGAAGGACCATAACACTTGCTCTTGTCAATACCATGTGCAGCTTGTATGGTTCAAGGAAGCCCTCAATCAGTTGCACCATAGAAGATATGGGGTACATGGCATGTCATGCAGCTGCACGTGCCTTATTTGAAGTCCCCACTAGTTTAAAGGGTTCGGATTGATTCGTAACGGTTTGTAAGTTATGACAAAAACAGTATTCCTATCGCTTCTATGACGTGAAACGAAAAGCTCTTTGTATGTACGCTCGTGATCATAAACACATCGTGTGCATAAATCAGCATGTTAAAAATGATGAAATAATCATGAGGCAAATTTATACGCACTCGGCAAAACCATACATACACTTGTAAATGAAAAAACAACCACCGAGAGGGTATCTACTCCAAAAAGCGACATAGAGAGAGAGAGAGAAAGAGATGGTGATGGCTATGGAGTTTAGATCTTCTCACCATGCTTTAGAATTGATTAGTGGCTGTCAAAAGGCTTATTGCTTTGCCGCAAGAGAGCGGTGATAAGAGCTACATAAAGGTTTTTACCATGAGAGCCTTCGGAGAGCTCGTACACCGTGAAACAAGAGAGGAGATAGTAAGTAAGTAGAGAGAGAGTATTCTTCTTCTTTTTATTCTTCTTTTCGTAAATGAGAGAGAAGAGCTTATGGAGATGGTGATGAAGAGATTGCACCACTCCGCATAATAGGTACGTATTGCCTTGCGGTAGTAGACACAACTGACGTCACTGGAAACTGAGCACTCCCTGCCAATTTATAGGCATTGCAGCAAGCGAGAGTGATGTCCAAGGCAAGCTACTAGCACCCCCTCTTAGCCTGGATTAGCTGTAAACTTTTGGGAAAAGACTCCAGTCTTTTCTAAAAACATGGCACAACGTTTGGCAGAACTCTCCCACTTACCATTCAGTAAAAATTGACTAATTGGCCAGTATCCCTACAACTAATGAAACCGTGACTAGACTATGCCGCACCGTGAGCCCCCGACAGAATTATAACTTTCTCGTACTGCACCGACATATTTACGGTACTATTTTTTATAAAAATAATTCTCATAAAAACCTCCTTTAATCTCGTTTTTCTTCGGGTGGTCATTTTTAAATCCAATGGAGACTAAAATTAATATTTTTATGCTTAGCTCATCCTAAAAAGTATGTTTGCTTTCAAAAGCGCCGAAAACCACGAAAAGCTAAAAATAGCGTAAAAAGCAACCAAAAAAAAATCTAAAATTGAACCACGGGTTTCCCTTGTCCACTGGAATAAGAAAACGGACTCCCTTTTCACTAAAAAGCACTAAATTCATGAAAATCTAAAAATAGCGTGAAAAGCGCTCAAAAAGCAGATTTTTATAAAATTGAACCAAAGCTTCCCCTGAACTTGCAGGTTAAGGATCCGGCTTTGCTTTTTACAAAAAAGCATAAAAAGCATGAAAAACTAAAAATAGTGAATTTTCTTAAAAATGAACCAAATGTTCGTTTGACCTACCAAAACATGAAAACGACCTTGCTTTTTATTTTAGAACATTAAAATACTGCCAATCAAGCATCTTAAATCAAAATCTGACAAAACGAACATTGGAATCTATTTTTCTTATTTTTAAAAGAGACCCAAAATTTGGGGATCTTACAGAGATCTAAGACTACAAGCTAGAATGCTATGAGCTCTTGACTATAAACCACTATAATCTTCCTAATATCATAGCCAACTCCCTTGATTTTCCAAGGAACAGACTCCATAGTTCTTTTATGAATGTGATTGAGTAAGGTGATCACACGTGTGGAAAGAGAAGGGATTGATTGTATTTTTAATGTGTCGGTTTATATTGAGTGCACATCTCTTTCCCTATTATTCTTTCCCTTGTGAGATCATAGAAGAAGGCAGACATTGCTTGTTTGTTCACTTGGTGTATCTTCAAATGTTCCCAAGCCATTTTCTCCTTATCCACTCTCTAGAAAGTGTTTCCTCTCCATAAGAAAAATGTTCCTATCAAGCATCACTTTCTATAGAGTAATGACTTCACTCTAGCCTTGAAATACACCTGAACAATGTTGGCCCCAATGTGATTTCTCCATGTGCCTATTGAATTTATCCACCCTTCATAGTTTGACTCAGTTTTTCACCTGTTTGACTGATCTCTTCCCTTCCTATTTGGTAAAACTAGCTACGTGCACACAACCTCATAACATTGATCCAATTTCTCCATACATCATCTTCATTAAGAAACAAATGCATATCATTTTGAAAAAATTCCTTTTGCAACATGTATCATGTGCTTTTCGCAGACGCTTGCAGTTGTGTGGAGACAATACTCTGTGTTCTCCTAGTGATGTATGTGTGTTGCATACTCATGTGGAACTTCAAAACAACTGCATACTCATGTGCTCAACCAGTAGCCCCCTTCTAAGAATCCTGCACGCTGAGACACATTGCACATATTAGACCATTCTGGGTTCATTTAAAGACAGAACAATTTGGTTCAATATCTACACATTTTCCATTAACTGCTGCTAGGAGTTGATGTATATGGTGACCATATCTTCCTTGGGCCAAGAAGCAAGCTTCAATGAGCAGAAGAGGGTGAGTAATATTTTGAAGAGCTGTAATATGCTCCAACAACAAAAGATGAAGAATCAGAGCTAGCATCATTGTCTTTGTCACCATTGCGATGTGCATATGCATCATCATTATCACCATCACTATCACCATCATTGCTAAATGCATCTACCTCACCATTGTTGTCATCTCTTTCATCACCGACACAATTTTCTGCTAGCTCTGCAATGACAAAGATCAAATAATGATCACGCAAGTCATTTAGATACATTGTATGCACAAACGGTTACCTTCTTAGCCATAGCTCAGCAAGGGCCTTGCAAGCCTTGGTAATAGGGTTACATACAAAGAGATGTTGCAAGACACTACGCGAGGCCTCAAGGCATGTGGAGATAAAGTAGAGGAGACCCGCACAGGAGGTGGCAAGGCGAAAGGAGCCACAAGGGCAATATAGGAGAAGGTGCATGTTGGGAGGCACTAGGGCGGACGGGGGATGGGGATGATGAGCTAGTGATGGGATGAAAGATCAAGGGCCACAATGGAGCTAAAGACGATGTACATGATGATCCATGGTATGGGAGGAGAACCGCGAGAAATATGGGACCACAGTGAAGGGCTTGTGGAGGCAGATAAAACGACGATATTCCATAGCTTGCACACACGTCCTAGCTGAAAACTTTATCCACACGCAGTTGACTAAAGATAACAGGGAGCAACTCCACAGGCAAACAAAAAATCGAGCACCTCTCCCTCTCCTTCTCCATGGCATTCCCTTGGGCTAGCATTCCTTTGTTCTATCTTTACCATCTATATTACAATTACCAACCAATTTTTTACTCTTTACTTTTCTATTCTATTCTATCTATATCTATTATACTCTATTTAGGAGATTCAAATTCAGGCATGCCATGTGGCACCACTAGCAAGCAAAGTTGATGGATGTTGGGAGGCCTGCCTATGGGACTGCGAGAATGGGGAGTTGAAGAGACATATTTGTGTGTGTGTGTGTGTGTGTGTGTGTGTGTGTGTGTGTGTGTGTGTGTGTGTGTGTGTGTGTGTGTGTGTGTGTGTGTGTGTGTGTGTGTTAAGCATAACATAAGTGTTTAAATTATTGCCATATCAGTACTAAGTTTTCTCAGTATATGATGGATACCCGACCAAAGGTATACTGGGAAAATTTGTGTGTGTTTGAATTCAAAATCCCATCATTCAGAATCATATATTGAGAGACTTAAATACTGTTTTTCAACTTATTGTGTAAAAAATAATTTCTTAAAAGAAACTAGAGACTTTCTTGATACAAAACCAATCCATTACAAAATACTTTGATACATGATAAGTAGGAGTTTTAGCCGGAACTCCTATAAGATGAGAGTGGGGATCTTTACCTACCAATCAACCACAAGTACAATTAACCAATTTGTACTAAAATGGATGACAACTATCCAAGCAATCCCCACTGCTTGTTATAGTTGTCACATCCCAAACCCCAACCATACTCCTATACATAGATTATGTTTTCTTTAGCTCGTTTATGTAAGTAGAGTCTATTATGGTCTTTGAAAGATTTTATGGGTTTACATGGTTTGGAGATAGGGTCCCTAATTTCTATTGGCTTGGTTTTCTTTTGCCTACTATGTGCAGCAATAAGCTTGTCCCAAATCTGTTGTAGCTTAAACATGTCCCGAGTGATGCTCATCCTAGTTGTCTGCCTGTAATAACCGTGTTTACCAACAGCAATTTAGACATATGTGGTTCATATCTTTATGTAATAGTCCTAACTATATGATTATTTCAATACATCTGTATGAATCTTTCATTTTTACATTCTATAGTATACACACTTACTTTTTGTTATCAAAGTCGACTATTGTCTTATAAGTTTTGTCTTTATAAGTTTCTTAATTTGTAAAGATATGAGGCATTTTAGCCTCAAAGTGGGCCACATATACATCTTTCTTGACTTTACAGAGTTTAGCATTAATGGCCACTATTTTTTCTACGTCAATGATAGTACACATATGTGCAATCAATCTATACTTTGGAGTCACCTGTAAAGTAAGTCTTACACCCCCTAAGTCAGAGTCAAAATCCAAATGTAAGGTAATATGTATGAGTACTAATACCCTAAATCGTAGTCCATATAGATGTGTTATTCCATATATCCTTATATGTTCCAAAAGCCAGGAACGTGTTCCGCCAAGGTCCATATGAATGATGCAATAAGCACCACTTATGGCCACAAGAATCAGCCCATATACAACCATATACCCCAACCTATCATACCCATATTCAGAGCCATAAATGGCCACCTTCAATCATAACCATGTTCCCAACCAACCATACTCAGCCAATAGAGCAATCCTGCCAAAATTTTAAATACATAATCACTAAAATGGTAAGAGAGGTAAGCTTGATAACTAACCAACAGGCTCAACAATAGAATACACCACCACGATAGCTTTATAGGAATTACAGGCCGTTGTCTTACACCCCCAAGTATATCCGCCCCACCATATAGGGTCATTCACCAGGTATTTTGAGAAGAACACCGTTCATTGCCCCCCTTTTTATTAAAAAGAAACCCACAATCACTGCAACAATTATCTAGTAAATGAAAGAGAATACCACCTTCCAATGCTATATTTACATACCTATGACAAACCACATACAGCCTCATGAGCAGCCATATTTACCATATTCCACAACTCATCATAACCATAACCATATTCAGCCATCATCACAATTATCCAGTTTTTGAAAGAAGATAAAACCTTTCGATGTTTTTACATGCTTATGACAAGCCGTAGAAATGTATTGACGGACATCCCTAAACTCGGAAGGAAGTTATAACAAAAAGCTACAGACACCAAAAGGGTGCTCATACACATGCATATGATAAGACATTTAAAATCAAATCCTTACTCACAAGGTGAGTAAATAACAACCAGTGCAATAAATACAAAACGGTTTAGCATAAGTTGCCATTCGGCATATGCATGAGGAATACCAACAAGTGAATCACAACTCATCAAACAGTTTTGACAGCAATCCATTTTAATGCCAAAGGTCACCTAAGATTGAGTTATGGCGGCAAGCATCACAATGGCCTGCTTATCCTTGCCCTTTGCCATATATCCAACACTACCCCTTTGTAGGTAAAGCCATAGATAGTCCTAATGTATACACTACTACACCAAATACACACGCACCACCAATGTTAAGTGAGCATGTAAAGCTTACCTTTTTTTAGGGTTTGGAGCAGTAGCACCTTCCTTTACAGTCGTAGGGTGGGCCCAGCTTCAAGAGGGGAATGGTGCAGCTGTGCCGCCAAGTACACACACACACACACACACAAAGAGAGAGAGAGAGAGAGAGAGAGAGAGCATATGGAGCTAGTGGCCACATTCCTCCAACACAGTAAGGCTGGTCCATCATCAAGAGGTAGAGGTAAACAGCAACACCGCCTGGTACAGAGAGGGGGGGAAAAGGGAAGAGAGAGAGAGAGAGAGAGAGAGAGAGAGAGAGAGAGAGAGAGAGAGAGAGAGAGAGAGAGAGAGAGAGAGAGAGAGAGAGAGAGAGAGAGAGAGCACTTAGTGGTGCAGTAGCACAGACCACCCAGTTAGGAGGGAGCCATTGTGAGGTTAAGCAAAAAATGACAGTGTTTGCTGAGCCAGGAACCCGCCAAATGATCATGACTCCCTCTCTAGTATCCTTTTAGATTTATTCATTGACTTCAATCCATTATTCACCCAAGGTTTCCAAACCTAGCCAATTATACCAAGAATATAGCAAGGCAATGCGTCCACACCACTTAAATTAAGGTACCACTTACTAAAAGACTTTTTATCTAGTGAATTCAAGCTGGTTATACACCAAGGGCACCCTCGGCAACCAGTCCCAGCAAAATATATCAAGGAAATAGCAACATGCCAGAACTAGCCAAGTGTGTGTGTGTGTGTGTGTGTGTGTGTGTGTGTGTGTGTGTGTGTGTGTGTGTGTGTGTGTGTGTGTGTGTGTGTGTGTGTGTGTGTGTGTGTGTGTGTGTGTGTGTGTGTGTGTGCGCGCGCGTGTGCGCGTGTGTGCGTGTGTGTGTGTTGTGCGTGCGTGCGTGCGTGCGTGTGTGTTGTTAACCTTAGATATATTTTTAGTTAAGTGTTGTTAGAACCTTAGCCTTTAGTTTCAGTCTTTTGTAAGTTAAATGGATTATACCTCTTCGATTTTGAATGTAAGTTATCTTGCGCCCCTTGTAACGAGATGAAGAAGAAGGAATGAGAAGGATGAAGAGCTTTGGAGAAATCTGTTTTTGTCTCTTTTCTGTATTTAGTTCATGTTCTGTTCCTTGATTCCTTACTGCATATATTGAAGAGATATTGAATCATGTGTCAATTCTATGTTGAAGTACTGTGAAGCTCTATTTGGTAATTTAGTGCAATTCGTCAACCCCTAATGCCTCAATAACACTTAGTGATCTTGTTGATTATGGAGAGAACTTTGCTCAAGCCAACATGGGCAATGGGATTTAGTTGGGGCATATGGGGGTTGAAACCGAAGATTTCTTGAAAGCTTTCTCCAACTGGAAGTCAGAGGAAGAGGAACGGGAAGAATACAACCTTATTTTCCTTCAAGACCATTTTCCAAAACTATTCGGTGACTTAAAACTCCAAATTGCTTCAAAGGTGTTTCAGTATTACAGGCACTATTACTTCCATTTGGTTTATCGAATGGTCCAATCAGTTTAACTAATTGTTCAAGTAGTAGGCAACTCAAAATTTTCTTGAAATCACAAGTGGAAGGACACGTGTATGAGAGTGATTCAAAGAATCAACCATCAAAAATATCCTATGGCACCAGGTTTTAGAGAAGAAGATGGGATTTATGGTTGGAATCTCAAATTCAAAGAATAGAAGGTAAGAGATTTCTGAAGTAGGAGCAGTTACAGGTTTGCCACCAATTCTTGAAGGGACGGGATCTAGAGAGTCCAGCAACACAAGTGGAGATCAACAACAGGAAGCAAGGGAAATTTCTTCACCTAGGCCAATAGGGCTGGGAAGAAACCTAACTCCTGAATGGGTCATCCAGGCATTCAGGCAGTCCATCAGGCAACTGCAGTTTCCTACACCACCACCTTTACCATTGTTGAAGTTTCATACTTTGGGAGGTCAAAAATTCAACAAGTACCCATTATGGCACAACAACCACTCGACCCTAAAGTGGGGGCAACAAAATTTAGTGGGAAATGATCCCAGGATGCTGACAGTCATGTGGGACAGTTTGAGACAAGATGGTATGCTAGTGAGTATGATGTACTTTATGATAACGCTATCAAGAAGAAGCATTTTCCAACAACATTGCAGGGAAAATCCAAGTCCTGGTTCATGCAATATGGTACTGCTACATTCCTTGATTATGATAATTTAAAAATCAAATTTTTGGCCAGATTCAGAGTAGAGAAAACCCCTGAAGGTGTTTTGAAGAAAATCAAAAAAATTAAGCAAAAAGATTTGTTGGTAGAGGATTATGCCCAGCAGTTTAGAAACTTGATGAACAGGTTGCAAGACAATCAAAGACCCTCTTGGCAACAATTGGGTGACTACTTTTGTCGAGGTCTGAGGAACGAATTGAAAAGTGCAATAGCAGGTCATGCTCCTCTTACCCAGCCTCAAAATTCTGGAAATATAGTGGATGCAGCCATGAGAGATGAGAGAAACCAATGAACAAAATAAAAGTAAGAAGAAGAAATCCAAGCAAGAATCAGAGGAAGAGGAAGAGGATTTAGATTCAGATGATGATGAAGAATCAGATTCGGATATTGATCATCAAGAGAAAGATTCTGAGGATCATGAAGAGGGCACATGGAGTGCCAAGAGGAAGAAGAAGAAATCCAAAAAGAAAGAATCAAAGACCAAGAAACAAAAAAGAAAAGGCAAAGCCAAGAATGGTAAGTCTGAAGCTAAGGAGCCAAATAACATCAGTAAACAGATTTTGGAAAAATTGAAGGAGATGCAACCATAATCATTTTCAAGTCCTGCCAAATCACCATTTTCTCAGGTATGTCAAAGACCTGGACATGATTATGATAATTGCTACTATAACAGTAACTTTCAGGGAAGAAGGCCAGCACATATTTTGGCCCAAATGGAATCAGGTGCAAATGTGGTTGCACCACAACCCTTCAGGGGTAGATTTCAGATTTCAAATCAACCAAGGCCATTTCAACAAGGGATTGGCAAAATGTGCCAAGATTTTAGCAATCCAATGCAACCATGTACTTATTGTGGTACAATGGGGCATAGGCAAGGACCTTGTTGTGAGCTTTGTTGTAAGCATAGGAATGAGAGAGGGATACCAATTGTGAACTTCAACTCTCCAAATGCAAGCACTGGTTCTTCTAATGATGGAAGAATGAAACCACCGACTCAAGTTAATGTAGTCTTTTTGGAAGAAATTGATACCTCAGTAGAAAAACAGGGCAGTCAACAAGTAGAAACTGACTACAAAATAGTTTACTGAGGAAACAGGGGAAAAATTCACAAATTCATACACTTATTCTTTACATTCTTCTTAGTGTGATTGTTCCCAATGCATTGAAATTGAAGAAGTGTTGGAGAAATTGTTGGAAGCGTGAGTTTACTTATTGCTAGGTCAAAAGGGAAGTTGCCACCATAGGAAAAGGAACAGGGGAAAGATCCTAAGGATCCTATTAATTGGAAAGCTTTGGATAAAATCAACAGAGGTTTAAAGGAAATCCAATCCAATCAGAATCATCTTATTTTTGGCTAACAGGTTCAGTGCAAAAAATCTGGGAGAATATGGGCAATCAACAATCAGATTCTGAAGAATTACAGTATTAGCTGAAGATAGATAATTCATTTAGTCTCGTGCTAAGGGGCTATCAGATGATCTTTTTGAAGCATTGATGGATTCCCCTATTTCAATGAAGGTGGGACAACTATTGAAACTGGTTCCTGACTTCAGCCGGGTATTCCTTAGGAAACTGAAAAATCAAGTTAGAGAAAAGGATTTGCAACAAAAGGAGGAAATGAGTCACATCCATTTGGCACATATAGATTCTGGAGATGTAGCATTAGTAGATGTGGACTACAAGGTTCCAGTAATAATCAATATTCCATTGGGAAAGTATATTTGTCAAATGTGTTGGTGGATGGAGGATCAAGAGTAAACATCCTTCCTGAATCAGTTTGTAAGAAACTAAACTTAACCAAATGGGAACCCGCACCTTTTAAGTGAAGATGGAAGATCAAAGAAGAGTGCAACGTTTGGGAATTTTGAGGAATCAAACTATCAACATTGCAGGATTAATCTTTGTTGTGAATTTTTTGGTTATAAGATTGGAAGAAACAACATGTTCCTATCAAATGATCCTAAGAAGACCATGGTTAAGGGCAGCCAAAGTTAAACAACTTTGGGTGCAGACACCATTGTTATTAAACAGAATGCAGATGATTCCTAGGAAAACTATCCCACCATGTTTTAGACCCTAGTCTGCAAAAGGCATCAACATGAGAGAAGCTATTGAATAAGATGAGTAAGAAGAATTCCTTCAAAGGAATGAAACAATCATTCCCATTTTTGAAGTAGATGTGCAAAAGATTGCAGATGCAGTGCATAATCAGGTACATTCACTTGACATAAAATGGACAAAAAGTAGAAATGTTTCAGGTAAAACAATTATTACTAAAAAGTACCAAGAGGAGTAGGAAATAGTAGAAGCAATAAAGCATGCAGAGAGAATGTTTGAGGAACAAATGTCAAAAAGTTCAAGGGTCAGAGAAGATGATTTGGAAGATATGAATTTGGGAGAGGAAAAAGAGCCCAAATTTGTTAGGGTGTCCACCGAATCAATCAAGAGGGCATTGCAATTGATCCCCAAAAGGTGGAAACTATTTTTCAGAAAGACGGGCTAGATGGGTTCTATTGATGCAGGAATTTGATTATTCAATAATTCACAAACCAGGTCAGGAACGGATTATTGTAGATTATTTGAGCAGATTGGCTATAGGTGAAGTTCCCACTCAGGCAATCTACGAATTACCTTATGCAAAAAAGGGGATATCACAGCAACAAAGAAAATCTTACAAGCAGGTTTGTGGTGGCCATCGGTTTTTAAAGATTCCCATCAGTTTTTAAAGACATGTTTGACATATCAAAGGGATGACAGACCCTTGAATGCTGATAGGATGCCTTTACAACCTGTTTTACCACTTGAACCTATTTCAAAGGGATGACAGACCCTTGAATGCTGATAGGATGCCTTTACAACCTGTTTTACCACTTGAACCTTTTCAAAAATGGGGGTTAGATTTTGTGGGCCCTGTGAAGCCAACATCAAAGTTTACGGAGAACAAATATATTCTTTTGGCAATAGACTATTGTACCAAGTGGGTAGAAGCACACGACATGAAAGACAACAAGGCACAAAGTGTGGCTAAATTTCTTTACAAAATTATAATGACTAGGTTTGGATGTCCAGTGGAATTGTTTTCAGATCAAGGACACTTTATCAATAAAGTAATCAGGAAGCTTACTAAATATCACCTGGTTATCCATAAGAAGTCCATAGTCTACTATCCACAGGCTAATGGTCAGGCAAAATCCACTAACAAAAGCCTGGTAAGAATTTTGAGAAGAATTGTTTCAGAGAACAAGAAAGACTGGGATACAAAATTAGATTCAGCATTGTGGGCATTCAGGACAACATTCAAAGTAAGTACGAGGATGACACCATTCAAGATGGTGTATGGTTTGGAAGAAATTTTTATAATGGAATTTGTTGCTCCTAGTTTAAGAATTGCATATAAATTGCGAGGAGATGAGTCATCAGTTTGTAGACAGGAGCAATTATTGAAACTAGAAGAAAGAAAAATTCAGGCTGCTTATGTAATTCAAGCTATTCAAAGGAGAAGACAGGCTTGGGTAAACAAGAATGTCAAATACAAATCATTTTCAGAAGGAGATTGGGTCCTGATGTATAATAGCAGACTTGGCAAGAGGCCAAGAAAACTCAAACTGAGGTATTTGGGTCCTTTTCAAATTGCAAAAGAGATAGGGGATTCAACATTTTTACTGAAAGACTCTGAAGGCAGAATATTCCCTAAAGCAGTCAATGGTTTTAGACTGAAACCTTTTGTGGGTGGGAACCCTCATTTCAAGAGTAAGAATAATGATGATTTAAAGCATGCGGAAAATTTTGTGGGGATTTACATGATTAGTGGTGAAGAGTCATATCGGGTGATTTCAAACTTTGAATTTAAGCGTTACTCCGAGGTCATTTTACCACAAGTCATTTTACAATCACCTTTCACGCATTTCCTTTTTTTCACCTTCTGTGTTTTGCTTCTCTGTGTAGCCATGTCTAAAAAACTTCTCACCATTGATGTCTTTTCTGCTATACCTTCTCAAAATATTGATGAGCAAGGTGCTATGGGGACAAGAAGGTCAGCAAGGAAAGCTTTGCATACTGCTCAGGCCATTGCTATTGTGGATCTACTAATTGATGAAGAGTTGTCTACACCTCTTGAAGAGTCACCACACACCATGGAAACTGGTCCTATTGATCTTTGACATGCCTCACGAGTAAGATTTTAAGGTAATAGCAGCTCAAGAGGATAGGTCTCCTTCAATATGCTATGTTGCCCTAGAAGAATTGGAAGAATAATAATTCTCTTTAGTGTTTCAGCTACATTTGGAAGAAGATAACATAACTCTATTGGTAGGGCTTCACATGCTCTGATGGAATCAGAGTTTGGGCAAGCTCAAGGTGACAGAGGCTACTACCTAGTGAGCAAGCTAAAGAACCCTTTCAGATTTTAGCAAATCAAGTGGTATTTGGAGAAGGTATGTATTTTGGTCAAACTTGAGTATATGTCTAAAGAAAATTATGCACTTCTTCATGTTGTTGAAGGTAGACGAAAGATAGGTTGAGCCAACCTACTCTTTCAAAGGATCAGTTCAGAAGTTTTTCAGAAGAAGAAGAGAAAGGACAGATCCACAAAGATTGGAGCTTTTCTTATTTCTCTACAGGTCCATGCAATAAGCATGACAACTTTTGGGGGGGAAACTTCAAGTGCTATAGAATCTGGGGGGTTACCCAACAAAGATTCTTTTGATTATGGGGATCAAGTTGAGAGCAGCAAGGATACAAAAGTGGGCAGCATTCAGGCAGAGAACCGAAGCAAAATCTGCAAGATCCTCAAAGCCAAAATAGCAAGCCATCAAAAATTGAGCACGAAGAAGAAGACATGTGGAAAAGCTTGGGGGATCAGTTTGATACTGATCTAGACACTTTAGTGGAGACCCCAAAACCCACTATCAATGTTGAAACAAGTATCCTTTTCTCTCATAAACCATCATTGAAATTGAAGAGGAAGAAAATAGGCAGTCCTGCAAACAGAAGACAAACAGTATTTGGGGGAAGGAGTACTATTTAGTAAATTTGAATATCAAATTACTATTTCAAAAGTTTATCAGGCTCTTGACCTTGTTAGAAACTTTGCCTCACAAAGCCAACTGAACAGTTCAGTCTGGCAAAGAGAAAAGTATCAGTTGACAAATCAGATTGTCCAATTGCAGGCTGTTTCCATAAGGGCTGAGGGAGATGCCAAGTTGATTTCAAATCAAGAAGACATAATTGTTAAACTGCAAGATGATTTACTCATTGCTAAAAGTGTTGTTGAGTTTTATAGGTCTCAGTTGCACACAAGGGAAAGAACATCAGAAATCATTCAGTCATGGAAGGAACTATGGTTGTCAACTTTAGATACCCAATTGGAAGTATTGAAAAATGATTATTGTAAGTTACAATCTGAGAATAGTGTGCTTTTGAGCAGGGTACAGGCTTGCCAAGAACTAGAAGCAAAATTGAGGAAATGTATGATGAAGATTTAAATTTGGATGGGTGGTATTTACTGCCACATGATGTTGAAGTATTGAAGACTTAGGTCAGAAAACAGGGAGAGCACGTGTGGTTGGAATTAAAATGGAGAATGGTTTCTCTAGTTAGTATTCCATACCAAAGTTTTGCTAGGGAGGAGCAAACTGATGAATACATGCTTCTTCAAATGCATTATGAGGACCTCAAAAAGGAATTTGATGAAGAACAAAAAAGTGAATAGGGGAAACTCCATCAAATAACTAAGGAACCTACACATGGTCCTGAGGGAACAACGGATTTCCATACTCTTATAGATGTAGTAGAGACACATGAGGCTATGAATTTGGATGTACCAAGACCTGTTACTGAGCAGGTCACTTATCAAAACCTGAGGCAGTTGGAGGCAAGCACAGGTGCTGTAGCAGAGGTTGTTCAAACAGATTTTGGGCCAGGAAGATTTAAAGAGGGAGTTTCCAGGAGTTCATTAAGAAGAAGCCTTGCAAAGCACTAAGGAGGGGGTTGCAATACCCACCGAAGATGAAACAGTACTTGTAGCATTAGCAAAGTCATCAGTTTCCTTGGGAGAGCCTGTGAAGGAGTTACTAAGGAATTCTGATATTTAGTCATTAAAATAGTGTTTTTTAACACTAATGGGATGGGGGATTTCTTATTGGTATAATATTATGTATTTGTACAACTTGGATTCAATTCCATGCAATGTACTTTGCATGGTATTATCTAGTAAGCACTCAAAAAAAAAATTGGAACAAGGGACTAATGGGTGTCATGTCAAATGTTTTTTTTTGTCTAAAAAACTTTTTGCCACCGGGTTGTGCCAGGTGTTAACCTTAGATATATTTTCAGTTAAGTTTTGGTAGAACCTTAGCCTTTAGTTTCAATCTTTGTAAGTTAAATGGATTATACCTTTTCAATTCTGAATGTATTTTATCTTGCACCCCTTGTAATGGGATGAAGAAGAAGGAATGAGAAGGATGAAGAGATTTGGCTATGGAGAATTCTGTTTCTATCTCTTTTCTGTATTCAGTTCTTGTTATGTTCCCTGATTCCTTACTGCATACTAAAAAGGTACTGAACCGTGTGTCAGTTCTGTGTTGGAGTATTGTGATGCTTTGTTTGGTAATCCAGTGAAATTCCTCAACCCCTAATTCCTCAAGAACATGTGTGTGTGTGTGTGTGTGTGTGTGTGTGTGTGTGTGTGTGTGTGTGTGTGTGTGTGTGTGTGTGTGTGTGTGTGTGTGTGTGTGACAGAGAGAGAGAGAGAGAGAGATAGAGAGATATATATATATATATAGAGAGAGAGAGAGAGAGAGAAAGCGAGAGGAATTTCAAAAAAAATTGTAAGCACTATTGGGGTTAACCAAGGATGTCTGTTGTCACCAACTCTCTTTGGTCTATGCATCAATTAATTGGAACAAATGATACTTGATTTTATGCAAGAAGAAGGCATTGAAGAGGTCACTATTTGCAATGCAGTAATCATGATTTTGTTATATGCGGATGATGTAGTGCTTCTAGCACACACTTTAGAAGATGGACAAAAGATTATGGTTGTCCTTGAGAACTTTTGCTTGCATAGTGGGCTGATTGCAAATGAATCCAAAACAAAGGTTATGCTTGTGAAAACCAACCATAAGGAGAAGCCATGCATTGTGTACAACAATGAGACGCTTGAAGTTGTTGAGATCTTTAAGTACCTTGGCCTTGAGGTTCCATCCGATCACAAGTGGCATGAATGTGCTATGCGTCATTTCGAAGTGGTAAAGAGAGCATATTATGCATTTGAGAACATGTGCAATGCGGGAAACATCAAGTGTTGGGTTCTCAAGAAGTACCTTTTTGATGCATTGGTGATACCGGTTCTTCTTTATGGAGTTGAAGTGTGGGGCGGGAGCATCTCAAAGTCTACTTGAAAAGAGTTTGAGAATGTCCAAAAAGCGTTTTCGTACAAACTTTCTCCAAGTTAAGACACAAAAACCATATATGCTCCTACTTCTTGAGTCGGGATCTCTTCCAATTGAGGTTATGGACATGGAAAGGGTTGTGCAGTACATGTTAAAGATGCGTCGAAACCTCCCACATCCACTTCCTACAATTGCATGGGAAGAAAGCAAAAAAGTTCAAAAGACATATAAAAGCAAGATCTTAAACACAGGATGGATGAAAGACATAAAGAAGTGGTTTGGGAGATGGGATGCATTACACTTGCTACATGATGCTTCAATTGACTTCGAAGTGATTGAAGCTTTTCTACAATGCCAATGTATTATGGCTTGGAAGAAATCCGATGGGTCACACTTCATACATCACACCACCCATATTGTCCCCAACTACAAAACCATGTTCTTCACTAAAAGAGGAAATTGTACTCTCACTTACATGCTTGAGCCTATCCCCTTGTTGGGGATACGCACTATCGCAGCCATTCAGCTTAGCTCCCATTCCCTTCGATGCGAGACAAGGCATTGGGGAGATGGAGAACAGTCAAATTGGTTGTGCACATTATGCACACTACAAGTTCGAGAGTCTGAGTACCACACACTACTAGAGTGCTCAGCTTTTGGTCACATCCAAACTTTCTCCTCTCACATTTTCAGCCATGACTTAGACCTACACACTTTCCTCTCCCAGCCACAGTATGGGCTCTCCATTGCGACTCTCATCACCGTAATTTTGGAGCATCGAGAGTCACTCATCAGCCATACACATACTACATCACATGTAATTTTGTTCCATAGGTCATATTTGACCTCCAAGGAGATTAATAAAATCTCTCTCTCTCTCTCTCTCTCTCTCTCTCTCTCTCTCTCTCTCTCTCTCTCTCTCTCTCTCTCTCTCTCTCTCTCTCTCTCTCTCTCTCTGTCTCTCTCTCTCTCTCTCTCTCTCTCTCTCGCACATGGGGGCAATTAAAGCACAGAATGTGGATTTGTGAAGCTACACTTATAAAAACACAGACACATAACACTTTAAGCCCACCCAAAACTCCCTACGCACAAGCATAAGGCTCCTCACGTATATACCTACTTCCCCACGCCCCCATTAGACCTCCGCACGTTGCTCGGTCTTCTCATACACATAACACACATACACACGTGAAGTTGTTGCTTCTCGGTTCTTCTCATACACAACACATAAGCTACACACACACACACACACACACACACACACACACACACACACACACACACACACACACACACACACAATCACACACCTCTTGCGGCAAAAAACCCCATCACACAACGGCCTTCGAGCACCAAGAATCACGAACTGTAGCATCTTTTGGTGGCGGAAAAGCGACACATCAGAAGGATTGGGTCTACTACACATCTCACCAACGGTAATCAGCAACTATTTTTTGTGATTTTTTTTTTTGGGATTTGAATTGGTGAAAAAAGTGTGATATACATATTCATTAATTTATGATCGATTGGTCGTAAGACTCTGATTTAAAACAATGTTCTGCATAAGATTCCTTACAAGGTAGTATACTTGTTGGGTATTTGTACAAGCATAAGAGAGGTATATATGGTTTTCTTCCCAGAAAAACGTTCCATAATAATGTAAAAGGAAAATTCTAATCTGGAAAACCTTGAGTAGGAAAAATGTTGCATGGTCGTGGAACACTGTATGATATGAAGTAATGACTCTTTGAACTAGCATATGATATACCATGTTGGTCTTCTTTGGGTTCAAAAAACAGGCTAAATTTTATGAAAATTTTGGTATATTGTGGACTCTCTCAAAATATATGATCTGCATAGTATTAGACACAAGCTGATTATACTTAGTTGATATTCGAACACGCAAGGTGAATGCCACGCTAGCTTTTGGGTTTCCAAAAACATTCAATAATGTAAGGAACATTCTGATATGGAAAACCTAAATTTATGAAAATGATTTGCATGGTGTGACAAACCGTATGGTATAGTTTGTTAGCTCCATGAACATGCATATGATTTACCTTGCTATTTTTTTGTTGTAAGACAAATTCTAAAATTTATTACGGATAATCTTGAGAAGGATGTAGGAAATAGATGTACACATCGTATATCTTACTTGAATGGCTTTTTGGACATAAAAATGAACCCTGTTTGAATGTAAGTCAGAATATGTTGAACATTCTCTCAGGAATTGGCATCTTATATGGTTTTTTTGGCATCCCTACATCGGATATCATATAGGTGCAGTTTCAACAAAAATCATACGAATGACGACCTCGAGCTTTCAAGTAGACCTTCTATCTATTGAGACGATGTCCAACCAAAATCTGGCATATTTTCTTTTTAGGTTTTCTAGACACTGTAATAAAAATTTCTATAACAAGTTGCTTTTGAGTATTAAGAGAAAATATTTTTGAAACAGTGGGAACGGTATTTTTGAACATTATGAGGAATGGTCTACGAACTTGTGAAGAAAGGTTTTTTTGAAATAATATGGTGATTGGTATACTTATTGAGGAAAAAGTTTCCAAGCTTGTTTTTTTGTTCTTTATAAAAAAGAAAATCCTCATGTGATGCTCCTCAGAGAGGAGGACATGTTTATTTTGAAAAACGGATCTAATTACAAACAAGGCTCTGTCAAAATGTTGCCAGCATCAGTAGTAAAAACCTATTTCTAGATGATTTTTTTTCATAACAACAATGTCAAGTCGAGCATAACCCTATCCATAAATTGAAATATGTACTCAGTTAAAGTTTTTCAAGTATTTGTTGGTTTGGTGTTTAATCAAAAGAAAATCCTCATGTGAGGCTCCTCAAAGAGGAGGGCATGTTTGCTTTTGAAAAATGGGTCTACTTACAAACAAAACTCTGCCAAAATTTTGGCAAGAACATTAGTTAAATACTACTTCTAGATGGAAAGTGGTATACATCTTGTCCTTCGAAAAGATCGTCTACAGATTTTATGTCCCCAAACTCTCTCTCTCTCTCTCTCTCTCTCTCTATATATATATATATATATATATATATATATATATATATATATCCACCTTTGTTGTAGTCTTTCCAGCTTCACGTTTAATCTCTATACAAAAACATTGCTTTCTTTTGTCTCTCTCTCCAACTATTTCAAGAAGATACCATCTCTAGTACAAACCACTAATAGACATTATTTGGTTTATAAAAATGTACTACAGGTATGGTGCTTTCTATTGCAAGCCCACTTGCGGTGGATATACCATCCTTTGAGAATGTGAACCCTAAAACTCGCAAGAGATGTTACCTATCCAATGGAAAGCCTCGTCCCTCCACCATAGGCGATTTTCCAGAGGGGTGTAAACCAGTCTTCCTCATCAAACCAGAAACACCCGTTGTACCAATTGAAACTATGGTAGATAATAATCTACCAAACAAGCCTATTGTAGAAAAAAAATACCGTTAAGAAACGGATCATGCTTGATAGAGAAGCAAAGAAAAACCTCCCTTGAAATGCATATAAGGAGAGTGAGGGGGTTTAGGGCTATGGGACAACGATAACAAGCAGAATAGGTTGTTTGGATACTTGTCTTCCCATCAAGGTAGCCCAAGTTCTAACTTCCTGCTTGTGTTGGATGGTGACAGCTATAGGTCTGATCTTTCATGGTTTCTGAAGCTCAATCAGTCTCCTACCAGAACCGGATGTACAAGCATTAAATGAAGAATTTTGTCGTTGTCTATTTGGTCTTGGTCTATTGTCTACTGTCTATTGCCTTATGTCTATTTTGGTCAAGTGTAAATATATGGTTCTCTAAGAAGGGATACCAAATTTAATCAATCTCTCTCTCTCTCTCTCTCTCTCTCTCTCTCTCTCTCTCTCTCTCTCTCTCTCTCTCTCTCTCTCTCTCTCTCTCTCTCTCTCTCTCTCTCAGAGGATAATTTCCTACAACGTTAATTTATCTTCTTCTTCTTCTTCTTCTTCTCACTTAGTAATTGGGATTGTGGGTGATCCAATAGCCATCCAATAGAGTGCATGTGGTGAGCCTTTTGGTTGAAGCTCTAGAGTAGTAGTTTGCTTCTCTTTTTAATAATCTAAGTATGGGTGACCATGGGCCCAAGCCCAAACTGATCATGATAAGAGCATGAAGATATCGTATGCGAACAATGCTTCATGAGTAGAGTCTCCTTATGAGTAGAAAAGTGTACATACATGGTTGGTCCTTGAGTTTCATCTTCCAAGAATATACTTATTGCAAGGTTTACATGGTATTTCCAACAATCGAATACAAATGGTATTATTAACATCAACTTCCTTTAGGTTTGGTCACATGGTAAGTAGAAACCTTTTTTAGTGAGGCTACACTCTAAGCGACCTCTTTGCTCAACACATTGATTTCAAGTGGCATCTACTTGAGGAAACCCAAACAATAGCGCACGTGCACACGCACACACACACACACACACAGCTTTGAATCACTAGTCAACAAAGTAGCCAAGCCATTTAGACTCCTCATTTTGGGAAAAAGGTTCACGTCTTATTGGCATGCATAATTGTCTTTTGCGGTGATGTTCACTATTCAGTAAGCCGATATAGATAGAGCACTCTCTCTCTCTCTCTCTCTCTCTCTCTCTCTCTCTCTCTCTCTCTCTCTCTCTCTCTCTCTCTCTCTCTCTCTCTCTCTCTCTCTCTCTCTCTCTCTCTCTCTCTCTCTCTCTCGTGCTCCCACCATGACCCATCTTGAATTTTTATCTACATTATTAGTATTAGGTATCCAATACTCTCTCCACAGATAGGTCCTGCTATTCAAAGTGCTAGAAATGTTTTTGAGAAGATTTATCATTGAACATCTTATTCAAAGAGGTTGTTAATGAGAGAGGAAGTCCACATATCTCTCTCTTTGTGCTTGCACTCATTTGCAACAATCTGAGTACAACCTTCCACTTCCATGGTTGCCATGTTCTACAACTGAAACCTTTCAACCTTGACTCAATACTTGGCATTATGTAATATGTCAGCATGGGAAAATGCATTCGTCAGCAGGGATCTTTGGAAAAAATTGTTTTTCATAGCAATGCTTTGGTGGTATGTACACCATATGTCTATATGTTTCTACTCTATCATTGGAAGGCCATATTCACACACTCCATGTGGCTACATGTGGGTATAAGTGGGAGGTGTTGAGTATGGGAGTCACCTGCGCTACCAAAAAGCCATTTGGGACCCCGAAGCTTGGAGGGGAACCCATGGGAAGCAGCAATCAAGGACGTCCAGCCAAAGATTGGAGGGGATGGAAGGCAAACACGTAGGGACTAGAGGATAACAGGCACAGAGAGAGAGAGAGAGAGAGAGAGAGAGAGTTGTAGATTACCTAGAGAATATGGTTGTCATTGTGCTCACATCGTCTTGAGCTAGTTAGCTAGTAGATTACCTAGAGAATATGGTTGTCTTTGTGCTCACACCATCTTGAGCTAGTCAGCTAGTTGCATATCTCTTAGCTCAGACAAGCAACTCTCTCTCTCTCTCTCTCTCTCTCTCTCTCTCTCTCTCTCTCTCTCTCTCTCTCTCTCTCTCTCTCTCTCTCTCTCTCTCTCTCTTCTCTCTTGCATTCCACATGGCATCAACTAGGGAGTGAGGTGGTGAGCAGCAGGACATTAGGAGGGTTACTTGAGTGGGGGAGTGAAGACAAGAGTGTGCGAGAGAGAAGAAGAAGAAGAAGAAGAAGAATAGAGAGAGAGAGAGAGATTCTTCCTTATATAACAAGCTTCTGTTGACATGCGACCGAGTGTATGGTGCAAGAGAGGGAGTGGGTGAGGAGTGCCACATAGAGAGAGAGAGAGAGAGAGAGAGAGAGAGAGAGAGAGAGAGAGAGAGAGAGAGAGAGAGAGAGAGAGAGAGAGAGAGAGAGAGAGAGAGAGAGAGAGTCCATTGCTGCTAGCACTCTCTCCATGTGCTCCCGATGATGTATGTGTGCTTCATACTCATGTGGAACTTCAAAACAATTGCATGCTCATGCACTCATCTAGTAGCCCCCTTCTAAAAATCCTACACGTTGGGACACATTGCACTTATTGACCATTCTAGGTTCATATAAATGTTGGGGTATAAAGCCCAATGTGGTCGCCCAGGTAAGTGGGCGGGCCGCCAGGTATGTACACATATTCTTTTGTAAAAACCTAATAAGAACTCACTATGCTCTACACATTACAGTAGAGCGAGTTCACCATATCATCGTGCTCTTCTTCTCGCACTCTCTCTCGCGTCACACTTCCGCTCGTACTCCTTCAACTGGTATCAGAGCTCAGATCGAGGCTCGGGGCAGCATTTGCAGGTAGCCAGAGTCACCTGCTCAGATTGGAGTGAGATTTGGCAGGCGAAGACACGGCCCCAAATCTTGTGGGACAGCCCAAAGGGCTGGTGTTCTCAGAATTTCATTCTGAGGTCATCTCGGTCACCGTTCGGCTTCGACAAAGTTCTGCGCAGGCCATTTTCGACTACGTGGTCTCAGCGGGTACAGATCCGACTCTGCAAATTTGGGGTTTCGGCCTATGACTGTAGGTGCTGAGGATATCGGCACTCCGAGAGTGTTGATTTGTGGATGTCTACACATCGAAGGACGGCTCACAGTTCTCGGAGGTGTGTCACATACGACACGGGCGCATCTACACACAGACTGTGGGCGACATTCACTAGTTTATCACGTAGCTTGTGTTTGTTGCTTGATATTCCAGATTTCATCCTGACATTGCAGGTACTTCCACATGGGATGTATTGTCAGAGATGATGTATGTCGGTTGAGGGTTTGTTGGCTGTGAGTCACGCAACAAACAACCGCTGCAACGGTTATAGCATATAGTGGGAAATTTGTGGATGTATGACTTTGTGGGAAGTCTATGTACTGTCAGATTTACTGCAGCCTTTGTTGAGGGTCGAGTGAGGTTTTATTGAGCTGGGGGATTCTCGAATGTTGAGATCCTTTCGATGATACAGGTCTTGGAGCGATCCCTCGAGCACCCTTAGATAGGTAGCTAGGATGTATTGACTGTGAGTTAGACAGTTGGGATTGCATCTTTGCTTTACTGCCGTTGAGGCATTGTCGCAGTCTATGCTTACAGGACAGTGACAGGACAATGAGAGACAGTACAGGTGCAGGACAGGTTTACCCACAGCTTACAGTGTTAGAGAGGCAGTGGTTTTTTGAGTTGTTTTTTGGTCTGTTTTTTAGTACACCAAAGCCATTTTACAAAGGAGACTCTGCTGAAATTTATGCAGAATCTGAAGCTTTCTTGGTTCATTTGACAGGTTGATATTGGTTCAAAGGTCAGTTTACAGGGGAAACTCTGCCAAATTTTTCCCAGGAAAGTAAACTATTGTGAAGCGTAGCTATGGCTGGATCACAGGACACTGCTCTTTACAATATCAAGAAGCTGGATGGAACCAATTTCCCATTGTAGAAGAAGCAGATTTGGCACGTGTTGGTACAAAAGAAGCAGATAAAACCTATAAATCTCAAGGGGATAAAACCAGAAGATATGGACGAAGATGAATGGAGTGAAATGGATGAATTGGCACTTTCTACCATTATGCTGACTTTGGCAGAAAGCGTTTACTTCAATGTAGCAGACAAGATGTCAGCTTATCAAGCATGGTTAAAGCTTAGTGATCTTTATGAGGAGTAGAGTGCAGCTTCACAGGTATACTAGCTTAAGAAGCTTGTTGACTTGAAGATGAAAGAAGGGACACCTATGTCCAATCATCTGAATGAATTCAACACAATCTATAGTCAATTGTCAGCTCAAGGTGTCAAGTTTGATGAACCTGTTAGAGCTATGTTCCTATTGATCACGTTGCCGAAAAGTTGGGACACTTTTCGCACAACTTTTAGTAATTCTGCACCTCCAGATGGTTTGAACATAGCAGGTGTAGAAGGAAGTCTGCTTATTGAAGAAACCAATAGAAAGACAATGGACAAAGGCAAAGGAACAGCCTTAGTTGTCAGGGGAAGGACCGAAGAAAAGTACAAAGGTGGAAAGAGGAATCAGTCTCGTAGCAAGTCCCGCAGTGCTAAAGGCAAGAGTGACATAGAATGCTACCATTGTGGCAAGAAGGGTCACATCAAAAGAAACTGCAGAGAATGGAAAGCAGAAAAAGGCAAAGAGAAAGCTAAAGACCATGGTGAGAAGAACAAGTCCTCAATGAAGATTCAAGAAATAAATGTGAAAGACATTGTTGCAAAGGATGACTATCTAGTGTCAGGAGACATCTACTTCTTGAAGAATACAATGGACTCAGCTCTTCTTACAGCATCTGATGGAAATGCACTGAGTGACTGGATTATAGACTCAGGGGCATCACTTCATGTGTCTCTAAACATGGAGTGGCTTACCTCTTATGTGACCACTAAAGATCATGTTCGGCTAGGTAATGGGTAGACATGTGAGATCTTAGGTGTTGGAAATGTTCAATTGAAGTTTCAGAATGGATCTTCTTTCACGCTGGAGAATGTGAGACATGTTCCCGCAATTACAAAGAGCTTGATCAGCACAGGTTTACTTGATGATGCTGGCTACGTCACCACTTTTGGACAGAACATGTGGAAGATATCCAAGGGTTCTATGACAGTAGCACATGGAGTAAAGTCTGGAGGACTTTACATGATTTATGTATCAAATGTCTCTAAAAATGTAATCAATGTAACCGAGCAGCCGAACGTTTCTTTGTGGCATAGCCGGTTAGGACATATGTCCAAGAAGGGAATGGAAATCTTGTCTCGTTCTGGTTATTTTCCTGGCTTTTCATTTAAAGATTTTGAATTCTGTGAACATTGTCTGTATGGTAAGCAAACACAGCAGCCACATAAGCATAGAAGTAGTAGAAGAGATACACAGTTGGCACTTGTTCATAGTGATTTGTGTGGACCTATGCCTAACCTATCTCTAGGGGGAGCTTCTTACTTTATGACATTTATAGATGATTACTCGAGGAAAGTATGGGTTTACTTTCTCAAGCACAAGGATGAAGCGTTTAGTGTTTTCAAAACGTTTGTGACACTTGTGGAGAATCAGAGTGGCAAGAAGCTTAAATGCTTACGCACTGACAATGGTGGAGAGTATGTTTCAAAGGCCTTTCAGGACTTTTGTGAGTCAAAAGGTATAAAACGTGAACTTACTGCTCCTTACAATCCTCCTCAAAATGGTGTTGTTGAGAGGATGAATAGGACCATACAAGAGAAGGTCAGAAGTATGTTGTCTAATGCACAGCTGCCAAATGGGTTTTGGGCTGAAGCTGTATCAACAGTTGTTCATCTTGTAAATAGATCTCCTAGCAAGGTTTTGCAGAAGGATTCAGTGCCAAAGATGGTATGGTTAGGCAAAATTCCCTCATACAAGCATCTCAGAGTCTTTGGCTGTGAGGCATATACTCACGTTCCTAAGGAATTTAGGAACAAACTTGAGCCAAAGAGTAGAAAGTGCATCTTTCTAGGCTATGGTAATTCTGGTGAGATGGGGTATAGACTTTGGGATCCCAAATCCAGAAAGGTTGTCCGCAGCAATGATGTTCACTTTAATGAATCCAAATATCAATCTAAACTAGAGAGGGTTGAGGAGATTAGAAGAGTTGTCTTCCAAGAAGATGGACCTGCATGTGCAAGAGAAAATGTCAGGGCTCAAGAGGAGCAAGGATAGGATAGATTGGAACCATAGGTTGTGGCTGAGCCTGAGCCACCTATCGTGCGTAGATCTGGACGTACCACGCGACCTCCTGATAGGTTTGTTCCATCTATGAACTATGTCATGTTGACTGATTGCAATGAGCCTTCATGTTACAAGGAAGCAGTGCAAATGAAGGACTCCGGGAATTGGCAATTGGCCATGCAGTCAGAGATGACAGCTCTGCATAAAAACCAGACATGGAAGCTAGTTAAATTACCACAGGGCAAAAAGGCTCTACCTTGTAAATGGGTTTACTAGGTATAAGATCACCGCTCATGATAGTCAGCCAAAGTACAAAGCAAGGCTTGTTGCCAAGGGCTTTAAGTAAGAACAAGGCATTGACTTTGATGAAGTCTTCTCTCCGGTGGTCAAGATGACTACATTGAGATGCTTTCTTGCATTGGTTGCCATATTAGATTTGGTGTTGCACCAAATGGATGTCAAGACAGCGTTCTTGCATGGTGATTTAGATGTGGAAATTTACATGCAGCAGCCAGAAGGGTTTGTTGAGAAAGGCAAGGAAGATTTGGTATGCCAGTTGTTAAAGAGTCTTTATGGCTTAAAACAATCACCAAGGGCATGGTACCATAAGTTCCACAAGTTTATGCTTTCTCAAGGCTACAAACATAGTGAGTTCGATCATTGTCTATATACAAAGAAGGCTAAGGATGGCAGTTGGCTGATCCTTATTTTGTATGTGGATGACATGTTGATTGCTGGCAAGCACTTGGAAGAAATTTCAGCTTTGAAGTCAAAGATGGGAAAATCGTTTGACATGAAAGACATGGGTGAGGCAAGTCATATACTTGGTATGCGCATTGAGAGAGACAAATCAAAGAAGTTGATTTGGTTATCTCAAACAGAGTATATTGACAAGGTTTTGCAACGTTTCAATATGGAGAAGGGAAAGGCATTGAGTGTTCCATTGCGACCATATGTGAAACTTAGCAAACAAGATTTTCCTGTGTCTAAGGAAGAAGAGGCTGAAATGGATAAGATTCCATATGCGTCTGCAGTGGGTAGTTTAATGTATGCAATGATTGCTACTCGCCCAGACATTGCATTTGCAGTGGGAGTAGTAAGTCGATACATGTCAAACCCAGGCAAGAAACATTGGGAGGTAGTGAAAGGAATATTGAGATACCTGAAAGCTACAAAGAGTATGCGTATATGCTATGGGAGTCAAGAGCTAAGTGTAAAGGGTTTTACGGACTCAGATTATGCAGGTGACTTAGACAACCGAAGGTCTACGTCAGGGTATGTCTTTACATTGGCTGGTGGAGCAGTATCATGGCGTTCTAGATTACAAGATTGTGTTACTCAGTCTACTACAGAGGCTGAATATGTTGCAGCATCAGAGGCATGCAAAGAATTAATTTGGCTTAATCGACTAGTAACAGATTTTGGAATCAAAGAAGAGATACCTGTGTTATATTGTGATAGTCAAAGTGCTATACAATTGGCTCGCAATCCAGTTTATCACTCAAAGACAAAGCATGTGGATGTGAAGTATCACTTCATCAGGGAAATGCTCGAGGATAAGCAACTTCAGCTTGTCAAAGTTCACACCACAGAAAATCCTGCTGATCTACTTACAAAAGGACTTCCCTCAGAGAGCTTTGCCCATTTTCTCAAGCAGTTAGGTGTAGGGTAGTACATCACTTCTCTACATCTCTTGTATATTAGCTTGTATAGTAGCTTCTCTCACACTTAAAGTACCACATTGGACTTTAAGTGGGAGGTTGTTGGGGTATAAAGCCCAATGTGGTCGCCCAGGTAAGTGGGCAGGCCGCCAGGTATGTACACATATTCTTTTGTAAAAACCTAATAAGAACTCACTATGCTCTACACATTACAGTAGAGCGAGTTCACCATATCGTCGTGCTCTTCTTCTCGCACTCTCTCTCGCGTCACACTTCCGCTCGTACTCCTTCAATAAAGACATAACTATTTGGTTCAAGGTCTACTTATTCGTCATTAAATGCTGCTGGGAGTTAGTGTACATGGTGACCATATCTTCCTCTGTCCAAGAAGCAAGCTTCAATGAAGAGAAGAGGGTTCCAGCTTTTTTTTTTAGTTTCATTCATCTCACTAAATGGTACATGGTGGTCTTGAGTGAAATAAAGCTAGTAATATTCTGAAGATCTATAATATGCTCCAACATTAGGAGATGAAGAATCAGAGATAGCATCATTGTCTTCATCGTCATTATATGTGCATCTGCATCATCAGCATCACCTTCACTATCACCATCATTGCTAAATGCATCTGCCTCACCATCGTTGTCATCTCTTCCATCATCAACACAATTCTATGCTAGCTCTACAGTGACAAAGATCAGATAATGATCACCCGAGTTATTTAGATACATTGAATGCACAAACGGTCTCCCCTTAGCCATAGCTTAGCGAGGGCCTTGCAAGCCTTGGTAACAGGGTAACATACAAAGAGATGTTTCAAGCCACTACGGGGGGCCTCAGGGCACGTGGAGATGAAGCAGAGGAGACATGTAGAGGAGGTGGCAAGGTTGAAAGGAGACACCGGGGGAAATATAGGAGAAGGTGCATGATGGAAGGCACTATCGGGCAGACAGGAGATGGGGATGGTGAGCCTGACGGGATGAAAGATCAAGGGACAAAATGGAGCTGGAGACGGTGTACATAAGCAGGCAAGGAGAAGCACGGGAAATATGGGACCACAATGAAGGGCTTGTGGAGGCGGATAAAACGATGACAATCCATAGAGTTCAGCTACAAAACTTTATCCACGGGCAGTGGACTAAAGATAATATGGAGCCACTCCATGAGCAAACACAAAATTGAGCACCTCTCCCTCTCCCTCTCCATGACTTTGCCTTGCGCTAGCGTTCTTTTGTTCTGCCTTTACCATCTATATTATCATTACCATCTATCTATTTACTCTTTTTCTATCTATTCTACTCTATTAAGGAGATTCAAATTTAGGCATACCATGTGGCACCACAAGCAAGCAAAGTTGATGGATGTCGGGAGGCCTCCCTACATGACTGCAGGAATAGGGAGTTGAAGAGCCGTGTGTGTGTGTGTGTGTGTGTGTGTGTGTGTGTGTGTGTGTGTGTGTGTGTGTGTGTGTGTGTGTGTGTGTGTGTGTGTGTGTGTGTGTGTGTGTGTGTGTGTGTGTGTGTGTGTGTGTGTGTGTTTTCCAGCAACAATATAACATAAACACCAAAGACTCCTTTCAAATTACAAAAGACACTAGAAACTATGTCAATGAAAAGGTGGTATAATTCCCATTCATGGTACAGAACAATCTTTATACATAAGTACAAGAGAATCAAGAGCCTGAAGATATATAAATCCACCATCTTCAAGCTAAGGAACTTTCAAAACCAAAGTTGAGAATGTAACCCTCACCTGCACCCATGGAAACAA
Source organism: Adiantum capillus-veneris (assembly GCF_014529385.1). Taxonomy (NCBI): domain Eukaryota; kingdom Viridiplantae; phylum Streptophyta; class Polypodiopsida; order Polypodiales; family Pteridaceae; genus Adiantum; species Adiantum capillus-veneris. The sequence continues at coordinate 172,825,881 of NC_140931.1, read as the reverse complement.
CACAACATTTAGTTAGCATTGGCACCGTATGCAGGTGATGCATGGGTATCCCACATGTTATAGATGTCACCCAACTAGATTGTTTTCAAAGACAAATAATAAGAAAGGTAAAGCTAATTATATATTCAGAGATGGTTTCATTTACAAGGGGGGAAACCATTTGGAGCCCCTTTTGCTTTGCAAGTTGTCATGAGATAAGGCCGGAGACGAGTTTTATGAGGCAATTTAGCCTCGAAGTGGGCCACATATACTTGTTTCTTGACTTTACAGAGTTTGGCATTAATTGCCACATTTTTTTCTGGGTCTGTGACACTGCTCATACTGGAGTCACATGTAACACAAAGAGATGTTAGTAAGTAAGTCCTACACCTCCCTAGATGGAGTCTAAAAACCACACGTAAGGTAGTAAGTATGAGTGCTTAATCCCCTTAATCATAATACATATAGATGGGATATTCTAGAGTTCCTCATTTGTTCCAAAAGCCAGGGGAGTGTGCCGCCAAGGCCCATAACATCGATGCAATAAGCAACCATCTACGGCCTCATGAGCAGCCCTAAGTTAGCCATTTACAACCATATCTACCATATTCCACAACCCTTCATAACCATATTCATAACCATATTCAGCCACAAGCAATCTTAACCCTATTCATCACAACCAACCATTCATAACCATATTCGGCCAAATGAGCAATTTCGCCAAAGATCTATATACACAACACTAAAACGGCATAGACCATATCTGAGCAAGAAAGGTAGGCTCGATAATGAATCCCAAAGGCACATCATCAGTAGAATAACCTCCACGGCAGCCTCAACAAAGTATACTAGGCCGCTTGTCTTACACCCCACAAGTAGGCGAATCCTACCATATAGGGTCATTCACCAAGTATGAAGAAAAACTTCTATCATTACTTTTTAGCTAAAAAAGAAATTCAAGGCAACCATTATCCAGTATCGAAAGAGGGTACAATCTTTCAATGTTTTTTTCATATACATGCCTATGATAGGTCAGTAGATATGCATTGACAGATATCCCTAAACTCAAAATGGAATTACAAAACCAATGCCGCAGACACCAAAAGGGTGCTCATATGCATGCTTATGATAAGTCATTCATAAATTGAAAGCATTTCCTAAACTCAAAAGGCAAGTAAAAAAACTAGTGCCATAGATACAAAAGGTTTAGTAGAAGTTGCCATCCCATGTGCATATTCCGGCATATGCATGAAGAATATTACTATATCAACAAGTGAATCACAACACATCCAAACAATTAGGACAGTAGTCCCATATCAATGCCATAAGTCACTTGAGATTGAGTCGAAGCAGCCAGCTCCACAATAGCATGCTTATCTTTGCCTTTTTCCATAGAGCCGACCACCTAAAGATACACCCTTTGTAGGTAAAACCCTCACAATCCCAATGTGCAGTCAACCACTCACAAGTACACACACACACACACACACACACACACACACCACAGAAGCACATAGTACCAATGTTAAGTGAGTATGGAAGCTCACCTTTTATAGGGTTTGGTGGGAGTAGACACATTCCTTCATAGCAGTATGGCAGGCCCAGCTTCATGAGGAAAAAGATACATAGAGAGAGAGAGAGAGAGAGAGAGAGAGAGAGAGAGAGAGAGAGAGAGAGCACATTGTAGTGGCAGATCCACTAGTGGGGAGCCACCGTAACATTAAGTAGACGAGGACAAAGTTTACACAACCAGGTAACCCGCCCAAAACCTCATTACCCCCTTTAACTTCTAAGGGCTATGTACCATTAAGATTCCACAGACTAATATCATTTTAGAAATTCACCTAGTGAATTCAAGCCTTTTATTCACCAAAGGTTCCCCAGGCCAACAGTCCCCAGCTAATTACACCAAGGAAATAGCAACATGCCACTCCTATATATTGGAAGGAGTTTGAACTTTGCATAAATAGCCATGTGTGTGTGTGTGTGTGTGTGTGTGTGTGTAGCTATTTTAATTAAAATAATTAACACATCAATGAACAAGAAGTTCAAAAAGACGATTGGCTAAAGATGTCTAGGCAAAGATAAGTAAAGAAACAACTCAGTCTTTGATTCATAACAGTACAACATAATAAGAATGAAGTATCATTCCGAATGATTTGTACAAAGGTATCAAAACTATCCCAATTGAATCAACAAATGTTTTTAAAGTTGGACTGCAGCAGGCTAAACCTCTTTAAGCCATATAATTCTCACTTGCATCCATATAGTCAAGACAACAGATATCTTAGACTTGGCTACGTATGGTAGGCTTCAAAGAACCTATCAATTGTTATCCATGTCAAACTTAAAAAAATTTAGACTAGCTATTGTCCTATACAAAGTAATCCTACCAGAATTGCTTCATATGTTAAAAAGTTCTTCTTTAAAATAACCTTTTACTGTGAGAGGAAATCGACAACTCCATATCATCTTATGTAATTTCCTTAGTTTAAACATTGTATGAAAAAAACCCAGGTTTAGGTCAGCCAGCAAAAACCTTAGTTAAACGAGTAATCTTTTGCAATAGGCATGCTTACCTATGAGCACCCATTTAAGTATCATAAAGAGATTGGTATCAAAACAGCAGCTGGATTGAACTACCCAGGAAGTATCAGCCAGAGTCAAAAAAATGGAGTTCATTCTTAATGGTAACAAATGATTTCAAGTCATCCCTTAATCAGTGCCACAACAGACCATCAATAAGGTATAACAACAAAAGTTTTTAGATAGATTTTTACTCAAGCTTTAGTGAGCAGGCCCGAAGTATCTTTATCCAGATCTAAGCCATAGTTGGCGAGAAAGATTCCAACCAGATGTAGTGAAAAAACGACCAGTATTAAGCCGACAATCTAAGTATCAAGCTGAAGGTACAAAATCTAGCTACAACTAGTTATATTCAAACCAGACCATATCAATATTCACTAGCTGTAGTGGAATATGTATGTTAAAAACCAGATCTAATCCAGACATCCAAGCAATAGGTGAAGGTCAGATTTGTAAGTCAAAACAGTCTCCCCCAAATCATAATACTATAACAAACTTAGGTATTTAAATCACCAGATCATTATCCATAAGTAGAGGGCAAGATTAGAAGACCAGATGTAGTGAAAAAAGGACCAGTATTAAGCCGACAATCTAAGTATCAAGTTGAAGGTACAAAATCTGGCTACAACCAGTTATGCTCAAACCAGACCAGATCAGTATTCACTAGCTGTAGTGCAGATCTAAGCCAGACATCCAAGCAATAGGTGAAGGTCAGATTGTAAGTCAAAATAGTCTCCCCCAAATCATAATACCATAACAAATTTAGGTATTTAAAGCACCAGATCATTCTCCATAAGTAGAGAGCAGGATACCTGTAGACTTTTAAGGTACAAAGCAAATACTAGGACCTGTACACCCATCAGCATAACTCTAAGTATTATAAAAAGTTTCTCGTGGTACCCAAGTAAGGCTGCAGTATCACCCCAAAGCTAAAACTGAAATATCATCCCATAACCAAAAACTGAAATATCATCCTCAAGTAACCTCCCTAGTCCAACAATGTACAAAAAATAAAAAAAATTATCTAATCCATTTAGTTTCGTCAAGCCCAGTAAAATGGAAAGGAAAAAACCAACTCTGCCTAGGTCAGTAGTCCAAGGAGAAGAACATCATTTATCTAGGAAAAATTCCACCAGAAACCTTCTTTATGAAGCAAGTTGTGGGTAATCTATGAAGCCAGCAGGCTTGTAGTGATATATGAAGCAAGCGAGTGGGCATAAAGCCAAACCAGCTAACATACTTTAGAAATCCCAGAAAAAAACCAATGTTAAATCAATAAAGTGAGCCATTCTGATCAGTTATGTAAGCAAAACCAACTCATCCAATTTGACCATCCTCCGAGTTATTCTAGCACAATCATAATCAATAAGTAATCATTCAATATGATGATAGTATGAGAAGTAATCTATCAAAGCAAAACAAGCTAGGGAAAAACAAACATCACCATTAATCAAGTGCTGCATTACACTAGCTATCTTGAGTTTTTTTCTTTTTTAACTTTAGCCAGCTAATCTAAAGTATATCACCCATGAAAAAAAACGAGAAGCCCTTATGAGAAGGACATGTGTGTTTAGGCAGCATGGTAGAGCTTTTATTTTAATTTTCAAGCTAAATATCCAGTTAATAAGCATGTTCAGTTTAAAGGTTTTTTTTTAAAAAAAAGACTAGTTAAAGTCCCCCAACAGAGCAAGGGATTACCTAAGTATTGCAATTTTGAGTACAGAGTTAAACCTGTGAGTAGAAGTAATCACTCGATTTTCTCCATAAAGCCAAGAGAGCCCAAGTCTAAGTGAAGGGAAGAGCCCCTCACCTTAATATAGGAGTCAGAGAAGCATGACAGTAGTTGTCACAGCACGCCAGGTAAGGCCACCCCCTGTAAGCCATTCATGGCATGTAATATTCATCGAGATCGTGTGCAAGCCCTAAGGAGGAGGAAATTTAATGAAAAAGGTAGAGCAAAAGGCATCACCGGGCCGCCAATCATCATCAGAAGGGGATCAGTGGCGACAGGAAGAAAAAATGGGAACGTAACCCATCACTTGATTCCAATAGGTTAAAAGCCTACGAGACTGCTCCCACCAAGCCTTTTTGTGGTTAATACTTATGGGTTAAAGATTTTATAAGGGATTGCTCCTACTGAGCTCATAATCAAAAGAATAGTCCATATTCAACCATGCTAACCATGACAGCAGTGTAAGTAATAGTTGGAATCAAGGTCCTAAAAACCACCTTATGAGGTAGTTTACAAGTGTGGCAACCAAGAAAAAACCTTGCATTGGTTTGTGCCAGGAGGAGCTTGTAAGAGGCATTCTTACGACCATGCTCACCCAGTCAACATAGTGAGCCAACAACAAGAAGTTCAAATCTTAGTTTGGTAATTAATCTTACAATGGAGAGACATATGCTAAGAATAGGCTACTTGTAATTATGCAACAAAAGGATTCAAGTCCATGCTAGAAGTATGTTGGGTACAGCATGAGTTGTATACATAGTCTAGGTAGCAATACTACTGAGTTAGTGTAAATAGAACTAGCCATCATAGCTAGATGCAGTGACCAAGTGTGTGTGTGTGTGTGTGTGTGTGTGTGTGTGTGTGTGTGTGTGTGTGTGTGTGTGTGTGTGTGTGTGTGTGTGTGTGTGTGTGTAGCAGTTCTAAATCTATATATATATACGCAAACGAACACTAACTGTTCAAAGACTAACAATTCTAGAAAAGTACAGTGGCATTGCACAATAATTTATTTGCATTTGTGAAAATAAATTTTGTACAAAGGTAATGAAGATAACAAAATACAACTCAAGAATCCATAAACCCAAAGTCTGGGAAAATTTTGCGTCACACTAAGAGATTCACCATTCGTTAAGAACTGGACATTTTAATCAAGGAAGGTAGCCCTCACCTGCACCCATAGCCACAAGAAAACTATTCGTTAGCACGTGACTGTACGCAGGTGATGCGGGGCATCCCAGTTGTTATCCATGTCACCTTTTTTTTAAAAAAACATAGTTCTTAACAAGTATATTGTTCATTTTTGAAAAAACCTTTCTCTGGCAATTTTTCCAATCTGATAAAGGAAAGTGAACACCCATAAAGCAGCTATGTATCTGGTTATTCCTCAATTTTATATATATATCTTTTTTTGAAAAAAAATTTCTTTGCTACACTTAAGTTTTCAAGAAAAAAGAAAAACTTCTTTATTAATCTGACTGGAGAGAATTTCGCTCTATAGCGGTAGGCATAGTTAATCTCAAGCCAGATCACAGGTCCATTAAGGACCATCTCATCCTTGTGGTTTGAAGTATAGAACAAAACAATCTTTTAGAACAGATCCTACTTCAAGAACCCATTTATAAGCACCCTGAGATATCTTCAAAGAAACTTCTAAGAATTTACAAATTTATAAACCTGAGCTCACCCCTTTTTTCTAATTTTTTATTTTTTATAAAAAAACTTTATTTCTCAAGAAATATCTATGCTTATCATGTCATGTCTGACATACTGTAGCCCAAGCCAGATATAAGCTGTTTTTTATATATCATAAAGCCCTAGACGAGTCAGACTCAGACCATGTCCGAGAAGATACAACAAAAGTTTAACCAGCAAAGATCAGTTAAAGGGAAATATATGACTTTCCTTATAATACCAAGGCGTTTAAAACCAACTTCTAGAAGCTTTTTTGTATATATTGCACGATGTTAGGTAAAGATCAGTTCATATATACTTGAGTGAAATTAGGAAGCCATCAGATGATGACAAGTAAATTCTATTGAATAGCCGAGGGTTCGAACCAACCAAGACCTTCAGAACTCAGTCACTATGTTGAAGTAATGATAAGTCACCGAACACTATCACTAAACTTCATAGTATGTGATGTAAAAAAGATCAAGTAAATTTGAAACCAGCTTAATCAATCTGGTATGTGTTGCCACTCTTACCTCTATAGACAATCCGGTATGAGTTGCCACTCTTAATCAATCCGGTATGTGTTGCCACTCTTAGCTTTATAAAGAATCAGATAATGAGCAACATATCAGGGGCTAGTACTTAGTACATACAAAATACCTTTTAGCCGATTCAGTGAGATAGGCATCTACTCTAAAAAACAATTCGATCTTACTAGTAGGTGATGTAATATGGTAAAAACGGCTAAGTCAATTTGCAAAACCAAAATTTACTCCTACACATGGTTATGTGATATTACTTACTACCAACCAAATATCAGAATACAGGACACCATTTCTGAAACCTGTATTAAGTGCCCTCAGAATAGTCTTCAGCTGATTCAATAGAATAGGTACCAGAACTAGAAAGTGAATCAGTCAAGGGATTGTCCTCTTACTCAAAGGACCTCAGCAATGTAGTGTTACTATAAACCAAAATATCTTTTCAACCTTATAAGATCATTACAAATCATTTTTTGTGAATTTCTGGGTTTTTTTCCATCTGCAGTATCCCTTTCAAGAGTACATTACATCTATTGAGTAGTTTTTTAACAGAACATAACATCCTCACCCATATATACAATTCCTTTCCTTTAAGTACCATACAATCCTCTTTTCTCCGTAGCCATACTCCCTCATACCTGGCAGTCTCCCCATTTTTCTTTTTTTTTTTTAATTACAAATTTTTCCTCAAAAAACCAGCTATACAGCACTTTTTACGGAAACCAGACATATTACTACCATCATTCAAAAAAAACTAGGTAGTTCTTAGTTTAACTGAGCCATTCACACTTCTTCCCCTAACAGTAAGAGTCAGTTTCCAGAACCAGGTTATATATTTTTTTTATTTTTTTTTTACGAAAACAAACACCATTAGTCAAAGAGAGTTATAATTTCCTATCTGTCCCAGAGCAGACATGTACTCCCACTAAAATTTCTCCCATAACCAGTAAGACCTGTTTCCGGATCAATTTTCCTTTTTAAAAAATCTATATTACTAGTTTTTTAAGGCCTTTCACAACTTTTTTCAGCATAGCTTCGAAATAACAATTGCCAGTCTCTAGAGTAAGAAAAAAATTATGTTTGACCTGTAGATTAGGAGAAGCAGACGCCTCCACAATGTCCTTCCCATTCTTTTTAGGCATGTTGAGCATACAGTAGTAAAATAGCTTCTAACACACACAGTATAGAATGCTCACACAAGTGAATACAAAGCACAATGCTAAGTGAGTATGAATACTCACCTTTAAGAGGCTTTTATATCTGTTGATGTCCATCAGAAGACAATACGCCAGACTCGGACAGGCTTCCGCCACTCGAGGTTGCCTATACGGGCCATTAACTCAGGGATTGTCATCAGCTAGAGATCCGGATGCTCAGACCGTGTCGCACACCATTCGCTACTACTGTCTCATGCCAACTAAACCCTAGCCCACATGCGGTGGCGTGCTGTAGGAAGCACGACTACTAAATGGAGAGAAGAGTTAAAACGCTACATAGTACACTATTGTGTATAAAGCTCGATTGTGTATAAAGCTGAGATTTTTATCAAGTTTAAATGTAAGGTCCAGTCCCCTTCTTCTCAGTTACACCCTGGCAATAGATAAAACACCGCTCCCATGGTCGATATACGGTCTGAAATCCATTATGTGATTATTGTATCAAACCCCAGGTTGATGATACACAACCCGTTTATCATGCTACAGAATCTATACTGAGTTCTTATGTCATACAGTACTCCACTAGGGTAAATTATCCATGCCCTAATCTTACCGGTGTGAGTTACTCTACACAAAGACGGAAATTTTAAGTAATCAATTATTATTTCCAATTTTGTTTTGAAGTAAAAAGGTGGTTCTATAAGATAGATGACATTTTTACACAACAAAGTCCATAATATTGGTATGAACTTTTCCTGCGTTACTATACCCAGCTTATTTGCCCCTCAGGTGTATCTATCCTAAAATGGCTGACCGTCAAGAACTGGTTTTTTCCATTGCAACAGCACATCTTTATCAGTCACGAGAATCTACTCGGAGAGCGACTTTACTCCATTATGAACTTCATTTATTTCCACAATTAGGAACCTCTGTATCTCAGACTAAATGGTGGACATATCAGTACCGAGTGACGCGTGTAACCCTTTGGGGTCGTGAGCATTTTAGGAACAATATCAGACTGGCGATGGTAACTGAGGCTCTGGGCCTAGGGCCACAGTATTATTTCATAGAACATTCATTGAAGCCAGGTTTTTCTGAGTGGTTATACCTGCTAGCCCAATTCCTTCCACCTCATAAGATTTTTTTGTATCGTAGTTATGGTCATCTATTAAGAGGATAACAGTACTCCACGCACCTGAGAGTATGGGTTAGTCTTGGTGACTCGTATCCTGCCTTTAGCAGAGCATCCAAACACCTGCTTTTACTGCGACAGCTGTTTGTGTGATCATGTAATGGGTGGTTTAATAGAGATGTAGATGAGGGGATCCCAAAATACTTATCAGCCCGGCTTCTTTTTGTCAATTTTAATAGAAGAGTCAGTTGAAAGACCTCACGTTATATTGTGTGTGTGTGTGTGTGTGTGTGTGTGTGTGTGTGTGTGTGTGTGTGTGTGTGTGTGTGTGTGTGTGTGTGTGTGTGTGTGTGTGTGTGTGTGTGTGTGTGTGTGTGTGTGTGTACCTGCCCTAACCCAGGCAACATACACAATGGGTTTTGGCAGTAGGCCCATTGTGTATGGGCCTCCTGGCTCATCATACAATGAGTTAAACAAAAGTCTTTAGCATAGAAGTGTCAAGTTGGAGTGTCCCTGAAAAGGGTAGAAATGTTTGTACTAATACAATATCAAATATCATCTTCAAGGAAGACATTACTCCTGTAGGAGTTTTAAGGCTTTGTCAGCCAGTTTGAAAAAGTATGGTTGTCATTGAGTAGTCAATGGATGATATACGCCAAGCTTTTCCACTTGTTCCCAAAAAATCATCATCATTGCAATAAGTAGCACGTTCCTGTAATTGTCAAAATACAATTTTCTTAAGCATAGATGAATAGAAATGGATTAACCTGCTACTGAAAACCGGCTGAGCCAAAAGACTACAATAGTCGTGAGTAGGAATCCAGTCTATAGTCAAGAGGAGACCACCTAACACCTGTCAACCAGTCAAGGAATTAAAGAGAGTGGGTCACTCAAAGCTTACAGACACAAAAAATCCAAAGCTAGCATCCTGGTCCTCCGAGTTGCCTGGAAGGGCCTAGTGTTTAGGGGTGTGTGTAGCTATTTTGATTAAAATAAATAACACACTACTGAACAAGAAGTTCAAAAAGACGACCAGCTAAAGATGTCTAGGCAAAGATAAGTACAAAAACAACTCAGTCTTTGATTCATGAGTGTACAACATAATAAGAATGAAGTATCATTCCAAATGAATTTGTACAAAGGTATCAGAACTATCCCAATTGAATCAACAAGTGTTTTTAAAGTCGGATTGCAACAAGCTAAACCTCTTTAAGCCAAGATAGAATTCTCACCTACACCCATATATTTAGGACAACAGATATGTTAGACTTGGCTACGTATGGCGGGCTTCAAAGAACCTATCAATTGTTATCCATGTCATACTTAAAAAAATTTAGACTAGCTATTGTCCTATACAAAGTAATCCTACCAGAATTGCATCTTTTGTTAAAAAGTTCTTCTTTAAGATAACCTTTTATTGTGAGAGGAAGTCGACAGCTCCATATCATCTTATGTAATTTCCTTAGTTTAAACATTGAATGAAGAAAACCCAGGTTTAGGTCAACCAGCAAAAACCTTAGTTAAACGAGTAATCTTTTGCAATGGCGAGCATGACAAGGTCCAGCCAGGTCAGCAAAGAGGAAAAGATCTTGCTAAAAAGCAGCCCAGAGCAGTATAAGCTAGAGCCAAGGATGTACTAGTCAGAACCCGAGCCAGATCCAGCCATCTCCAACCATACCCAAATGTAGCTAGTTCATGAGAGTAAGATCCAACCCAGAGACCAGGTCATAATTTTGGCAGTGAAGCACCAAAAAACAAATCAGTATCCATCGATTATATGCCAAGCATCAAGCCTAGACTATGCATGTATGCATAAGTTTACATAAAATTTATGGCAGTATCCCCCCAAACAGCTGGTTGTCGTAAAAGTAAATTGAACTAAGCGAGATATCTACGATCCAAAAAGGTTAACCACTAGTAATCAGCACCAGGATCTAAGTAAGTCAAAGCAAACAAGCATCTCCTCCTCAATAGAGAGATTAATCTAGACAACAATAGATAATCATGATTTATTTTGCAAAGTGTATGTATTAGTTAAGAACCTGCAATTTCCAAGCTCACATCCCCTCAGTAAAACAATTCTTATGGCTTTGTAAAAACTTGTAAGCCAAAATCCTTTCCCAAAAAAAATCCCAATGTAACTCACTGTCGGATTATGAACCACCACATAACCCACCAAAATACTTACTAAAGGAATATGAACCATCACATAACATCCCAAAATAACAACCAGTAATTAGCACAGTCAGAACAGTTTTCCCATATTACCATAATATAACACATTTAGGTAGTAAAACAACCTGATCAGTGACCATACGTCTGTTAGAACTGATGCCACTTTTAAAGTAGAAAAAACTAGAGTGTGTATGTATGTAATCAGTGTCAGGCAAGAAGCAAAAAAAACTCTATTGATGTGCAAATATCAGTAACAAGGTTATCCTAAGGTAAAAAAACTGTTATAATCACCCAACAGAGCAAGGAATTAAGCATTTGAGATTTTGAGTTTCAAAATTTTTAACCTATGAGCAGGAGTATTCCCTAAATTTTCTCCAACAAGCCAAGGGAGACCAAGTCTAAGTGAAGGGTGCCCCTCACCTTATTATAGGGGTCAGAGAAGTATGACAGTAGTCGTCACAGCAATCCAGGTAAGGCCACACCCTGCAAGCCCTTCATAGCACGCAATCTTCATCGGGATCGTGAGCGGACCCTAAAGAGGAGGAGATTTTATGAAAAAGCAGAGCTACAAGCCTCACCAGGCCGCCAATCATTAGCAGGGGAAGAGGATCGGTGGTGACAGATACTGCATAGGATTCATCCGGATGGTTTAAGCTGGGAAACGCCATACAGACACCATATAGGGTAGGGTTATTTCCACAAGGGGCTATTCCCATAGGGTTAGGTTTTTAGAGGTACCATGCTACCAAAACAGCATAGTAGATAGCTTCTCTTAGCCATAGTGTTTTCCATAGCAAAAGATAGCAGTAATTATTATGTAAAGCATAAGATAAAACTCCCATAAGCCAACAACTCAAATCTAGTTTAAGTGTAACTGGTTGGATGCCACATTTTGTAGCCAAATATAGTGATTCAGGACACAATCAGATCCCCCCAATAGCTATCAAGGTCAGATGTTGAGATGTTGTGACCAAGTGTGTGTGTGTGTGTGTGTGTGTGTGTGTGTGTGTGTGTGTGTGTGTGTGTGTGTGTGTGTGTGTGTGTGTGTGTGTGTGTGTGTGTGTGTGTGTGTGTGTGCGCGCGCCCGCCCTATCCCAGGAGCCATACACAATGGGTTGGTAGTACGCCCATTGTGTATGGGCCTACTGCCTTGTGAAGTAGATGAGAGTAACAAAAGTCAAGTATGAAGCATTAACAGAGATGTGATAAGTCAAAGTGTCCTTGAAGAGGGTAAAGTCACTCTTATCAACAAAGTATCTGATATTGTCTTCAAGAAGGAAGACATTACTCCTGTAGGAGTTTTAAGGCTTTGGCAGCCACTTTGAAAAAAGTATGGTTTTCATTCATAGTCTATCAATGATAAATTTTATGTTTTTCCTCCTGATCCCAAAGGAATCCTCATATGTGTAGTTTGTTTAAAAGTAACATGTCCTTGAAATCATCAGAAGAGAACTTGCCTAACTCTCCTTTGTATGCAAGTTTCAGGGCGGAAATGTTTTCAATGAATTCAGATAACTCTGCCACCCCTTCCTTAGAGTGTTGACAAGTTGGGCCAGGGTATGGACACATTCATCAAACAACATGGTTTGAACCAAAGAGTTGGCTAGATCAGTTGAATCCCCTTCTATCAGTTCAGATGGCATACGGTCATGAATGCATCTAAGTACCTGAAGTGATGCTTTAGAAAGAGGCTCCGTAGGAAGCTCTATCCCTTGAGACAGTGCTAAGTTCTACATAGTCCATAAAAGGTAATTTAGAGAAATATACCACCAAAGGTAAGACCTGGTAGCCTCTTCAACGTTCAACCGACCAGGCGATCCTATAAGGGCAATGTGAAGAGAGCCCCATCCATCAAGGATCAATCCAAGGTAAAATTATCTAGGACAGACACCAAGCGATTAAAATATAGTAATTAGGTCTTTGAATAGTATCACTACTATTCTTGGTACTAAATGCGTGTGTGTGTTCCAATAACAGTATAACATATACACCAAAGAATCCTTTCAAATTACAAAAGACACTAGAAACTATGTCAATGAAAAGGTGGTATAATTGCCATTCATACACGAGTGTTGAAATCAAGAGCCAAAAGATATAATAGTCCGCCATCTTCAAGCCAAGGAACTTTGAAAACCATAGTTGAGAAAGTAACCCTCACCTACACCCATGGAAAAAACTCAACATACAGTTAGTATTGGCACCGTATGCAAGTGATGCATGGGTATCCCATGTGTTATAGATGTCACCCAATTAGATTGCTTTCAAAGACAATTAGTAAAAAACCATAACACATATTCAGAGATGGTTTCATTTACACGGGGTTGCAAGGAAACCAAATGGAGCCCTTTCTGTTGTAAATACAAAACGGTTCAGCAGAACATGCTATTCAAGTACCTCTACCAGCATATGCATGAGAATACTCGATACCATCAAACAGTTCGGCCAGCAGTCCATTTCAATGCCAAAAGTCACCTGAGATTGAGTTGGAGCAGCCAACTCCACAATAGCCTGCTTATCCTTGCCCTTAGTAATAGATCCAACACTTAACACTACCCCTTTGCAAGTAAAATCTTCACAGTCCTAATGTACAAACACTACTCCCAAATACTCACACACATACACACACACGCACATCTCCAATGCTAAGTGAGCATGTCAAGCTCACCTTTTTATAGGGTTTGGATCCGATGGCGACCTACCTTATCAGCCATATGGCGGGCCCGACTTCAAGAGGGGGATGGTGTAGCAGCACCGCCATGTACACACACACACACACACACACAGGGAGGGGGGGGAAGAGCACTTAAGAGCGCAGTATCACAGACCAGTCAGGAGGGAGCCACCTCGCTATTAAGCAGAAGACGACAACATTTATAGAGCAAGGTAACCCGCCCATAACTCATTTAGTATCTAAGGGTTAGGCACCATTAAGGTACCACCTTACAAAAATTACCTAGTGAATTTAAGCGAGTTATTCACTAAAGGTACCCCATGCCAAATATACCAAGAAAATAGCAACACTGAAAATATCCATGTGTGTGTGTGTGTGTGTGTGTGTGTGTGTGTGTGTGTGTGTGTGTGTGTGTGTGTGTGTGTGTATCAGTAACAGTACCAGTACCAATATAGTTTAGTAGTACGAGTAGGTACCAGTATCACTACCAGTATACATTACCAGTACAACTCCAATACTATCAGTAGCAATATAGGAGTATCAGTACCACTAGTGTATAGTACCAATATTAGTATCAGTATCAATATAGACTAGTAGTACCAGTAAGTTCTAGTACCAGTATATATTGTACCAGTACAACACCAATACTACGAGTACTAGTATAGCAGTAATAGTATCAGTATTACCAGTACCAGTACTACCAGTATCAGTCGTAGTATTGTGTGTGTGTGTGTGTGTGTGTGTGTGTGTGTGTGTGTGTGTGTGTGTGTGTGTGTGTGTGTGTGTGTGTGTACCCGCCCTATCTTAGGCGCCATACACAATGGGTTGGCAGTAGACCCATTGTGTATGGGCCTACTGCCTTCTGAAGTAGATAAGAGTAACAAAAGTCGAGTATGAAGCATTAGCAGAGATGTGCCAAGTCAAATTGTCCTTGAAGAGGGTAAAGTCAGTCTTATCAACAGAGTATCTTATATTGTCTTCAAGAAAGACATTACTCCTGAAGGAGTTTTAAGGCTTTGGCAGCCACTTCGAAAAAAGTATGGTTATCATTCATAGTCTATCAATGATATATTTTATGCTTTTGCTCCTGATCCCAAAGGAATCCTCATATGTTTAGTTTGTATAAAAGTAACATGTTCCTAAAATCATCAGAAGAGAACTTGGCTAACTCTCCTTTGTGAGCAAGTTTAAAGACGGGAATGTTTTCAATGAATTTAGATAACTCTGCCACCCCTTCCTTAGAGTTGTTGACAAGTTGGGCAAGGGTATGGACACATTCATCAAATGACATGGTTTGAACCAAAGAGTTGGCTAGATCAGTTGAATCCCCTGCTCTATCAGTTCAAATGTCATAGGGTCATGAAATGCATCTAAGTACCTGAAGTGATGCTTTAGAAAGAGGCTCTGTGGGAAGCTCTATCCCTTGAGATAGTGCTAAGTTCTACATAGTCCATAGAAGGTAATTTAGAGAAATATACCACCAAAGGTAAGACCTGGTAGCCTCTTCAGCGTTCAACCGACCAGGCGAACCTATAAGGGCCGTGTGAACAGAGCCCCATCCATCAAGGATCAGTCCAAGGTAAAATTATCTAGGACAGACACCAAGCGATTAAATATAGTAATTAGGTTTTTGAATAATATCACTACTATTCTTGGTGCTAAATGTGTGTGTGTGTTCCAATAACAATATAACATATACACCATAGAATCCTTTCAAATTACAAAAGACACTAGAAACTATGTCAATGAAAAGGTGATATAATTCTCATTCATAGTATAGAATAGTTTTTATACACAAGTGATGAAATCAAGAGCTAGAAGATATAATAGTCCACCATCTTCAAGCCAAGGAACTTTGAAAACCATAGTTGAGAAAGTAACCCTCACATGCACCCATGGAAACAACTCAACATATAGTTAGTATTGGCACCGTATGCAGATGATGCATGGGTATCCCACGTGTTATAGATGTCACCCAACTAAATTGCTTTCAAAGACAGTTAGTAAAAAACCATAACATAGAGATGCTTTCATTTACAAGGGGTTGCAGGAAAACCAAATGGAGCCCTTTCTGCTATAAATACAAAACGATTCAGCAGGAGATGCTATTCAAGTACCTCTACCGGTATATGCATGAGGAATACTCACTACCATCAAACAGTTCGGATAGCACTCTATTTCAATGCCAAAAGTCACCTGAGATTGAGTTGGAGCAGCCAACTCCACAGTAGCCTGTTTATCCTGCCCTTTGTCATAGATCTGACACTTAACACTACCCCTTTACAGGTAAAATCCTCACAGTCCTAATGTAAAGACACTTTTCCCAAATACTCTCTCTCACACACACCTCCAATGCTAAGTGAGCATGTAAAGCTCACCTTTTTACAGGGTTTGGAGCCAATGGCCACGTACCTTATAGCCGTACGACGGGTCCGGCTTCAGGAGGGGGATGGTGTAGCAACACCGCCATGTACACACACACACACACACACACACAAAGAGAGAGAGAGGGGGGGGGGGGGGAGCACTCAAGAGCGCAGTATCATAGCCCCGTCAGGAGGGAGCCACCTCGGTATTAAGTAGAGGACGACAACATTTATAGAGCCAAGTAACCCGCCCATAACTCATTTAGTACCTAAGGGTTAGGTACCATTAAAGTACCACCTTACAAAAATTACCTAGTCAATTTAAGCGAGTTATTCACTAAAGGTACACCAGGCCAACAGTCCCAACAAAAATATACCAGGGAAATAGCCACACTAAAAACAGCCATGTGTGTGTGTGCACTTGTACCAGTACGAGTATAGTCAATAGGTACAGTAGGTACCAGTATACAGTATCAGTACAACTTTAGTATTACCAGTAGCAATATAGGAGTTTGGCTCTGGCTCTCGCTCTTGTGCGCTCTCGCATTTGGTGAATCTTCATCTCCTGACATTCCCACTATCTCTTCGATTCCTCTCTCTCTCTCTCTCTCTCTCTCTCTCTCTCTCAGTTGTGGTGCGATCAACATGCAAGGACCAGATGGCTACCCCTTGGGATATAGTAGGAGGAGACCGTAACAAAGAGGATGATTATAGAAAATATTGCATCCACTTGCATTTGCCCTCATCTCCACCTGCATTTCTTCTGTCTCACCTGCCCTACTTGCACTTTCGCGTGCACCCCTACATATTGACGAAGGTGGTGCAATGCCAAAGAGGAGACCAATAGGCCAAGCCAGAGTTGATAGTCGAAGATGAGCATGATATGCTCACAATGACGAGGATGATGAATGCAAAGACTGAATTAGCAAGAGCGATCGAGATGATAGAAATGCTAAGGAGATTGAAGTGACGGGGTTTTGAGTGTCCATATGCATGTTTGTGTGTGCGCGTGTGCGTGCGCACGTGAGAGAGAGAGAGAGAGAGAGAGAGAGAGAGAGAGAGAGAGAGATTGCACTGACAAGAGGAGAAAAGAGATATTGCACTAGTGCACTTGCAAAAAGGCTCAAGAAAATTAGCGTAATTTGAGAGAGCCACGAGAGAGAAAAGCGCCCGAGTCTATGCTCAAATATATATCTATATATATATCTATATACATATATACACAGAGAGAGAGAGAGAGAGAGAGAGAGAGAGAGAGAGAGAGCTCCACAACGATGCTTAAATAAACGGAAACCTACAAATAAAAACTTGTCAAGACTAATTGGTTGCATTTTAAGGGTTTTAAAAGAACTTGGAAGAAAGAATTTAAATTTTGTAGGTGATCCCACCTTCAAAATTCAAACATCTATACTATTCTATTATGAAGAAAGGAATTTAGGGAAGCCTCACCCTATGATGGACCTTGCTCTACTCAGCGGTCAATGTCTTACTGTGCCATGTCTACACTCTCCACACCTCATAAAGCATTGGTCCCTACAACTTGTACTTGCCAGCTTTCTCTTGCTGGTGGGACTCACTACTCATGATGGGCGAGCAAAAAAAATAATGATCGTCATCGCGAGCCTCCCCAACCAACCACCTTGAATAGCCTCATATGCCTTTAGCCAATAGAGCTGGCCCATTGGTAAGAGCGAGCGAGACCCACCAGAGGCAGGTCGCATGAGCTCGTGTTCACAGAATGATTGCAAAGTTTGACATCTTATTTGAAAGCATGAAGCCTACCGCACTTATTCAAACTAACATCTACAACTCTGAATGTGTATTAACAAAGTTTTAGTTGAATGATACATATATAAAGCAGCTAAATCAGTCTGCCTTCCACAAATCTGAACAAGTGAAATCAGTATTTGTGGGGAACTTG
The DNA here is from genome assembly GCF_014529385.1 of Adiantum capillus-veneris. Lineage (NCBI taxonomy): Eukaryota > Viridiplantae > Streptophyta > Polypodiopsida > Polypodiales > Pteridaceae > Adiantum > Adiantum capillus-veneris. The sequence goes on along the minus strand of NC_140931.1, from coordinate 172,807,949 downwards.
AAGCAAACAAACACTATAAAACCCGCTTAATTGAAGTTCAAAACAACATAGCTGAAAACTCGGGCCAAACCTCAGATTAAACTGCACATAGACATAGCAAATGCCAGTATTAAAACTAGTCTCTACGATCAGGAAATTACAAAAATGTTCTTGATTGCATCAAGTAAGCTGTACATGTAAAAATCCCTTCAAGGATACTATGGATGCATGGAGTAGTGAATGTGGCTTTCACGCCCTCTCTTACAACAGCCTTTGCTCTCACGAGCTGCCTCACTACAGCTGGCTGCGTAGACTGCAAGATTTGCTACTGTTGCATTACACTATGCAGCCACTGAACTTGTAAGCAAAAAAGTTGAGCTTCTGTGATAGAACTCACTAACGTATAAAGAATCAATAATATTATAACATAAAAGTGGAGATACCCTTTATTTTCCAGAACCCTTCAAGTCGCACATATATGCATATCGCAATCATCAACAGTGAAAGGGAAAAATGAATGCGTAACAAGGTAGCATTCACTACCTAGAATCAATGCTAGTGACTGTTGGCACACTTACTGTCCCAACCTTTACAGCCATCATCCCCGTCCAAGGTGCTGCACATGAACCTGCAACCATTCTACTTTCTGACAATGAGCGCATGTTTTGGAAATGACCCTGTTGTGACTCTTCTAACTCTCCTTTTTCCCGATCTCTCACATTTCCTGAACCAGCACGATTCACTATCCCCAATGGACCGCCTTGCATTCCAGGCTTCCATCTTCTCCACTCGTGACTGCGTAGCTTACCATTCTGCAATATCATTAGTGTTACATGAGTCCCTAGAACAAGATCCAGATAAAATCAACATGCTCAGTAAGGAAATCAGTCACCTTAACTTCCACAAGTGTTGAATTCTTCATAGCCTCCAAAATATACATGGTGTTCCATGTTAGATTACGCACCTGTATCATGGATGTCAAAACTCACACTGAGAGAGAGAGAGAGAGAGAGAGAGAGAGAGAGAGAGAGAGAGAGAGAAATACCCTTGGAAAGCTGGCAATCAAAGATAAAGGCACAAATCCTTCATCATCCATTTTTGATATCAAAAACGTGTCATAAACCAAGTTCTCTGAACTGTCATAAAATCAATTGCCTTCAAGTCAATGACAGCATAATAATTTGAAATCATCTGAGTGGTAGATATTTGCAAAATGATAATTCACTTTTTCAAAATTAGCATGGGTACACCTGAAGTAATATTCTATTTGTTTCTGCAACATCTCTTGTAGCGTAGGAACATCCACCGGTGCTTGCACCATCACTCCTCGAGGTACTGGTGGCCTCCAGTATGAAGCAACACTATTAAAACCAGGTGAAGGGACCCCTGGCACATAGGACAAATCACCTGATGCATCCAACATTGACATCAACGAGGAAAATTATTTGGGATAGACATTGAACACCTGGGCAAGAGGTTACCTTGATAACTTGGGTAGTTGTAATGTGCCAGATTCGTGTTCATAAAAGGGGTCACTGGTGGGCCCGAGTGTCTAAGGCCCAAATGTTGTTGGTCATAAGGTAGTGTAAATGATGTACGCTTGTAGTTAGCATCACCATAACCCCTGCCATAATGCTGCCACCCAGGATGACCTCTGCCGTATGTGGGCGGAACTGCAGAATTATGTGGAAAAGAGGCGAGACTCTCTGCTCTAGGATAATAAAAAAGACCATGAGCAGGAGCTTGGTGGGGGCCTGGGAAATATTTATTGATCCCCACCAATCCATTTCCTTTGACAGAATGATCTGGAACAAACATATTTGCACTAGGTACATGAATTCCCATTGGAGTTAAGGGCAAGTTTTCTGTAGTTGTAAAGCTTGCTTTGCCATAGCCACCTTTTTTATGAGGTGATTTATACTTTGACCCTGGGACAGAAGTGTTTGCATTGGTATGTTTCGACGTCTCCACAGGAAGTTCCTCTAAGCTTGCCTGCTAAAAGTATGTGAAGCATGAGTCAGGAGGTCATGTGAACGACAAAAAACCTAAGTTCCAATGTAGGGGGGTTCCATATTAAGGGATGTGGAACATTAGTGCTTTCCCATTGTGGGCGTTGGCAGATGCATTCGTATCAAGCCTAAATCAGTCCAACGCTGTGGCCTCGAACAAGCACACACCCTCCATTCCGACCATTCAAACATGAGCACAATGTCAATAAAAGTGTAACCAGTTTTAGTATATCCAACAAATTGTAAGTTGAGGGACTGTAGATTGAGCGTAAAGACATAAACATAAATGCAATGTTGTGTGGTTGCGTCGACTTGCAACGCCCCAAAAGAAGGATACCAATTGAAACAAATATTGGGGAGAAAAATTTGATGATTGCGTTTTAAAACCTTCAATAAGGTATGTCAAGGAAGCATACCTGACTTGTTGGTGCCCTTTGAGTAGAGACCACTTCTTTATCAGACGGAGAAGAATGAGTCTGCAAGGTGCGAGCTTGTGAGGAGCGAGATCGCACAGACTTCGCATCGTGAGCTTCTGCCAAAGTTGGCCAAGAGGAATCTTCCATGGCAAACTCAGGTTCTTCAAGGGTATTCCATCCTGCTTGCTTGATTTTACTCTGTTCTGGCCTTTGTCCGTCCTTATTTTCTTCACTTGTTGTCTGGGAAGCATTAGTCTGTGTCCCCTTCTTTGCAGGACCTTGTACTCCCTCACACGTATTCTCTTCTCTTGGAAATACAGAGATCTTACTCAATTGACAACTATATGCATCCGTATCAATAAGAACATGAGCACTCGCAACCCTATCACCATCATCATTGGCAGTCTCATGCACCTTCCCATGTCCCTCCATCTCAGAGAATTTCTGTGTCAACATACCACTGCCATCTTGCTTCATCAGCAATACAGTACCACATTCCAGTTTCTCTGTGGAAGTAACCTTACCATGGCAGCCAGCACCACATGGGCTCTGTGTTGGATTTTCGTCAGTAATGCGATCCGCCTCTGTCTCCACAACAAGCACGTCACCACAGCCAAATAAACTGTGAGGCTGTTCATGTTCATCGTGCTTGGGCAGCAGAGCAGAGCATCGCAAGTCGTCAAACCCCGGGGTATGAGCGGCAGCTCTTGTCAAATCGGAGCGTCCAGCGTAGAGTTCGACGGAGGGTGCCGCCTGCGGGAGGTCCGCCATTAAAACATGCAGACAAATCAAGCTCCCGAGTCCCTGCTAAGGCGCTTCCCAGCTCTATGGAAGGTCCCTCCCTGGAAAACACAAAAAAGCAAGGTAACACAGATTTTTCCTTTTAATGCATTGTAGAGCGTACACAATTCCGAGGCAACATGGTAAAACTCTCAAAGGGTACTAGTATGCCACCCTAAGCACTATATACCACGGGGTATTCAATGAAGGCTCAGCGGTGGGATCCGTGATTGGGACGTGAGGCGCAAGTGGCGAGGTGATGACAACCAGCCACGTCGCCAAAAAATGTAAACTCTGACCAATTCTATAAACTAGGACGGGGGGGGGGTTGAGGTGGAGGTTGCGGGAGGTCGACGCGGCCTAGGTGACTCAATGCATTTTTGAATTTTTGGGGCGGGGGAAGAAGGGCGTGCAAGGAGTCATCTAACAAAGCAAAGGCGTTTGAGAAATCTGAGGAAAGGGGGCTAATCCGCGTCAAGCCTACAAACGCTTGAGGGCCTGCACACAATTGAGACACAATTGACACAATCTATGGAAAGCCTGCAAACCCTCGAGGGCCTGAACACAGTGGAGTTGGATGCCCATTAGAGCCATGTTGAGGGCCACGTTGGAGTGCTTTCATTCTCCTCTGTTTTTTTTTCACTTCATCTGTTGTTGTCGGGATACCTTTGGCGCTCAATGTTCCTCTTTTTTGTGTGTGATTCATAAGAACAAATGTGCATGTTGCATCCGTTGTTTTCCCGATGGTGTCGACGGCTATGAATATCTACATCCTTTGAGTGTTCTTAGAATTACTAAGCTTGCATATAGGCATGGCGTTATATTGGACACCCTCACATCAATTGTTGAAGTCTCCATCTTTTAATGTATCTGTCTTTTGTTTGTGAGATGAACATCAGCAAGCCTATGATAGCAAAAATAAAAAACATGAGCAAGCATGCATGTAGGCATGGACTTACGATCAATAACCTTGCACTGTCTTGTTTTGTAGGATCATCAAGCACACAATGCAATGAGTATCTCATTGAATGAATATTTGAGTTTTGCTACAACAACCGAGGGTGAATCACATATGACTTCTTTGAAGATGACAATTTGAGTGTTGAGGCAAATATTTCTAGGAACCCATTGCAAGATGTTGAGGAACGGTGAGATTCCTTGGATCCATTGCAATAAACATCAAAGAAGTTCTTCTTCTTTGATGAAAAGATGTACTCTTTAATGGTGAAGCATTTGGCTAGGACAATTACAATCTCACTTCCAATTCTTAAAGTGCATGATGTGAGAGGTATAATGAATCTCAAGAGGTGGCAAAGAATCAAAGATAATATCTCCCTCTCTTCAGCTTCAAGCTCAGGGCAACACTATCTACAGTTGAAATTGTCAAGACAAAAACTTACGTATGTAGAAGATTGGGCTCGCATTGTACGTGCAGCCATTGTCCCTCAAGACAGAAGACACACTTGGGAGTGTTGGTGGCCACTATTAATGCAATCAAGACGGAATGGTGCACTGACATGAGAAAGCACGGGATATCTCTTGGCTGCAAAAAAGACTCGGTCATTGGTTGTGGTTGTATGTTGAAGGAGATGCCCATTGACCATGATATCTCCTCCTGACCTTCTTGTAGCGAGTCTACTAATACTCCACAAAGCACATTAATCGAGACAATAGTATCTAGAGTGGATCATCCATCAGCTAACAAATATCATGATAAAGTATAAGACAAGGCTTGTCTTGCTCAGGTTAACAAAGACACATGGAGTAGCCAAGTGTGTGCAGGAATACTTGTGTCATTGAGGGGGCAACATACAATAGACAAGTGGCGAGAAAGGAAATCTAAGAGGTGGGGATGTCGATTCAAGGTGATTGTCCAATGATTTGACGACTTTGATAAGGTGATTATCAAAGTCCAGGGCACTCATGAAGTACATATGCCTGGCTCCTGTGCAGACCTTTATCACTTGCCAATGCATCAACTGTAGTTGCATGTTGCATGGATGACATGTTTGATATTGGCACTTGCCACCATGTTGCAAGGATGTCAAAGTCAAAGGAAAGCCTTCACATGCAACACGCATCTGCACTTGATCATGTGATCTGTCGATTCTTCATGATACCAAAAGAAGTGCAAATGTTGTTGCACCAGATGTGCACATAAGGTACTTTGACTTCTTCAAAAACAACACATAGGAAAATTTGCATTGTCTCATGTGTAAATCCCAACCAATTAACTTGATCTTCCATCTCCTTCCCTTGCTTTAAAAGGATTTATAGAGCATGAATGGATTGCAATGCTTGTAGAAGCTATCCAGTTGCAAGACTTGAAGAAGGTATCATTTAGAGCTCAACATTTTGTCCCTTTTACATGCTTTTCCATTCATATACATGTGTTGGATGATAAGTCATCTTTGTCCAACCGGGGTCCAACCTTACAATCCGAGGGTAGATGATGATTGCAAGCGACCCTTTTTAATTGTTATTCAAGATGAGGGGGGGGGGGGGGGGGGGGGGGGGGGGGGGGGGGGGGGGGGGGGGGGGGGGGGGTGTTGTGACGAGGGAGTGGGGGGGCTGAGGTGGAGGTTGGGGGAGGCTGACGCGTCCTAGGTGACTCAATGCATGTTTTAATTTTTGGGCGGGGAAAGAAGGGCACGCAAGGTGTCATTTGACAAGCAAAGGCATCTGAGAAATCTGAGGAAAGGGGGCTAATCCGCGTCAAGCCTACAACTCTTGAGGGCCTGCACACAATTGAGATTATGAAAAAAGTAGGAGGTGTTTGAGAAATCTAAGGACGGGGGCTAATCTATGGCAAGCTTGCAAACCCTCGAGGACCTGCACACAATGGAGTTGGATGCCCATTAGAGCCATGTTGAGGGCCACGTTGGAGTGCTTTCATTCTCCTCTTTTTTTTTCACTTCATCTACTGCTGTCGGGATACCTCTGGCGCTCAATGTTCCTCTTTTTTGGGTGTGATTCATAAGAACAAACGTGCATGTTGCATCCGTTGTTTTCCTGATGGTGTCGGGGCTGCTATGAATATCTACATCCTTTGAGTGTTCTTAGAATTACTAAGCTTGCATATAGGCATGGCGTTATACTGGACACCCTCACATCAATTGTTGAAGTCTCCATCTATTAATGTATCTGTCTTTTGTTTGTGAGATGAACATCAACAAGCCTATGATAGCAAAAATAAAAAACATGAGCAAGCATGCATGTAGGCATGGACTTACGATCAATAATCTTGCAATGTCTCGTTTTTTAGGATCATCAAGCACACAATGCAATGAGTGTCTCATTGAATGAATATTTGAGTTTTGCTACAACAGCCAAGGGTGAATCACATGACTTCTTTGAAGATGGCAATTTGTGTGTTGAGGCAAATATTTCTAGGAATCCATTGCAAGATGTTGAGGAACAGTGAGATCCCTTGGATCCATTGCAATAAACATCAAAGAAGTTCTTCTTCTTTGATGAAAAGATGTACTCTATAATGGTGAAGCATTTGGCTGGGACAATTACAATCTCACTGCCAATTCTTAAAGTGCATGTTGTGAGAGGTGTAATGAATCTCAAGAAATGGCAGAGAATCAAAGATAATATCTCCCTCTCTTCAGCTTCAAGCTCAGGGCAACACTATCTGCAGTTGAAATTGTCAAGACAAACACTTTCATATGTAGAAGATTGGGCTCGCATTGTACATGCAGCCCACTGTCCCTCAAGGCAGAAGACACACTTGGGAGTGTGGGTGGTGTTGGAACTCAAGGCTATGAAGCCATGGCGGTGCAGAGAAGGAGATGCAGCAGAAGGCGAGAGAGAGAGAGAGAGAGAGAGAGAGAGAGAGAGAGAGAGAGAGAGAGAGAGAGATCTCGACACATAAAAACGCTATATTTTGCTTAATTGACAACCTTACATATATAACTTTTGGTCATGCAAACTAAAAGTGCTTTGCATGCCTTTAGGAGGCATTTCCCACTGATCGGCAAAGGGCTTGAACCCAACAATCCCCCCCTCAAGCCTGAACTGGACAAGCAACTCATGATACCTCGAGTTTTTGGTATACTCGTCAACCGTGAGTTTTAGGTTTTCTCACAACCAAGGATTTTTGGTTTATCCATAACCTGGTGCTAGGTCAGTAACCTCCCTTGAACAGATAGGGTGTAGGTCAAATATGTAGCTACCAAAAATGGAGTTTTTGGTTCACTGCCAAACCTTGGGTTTAAGGTGTACCCAGTAACCTCATGAGAGTGCAACAAAAAAGGGCTGAGAACTGATAAAAATTGGGAGGTCTTACCACTTATTTTTGTGGCAGTGTCTATAACCCGTACAATTTATTTTAACTAAAAAACAACATGAAAAGAGTTGTTCTAATAAATTTCCTCATCAACAGAATATATTGGAGATTCAGTGTCTCCCTCAACCACATGAATTTGAGTTTTACCCTTTTGAAAGCACCTATTTGACGGATGATTTGTTTTACCACAGTGAACATAAGGATTCTTCTTGAAACACTCTTTCGTCTGATGATTGTTGCGCCCACAAATGGCACAAGTTCTGGTTCCATTGAATGGTCGAGATGAAGCTGTTGTAGCAGCACATTTCGTGACTGCATATGCACTGGAAGTATCAGAAGAATTGGTGGGGGATACGGCATTCGAGACTGTATATGCACTGGGAATGATAGTAGAATTGGTACTAGGTACCCTACGTTCTTCTTCCTGCAATGGATTGATGATACCATCCAAGGAGGGCAGCGGATCTTTCTCTTTTAAAACAGTAACAATCTGATGAAATTTATCAGTCAAACTTTTTAACAAAATGGCTATGAGATCTTCTTCTGGTACTGAAGCTTCGACATAAACAAATTGAGTTCTAATACTCTTCAGTCTATTGGCTAAAGCTGCAATATTTTCATCTTCATGCATGCGGATGGAATATAATTCCATTTTTAAACTCATTTTTGAATACTTAGCTTTGGCACCGAAAAGCTTCTCTAATTCTATCCAGGCAGCACTTGAAGAATCAACATTGTCCAAATAATGAATAACATCGTCTTCTAAGGAGGTTAGGATAATACCAAAATCTTGTTCATCTTTCCTTTGTAGCTCAGCCGATAATGCCCTTGTAACTGCAGTGGATGTTCCAGATTCGTCGGTTGCGAGAGGCTTGACCACATTCCATAAGTTTTTCCGTATCAAATAGCCTTTAACTTTGATCTGCCAAGTATGGAATACGGATCCATTGAACTTGTCGACTTTTGATGCCATGTTGAGATCTTTAAAATAAAAGAAGGTAAAGGTTCGGTAAGATTTAACTTGTAGCGGAAATTCCAATCAACTTTCGAAATTCCGAAGCAAAGGTGTCGAAGCTTTAAAATATGACTTATACTGTATGTCAATTTACTGTTTTGAAGTCGTCGTCAACATGATCGAATGCTGAGCAAACCATAATCGAACACCGAGCACAGCTTGCAAGCAGTGTAGCATAGCTGATTTTGCAAGGGTGTGAATCCCGGCTATGTAAGCCCTAGGACCAAATTAAATGGTCACTGTAATGTGAATGTATATTGAAAATCTAAAAAAAAATTGAATTTTTGTTTCTGCAGTGCAGCGATGGCGCGTTACTGCTTTCTTGCTCGCAGCAGGTGGAGAAGGCCGATTCAGGGATTGCTCAAGTGTCGAAATAGCCTTAGCATGCCAGGGCGATTTAGTAGATGCCAATTTCGCTTTCCTTGCAATAGGTCGACTGCACGTCCATCCTCTCTCCAAGCGGCTGCTCCCGCGCCGTGTCGACTCAAGTCGAGGCCGCCAAGAGGCTCTGATACGAGTTGTTGGAACTCAAGGCTATGAAGCCATGGCGGTGCAGAGAAGGAGATGCAGCAAAAGGCGAGAGAGAGAGAGAGAGAGAGAGAGAGAGAGAGAGAGAGAGAGAGAGAGAGAGAGAGAGAGAGAGAGAGAGAGAGAGAGAGAGAGAGAGAGAGAGAGAGATCTCGACACAGAAAAACGCTATATTGTGCTTGATTGACAACCTTACATATATAACTTTTGGTCATGCAAACTAAAAGTGCTTTGCATGCCTTTCGGAGGCATTACCCACTGACCGGCAAAGGGCTTGAACCCAACAGGTGGCCACCATTAATGCAATCAAGACGGAATGGTGCACTGACTCAGTCATTGGTTGCGGTTGTATGTTGAAGGATATGCCCATTGACCATGATATCTCCTCCCGACCTTCTTGTATCCAGTCTACTAAACTCCACAAAGCACATTAATCAAGACAATAGTATCTAGAGTGGATCATCAGCTAACAAATATCATGATAAAGTATAAGACAAGGCTTGTCTTGCTCAGGTTAACAAAGACACATGGAGCAGCCATGTGTGTGTAGGAATACTTGTGTCATCGAGGGGGAAACATACAATAGACAAGTGGCGAGAAAGGAAATCTAAGAGGTGGGGATGTCGATTCAAGGTGATTGTCCAATGATATGACAACTTTGATAAGGTGATTATCAAAGTCCATGGCACTCATGAAGGACATATGCCTGGCTCCTGTGGAGACCTTTATCACTTGCCAATGCATCAACTGTAGTTGCATGTTGCATGGATGACATGTTTGATATTGGCACTTGCCGCCATGTTGCAAGGATGTCAAATTCAAAGGAAACCCTTCACATGCAACACGCATCTGCACTTGATCATGTGATCTGTCCATTCTTCATGACACCAAAAGAAGTGCAAATGTTGTAGCACCAGATGTGCACATAAGGTACTTTGACTTCTTCAAAAACAACTCATAGACAAATTTGCATTGTCTCATGTGTAAATCCCAACCAATTAACTTGATCTTCCATCTCCTTCCCTTGCTTTAAAAGGATTTATAGAGCATGAATGGATTGCAATGCTTGTAGAAGCTATCCAGTTGCAAGACTTGAAGAAGGTATCATTTAGAGCTCAACATTTTGTCCCTTTTGCATGCTTTTCCGTTCATATACATGTGTTGGATGATAAGTCATCTTTGTCCAACCTTACAATCCGAGGGTAGATGATGATTGCAACCGACCTTTTTCATTGTTATTCAAGATGAGGGGATGCTGAAATTTGCTCTTTGTTTCTCACATAATAATGTGTGGGCAGTGGATAGCACATTCAAAACAAATCTTTTTGGCTTGCCACTCTATGCTGCAGTCTTGCCAAACCAGAATGGGGTAGGGATTCCCATATCGATGATGCTATGCACAAATGATGTGGGCACAAATCAAGAAAAAGTGTCTTTGGAGTCGACCTTTAAAACAATCTGAGCAAAGCTAGGAAAATTTTGGCATGCAGCTATTGTCATTGACAAGAACCCACAAGAGTTAGAAGCCATCATGAGGGTGGTCAATCAAGGTCCTCATTGTTGGAGAGTAGGTGATGTGGGAAACCTACAACAAGTTGCATGCCATGTGCTTCTGTGCTGGTGTCATGTCAAAAAATCAGGGGTGGAAAACCTACTGCCGCATGTATGCAATTGTTGTCAGAGCTTTGTGTTTCTTTTGGTGTGAAAATACCTACAATCCATGCTACTAATAATCAATGTGCCCAATTGAATTTATAGGTCCCTAAGGACAAGCAAGGCGATGTCTATAATCACTCGTCAAATCTGATGCAAGCACCAATTGAAGAGATTTTTGATCTAGGATATACAGAGTTGTTGCATGTATATTTAGCACGTGAATATCATGTGTTATGTCACAAATGGTTGGTGTAGTAGCACGTGCATGTGGCACACAAGTGGCCAAAATTTGGGCATATATTTGCAAGCGAAAATGTGGGATACTACAAACCTGGTTGAACGATTATGGTAGTATATCAAGTATACTTTGTTGGATGCAAAGATAAATAGGTCGATATTGGTCCTTTTGCATACAATTGTGGGTGACTCATTGCATGTAACATACATTGGAGGAATGCTATTGTGGGTGACTCATCGCATGGGACATACATTGGAGGAATGCTACTTGAGTTCTTCAAGAAAAAGCAAGAGATTGGTAAGAGCCTATTGGTGTTGTCATGGAGTTTGCAACCATTGGAATGTCCTTCGTTGTACATTGGCTACATGAGAATCTGGTATTGCTTTTGTATTGAGTGTTATTCATGTCATGAGGAGGTATTCTAAGCATCTTTTTGTAGCATATGTTTGGACAATCACTACTTTGACTGGGAGTTTTTGTAAAGACTTGTAAAGAACTAGGATTTTTAAAGGGCCTTGTCTCATGCTCTATTTTCGGGCTTAAGAAACATTAGTTTTTTTGCTCTGTTGGGTTGATTTGGTCACCATTTTGTGGGCTCATTTGGCAGCCATTTGTGAGCTCATTTGCAACCAGCATTGGGCTGATTTGGTAGCTGATTTCCCAGCCAAGTATGAGTTGGTTCTCGCTACAAAGGTTGAGCATCTTTGGCATCCAAATGTTTACGGGTTTTGGGCTATTGGATGCATCTTATTGGTTTGTGCCTTGTTTGGTCTTTAGTGAGAATTATGGCTAGTGATGTTGTTGGTGATACGTTGTCGCTTCGTTAGTGAGCATTTTGGAAAGAGCTCTCATGCACTGTTTTCTAAGCATTTTCAATTGATGCTTGGCGTGTTTTTCTATTATGTTTTGTGCAATGGTAAATCCATGAGGAATGGCTCAAGAAACAATAGTTTTTTGCTCTATTTGGATGATTTGATCACCATTCTGCAGGCTCACTTGGCAGCCAATTGTGAGTTCATTTTCAACCAACATTGGGTTGATTTGGAAGCTAATTTCCCAGCCTAATATGAGTTGATTTCAGCTACAAAAATTGAGCATCTTTGGTATCCAAATGTTTACGAGTTTAGGGCTATTGGGTGCATCTTATTGGTTAGTGTTTTGTTTGTTCTTTGGTGTCACCATTTTGTGGGCTCATTTGCCATGCAGTTGTGAGTTGATTTGCAACTAGCCTTGGGCTGATTTGGTAGTTGATTTCCCAGTCAAGTATGAGATAATTTTAGCTGCAAAGATCTAGCATCCGTGGCATCCAAATATGTATAGGTTTTGGGCTATTGGGTGCATCTTAGTGGTTAGTCTTTTGTTTGGTCTTTTGTGTCACCATTCTACGGGCTCATTTGGTAGCCAATTGTGAGCTCTTATGCAGCCAGCATTGGGTTGATTTGGTAGCTAATTTCCCAACCAATTATGAGTTGATTTCAATTGCAAAGATTGAGCATCTTTGGCATCCAAATTTTTATAGGTTTTGGGCTATTGGGCGCATCTTTCTAGTTAGTGTTTTGTTTGGTCTTTTGTGTCACCATTTTGTGGGCTCATTTGGCAGCTAGTTGTGAGCTCATTTGCAACCAGCCTTGAGCTGATTTGGTAGTTGATTTCCAAGTCAAGTATGAGCTAATTTTAGTTGCAAAGATCTAGCATCCATGGCATCCAAATGTTTACAAGTTTTGGGCTATTGGACATCTTACTGGGTTAGTGTTTTGTTTGGTCTTTTATGTCGCCATTTTGCGGGTTCATTTGGCAGCCAGTCGTGAGCTCATTTGCAACCAGCCTTGAACTTATTTGGTAGCTGATTTCCTAGCCAATTATGAGTTGATTTCAATTGTAAAGATCAAGCATCTTTGGCATCCAAATGTTTGCGGGTTTTAGGCTATTGGGTTCTTACTAGAAAATGTTGTGTTTGGCCTTTTGTGAGCATTATGGATGGTGATGTTGTTGGTGATACGTTGTTGCTTTATTAGCGAGGATTTTGGAAAGAGTTCTCATGCATTGTATTCTAAGCATTTTCAATCGATGCTCGGCATGTTTTGCTATTATGCTTTATGCAATGGTAAAACCATGACGAATGGCTCTCATTTTATGGTGCATGTGATGTTCAAACACATGGATTCCATCTGAAAGGCAGCCTGCCTGCAAAGACTAGTTGTACCATTCACAATTGCTATTAATTAAAGCCAAATAGACATTGGAGAGTTATTCGTGGCAGTTCCCTTATTGTGGTGCCTAAGTTTAGTTCCTTCAATCAAGATTAGATAAGCCATTGGGTGGATAAAACTATGCCGACCTTTGATGCTTGGACTATGCCAATGTTTATTTAAATGTACTCTCATGCGTGCATGCAAGTGGGAGGTGCAAGGGCATATATTCCTTGCTAGTTTGAGACGCATTTTCACGTGTGAGCATTGATGATGTCTGTGGGTAGTAGTATTCCTTGGCTTTGGCTAAATTGCCAGCATGAGCTTATGTGCTTCGGTACAAATATGGTATGTTCAAGTAGAAAATTACAAAAGAAAGCACTAGGAGGAGTCTACAGAATACTGGTTTAGGTTTAAGTGGTTTGCAAACCAGTCCAACTTTGCATTGCCTATAATAAAGTATCATAACCATGCTGACGATAAGACCATAGCCATAACGCTACATTGTCGTAGTAGAAACCATAACCATATTGTAAACATGAGAGTGAATATCAAACCAAAGAAGTGTTGAATTGGAAACCATTATCGTAATGTGGCACTACCGAATCAAAAACCATAATCATATCACACACTTATGACAATATCAAAAAAGGGGGATGGCTAAATTTGTCAACATGAGATTATAGGCTTCGGTACAAATATGGTCTGAGCAAGCCAAAATTTACAAAAGAAGTCACTAAGAGGTGTTTGCAAAATATTGGTTTAGGGTAAGTGGTTTGTAGACCAGTCCAGCATTGCATTGCCTAGTAAAATAGCATAACCATACAAGGTGATAAGACCATAACCATAACTCTACCCTACCAAAGTGGAAAGTAAACCAACCATTATCATAACGTGGCACTATCAAATCAAAAACCATAATCATATTGCAAACCATGACAATATCATAGACCATAACCATATCGATACATAAACCTTATTGGCTTGGAAAACCACAACCATAGCATTACACAATGCATAGTTGGAAACCATAACCATGTACGCAGCAAGGAACAAGCTAAATTGGAACTCATAATCATATTGTAAACAAGGTACTGGAAAGAAAATCAAAGATGTGCATAGACCATAACCATAGACATGTTGAATTGGAAACTATAATAGGGATGCAAATGACAATAGCCATATTGTAAACGTGCATCGTACTTAAAGGAAAACTGTAAACCATGTCATACAACCATACCATGGCTAGTAGCACAAGGGAGCAAAAGAATCATGATAACCATAACCATGTGGCTATCACACCTCAAGAGGCATGAGGCCATGTTGCTATTACAATCGGATTAGGGATCAAAGTACATAACTCAAAAATAAACCAAAAAGTGTGTTGAACTAGTTGCTTTGATTATCTCTATATCTCGGCCAAGCACTGCATGCACCAGTCGTGCAACTGCTGCTTTATCTCACATACATCCGTGTGTGCAAACCAGCCTTTGTCAAGCAATTCCTTCATGGCCGATGTTCCGTCCCCCTATAATGAGTTCCCTACAAAACTAGCTAAACATTTACGATGAGCCAAGAGCATAAAATGCAACTACAATTTGATTTGAGATGGACAAACCCTGCACCTAATGTACTTCATGACATAAAAATCACAATTATGGCTATTGGGTTGTTGTGGCACATCCACAACCTTGAGCTCTGTAACTGTGACTCGTAGATCAAAGCATGTTGCATTTTCAAAATCACCCACAATTGACCAAGGCTTTGAAGGCCACTACAAACCATTAATGCCTGCAACCCGGTTAGTTTATCGAAGAAGTGGCACCATTAAATAATGTGTTTCCTTCATGCTTTACCAACCTGTGCATGGCAGCAAGACACTCAAATGGGCTCATTAGACACAAGGAGGTGAAGTAGAGCAAATAGTACTTCTTCCCAAACAAGTGTAGGACCTTGGCTCGTCTATTAACATAGAGAACCATAGTGACAAGTGGTGCCTAAATCGGTAATAACACAATTAAAACCTAGCTTGCACAAGTATACAATGATGTTACACAATGTCGATCTTGGACAAGACCAATACCTGCAAATGATCGGCCAAAAATAGAATACCATCTTTGATAAATTGAGTCGTAAAAATTGCTCCAAAAGGAATTATTGCCGAACTTGGTCCGACATTGAACCATAAAGCATCAACAAGGCACACCTTTCTTGAGAATTGAAGGAGGCAAAGTATTCTCCAGCCACCTACATGCAAACAATGAACTTGCTAAGGTTTAACAAAACTCTCCAACACAAGACACGGAGGAACCAGCTACCATAAGCAAAGCCAAGTAAACTCACTGGGCAAACAAGTTCAAGGTCCTTGAGTTAGCTTCCCCATGCAATATAACATGCACTAGGGCTTGCTCTACAACAATTGACAACCTGATCCTTGTAGAATTGAACATGATGTCGGCGTTGGAAGCGAGCCTAACAAAATAGGTAGCAAGACTTAGATCATAAAATGGATCTATCCGCATGGTTGCCAACACCTAGAAAAAGTGCTCACCTGGAAGCTGCAATATTTGCTTGTGTTCTAACCACCCTACCTCATCAACTACTATATGACCATTTTGTATGGTAAACTTGAGAGTCACACGCGTTTAATGGACCATGCCCAGTGGTGAGGAAACATCAATAACCACATGAGTCTTTGTAGCTGACCGGGTTGGCATCTTTTGTTGATGCTCCATTATCACTCCCTAGATATGCTAGTTTGCAACCAATCATGAATTGGAAACTAGTCAAACATAGTGCATTACTATCAACCATTCAATTGCATGGCACACATGCTGCAAACCAAAAGGAGATCAACTAAAAAATAGTGCTTTACCTCATCTTGTCGAACATCAATATGTCAAACCAATAAAGTTGTCCAAGGCCTCTAAAGTGGGTGCAATGTTTGGCTCAAAGTGAGGGATATCCATGGAGGCAATGAGTGGAAGATCCTTGGCTTCATAAGGGGACGGTGCCTCAGACATTGGTGTATCTCCAACACCAAAGGAGGAGCTAGAGATTCTTTGCTCATCGTTGTTGTCGGGCTCATCTTCCTTCACCCTGGACCCTCCGTCATCCACTTCCTCCTTTTGGATATCCCATTTCTTCTTTTGGATATCCACTTCATCCTCTTGGACATGGTCCTATTCTTTCTCATTATCCACTTCCTTTTGGATATGGCCCTTTTGGATATCCACTTCCTTCTTTTGGACATGGTCCTCTTCTTGCTCATTATCCACTTCCTCCTTTTGGATATTGTCTTCTTCTTGCTCATCAAGGCTTATCTCCTCCTTGGGTCTCTCCACATAATGTTGCTCTCCATCCCAAAACACTTCCCCACTATACTCCTCTTCCTCAACTTCCTTTCCCTTATTCTTGTGCATATGTGACTCTTCGTCAATGTCATCCATCATGACATTAAGCCAAGGTGGCAAAACCTTCATATGCCTCTTCATTTGAAGACCAAACATACGCATGTTAGCAAACCATAAATAAATAAATACATGAAACCATCCTTGTTAACAACTCTCTCACATAAATGCATGGATTCAGACACTTAAATCATGTGTGCAAGAAATATAAATGAAACCAGACATTCAAGCCCATGTGGAATGAATTATATTTGTATGACATGTAACAATTCACATTAGGAAAAGTTTGGACTCAAAAAAGGACTTTTTGGCGTTAGAGAGAGAATGCTGTTCGGCCAATAGAGTTTGAGTCACCACAACGGTAGCTCCAATTTATTTGATTTTTATCTCAAATTTGTGCGTTTTCAAAAAAGAGTTTTTTCTGTTAAAAAGATCTGAATAAGAAGATACAACGCGATTTGTGCAAATTATTCCCCTGCCATGGGCGACGAATGCCGAATGTGCCATAACTCACATTCAATGAGGCACACCTTTTGATGAAAACTTTTCAAGCTACTACTTCTTGTGTAAACTAGTGAGCCTCTTTTCTTTTATCGTTTTTGCGTAGTGTCACTTCACAGCTAATAGAAGCAGAGATGGAAGGAAGATGACAACGACGACCATCCGCCTCTGTTAAATCTGTGGAACTATTCAACAGCTTTGACTTAGACCATGGTCGCTGGATGTCTACCACAGTCACCATTGGTAGTTGGGTTCGCTTCAAACAAGAAGAAGAAAACGGATGTCAAATGAATTCATCAACAGCTACAAAGGACGTGTGAAAGATTTCACTTGTCTCAAACGGGAAAGACAGAGAAAGAGGTGCTCATTGAGCATGCATATATGCACTCTGAACTACGACTACAACATTCACTTTGGGGTTTCCTGCTCATAGACCAAACTGTGTGACTACTATATTGCTAAAAAGTCTTTAAAGATCCTTCAAGTTATTTTGTTGACTATTTCTTGTAACCATTCTCTTATCTTTTGTTTTTGCAGATATTTATCCTTCTAACAAAGAAGACTGGCAACCAGTTGAGTGCATAATTGGTATTTTTGATGCTTTTCATGCTTCGGTGGGAGAACTTATGTACAGAACTAGTGCGAGAAGAGTTCTCGCAGAGAGGGGAGTTTTCTTTTACGACTACTTTTACAACGCCCCTTGCTCTGTCCATGGATTTGGCACTTTGAAACCTTTCCCTCTTCCCCAACAAGATTCCCCAAAGTGGCCAGTTCCAACTTCAGAAACCTCTGAGTGTTTTAAACTCAAGCTTCATCAGGAAATTTTGAAGTGTTTGCGACCAAACATTGCAAGCAGGCAAGTACGAGTCAGTCTATTTATGCCATTACATGTCTTTATAGATTTCTTCCACGATGAGGAGGTTAGAAAAACAGAAACCATGTTCATCTGCAAATCCCAAACTTGCCTTGATTTTTTGGATGATAATTGGGATGTCAGTGATTCTGAAGGCATTTTGTGCAAAGTTGACAAGCGCTCGGTTGTGTGCAAGTGTATGATAGCATCACATAATTTTATAGTTTCTTTCTACTACATGAGGTGGCATCGAGTGAATGGTCAGTTGTAGCTATGGATCAAGATTTAAGTGACAATGCTTTCAATCCCTTGATGTCCATCAAGATATGGTTTTCAAATTATTTGCTTACAATTGTTGTGGTTAAATCAAATGTCACTTTAAGACAGGTTCGAGAGGATCTGTTAAATGAGTCCGAGCTCAATTTGCCTTCAAAATTTGTTTTCAAGTGTAACATGCGAAAGTTACTAAGCTACATGTATTGCTTTTATACGTTGATGTTTCTATCGTGCTCATGTATCCCAATGTCTTATCGCGTACGTTGCATTGAAGGTACCTCACAGACAAGAAAAAACGACTCTTTGTGCACAGATTACCAGCGCGACAGACTTGAAATAGTGAACTAACTGTACACAATGATTCAAATACTATTCTCAAAGATTACTTGACAAAGGAAACTCTCTACATTACCAAACACCATTGGATCCTCACTCTCCCATTTTTTTGGAAAGCTGTACACAACATTTTGTAAACTTTGAACCATAATCAAAACAAAAGTCAAATTTCGATCCACTGCTTGTATCAATTTGTCAAAAGTACATTTCATAATCTCTTTCTAATCTTGTGCGTGCGGTTATGTGGGGGCTATTGGTTGAGGTTGAGGAGAGGCGGTGGCTTGGGGGTTTGGGGGCTCTGGAGCTGCTTCATGAGTAGGAGAGCTACTGGGTGGGGGGTTTGGGGGCTCTAGAGCTGCTTCATGAGCAGGAGAGGTGCTGGGTGGGGGGTTTGAGGGTTCTGTTTCTTCAGGACAAGAGCTAGTGGAAGCTTGGGTTGGGGAGGCATCTAGGGAGATATTGATATGTGCTTGTGTTGGTGTGGCAGACACGGGGTATCTTGTCGGCGGAGGCCTAGGTGTGGGCCTTGGTGCTGGCGGGATAAAAGCATCACGTGCTCCGTCTAGACGCATGGTTGCGCAATTGATCAATTTTTCAATCATTTTGTTTCTAAACGAAGAAACATCAGCCTTTGAATAATCTGCCAAATTTCTTACCTACGTTAAGAACATCATGTTTATTAACATAGCTACTAACTTATTAAGATACAAATCTGTAAACGAGTGTCAAATGCTTACACTTCTACGACTTCCATCAAGCATGACCCCTAACAAAATTTCTGCATTGAGTAAGACCCTCCATCCACAAGAGTAGGCATCGTCCTGCTTAGGGACTTTGCAACTAATAATCATAAGATTCTCATATATCTGCTCTTGCGTTAAAGCTTCAAGAGCAGACACAAGCTTCCGAACAGATCTGCGCAAAATACAATTAAATTTCATAAGAGACTTTTAACAAAATTCTATGCGATGTCGAACAAAATACAAAACCTCTTACCTACGTACTTCACCATGAAATCCATGGGATGAATTAGCAAGGTAGCACCGGTTTAGTTCAAGGTGTAAGAGAACAAGACTCCAATGAGATCTTTTACAAATAAACATAAGCAAAACATATATCATCACAACAAATTAGAGTTCAAGATAAAATAATTTCACTATTGCGTACCCTTCATGATAAGCCAGAACAAAAAATTTAGTCGTATCCATGTTCACTGACTGGAACCAGTCAACTACTTCCACTAAAGATGTATCCTCGGCCATCAAAACGACCGAGAGGTTCGAGTCAAGGACGGCGACATCATCTTGCATATTCCAAGGCAAATTTGAAACTACAAAACTGTAAAGAAATTCATGTCATACAAAATTGAATATATTAAAAGAATTTATTGTGAAAAAAAGAATAGCACGCACCAAAGCAAGCAATTGATGATTGAGTCTATGAGTTCCCTCGTCCGGTTCTGTAAAATTGCAATCTCGTGGGGGTGATAAGGAAAATACAGAATGCGTCCCCACACAGGAAGGCCAACATGGAAATAGGGAAATAGCAATGACAAATCATCAGCGTTGGCGTCGCTGATGGCATCTACCATTTGTTCCTCCATCATCTCAAGGCGTAACTGCTCCAATCTCTCACTATCGTCTTCTGTTGTGTCCCGCTCGGTGTTGAGACGGGTGCTGTATCGATGCATTTGTGTAGACACTTCATGAACTTTGACCTTGTCAATAGGTGGTATTCTAAGAATATTGTCCATCTTTCGGTCTGAAATACCGGCAGGCGGTATTGTTTTGTCATACCTGAACCTGAGAAGGTGAAGTGTATTGATGTCTCGCGGCATCAATGTTGTCCTATGGGCGTGGACCGAGAGAATGTAGATGTCCTAGAAAAGCTCTACAAAAAAATCCTCGGCGGCCTCGTGCAAGCACCCCATTGCACTTCGAGACCACCGGAAATTCACGTTGTGTTGCTCGCAAATCTCGTGAACAACTCTGTGGAATGGCAATTTAGGTATTGCCAATGAAATGTGCTTTTGGAGCTTACGAAGTTCGAGTAGAACGCTCCTATTCTGCTCGTATCTTCTTCTTCGCATTGTTGCCCGTAACTACGGCATGGTCTTGCCTGGAATCACCTGTGATGTTGACGGTTGCACTGTAGACGAGCTAGCCTGGCTCAGCACACACGAATTGCCAGGATAAACCTTCCTTGCTGTTTGCTTTGTGCGGGCCATGACCTGAAGGAGGAGAATGCGAGGAAATATGGAAATCTGGATGTGGGTAAAAAGGCAGAGTGACTAGAGACACTTCGAAAAAAACGATGAGAAAAAAAGGGGGGGTGTTTATATTACCGAAATAAGTATAATGAGAAGAGGCGGCTGCACTAATCATGACATTGTGAGGTATGACGGGAAGCGTGCGACAATAATGATTACGTGCCACGTGGCACATCCAAACTCAAGCGATATTGGTGGTGCCCCAACGGGTTGCCCTAGCAACAACGGTATGTCGCGGCACAACACGAGGAGGCGAACTAGAGTACTCTGCACTGGTCGTATCGCGTTCTGACGCGACAACAAGCTGTCGCGCCAAAACGCGATAGCGGTGCTTTTGTGGAGCGGCGGCACCAGTTTCGCGTTGTGGCGTGACCCTTCCACGGCGGCTGACACGTGGCGTAATCATCACGGCGACTGCATGATGTATGCGTGGCGCGACAAAAAAGGCATCGCGGCACAACGCGAGAAGGCGGACCTGAGTACTCTGGACTGGCCGTATCGCGTTGTGCCGCGATCCCTTTTTTGTCGCGCCACAACGCGATAGCGGTGCTTTTCTGGTGTGGTGGCACCAGTTTCGCGTTGTGGCGCGATCGTTCCACGACGACTGACACGTGGCGTAATCATCACGGCGACTGCATGATGCACACCGGCCCCATGATGCACGTCAATCAATGTCATCATTGTCCTCGGGAGTCCTATAAATATGACTTGCTCCCCCATTTGCCCTTTGTTTGGACGTTGTGCTCTCTCGTCTATCTTCGCTTTTGAATTTCCGTTATGAACCCCTTCAATGTTGAAGCAGAGGAGGAAGTGCCTTGCTCTGAGGATGCCCCCCAAGACAAACTATCTCATTTTCTATACCGCATTGATCAGGCCGATGTTCAATCCAGATTTTTCTTTGCATGAGAGGATTGTCTCCGCGCAACATTACCTATCAGGTTTTGAGCAGACCTACCAGCAGCAAACGTCTGGTGGCATTGTTGAGATACAAGGAGTTCGTTTTGTTCACATGAAGGATATCAATTCGGACTCCTCCAAGAAACACATATTTTCTAGGAGTTGCCTTAAGCTGCCAGTGCACTTGCGGATAACAGACTACAAGTGTACACTTCATAACCGCAAGTGTCGAGCGGCTGAATATTATGCAGGTTTTATTTTATATTTGCATTTAATTTTGGATGAGCATGCTGATGCTGCAGAGGCCTCGCTAAAGGATCAGACTGGGGAGGGTCAAGAGCCCAAGTCTCGGGGAAGCCTTGCCTTGCAGGTTTCAGAGGGAGTCCAGCTTCAGGAGGGTGCTTTGCCTACTAGTGTTCTACCTACCATACCTATTGGTGATTTGCAGTATGTCATGCTTAACGACATTATGGAGCTTTTTAACCTTCGAGAGGACTATTGCCTTGCCATTGTGGCACAGAATCTCGAAGAGGATGATGCTGTCATTGACCATGAGCATGACAAGTATTATGTTATAGATGCCCATGTAAATGACGATGAGTTCGTTGACCCCACAAGTGCACTTGTGATGATTTACAATGATGTTGCTAGGTATGAGAGCACGCTTCCAACATAAAAGGAGTTCATGGAAGTGCAAAAAAAGCTAGGGATTGTAGAAATGGGTAAGGCAAGCACTTCTTCATCATCTTTGGCCCCAACCTCCAATGCGCCCACTGGAGGTCAGGGCGGCATCAACCTACGGAATGAGGACTTACTTGAGAAAGACGAAAACCAGAAGGTAATCTTTTTTTATTTGCCTTACTTTTTTGGTTTCTACATATCTCATTTCATAACTTTAATTTGTTGCAGTTGGTGGTCTATGATGATACCTTCATTCCTCGCCCTCGTGGACGAGGCATGGGTGATTTAGGGAAGAATTCCTCTCTCGGCCAATACTTAAAGAATCTTAAGTATCCGAGTTTTTTGGTCTTCCATTCGTCCTTCTCCAATGACAACGAGGAGCAACCCTTGATGACGTTGAAGACACTTTCAAGATATTTAGGAGGGGCCGTCATTAGGTGGAACGCAGATAAAATAATGCTTTTAGAAAAAAAGGCCGCATTGTATATGTTTGGCCAAGGGCCAGGAATGTATGGTTTGCGTAGTCGCTATTTTTTGACCCAAGCAGCATATGGTTTGCAAAGCATGCGGAATCACTGACCCTGCGCAATTACTAGAGTATGACAAGCATGCTATGTTTCGCAATAAACAACCAATTGCGCATCTGCCTACTGAAGAAATGTCTCTTGTGGCTGTGGAGGTGGAGACAAATGTACTGTCGACAAACGAACCTGCAGGACTAGGTTGCAAAAGACCAAGGCAAGAAGAAGACGATAACACACAGCAGCAGGCAAAAAGGCCAGAATATTTTGTAACTTTTCTTGACGAAGATGAAGAATAGAGAAGCTCCAATGTATATTGTCGATGCCAAAAAATA
The DNA here is from genome assembly GCF_014529385.1 of Adiantum capillus-veneris. Lineage (NCBI taxonomy): Eukaryota > Viridiplantae > Streptophyta > Polypodiopsida > Polypodiales > Pteridaceae > Adiantum > Adiantum capillus-veneris. Next base: position 172,784,766 of record NC_140931.1, on the reverse strand, counting down.
GTACATTTTCTATCAAAACAATGAGTACATTATGTTTCTCACTTTTGTGAGAAACATACTGGTTGTCTTCTCTTGGCACAAAAAGTTATATTGTGTTACAATGCGCTATCTTTAGGAAGTCTCAAACAACTTGGGTCGGAGTTGTCCAAGTTTTTCCAATGCGTTCTTCTTCAAGTCGCCACTCTGCATGTCGCGATGCCGCAGAAGATGCCTCCCATATTTCCTTCTTCCGTCATTTGCTTGCTAATCTCATTGCTTGGCCAATCTGACTGTCTTTGACACATTCCTTTCGGTGTGTTCTATGCATAAGTTTTCGATAAGTCTATTGATGTAGTTCCTCCAAACTGTTGGCTTTGTTTGCACCACCTCCATGACGAGTGTGGCTGAAATAGCCAGTACGGGCTTGGTAGTGAGTTTTCTCCATACCTTGTGTAGACCATATAGCCAAGCTACCATACTGCCTAGCAAACCAAGGCATGTGGTTGCATATGATATGCTGCAAAAAAAAACCAACCTATTGTTTATATGTAAATATATAATCACAATTTTATCAAATAAAGTAATATACCATGTAATGAGTTATGTGTTGATTTGTCCATGCAGCTATGAAAGACCTGTGGAAGGTCTCCAAAGCGTCTTGAAGCAATGTATAGTCAGTATCTCTCCAAGTATTGAGCTCACAAAACTTGAATATGGAATCCAAAATTTTCCACATGTTCACTTTGCGAGTCCTTGCTGCACCATTGTCTACGTGGTCAACCACTGCATTGTGTAGGTTTCTCCACCGGTTGTATCTCAATGTCAACCTTTCTTGAGCACTTTGGCTTTTGCGTTGTCTTCCACTTGTTGGCATCGACAAGAAGAGACGGGCTTTCACACCGCCAATAGACAACTTCTTTGGCACATCTCGACCATTCTTAGACCTCTTCTCGTCCTGCTCTATTTTCACATGTCCTCCATGCAAGCCCATATCTGAGAAAACTGTTTCCAATGATAATATAGCCCTTTGTTTTGTTGATGCTGGCCGAGTGGTCCAAGCAAAACAAATGTACAGAAACATAAGTTTCTCAATGATTCTGCAGAGTGCATGCATCGTGCAAATATATGTACTCTGGATAGTGGAATATCCAACACTGGGCGGAAGTTAAGGTCCTGCAAGTGCTTGTCCGATGCTCTCCACCAATTTCTTTTTTCAAGACCAATGACTCCTCCCATGCAATACAAACAAGGGCTTTTACGTGTTGCTCCTTTTGAGATGTTGTACATACACTTTAGGGTTTTGAGATCTCCAGCCATATGCCACTCTACTGTGTATGAACCCATGCCTAATACATCGAGTGTCTTTCCATTTCTCTGTTCGCTTATGACTTCAGGAATACTTGTTTGATGGAAAACCCAGTTAAGAATATCGAAATTCTCTGCAGGCACTTGAAATGGGAAAACCAAACCAATCAAATGAAACATGTTTAACCATTTTTTTAAGCAAAAACTTATTTATATCAAACCTTGAATGTGGCTAATAAGAAAATATTGTTTTCGGATTGCACGCTAAAGTTTCTAGGGTCGTTTGAAGCAATGCTTTCATCTAATGCTCTATTCATAAGTGTTATTGTGACACACTCAACCTTTGTCTCTTTCACTAGCTCGCACTCATCCAGTTTCAGTGCAAACTTCAAGACTCCACCATTGCATTCCTCTTGAGAAACTTCGAACAATTGAACAATATATGTCTACAAAGCTACTAAATCATAAAATATATTATTGTATTTGTCATAGACCACTTCCTCTGCTAATGGCGATCTGTACATTGCTTCAATGTGAAAAGGAGTGCCCAATGTCCGAAGCACTTCTTGGTTGACCTCCAGTCTTGTCTTTCGAATGGAGAAAGGATTTGGCAGCAACGTGTGCTTGAGATTGAACATCTTACTTTGTTGCCGCATAGTTCTGTAAACAGAAAATTAAGTAAATGGACTATTTCCAAGTTTTCAAATGCTACACATATCCAATATACACTGAACATCACGTGTTTGGAGTTGATTCTGTTTCAAAAGAGTGTCAAGTTGCTTAGCAACAATCTTGCAGTAACGCTTATCGTCCAAAAGTCCGGCAACATCTTTGCGTTTCAGTATGAGACCATAAGGAATTGAAGAAGTTGGTGTGTTGCTGTAAATATTTGACTGAGGATGTAACAACGATCTAAGCATAAATATGAAAAGTAAGATATAAAACTACAAATGTAAAGATGAATTAAACCTGCTTGAATGATAATCTTACTTGATTGCTTTAACCCTCTTCTTCAAACCCCCAAAACCAACCTTCAGCTGTTCAATGTCTCGTAAGCGTCGTTCTCTTAACCGAGGACCCAAGACAATATTTTTTTCTCTGAGATCCTGCGTGAGCTGTGTGATGCTTTCGTCCTTGCCTTTCAGTTTGCTGAGTGCACTCTGTCACAGTTTGCTTCAAGCAAAAGTTTTCTTTGTGTGCAAGGTCTCTCTCAAGCTTAAGAATATCACTTTTGGCCGCCAAATGCTTGGTGTAGCCATATAAACCAGAATAACCGTCTCCTACATAGTTCAGCAATGACGTTATGTTTCTAAACGGTGGAGTTGAGTTGGTGATAGGATGCTCAGGATATATCCTGCCATCCACCCAAAGATCGACGCTTTTTTTTACCTTGAAATCTGAAGTTCTCTTTTGAAGCTTCGGAAAGGATGCCTCGCTGATTCTTCTTGTGGAGGGGCTCGTATTCTCTGGACAGTTCGATATGCATATGATACACATCGTTTTGACTCCTCATCTGAGTTCTGTGTGAAGATGATAATGACATTGAGACGACTTGGTGAATGAGAAAGCTCAAAACAGAGGAGAGCGCAAGAGTGGAGCAAATGGAAGAGAGCTCAAGGGAGGAGACTGCGCGCAGGCGAAAAGCAAGAGAGACGCGAAAATGAGGAGAAGAATAACATTCAATGCACCTCGTTGAGCGCCAAATCTTAGTTTTGCAAAATCCAAAAGATTGAGACAATCGGCATTCAATTCGGAGCCGTCGTATGGTATCATTGTCTGAACACTTTTTTGAGAGTTTTAATAAACGTACCCCCCAAATCTGATATCTGAGTTTTTTTGAAAGTGAATATAAAAAATAAAATTAGGGACTTTTTATTATCTCTTTCTAAGCTGACTTGGCATTTCTTACAAGGCCCATTTTTTAGTCCAAACTTTTCCTAATGAAAGACATTGGCCACCCCCCCACCCACCCACCCCCCCCCCCCCCAATTCAATCACAATCAGCTTAGTATGCAAAATAAGGGTTGATAGGTAAACTAGAACCATTCTAGAAAGGGTCAAATTTGGGTAAACTAAGACCAGAATTGGTATGTCTCCTACGAAAAACTTCTCTAGCCCATGGGAACTAGGCCCATGGCAAGTAAACTACGTCAAATTTGGGAAAACTAGGACCCACCTTGGGTAAACTAGGAACCTGCCTTGGGGGTAAACTTGGTCATGCATGGAAAACAAAGGAATAATATAGTAAAGTAGGACTTGCATGGCAAACAAGGATTGCTATAATAAACTAGGCCATGCCACTCATGGAAACCCAAGAAAGTAGGCTTATGTTATAAACTAGGCAAAAAAAAGGTTTTCAAGTATGCGGGGGAACTAGGACCAAGAGCGGTGAAATTTGTCGCATCAACAACTTCAAATGCCTTCAATCTTAGAGCATCAATAATTGGATGAGATGCTTAGGCACTACGGCCGCTTACAATTAACCATATTAACAAGTGTACCCATGGGTAAACTAAGACAAACTTCTCTAGCCCACTAGGCCCATGGAGTGGCAAGTAAACTAATATAATTTGGGTAAACTAGGACCTCAATTGTGTATATCTCCTACACTAAAGTACGGCAAACTTCTCTAGTTCATGGCAATTTTGGGTAACTAGGGACCTGGCCTGCCTCAACACTAAAGGGCACAGGGTATTTAATGAACCCCAATCCATGGGATCTACGGATGAGAATCTAGGATCCAAATCACAAGATGCCTAATATCGCAAGATTTTTGTACGAGTGAACTAGGAAAACAAACTAGGGACCTAGCCTGCCTCAACACTATAGGGCACAGGGTATTTAATGAACCCCAAGCCATGGGATCTACAGATGAGAATCTAGGATCCAAATCACAAGATGCCTAATATCGCAAGATTTTTGTACAAGTAAACTAGGACAACACGCCTGTATTTGTCCAAGTTTACTTAAATACGTATGAGTTTTCCACTAGGTCAAGAACGCACGTGAGGCGTAGTGGATAGGGCTTTAGCCTTGGAAGAGGGCAACCATGGTTCAAATTTGGGGACCTACAACCCACAATTGCTTTTTTTGGAGAGTTCGTCCAGATTCGAACAATGGTCGCCCCCTTCCAAGGCTATGTCCATATTCACTATGCCCGCGTGCGTTCTTGACCTAGTGGGAAACTCATACGTATTTAGATAAACGTGGACAAATGTAGGCGTGTTCGAGTTTACTTTTGCCATCCTAGTTTACTCATGCAAAAATCCCACAATCTTGGGCATCTCATGATTTGGGTCATGGCTTCTCATATGTGGATCCCATGGATTGGGGATCATTAAATACCCCATGTCCTTTTAGTGCTAAGGGCGTGCCAAACCCAAGAAAGTAGGCCTATGTTATAAACTAGTCCCACACACGGCAGGTAAAGTAGGTTTCAAGAATGCATATACAAAAGGGCCGTCGGTCCTTGGCAAATAAAACTAGGGAGCAGTGAAATTTGTGGCATCAACAACTTCCAATGCGAAGGGTCTTAAAGCATCAAGATTTGGATAAGATGATACATAGGTGCAGCTATCGCTACCTCTACCCATGTCTATGATTGACCCTCATCTTTTGATACATGTCACCTAAGCTAAACTACAAAAAGATTCTGTAGCCCATGGGACTGATAGACAGGTAAACTAGAACCATTTCCAAAAGGGGGTTGAATTTGGTAAACTAGGGTTGTTAACCCTCACGCACATTCCTATCACCTACAACGGACGTCGTATTATTTATTTGGTAGAGTCAAGTACCGGGCTTGTCGGTCCAATAGGAAAAGGGTAAGAGTGATCACCGATGAGAGGCGCACTCTAAAACTGGAACGTATAACGTTTGGGTAAGATTGGCTAAGTATGGGCGCCCAAGTGTGAATGGGGTGAGCTCATATAAAAGTCAACTAAACCTAAAATTCACCCATTCTCTCATTTGTGCAATTGAAGAGTGCTCTTGCTCCATCTCCATCTTCTTCTTCTTCATCTCCTTTTGTGTGTGTGTGTATGCGTGAGAGAGAGAGAGAGAGAGTGTGTGTGTGTGCGATCGAGCATTGCAGCGGCACGACGGCGGTGAGGCGGTTGAGCGCAGCGTAGCAGCGTCTCCCACCATGGCCATCTTTGAGCTTACTAGTTTAGGCTTGTTGTGTGCTTGGAGCCATTTGTGGCTCGCACACGGTGTATCGTCAAGTTCCTTGCATTGACACGTGCGACATACGCGCACATTTTTGGCGCCGCTGCCGGGGAATGCCATACAATAAGCTTGAATGGCACTCTGTGCTTCTTTTGTGGTGCAGTTTCTATTGCAGGAAAGGTAAGGAAGGAGGGTATTTTAGGAAAGGTAAGGAAGGAGGGAGTGTGTGTTGAGAAGAGGGATTTGGTGTTATACTGTGTGTTTTTTTTGTTAATGGAGTTTTCAAAGGTACTGTGTTTATTATCTGTGTATTTAGGTTGTTAGTTTTCTTTGTTAATGGAGTTTTCAAAGGTACTGTGTTTATTCTCTATGTACTAAGGTTGTTAGTTTTCTGTGTACAATAAGTAGGAAGTAGATCTGTGAGAGTTAATAGAGTGTGTTAGTGTATAACAGTAGGTGTATTAGTTAGAAGTAGGTAGATAAAGTGTGTGTGTGCTCTCGCGCAGGCCGCGGCGACCTTATCCTTTAAAAAAAAAAAAAAGATAGGACCGGGATCGGGAATATCTCCTAGACCCAATCCCAAGCTCACGCTCAGGCCTAGGCCTCAATCACCTTTTAAAATTACGAATTTTAGCTTCACACGTAGCTAAAAATTGATTTTTTGAGGACCAACTTCAGATGCCGAAAATTGTGCTGTAAAGTACACAACAACCCTCTAAGTGATACGCTCGTTTCGAGCTATCACAACACTTTAATAAAAAAAATCAAACTTAAAAAAAACATTAAAACGTAAAAAACACGAGTGAAAACGGACGCTTAAAAAAGGTCAGTGGTTAACCTTCGAGGTTATTCACCGACGCTTGTAGGGTGCCAAAGGCACATGCATCTGCGCTCTGGTCGTGTGCTAGAGACGGAGCAACTAGAGAGAATTTCGACTTACGCGAGTTCTCAATATCCACCTACTTTAGGTTCCAGGCCCTCGGCGGGGACCCAAGGTAGTACAAACCAAGACCTGAACATAGCGGCTAGTGACTCTTCCTCTGACTACGACGTCATGGAGGGTTTCCCAATGCCTAATCCCGATAGCTCAATCCAAGACATGCATGCCACGGGCCCGCAGTCCGGGTCGAGCGTGCTTAGCCGCCTGAAGAAAACCTTTAGTAGAGCCACTCGCTCCGAACATGGAGCTAATGATGTAAATGAGGGAGGTGGGGAAGTAAATTCTCCATTCGTGACCAACGTAGACCCTATACCATTAGAGAATGTGCACGTGAATACTTCATTCACTGCACCTCCTGACTCTGCAGAGTTATTTCCCTCCGAGATCATATTACTCGATGGTAGAAGCCTTGCCGAAGTGCAAGAGGTTGAGCGATATATCCTTGTAGCGAGGGAAAAGGAAGTCGAGAGCTTACGCAAGGCGGAGCAACGAAGAGAGTTAAAAGCGAAAGCCCCTATGTCAATATCCTTGCTAAGAGAGCAATCAAGTGCTCCTGACTTAGCAACTGCTAAAGGGCAACCTCTAGAAAGCAACATTGCATCTAGCTCAAAGGACACCCCTAGCACCTCAATCCTAGATGGAGTGTTCTTAAATGAGAACTGGGAGTACGAACTACAAACAGAAACTCTGGCCGACCTATACACAGGTCACACCTATCACGTGGGTTGGTTAGATGTCCTACAATCCACGATGGGCGCTACTAGTGTGGAGGATCAACAACAAAGAGTTTGTGAGATCATCCATAGGGTCATTGAGTTAGAGAGACAGAACAAGGGGATCAACATGCCTTCAACGGGTCTCATGAGATTCTTCGATACAGGAAAGGCTAAACAACCGACCTTATCGCAAATGGAGACTCCCTCGGTAAGTTCGATGGATCCTCCATATGTTGTTTCACCAGGGGTCTCAGTGCAATCTGAGCCCACAAGTGATATCTTCACCTTTCCAAGTCTAGCTCATCTTTCCCTTGATGACACCACGGCTACCATGCCTACCCAATGATGGGCATGCCAAGAAACATGCCATGGACCTCATTTGTTAGTAAATCACCGCTACATGGTAGCTCAATGCCTGCAACAGTACCTAGAAGTGTGTACCAATTGTATACACCCATGGGCCCTCGTACTCATGTAGTCCCTACCCCTCCCATTGTTTCAACTACCTATGCTCCACAACCACAACACCGAAGTTCTTATTTCCATGGGACTATACCGGCTAGCATTAACATGTCACATCCGACGTCTGCTATGCCTAGGGCCACACATATGAACTTTGGGCCACCACATGGCACAACATCTTACCCAACGTGGAACCCAAGTGCTTCCTATACGCCAAGTCCGATGCCAATACCTACTCCACATGTAGTCTCTGGAGCACCTCCACCCATGGTGCTTGCTCATTAAGGTGACTTGGCAACATTTGCTCAAGCTATTGGTCGATCTATTGCTGAGAATATGAGTAAACACGCCTGATAGAGAGCGTAGAAGTAAGGCAGTACAAATAGCCAAGCTCACACAAAAATTTAGTGGAGACGGGGATGTGAGAAAGCATATCAAAGTGTTTGAACAAATATGTGATTCTCTAGGAGAACACAATGACCTACATAAGAGTAATGCTTTAAGCCTAACCTTAAGTGGAAAGGCTGGGGATTGGTATAGAACCCTAAGGGTGGAAGAAAAAACGATTTACCCTACTCTTAGGAGACTGTTCTTAAACGAATACATACGAAAGGGAGTACTTTGGGGTGTAGCCTCTCAGCTCCAGAAAGCCCAACGAGAGGAAGGAGAGTCGGTGAGAGACTTTATTAGTCTCTTGAAGCATTTGAATTCTTGATGTAATCCAAATGAGCGCTTCAACAATAACCAATTGCTTGATAGATTCATTAGGGGGTTACGACTTGAGGATATCTACAATGGCTTAGTCATTAGAGGTATCACCACTTGGGAAGCAGTCACCACCAATGCGATCCAATTGGAGGATAATTTAATGTTTCAAGGAGAAAGAGTGTCTGTTGAGCTTAAATCTATTAGCTCGCAAGCATCAGGGCATCAGCCAATGACCTTAAAGCCTATTGCTAAGGAGCCAAAGATATCTGAGATGACTTTAACAGATCTCACCAAGGCTATTCAAGAGAGTCTTAGAGACAATCGTGCTCCGCAGAACAATCATATGTATCCAAGAAGGGAGCAACAATGGTGCTCAGTATGCTATGGACCGCATAGTATCGGTGAATGCCCTACTTTTAGAGTAAAATTCAATGGGAATTGCAATGCATGTGGAAGGTATGGTCATCAATCTAAGGATTGCATAGTATTTAAGCGCGCGATGGCCAATAGACCAACCTTAGCATGGACAGACACACCTCGAGTGCTTGCATTGATGCCGGCCCCACCTCTTGAACAAATAGCACAACACATGGTCCCTAGGGCCCAAAATGTTGTTCAAACAACACCCTTACCACCTCCAGTGCTAGGACCGCAACCACCACATCCGAGAATCACTTCTGTGAATCAAGTGGGTTGTGAGTCATCTATTGCTTGTTTGGAAGGCTGTGAGGAAGATATAGATCCTAATATTGCATATGGGCTGGATGTACTTGAAGAAAGTCCACAATACTACATGGAGGACTATTGGGGACAAGTCAAACCTGTATATCAAGTAGCTGCTCTTGCGGCAAGAGGCCAAAATATCAAATTACACCGCTAAGAGACCACCTCTTCAATGCTATGAGTGTGGAGGTCCACATCGTGTAGCCGAGTGTCCTATTAGGCTACAAAAGAACGCCACACTAATGCAAACCAATCAAGCAAGCACGTCTACAATGTCGATACTCATGTGTAATCGATGTGGCATAGATCATTTGATTGCCCAATGTCCAAATAATCCAAATGCACCGAAGATCACGCTTTTAAACTTGATTGAAGTTACCGAGGAGCCATCACAAAGTACACCTGTGGTACCTGTAAACGTACTCACACGATCGGTGCTCCAAAAACAAAATTATATTCTTGAGGAAAGAGACATGGCATCAATTTCCCAATCTCAAAAAAAGAAGAAAACACGAAGGAAGAGATCGCAAAAAGCAACGAAGTCAAACCCTAGTTCAAAGACCAACATAGGGACTGGTGACGACCCCGTATATATGAATGACGCTGAAGAGGATTCTGATTCAGGAGAAACCATGGAGACCAAAACAACCACTAAGATAGAAACCAACAAGGAAGATCTTCATGAGCCACAGTGGCCAGGATCCAAGAAGAAGATAGGAACTTATTCAAACCCTACAAAGGAGATTGTGCGAGTCAAGCAATTAAGGATTTTGGTAGAAGATACCCAAAGGGATCTAGAACCAGCACCTAGGAAGATCCAGATTACAGACACCGTGTTCCCTACGCAACAAAAACCTCACAAGACCATAGACCCTTAGCCATACCTAGTGTCATCCAAGAAGAAAGTGACTTAAAGTCATGGGAAAGTGGGCGTACTCACTTCTTGATGGAAAGAATGTTTGCAGAGGGACTTGATCCTATCGAAGAAATGGAGATCCCATCTTCCCCACGTCAAGGGACTCAAGGCCAAAAGGTGCCGTTAAACATTGCCAAATTGATGGATTTCATGTCTTCAGAAGTTAGAACCACCATCATGTCCAAACTATATAAAGACCCTGAGCTAGTCTCAGCTCTTCGAGCCTTCCTCAATGGAGAACTAAAGTTTGGGCTACCACAATTTGCACAGATGGATGGAGCTGGGGAGATGCCAATAGAGGAGGAACACTTAGATCCACAACCCAACCTAGACGAGAACCTTGTTATAGAAATACATGTTAACAAGTTGGGACAATACTTTGAGAGGGATGAATCCAATGCCACCATACCAATCACTACTAAGGGATTAATTGTGAAGGGAATCCTTGATGGTGGCGTTGGGATTAGCATTGTGACTAAAAATTGCTGGGAAAATATGGGAAGACCTCACCTTGCGACCACAACCATAGTAGTGAAGATGGCCAATGGGTCTATTGTTAAACCTATTGGGATGCTAGAAGATCTCAAGATCAAGGTCTTTGGACATAAAATAAGGATTACCTTCATTGTTATGGATTTCTCCAAACACACTATGGCATCGGAGATGATCTTAGGACGTCCTTTTATGAGGGAAGCAAAAATGGTGCATGACTGGTCTAAAAACCATGTCTACTTGCAGTTCCAAGATTCTGTCATTCGAGTGGATCTTGTGACTGGTCGAGCACATCCTCTAGGAAACAGGTTTATAATCGATCATAGATCTGACACCACAGTTCACTCGGCCCCATTGCAGTATTGTTACACGTGTAAAGTGGACACTGATGTTGGGGAAGATTCTCCTTATATGGATGTACTACCTGGGATGATTGAGTCGGACAATGTGGATTGGGTCCACCTAGCAGCAACCATAGACACTTGGGGGAATATGGGGACAACCTGGGTAACACTTGAGGGGGATGAAATGCCCGTACCCTTATATATGCTACAAGCAATGCATAGAGCTTTTGACAAGACTCGTCCTTATATAACAAAAAGAACATACAAATGGGTCCCTAAAGCTTCTTTAGTGACCATAGCTAGTGCTAAAAAACAGAATCCTTGTAAGAAACATCCCACTCGCTCCAAAAAATGTAAGGAAATGTGGCGATGGATTCCTAAACGACTACTAGAAGCCCAAGGCTACTATCAAGGAAATGATCAAATATGGGTACCAAAACGTAGATTGTGGGTCGAAAACTATTGGTTAAAGCCTTCACCTATAACAACTTGGAACAACTGGTTTCACCTATTGGTTAAAGCCTTCACCTATAACAACTTGGAACAACTGATCTACCCAAGGAAGGGGGGAGTGTTTTTGCTGACATCCATCATTCACTTGCTTCCCCCTCAACCTTCCTCCTTGACCTCTCAATCTCAGTCTTAGGGAATCTATATATAAAGTCTTATACTCACAAAAAAGAAAAAAAGTAAAGAGCAAGAGCAATAAGCAAATGAGTATGCACAATAAAAGTCAAAATATTTGACCCAGACCTACACATTCACATTCGGTACACTGAAACAGAAACCTATGTCATAAAACACCTATGATCCTCATCACTCGAGTGATGGAAGGTAGGTAGGATTAGTGCGATAGGAGTGTTTCTGTTTTAGAGTTGAGTGATTAGCAAAGTTCCTTTTTCCCACTGATGTGCCTCCTAGAGGTATTGTTTGTGTTTCATAGTGTGTACAAGAACAATTGCTGTGGTTAGGATTTGGACCTCATGGAATCTTTCTCTCATCCACACTTCAAATCAAGCACGACCATCAACACAAACAGGTGTTTCTTGTCCATTAGCATTGCCCCTTATCTTTTTTGCATCTATGATTGTCTGTTGTGATTGTGATTGGTAGCATAATATCCAGCACATTTGATAGCACCAAACATTAAATTCAATGTAATTTTTTGTCATAATCACTTGTCTGGTTTAAAAATCAAGCAGTCCAACTAAGCTAGTTTGACCGAGTTAGGTGTTACAAATCTTCTCTTAATACCATGGGGAAAGCCTTCCTAATAATCAATGGTTACTTAGGTTCTTAATCCAATTTAGGCAGCATTGTGTGGATTTCTAGTGGGCTTAGTCCCTATGACCTTTAGCTTAAGTATTATAAAGGGAGTTTACTAGTGTGATGAGCCTGGGGAGGTGTAACAGTGTTATATGACCCCCCAAAGTTACAAAATTAAAATGCTAAAAACGAACAAACAAAAAAATCAAGTGCCACAATGTAAAATCTTAAGCTGGAAGAGAAATCTCAGCTTGATTTGGTTCACTCACATGTATTGCCTATGGTACTAGAGCCCTAGAGGTTCCCAGTGTGGGCGCTTTTCCTTGAAAAGCAAAAAACCCAAGGCATAAAATTCACTCATTCTCTCATTTGTGCAATTGAAGAGTGCTCTTGCTCCATCTCCATCTTCTTCTTCTTCATCTCCTTGTGTGTGTGTGTATGCGTGAGAGAGAGAGAGAGTGTGTGTGTGTATGTGCGATCGAGCATTGTGGCGGCACAACGGCGGCGAGGTGGTTGAGCGCGGCGTAGTGGCGTCTCCCTCTTCTTCGCGGCGAGGAATCCTCCACGAAGCAAGCGTAGAGCGGTGAGTGACACACCATCGCCATCTTTGAGCTTACTAGTTTAGGCTTGTTGTGTGCTTGGAGCCATTTGTGGCTCGCACACGGTGTATCGGCAAGTTCCTTGCATTGACACGTGCGACATACGCGCACAAGGGTACTGCTGCCTTGGGTAAACTAGGACTTTCTTGCCTTGGAGGTGAATTCAATCATGCATGGAAAACAAGGACTGCTACAGTAAACATGGACTTGCATGGCAAACAGGGACTCCATGTGTTCCTACTACCTTAGGTAAACTAGGACCAAGAACGATGAAATTTGTCGCATCAACAACTTCCAATACGAAGGATCTTAGAGCATCAGGATTTGGATAAGATGATGCATATGTGCTGCTACCCATGTTTATAATTAACCTTGGCAAGTGTACCCATGGGTAAACTAGGACCCTCTTCTTTTGATGCATGTCACCTACGCTAAACTACGGCAAGCTTTTGTAGCCCATGGGATTGATAGACATGTAAACTAGAACCATTTCTAAAAGGGGGTTGATTTTGGGAAACTAGGGTCCTGCTACCCTCGCCGAGTAAAGTAGGATCTACTTGCCTTGCAGATGAACTCAATGTGAATGGAAAACAAGGACTGCTACAATAAACATGGACTTGCATGGCAAATAGGGACTCCATGTGGTCATGCTGCCTTGGGGAGAAGTGAAATTTATCGCATCAACAACTTCCATTGCGAAGGATCTTGGAGCATCAAGATTTGGATAAGATGATGCATAGGTGTTGCTACCCATGTTTATAATTATCCTTGGCAAGTGTACCAGGACCCTCTTCTTTTGATGCATGTCACCTACACTAAACTACGGCAAGCTTCTGTAGCCCATGGGTCTAGAACCATTTCCAAAAGGGGGTCAAATTTGATAAACAAGGGTCCTGATGCCTTGGGTAAACTAGGACCTGCTTGCTTTGGAGGTGAACTCAATTGTGCATGGAAAACAAGGACTGTTATAGTAAACATGGACTTGCATGGCAAACAGGGATTCCATGTGGTCCTATTTCCTTAGGTAAACTAGGACCAAGAGCGATGAAATTTGTCGCATCAACAACTTCCGAAACGAAAGGATTTTAGAGAATCAGGATTTGGATAAGATGATGCATAGATGATGCTATCCATGTTGATAATTAACCTTGGAAAGTGTACCCATGGGTAAACTAGGACCCTCTTCTTTGGATGAATGTACTAGGACCCTCTTCTTTGGATGAATGTCACCTACGCTAAACTACAACAAGCTTTTGTAGCCCATGGGACTAATAGATAGGTAAACTAGAACCATTTTCAAAAGGGGGTCAAATTTGGTAAATTAGGGTCCTGTTGCCTTGTGTAAAATAGGACCTACCTGCCTTGGAGGTGAACTCAATCATGCATGGAAAACAAGGACTGCTATAGTAAACATGGACTTGCATGGCAAACAGGGATTCCATGTGGTCATGTTGACTTGGGTAAACTAGGACCAAGAGCGATGTAATTTTTCACATCAACAACTTCCAATGTGAAGGATCTTAGAGCATTAGGATTTTTGATAAGATGATGCATATGTGCTTCTACGACTACCTCTACCCATGTTCATAATTATATTTGGCAAGTGTACCCATATGTTAATGGGGGAACCTCGTTGGTTGGGCCTATAAGGGTTGTAGACTAATCATCAAAAGAGCTAGACTTTTTGAATTTTTGAATAGGTTTATTTTTATGTATGGGTGCATCATCTTTTGTTGATGATCTTTAGATAGTTACATGGAGGCATTATATGCTACTATTCTATAAATGGCTCATGAGTAAAGAAACTAGGACCCTCTTCTTTTGATGCATGTCACCTACGCTAAACTACGACAAACTTATTTAGCCCATGGGACTGATAGACAAGTAAACTAGAACCCTTCCAAATGGGGGTGAATTTGGTAAAGTAGGGTCTTGCTGCCTTGGGTAAACTAGGACATGTCTGCCTTGGAGGTAAACTCAATCGTGCATGGAAAACAAGGATTTCTATAGTAAACATGGACTTACATGGCAAACAGGGACATGCATACAAGAGCCCTAGGGTTTCGGTCCTTGGCAAATAAACAAGGACCAAGAGCAATGAATTTTTTTGCATCAACTTCCAATGCATTAGGATAAGATAAAATGCATAGGTAATACGGATGCCTTGTATGGTAGTGGGCATGCCAAGAGGGGTGCATACCTTGATAGGTGTAGCTTATACAACATGCTAGAGGTCATGTCCGGGCCCTCCCTTGTATGCATTCTTGACAAAATGCATAAAATGAGGCATAACCAGCCACCCATTACATCTCAAGTTGCATACGAGGGGATTTTGCCCAAAATAGGATCTTCTCCAACTGTATAAGCTTCTAGCTCAACACTCATCAAGATAATAGAAAACATGGTAAAACTAGGAAGACTAATGTAAACTATATTGAGCATGTTTCAGGAGGAGCTGAACTATGGTAAATTAGTACATGCATGGCAAGCAAGGAGGAATGTGATAACCTAGGACATACATGCATCACATGGGAACCAAGCATGAGTAAGGTACAAAAAGTGGGCCAACACGTGAACTAGGAGCTACTTTGGCATGTAAACCAAGACCTACCTTGGCAGGTAAAGAAGGACCTACCTTGACAGGTAAAGTAGGCTTAGCCTTGGCGGTAAACAAGGCCATGAAAAGAGTAGGTTTCACTACCTTGACCCTTGGCAGGAAACAAGGCCGTAAAAATTGTCGCATAAACTTCCAATGCCAAGGACGCTGGCTTAGCATCAGTATTTTGACAAGAGAGAATGGTTGAGGCTATGAAAGGGCTGAGATACCTCTTCTTCCCATGTATATGATATGCGACAGCTTCAGCTCAGGATGCATGCATAGGTACTACAAATCCCCCCTAAACTGGTTATGGCTTGGGTTTATCCCTATAGGTACTATGAATGCCTTGTATGGCCAAACAAGGCCGTGAAAACTATTGCATCAGCTTACAATGCAAAGGAGGCTGGCTGAACACCAAGATTTTCTATTGATAAGAGAGAACGGCTGGTTGCTGAACAAGGTCGTGAAAACGATCGCATCAACTGCCAATGCAATGGAGGCTAGTTGAACACCAAGATTTTGATAAGAGAGAATGATTGGTTGCTATGCAAGGGCTGAGATGCCTCTTCTTCCCATGCATATGACATTGGAGAGCTTGAGCTCATGATGCATGCATAGGTACTATAGATGCCTTGTATACAAGGGATAGACTCAGACAAGGACTTATCCAAGTCTATAAACTTCCCAGTTCAACACTCATCAAGACAATAAAGGAACATTTGCAAACAAGGATGATTGACGTTAACTTGATCGTGCATGGCAAACAAGGAGCCTGCGGCAAACTAGGCCTAGCAAGGGGGTGGCAACCTGTCAACCAAGCAAGCCTTAGGTATAAAGTAGGCCGGTCACACACAATGGGATCCCCCTACCCATGTTTTCCTCACCTTCTACTTCAACTACTTGTACAAACCAAAATCCCACGAGAGAGAGGGTGTGTGTGTGTAGATCCCACAAGGGAGACCCATAACAAGAAACTTAGACAATACATAAGCATACATAGAATTGAATGGGAGGAAATTCAAACATGCTTGTCGTAGCCTTCTTCAATACGTATTTTGAATGTAGACCATCATGTGCTCCTTCACCATCTGCTCCACAAACTCTTTCTCTAGCATAGTTCTAGACTCGGGCTTTAGCTTGTCCCACTTCTCTCTCACCCGAAGATGATGAAGGTGCTCTACCTTCTTTGCATTGATTGCAAACTTCCTCTCTTTGACCTCAAACCTTTTCTTTGACAACTCCTATCACCTAGCATTGTCGGCTCTCCATTGGGGTTCCTTGGCTCTCAAGCCCATGGAGGGGAGACCAACCTTCCGTACGGGGATGTGGATGTCAAGGTCATGCTCCCTCTTGAGGTGCTTCTCCATCCACCACCTTACCGCCTCAAAATGAAGCTGTCAAGGGCACTCATCTCTTGCACAACACTGTCGGGCAAGCCTCCCATTAGGCAAGAACACCTCCACATATAGCAATGGCATAGAAGTCGAGGAGCATCCGTTGATGTCCCTAATCCCCAAATAAGCTTCTTTGCAAGCATCTGGTTGCTCCATTTTTTCTTTCGGGTCATCTTGAAGCTTGTCATTTGGTTTATTACCTTGTATCCCCTCATCAGCAAGCCTTTTGCCTTTGCCATGGGCTGCCCGAGGATGGGTTGTTGTTCGGCCACCTTGTCATCCACCTCCTCATGTTTTTACTCCTCCTGTTTCTGCCCATCAAACACATCCACTAGCTTCTTCTTGGGTCGGGAATTGATAGAGGCAGGTGTTTGTTGATGTGGTGTCAAATCTCCAATAGGAGTGGCATTAAGGTCTATCACGAGACCCTTCTTTTCTCTCAATCAAGGACTACTTCAAAGAACCTTTGGAGGTGTGGCAGGTGATGTCTCCTTTTCATCCAACAATGGCTCAGCCACATCCTTGCTCCCAACCCTCTTCTTCCCATGAGGCTCACTTCCTCCTCTTCTTGGTGCCATGAGGTTAGCAGCACCTGCAAACAACAATATAACCCTGCTTACAGACAGAAATCACCCTCGAGTTGTTGTGAATGGCCCAATGGGTCCCGAAGGCAATGGGTCTTTTAATTTCACAGCCTTATCCAATCAGTAGCCCTGCCTACGTGGATAAAAAATGCCAAACAGACCCCTTTCCCCGCCAAATCAAACCCATTTGCGGGTTGCATGCAGCATACAGTCTCCCCCGCATGCAAGGTGCATCCACATCCCGTTGGGTGGCCCACATCCTGTCCCTCATGAGGTGTGGCTCCACATCAGTTGTAGGCCCCTTCCACCTGGCGCTCCACGTCAGATTTCCTCCCCCCCCATCGCCATGTCATCACCCACGTCGTAGTTTACAAAATTGATGTAAGTTTACTATTTTTGGCCATAGGGGGTCAGTTGTGATCACCTCGCCACTCGCGCCTCACTTCCCAACCACAGATCCCATCGCTCAACCTTCATTGAATACCCCATGGTATATAGTGTTGAGGGGATGCCATGCTTTTGTAAAATTCATGATCTATTATCGGCCTAACAATCGATCTACCTCATCGATAGCCATCTATTTATAGATATAGAAAGAGACCAAAGGACAGAGAAGAATCCACTTGTATAACACAAAGCATATTATTAGGGTGTATTCAGACTATGAACAATACTCCATAAAGAAGCACAACTGTCACCAACATGTCAAAGAGGGATTTCTTGAGAAACCAAAGCTTAATCTCTCCCACATTGCACATGTTCTCAAATGCATAGTAGGCGCTCTTTGTGGCCTGTAAGTCTCATGTAGCATAATCTTTTCATTTATTATTGGGTGTAATCTCAAGGCCAAGGTTACTTGAAGCTCTCTACTAATTCAAGAGGCTCTTTATTGTACACTATGCATTCACAAGCATAACCTTTTTTTTTAGCCAATCACACATCCTACTAATCAAGAAGAAAAATTTCAAGACAATCATAAGCCTTTTTGCATGTTTTAAAGTATGGTCCAAAAAGACTAGATCATCCATATACAACAAAATCATGATCACCAACTTAGTTGGTTGACTCTTTATTCTTCGATGACCCAGGTTATGGGTTCTAAGGGGGCCAAGTGACTCTGTGTGGACATTCATATCGATTTGCATGGGATCTGTGCAATTTGGTACAAAAAATAACCTTTTAAATACCTTCTTGTTGCATAAGCTAAAGTACCATGAGTTACAAATTCATCAATGAGTAGTGAAAGAGAGTTGGTGAAAGTGGACACTCTTGCTTGTCACCAATAATACTTGCGAGAACTTTTGAAATTCCCTCTCCCATACTCACTGACACGTCATCCTTTTAAATACAATAAATTACGGGAATACATTTATTTGGAACTTTGAGTTTCTCCATATGTCTCTAAAGATTCTCCTAGAAAGCTGTATCAAAAACTTTTGTGAAGTCCATAAAGCAACTGCTACAATACAATCCTCTATCTGTCAATTGGATTTCCTCTATGAGAACTCAAAGAATGACAAGGTGATCGATGATACTATGATGTTTCTGAAAACTCTCTTGTCCACATTCATTGTTTCCATTCTTTTAACCCACTCAATTATGTTCATTTCCATGACACATCCAAAGAAATTTTCCATAAGAGAACCAACCATTATAGTCCAGTAGTTGTTTACAGTATTCTTTTTTTCTTCCTTTTATGTAAAAGCTTGATCCAATTTGTACTCTAGTCATGAGGCATGCCATAATGAAGTGCAAGGTTAAACATATAATGTAATCAATAATGTGTTTTCTTGCTTGTCTATTTGAGCATTTCAAGCTTGATAGATTAAAGATATCTGGCCTTGTAAGTTGCCAATTTCTTAAGCCCTCTATATACATCTCCTATGGTAAAAAAGGAAGGTGTAAATGAAAGAGAAGTATCACATGACATCCTTCTTACATTTGGTTGCTCACATAGATTCTTGCAATGCATATACATGTCCATAATGAGCTTGCCCTTTATATTTCTCCAAAATTTACCACATGCTTGTGACTTCTCTTGAGCTTGAAAATATTGCTAATTGACTTCCCACCTTCTCCTTCTCTGTTTGGGGAAGTGTTTGTATGCATTAGATGCTTTTGATAGTCTCTCTTATCTTTGTTTGCATCTCAAGTCATCAAATACTTGAAGTGCGCGAGCGAGAGCGTGTGTGAGTGTGTGCAGCAATGGAGAAGAGAGGAGAAGAGGAGACCTTGTGTTTGCAGAGGGTCTAAAACTCACTCTCTACATGTGAGCCCCCTTATTCTATTATGTACATAATGAATAAGTATAGTGGGCGAGCACTTGGCCTAACCGGCCACATGGGGCTTTACCCCAACAACCTCCCACGTAAAGGCCAATGTGGCTGTGAGAGAGAAAAGAAAACCGTACAAAACCTGTACAAGGCCATCACAAGTATGACCTCAGCCAACGTCTACTGGCTCACTGAATCTGTGTGCATCCAGCTCTAATCGTAGAGAAAGTATAGAATGATCGACACCATACTCCTCACCAAAGCCGCACACATCCTGCAGGTATCTCATGATACGTTGCAAAGTGCCCCTATGCTCAAGACCAACGTCAGTCACTACATGACTAACTGCTTCCCTTGAAAATGCATCTATTGCAAATGTAATTTCGGGTCTCGAGATCAGTATCTCGTACATGAGACTCCCAAATGCTGATGCAATCCGAGTAATATCTATCAATCTGACCATCTCAATCAAATCTTTCTCAGAACTCCACTTATGGAAATCACCCTGACACCCAAACTCCGATCCCCAAAATCCATCCTCATGTCCATCGCATGTCACATGCGCACCAAGAGCATCTATCTGTCTTGAACCCTGTGTGGTAAGAGCAACGCCTAGCTCTAACTCACACACATCAGCCTCTGGCCTAAGCATATCCATGAATGACTGAATGACGAGATTGAATCCTCAGCACTCAAGCCATCTATATCTATCATCATATCCACGAATGACATGCCCTAGTGCACAACTTCCTGCACAACTGGCTCAACATGCTCACAGACTGGAGCATCATGCAACCTATCCGCAAAGGACACATGCCTTATCTCTCGGCATGAATGTTTACTCACGAAGACTATGTCGTCTCGTACGTGATGTACTTGCATCGCATGAATCATGCCAACACTAGCACCTCTCGCTATTACTAGCTGTGCACAATGCAATCTGAAACTGTGCTCATCCAGCACTACTTGGCATCTGTTGTCTCGTAACTGATTCACAGAAATTAAGCTCTGCGTCAAACCTTCTTTCAAATGCTCAAAGTTTGAACCATTAAACTTTGTATGGGAAAAGCACAAACTCTGACAATGATGTACATGCCAAATCCATGGCGATAACCTAAGACAAGACCAAGCACAAATCGATCAACTGACAATAGCCAAAGCTTGGCTAACTCATACACCAAGTACTGTCAAAATACAACATAAGCTGGCATAAGCTGTCTAAGAGAAATATTAGCAAATATGGCGATCAATGTAATGAACAAGTGAGCAAAACCGCTCAAATGATGCCAAAAAACCTGCTCTGATTCAAGAGCACTATGTGATAACCGATGAAACTAGCATCAACAATCTCCCTCCTGAAGAGATTACCATATATATGTTAAATGACGTAATCCGGTGAGAAAACACTCTCACAATGCGATGCCAAAACTATGGCAAAGCAACCACTGAGTGCCAAATGCAATTAAAACAAGATTGTAAACCATGTGCATAAACAAATAAACTCGCAAGAAAAATCCGACAGAGTTTCGGTAGTATTTGGCTATCTAACCATAATAACCATACATATCATAGACATGCTCAAAACCATGAGCAAATCATGTGCAAAATCCGCACTCAAGCATACATAGTTGCCCCAAGTCTCAACTCCCTAAACTTGGAAAACAATCCTATAATCCGAAACACAAACTGCATCAACCGCACTCTACAAGCGAGGCATATACTAGCATAAACTTTGATGCAAACCAACCAAAATATGGCACAAAATTGATGCTCAAAACAACTGAAAAATTAGCCCACATATGCCATTGCAAGGCGAAGAATACCATCCACCGAAAAGCGCACATCATGTGCATCCACATGGCAATATAAACGAGCATCAAGCATGTACCAAATGTGTATCAAAGAGTATCCAAATCAACTGAAAATTCAGCTCACAATCATGCTAAAAATGCTTGCAAAAACTCTCTGCAAATCTGTGCATTAGACTTTCCGAAATCTGCTCAATCACATAAGTCAATGCACATAACCTGTGATGAATCCACTCTCCAACCTGAGAGTCCACAAGAATGCATCCATCCACGAAGTGTTCTCAACGTATGTGTATAAATTTGTTGAAAATCTCAACCCACACTCTCTTCACTGAGAGCAAAACATCAATGTGCAAAACAAAAGAATGAAAAAGCTCAATCCGAGCTCTTCGAATGTAGCAAATCACCACAATAGGCATACATAATCTTCAACTTTCTGAATACCCTGCAGCCGGTCAGCCCATATCTCCCAAACCATTCAGAATTTGCAGAAACTTCCTTCTGCAAAGTTGTAGACCATGCGAGGCCGGTTGGGAATTGAGGGAATGGACCTAAAATGTGTTGTTTTTACAGGTCAAAACATATCTGTAAAAATCTGCAGCTGTGTATCCTAAACGTGCAGAAAGTCTGAGTGACGTATCTCAAAATTGGTAAAGATTTTGAGAAAACTTTCTTCTGCAAAGTTGAAGAGGACAAAAAATCAATTCGGAGGTGCGAGAATCGACTTGAATGAAGATGCTTTCATAGGTCAAAATAGATCTGCAAAAACATGCTACAGTTTTTGTTGCTTATCTATCTGCTTCCCCGCTGAGCTCTAATGGTGCTCCCAATCCCTGAGCTCTGATACCAATTGAAGTGCGCGAGCGAGAGCGTATGTGAGTGTGTGTAGCAATGCAGAAGAGAGGAGAAGAGGAGACTTTGTGTTTGCAGGGGCTAAAACTCACTCTCTACATGTGAGCCCCCTTATTCTATTGTGTACATAATGAACAAGTATAGTGGACGGGTATCTGGCCTAACCGGCCACATGGGGCTTTACCCCAACAATACTTACGTGCTTTCTTACTTTTTTTTACTAAACCAACTTTTCTTTGAGCTACCTTTATCGACACCTTTTTGTGAGACACGTGGTTCATGGAAAAACATTCCTCCGCACAAGAGTAAATGACTTTCTTGAGAAATTCCTACTTGAAAGATTTTGGGAAAAAACTATAAGGGAGGGAAATTTCACAGGTTCATAAAAGGGGAGAGTCTGGAGCCTCCAAAGGGATTACAATTAATCCATATATCATGCTTTCATTGAAAATCTTAGTCTTTATACATAAATACATACATAGATACATACGTACATATATATAAGTCTTGATATTTTGATCCTCTCATAAAAGGGAGAAACTCATGAGTCTATTAGTGGTGAGTTACATGTGAGCGATGTGGGAAGCTACCCCCTTTGTTGAATAAAGTTAGTGTGTTGCATGTGTGTTGATTGCCTGCCACCATGTTATGATTCATAATCTTGTGGCCTAAAACATCCTCTACTTTTTGGCCTCAACAACCCCTTCCATAAGGTGAATGGGCAGCTAGTTTCCTTTCCTTTGATTCCAAGTATTGCATACCTGTGACTATTGTGTTTCCAAGAGCATAGCCATGGCTTTGATACCACTGCAATGATCGGATGTCTTTATGACCCTGCAAAGTCCATAATAGAACAGATCTATAAACAATCAAGCATGCATATCTCAAGAGATTTCATGTATAGACATGATGAGTGGAGAGAGTGAGACAATGAGGGACCTCGTGGCATGCACACCTCTTAAACAAGAGTTCTATGTGTGCTCACAACGGAAGAAGGAGAGAGGAGAAGAACAACACAAGACATAGGAAAAGGATACTCTCCCCGCCCCCCACATGGGTCCCTCAATGAACCCATGTTTGCCTATTTATACATTGCAAAAGTGTTATAAAAATAGATAGAGAGAGTTTTAAATAGGGATGTCTCTGTTATTTATAACAAAGCTTCATCTGTGAGAAATTATCATTATCCATTAGATCTCATGAGATATTCCAATGATTCACATTGCTTTCCACCTAACATCCTTAAAATAAACATCCAAATTAGTGTATCATCAAAAAATACCATCACAAGATTGGGATGGTAATCTTGATGGTCATCAATCTAATACTAACAATTTCTTGCTACCAGGCAATGCATGCATATTCATGGCTTAGTTAAAAGCGACCCAGTGTTGCTAGCTCCACATGTGAAGTTGAATATTGTGCCATATTTTCCACCACTATGGAAGAAAAATAATTACAAGGGTAGATGATGGATTTACACATTGCATGATAGCGATAGTGCCATTGGTTTTGGATAGAAACATGTCTTTCATGCTCACAGGAAGAACATTAAAATCTAGTAGATAGTATTGAAAATATATTTAGCAAGGCTCTATCACGGTAAACTGGAGGGCATATTCTTGGTGATGCGCAGATCAAAGGAGGCTTGTAATGTGGCGTAGGTTCATTAGGAAATTTCGGAGGTCATTTGGAGGGCCATATGAAGGAGAGATAAAAAAATAGAGCGCGTCCAATGAGCAGGAGGGCTACATTACGTAGGAAAATACGTGGAAAGGCTCAAAAAATAGGAAAATATCCTAAAAACTTTCACGAATCTAGGATTGTGGCATCGTAACTTCTTTGCTTTTATCGAGCTGTTAGGTGCGTGTGTGGTTCCACTGCTGATATTCTCTTATGGTCATTAATGTACTGGAGGGTGACCATTAAGCCCGCACAAGATATTGGAATTCTAAAACACTTTCCCTCCATTAGAATGCTTTCAAAGTGAATCTCCCTCCACTAAATCTTTTCTCTCAGAGCTATGGCTTCCACGTCTTCTTGCCCAAGAAGCTCTAGGTGTTTATGGTCTCTCACACCAACTACCAACACATGCACTTTGCCTAGAAGGCCAAGTAGTAGCATATCCTCAATTACAATATCAACTTCAATAAGTGCAGAGAACCAATGGGTTGGACAAAGGTTCATGGGTCCTCATACAACCAAGAAGACCCAAGAGGTCTAGTGCTATCAATGTTTACCGCTCAGCATGGAAGGCCAGAGTGTTGGATTTCAAAGTTGAAATCGGCAAAAGATCTGTGAAGGAAGTTCTTGTTCAGCATGTGTTTACCCATCCAAACATGATAGCAAACGGTGGAAATGTGTCAGATATACATCAACCACGTTGCAATTGTAAGTATTCTTGACATCTGAACTGCATTTGATTTGTCATTTCACTTATTGATACTCTCATTATAACTTTTCTTATATATTTTGCAACGTTTATCCCTCTTCTTATGTGCAATGGCTCCATTCTTCACATCTCAACTACATTAGATTTGTCATTTCGACTTATTGATACTCTTAGTTTAACTCTTGTTATATATTTTGCAGATGTTTATCCCTCTTCTTATGAGCAAGGGGAGCCTGTGGAGTGCATAATAGGCCTCTTCCTTGTTGTTCATGCCCACATTGGTTCTCTACAGTATTCAGGGAGAAGCAGCAAAAGCCTGGCTGATGAAGGAATATTTTTCTATGACCACTTCTACCAACTCTGCCCAGGGAATAAGAATGGCATGTTGGTGAAAGTGTCTCTACCAACTGACTGGAACACTGTGGACTGGCCAGTTCCTGAGGAAACAATGGTGGAGGCAATGCGAAGTAAGCTCTACAAGGATATACAGAGAGTCTCTACGTAGCTCTATTCCCACCAAACTGGTTAGAATTGCAAACTTTTGTCCTACTACACTGTTCATAGAGTTGTTTCATAACTACAATATACGTGTTACGAAAACTATGTTCATGTGCAAGTCATTTTAGCAGTCATCCTGTGACAAACTTCTTGACAGAGGATGGTATGTAAAGGAAGAGATTGGCATACGGTGCGAGGTCGCGCTTGACACTCTAGTTGTTAAGTACATGATTGCAAGCCAATAACTGTTAGTCTCCTTTTGGTATATGCGATCACAAATGCTCAGAGGTAAGTACATTCCTATGGACAAGGTTTCTGCAGGTTTGGAAGATAATCCTGTTGTGGATGTGGAAGTGATTGATAAAGAGCAAGGCCTAATGTTGGTGGTTACAATAAGGGAGCTATGCAGTCTTCAGTAGTTGCGGCACGACATAATTGAAGAGTCAATGGTCAGGGACCTTTCAGATTTTTCCTTTTTCCTAGCTGGCCGTAAGCTGATGCGGCGTAGGGAAAAGGATATTTTGTACAAAGAGTTGAATGGTCGGGTTGAAATAGTGTCAATGTAACAGAGATTCTTGTGAACCCAAGTGTATATGAATGACTTTCAATACATGAAGTTTTTTGAGCTCATTTGTCAATTGTACTATGTGAATATAAGTGTTCTTGAAATACATTTCTTTAGCCATTGCCACCTCTCTCTCTCTCTCTCTCTCTCTCTCTCTCTCTCTCTCTCAATGTTAGGCAAGACAAAGACATGATAGAAGAGTCATCTTAATTCATTAGAAAGTACAAACTCGTCTGTGAACAATGGACTGAGATACAATTTCTATAAGTATGGAATCAAAATGTCTTCAAGGTAAAAATCAAAGGAATGCTCCTCGAAAGAGGGTGGTGAGATAGTTGTTCTTGGTGGATTTAGTTCTCCCTTTTCAGGAGTATCATCAATCAGTAGTGTATTATTTGCATCAAAGGGTACATCGATTTGGCTAAACGGTTTGTAGCAAAGAGGTAAATGTGGTTTTTTAGGGTGGTAGTCGCCCTCGACGGTAACACATTTTCTTTGATCATACAAAAAGGCAAAATTTGACGTGTGAGCGCCGCATACACCGCAAACTATTGTAACTAGTGGCGACAAGTTTTGCCTTTGCATTGAAGACCATACGGCAACTCTGAAGCGCGGAAGAAGAAACTGAATAAATTCTTTGATTCGTGGATGAACCACGACTCGACAAGTTCCCATCCAAAATGTTTGCAAATCCTCGAAGGGGTCTACTATACCCAAAGGCACGCGCATCAGCAGCAATCCATTGATGTCCAAGATAATCAACCTCTGTAAAAGTTGACAAGTACATATAAGTAGTTAGAAGCTGAACATATTTTTCCATACTTGAATAGACATTATTGGAACAACCGTATCTACAGGTAGCAAGGGTCCATACTGGGTCTCTATAGTGTTGTTGTCGTTGTTGCTATCCTCTGCTTTAGCTTCATCGTCATAGTCATCATTCTCATCTTCATCAAGGGTCTCCCCCATGGCTCTTTTTGCCTCATTCAGGGTTTCCTCCAAGGTCTTTTCCTCTGCCTCTGTTGGCCGGCTTGCATCATCCATATCCTTTTGCTCATCCGTAGGCCTTCTTTCCTCATCCATCCTTGCCTCAACCATATCATTTTGCTCATCCGTAGGCCTGCTTTCCTCATCCATCCTTGCCTCATCCATATCCTTTTGCTCATCGGTAGGCCTGCTTTACTCATCCAGGGTTTCATCCATGGGCTCTTTTGGCTCCTCCACTGGCCTACTTGGCTCTTTCATTGTCTCCTCCATAAGCCCCTCTCCTTGTACACTAGCACCTTCCATATGCTCATTTGGCATTTCTTTATCCTCGGCTCTTTCATCTTTGGCTGATATGACCCCCTCGGCCCGTTGTGATTCCATTGTATCTGATGCAGGGGTTTGTCGTGATGGCTCGTCATGTATTTTCATGTCAATTGTGCGGTCGTCCAAGCCGCTATCTTCAGGTTCTCTGGGGTTCAACATAGTGAGCAAGTGTTGTATTAGACTTACTTGATATCTTTGCAAATAATCATATGTGTAGTTTTGCACAGCACTCTGCAAAATTGAAAGACCACATGGTGAGAAGTCTTGTATAAAGAAAACCAAAACTGACTTAATGCATTGCCAAATGGTTACCTTAGTCATGAAAGGTTTTAATGCAAAGTAGCTTTGCAGGACATATTCTGCTTGAAGAAGACATCTCCAGCCGCAAGAATTTCCATCGGTTTGATTTGGTATAGGTACATCTTTGATTGGCGCTTTGTATAGTTCATACCTTCCACATAGCTTCCCATAAGCAAGCAACAACCTCTTTATACAACTGCACAAAGTAGTATCAAGATGTTAGCTTGAGGCCCTCAAATTTACATGGATATCTATAAGAAACACTTTCTGATACATAACACTTACAGCCTAATTTCAGGGTGGGTTCCTTTTATTGAATTGAA